>NC_080833.1:89780729-91198854 GCF_030435755.1 Ochotona princeps
CTTATCTTTCTGTCTTTCAAATGAATAAGTAAATAAAGTTAATAAAGTAAATAAAATAAGTAAATAATTAAATAAATCTTTTAAAAAATCACTTTTATGAGGCTATGTTGTATATAAGAGGTGTTTACAGGAATTAAAATTCCTTGCTCCATATACAATATTGCAAATAATTTGACTGAGACTTAAATATATTTTCCCATATCAAAAGGAAAGAACAGTTATTCATAGGATCTTTTAACATCCTCATCTTGTACAATGTTGTTCTCAGTAGCTAGGTAAACAATTTATTATCAAAGAATATTATCAAATTCAAGGGCCCGCAGATCTATCTCAGTGTGTCCAAATTCAGATTGACTATCATTTATCTCAACATATAGCGAATCCAAAAACTGCATAGTGTAGTCATTCATCTCCTGAGAGACTCTGTTCCCTTGAGCCTTGAATTTATGTGTTTTTTCCACTAAAGTTATGCTCATGGAAATCACAAAATAATTATTGTCATAATAAGTACAAAAACAGGGCATAATGGGGACACATAGGTGTTGTTGTCAACTGCGGCTCTTTCTGAAAATATTAAAGAATTAAAAAGTATTTAGTCAGAGAAGAACTGACAAACATCATAGAAAGAGAAAGGTGCAGCCACAGCAAAGGATCACAGATGGTAGAGAGCGGTTAGTCAAGAGCTGGGACTATGGAGGCCATGATGGAAGCCTAGCACAAGAACCCAGGACTGGAATTTGCTGGAGGGAATGGCACAATTGATTGAAAATGAAGAACCAAGAACCAAACATAATCAGTAAAATTGACCTGCAGACCTGTGGGCAACACAGCTTAAAACCTGTCATAAGAAGAATCTTCTAACCAGAAGTGCAATGACCAGTAACAAAAGAAGAGACAAAGGAACAATGAGTATTACTAATGCCTCCCCTGCAAATGAACAAAAAGCTTTGGCAACCTCAGAGTTAACTCAGGAATACATGAGGAAATGGGGAATACAAAATAGTTTCTAGTTAGTTTTAAATAGAGAAGTAGTAGGATTTGAAGGTAGACAGCTAGAACTTGAATATCTTCAAGTACCTTAAAAGTTAGCCTTTAAAAAGTTAGCAGTGCACCCAGAGCGGTGGCTCAATGGCTAGGTCTCTACCTTGCAAACACTAGGATCCCCTGTGGGCATCAGTTCATGCCCCAGCTTCTCCGTGTCCCATCCAGCTGTAGCACTGTAGTCATTGGGGAATGAACCAGTGGATGGAAGACCTTTTTCTCTGTCTCTCCTCTTCATAAATCTTATCTGCTTTTCCAATAAATACAAATAAATATATTTTTTTAAAAGTTAGCAGTGACTATCTATCACAGAATAATTCCACAATTAGAACTATGGTTAAGAAACACAATCTGTGAAGGGAAGAAGGGATTGTAGCATGAATTCTATTTCAATGTCTATGTAAAAGGTTCCAAAGGCATATGATAAAGAGCTTTGGTGTGTTGATCTATTTCTTCTCAGCATGCTAAGTATGTGGTTATACATAATTTTATATAGGCTTACAATATTAATAAAAACAAAGTTTTCATTTATAGAGAAAATACAATTATTATATAGACTGAGTAATTGCCTTAACTAAATCTGCAGACAATACTACATAATAAACAACTCCTGAATATTCTTACCTCAGAACTATGAAATATCTTTGAAGGAATGTTACAAATCATTATATCTCCTTTCTTCATTTTCTTTGTTGAATACTACAAAGATTGACTCAACTTCTGTTTTATTTGAAAGTACAGCCAACCCACCCCCTACTCCCCCCCCTCACACACATATATAATGAGAAAGCGGGACAGAAAGAGAGAAATTCTCCATCTATTAGGGTATTCCCCAGTATACATAACATCCAGGGCTGAACAAGAAACCTGGAATTCATTTTAAGATGAGCCTTCCACATGGGGAGAATGGATCCAATTACTTGAGCCATCACCTGGTCTTTCTAATGGTATAGATGTGTGAGAAACTGGATCAGAAGCATAGTCAGGACTTAAATTCAAGGAATGAAATATGGGATAAGGATATCCCAAGAAGTGTCTTTACTGTTGTGTCTAAAGCTCACCCTGAAATAATTCAACTAAGTCTACAAAACAAAAATATTTCAAGATTAACTACTAGGTGCATTCTATATTATACATATCAGTAATTAAAAGAAATTCAAGATTTTTGAGGAGAGTCACAGGTTATTATTAAATAAATCTCGCAGATGCTAAGGAAAACTCTGGACAAAAACAATATTGAATGTTGAAAAATCAAAGGGCACCTGAAGGCCACATACAAAGAGAAGCAAGAGAAGCAAGAAAAACAGATAAAGAATTCTTCCATCTTCTGTTTCATATCCCAAATGGCCTGACAGCTAGAACCGAATGAACTGGAAGTCAAGAGTCAGGAGCTTCTTCCTGGTCTCCCAGGTGGGTGCAGGGACTCAGAGACTTGGGCCCTCCTCTGCTGCTTTCCCAAGCCATAGGCAGTGAGCTTGATTGCAAGTAGAGCAGCTGGAATGATGATCCAAATTAGTGCCGACAGGGAGTGCCTTGACTCAAATAGTAGTTTATGTGCGATATGCCGCAACACCACTCCACAAAACGGTCCTTTGAATGTGTAAGAGGGCAACCGCACCTGGAGTCAAAGTGATGTTCATATCTACTGAGCTATTGCTGAGTCTAAAAGCAATGAGGGTCACGAGCCCACAGATGCAGGCAACCTTTTCAAGATAGAAAAAGCAGTGCAAAGAAGTAGATTTTCAATTGGAGGCTCCAGAAGAAATACAGCCCTATGAAAATCCTGACTTTATCCCAGTGAGGTACATTTCAAATAAAATCATTAATACAAAAATGTAATTAATTTCAGTTACTAGTTACCAAAATCATGGCAGCTTATAATAATAAGGAACTAATACGGGAACTGATACTTTTATGAAGTTACTTTAAAGGTAAATGCATTGGTTCTTCTTCTTTTATTACTTAGTAATACCAATATGTTAAACAAATATATCCTTGGGCCAGTCTTCATCTCAGTGCCTACTGTATCACTTGAAAGTCTAAACACCATAAAGCCATGAACTAATATCTTTATTCATGTATCTTTTGAACTAACTTTGTCATTTTTAAAAATTTTCACTGGTTCACATTATGTTGATTTCTTACTAAACAAATTGCCAACAATTCAATAGCCTCCACATATAATCTTCCCAGTATACTTTGTTTTGTTCAAGTTTTTTTAATGGGCAAGACTTTATTAAATCGGAAAGAAGTTATCTAGGCTTCACATTAAAGGACAGAAATATATGATTTTTAAGAAAAATATGGAATAGCCACAATTTTATGTTCAAGAATCATATATTCCTTGTTCAAGTTTCAGTGAATTAAGCATAACACTATCAATAACAATAACAACTAAAACAAGATTACATTCAGGACTTTGGGAAGTGTGATTGGAAAAGGAAATAAGTGGCAGAGGGGTAAGGGACGCAGATCAGATAAAATGTCTAAGAAATCAAGGAGGGAGAAAATGACAGCATGACTAACCAGTGATGCAAAGTAATATTGGATTATACAAAATACAAGGCTGGAAATTTAGAACATTTCTTAATTTAAATATTCAGGGAGATCTACTTAACAAATGAATGGCTTGCAATGTCCTGTATTACACCCTGCCTAAACTTGATGTCAGCAGGTAAATTTAAGAGAAACAATACTTTGCTTGATTGCTTGAACTTATCTTAAGCAGATGATTTATTCTGAAATAATATTTTTAAGATTTATTTATTTTTATTAGAAAGACAGATTTACAAAGAGAAGGAAAGACAAAGAGAAAGATCTTTCATCTGCTGGTTTACTCCCCCTGTTCACAATATCCAGAACTGAGCTGATCCGTAGCCAGGAGCCAGGAGATTCTTCCAGGACTCCCACATGAGTACAGAATTCCAAGTCTTTGGGCTGTCCGCGACTGGTTTCCCAGGCCACAAAGGAACTTGGATGGGAAGTGGAGCGACCAGTACATAACTGGTGCCCACATGGGATCGCGGCGCATTCAAGGCTACCATGCCAGGCCCAAAATCATACTCTTAAAAGAGCAAGGAGATTACAGCACAATGAATTCTTCCTGTTGAGAATAATAAAGAGAGTACGTGTAGCTGTACATGAGCTCACTGAGTAACGATACTTACAGATGCAGTTTTGGCTTTTGTTCTCAATTTATGATGTGAGTATAATGTGTATATGTGCTTCTGTGTGTGTGTTGGTGCACATATAAGAAAAGCAACATATGGGATAAAAGAAAAAAATTTTAAATATATTAAAAAAACAATCAAATCGGGTAGACCAATGACTAAATGAGGAATGGTAGACAGAACACACAAATTGGGGGAGCTGGTTGTAAAAACGTAATGTATGTTCATCCTAGACAATAACAGAAAAATCAGTAAAGAAATGTGAACAGTTGGAGCAGAGCAAATTTGAAGAGTGACATGATGTTTGCTCTTAGGACTACAGGTTGACAAAGTAGCTAGGCACCTTGGACATTGTAAAAGGTTTGATACAGCCTTAGAGGAGATTCAGGGAGTACAAAGCGATTGCTAAAGCTTTCTCAAATGGCCATTAACGTCTTACTGCTTGCCTAGATGGAGTTTTTTGGTACATTTAAATTCATTTTGTCAGTATTATTCAACAGTAATGGTTGGACAGTATTTTTACAAATACAATTTTTAAAAAAGGATTATAGAGGAATAGTAAGATAATTAACATTACTTAGAAAAATTCAAGGTTCAGGTCCTGGAAGTGGTAGAATTCTATTTTGATTGCTTTGATTGTTACTTGATAGTGGGCTGAGAGCTGGCAGTGGATTGTTGTTGTGGAACACTGAAAATGCCTATTGGAATTTAGATTCAGTAGTTCAGAAGACAGAACAGTGCACAAGCCATTGACTAGAATTTAGTAAGTTATGAAAAAGTAACTAAATATTAGAGGAATATGTTTATATCTTAAGTACTTCAAGGAAATTATAAGATAATTATTCTAGGAGTGAGTGTGGGGAAACAAAGATTGGGTGGGAGTTTTAGTACAAAGAGCAGTAAGGGAAGAGAATAAAGGAAAGCAAAGCAAAACATCTTGCCAGGAAGCCAAGAGAATGCCCAATAGACTTCCTCATGTTTAGAATTTGGGCGGTAACATCACCACCTCTACTAGAGACTTTTAAAGAAAAATGTCATCTGATTTATTATATATTTATAAAGATTTAACGACTGTAGTTGCATCTGAAGAGTTTTTGCTGTAATCTCATTAGATATTTTTTCTGAACAATTTATTTGTAGGTTTTCAAAGGTCAGTTTTAATGAATTTCTACATTCTGTATTCAACTCATAAAGGAAAACTACATGCTGATAAACTCACTGACACTCAGTCTGCTTATCATGTTTTCCGTGCAAACCCCAAATTGCATATAAACAGAAAAACTAATCAACTGAAACAGAAACACAGCATCAATTAGTTTGGTTCCTGAGAAGTGAAAAAAGAGCAAGCAAAATTAATTTCAATCAGCCTGATTATAAAAAAAATGTAATAACTGCATATGACTATGCCAGAAAGTAGTTGTAACTTGGCAAAGAATTTTTATATGAATGTTTACCACCCTTCAAAACATTATTCATATTTCTATTTTGCTATCATTTTAAAATGATGCTTACAAAATAGTTAAAATGATCTGACACAGGAAATTGAATTTTTTACATCTAGTTTTCTTTGTGGTTGCAAACACATGTTTCAGATATTTCAAATAAAAAAAACACTAATGGCAAAAACACATTATTGAACACATATTATACACTATACATATTGGGGTATGTCATTCAAAGTACAACACATTTTGCTGTGTTAAAGATTTTCAGCCAGGAGAATATCACTGATTTTCTAAATAACTTCTCCAAGTTTCTTATTGGAAAAGAGTAGGTGTGAAGTAACCCAAGAAACTACCATCTCTGGACTAACTAGACACAACCATCTGGAGACAGGATAAGAGGATTATCATCAGATTCAGGGGAGATAGAGAAGCAAAGAGTAAACTCTAGTCAGGATGTAATTATCACCACAGCCTTCATCTGGGCTCAGCCTCACAACAGAAAGAGATTGTAATGGGAAGACGCCTTGAATCAAGTTGGAAATATTCATTCTTCCATGAGAATGATTATATTGAGGTCTACTGAATTGAGGTCTTTATTGTAGACTATTATTTAAGAGTATCTAGAAAAGTTATTCAACATTTCTTAAATAAAATTCAACAGATATTGAGGTGCCGGTAAAATGGGCTTGCAAAATCAGTGAAAATATTGAAAAGGAAGTATGAAGCAGATTTCTGGCCTTAACTTACAGGATTTTTGCTCAACATAGCAGTTATATATACGTTATGAATCTAGCTTAGTTAATTCTGCATTTAAGGCTTATACAGAGTGAACTCAGTCTCCCTTATTTCAGGCATTCTCAAAATTAGTCTTAACCCCTAAACTTAGATATTTTATCAGATATCAAATATCAGACAGCTTTATAAATCTTTTTTGTGCTTTAGGCTTTTAATCTAATGCAAGTTTACACCACATACTCAAAATGTAATTTCAAAAAGTTAAAACTATAGTTTTTAGACAGATAAATCATGGACACCTGAAAAAAAAGACTTCATTTTGTTTATTAATTAATGAAGGAATCTGTAAGATGTCAGGGACACTTAACAGAAAAAAATTGGGATGTATGTGTGTGTGCGCACGTGTGTATATATATATGTATATATAAATATATACAAAGATGCAGTTAAGAAAGCTGAAAAAAAGCCTGTGAATCCTTTCAAAATGTTTTAATGTCCTATATCCCAAAGCAGTGATCAAAAAAATAAATTTATGGGCCTGAAGTGGTGGTCTAGCGGCTAAAGTCCTGGCCTTAAAGGCACCAGGATCCCTATGGCCACCGGTTCTAATCCCGGCAGCTCTACTTTCCATCCACCTCCCTGCTTGTGGCCTGGGAAAGCAGCCAGCCGAGGATGGCCCAAAGCCTTGGGACCCGGCACCCACGTGGGAGACTTGAAGGAAAGTTCCTGGCTCCTGGCTTGGGATCGGCGCAGCACCGGCCATTGCGGTCACTTAGGGAGTGATTCATCAGACGGAAGATATTCCTCTCTGTCTCTCCTCTCTGTATATCTGACTTTGCAATAGAAACAAATAAACCTTTAAAAAACAAACAAATAAATTTATTGCTGTTCACTATAATGAACAGAACTCAATTCTATCTCTACTGGAAAAAAGTTATTTCCATTCCTATGAATATGAATCATTTCTATGTCTCAGTTTTCTGATAACTAACTTCTATCTTTACAGAACTGAAAATGTCCTCCACAGAAGGAAGCTGACCATAGGTAAACATCCTTGACTCACTAAATGTGACCTAGCACTCCACTCAAAGAACAACCAAACCATCAATCACTTTTTCAGATTTTTATGACTTTCATTACTTTTCTGAAACCAATTTTTTTGTTAAATATTCTCTTGTGTGTTAGTCATTACATGTTTCCAAAGCCATCTCATCAATGAGGATGTTTTTTCCCAAGAAGACTTCAGTTCCTAAATCACCACACTGACTGCTTTTTTATAGCACCAGCATTGAAACTTCACTGGAATAAAGCAATTAAAAAATCCTGCTTCAAAGTCTGACTCCATCATTTTAGCAGTGGTATAACCTTGAGCAAGTTATTTAACATGTCAGAGTTTATTGATTTCATGTTTAAACAGAATAATGTGTAACAAAGTTTTATTGTGAAGAATAAATAAGGTAAAAGATATAAAACACTTTATTACAACATAACACCTTAATAAGCAATGATAGTGAAGATATCAAGAACACAGAAAAGGGTAAAGAGAAGTGAAATTCAGACAAACAAGGTTAACTCATTAGTTCTGAGAATTGCTCCTAATTTTTATTCTATCTGTGACTGGATCTATTCCATTTCATGGAAAGATGTTTAATTGTGAACCAAAATGTTACCACTTCAATTCTTACTGAAAGAAGATGCCGAAAAAATACCAATCATTTGCTTTATCAATTGTTACTCATAATTTTTAAAACACTCATAATTCTTCAAAATTGTATCCAAATAAGTTTCCACATGTGTCCTTCTTGATTCTTTTAGTTTATAACAAATAAAAAATAAATTTTCAATAGTTATATAATTACCACACCTATCTATTCACATTTATTGATGTTTTCAAAAATACCTTAGATATAGAGAAATACTTACATAGAGATGAATAAATACTTTCAGGAAAATGTTGCTTACTAATGGGAAATTTGTGTTTTAATGACTGTAAAAACAATCCTATGCACATTGTGATGCATGAGAAATCGGTGGAGTTCCCAGCAGGTAACTAAAATTCATTCACCTACACTGTTGAAGAAACTACGTCAGAGCTGGATCCAAGCCATCTCTTCTGTTAATTATTTTTCAAAATTTTAGCTTCTTGTATTTTGGAGATGAAAGGAATGAAACTTAAACTGTATTTTATTTTATCTATTTTTTAATTTTTTTAAATGTTATAATTTTATACAGTTCCACATGCTCCAGAATTTCCTTTTTATCCTCTCCAAATCCTTTCCCCCTGCTGATTTCCTCCATATTATTCCTTCATATAATCCTTCACAAACAGTCCCAAGTCTGTCATTCTGCTATTTAAGTGTATCCTCACATTGTAGCTATGGACAATGGCAGAGTCCAGCATCCTATTGTCTAGATATTAAGTTACATTGGAGTCCATTTTGATTTGGAAGTAGAGTTGCATACTGCATTGTATCTTCACAACTGGATATGGTAGTCTCTATTACACAGTTACAACACATATCCTTAAATAAAAGGTTATAAAACAAAATCGACAACAGGAAGAAAAGATAAAAAGTTTACAACAATATAAAGTTAAATAACATGCTACTGAATGACCATTGCGTTGCTAAAGAAATGAAAAAGAAGATGAAAAACCTTCTTGAAGCAAACAATACTATTGTGTGACCCATAAGTCTGTGAGGAGATTAATAAGAAAAAAAATTAAACTTTTTGAAGAAATGAAAATAAAAACAAAAAATATAGTGAGAAAATACTGCTATTCTGGTCTTTATAATCATTAGAATTCATATACTTTTTTTTTCTAAGACAGTTACAAATTGAATCAAATGTTAAAAACAGGGAATCTCAAGTTCAACCTGCGACCACAATTCAGAAATAAGACTACTTTACTCTTTCAAATCTTATGAACTTATTTTTTCATACAAGACTAGGAGATAGCTAACTCTAGGTTATTTGTTCTGATATTTCACATATTAATACTAGATTTGAAATGCCAGTATTTACGCATGAATTGGGGTACAATGAATAACAAATACTTTTAATACCTGCTTGCTTTGTTCCAGATGATTTAGCAAGGACTTTATATGGATTATCTCATTTGATTTTCACAATACAGACTAAACTGAATTTTTAATTATCTCTTTCAAAATAACACAGAAGATAACTAGTACAAATTAAATGATTGTGCCTCAATGTGATATTTATTCTTGCCAAAGTCATGAGCAGCTCTACCATCTAATTTTCTCATCCCTAAAACACTGGGAAGTATTTTTATATGAAAAGCAGACACTGTTCTTTAACAATGCAAAGATCTAATTTCCTATTTTCAGTAGCCTAGTATTAACACTTTTAAAGACATACTATTTTTCCTGTAAACTTATCAGTAATTTTAAAAATCCTATTTTGCTAATGTAAAGGAATCAATGTTTACTTAATTATAAGTTCTTTGAGAAAAAAAAAATATGGGTTGATTTGACTCCAGATTAGCAAAAACAGAAAAATGCATTGAGAATATTGTTAAATCTCTTATATTTGCTTATCGGTAATGAATTTATTTTCAGGGACAATGGAACATTCCAAAGAATAAATACTGAAATATGTGTATACTTTCTTAAAACAAACAAATGAAACTAAAAAGCTTGTAGAGATGCCAGTTTGTAGATACCTCAGTTGTAAGATACCTCATCAGGATGGCCATGATTTCTATATCACTTATTTCCCTTTTCAGAAATACTATGCAATCAAACGTTATTCAAAGAATTAATTACAAATCCTAAGGGAAAATTTCTCTCTTCAGAAATAGTGAATAACCAACACAGAAACATTACAAGTATTTCAATGAATAATCAAGAATTTTTGTTGCAATCCAAAGAGGTTGGAAGAAGGAGGCCAGGTGGAGCACTGTGATTGGGTAAGTACTCCATAATGATTGTGTCTTCCAAATCTTCCTAGCTATTTCATTTCTCTCTTTTGCAACTTTCCTCAAGCAAGAGGCATATAACAATCAGCACTGCTTTGACAACAGGACTATAATCTAACAGAAGATATTGTCCCAGGATGAATTGCAGTTATCGGAGGGATCAATTCAGAAGTGAAATACCATTTTCCAGATTCCAAATGTAGGGTTTAACATTAAAATGAAAGCGAACCTAGTAATATTAATGGTCTTACCAATTCTCCAATTATTTTCACTGAATAACTGGTGAATCTGATTTAGAGCTGAACCTTTCTCTCAGAACTGAGCCATAATTTTAGATAAGTGCTGTATATTAATGAATTCTTTTTGGCTTATCTTGTAAAGGTAGAATCTTCCAAATCATAAACTGCCTGTGCTACTTAACAATTCTATATAAATAGGATTGTTGCTATGTGACTTTTTGAGGAAACACTTCACAGTTTATTTTTCCAAAAGAGAAAGAAAAATCTTAAAAAAGTAAAGAAAAGAAAATCCAGAGCCAGTTTTGTTATTTTCATTTACCCACTGGCAGCAAATACATTTTCTATTTGCTTGCTAAATGTGGTTCTCAATCCTTAGAAACTAGCTTCTTTTTTCATGGCACAAAAGACCATGTCACTTAGAAACCAATCATTAAAAGCAGAGTAGATGCTATCTCCACCCCAGACTCAAGATTGATGAATCACAGTGAGGGTGGCTTCACTGTAATGCATTATCTACAACGGAGTCCACAACATAACAAAAGCAAGAAGGAAAACTAATGTCCTTTTCATAGGTGCATCACCCTTTTCTCCCTGCATTACAAGTTCAAAAAGGAGAATGAAATTGAAATGGTATTATATTCCAAAATACTGCTAATGTATCTGCAATCAAGTAAAAAAGAAAAAAAGACAAAAGGCATTATTATTATTATTACTACTATTGTTATTACAACCAGTGTATGTTGGGATTCTCAAATTGGAATATGGAAGTTGAAATAATAAACACTATTTCCTTTCATCATCACCATCAAAAAACGCACATCTAAGAAATTTGCCATTAGATAAAAGATTAGCAATGACACTCTTTTCATTGTTCACATGATTAAGTGCCCTTGTGTGTGATAATGTATGTCTGGAGGTGCCTCAATTTCTAAAGAGAAAAAATTGAGAACACAAGGTAACAGTGAAGAAGATAAAAGCTTTCCCATGTAAAGAAGCATCTGGTAGTGACTATACAATTTCTGGGACTAGAATATTATCCTTCACACCTTGTGAAAAAAAATCAAGAAACATAGTTATTAAAATACACAGCTTAAAATATTTTACTGAGAATATTCTCTACATGAACATGAAAAAAATAAAGTTTTACAAGCAAATTACGCTAGTAAATTAGTACTCCATTGTTTCTGTAACAAACTCCTACAGATCTAGTGACAGAAATTAGTACAGATTTATTCCTGTAAAATTCTATGCTTTCAACTGGCTACACTCCTTCTGGAGTCTTTAGGAGGAAATCTGTGTGCTAGTATTTTTCAGCTTCTAGCTGCATGGCTTGCTGCAGAGCCTCTCACTCACACAGCTCCGGCTCTGCATCATTCCAATTTGTGTTCTCTGTCCTCACATCTCCTGTGCTCCATTCATCCTCTTGTCTCCTTCTTATCAGAACAATTATGATTACATTTAAGGCCTACCTGGATAATCCAGGATAATCCTCATGGCAAATCCTTGACTTAATCATATCTACAATGCCCCTCTTGACAGAGAAGGTAACAGATTCACAGAGTCAGAGATTCATACGTAGTCATCTGTGGAAGTAGAAGGAAATCGAGTATTTATCCCTCCAGAGTGTGACCTCTGTTCTCTTCAGATAATTATATCCAACCTGAAGGCAAAATACATCCACCTAGCCCCAAAATGCACAGTAGTCTGAAACTAACACAGTGTCAGCTCAACTCCAAAATTTCGTACAAGTCTCATCTGTTTAAAAAATCCAAATCTCACCTATTCAAATCACCTAAATTAGGTATGAGTGAGATTCTAGATTTAATATTTTCTGGTACAAAATGCCTTTTCTCTGTGGTCATAAGAAACTGGAAAGTAAGTTTCTGCTCCTAAGTGCAATAATGACAGGCTATGTGAAGAATTACAGACTTTCTCACTCAAAAAGGGAGGAAAGAACAAAGAGGAACAATGAGCTCTAAGCCATTTCAAAATCCAAGTAGACAAATGGTAGTTGGTTATCAGGTGTACAGAGACCTTCTCTGGCTTGAAATCTGCCTTCTAAACCTGTGGCTCTCTCTGAATAACAACTTATTTTTATGAAGTATATGAAGTGTTTTCAACCAATCCATGATCTTTGTCTATTTATTCCCTTAGAATTTTTAAAGTTGATTTTCATTTAATCCTCCCTCTGTCCTGACAGTTCAAGCTCACAGTATTTCTGCTAGTTCAACATTTTCAAACACCTGTGGGTATTCTGTGTCTCAGGATTGACTCTGTTAGATAAAAGCCTCCTCCACAGATCTTTCTATTCTGTTCTGCTGAGGGGGCAGAAGGGAATCTGCTTGTCACACACATGATCTCTTCAAAGAAGACCCTGAACAGCTGAATACCTTAGCCTTTGGATCTGCCAGAGGTGTGGGAAGGAAATGACTGAGTAAATCTTAACTGAATCTTCAGAGCCTGCCTTCCTGACAATGAATCCCCTACTTTTAGCATTTTTTTTTTTTTTTTTTGCATTTGGATAAGCCTGAGAATTCCCCTAGCACAAGCCTGTCTCCTATTTTGCTTAATGGTTAACTCCCCGACTTTTCCTTTTTTCTCTAACATTTTACTATGTGCCACAAGAAAAATCAAGAAGTGTTTTTGACATTTTACAGCAAAATCACCTCAGCTAAGCAGTCAAGTTCACTCTTTTAAAAAAAATTATTTATTTTACTTAAAAGAGTTACAAAGAACCAGAGGGAGAGACAGAAAGAATTTCTGCTTGGTGGATCGCTCCCCAAATTACACAATGTCCAGACCTGAGTTTGTCCAAAGCTGGGAATCAAGAGCTCTTCTGAGCCTCCCACGTGTATGTAGGGACCAATTTTTGTAGTCCATCCTCTGACACTTTCGACCATTAGCAGGAAGTTGGATCAGAAGTGGGATAGCTAGAATATAAACTGGTGCCTGTATGGGATGCTGATAACACTGATAATGTTAGCCTGGTATGTCACCATGCTGTCTTCATCAAGTTCATTTTTTACAAACTTCATTTTCTCCATAACAGTAGAATATAAGTCAATTAACTTCTCTTCCACTAACTCAGAAGCTCCTTCTGTCTAATTTCCAACAACATAATCACCACTGCCATGAGCAAGTGAAGAAACTGTATTGCTAAGGACTGAAGGAGTGGAAATGGGTTGGAATGAGGGTCACTGAAGGCTTGTTTGACAATAAAAGGATTTATGGGGCCTTCCACAGACTACACCTCTGTACCAGTAGGCAATCAATGAGGCTAAGATGGGGTGGACCAGACAGGGAACTCTGGAAGACCTCCCTGTGTCAAGCAAAACCTGTCCCCAGTACAAGAGCAGAGGCCAAAGGATAGACTGAGTCAGGTTATATTTCAGCACCAACCAGCATTCGCAACAGTTGTGTTTGGGGGCACATCTTGTAAGAGTTCTTGGAGTCATCCCAACTAGGCCTAAACATCTACCAGCAAAATGTTGGGGCTGGAGGTGGGCCACACAATGCTGGGAAGCAACACACAGGAAAATCAGGGGTGCGGGCAGTCCTCATAAGGAATTTCAGAAGATGGTATTACTAGTCCAGCATGTATGAAAGAGCTGGCGCTTTAGGTGGCTCAGGTTGTGCTAGGTTGCAGCAGCAGCAGCCATGGAGAGCTGAGACAGGGAGTGGGCCGGCCAGGCCAGGCTGTAGCAACAGCCAGTATGTGCGAGAACCAAGACTCAGGGCATAATAGAGGTTTGTAGGTATCCTCCAAACTAGACCACAGTCTTCTAGTGCCAGTACTGTGGCTGAGGTCAGGCCAGGCCAGACTAGGCTGCAACACCCATTGGTGCTCACAAAAGCAAGGACTGAGTTCAGGCCAGGTAGAGGTTCTTTGAGGTCACCCTGATGAGACCACAACACTTGTCAGGTGGCCAGAACTAAGGACAGCTGGACTGGAATAGAGTACAGAAGCCACGAGTTCATGTGAGAGACAGCATTGGGGGTAGGACTGACCAAGCAGCTGCATGCACCTATGCATACATTGACTGGTGCAGGGTGCAGATTGAGTTTGAATCTGCACCAGCTGGCACACAGACATGTGTTGGGTGAGGTTTTATCTGACTCTTCAACTAGATCACTGTACTTGATTCCTGACAGCAGGGAAATGCTCATAGGTATGTGGTCTGATCTTGTAGCACATGTTACTGGACTGGGTCACCTCAATTTCTGACTCCTGCAAGAATGAAAAGCATACCCAGATGAACACAAAAGACAAGTCAGGCAGCTCATCCAAGACAACAAACTTTTAGTAAACTCATAAATGATGGAACGAAGAACAGCTGGAACAACATTCCAGGCCAATCTATACAACAGATTCATGGGCGCACTGAGGTAGACAGTCTACCAATAGACCTTAGAATTTTGCACTTCTAATTTAACAAAGCTGACAACCTCTCAGAACAATTAAGACTACTCAAGTAACACTATTGGCAACATTCTTTGCCACATCAGGGTCTCAAACTACCAGTCTCTATCCTCAGGCACTGATGTGGTATGAGAGCATGGTACAGTATACTTACTCAACCCTCTTTCTGTCACGAACACAGGAGAAAAAACTTCAACATTAATCTCAGACACCTCACCCCACCCCATCCTAACCAGAATCAGGGGCCCATAAGGGTCTGAAAATCCTCTACTTTGTAATAAATATTAAAATTATCTTAAAATTTTAAAAAATTTTAAAAACCTTCCTTACAGTTTCAGTATCATGTTGTGCTTTTTAAAGAAAATGATAGCTAAAGGGTATAAAAAAGGGCAGGCATTTAGCCTAGCAATCATATGTCAGAAGGCTTTTCCAGCTCTGGTTCCGGATTCCAGCTAATTGCTGATGTAGACCTTTAAAGGAAGCAGTGATGACTCAAGTAACTGAGTCCCTGATGCTCATGTAAAATACCTGGATTGAATTCTTGGATCTAAGCTTCAGCTTAGCCCATTCAAGGCACTGAGGGCATTTGAAGCATGAATCAGCAAATGACAGCCTCTCTCTATGCTCAATCTTTTGACCCTTTAAAACAATTGAAAAAAAAAAGTAAACAGGTAAGTGAATCCAAGTGAATCCAAGAAGTGCATGATCAGGTGACCTATTAGGGGTGAAGAATACCATCTCCTGTGAACTCTTCCACTTGGTTGCCTTCCACAAAAAAGATTCTCAGTCCAGTGTTGCATCACAGCAAGTTAAGCCATCGCATACAATACTGGTGTTCCAAATGTTTCCATTTTATTTGTTTTCAGGTATTCCACATTGAATTTAGCTCCCTAATGATAGCCTGGGAAAAGCAGTAAAAATGACTCCAGTGTTTGTCCCTGCCACACATGTGGGAGACTGGGATGAAACTCTTGGGTTCTCTCTTTTGCATTGTCTGGTCCTGGCCATTGTGGCTACTGAGGGACTGAACCTTTGGACAATCTGTCTTTTTCGCTATCTCCCTTTCTCTGTAACTCTATGTGGGGCTTTAGGACAGGCAATATCCAGGTGTCACAAGATGGCACCTAGCGGAAGAGCTCTGGGTGTGGATGGGCAGAAAACTAAGTTGTTTTGAAAAGAGAGAGACCAATTGGCTGAGGCTTTTTCCGCACTCATGAACACCTCGTGCTCACCTCCCCTCTCCCTATTATTATTGGTTACGCTGGACATGTGCATGTTTGACCTTTACTATGATTGGCCCCTTGTACTTCCTTCTCGGAAATCCCCCATCTAGGATTTCCTGATTAATCCCTATAAAAGAGTGTGCTATTCTTCAATAAAGCTGAACTGCTTTGATGGAACCCCTGGTGTCTGTCTCTCACTCAGCCGGGAGGCTGGGTTAGTGGGCTGCTGGCTCACCAGAAGGGGGAACTAGCATTGTACTTGCCTTCCACAGAGACCCCTGCAACTCTATATAACTCTGACTCAAAATAAATTAGCTTTTATTATTTTTGTTAGGAAAAGAAATACAGATTAAGGGATTACTACTGCTAGTTCAATCACAAATCAGGATTGAAAGGAGTAACAACAGAAATAATTAAATGAAACTTGATAGGCTCATATAACCGAAAAATAAGTCACCTTTTATAAAACATTTAAATACACACCCACATACACAGAATAAAGTGAGATAATACATCTAAATCAAGGTGTTTTCTAAGTTAAGGAAAACTAGCTTCATGAAAAGAACTGAAAAAACAAAAATATCACAACTAATTTTACATAAACTTTCACAGCTTATAAAAAGCTTACAAAAGGAAATCCTTTCTAAAAATATTTGTATCTGTTTTTATTAGAAAGGCAGATCAGATTAATGGAGAGGAAGAGATACAACGATCTTCCATCTGCTAGTTCACTCCTCAACTGCTGCAATGGCCAGAGCTGAGCTGCTTTGAAGCCAGGAACCAGGAGCTTGTTCTGGGTCTTCCATGTGATTACAGAATCCCACAGCTTTGGGCTGTCCTCTGCCGCTTTCCCAGGCCACAAGCAGGGAGCTAGATGGAAGTGGAGCAGCCAGTGCAAAAGCTGGTGCCCATATGATATCCCAGTGCTTGCAAGTTGAGGATTTAGCCATTCAGCCATCTCATCAGACCCCACCAGAGGAAATTATTTAAAAATACATACATCTGTTGAATTCCTAGGAGCCCTTGGATATTAATATTCATTACAGTATATGCACCCAGTATCCAAATCACTTCTTTTGTTATGAGAATACTAGAATATGGGGTCAGAACTGTGGCTTAGTGGTTTATGGCACTGTCCACAGTGCCAGCAACTCACATGAGCACTGGTTCAAGTTCTGGCTGCTGCTCTTCCAACCAAACTCCACGCTAATGTGGCTGAGAAATTAACAAAACTGACCCCCTGAGAGACCAGGATGAAGTTCCAGGCTCCTGGCTTCAGCCTATGCTAGATCTACGCCTTGTGGTCATTTGGGAGAGCAAACCAGCACATAAAGGATTCTTTTCCCTCTCTCTCTATAATTGTCCTTCAAATCAATCAACCAATCATTTTAAATAAAACATTCAAATATTCCTGTCCTAAGTAACCTCAAGTGTAAGACTCTAATAGTTGCTATCATGTATATTTTACCAATTTAACATCAGAAGGTATTTTTGTTGTACAAATTCATGCATCCTATAATCAGATGGACTATATGATTTTTTTAAAAATGTATGTATATATGTATTTCAAAGGCAAAACTATAGGGAAAAAATGACAAAGAGTGAAAGAGATTTTCCATCTACCTCTTCAGTTCCAAACTTCCCCCAGTCACCAGGCTGGACCAGGCTGAAGCAAGGAGGCTGGAATCTCATTCATGTGTCCCGCATGGAATATAGAATCTCATGTACTTGGGCCATCTTTTCTTGCTTTCCAAGATGGAGAGTTCAGAAGTAGAGTAGCAGAGACTTGAACCTATGCTCATATGGCATGTTGGCATAGCAACAGATAGCATAAACCAGCCCCTGAATTATCTTTAAAAGACAACTTACTAGATGCTAGTTTGTGTCCTGGCTGCTGCATTTCCAGCTCCTTGATAATGGCCTGGGAAAGCAGTGGAGAACGGTTCAAGTTCTAGAGCTTGTGTTGAGAGCTTGACCTTCCCTTTGCGGTGTTACCTGATGGGATCCTTAAACAGTTGGCCCAACTAAAAGATCTCTAGATTATCCCAAAGCTTTGGTTATTTGGGGACCTCAGTTTTCATGAGAAGGTTTTAGGAAAGTAAACTGTGGGTTCTTCCTGCAGTATGGTTTCCTATCATTTTATGTGATCTCTCTCTCTCAGGCATACTCTCCAACCAGATGTCACATGCTATGGCTGGAAACATTAAGACAAGGCCTTGAAAGGGCCTATCTCATGCTTTCTGAAATTTCACACTTTAAAACTGAAAACTAACTAAATGTCTTTTGTTTAAAAATTATGCAGGGATTTCATCATTGAATGCAACTACAATTATGTGTGCATTTAAATAATATATATGTTCATATGAGGGGGAAGAGAAAAGAAGCTATTGCTTAAGTGAAAGATGTAAGAAAAAATGCATCAATAAAACTAAAAAGTGAAGATAATTTTAGTATGCAATGTTTCAATGTTTCTATGACAAATGACTTGTCAAACTTACTTCCCAGGTGATGACTAAAAGCATATCATCATTTTAAAAGATTTTATTAAATTTCACAGCTTGTATTTTTTGGATTGTATTTCAACATTGTTTTAGGTAGATTGGCATGAATTGTATATAAAGCCAATATCAATATATTAAAACAAAGCACTGAGGAAATGTCAGGTTAATATGTAACCAAAGGAATATTTCATCTGTGGTAGTGTCAAATAAATTTGTTGTCAGAGAAATACTCAGCATAATGTTAAAACCAAATAATGATATTGAAATGATGCTTCCAACACTTAAATTATGCATTGAGGTTGATGTAACTGAGCATGACAAACATTCAAAAAATATTCAAGAACTTGATGCATAAAATGGATTTCCTACTATTGAGTTTCCTATATTATTGCATTCATTCTTGTGAAAACTCCTAGAGACTCTGAAATTGTTATAAACAAAGGAAAATTGAGTTTTCATATATTTCATGCTGAAGTTATCTGTTTTGTTCTAAATAAATACACAAAATAAGCTTAATTTAAAATGTATGGAATCTTGACAGTATGAACTTAATGCTGACAATTTTCACCACAGCAACTGAGAAATTCATCACACTCCCATGAAGAGATTATAAACTATATTAATAAATTTGAATACATTAAGTACAATATCATTTTGGCTGATGTCATGTACTTAGACAATTTTTCCATTAAAATCATCGAATTCACTGGAACAATAAATAATAAATCACTATAACATTGTCTACTTGTATGATATCAATATTATCAAATAGGTATGAAAATAATTAATCAAATAACTTGATCAGTATTTACAAATATGTCCATGTTTGACTATAATCCTAAATATGAAGTAAGCTATCTTTTGATTTTAATTTTAATTTTTCTGTTACTTTTCAAGCTCATTTGTTGATTTTCTTTTTTACTTTTGATTTTAAAAACTCAAACTTGGGGCTCAACGTGGTAGCCTAGCAGTTAATGTTCTCGCCTTGAACATGCCAGGATCCCATATGGATGCCAGTTTTAATCCTGGCGGCCTCACTTCCCATCCAGTTCCCTGCTTGTGGCCTGGGAAAGCAGTCGAGGACAACCCAAAGCCTTGGGACCCTGCACCCGCATGGGAGACCCGGAGGAAATTCCTGGTTCCTGGTTTCAGATCAATTCAGCATCGCCACTGTGGTCACTTGAGGAGTGAATCATTGGATGGAAGATCTTCCTCTCTGTTTATCTGACTTTGCAATAAAAACAAAAATAAATCTTAAAAAAAATTCAAACTGGAAAAAAAATGTGAGTTTACTTTAACAGTCCATAAATCTAGAGTTAAGCTATGACCAGGCCAAAAATCATTTCATTTTGTTCTGATATGAAAAATACTGACATAATTTCTATATTTGCAAAAATATGTAACACTAAAGTCTGAATCCTGAGCACCCTTTTCAATCTGTAACAAAGAAAATGTGTGCATATCTTTACCGAAAGGTACTGACAGCATTTAATATACAGAATCAGTGAATATGAAAATCCTTAGTGTTTTTATCCATGTGTTAAATCATTTTATGGGTATGTCTGTCATTTAGTTGTCAACTTTTATGGTTCTATTTTACTATTCCTTTATTGATAGCATGGTTAATCATTTTTTTCAATGTATTACAATTTCTGCAATAGTATAGTACAGATTTTCCACAATGCCTTTTAAATAATAAAAGTTGAATGTTTTTATCCTTTCTCTCTTCTCATTTATTCTCTCTCGACACTTCCCATATATCTTTATTTTATCTAGAAGGTACAGCCCATTTCACATCAATTAAAATGAAACTTATTCAGTACTCATTTTAATTTTGTTGTTCTTATTTTAATTTTACCTTTACTCTTTATTTCTGTATTCCAGAGACACTGTTCACTAAAAAATAATTGTGTTTTCAAAAATAATAGCCACATTTAGTGGATACTCCATTGTTAACATGAAGTTGTACGTACACGTTGGCATAACAATGTTATTTTACTTTTTAAAAAAGGCTTATTTGTTTTTATTGGAAAGACAGATATAAATATAAAGTATTTATATAAGTATATAGTAAGAAAAATACATAATAAAGTAACCTGAATAGGGTTATGGTTAACAAAGAAATTAAATAAAATATTAACAGCCTTACAGAACAAAAACAAATGGGTCCAAATGGAGTCAGTGGTCAATGCCACCAACATTAAAAGGTGGCTTACTACCAAATATCTGTATTCTCTTCAGAAACTATAAACTGAGAGAAAACTTCTAACTCCCTCTGTAACGCCATCATCATCCTTATATCAAAATCAGACTTAAGACATCAAAAGAAAAAGGACATGCCACAATAATATTGTTTGAGAACATAAAATTTTAAAAAAAAATTCCAAAAAAAAAAGATTAAAAAAAAAATCTTAGCAGCCCAGCATGATGGTCTAGTGGCTAAATCCTATCCTTGCACACACTGGGATCCCATGTGGACACAGGTTCATGTCTAGGCTGCTCCACTACCCGTCTAGTTCCCTCTTGTGGACTGTGGGCATAGTAGCGGATGTCCGTAGGAGTTGGGGCCCAGCACCAGCTTGGGAGAACCAGAAGACGTCCTGCTCCTGGCTTTGGATCAGTTTAGCTCTGACCATTGCAGTCACTTGGGGAATGAATCAGCAGACAGGAAATCTTCCTCTGTGTTAATCTTTTTCTTTGTATATTTGTCTTTCCAATAAAAATTAATAAATCTTTAAAAAAAAATCTTACCTGACCCAACGCAGTAGCCTAGTGGCTCAAGTCCTCACCTTGCATGTGCCTGGATCCCATATGAATGCCAGTTCTAATCCCAATTTCCCTGCTTCCCACCTAGCTCCCTGCTTGTGACCTGGGAAAGCAGTTGAGGATGGCCCAATGCCTTGGGATCCTGCACCTGCCTGGGAGATGTGGAAAAGCTCCTGCTCCTGGCTCCTGCCTTTGTATCAAAACTCAGCTCCAGCCATTGTGGCAGTTTGGGGAGTGAATAAACGGATACATCTTCCTCTCTGTCTCTCCTCTCTGTATATCTGACTTTCCAATGAAAGCAATTTCATCTTAAAAAAAAAATCTTACCAAATTGAATCCAATGAAGTCAATACACACACACACAAAACACACAATGATAAATATATGTACAGATAGAACACAGAAGTTGAATGTTTTTAGATAGGCAAAGCTAGTTTTATATTCAAAAACCAATTAATGTGTTGGGTATTTTGCACAGCGTTTACTTCACAAACTGAGGACGTTCACATCTCATGTCACATCGTCATGTGTTTAAGACCTAGCTCTACCCTCCATTCCAATTTTTGGTATTGCACTTTGAGAGGCAACAGCTGAAGGACATGTAGCTGGGTGCTTCACAGTCATATGATTTTCAGCTTCTTGCTTTGGCCTAATCCAAACATAGCTGGGAAATTACCGAATGGGTGAGACCTCTCTCTCTCTCCGTGCGCGCGTGTGTGTGTGTGATTACTTCTACCTCTAGTTCTCTGCCTTTCAACTAAATAAAAGAAATATTTAAACAATTTAAACATGAAGATATGAAGCTTTTATTTTTGTCGAAGATGAATAATAATCTATTTAAAAATCTGAAGACTTTACAAAGAAATTAACACTCCTAGAATTAAAAAGGGGCTGTTGCAGGGTTGCAGAATTACAGAGCTTGAAGTAAACATACAAAAGTCCTTTCTTCCTGCCTACTACCAATGACGAACTAGAACTTGGAATTTTTAAACTACCTTTAAAAATGTATGTTTCTAAAAGTAAAAATCTTATTTGTAAATCTAATGCAATAAGTACATACATTAGCCAACAAATCTTGGACAGATTTAAAAGCAAAGGAAATGAATACAGATGGTACAACTGGAAATTCACTTACAAAAAGAAAAAGAAAAAAATTTAGAAACAGATTTCATTGCTCCCTTCATAAAATGTAACTCAAAATGGGTCAGAAATGTAAAATGAAATAAACTACAGCACACAATCAACCAATGCTAAAAAGGCATCTAAAAAACAATATTTCATATAATGACATAATTGCAATGCAAATTATAACAACAATGACATAATATTGCATTTGTGTTGGAATGCACAAAATGTAGAACACAAATAGTATTGAATTCCAGTGAGAATGTGGATAAAAAATAGCCTTTTTTATTGTTGTTAGGAAAGCAAAATATCAATTATTATCCCATCAGTTTGCAGTTTCTTACAAAAGTAAACGTAATTCTGAACTGCCTTTCCTGTAAAAAAAAAAAAAAAAAAAAAAGCTAAACACACTCTTACCGTGTGATGCAGCAACACATTACTTGGTATTCACCCAAAGAAGTTAAAAACATATTCATACAAAAATCTAGCCACAGTTATTTACAGGTTTATTAACAAAAGTCAAATCTTGGAAGCAACTAAGCTTTCTTTTAATATATGAATAAACTATCGTGCATCACAAAGTAGAAAGATGGAATGCTTTTTAACACTAAAAAGAAATGAGCTATCACAACATGAAAATAGCATGAAATTAACTTAAACACACATTGCAAATGAAAGATTCAATAACGAGAGGCTACATAACAATCATACAAAATAACTATGAATGAGAAAACTACAGTGACAGTAAAAAGGTCAATGGCTATCACAGCTTGTCCAAGGTAACATAAGAAGGAACAGGTGGAATATACAGTTTTTAAGGAAGACCATGACAATCTGTATGACACAATAATGGATGCATATTACTATCATCATTTTTTCTTATCTCATAGTATATAAAACACCAATAGGAAATCCTAATGTAAACTATGGGCTTTGGGTGACCATTATATGTCAGTGGAGCTTCATCACCTTGTAACAAATAATGATGGATATTTACCAGAGATTATGTGTGTGTGAAGCATGGAGTTTATGAGATATCTCTGTAGCTTTTCTTTTTTTTTCTATTATTCTGTGAAGCTAGCAACTTCCATAAGAACTGGAAAAAGCCACGAGCCTGGAATTTCATCTCAAATGATGGACAGTTCTCACATGGTGGACAGTAGTTTAGGCACTTAGACTATCTACTGCTGCTTTCCCCGGTGCAATAGCAAGAAGCTGGATGAAAGTACCGCAACTAGGAGTGGAACTCATACTTTTAAAATCTGAGCACCAAAGATGTTGCTTTAACCCACTGCACCACAACGCAGACCCCAATAAATAACTTAAAAATGATCTCTGTGCCAGTCTGTGGCATAGTACGTGAAGCCACAACCAGCACTGATGGAATCCCATATTAGCAGGTGTTCAAGTCCCACCTGCTCCACTCCTTATCTAACTCCATACTGATGCACCTGGCAAGCAGCAGAGGATGGCCATTTCTTGGGCACCCACCCACACCCACATCGGAGACCTAGCTGAAATTTCCAGTTCTTGGCTTCAGCCTGGCCTAGCTACCAGCTGCTGTGGGCATTTGGGGAGTCAATCACGATATTGAAACTTCTCTCTCTCTGCTATTCATATAAAGTATTAAATATAATAATAATAATACTAAAATCAATCATCATTATAATCTTTTGGGAGTTGTTTATAAATTTAACTAGAAGCACACTAATCTTTTTTTGTTTTTACTTTTTTTCACTTCCCAATTTGAGGATTCATTTACATACATACTTTACTTTAATTCTGGAATGTATTCTTTCATTATGTACTTTAATTATCCATTCTTTTTGTTCTTCTCAAGAGATTTCTGTTATACAATATAATCTCATTCTTCACCCACTCTTAACACTATTTTAAAATTTAAAATACACTTTGAAATTGCTCCACTGTATTATTTTACTCAACTTCTTTCTTCAGAGACAATTCAACTATGTTTTATTAAATTCTTTCAATTTTTATGTCTAAGAAACTACATATTTTGGGAGGCTCATGGATTCAATTCATTAAGTATTATTATGAATTCATTAATGTAAATAAAATGCATATGAAAATTCTTTAGAATTGTATATTCCCTATCATGTTGTTAGTTTTTGTTTTTCATGCACATAAATTTTTAACTCTGAGATTAGATTTTTCTTTAACAATATCTACTAATTAGCTTATTTACTTATAAGGAATGAGATGTGAGACAGGCGTAAACACGCTAGTGTTTGGAATTGGGAAACAGATTCACTTAAGAGATTCCTTTTATTTGCTTTCAGAGCACAAAAATTTGCAGAGAATATTCTATAGTTTGAACAAGATTTAATTCCTAAATTCATGCAGGAATTTAAAACCAATTAATAAGGAAACAGTATTAACATTGTTGAAACTCAATTTAGTTATGGTGTTTAGAAAGTAGTCCTACTAGAAAGTTCTTAGGTTCTTGAGGCTACTACCTCAGAAAATTCTTATGAAACGGTTAATTATGAAAACTTCTCCCCTGCCTCTCTCTCTCTGTCTCTTTCTCTTGAGAGGATTACTAGGTGAGCTTATGCTAGTTTTGTCATTGACAACTATGACCTTACTAAGTAGCCAGATCAACAGTGATCACTTAATCTTGGATTGTGAACCCCTAAAACTGTAGGTCAAAATAAGCATCCTACTTTCAAAAGCAGCCTTCTATTGGGTATTTTATTATAATGACAAAAAGTTGAACATTACAAAACATCATGAACTTTAAAAATTAAATCAATCCTTAATATCAATTCTATATTCAAAGAAGAAAATGAATGAATGAACGAATGGATAGGAAACATTATGCTTGCTAAAAACCATAAATTCCTGTGACTATTCATAACAGCACTCTTTCTAATAGTCCCAAGACAATAAACAAAATATTAACACCTAGTACTAGACTTTCTACCATTATCAACACCTACAACGCCATGATACACTTACATAATAGAAAGTTGGACCTGAGACTGTTGTTGAACGACTATACTATTGCAATAATATGGGGTAAACAGGAGAGTGTAAAGGAGAATCCCCGTGCCCATGGAACCACATCATGAAAAATTTTATCATATTTATCAATGTAGGAATTAGTAAATCATAGTTTATCAATTTAAATGGGATGTCGTAAATTACTAATGAGTATATTAATACTATTAATATTAATATATTTCTAATATTGCAAGTACTTGCATACACGACATTGAAAAATAATAATACAGACCTCCAAAACTGAAAACTCATCTCTAGTGATGGAAATTGAACAGTCACCTTTGGTGAAGGAGCTGTGACTGTGAGGGTGTTCAAGGAGGACCATTAACCAGTTGGTAATGTTAATTTTCTCTGTATAATAGTTGTACAGGTATATTCACTTTTTTGAAAACTATATTGTGGTAGTATTTATTATAATATAGTTTTGTAGGTATATGAGTTTTTCCCTCCACCTTGTCTTCTTCCCTCTCCATCCTCCCACTATTATTGCTCAGTTGATTACAATAGTATAGTGTCTTAGCAACAGTTACAAGGTCAATTTTCTGCTATTTAAGTATTTAATCTGTAGTACCATGCTGTGCAGGCATATTTACATATTTAATCAGGAGAGTTCTTGTTTCTTCAGGAATTTGGATGTGTACCATAATGTAACTTCACTACCCAGTATGTTGGTCCTCATTACACTGCTCATCTTTGAGAGCATATGGATGTAATTGGTTACCTACATCTATTTATTTTGTAGTTTGCCTAAGGCCCATGTTTATTAGAGAGAACATATGATATTTGTCCTTTTTGACTGGCTTATTTCCCTAAGCTTGATGGTCTCCAGCTGAAACCATTTTGTTGCAAATTATATAATTTTGTTCTTTTTATGGCTGAGTTGTACTCCATGGAGAAGAAGTGCCACAATTTCTTTATCCAATTATCTGTTGAGCAACATCTGGGTTTTCTCTGTGTCATCACTGTTGTGAATTGTGCTGCTGTAAATAAAGGGTTGCATGTATGTTTACTTCATATCCTTTGGGTACAGTCCCAGTAGTGGGATAGCCGGGTAATACGGCAGATCAATTTTCAGTTATCTCCCTACTGGCTTTCATAGTAGCTAGAGAAATGTGAGGATAAAGGTACCCTACTTGACTGTTGGTGGGAGTGTTGACTAGTATAGCCACTATGGATTTACTATTTCTTTCATTCTAAGTGTTTTATACTTGCAAATACACTTGAAAATAGTGAATGAAATTATTTGTTCTACTGGTTACAGCACCTGTTTAGACCTTCATGTCCCATACTAGGTATATGATTGACCTTTAGCTCTGTCTCCTGACACAAGTTTACTACTTACATATATCTGCAAACAGCAATGCTGACTCCTTGCCACACACTTGTGAGACATGTATCGAGTTCCTAACTCCTAGCTTTGGACGATCCCAGCCCCAGACTTTTGTGAGCATTTGGAGAGCAATCAAGAGAATGAAATTTTCTCTCTCGCTCTCTCTCTCTTGCTCTCTCTCCCTCTCTCTCTCTCATCCTATTTCCCTCTGTCTGTCTCACACTCTTTCTTACTGCCTTCCAAGTTAATAATTATATATTGCTCAGTATATTATATACTCTATAATAATGTAAAATCCATCTTATCTTTTTCACTTGTCTATAATTAGATGTGTCTATTGGGAACACACGTACCACAAAACCTTAGTAAGCCTGTTCCATAATTGAAAATATCAACTTTATCATTTTAGAATAAAATGATAACTTTAGAAAAAAAGCACAAGCAATCATTGTAAAGGATTAATTGTTTAGAAACAGATGAGATAAAAGGAAGTCAGGTGAAATGTCACTGCAATTTAAGATCACACCTACTATTAAAGGATGGGACACTATGACTTGGGCAGGAGTTATGAAAATTTTCGGGAAGTGAGTAAGACTGGACTGAATTGTATACTAGATAACAATTTGGAGGAAGGAGAACACGATCTTTTCTTGTGAGTTATGCCTACTATTTTATTGAGAAGCTATGAACATAAGTACAGGTTTTGAGGTTTAATTTTTACTAAATAAATGTACACTGGGAAAAATAGTTTCTATGGCCATTAGCATCCTGGGCATACAAAAATCAATAAACAATGTGAAGCTGACAAACTATTTAAAAATAGTATATTGTGAAGATTAACAGTTAAGCTTTTTATTGATTACTTTTGCATTTACATGCTTTTTCTTAGGATTTCAGGAATACTTTAGAAATGCAGATTTAAGAAAAAATAGGAGCATAAAGATAATGCTGTGTATCTACACCTAAAATGACCTTTCACTACAGATTAAATCTTCTCATTCACCGCTGAAATAGTACCTTCTCAAGGGGAAGGGTCCTTTTTGGCTGTCAGCAGCATTACTGTAAAAACAAATAGAAAACCCTATAAATCCACTTCATGTGGACTTCATCAATCAGCTAGCAAACTCAATCATATCAAAAACAAACCAATAATTATTTCTTTTGGGTCAGAAGGCAGAAAATCAAATTAAAAAATCCTTTCTTCAAGGATAGTAAACAAATCATTTGAGACAAACATAACCTTCCATAAACGTTCCCTTTCCTTGCAGAAAGTTGTCATTGATTTCACAATTTCACACAGTTCATTTTTCTAAGCAGTCTGCAAAAATGATATCAGAATAGATAAACTGTGAAATATAAATGAATGGGAGCAGATGTAGAATCATAACAAGAAAACATATCTTTTAAAAATCCTTCAAAATTAGTTCATATCTCATGCAATTTTGACAAATGAGAAACCACAGAAGAGGTATACAGGAACCCAAAGGGATGAGGCTGCATACCAGGAGAGTTACATCATCAGAAACCAGATCTCCTGTATCATTCTCACACCCTCTTTATATTTCCCAGCATTGTCACTCCATGCAAACATGCATGTATCTTGCACACTTTCACAGATTACTCCATTCCTTCAAGAAACTTCGAAAACTGTGCATGGAGAGATGGTAGAGGGAAACCTCTAGTCACTGGCCAAAAGTGAACAATCAAATTAAACAAACTTGTTTTCAAGAAATCTCCAGTTGCGAGTGAACATGAACAAGTGAGGTGTATAAGAAAGAATAACACATGTGTATTAGCCTTTTGGATTATATTTGAGTGTATCATTTAAAAAAAATACCTGGCCATTTTCTTTGCCCATTTTTTTTAAAAAGTTGTTTGTTTTGCTGTCATTGAGTTTCTGAAGTTCTTAGCAAATCATTGATGTTAGTCCCCTATCTGTTATGTAGTGTGCAAAGACTTTCTCCCATTCTGTTGGTTGCTTCTTCACATTGTGAGTCATTTCCTTTGCTGTACAGAAACTTCTTAGCTTGTTGTGGTTCCATTTGTTTATTTTGGCTTTGACTGTGCTGTTGCAACTTTTGTAAGAAGTCTTTACAAATGGCTATATATTATAGGGTGCCTCCTATGTTTTCTTTGAGTGGTTTGATGGTCTCTGAAAGCAGATTAGGTCCCTGATTGATTTATAGCTGATTTTTATACAAAATGACAGGCAGGAGTCTTGTTCCTTATTTCTGCAGACAGCTATCCAACTGGCCCCAACATCTGTTGATGAGATCAAGCTTTGTACTTGCGTTATTTTTAGTTATCTTGTCAAAGATGAGTTGGTTGTACATGTGTGAGCTCCCTTCTGGAGTTTCTATTCGGCTTCACTGATCTTCTCTGTTTTTGTACTAGTACCAGACTGTTTTGCTTATCACTGCCCTGAGTATGTCAAGTATGTCTTGAGGTCTTGAGTTGTGATTTTCTCCAGCTTTATTTTTATCCTTCTGGATAGCTTTGGATATTTGTGGTCCCTTGCGTTTCCAGATGAATTTCTGAATTATCTTTTCCAGCTCTGAGAAGAATGGTTTAGGATTTTTGTTTGGATTGTATTGAATCTGTTACTTTTGGTTGTATGAACATTTTGATTATGTTGATCCTGCCAATCTAGGGAAATGATAAATTTCTCCATATTTTTATGTTCTCTTATTTTTCCTTTTTAAAATTTTATAAGTTTCATTAAAGAGATTTTGCACACTTTTGGTTAGGTTAATTTTAAGGTATGTACATTCTTGTCTGTTATTTTATTTCCAAATTAAAGGAGGACATCCAATGAAAATGTTAAATATACCTTCACAATGAGATCCTAGATTTTCTACCATTGTCTAAATCTACAATTCCAGAATACACCTACATAGCAGAATGTTGAATTTATGAGTGTTGCTGAAGGACTATACTGTTATAGAAATAGTGAGAGTGGAGAATGGGGAGTACGAAAGAACCGAGAATAGGGAATTCCTATATCTACAATTCCATGCCATGGAAAATAATAAAAAGAAAATAATGGCACTGACAGATGTAAGAAGGAAAGATCACTGCATACATATTTAGTCAAACATTTGTAAAACCTTTATTTGCACAGTACATCACATTTGATACTTAGGATTTTCTAGTGGAAACTGTCAGGAAACAACAAAATTTCAGAAATCAGAACAAAATTCTGACTTAATAGAATCATTCACTTTTCTAGGATATGCATGGCTGCTTGAAGATCACTGAGCCTCACTTTATGGCTCACTTTATAAATTTTACTAAATCTTTCCAACTCATATAATGCAGAACATTTAGGGAAAAAAGCCTCTAAAATAATAGGGTGATGTCCTTTTAACACTGCCTTATTGCTGGACTCTCATGTGCCCAGCTGGATTTTTAAAAGAAGAAATTGAAGTAGAGGTAGAAATAGGACAAAGACGTAGGAGTAGAGGAAGGAAAAAGAGAATAAGAATTTGAGGTGGGGGCCCAGTGTGGTAACCTAGTGGATAAAGACCTCGCCTTGAAACCAACGGGATCCCATATGGGAGCCGGTTCTAATCCCAGAGGCATTGCTTCCCATCTAGCTGCCTGCTTGTGGCCTGGGAAAACAGTTGAAGATGGCCCAAAGCCTTGGGGATCCCGCACCTGTGTGGGAGACCTGGATGAAATTCCTGGCTCCTGCCTTCGGATGGACTCAGCTCCGACCATTGTGGCCGCTTGGTGAGTGAATCATCAGACGAAAGATTTTCCTTTCTGTCTCTCCTCATCTCTGTAAATCTGACTTTCCAATTAAAAAAATAAGTAAATCTTTAAAAAAAAGAATTTGAGGTATAAGGATTCATCTTACACCTATCCCTAATACTTAGGACATTGTCAAGAAGACAAGTGCTCTCAGTATACATGGTGTGAAACTGAATGCATCCTACCTCCTTCTTCATGCTCTTGATAGGACCTTATGCAAGTCATTTCTCCTTTTCAACTTTAATGTCCTCTTATAAAATTGTGCTTGCTACTTATACTGCTTTCTGGGATTGTTTCAAAAACATAATTAGCTAAAGCCTACAAAGACACTTTTTGAATCCTAAAATGCTCTGCAAATACAAGGGATATAAGATTGGAAAATTGCCTGTTGATTGCTCCTCCTCAAAATATAGCCAGATATTAACATTTTAGTAGTAAAGGTGGAATGCTAATATTTTTTGTTGGAATTTGCTACTGAGAAAGTACTCCAAGTAGGAAAAATATAGGTTTCCTTGGGACATACTTACTTAGGACTCATTTGCCTTCATTTTAATTAGAAAAAAAATGTGATATAACAAAATTTATATTTTCTCTGAAATGACCATTTTGAGAAAAAAAAATGTTGCTCACTAATTCTCTAATACAAAAACCTAAAACTCAGAGAATCCCTGTCTTACTTTTGCTTTCTCTCAGTGTAACCCTTGGGAAGTTACTGCTCTTTCCCATCATCAATTCAGTCCAACAAAAATTTATATAGGCCCTAATGTCTGTCAAATCCTGTGTCAGACCCAACCAGACACTATGGGAGCAAAAAACACATAGTCCTCCATAGTTAATAAGTTAATATTTTTTTTACTCTTCCATGCACAAATGATAGTCATTGTGCCACCCACCTACTAGCATAGATAGGTTAAGAGAATACTTGGACAAGTGGAAAAGTGGTTCACAAATGCAAGGTAGAATTAAAAAAATAAAATCATCAGCAACATATAGATATGAAAAGACTATTCCACAGAGAATTAGAGAAGGGCTTAATGTTTGCAGAACCCAGGTCCTGAATAAAGAAACATACAGAAATAGTTTTATATACACAATATTCTGGTTAGGTAAAATTTAGTAAGCCCTTTTGACCAGTGGGAAAACGGATACTGCACTAGCTCTCAAGACAACATAACTAACACAAGATTCATTATTCAAAGCAGCCTGTTTGCCAAGTCTCTACAGAAATAGTAGATGAATAAATATATTTACCTGTGAACAAAATAAGAAACGACAACAATTTTGAAGTTTTTATTAATTGTATTTATTTGAAATGAAAACAACAGAGACAGAGAGAGAGAGAGAGAGAGATGGATGCAGAGAGAGAGAGTTCTTTCAAATGTGTGCAGTAATAAGAGCTAAACCAGGATCCTAGAACTTTATCTGGGACTCTTAAATGGATCACACATGCACACACATATACACACATACACATGGAAAGAAAAATCTATTTGGATTGTGCATTACTTCAGATATTTACATATATTTTTGCAAAGAAAAGGAATTCCCCAAATTGGCAAGTGATTATTTCAGTTGTAGCAATATACCATAATACATTTTTTCAATTTATTTTCCAAAAATGCATTATAGACCAAATTAACATGGGAACACAAGAAATAAAAAAGCATTCTTATCTTTTTTTACTCCTTAAACACTATTTATGCTTAAAAAAATTTTTTAAAAGCAAAACTAACAGAACATTTTGAATATTTAAGTAATTAGAATGGGCACATAAGCTGCACATTACAATTTTCATTTGGTTAAAAGAATCATTTGAACAAGGCTTATGAAATCAAAACTTCTGTGGATTAGTATATCAAGCAAAATACAAAAGGTAACTTAATACCCAGATATATTAAAATCAAGAGCTTAACTCCTAATATCCTCTCTTCAATCAGGTATGGATTTACAATACACTTTGCAATTGTTGTTATTTTGCCTAGCTAAAATTTACCACTAAATCCCCCAGCCTAAAAGGTTGTTGAGTTATATTGGTACAATTTTCAAAATTTATCTTTAACCTTTATAGCAAAATGAAGTAAACTCCAAGGATATGAAGTTGTGATAGTTTTACAAACAGAAAATAGGGGCACATGTAAATCAAGCAGCCTGAAATTATAAATATATAATGAATAGTTACAAAACAATTTGAAATGACTGAATCTCTTGCTGACCTAAATGGATATAAATTAGCGCTTCTTGTTCACAGCAGGAAGGAGCTAGTGATATTTACCTATCAGTTACTAAATTCTAGATCTGTGGCAAATGCTCTTTATGTATTACCTCATTTACTTTACACAAAAACTCTATAAAGCAAGTAATATTGTCTTTCTGTTCCATTCAGATGATGAAGCTTTCAGAAAATAGAGTTGAGAGTTTGAATTTAAGTAATGGTCTTGGAGGTCATGGCTCATAAACAATAGAACCAAGATTCAACTCCATGTCTGACTCTTTATCTCATCTCATTCCATTTAATAGAGATTGACACAGTTCTCTGGTTGTCATTTGCAGTTATGAAATTCTTGACAGACAGCGCTTAGGGCTCTAAGTAATGGGTCCATTCAATTTACAAAAACTTTCATCCCTAATTCAAGGTCCCAGAAATTAGGCAAGAGCTGCCCAGATTCTTAATTTGTGCTTTGCAATAAATACCATCTTTCTTCCATTACCGTAATGACAATGACTGCCTTTCTGTGTGTTGTTTGGGGGTTCTACAGCAATGGCCCCAACTAATTTGGGTGTTATTTGGCAGATACATGAGAGTATCACCTCAAAAATATATACATGCATGCATTCATCTAAAAAGGATGACCATTCCATTTGTTACAATAAAGATATCACATTTTAAACTTGTGACATATTAGCAACAGTTTCTACTAGACTAGAAGGTTCTGGTAGTTCTGTTAATGAGGCATATAAATCATAAATCAGGAAAGTATATAGGCCATTCCTGTGTAGGCCGACCCAGCTGGGGAATGGTGTCAGCTCACGAGGAGCTAAGGATGTGGGCTTATTGGGGGAGAACTGGGGCATAGTATCAGCAGAGCATGTGGGGATCTGGTAGTTCACATTTAGGCAGGTGGAGCAAACCTGGAGATTTCCCCATGTGCTTGATCCTAGGCAAGGTGAGCAGAAGGGAGGGAAAAGCCCCAGGTCAGTATACTGCCCTGGGATGCTGGTGGACCAGTCCTGGAGAACCTCAATGGGCCTGAATCTTGGGTGTGTAGGGAGTAAGACATCAGGCCAGCTTCGGACTCTGGTGGGTGGGTAGTACTCTGGACAAACACACCATCCACTCGGCTTCAGAGCCCATGTACACATGGATTGTGGATTGACTAGGAAAAGGGACAAGAGGACATGTGGGAGGGAGGATAACTATGGAAGTGTGCTGCAGATGAGGAATGACCCCTGAAGGACTCACAATTACAGGGCCACTGTGCCTGCAGGTATGTGAGGGGACCGAGACCTAGTGGTTTGGAGGTGAGAGGTCAGAGGAACTTATGGGTCAGACCAATGCACCGGCAAACATGTGAGATCTAGCTGGGCTCATTAACATCGAACAGTGCTGACAACCACACACCAGCCCACATGAAAGCTAGGACTAAAGCACCTATATGTGAGAGATAGATCGCAGTTCCTGATGATGAGAGTCTAAAGAGGGGATGAGTAATGTTAGGCTGGGCCATGACACCAGCACACAAAAGAACAACATCCAGGGATTGATTCTGTGGTAGATATGTGGACCTAACCCTGTGGAATTACAAATCCTCCTGGTTACCTTAAGAGTTGGGATAGTGATGGACTGAGCTAGGCATGACCATAGAACCAGTCAATTCTCATGGTTACTAGGGCTAGGAACAACCTGGGCATGTCCAGGCTGCAAGAGCTGCAAGTGTGCCCTAAAACAGGGTGGGGGTGGGTCAGGCCATAACATCCACCAGCTCATACAAAGGTCAGAACGGAGGAGGCAAGCTGCTCCAGGTAAGAGCCTAGCACCTGCTAGCAGGCATAAGATCTAGGGCTAGGAGTGGGCCTGGTGGGGAACTTGGGAAACTCCCCTGGTGGGCTACAGCTCCCGCTGGTAAGCACATGGCCCAGGCCCGAGGGTTGGGCAGGTTGGGCAAGGTAGCCCCCACATTGGCAAGCGTGTGGGTTGGTTCTGGAGGGGGTGGACTTGGCAGGGCCAAGCCAACACTAACCCACTGGCAAACGCATTAACCAGGTTTGAGTATGGTTTATGCCAGGCTGGGCTATCACACCTACCCATTTGCATGAGTCAAGCATGGGAGCAAATTGAACAGGACTCGGCTGTAGCACTCACTAGTGAGAGTTGGGACTGGGGGTAGGCTGGTCCAGGCTGCAGCACCCACTGGCAAATGCCAAGGTAAGGCAGGTCATGCCAGTCATTGACATAGCACCAAACCAGTACACTGGGGAGAGAGGGGTGCAAATCCCAGTAGGGGGGCTGCAGGAGGCTCCCTTGCTGGGCCACTACTCCCACGGCTGAGTGTGAGAGCTGGGATCAGGTGTAGACCAGGTTGGGCAGGGCTACAACATGTTTGGCCTCCATGCAAGTTGAGTTAAGGGGAAAGTCAGGCTGGGTGAACTGTACCCCCCACTGGTACATGCATAAGCCAGAGTGGGTGTAGGCTGGTTGGGCTACGCTACAGCATCAGTTGGCAGATGCTGGCATTGGGGACAAATTCTTTCAAGCTAAACATCAGAACCATCTGAAGGGTGCAAATTCTGCGAGTGGAAGTTGGCCCTTTAGGGAAACTGTGGGCACCTCTCAGGTTTCCACTCACATTGGTGAGCATGAGAACTAGGGCTGGGGGGCGGGCATAGCTAGACAAGAAGCGGCACCTGCCAGCATGAGTGGGGCTGGATAGTGGGGCTAATTTGGTTGAACTAGCCTTCAGTGCCCATTACCATGTACGAGAGCTAAATGCTGCATGGGACTGACTGGATAAGTCTGCTGTGTTACTGGCAAGCACAAGAACCAGGCAGGGGGTAGGCCTGATAGGGAATATTGGAGATAGTTCCGACTAGGCTGCAGTTCCCACTGGTTTGTGTGAAGACCAACTGTGTGGTGGGCAGGATCGGGCTGGTCTCCAACACCGATTGTTTTGTGCAGGAGATGGGCCTAGAAACAGAACTGACTCAGCAATTGCAACCATCAGGGTACACATAGGCTTTTATGGGAAATGGGCTATGTCGGACCCTATGTTGTCAAACACACAAAAGAATCAGATCTGGGATCACCTCAGATTAGGTTTCTTTGGGGATTTCCCCAACTGAATTGCAAGACTCAGAACTCCAACCATGGAGAGGATTGCAGGTTCCATGGTATGACCATGGACTGCATGTGTCAAAAGCTGGGCCTCCTCAGCGGCTTAGACAGGGCAGTGCACAGCATACTCAGATGTACATGGAGGATATGGCAGTACACAGGAGCTCACAGAGGACAACTGGTCGAGAACAGAACAAATTCATCAACTACCCCAGCCAAGGGTTGGCCGTGAATATCTGGGAAAATGGAGACTCTAAGATACTATATCAGCCAGTGAATGCTGGAAAGATTTCATCATGCTTGGAATAGTGAAATCAACAACAATCCAAAATTATTGAAATATCAAAACCACTTGGGTGGGACTCTTGGAGCATGCCATGCATCAGGGACCCTGGGATGGCATCTGGTGGCCATCCCCCATTCCACGGAGCATAGTTGTTAGAAGGCTGGATGTGGCTTTTCCCGTTGTCTCCTCCCTTCTTCCCCAGAGACAGGAAGACAAAAACAAAATATGTAAACAATGATCTCACCCACTTTCCTCTAATCCTCAATCCTTCCCACTCAAATCAACTATGTAAAAATCATCAAAACTATTTTAAAAGTATATAGCATTCATAGTTTTAAATATTTAATATTGGATTAATGGAATAAAGGTAATGTAGAGCCTAAAAAGTATAATTTTTGCATTTTTATCTCATAAATTAATTAATTCAAATCCCTCTCCACACACTGGACAAGAGGAATGCACGAAATTAATAGAATTAATAGGAGGAGATGCACTTAATGCAATGCATCAGGCATGGTGCTGGCTATGAAGGGAGAATGATGCCCAAAAGAGGAGCCAAATTCTAGGGCAATTTATATTCTATTAAGACATGCGCACACACACAAAACAGGTAAGTGGAACTCAGCTGAGTTTGCAACAGGGAGATGCAGATTATATCAGAAAGAGAGACTCAAGACACTTAGTTATTCGTAATATATGAGAAACCTCCAAACTAAAGACTGAGTGATGAAGTGGCAATTGCCAGGTGGAGTGGTTAGCATGTAGAAGTTTAAGAGGGGGAAGCAACTTTCAGAGAAATATGACTTGAGATCTGAATAAAGGGTATGTGTTCTAAACAGCAAGATCCATGAGCATATGTTTAAAAAGATGAGCTTTCTCTTCAGAGTAAAACAGCTGATACAAATAGGCTCTGATTTCAATTTTGATATTAGATATTAGCCTGGTGTCAACCAAGAAATGTTACAAGAAACCAGATACTTAGACTCATCCCAGCTAATTTGGGTAGATAGCAAGTTGGTAAAATTAAGCCATGGAACTGATGAGAATGAAACTGAGATATCCAAGCTGAAGATTTTGTTTTATTAACATAATTGAAAATAAATGAATATCCTCAACATATAGTAAAAGCACAGTAAACTGTGTGCTAAGGAATTTCAACATTAATGGGAATGCTGGGGAATCCCCTGAGCATCAGGAGGAATACAAAGACTGGGAAAGCTGTCCCCTTTGGCTCAAGTTTGTCGGATTTACAGATTTCCATGCAAAATTTTGCACTGTCCCAGCCCTGGCCTCCCAGCCATATTCAAAATCTCCACAGACTCTCGAAATATTCTGCCAGTGCAGAATGAGGGAAAATGTCTGCTGCCCTCTCAGGAAGTGAAATACCAGAGCCAACCTGGGCAGAGATTCCTTAGAGATGGACAAGAGTCTTATCTGTCAGAAAATTTATTTGTGGCTTTCAGCCTGTGCTTATCATCTCACCCTGAGTTCTCTGTGCGCCTCTTCTCTGCAAATGTTGCGGTTTTAGAAAAAGGGAATGTTTGTCTCCCAAAGGAAAACAGATTTATTCATTTCAATAGTATCACACTATTGAACAGCTGGTTTCTGCTTCTCACTGTCTCACTTCTCACACACTTCTGTTTTATAAGCCACGAGTCCTAGGGCTGAACACTACAAAACCCATAGGAAATGTGTTATAAAAACAGCAATGCTGATGAGCCAAGCTTACAAACCCTCTGAATGTAAATAATAGAATCTCAAAATTCATTTTTCTGTACATTTCAAAAATAAATGTTTACAAAAATTATGCTGATAAAAAACCTTGAGTTTGAATAATTATCTCATATTTTCATGATTATGACAACCATTCATCTGTATTAATTCATGAAAAATAAAAGTTTTATAATTCTAGGGAAAGCACTTATGTTACCTGACCCTGAAATAAAGTCTTCAGATTCCCAGAACAATTTAGTAATTGCTGATATGTAAGGAAAATTATGCTTGTTACAGATAAATTGTCAACTCATAAACCAGGTAGAATGGCTATGTTTTACTTAATTCACCACTTCACCAAATCCTAGAGTAGGAACTAGATTAGTTAGTCTTTGATTAACCAATGATATCCCATATTTTTGGGCTCCTGCCAGCCCCATGGGAGACTTGGATGACATTTCAGATTCCTGACTGCAGCTTGGCCCAGCTCAGGCTATTGTAGAAATGTGGGGTATGAATTAGCAGATGGAAGATATCTGTCTGTCTTTTGTCCATATGTAAGTGCTGTCTACCACTCTGTCCTTTAAATAAATAATGTAAAAAAAGAGAGAGAGAGAGTAGGCTCTGATCCACACAGAGCAAATATGTACCCTTATATTTCTTTGTTTCTCTATTTTTCCCTTATGTACACAAAGGGAAGATTGGTGGTTCTACTAACAGGGATTTATTATAAAGATTGAAACAAATATAGCGAGAATTTAATTATCTGACAGAGTGCAAAGAATGGGGAAATGTTGCCTATATCATTACTGCTTTTAATATTCATTTATTTTTATTTGAAAGGTAATTTTTACATTAAAATAATTGGTTATTTATACTGCTTTCCACAATACAGTTTTTGCTTATAATTAAGACTTTTTTATAATTATCATTTTGTGGTACAGTTCCACAGGCCCTGGGATTTACCTTACAGCTTCCCCAAGTTCCCTTAACCCCACACTCACTGAGTTCCTCTATATTATTACAATAGTATAGTTCTTCATAAACAGTCATATATCCATCATTGTGGACATGAACAATGGCAAAGAGTACAGCATTCTATCATCAAGATCTAGTTAACAGTTTCGTTGGGAGTCTATCTTCGATCTGGAAGTAGAGATGCATACTGCACTGTATCCTCACATCTGGATATGATAGTCTTCATTACATAGTTACTATACATCCCCTTGAATAAAAAGCCACAATACAAAATCAATATCTGAAAGAAAACGAAAAATTTACAAGGCCATGAATTTAAATCACATGTTACTGGATATGATGGTCTCCATTACACAGTTACTGCACATCCTCTGTAGATCCCCTGTGCACCTCCTATATGTCTCGTTCTTGGTGAAATATGTCTCCTGTAGGCAACAAATGGTCCTGTCATTTTAGCAATGGGTTGTTCATTGATTTAGTTTTCTGTTGTTACTTCACTGGGATGTTCTTCACATTTGCCTTTGGTTTTGGTGGGTGCTACTCCTCTCCTCTGCCAAGAGAACATCTTTAAGTTTCCTTTGTAGGGCAGGTTTGGAAGAGGCATATTCTTTTAGCTTTTTTGTGTGGAAGAATTCTATTTCATTTCCAAACACAAAGAAAACTTTGTTGGGTACATTATTCCAGGCTGACAATTTTTTTTGCCTTTAGGATTCGGAATATGTCACTCCATCCTCTTCTGGCCTATAGAGTTTCCTGTGAGAGATCAGCTGTGAATCTAATTGTCATTCCTCTATATGCCAATTGGTTTTTTTCACATGCACATTTAAGGATCTTTTCCCTATGTTCAGTTGAGGAGAGCTTGAATATTATGTGTTGTGGTGAAGACCACTTTCGGTCAAGCCCGTTAGGACTTCTGTGCCCCTCCTGGATCTTGTTTCCCAATTCTTTCTCTAGATTAGGGAAATTTCTCCCTTATTGCTTCATTAAATACATTTATTAACCCAGCTTCTCTATGTGCACCTTCTGGGACTCCCATAACCCTTATATTTGGCCTTTTAATACTGTCTTTCAATTCTTTAGTACTTTCTTTAGTTTGACTCAGCTCTGCTTCCAGCTTTTTTGCTTTTTTCCTCATGGTGACAGGAAAGATCTTCCGATTCTGAGATTCCTTTTTCTGCCTCCTTTGTTCTATTTTGGAGACTCTCCTCGGTACTTCTTATTTGTTCCACTGCATTCTTAATTTCCAACATATCAGTTTTCGTTTGATTCATTTCCAGTGTGACATATACCTTAAATTTCTTGAACTCCTATTTATGTGCTTCTCATTTTTTATAAGAAACTTGATAAGTATTTTTACTTCTGTTTCCCTCATTTTCTCTATGTCTTCCTCAGTTAACTTTGAGTTTGGCAAAGGGTTTTGCTCCTTTGCAGGGGAGTTTTCAGTAACATTCATTATGCCTCTTCTTTTGTTCTTGGTCATTGTACTTCTAGTTACAAGTCTTCTCATTGGGGTAGGTTTCTATGCTGTGCCACCCACAGGTCTATAATTTGATTATACTTATTGTACCACTCCCTCCAGCGAGTTCCGGGTCTGGGTTCTTATGTTAGACTTCAGCCATAGTGTCCGTAGCCCCACCTCTGGGCTTACTACTCTCTACCTCCTGTGATACTGTGCTAAGGCTGCAACTTTGTACAACCTTTCTCCCACTTCCTGTAAGAGCAGGTCTCAGAATTAGGCAGAGAGCAGGAGTCCCATACAGCTAGGTTGTTGGTGGTGCTGATCTTCCCGGAACCTGTTGGCCATTAGGTCTGAGGGCCACACTGACCTATTTTGACTGGTACAATGCCAAAGTCTGTATTATTTTCCCTGTGGGACCAGTGCAATGCACTGAGCTCAGTGAATTCACTGCCAGCTCAACACATGTGTAGCTCACTGTTGTCCCTGTAGTGTTAAAGCCTTTTCTACACTGTACAAAATGGTACCTGATGTGCCAATAATAAAGTTCTTAATCTGCTGGCCATCAAGTCTGACGGTTACCTGGACTTATCTTGAGTGGAACCTGTAGGATGCCATGTTGCTGCAGTTCACTGATCTAGAAATGAGCTCACTTCCAGCTCAGTGCATGTGTTGTACTGTCCTGTAGTCTTTTTGCTTCCCTATACAAAATGGCTCTTAATTCAGCTCTAGGGTGCAGACTGCTGTGAAATCCACTCTTTTCACACACTGCCCAAATGGGACCTGTCACTCTTCTATGTTCCTCGTTAAATCAAACAGACCAGCAGGGCAGGTAATTCTTTGTATGGGCTCACCTCTTCAGCTCCCAGTGAACGCCTCTTCCCACCTTGTTCCTGGTGGAATTTCCACTGCTGGTGGAGTTCAGATTGCCACTTGCTGAATGCTGCTGGGGTATTGTTCACTGCAACACCACACTGTTGTGTTCACTGCTTTCCTGCGTCAGTCTCCTGGTGCCCCTCTGTATCATTCTGTCCTCTCATTTCCTGGAATGTGCCCTCTCTGCTTTACACGGCTAATGTTTCTTTGTCTGTTTAAATGTTTCCTTACCCTATTCTGCCACCTTGATTCCCACACTACAGTTTTGCATGTATAGGGATTCAGCCTTCCTTCTTCCTTTTTTCCTTCCCCACTTTCCCATCTCAGCATGTGTCATTCTATTACCACAATAGTGTAGACCTTCAATACAAGTTAGAAATTCAACTTTTAATTTAAATGTACCATGACATCATAAGTATAGGCAAAGGTAGAAAACTAGTACTGTATTTTAGAGATATGTATATGGGAGCCTGCACAATGGCTTAGCAGTCCTACAGCCTCCTGTTGCATCAGCACCCCATATAGGTACCAGTTCATGCCCTGGCTTCTGTGTTTCCAATCCAGTTCACTGCTTACGGCCTGGGAAAGCAGCAGAAGATGGCTCAGGCTTTGGGACCAAGCAATTACATTGGGGACATGGAGGAATGTTTTAGTTCAAGGCTTTGAATCAGCCCAATATGGGCTGTTGTCATTTGGGCAGTGAATTAGCAGATGAAAGACTTATTTTTCTGTCTCCTTTATGTAACTCTGCATTTAAAATAAAAATGTGTGCATATATATCTACTAGCACAATGTTAATATACTACTATTCTCAATGTTTTACCTGCTTTTGGCATCAAATAGTTTCAGAAGGTATCTGGTGAATAAGCCTATGTAGCTTGCTAATAATTACTCAAAATTTAAAACAAACAAATCCAACATCAAAGTCTATGTGGCTTTGTTAGTTACTTTGCTGTTTTTATTATAACAAATTATCACACGTTTAGCAGCTAATACAACACAAACTTGTTACTTCGCTGCTTTTTTTTTCTCCTAAGAGTCCAATCCAGGACTTATCTGGCTCAAGCCACCATTTGGTAGAGCTGCATTTCTTTGTTTTGCTCAGTCAAATCATTGGTATGACTCAGTCCCCAGCGGCTGGCCTCCTGAGATTACTCTGCTTTTGAACACTGTCAACTGAGGATTGGTCCTAGTTTCTAGAGGTAAACAGTAACCTTTGTCCAAGGCTTCCTTTTTATTTACCAGCATGAGCAGTGAAAGTTATATCTTACACATTCCTGTAATTTTTCTACTCTATCTGCCTCATCTCTCTAACTTACTCCTCTGCCCTCTTCTTCCACATTTAAGGGACCATTAGATTATATAAGCACAACTAGAAAATCTCCTTATTTTAATGTCCTTGATCTTACCTTCAGCTCCCAAGTTTTTTGGCCACACATTGTAACATACTGACATATTTCAGAACTGAGAGTGGAGTCTCTTCTTTTTTGAAGATTTATTTATTGTTATTGGAAAGTTAGATACACTAAGAGGAGGAGAGACAGAGAGGAAGATCTTCTATTTGTTGATCCACTGCCTAAGGAGTCGCAAGGGAGTTGAGCCAAGTGGCCTCACTGGCTGAAGCTTAGCCAATCCAAAGCCAGGAGCCAGGAGCCAGGAGCCTCCTCCAGCTTTCCCATGCATGTACAGGGTCCCAAGGCTTTGGACCATCCTTGACTACTTTCCCAGGCCACAAGCAGGGAGCTGGATGGGAAGTGGAACTGCTGGAATTAGAGCCAGCACCCATATGGGATCCCAGCATATGCAAGGCAAGAACTTTAGCTGTTAGACTATCACACTGGGCCATGGAGTCTCTTTTTTGGACCATAATTAAGCCTGCTTGCTGTGGCACTTCTGGTCTGTATTGAGCACCAATTGGATTCAGGACACAAAGACAGAAATAGAGGAGAATGAATGCGACAACAAAAAGAGTAGAATTTACCAAGCTTTTTAAAGGGCAAACTCATTTGCCTGCTAAGTATTAAGACAAATGATGAAAAAAAAAGGGGGGGGGGGACAGAGGGATAGAAGTATAAAGTATCTTTTTGCTTATTTTCAGATATATTTATTTACTTAAAAATCAGAATGACAGACAGGAATAAATAGAAAGAGCTCAAGAGAAATCTTCCAACTGTTGATTAATTCCCCAAATGATGAAAATAGCCAAGTCTAGGCCAAGCCAAAGCCAGGAGATAGGAATTCCATTTTAAAATCACCAAGGGGTAGCAAGGACCCAAGTACTTAGTTCATGGTATGTTTTCTTCTCAAGTACGTAGAAGGAAGGCACTTGAGATATTTTTCCAGGCCAGCAGGGAGATGGACACAAACAAGTGTCCCAATGGAATGTCTGTGTTTCTGGGAGTGGATTAATCTTCACAGCTCTGAGGCCTAGTTGTTAAATATAGAGCCACGCATACTCATGTTTAAAGTGTAGACTTGGGTGAGATTGGATAAAAGTGGATACCCATGATTCTATGACCAAAATCAAGGTCATATGTGTATTTAATACTTCACAGAATCTTCTGTTTTTTTTTTTTTTTTCTGTTTTTCACCCTCAAGGGACACGAGTTGTGCAAATGTCTTTGTGTTTTAGAATTTGAGGGAGTGTTATTTATATGGTGCTACTGATTAGAGGTTTTTGTGTTCTTTCCACAACATGCACACTGAAACTTAAAAACAAATAAAATGATATCATAGGTATGACCATATTAAGGTATGAGGCTCTAGACTCATTAATGTTAAAAGCCAATTAGGCATTTGTCTTATACCTGTTCTGCCATGTGGGCATACACCATTTGGTAGTTTTGGAGGATGAAGCTAAAAAATAACAACCTTTGAATCATAGCCTATGCACTTACCAGACAAAAACCTTGCCAGAACATGTCGACTGCCCAATTTGACAGTGAGAAATAAATTCTTATTTATAAGTTACCCAGACTGAAACAATTTAGAAAGTACAGAAAAAATAAAGCACATGAGATCTATCCTCTCATCAAATTTTGAAGATTATAATGTATTGTTAACTAAAGACTACATTGTAAGCAAATCTATAGTAATTCAACCTTTTAAATACAAATTGTATTTCCTAGAATGGTAAATATAATGCAAAAACAAACTATGCATTGTCGATAATTTTACATTGTTAATTATGTCATTAATTTACATAAAATAAAAATGGCATAGTGATTTAAACTATTGCTTTTCATACCACATCTCATACTGAAGTGCTAGTTTAAGACCCAGCTATTCTGCTTTTGATACAGCTTCCTGATAATGCATCAGAGGAGGAAGTAAACAATGGTTCAAGTACTTAAGCACTGCCCCAACATAATAGACCCAATATGTTTTGGGCTCCCAGCAGTGGCCTGGTCTGAAGAGTGAATCAGAAGATTGATGTGCTTGCTCTCTCTCTCCCTCTTTCTCTTGTCCTACCTTTCAAATAAAGCAAAAATAGCAAGTGACTAAATATTTTAAAGGAAAGTATAAAAATACATTTTATTAAATAAAATTTGCATGAAAAAGTATGGTAAAGGTAAATAATAAAAATAAGATAATTAGAGCCAGCATGGTAGCCTAGCAGCTAAAATACTTGTCTTGCATGTGCCGGGATCCCATATGGGCGACGGTTCTAATTCTGGCGGCCCAGCTTCCCATCCAGCTCCCCGTTTGTGGCCTGGGAAAACAGTTGAGGATGGCCCGAAGCCTTAGGCTCCTATGCCCACGTGGGAGAGGAAACTTCTGGCTTTGGATTGGTTCAACTCCAGCTGTTGCGCCACTTAGGGAGTAAATCGTTGGATGGACGATCTTCCTCTTTGTCTCTCCTCCTCTCTGTACATCTGACTTTCCAATAAAAAATAAAATAATTAAATAAAACATATCAAACTACAGAATAAAGAACTAGTGTCATTTATTTACTATAATAATAAATAATATACATGTGGCTGATGCAATGGTTCAACTGGCTAATCCTTCACCTCCCTGTACTGGCATTTCATTTGGGTGCTGGTTCATGTTCTGGCGGCTCCTGTTTCAATCCAGCTCTCTGTTTGTGGCCTGGAAAAGCACTGGAATATTGAACAAAGACTTGGGACACTACACCCGCATGGGAAACCCAGAAGAGGCTCCTGGGTTTCTGGTTTCAGATATGCTCAGCTCTGGCTATTGTAGTGAATCAGCAGATGGAAGATCTTTCTGTATCTCCTCCTCTTTGTAAATCTGCCTTTCTAATAAAAAATCAATAATATAATAAGTATTACTAATAATATCTGCATAATATAATCAGTAATAAGAAAACTCAGTCACTTGGATAAAAGATAAGTAACAGAAGATTCATAATCAATTAAGTACATATATATGTATATATATATATATATAGTTTCAACTATTTATATAAGTTCCCATACACACATAGAGCATTTTCAACTATCAAACTTAAGTGTAGATAAAAAATTTACCTCAATAAGTACTTTTTCTTGTGGTACAGCTTGTACAGGGTAATAAGGAATTAAATACAATAGTGCATAGAAAATACAGAAGAATCGAGACACACAACGCCAATGTACAGACATGATTAAGGATGTAGAACTTTTTTTATAACAGAAAAATAGAGGGGTGTGCATGTATGTAACTTTGTAACTACTTCACTGAAAAAATTAGTAGTTAATAGAAAATGCATAGGAAGGATATATATCACTCATTTAAAGCCAACTGTATACTGGAAATTAAGTGATTACATCTGGGACAAATTGGTACTAAATTGATGCTAATATTTTAACTAGAGGATGAAAATGTAAATTTTACTCAAGCTTCACACTATGAACAATCAATAGTCAATTGCAGAATAATTATGGTTATAATTATTTACTAGTTGGACACTTTGTACTCTTGGGCAAATTTACATAATATTTGGCATTATAATATTTAGTAAAAAAAATGGAGAAACAGTCACTTTCCTTCAGTATCTAAAAGGGTCTAATAGTCACCCTCCAAGGAAGATACAAAATCACACAGCAAACCGTCAATAAAGCACAAGAGATATAAGAAAAATAATTAAAGAGCATGTTTCCCTTATTTCAGGGTACTTATCTAGAAGCAATGGGGCTCCAATTTTCATAGATTAGGCGGAGAGATACTTACATGTGCAAAAACAAAACTTTTTTTAACATTATTGCTCTCCTCAAAAACATTTTATTTTATCCAAAATTCCCCCTCCAAATAGGCACTCTTCAATAAACTCTTACAATGATATTCAAAAAAGTTATTCTCAAAAATCTGTCATTTCCATATCACTTAGATGTTGCAAAATTGCATGTTGTGCATGAGTTCCCTTATCTTATGCCCGACTTATGTTTTTCGGGCCTTGGCACTAGAAAACTGCTTAGGAATAGTCCCTACTTAGAAGGAAATGTTTTCTTTAAAAACCTTGGGAGTTGGGGGATATTGCATTATATTACTTTTCATTTACTCTTAGGGTCATACTGGAGAGCAGTCAAGACCCCAACCTAGATCTGCTCTTAGCTTTGTGATATTTGACACTGCTTAGGGAAGCCCAATGGACAGAGAACATAGGTTATCCACCAGCTCCAGAAATATGATCTTTTGATTAGTTAGGCTCTTCTGAAAAAAAAAATAGAAAAAGAAAGTTCCTAATTAAGTTTAATTAGAAGCTGGAGAGTTCATATGGGTCAACCAATGGGGAATATTTTCTTCCAAAGCTCAATTACAGCCCAACTGCCAAATTGAGCTCAAGGCTAATATCTTGGTAGAAAATCCTAGTAAAGAAATCAAGGATCTAAATGAAGTCATATTCCACAAACATATAAAATACATTTTAAAACCACATGATGCCACTAGAATGACCAAAACAATGAGACAAGTTTTGATGGTTCAGAAAGCTAACAGAATCTGGTTTAACATTTAATGCTATCAGTTGAACCTGAGCACTCTTCCCTGGCAGTGCTGTCACATAGTCTTTCACAGACAGTACAAACACTTCCGGACCAAAAACTTCGTCAGTTCTGCCCATTTCCTAAAGTTAGGTGTTGCTGCTGGGAGACAACACTAATAAATCATGCTTTCATGAATCCACACCAATAACTAGAAGACATACACAAATTAAAGAATTGGAGAGATAAATAAAATGCAGAGATATGCAATAAGCAAATAAGCCCTGTTTCATCAAGCAAATGTTCTTTGCTTTGCAATAACAAAGATAACTGAAGACTATAGTGGAAATGAATCTAACAGTTTAATAAGTAGTTGGATATGATTTACTTGCCAATCAGAAGCTGGAAATGACAATTTCTGAAGAGATGATGCCTGATTTGAGTAGTGACTTTATCATTTATTGATTTCAAATTTAACTTAGCTCTACTAGATTTAAAAAATTTAAAAAAATGATCTGAAAGAGGCACCAATAAACCACAGATTTACGTTAAGCTTTTATCATGTTCTAAATTTAAACTTTCTAACTGATTGTATCATATGGCAACATTTTATGAATTATATACCAGTGAACTCAGTTTAGTATATTATACTCTAAAATAATAATAACCACTCCCCAGGTATCTTATGTGAGAAATAATTGAGACACATTGCTGTTCTTTCAATAACAAAGCTAGATTGGGCATGTACAATCAGTGATTTCACTAAGAATGTACTTTCATGCATCCATACAAATTTTTAATTTTCATTTTTGGCTGAAGGAGTAAAGATAAAGATAATTCATGGTTACCCAAAGTAGAAGAAATCAAGATGAAGACAAGAAAATGCTTTGCAGACCATTCTCCGGCCATCCAGAGTTCTGAAAAAGACACGTAAAGTGGAAATGCAGGGATTACGTTGACAAGAGACAAAGATTAGATGAGAAGTGAGCCCCACTTCAGGATCCATAGTGATACAAAAATAGGGAAAAAAGTTTTGCCATTTCTTTGTCAGTGAGGCAGCATCAAGCCAGAGTACAGATCAGGAAAGGGCTCAATGTTACAAGTCTTACTAGTCAGAGAGGCAAAATCTCAAGCCCATTGATGGTGAGATCGCTCTCAAAATAAAATTGAACAATAAATGTTTCAGTGTATGCCAAGGCAAGAGGATATGAGTAAACTTTTCTGCAGCAGAAGACACTCTAAAAGTTTCACAAAAATATGGACAGGGCTAGGTGGGCTACCAGAGAGTGCTGCAGGAAGAAACTAAGGAGATACTTAAATCCGAAGAATAATGTATTTGGAAACTGATTGGAACATTTGAGTTATGGGATCCCCACATCTTTTTTTTTTATTCTATAATAGATAAAGACAAGCTTCTGGAGAATAGATGAACAGATGCATATCTCAAAAGATTTGTTCCCAGCACTATGCTGGGCACCAATTAGATGTTCAATCACTACTGTTTCGATAGTGCATATGCCAGAGGAATAGATCAATAAATAAATGGAGAAGATACATTAGAACAATGACAAAGAAGACATAAATAAATCACCAAGAACAGATGGCAGCTAACCAAATGTTTTTAAAGTGGTCAGATGACAGTGAAATTGCTGGCTAAAATGTTTAATTTTTCATTAGAATTGGACACACTACACCAAACCACTGGCACTTTGCCTTCTTGTGTTTTAAAAGAACTAGAAAAATAACCTAGGGATATATTTGTTTCCACATACAGAGTAAAAATATATGTAAACTATATGGTAAATATTAGCAATGTAAAAGGAAGAATTATAAAAGATAAAATGGCTCAACAAGTGGAATGAAACTGTGACTTAATTTTCGAATATGCAGCAACTGGGAATTCAAAGGAAATACCTTATAACAATTTTTTAAAAGTTTTGGTAAATTTCCAGGGTAACAAATTCACCATAACACATACTCATGAGGAGAAAACAGACTTTTATAAAGGAAACAAAGATAAAACTACATTGTGCTTTTCCTTATTTAAAATAGTGATTTTGAAGGATGTGAGGAATAACAACAAAACATCTATATGTAACAGCTTTAAATTAATTTCAAATATTGGTGTAAACAATCTTAACAGTAAGTGAGATGAAAAGAAAAAAGGCATTCCAGACAGAGGATACAACTTGCTCAGAAGAGGCAAACTTAGTGCCTCATTGTGTTGTATCTGGGAACAGCATTGGCTCAGATGAGAAAACAAGGAAGAGTGGAGTCTGGGTAAAGTTATGTACGACTTTATCTAAAACTAGGACCCCATCTTCAGGCAGCAAGAAACTATGCAAGTTTCAGGCAGTTTAGCAAAATAAGTAATACAAATGATATTACTCTGCTGAACATTCAAGCAATGATAATGCAGCATAAACCATGAGTCTTGTTGGAGGAATATGACATGTAATGTAATAAACAAAAAGTTTTGAATAGAAACTTGAAGACATGGTTGGCCTCAGCAAAAGTTTACAAAATTCATGATATAAAACTAAAAAAGCTTTTATATATAGCAAATAAAACAAACAAAATTAAAAGTCAGTCTGTAGAAAAGGAGAAACATTTGCACATAACTCATCTGATAAGAGGTCATTATCTAACTATAAAAGGAATTCAACAATGACAGAGAACAACAATGAAAGCTTAGAATCAAACAGGAAACAGTCAGCATGGATTCACTTATACCTCACTAGGTGGGACACAAAGATTAGTTACTCCTCACTAGGGTACTGAAGATTTCTGTGCACACCCCTCCTAAAACTGTTATGCACCTAAACTGTTGACATATGTCTTGTTAGAGTTATAAGCCAGTCTAGACTACCCAAAAAACAGCCAGGTTCAGCAAAATTACGCTTCAACGCTATAAAATGCTAAATACTATAATGAAAATAGACATGAGACAGCTGAATAGTAATCTCTTGCCATTCTAAGGTGTATAGAACCCAGTTGTATATAAACTAAAATTGAAATGTCAATGAAGAAGTCACAGGATGTAATTAAGAACTTGCATTTTTTTTTCTTTTAACATATTGGTTACTCAATACTATGTCAATTAATTCCATAATGTTATAAATTGTTGCTGATGTTATGTTGGGGCTTTTAATTGATCGGGATGATACTCTGCCAGCTCTGCCTTCAGACCAGAGATGGTCTCCCCAAGAAGCCGTTGAACTTATCTGGACAATAAGATGATGGACTCTATGCTTGGTATATGGTTGCAATGAAAGAATCTTAACTGAACTTAAACTGTGGTAATGCAGCAAGGTAGAGGAATCCACCATGGGAGGAGGGTTTGGAAGGGGTGGGGGAATCCCAGTGCCTATAAAACTGTGTCACATAATGCAATGTAATTAATAAAAAAGGAATTCAAATAAATTAATAACAAGAAAAATTATCCAACTTAAAAACAAGCAAATGAACTCCATAACCCATTTTCAAGAAAGACATACAAATTACCAGTAGGTGAAAACAAGCTCAACACAACTAATCACTAGATGAAAAAAAAGTAAAACTACTATAGCATATAGATATAGCATATTAGCTATTAGAATGATCATTAATGAAAAACAAGAGGGGTTATTATACAGTACAACAGTTGAAGCTGCCACTCGAAATATGAACATCCTGTATGATTGCTATTTTGAGTCTTAGCTATTCCACATCTGATTCAGCTCTCATAATGCCTCTGTGAAAGAAACGGTAAATGTACCAAATGTTTGGGCCCATGCTACACAAGTGGGAGACCCATATAAAACTTTCCGCTCTTGGCTCCAGGCTTCAGCCTGGCTCACACACAGACAGTCCAATCAATTGGGGTGTGAACGATCAAGTGGGATATTCAACTCTTTCTCTGGTTCTTGCTTTCTGTAGTCCTACTGCTTTGATAGACAGATAGATAGATAGATAGATACATAGATACACAGATAGATAATAGGCAGATTTTTTTAAATATGAAAGATTATAACCATTGATGACAATATAAAGAAAAGTATATTGCATAATTTAGGTGGGAAAGTAAATTAGCACTGGCAGTTTGAAAAGTGATTAGGTTCTTCAAAAAATTTAAGCTCAACCTCCTGTATAACCCAGTAATTCTACTTCTTGGTATACAACCAAAGAAACTTACACTTGCATGTCAAAAAAAGTATCTGTATTCCATGTTCCAAGTTTCATGTATTCCATACAGCATTGTTCATAATAGCTAAGATACAGAACCAGTCTATGTGTTTATCCAAGGAAAAGCAGATGAAGAAAATACATAAAAACAACATACAAAGGAATTGCTGTTATTTATAGCAACATGGATGAAACTGGAGAAAGTTATGCTAAACGAGATAAACCAAGAACAGAACAACACATGACCCAATCTCATTTGCACAAAGGAGCCATAAAAGTAAAAAAGTAGAGAATGGAATGATGTACCCCTCAGGCTTGGGAGAGGAGGAGAGGTTGGGAAGCTGTTGGTAAAAGGGTACAAACTGGGCCCAGTGCAATAGCTTAGCAGCTAAAGTCCTCGTACTGCATATGTTTGGATCCCATATGGGCAACGGTTCATGTCCCGATGGCCCTGCTTTCCATCCAGCTCCCTGCTTGTGGCCTGGGAATGCAGTCAGGGAAGGCCCAATGCCTTGGGACACTGCACCCGCGTGGGAGACCCGGAAGAGGTTCTGGGCTCCTGCCTTCAGGTCAACTTAGCTCTGGCCACTGTGGTCACTTGGGGAGTGGATCAATGGACAGAAGCTCCTCCTTTCTATCTTTCTTACTCTATGTATTACTGACTTTCCAATTAAAAAAATAATAAAATAACCCCCCGCCCCAAAATGAAAGGGTACAAACTGCCAGATGGTCAGGAGTTTGGGTTATATGCATTAAAAAGTATATTTCAAAAATTTTACAAGAGATAAATCTGATGATATTAGCAAATGAGGAACTGGATCATGACACAATGGTACATTATGTAGGAAACAAATTAGTAAACTTTTTTGAGTGAGCTTGGCATAGCTTTTTTTTTTCACATACAGTGGACAGATTTTACTTACATCACAATACAGACGTAAGAGCTTAGTGATACTTCTCACCCTACATTCTCTCCTGCATATAATCCACAGCCATGCTTCTCCTTCCTCTTTTTTTCCTAGTTTTAAATAACATATCTCTATTCCATATTGCATTCTCAAGTTTAACACCCCATTGGGTAAAGATATCAACACATGTTAAATAGAAAATAACAAAAAAGAACAAAACAAGAAAACAAACCATTTCTTTTTTTTTTCCAGAGTATAAGCAAAGGCTTCACAATAATCAAATCCAAGAATATCCCTCTAATACCTATGGATTACACTTACTGTATTCTGTGTATTAGTTATCACAGATTAAAAACATACAATGTCTGTCATTTTGGGTCCGATCACGGATTGTTGGGCAACTGGACTGATTCCATTTTTAAGCCATTGTGAATTCTGCAGCTATAAACATGGAATAGAAACAAATCTCTCCTCCACTGATTTAATTTCATTTGGATACATTTTCTAGAGTGGGATGGGTAGATCATATGGTGGATCTCTTTTCAGATGAATTCACATATTAGCTTCTGCAACAGTTGCACTAGTTCACACTACCACCAACAGTAGATTATAGTACCTTTTTCCTCAACTGCCTCACCAGCATTTACTACTTTTGGATTTTTGGATGGTAGCCATTCTAATTAGTATGAAGTGAAATCTCACCATGGTGTTTATTTACATTTCCCTGATTCCCAGTAAACCCGAACATTTTTCATATGTTTGTTGGCTATTTGAAATTCATCCTTTCAGAAATCCCTGTTCATTTCCTTTATCCATTTCTCTTTTTTTTTTCTCAAAAAAGCATTTTTATGTATTTATTTAATCTATTTATTTATTTTTACTTGAAAGAGAGAGAATCTTCCATCTGCTGGCTCACTTCCCTAATGATCATAACCACCAGAAATGGTCTGGTCTGAGGCCAAGAGCCTGAAGATTCCCGAAAGGTTCTACCTGGTGCAAGTGCCCCATGTCATTGACATCTTTTCCACTTTCCCAGACATGTCAGCAGGATGCTGGGTTGGAAGTGGAACAGCCGGGACTCAAACTGGCTCCTGAATGCCAGGATGTCAGGCACTTCTTTGCCCACTCCTTAACTGGACTGTTTATTTTATTGTTTTTTAATTTCTTGAGCTCTTTATAGAACCCAGATATTAATCTTGTATCATTGCATCATTGCATCATTGCATCATTTGTAAATTTTTTCTGCCATTCTCTTGCTGCCACTTCAGCTTCTGAGTTTCCTTTAGAGTTCAGAAGCTTGTAAACTTTATATAATTCCATTTGTTTATTTTTGCCTTTATATTTGTTTTTAACTTTATATTTGCTTATTTGGGTTTTGATTGCGCTTTGGGGTTCTTTAAAGAAGGAAACATTCAATTGACAAGTAGAAATATACTTAACTCAAATATTAACTTACAGACATGTAAACTGGCTTATAGAACAGTTAAAAACTCAAGGATGTCCTTGAATGCCACAGTGTTCCTTTCCATTGTATCATCCTCTACTTTGAAGGCAGGACATTCCCCCATCTGGGTAACTCTCTTGCAAATCTCTCTTCTTTCATTCTCTCAGAAGCATTTGCATTCTGAGATTGAGTGTGTTATAAACCCACAAGGTCCCCAGTTTAATGCACAATGGTGTAGCAAATTAAGCCTCAACCTGCAGGCCAGTATCCTATATGGATGCCAGTTCAATCACAGCTGCCCCACCTCTGACCCACTTCCCTGCTATTGGGCCTGGGAGAGAAGCAGCAGATAACTCAAGTCCTTGGCTCCTTCCCCATCTGGGAGACCTGGAATTAAATTCTAGGCTCCTAGCTGTGGAAGTGAACAGCCTATTTCTTGTGGACATTTGGCAAGTAAATCAGTGGATGGATGATCTCTCCCTTGTCCAGCCTTCCATCTCTGTAAATCTGATGTCCAAATAAAAATAAATAAATCTTATAATATGAGGCATTTACACGTAAGAATAGCAGTCCCCAAAAGCCCAGGGGTTCCCAAAGTTTGAAAAAATATTTAGCTTGGGCCCGGCAGCGTGGCCTAGCGGCTGAAGTCCTCACCTTGAAAGCCCCGGGATCCCATATGGGCACATGTTCTAATCCCTGCAGCTCCACTTCCCATCCAGCTCCCTGCTTGTGGCCTGGGAAAGCAGTTGAGGATGGCCCAATGTTTTGGGACCCTGCACCTGAGTGGGAGACCTGGAAGAGGTTCCAGGTTACTGGCTTTGGATCGGCGCGCATCGGGCCGTTGCAGTCACTTGGGGAGTGAATCATCGGACGGAAGATCTTCCTCTCTGTCTCTCCTCCTCTGTGTATATCTGGCTGTAATAAAAAAAATGAATAAATCTTTAAAAAAAAAAAAAGAAAATATTTAACCTAAAATTTTACAAGTTTATTTGAGGATAGAGTATCTTTTATCTAGTGTTTATAATTTTCCCAGTAGTAATTAGCTTGCTGATAGAGTAATTTTAGATCCCACTCTACAGCAAAAAAAAAAAAAATGCCACTTTATTTTTATCATTCTTGCATTAAGAGGAGCATTTCTTTGTCAAGGAAAATTGTCAAGGTGAAATGCAAACATTTTAATTCAAATCTTCAAGATCTAATAATACAACTTTTGCCTTTTATGCCTAATCCCAGGAATGTGCTGGACCACCCTATTCTGTATCAGAGTGCCTAGGCTTGGGTTTTTGCTTTGCTTCCAATCAACTTCCCATTTACTTCCTGGGAGGCAACAGATGATAGCTCATGCTTTTGGGCCTCTGCCTGTCACATGTAAGATGTGAGGGGCTGTCTGCCTCCTCCATTCAGCTTTCATGAAATGAATCAGAATCAGAAACCTGAAGAAATAAATTCTTCCCCACATCCACATTTTCAAGTTGAAAAAAATAAGGAAATACTAAGTCTAATTCAATCATCTGTGGAACTAGCTGCAAAAATAGCATTTTGAGAAATTAATTTGCAACAACTATCAGAACTATTTTAACTCAATTTTCTTGTTACACATTATTTTAATTAAGTACATAAGTTTTCAGCTATTTCTAGAAAGCATATACTTTTACCTTCTCCTTTAACTTCACTTTTATAACTTCCATCACTTTATAGTCAGTCTTAATCCACAAGAGAGTAAATGTGAATAATGCAGAGAGGTATGAAGAAAGAAATGTAAGTATGGACAATGGCAGAGAGTCCAGTAACCTATTGACAAAGACATATTTTTTGCAGTTTTTTTGGGAGTCCGTCTTTGATTTGAAAGTAGAGATGCATATTGCACTGTATCTTCACATCTAGATATGACACTCTCTATTACACAGTTACTGCATATCCCTTTAAATGAAAATCCATAAAACAAAATTAAAAAAACAGGAATGAAGTTAAAATTAAAAATTTAAAGCACCATGGAATTAGGTAACAAGCTACTGAGTGAATGTGTCAAGGAAGAAATGAAAAAGCAAACAAAGGATTCTTGGAGCAAATCATGCTACTGTGTGATCTATGAATCATGGAAGAATTTGATAAGAGAAAAGACACAATTTGGAAGAAAAGAAAATTAAAAAAAGAATATTGAAGCCCATGAGTTGCAGCAAAAACAGTATTGAAAAGGTTATTGATCTTACAATTCACATAAGGCTGCCTTATATAAGAGAGAATATATGGTCTTTGTGCTTTTTGGATTTACTTATTTCACTGATCCTAATGGTCTCTATTTTGGACCAGTGAGTTGCAAATATTATAATTTCTTTTTTTAACAATTATTTATTTTTATTGGAAAGGCAGATATACAGAGAGAAGAAGAGACAGAGAGGAAGGGCTTCCATCCGATGGTTCACCCTCCAAGCGTCCGCAATGACTGGAGCTGAGCCTATCCAAAGCCAGAAGCCTCTTCCGGGTCTCCCACGTGGGTGCAGGGTCCCAAGGCTTTAGGCCATCCTTGATTACTTTCCCAGGCCACAAGCAGGGAGCTGGATGGGAAGCGGGGCAGCTGGGATTAAAACCAGTGCCCATTGGGATCTGGGCGTGTGCAAGGCAAGGACTTTAACCGCTACCCCATTGCACTGTGCCCAATATGGTATAATTTCATTATTTTTAAAAGCTGAGTAGTATTCCATGAAGTAGATATGACACAGCTTCTTTAACCACTCCTGTTTGGACAGGCATCTGGGTTGTTTCCAGGCCTATTATAGATGGTGCTGCTGTAAATATAGTTTACAGATCCTTTTGAGATGAAGTTTCCACTTTTTTTTGATATATTCCTAACAGCAGAATAGCTAGATCATATGGCAGGGTTATTTGCAATTCTCTAAGCACTCTCCAAATGGATTTCCATAGTGGTTACACTAGCCTACAATCCCACCAGCAGTGAAGGAGGTACCTTTCTTCCCACATCCAAACGAGCAGATGGTGTTAGTAGAGTTTTGAATGTAAGCTAACTTCACTGCAGTTAGGTAGAACATCAATGTGGTTTTCAGTTGTATCTCCATGACAGCTAGGGAGCCTGAGTGTCTTGTCATATGTATATTAAGCATTTGAATTTGTTCTTTTCAAAAATATTTATTCATTTCCTTTGCCCATTTCTTGACAGGATTTTTTTTAATTATCCCCGGGATCCTGAAGTTTTGTAAATCCTAGAAAGTAGCACCTATCAGTCATATAGTGTGCAATGATTTTCTCCCATCCCATTAATTGCTTTTTCATTTTCTTGTTTCCTCTGCTGTATAGAAGCTTTTTTTTTAATGACATAGTCCCATTTGTTTATTTTGACTTTGACTACCTGTGTCTGATGTCTTTTCCAACAAGTCTTTCCCCATTCCTATATCTTGGAGAGTGCTTCCTATGTCTTCCTTTAATAATTTGATAGTTTCTGGGTGTAGATTTAGGTCTTTGATCCATTTAGAGCTGATTTTTGTATAATGTGGCAGGTGTGGATCTTGCCGGTTGTTATCCAATTGTCCCAATAGCATTTTTTTTAATAGACCAAGCATTTTGCCAGGATTGATTTCAGTTTTCTTGTCAAGGATTAGTTTGCTATACATGTGCGGGCTCCCTTCTGGTGCTTCTATTCTGTTCCATTGATCTTCTCTGTTTCTGTACCAGTACCAGACTGTTATGATGACCACTGCTCTGTATTGTGTCTTGAGGTCTGGGATTGTGATTCCTCCATCTTCACTTTTATTTTCAGGAAAACTTTGGCTATTCATGGTCGCTTGTGTTTCCAGATGAAATTTTGTATTTTCTTTTCTATTTCGTAGAAGAATATTGTTGGGACTTTGATTGGGATTTCATTGAATCTGTGTATTACTTTTGGTAATATAGGCATTTTGATGATGTTGATCCTTCCAATGTAGGAACATGGTAAGTTTCTCCATTTTTCAATGTCTTCACCTGTTTCTGTTTAATGTTTCATAGCTTTCATCATAGAGGTCTTCCACATATTTACCTAGATAAATTTGTAGGTACTTAAGATTCCTCTCCTCTCCCCTGTACTTACAATTTTCTCAGTCATGGAATTATTTGTGTACACTAGCACCATGGATTTGTGTTAATTTTGTATTCTGTTACCCAGCCAAAGTCTCTTATGAGTTCCAACAGTGTCAACTGAATCTTTGGTTCTCCTAAGTAGAAAATCATGTCATCTATAAATAGGAATAATTTCAATTCCTTATTTCCAATTAGAATCCCCTTTTCTTGCAACTCTGGCAAGGAATTCCAATATCATATTGAACAGTTGCAGTGGAGAGTGGACATCCTTGTTTAGTTACAGATTTTAGTGGAAAAGCTTTTAATGTTTCTCAATTATATATTCCTTGATTGTGTTATAGAATGTTGCTTCTATGCCTACCTTGGTTAAGGTTCTCAGCATGAAATGACGTGGAATTTTATCAAATGCCTTCTCTGCATCTATTAAGAGGATCATATGGTGTTTATTTTTCCATTTGTTGATGTGGTGTATCACATTTATTGATTTACGAGTGTTGAACAATCCCTGCATGCCTGGGATGAATTTCTCCTGACCTGGGCAAATTTCTGCTTGATGTACTTTTAGATCTTGTTGGCTAATATTTTGTTGAGGATCTCTGCATTTATGTTCATCAAGGATATCAGCCCATAGTTCTCTTTTTCTGTTTTGTCTCTATCTGGCTTTGGTATTAAGGTGCTAATAAGTTCATAGAAAGAGTTTGTAAGAATGGTTTCTCTATTGTTTGGAAAGCTTCTGGAGAACTGCAATAAGTTCCTCTTGAAACATTTGTTACAAGTCATCAGCGAAGCCTGATGGTCCATTGTATTCTTGGTTGGGAGGGCTTTGTTACTGATTCAATCTTAGTCCTTGTCATAGATGTAGATTATCAATTACTTCATGATTCAATTTTGATTGACTGTATGTGTCCATAATCCATCCATTTCTTATAGGTCTTCTGATTTGTTGAAATATAGTTGTTTGTAATAGTTCATAATAATTGTCTATATATCTGAGGTATCTGTTGTTATATATCCTTTCTTGTCTCAAATCCTATTGATGCATATCTTCTCCCTCCTTTTTGTGATGTTGGGCCAGTGGGGAATCTATTTTGTTACGTTAGTCAAAGAACCAGCTCTTGAATTTGTTGATCTTATGTATTGTTATTTTGGTCTCTAGTTGGTTTATTTCCGCTCTTATTTTGGTTATTTTTCCCTTCCTAATCTTGGAATTGCTTTGCTGTTTTTCTAGCTCCTTCATCTGTAAGGATAGTTCATTTTCTTGATGCTTTTGTAATTCCTTGACATTAGCATTGATTGAGGTGAACTTTCCTCCTAACAATGCCTTGATAGTGTCCCATAAATTCTGATACATTTATTGATGCCATCATTGTTTCAGGCAGTTTTTGTTTATTAATTACACTGCATTATATGACACAGATTCATAGGCTCTGGGAATCCCCCATCCCCTCCCCCCTTGGTGGATTCCTCCACTTTGTTGCAGTATTACAATTCAAATTAAGTCTAGATTCTTTCGTTGCAACCATATACCAAACACAGAGTCCAGCATCTTATTGTCCAGATAAATTCAACAGTTTCTTGGGGAGACCTTCTCTGGTCTGAAGGTAAAACTGGCAGAATATCATCCTGATCAATTAGAAGCCCCAGCACAACATCAACAACAATTCACAACATTACAGAATTAATTGACATAGTATTAAGTAATCAATACGTTATAACAGTGCAAGTTCTTAACCACCTCCTGTGATTACTTCATTGACCCTTCAGTTTTTGTTTGTACTCTGCACCAGCTGCTATACACCTTAAAGTGGCTATAGGGTACTATTCAGCTGTCTCGTGTCTGTTTTCATTTTATTATTTAGTATTGTATAGCGTTGAAGCATAATTTTGCTGAACTTGGTAGGATTTAGTCTAGTCTTAAACTGGCTTATAAATCTAACCAGGCCTTTGTCTACAGTTTAGGTGCAGAACAGTTTTAGGAGGGGTGTGCAGAGAAATCTTCAGTAATCTAGTGAGGAGTAACTAATCTCTGTGTCCTATCTAGTAAGGTATATGTGGATCTACTCTGATCAGTTCCTGTTTGGTTCTAAGCTTTCCTTGTATTTCTCTATCCTATTTTTGGGGGGGGTGGGGGACCCTCCGGGACAATCCTGATGGTCACTGCAAGAGAGGGTGGGGATCCAAAGTTGGAACTAAGTAAGGAACAGAAGAAACTCCTCTCCCTAGTCCCGAAGGAAGTTTGCTGTTCTTCTGTTTCTGCAGATCTATCAGGCCTCCTGGGTGTTGTTCCGATGACCTTGGGTCCTGTGAGGAAGGATTTGGGCCTCTTCCATCCCATGTGGTAGATCCAAACGGGGCTGGGTGACCTCAGAGTTCTCGGCCTCCAGAGGCACTCCAATTCCCCGTGTTCTTCTTGTCTGTTGGGATGTAGGCCTTGGTGCCCATACTGATAGTCCTTGGTGAGGATCCGAGTCTTCAGGGTTGGGATACAAGCCTCCTCCTGTCCACGTGCTCCACTCTGGGGTCTCCCCCTGCTCTGTGCATATGATCTCCTGTTAAGAGGTTGTCAGGATCGCTCCTGATTCCCCTTATATGTCTTTGTCATTTAACTATTGTTTAATGCTCATTCAAATCTGTTGTCTATGAATTACCTGTTATGTTTCTGGTAAGTTATACTTTACGTCTTCCTCACACATTCTAAGGAGATGGAAGATCTCCCTGTTCTTCCACCCCATTTCTGAGTAGCTTAGGGTCTTAAAAGTATATTAGGTTTTACACTTCTTTGATGTAGAACATAAGCAGTCTGATTCACATTAATTGTATGTTCATTGAATATATCACAATATCTTAATGCATCAGATACAGGCTGTTTGAGGCTAAAATAATATTACAATACATGGTTACTATTTTCCGGATTGACATCTTTTCATCTTATATTAAGGCAAACATGTGGTATTTAACCTTTTCAGATTGGCTCATTTCCCTTAGCGTAATGGTTTCCAGTTGGGACCATATGGCCACAAAAAACTGCATTTTGGTTTTTTTAATTGTTGAGTAATATTCCATGGAGTAAAAGAACCATAGCTTTCTTATCCAGTCTTCTGTTGATGGGCATTTTGGTTGCTTCCAAGTTTTTGCAATTATTGATTGTGCTGCTATAAACATAGGAGTGCATGTTGGTTTTTCGTGTAGCAAGTGTTTTGGATATATTCCTAGGAGTGTTATTGCTGGATAGTATGGTATGCAGATTTTCAGTTGTTTGAGTGTTCTCCATACTGATTTCCATAGAGGCTGTACAAGTCTGCCATCCCACCAGCAGTGGAGTAGGGTTCCCTTTTCCCCACATCCTCGCCAGCAAGTGTTGTTGGTGGTTTTTTTGTATGTGTGCCATCCTTACTGGAGTTAGGTGGTACCTCATTGTTTTCTTAATTTGGATCTCCCTAATTGCCAAGGAACTTGAGCATTTTTTCATGTTTGTTTGCCATTCGGGTTTGTTCCTTTGCAAAACATCTGCGCATTTCCCATGCCCATTTCTTGAGTGGCTTGTTTGTTTTGGTGTTGTGGTTGTTCTGGAGATCCTTGTATATTCTGGAGATTAGCCACCTACCACCTATGTAGTGTGCAAAGATCTTCTCCCATTCTGTGGGTTGCTTTTTTACATTGTTGATTGTTTCCCTTGCTGTACAGAAGCTTGTTAGTTTGATGAAGTCGCATTTGTTTATTCTGGTCTTGATTGCTAGCGCTTTTGGTGTCATTTTTAGGAAGCCAGGGCCTATACCTAAATCTTGCACTGTGTTTCCAACATTTTCTTCCAAAAGTTTGCAGGTTTCTGGATGTAGGTTTAGGTCTTTTATCCATTTAGATTTGATCTTAGTGTATGGTGAAAGATGTGGGTCTATCTTCTTGTTTCTACAGGCTTTTAACCAGTTGTCCCAACAGCATTTATTGAAGAGACCTTCCCATTTCCCTGGATTGTTGTCTGTCTTTTTGTCAAAGATTATTTGGCTGTATCTATGTGGGTTTCCTGCTGTTGTTTCTATTCTGTTCCATTGATCGTCATCTCTATCTTTGTGCCAGTACCAGGCTGTTTTGATAACCACTGCCCTCTAGTATATCCAGAGGTCCGGAACTGTGATTCCCCCTGCTAACTTCCTGTTCTTCAGGATGGTTCTAGCTATTCATGTATTTTTGTGTTTGCAGATGAACCTTTGTATCATTTTATCCAGTTCAATGAAGAATGTTTTGGGTACTCTGATTAGAATTGCATTGAATGTGTATGTTGCTTTTGGTAGTATAGACATTTTAATGTTACTGATTTTGCCTATCCAGGAGCATGGGATGTTGTTCCATCTTTTGAGGTCTTGCTCAATTTCTTTTTTAAGTATTTTGTAATTTTTTTCAAAAAGGTCTCCTACATTTTTGGTTAGATTTATTCCTAGGTACTTCATAATTTTCTCTGTTATTTTGAATGGTATCTTGCTGATTAGATCTTTTCCCATCTTGGGGCTGTTTGCATACACTATGGCTGTTGATTTTTGTTCATTACTTTTATACCCTGCCACTCTGTCAAATTCTCGTATGTTCTAGGAATCTTTGTATTGAGTCTCTCGGTTCTTCTACGTAGAGGATCATGTCATCTGCGAATAGTGAAAGCTTGACGTCTTCATTTCCACTTTGAATTCCTTTGATTTCTTTTTCTTTTCTTATGGCCTCTGCGAGTACCTCTAGGACTATCTTGAATAGCAGAGATGATAGTGGACATCCTTGTCTTGTTCCAGATCTCAGTGGACAGGGATCCAATTTTTCTCCATTCAGTATAATACTGGCATTGGGTTTTTCATATATTGCTTTGATTATGTTGTGGATTGTTCCTTCTATGCCTACCCTGGTTAGGGTTTTTAACATAAACTGATGTTGGATTTTGTCGAAGGCCTTTTCTGCATCTATTGATACTATTCTATGGCTTTTGTTCTTCATTTTTTGGATGTGGTGTATCACATTTATGGATTTCCGAATGTTGAACCATCCCTGCATTCCAGGGATGAATCCTACTTGGTCTGGATGAATGATCTGTCTGATGTGTCTCTGAATTCAATTGGCAAGGATTTTGTTGAGAATCTTAGCATCAATGTTCAACAGGGAGATTGGTCTGTAGTTTACCTTCTCTGTTAATTCTCTATCCAGTTTTAGTATTAAAGTAATGTTGGCTTCATAGAATGAGCTTGGAAGGGTTGCCTCTTCTTCTATCGTTTTGAAGAGCTTGTAGAGGATTGGGGTTAGCTCTGTTTGGAATGTTTTGTAGAATTCTGCAGTGAAGTCATCTAATCCTGGGCTTTTCTTTGTTGGGAGATCTTTAATCACGGACTCTCTCTCTGCTTCAGCTATGCGTTTATTCAGGTCTTCTGTTGCCTCTGAGGTAAGTTTTGGTAAGTGGTGCGAGTCTAGGAACATTTTCATTTCATGGTGGTTTTCTGATTTGTTGGAGTACAGTTCTTTGAAGTAATTTCTAATTATTTTCTTAATGGTTGCAGTGTTTGTTGTTATGTTGCCTTTTTCATCTTTGATGCTGCTAATTCTTGCTTTCTCTTGGTTTTTCTTTGTCAGTCGGGCCAGTGGGGTGTCTATTTTATTTATCTTCTCAAGAAACCAGCTTTTTGATTCATTTATTTTATGCATAGTTTTTTGGATTTCTATTTGATTAATTTCCTCCCTTGTTTTGATAATTTCTTGTTTCCTATTCTTTGTGGGGTCATTTTGCTGCTGTATTTCCAATTCTTGGAGGCGTGTGCTTAATTCCTGCATTTGATGACTTTCTTGGGTCTTGACATGAGCACCAATTGCAATAACTTACCATGTAACACTGCTTTGGCGGTGTCCCACAAGTTTTGGGCTGTTATATCTGAGTTTTCATTGGTTTCCATAAATTTTTTTATCTCGTCTTTAATTTCTTCTCTAACCCATTGTTCGTTTAATAGCATATTGTTCAATCTCCATGGGTTTACGTATTTCTTGGGGCATTTTTTTAAAAATAAATCTTTCTTTTTTAAAAAAGATTTATTTTATTTTATTACAAAGTCAGATATACAGAGAAGAGGAGAGACAGAGAGGAAGATCTTCCAACCGATGATTCACTCCCCAAGTGACCGCAACGGCCGGTGCTGTGCCAATTCAAAGCCAGGAGGCTAGGAACCTCTTCCGGGTCTCCTACATGGGTGCAGGGTCCCAATGCATTGGGCCATCCTCGACTGCTTTCCCAGGCCACAAGCAGGGAGCTGGATGGGAAGTGGAGCTGCTGGGATTACAACTGGCGCCCATATGGGACCCCGGGGCGTTCAAGGTGAGGACTTTAGCCACTAGGCCACACCGCCAGGCCCTCCTAGGGCATTTTGAATTGCTGATTTCCAGTTTCATTCTGTGATGGTCTGAGAAGGTGCATGGTATGATACTGATTTTTTTGAAGTTAGTTAGACTTCCTTTGTGTACTATCATGTGGTCTATCCTAGAGAAGGTGCCATGCACTGCTGAAAAAAAAAATGTATAATCTGCGGCCTTAGGATGAAATGTTCTGTATATGCCTACTAGGTCCAGTTGTTCTATTGTTTGTGTGAGCTCTGTAGCTTCTCCGTTGAGCTTTTGTCTCGTTGATCTATCTATTGGTATTATTGGGGTGTTCAGATCTCCCAGAATTATCGTATGTTCATCTATATCTCGCTTTAAGTTTATAAGTAATTGTTTCACGTAGCTGGGTGCATCTGGACTTGGAGCATAAATGTTAAGGGTGGTAATTACTTCCTGATGTATCTTTCAACAATATAAAATGCCCTTGTGTGTCCTTTTTGATGTTTGTCACGTTGAAGTCTATATCATCTGAAATTAGGACCACTACAACAGCCTTTATTTCTCATCTGTTGTCGTGAATGTCTTTTTTTCCATCCCTTCACTTTCAGTTTCTTAGCATCTTTTCTGGTTAGATGCGTCTCTTGTAGGCAGCAGATAGTTGGGTCCTGTTTGTTGATCCAATCTGTTAACCTATGTCTTTTGACTGATGAATTTAGGCCATTTGTGTTCAGGGTTAATATTGAGAGACTGTGATTTTGTCCTGCCATGCGTGTGTGTTTTTGAGGGTGTTGGTATCTAATAGTCTTTCCTTGCATGTACTTTAGTGGGGAGGTCTTCTCATTTGCCATCCTTACTTATGGTTTGCTTCCTTTTTCTCTGGGAGTAGTGCATTCCTAAGGAGATTTTGTTGAGCTGGTTTTGTGCTGGCATATTCTTCTAATTTCTCCTTGCTATGGAAGTATCTAATTTCATTCTTGAATACAAATGAGATCTTTGCTGGGTACATTGTTCTTAGTTGACAGTTGCTCTGTTTCAGTATTTGAAAAACTTTATTCCATTCCCTTCTTGCTTGGAGCGTCTGTTCTGAGAAGTCAGTGGTGATCCTGATGGACCCGCCTCTAAATGTAAGCTTGTCATTGCTTCGTGCTAGCCTCAGGATTCTTTCTTTGTATTCATTGGAGGGGAACTTGATTACCACGTGTCTGGGTGAAGATCTTTTTGGGTCATATCTGTGGGGCGTTCTCAGGCCTTCTTGGATTTGGATTGGGTTCATGTTCCAAGTGTTTTGGAAGTTCTTCTGTATAATTTCATTGAGCACCAGTTGTATATCTGTCTCTCTTTCCACTCCTTCTGGAAGGCCTATAATTCTGATATTCAACTTCTTGAAGTTGTCATTCATCTCCTGCATTGCCTTGTTTCTTTTGTTCAATTGTATCTCCAGCTGGTTAATAATCTGCCTGCTTTCATTCTGGGAATCTTCCAATTCGGATATCCTGTCTTCTGCTGCAATAATTCTGTCGGCTAAGCTCTCAACTCTGCTTCAGGTCAAGGATCTCATTTTTGACTAATTTCGTTTTGGTGATTATGTGGTTTTTGAATTTCTTAAGTTCCTCCCATCGTTTTTCATTGTCTCTGAAGCGTTTCATAATTATTTTTCTGAACTCCTTATCTGATAGGTCGTCAATTTCTTCATCTGTAACCTGTGATTGACCCGGCCTTTTGGTGACTTTTTGGGGTGGCTCTGGCTCATTTATTTTCCTGTGACCTTGCTCCATGTCTATGAGATATAGGGTATTGCTGGCTTCAATCCCTTGACCTCTGCTGCCACCTCGTGGGTGACCTGAGGTGTTGCTGACCTAGATTTTTTTTCTTTGTGGCGCCTGGATTCCCCTCCCCCTACTTCTTCAGTCTGCGGTTTTGCGGGCTCTTTAAAACCGGGATTTACCATAGCTTTTGAGTGTCCCTTCTGTGGAGTTCTCATGGCCCTGGGATTGGCGCCACCCAGTGCTGGGAAGCTCCAGCTCCCAGGATATCCTAGGCTCTCCGTTTCTGTGCCTAGTTGCCCTCTTCGGCCTGTCTGCCCAGGTCCAAGCCTGCCCAGATCCAAGCCTGCCCAGATCGAGCCAATAGACTAGGCACCTTTCACCGCATTTTTGTTCCAAGTTCCTCCTGCTAAGGGCGGGCACTTCCTTATGTTAGTGACTCTCCCAGGTTTGCTCCCTGAATTTCGCTTGCCCGATTTGCTTGAGTCTCTGTATCCCAGGGTTCCCTCTTTGTCCTTCTCAGGTTGCTGACTGCAGTATTTCGCGTTCGTTTTTCTGCTGTGTGTCGCTTTTTCTCAGTCCTGGCGGTACTGGGGAATTTCCCACAGTCTTCCCCATGGTTCTTTTCCTCTCGGGCTCACTTCAGACTGCTCCAGACCCTAACTTTTAGGACCCTCGGTTACATCAGTCTAACTCTGTTGGCCATTTTGACCCCTCCTCAGGCAGTCTTTTTAACTTCCACTTTGATTTTATCTCTAACCTCTTGCCCATTTAGCAGATTATTAAATTTCCCTGTATTTGCATGTCTTCCTGGGTGTTTTGACTTCTTGGTGTCTAATTTCACTCCATGTCTATCTGAGAATATGCATGGTATAATTTCTATGATTTTAAATCAACTGAGGCTTGTTTTGTGGCCCATAATATGGTCAATTCTGGAAAAATTTTCATGTACTGATTTTAAAAAGGGTATTCTCTGTCTATAGGATGAAAGGTTCAGTAGATATCAACCACGCCCATTTGCTCTAGTGTCTGTGTTAGTTCTAGTGTTTCTTTGCTGAGTTTCAGTCTCCTTGTTCTGTCCATTGATGTTAAACAGGTATTAAGGTCCCCCACTATTATTTTATTGGAGTCTATTTCTCCCTTTAAATCCATTAACATTTGTTTCACATAGCAAGTTAACTAGGCATTTGGTGCATATACATTTATCATGATGATCTCTTCTTGCTGAATGAATCTTTTGGATCATCATGTGGTGTCCTTCTTCATCTATTTTAGCGCATTTCATGTCAGAGTCTATATTGTCTGATATAAGAATAGCTACACCCACTCGTTTTTCCTCACCTTTAGCTTGGAATATCTTGATCCATTCTTTCACTTTGTTTCCACTGAACTTTGTTGCTGAGATGTGTCTCCTGTAGGCAACACATAGATACATTTTTGGTTTTTGTTTGTTTTCATCCAGTCCTCAAATCTATAGCATTTCATTGATGAGTTTTAATCCATTTACATTCAATGTTAACATGGATAGGGGGCTATTTGGTTCTGTCATTTTAGCAATGGATTGCTCTTTGATTTAGTCTTCTCTTCGCCTTTTACTGGGATGCTCTCCACATTTGCTTATGGTTTTGGTAGTTGCTTTTCCTATTCCCTGCTTGTAGGGTAGATTTGGAAGAGGCAAATTCTTGGGAGTTTTTCTTTACTGTGGAAAATATTTCATTTTCAAAGACAAAGAAAAGTTATTCTGAGATGATTTTTTTTTTTCTTTTAGAATCTGGGATACATCACTCCATTCCCTTCTGTACTGTAGAGATTCATCTGAGAGGTTAGCTGTGAGTCTGATTGCCCTTCCTCTATAGGTAAATTGACTTTTTCATGTGCCCGTTTAAGGATCTTTTCCTTATGTTCAACTGAAGGGAGCTTGGTTATTATATGTTATGGTGAAGATTGCTTTTGGTCATCTGTTGTCTTCCAGGATTGTCTCCCAATTTTTTCCTCCAGACTAGGGGAGTTTTCCTTTATTATTTCATTGAGTACATCTTTAAACACATCTTCTTTTTCTGCACCTTCTGGAACTCCCATAACTCTTATATTTGCCCTTTTAATCATGTCTTTTAATTCTTCATCCAGAATTTCTTTAGATTGATCTCGTTCTGCTTTCAGCTTTTTGTTTCCCCATTGTAACAATAAATATCTTCCAATTTTGAAATTCTTTCTTCCGTTTCATTCATTCTCTTAAGACTTTCCACTGATTCTCAATTTGATCTATTGTGTCCTTCATTTGCAATAATTTGGCTTGATTATAAGTGTTGCTATTTCCTGTGTGACATGTTCTTTAAATTCCTTGAGCTCCTGTATGTATTTCTCATTGTTGTTCAGAAGCTTTATAACAAGTGTTCTAAATTCTATCTCCCCCATTTTCTTGATGTTTTCCTCAGTTAACTCTGAATGTGGTAGAAGCTTTTGCATCTTTGCAGGAGAGTCCTCAGTAATATTCAGTGCACCTCTGTCTCTTCTTTTACTCTCAGTTATTGCCATTCTGGTTAACAGGTTCTGCTCCTTAGAGTTGGTTTCTAAGCTGTTATTTACAGCTCTATACATAAATTTTACTGATTGTGTTTGGTATTCCTTTGTTTGTCATCAGTTGTCCCTCTCCCTCTATTGGGTTTCAGGACTGTGCTGTTGTACTAGGTTTCCATCATAGACTCGCTTCGTAGCCCCAGCCACTGGCTCACCACTCTGCACCATGCTGCAGCCACAGCAAAGGCTGTGCAGCCTTTCTCCCACCTCCAGTTCAGACAATGCCCCAGACTTGGAAGATACCACCTGTCCTAAATAACTGGGTTATCAGCACCACTGATCTTGCTGACACCTGCTGGCCATTAGATCTGAGGGCATCCCAGACCTATTTTGGATGAAGCCTTTACAATGCCATGTCAAAACTGTTTTCTCTAGGAGACCAGTGCAATGCACTAAGCTGGAAGTGATTTTGTTCACAGTTTAGCACTTGTACAGCTCGCTGTTGTTCCTCCAGTCCCACAGTGTCTGGCTCCATGAAAACGGCACCTGATCCCCTCTGTTTTAAAGCACTCATACCTTACTGTTGCTCTTCCCATCCCCTCATTCCTTGCCATCCTGTGCAAAATGGTGCCTGACAGGGCACTGATAAAGATCCAGGGCTGCTGGCTGTCAGATCCAGGGACCACACAGACCTACCATGTGTGGATACTGTAGGACGCAAAGTTGGCACTGCTTTCCTTGTGGGATCAGCACAGTGCACTGAGTTAGAAACAACACTGCTCTGGGCCACCCTTTCAAATTCACACTTTCTGCTCCACTAAACAAAATGGCGCCCAATGTGGCACTAGTAAGAGTTTGTGCTGAAATCCACCCTGTTCCTGTACTGTCCCCTTACAGTCAGCCACTCCTTCTCTGCTTGTGGTTGGGATCAACAAATCCACAGGTGGACAGTTCTTCGCCTACACTTGCCTGCCGAGCTCCAGGTGAGCTCCAGTTCCAACCTGGCTGCCACTGGTGCTCTGGTTGTCATTGGATCTTGGCCTGCTACTGTTGCCCAAATCACTGGCATTCAGATCACTGTTCACCAGCTGCTGCTGGGTTATCCAGTCACTGCAACACTGCTCTGCCATCATCATTGCTTCCCTGTGTCCAGGGGTCTCCAGGTACCCTCCTGCTGACTACCTGACTTCTATTTTTTCCCTGGGAACTGTTCCTTGTGGCTTCATCCTGGCTAATAATTCTCCATTATCCAAAATCTATCTGCACCTATACTGCCATCTTGCCTTTAAAATACCCTTCATCATTTTTGAGATTAGATTTGCCTGCATTTTCCTAGCTTTTCTTTTAAGGTACAGCACTTATTTGCCAACTCCCTTATGTGTTACTGGTACCAGGAAATGGTTTCTACTTCAATAGCTCTATTCCCAGCTTTTACCTAAGAGCTTCCTTCTCCATAGTTTCCTCAGAACCAAAATCAAGAGAATTAAAAAAAATATATATGACATCAAACATGGAATCATCAATCACAGTATGCAGAACATAGCATATTGTAAGAGATTCATTTCCTTAATCTTTCCCATTTCTAATTAACTCAACAAAGAACAATCAGGCTATATCTATGAGAAGTTAAAAGACGAGATATATACAGCTCTTCCATTTGAGGAATCTTCAGTCCTTCATGTGAGGAACAGGCAGACAAAGTCTACAACATACTGCAAAGTGATAAATACTAGTGCTAAAAAACAGATAACTTCTTAAATCAAAAGGACAAATCCATATTTTCTACAAAAAAAATGAGGACAAAGTAGTTGTGGCTATGTCTTTCATTTGACATTTATTTTACCTTAAGTTATTTTACACTATTGTGCATATATAGCTTTTATACAAAATTTGTTATGAGAAAGACTCTAGAACTGTGGTGGGAAATATCTTAAGCTTAAAATTAAGAATAATTGAAGCAAACATGCCACTATCTATTCATGATTAATCTTTCTATCATAAATAGATGTGTCACAGATGTGTAGGTAAATAGTAAGATAATTAAACACAATAAAGTAAAAAATTTATGGGTTCTCTGACACAATATGGGTGATTGGCAAAGGATTAAAAATGAAAATCTTTTAACATCCTTAACTGATGGTGGGAGCATAGGCTAGTACCATCATTGTGAAGTCAGTATGGAGAGCTCTAACATAATTGAAAACTGATTTGTCATATGACCCATGTATCTCACTGCTGGGAATATATCCAAAGGAAATGAGATCTGCATATGAGAAAGGAATTTTTTGCCCTATATACACAGTAGTACAATCTACAATATCAAAGACATGGAAACATCCCAGATGCCCATCTATAGAGAAGTTGTTAAAGCAACTGTGGTACATCTACTCCATGGAATATTACTCAACCATTAAAGAATGAAATTATACCATTTGCAACTAAATGGTCCCAACCTGAGACCACCATGCTCAGTGAAATAAGTTAATCCCAAAAGCACACATATCATACATACATTCTCCCTTTCAATGAATTGCTTTTGCTGCATCTCATGGGGGGTTTGATATTTTTGTTTTTATTATTTCCATTCATTCAAAAAATATTTTTTCTTACTAATTTCATCACCGATTAATAGATCACACAAGAGCTTCATTTGTTTCAATAAGGTTTTTGATTTCTTTTTTCATTTCTTCAGTGACACATTGGTCATTCAGTATCACATTATTTAACTTCATGTTATTGTAAATTTTCTATTTACTCTGTTTTTATTTTATGACTTTTTTGTTAAAGGGATATGTAGTACTTGTGTAATAGAGACCATAATATTCAGATGTGAAGATACAATAGAGTATGCATCTCTACTTCCAAATCAAAGATGGACTTCCAATGAAACTATTAAATATGACTTGCCAATAGGCTACTGGACTCTCTGCCATTGTCCATATCTACAATGTCAAGATGCACTTAAACAGCAGACTGATAGACTTGTGACTGATTATGAAGGACTAGCGTAATGATATAGGAGAAATCAATCCATCATTTGGGGAGGGGAACGCTGGGGAGGAAAAAGTGAAATGAAGGGAAATCATAGAGCCTATGGTATTGTATCATAAAATAAAAAAAGAAATAAATTTAATTTTAAAAGTGTAAACCTTTGTACAAGAAGTTGCAAGAGAGATACAAAGATTATTTTCACTAGATCCTTCAGAAAAAGTGTGATTTTCTTGGCAGGTTGATCTTTAAATTCTTGCCCATAGAACTGTGAATTCGAATTTTGGTGACTCTTTCTCCGAGTATAGTCCTTGGAGACTCAGGAAACCAAAATAGAGTGACTTACCTAAGAATGGAAACAAAGTCAGCATCATGAGTTACATTTTGTTATAGTCTTCTTCCGTGCATAGCCTCTTTAAACTTCTCTTGAAAAAGTAAAAAATAAAACCTTCAGGAGAAAAAAGACAATTATCTGGGATGGTCTTATCTGCCAATGTATTATTTTTGCTATAGGCACAACCTCAAGAAGTCTGAGTTTCTTTCCTAAGGTGGAAGGAGGAGGAGCAACTAGCCTCGAGTGCTGGCACTAAGATAAAAGAATTTCCAAGCTGGAATGTAACTCATGTTTTCAAAGCTAACATCAAAGAAATTATCAAACTTCTTTGATTTTATGTTTTAAGCACTTTTGTTCAATTTGAGGATGAATCCGCTAATTGTAGTTGGACTTCAGGTCAGGGCAGTGCTATCACTTTGTTAAAGAAATGCACTGTGTTCCAGAAGGCTTACAGAGATAAACAAGCTTTGATATGTGAAGGGAGTTTTAATGGTGTAAGTATGTTTTATTATACATTCTGTAGACTGTAAAATATATTTTGTAATCAGATTTAACAAAACATTAGAAAATATGAAGAAGCATAGTGAAAAATGAATTAAGAATGTCTCTACACATTTATAAAACTAGTTTATAATTGAAACCAAATCAGGTCATTTTTTAATCCTGCTTTAGCCTAAGGTCTTAGGTCTTATTAAGTGGGTGCTATTAATAGGGAAAATATCCATCAAGTACTGATATTTACTGTTGAAAGTTCTTAGTAACCCTATAAAACAGTATTTTCAGCAGCAATTATTTGGTTGCAAGAAAAATTCCTTTAAATAAGTAATTAAAAAGTAGTTTCTTGTAACATACAGTGATCTCATTAATATACAAATATATATTTCTTTTAAAAGTTAAATAATGTGTTCCATAAATTTCACACAGTAAATTCTTGGCCCCTGGATTTTCAAAATGTGACTGTATTTAAAGAAATGGTCTTTGCAAAAGTAATGACATTTAAATGATGTTATTACTATGAGCCCCAACCCATCATACTTGGTGTTCTCGTAAGTCTTAATAAAAATGTGAACAAAAGGAAGATGACTGTAGGAAAACCACAGTACAGAGATGGTCGAGAGTAAAGCAAAAAAGTAAAGGGAGATAATTTCAACAGTTCCTCCTCAAGAGCCTCAAAATAAACCAATTTTGCTAAAACACTGATTTGAGACTGATGACTGTAAGAAAATAAATTTGCTGATATTCAAGCCACTCACATGTGATTCTTTATTATGGCAGCACGTCTAAGTGAAAAAGACTTACTTAATTGTTCCTATAACTATATCCAATAACTGCAATTTATGCTCTTAAGCAGCAAAAGTCATTAATCTAAGGGCCCTTACATATATTAACCCATGTACTCCCAACTCAAATTCCATGAGGCAACAGTCAGTATCCTCATTTTATAGACAGAGCAAGCTTCGTAGCAAATGTTAAGTTATCCCTAAAGTTTGAAGATATAATTTGAGGATTACAAATTTGCGGATAAGTTTGGATTTAGTCTATCAAATTCTAGAGCTCACAATTTCAAAATGCATATCCCATATATTCTATCAGAAACAAATTAAAGTTTGGCCAAAAGTCTTGAAACTCCAAAGTCAGTGTTTTGTGTTTCCATATGGCCTTAATCTCTTCTCTATGATTGACTATATGTCTATAACACACTCTTTTACCTATCATCAGATTCCTTAGGAAGAGCCTATACTTAATTCTTCAGCCCTTTTATTTCATTTGAGAAATCACAGAATATAAAATCACCGCCCCATACACAATTCCATACAAAAAGGTTTTCACTGTGCTTTCTGTATAGTAATTCACCATGATCCTTCCTAATTCCGAAATGATTTTATCTCTATGGCTGTTTACTCTTACTTCTTCCTTATTCCAGACTTCCTGACCTTGTAAATTTCAAAGTCTCAAGGTCAATTTATATAGTTTCTTGAGGGCTGCACTCATTCTTCACTATGCAATTTACTTTTCTCTTTTCCTTTTTATTGTTTTCAGTACTGAAAGTATGAATGCAGCTTACTTCAAAATAATGCATTATTAAGTTTCTCCTTACAATTAAAACTATTATTTCTAAACTAACCAAAGATAAAACAGATTCCCTACAGTAACTGTTAATCTAAATAGGAATCATATTTGTATCTAGAATCTAAAAAGGTACACCTGTCCAAATTAGTGCAAACAGATTCATCTCTTCACTAAAAGGCAAATGTGGAGTTGATCAAGCCAGAGTGTTATTAATGGATGACTGCTTCCCACGTGTAGTGAAAGCTAGACACTATTGATGCACAAGTTGTTTGGAAATAAGAATGTGCCATTTACTATTTATTCCAGAGACAGCAGGTTTATGAGTCTGTTGTAAGGCTGTATTTTTACAAGGGACAGGTATGACCATACAGGGAATTATATGGTAAAAGCTACAGAACCTGTCATTAGGCAGGAAGATGACCTTTTTACTCATCTGTTTTGTCAAATTGAAACAGGTTCTTAGCATTTGGGAGAGATTTATGATGAAGGAAGAAAATCTGATTGCCAAATTTAACACTGACATTTCTTTATTTCTTAAAAAAAAGAAAGAAAAAGCTGTGCATTTAAACAAGTAAATAGTAATTCTTACTAAATTAAAAATTTAGTCACTAGCACTTTCCCCTGAGATTGGAGGCTTGGAGTTTCTTTTGCTCTTTACTCAATGCCTTGCTCTCTACTCAAGACCTCACCTAGTATTCCCTCAGGCATATCTACTTAGCAACATTTCACACAGATACTTTGAAAAGTCAGCTTTACAAAAGTGAAAATAAATAGGTCTGGGGTTTACAGAAATGCTGAATAAGAAGCTTTTGGGGACAGACATATTGTAGACAGCTCATCTTGAGAAACAACAGCACTAGGAAAGCATTACCTGGTGGAAAGGCCTGTATTGCATTCATTCCCCTGGCATGAATTAGGCATCAGTTATGTGGACAGAAAACAAAAGTTTACTTATTTGCAATAGAAAAGATTAAAGGGCAAAAACAAAACAACACAATTAGACTGGCAAACAGAACAAATTCTAAGATGCTAAGAAAATTAATTCTTCAAAACATTTAGGAATAAAATTACATGTAGAATGATCTTTTCATAAGAACAGAAAAACTTAATGTATTCAATTTGAAGACTCCTATTTATTAAAAATCAAGTTTTTGATCTATTTTCTTAAGTAAAATGTTCAGAGACTAACTTTGGGGCTAGCATTGTGGCACAGCAAATAAGGACACTTCCTGCAACACCTGTATTCCATACTTGCGCTCTTATAGCCGTGGGAGAGTTTCAGATGAAGCTCCTGGTTTCTCCCGTCAGCTTGACTCAGCCCTGGTCCTTGCTGTCACTTGGAGAGTGGGTCAAAGCATGCAGCATCTCTCTCTTTCTCCCTTTTCCAATTCTGTGACTTTTTCGAATAGATAAGTAAATCTTGAAATACAACATTAACTTTTATAAGTCATTCACACTCATAAAGAGATAACAAAATATTGAGAAAATGACAAAATCTACAGAAAATAATAGACAGGTACGGACAAGTAAATGAAGCTAATTCAGTATATAGTATTTTTAAAAAGTTAGAGAAGTTTGAACTCAGAGATAGTGTAGACACCTATTTAAACAGGATGCAAAGGTGAATGTTACTGTAACAAACCAAATAATGTCCTTGTGTAACTTACCAGAAAAGAAACAATCCTGCCTTCAACATTTCCAGCCTCCAGAAACCACATGAGAATTTGTCTACTGCTTTAAACACACCAGTCATGATAATTTGTTATGGAAGACATTTCTAGAAACTAATGCTCACACTAACAAATTAAAGTGGTCAATGAATATTAATGTTCAATGAATTGCTGGACAGATGTAATTTTGCTTCTACCTTTCTCCTCATTTCATTCTCCAGTGAGCTGCCAGAATACTTTTTGGGTTTTGTTTTATTTTGTTTCGTTTTTATAGTATATCATGTAGGAGCCAATACCATGACTCAAATGGCTAACCCTCGGCCTTCAAGTGCCAGAATGCCATAGAACTGGTTCGTGTTCTGGCTGCTCCACTCCATCCAGCTCTCTGCTTAAGATCTGGGAAAGCAATGGAGGGTGACTCCAAAGCTTCAGAACCTGTACCTACGTGGGAAACCTGAAATAAACTTCAGGTTCCTCTCTTTGGATCAGCTCAGCTCCGGCTCTTGCAGCCAGTTGGGGAGTGAATAATTGGAAGGAACCTCTTGTTCTTTCTAAATGTGCCTTTAAAATAAAAATCAATAAATCTTTTTTTAAGTGCATCATGTTAAATTGGGATACTGCTAAGCACCTAATAATATGTTACTGATATTATGGTCAATTTGATTTAAATAAGGAATCTAAATACTCATATGCAGACATTAAAGAAATAAATTCACCTAGCAGAGAACTAAATGTGTGCAGGACTCAAACCGAACAGAGTGAGGAAGAAGTCGGTTACTTCAAATGACAGTCTGCTCCTCCATTCTCAGTTTATTGTGTCATACGTTTCAGTATTAATTTTCTTTAGCTCAGAAGCCCTCATAATGAAAACTCTCTAACTGCTCAAATTTATCTGAAGATGTGTCTTTCCATTCATTCTCTTAAGGGTTCCAAATTCTCCTAAGAAGACTGCTGCTTTTGAAACAGTACCTCTAAAACTAAAATGTTGACTGCATTTCTCTCCTACTCTTCGTGCACAAGCCCTCAAGGTTATGATGTGTCTCCCTTAAAAGTGCAATCTTGTGTGGGATCATTTTCTTCCCTTCTCCCTAAGAAGACCTCAGCTTTGAAGTTTTTGCCTCTAGACTATTCCACTAGCTACAGTTCTATGCTGCAGTCATAAAAATGCCTTTACTATAATTCTTTAAAGATTTTAATTTCTGAATCATACTTGCTGTATTTGATGTGATTTTCGCCATAGTTCTGGATAATTTCACTTTCCATTCAAATAATAGTTTTAGTCCGCTGGCTTCTCAGTTTGTTAATCTACTCTCCCCCCAATTTTTTTTGTTCTATACTATATAGCCTCTTCATTTAGAGAGTCTTACAGAGGTCTTCTACCTGCTGGCTCATACCCCAAATGACCCTAATGATTTTTGAGGCAGAAACAGGAGCCAAAAACTCCGGCTGCATTTCCCACTACAGGCAAGGAGCCCAGGAACCTGGGTCATTTTTGCTGCTATTCTTGGCACATTAACAGGGAACTAGGTTGGAAATACAGCAGTGAAGACTTCAACTCATGCCTATACAGATACCAATGTCAGATGGAAACTTATTTTACTGAACCACAATGCTGGCCAAAGATTTTCCATCTGTTGGTTCACTCCTCAAGTGGCCACAATGGCAGAAACTGAGTTCTGATCCAAAGATAGGAGCCAGGAGCTTCTTCCTGGTCTCTTTTAAGGATACAGGGTCCCAAGACTTTGGGCCAACCTCTACTGCTTCCCAGGTCCCTGCTTCTATGACCAGGATGTGGCACTGTTTATTTACTCACTTAGCAGCTGAGTCATATTTGGTTGCCTATAACGTTTTGTAATTATGAAGTTTAAATGCACAAGTTTTTGTACAGACACAAGTTTTCAGCTTATCTGAATAAATATCAGAGAGCACAACTATTGAACTACATGATAAAAGTATATTTAATTGCATAAGAAATTATCTAATTATTCTCCAAAAGATCTTCACCATTTTCACCCCCACTAATAATCAGTGACAATTTATGTTGCTACAAATCTTTATGAAACTTGGGGTTGTCAGTATTCTATTATTGGCCATCCTCATAGTTGTACAATGATATCTCATTGTTGTGTTGTTCATTTCCCTGATGTTATATCATATTGAGCATCATTTCATAAGTCTATTTGCTACCTGTATATCTTTTATGGGTGAAAACCTGTTCTTATCTTGGTTCATTTTTACCTAAGTATACAGTGTTCTTATGGGTAACTTTTAATAGTTCTTAATATACTTTTCATGTAACAGTCCTTTTTTAGATGGACTTTGCAAATAATTTCTGACAGCTGTGGCTTTCTATTTCATTTACTTGAGAATGTTTTTAGCAACACAGAGTTTCAATTTTAATAAAGCCCGATTTATCATTTTTTTCTTTCATGAGTCACACATTTAGTGTTATATTTTGGAAGTCACTGCCATTAGCCAAGGTCACCTAATTACTCAACTCTGTAATCTTTCAGAAGTTTTATATTGCTGCATTTTATGCTGAAACCTATATGTTTTTTGTAAAGAATAAAAGATCTCAATATAGATTATATTTGCACATGAATATCCAGTTGTCCCAGTATTATTGTTATTTTTGATCCTTTGTCAAAATTGGTATTTGTTTGTTCTTAATGTAGGGCCCCAACTTCTGTCTCATTGGTATTTTACTTCTTAATTATTCCTTCCTGATGAAATTTTCCTGCCATCTTTTTGCTCTCCTTCCATTTTTTACTTTTTTTTATTAATTTTTACACTGACAAATTCAATTTACTCACAGTCATATACTTAACACTCAGGCAAAAATTTCAACACACCAACTAGAAAAATAAGTGTTGTTCAAGAGAATAGGAAAATATAAACAATAATCAAATGTCAAAACATCAGTTTCTCTAATGTAGATTACGTTTTTTGTACTTTGTACATATATATATCTAAGATCAGGGAAAATATGATATTCACCTTTTTGTGACTGGCTTTTCTCAATAAGCATAATGGTTTTCAGTTACATTCATGTTGTTTCATAAGACAGATTTCATAGTTTTATGGATGAATAGTATTCCATAGTGTTTCTTTACCACATTTTATTTGTCCAGTAATTGATAAACATCTTGGATGACTGCATTTCACTTTTTGAATAAATTCCCAGCAGTGGTATGTCAGGATCGTATGATAGATCTATTGCACATCCATGAGGTCTCTGTGCTATAATTTATAATGATTGTACTACTTTACATCCCCACCAAAAGAGGATTAGGATACATTTATCCCTACGTACTCACCAAAATGTATTACCTGTTTTTCCCTGATGGTCAGTGATCCTGAGCTTTATGTGTGTGCGTGCGTATCTGTTGGTCATTTGTATTTCATCCTTTGAAAATGGCCTTTGGATGTCCTTTGCCCATTTCTTAACTGGACTATTTATTTTGCTGTTGTGGCAATTCTTAACCACTTGATAGACTTTAGAAACGAATCTAAATATTTCCCCCATTCTGTTGACTTCCTCTTTGCTTTCTTGATGGTTTCTTTTGCAGTGCAGTGACTTCTTAGCTTGATATAATCTGACCTGTTTATTTTGCTTTCATTGTCTGTGTTTCTGGGTTTTTTTCCAAGTGTCCTTTATTAATTCCAATGTCTTGTAGATACTCTGAAGTTTTCTTCTAGTGTGTTGTTATCAGGTTGTAGATTTAGATTTTTGATGCATTTAGTTGTTTTGTTTAAGGTATAAGTTATGAGTCTTGTTTTATACTTCTGCATATGCAGATTAGTTTTTTTCCATCATCTTTTGTGGGAAATGCTATCTTTTATTCCTGGATTTAATTCAATTCACTTGTCAAAATTCAGTTGATTCTAGGTATGTGGGGTAACTTCTGGGATTTCTATTCTCTTCCATATATCTTCATATCTGCTCAATTACAATTGTATTGCAGTGCATCTTGAAGTCTGTTGCTGGGATGCCTCCAGCTTTATTTTTGTTGTTTAAGATTGCCTTACCTATGAGAATATTTTAGATTGCCTTGCCAAAAAAAGGTTTAGCATCATTTTTTCTAGATATGAGAATCTCATAGATATTTTGACTGAGATTGCTCTGTATATATAAATTATTTCCAGTTGATGATATTAATTCTACCAATCCATAAATGTGGAAGATTCTTCCATTTTTTGGTGTATTTTGTGTGTGTGTGTTGTAATTTTTATCACAGAGGTAGCTCACTTCCTTGGTTAAATTTATTATAAGGCATTTAAATTTTTTAGTGGCTGTTTATGCATAGGAGTAATCTTTCAAGTTCTTTCTTAGCCTTGAAATTGTTTTTTACAAAGCAAATTAATATTTATGTGTTGATTTTATGTACTATAACTTTTCCAAACTCTCTTATGAGTTCCAATGGGCTCTCAGTAGTCTTTCAGTTTCATATGCAAACAGGAATAACTTGTCCTCCTTATTTCCAATTTGCAACCCTTTGGCCTACCTACACAGTGGGTACCAGGCTTTTGAGCCTCAAGGGCTGGGTATCTGATAGGGCCCTGGTCGCCTGGCCTGGGTCCTTAGCTCACCTGCAGTCATTAGCCTGGGTCCTTAGCCCTCCTTATTGTATTAATAAAGATGAAAAATGATAGGATAACTTCAAAAGGCACACTATGAAACATAACAATCATTGATGGTAATACGTGATAGCAAAACAAGAGTTGAAGTAGACTTCTTTAAGTTCTTTAATGAGCAACAGGAGGACCAAACAAATGAGAAACAGAATACCTAACAAATATACCAGTCAATTAAAGAATGTTTGTCCTAAAGATCAGTAATTCACTTTTCATCTCTGCTATTAAGCATTTAAAAGTTTGCTTTAAAAAAAAGTACAAATACTTCACCAAAAAGGATAAAAGAAGCATTACAAAAGTATTCCATCAGTCACTATGACAATGTTAATTAAGTCCATGATGAAACAAAGTACTATGTGTTAGATGATTAAAATTAAAAATAAAATTAATGATGCCAAGTGGAGATGAGTGTGCAAAGTAGGTATGTCACATGTGCTGATGAGGATACAAATTGTAGCTACTTTTCAAAATGGTTTGATGTTTTTCAACAGTTAAATGTACATTTTTTGCAAACATTTATAAAACATTTTATTATAATAAGCCCCAAATGAAAACACTCTTAAATAACAACTGATAAGTCATCAAGTTCTATCTATAAGATTTTAAAGTTCATTGTGGCATCTCAATTCCCTCAGGACTGGCAAGTATTAGGGATAGGAGCCAGACAGGTTATTAGGGAGACTTTGACAGCAATTCATGTGGAAAAAAATACCCTTAAAGGGTTCAAATGACAACAAGTTCAAAATGCTGCAACAACGAAATTAATTTTCTTGAAAACTCAGTTCAGGCTTAGGCCGTGTTCAAAAACTACCATGTCCATTTCAGGATATTTCTGTCCAACATTGGGTTTGGATCAAACCAGAATTTTAGTTTAACAGCGAAGTTGATCATTAACATTGAAATAATATAAAATATTGAAATACTATAAATTATTATTATTCAGTTGAACCCCCAGATATCAGATAGGCAAAGAGCTTTTTTTTTTTAATTATTTATTATTTAACTTCAGTAATTACATTGTATTATGTGACACAGTTACATAGATACTTGGGCTCTCCCCACCCCTCCCCAAACCCTCCCACCATGGTGGACTCCTCCACCCCGTTGCATAACCACAGCTCAAGTTCAGTTGAGATTTCCCCATTGCAAGCGTATACCAAACATAGAGTCCAGCATCTTATTGTCCCGTCAAGTTCAACGGCTTCTTAGGTATACCCTCTCTGGTCTGATGACAGAGCCAGCAGAGTATCATCCCAGTCAATTGAAAGCTCCAACATACCATCAGCAAAAATTTGCATCATTATGGAATTAATTGACATAGTAATGAGTAACCAACATGTTAAAAGTAAATACGGGTTCCCAGCCACCTTCTGTGACCACCTCACCTATACTTCAATTTTAGTTTATACACAACATATAACATTCAAAACATAACATGTTATACATAACATCATATCATCTTAAATTAAGGCAAACATGTGGTATTTAACCTTTTGGGATTGGCTCATTTCCCTTAGCATTATGGTTTCCAGTTTGGCCCATTTGGCCACAAAGAACTGCATTTTGTTTTTTTTAATAGCTGAGTAGTATTCCATGGAGTAGATGAACCATAGCTTTCTTATCCAATCCTCTGTTGATGGGCATTTTGGTTGTTTCCATGTTTTTGCAATTACTGATTGTGCTGCTATGAACATAGGAGTGCATGTTGGTTTCTCATAGAACAAGTGTTCTGGATATATTCCTAGGAGTGCTATTGCTGGATCATACGGTATGTTGAATTTGAGTTGTTTGAATATTCTCCATACTGATTTCCATAGAGGCTGTACCAGCCTGCAGCCCCACCAGCAGTGGAGTAGGGTTCCCTTTTCCCCGCAACCTCACCAACAAGTGTCGTTGGTGCTTTTATTCATGTGGGCCAGTCTTACTGGCGTTAGGTGGTACCTCATTGATGTTTTAATTTGGATTTCCCTTATTGCCAGGGAACTTGAGCATTTTTTCATATGTTTATTTGCCACTTGGGTTTGTTCCTTTGTGAAGTGTCTGCCCATTTCCCGTGCCCATTTCTTGAGTGGGTTGCTTGTTTTGACATTTTGGTTGTTTTGTAGCTCTTTGTATATTCTGGATATTAGCCCTCTATCACCTATGTCGTGTGCGAAGATCTTCTCCCATTCTGTGGGTTGCCTTTTTACTTTGTTGATTGTTTCTCTAGCTGTACAGAAGCTTCTTAGTTTGATGAGGTCCCAATTGTTTATTTTGGTCTTGATTTCTACTGCATCTGGAGTCTTTTTTAGGAAGTGAGGGCCTACCCCTAAGTGTTCCAGTGTGTTTCCAACATTTTCTTCCAACAGTTTCAAGGTTTCTGGATGTAGGTTTAGATCTGTTATCCATTTAGATCTGATCTTAGTGTATGGTGAGAGATGTGGATCTATTTTTTTGTTTCTGCAGGCTATCAACCAGTTGTCCCAACAGCATTTATTGAACAGACCTTCCCATTTGCCTGGGTTGTCGTTTGTCTTTTTGTCAAAGATTATTTGGCTGTATCTGTGTGGGTTTCCTTCTGGCGTTTCTATTCTGCTCCATTGATCTTCCTCTCTATCTTTGTGCCAGTACCACGCTGTTTTGATAACCACTGCCCTATAGTATGTCCAGAGGTCCGGAACTGTGATTCCCCCTGCTAACTTCCTGTTCTTCAGGATAGTTCTAGCTATCCGTGGTTTTTTGTGCTTCCAGATGAACCTTTGGATCATTGTTTCCAGTTCCATGAAGAATGTTTTGGGCAATTTGATTGGGATTGCGTTGAATGTATATATTGCTTTTGGCAGTATAGACATTTTAATGATATTGATTTTACCTATCCAGGAGCATGGGATGTTACTCCATCTTTTGAGGTCTTGTTCAATTTCTTTTTTAAGCAGTTTGTAGTTTTCTTCAAATAAGTCTTCTACATTTTTGGTTAGATTTATTCCCAGATATTTCATACTTTTCTCTGTTATTTTGAATGGTATCTTGCTGGTTAAGTCTTTTTCCATCTTGGGGCTGTTCGCATACACTATGGCTGTTGATTTTTGTTCATTAATTTTGTACCCTGCCACTCTACCAAACTCTCGTACAAGTTCTAGCAGTCTCTGTATTGAGTCTCTTGGCTCTTCTACATAAAGAATCATATCATCTGCATATAGTGAGAGCTTGACTTCTTCGTTTCCCATTTGGATTCCTCTGATTTCTTTTTCTTGTCTTATGGCCTCAGCGAGTACCTCTAGGACTATGTTGAATAGTAGTGGAGAAAGTGGACATCCCTGTCTTGTTCCAGATCTCAGTGGGAAGGTTTCCAGCTTTTCTCCATTCAGTATGATGCTGGCGTTGGGTTTTTCATATATGGCTTTAATTATGTTGTGGATTTTTCCATCTATGCCTACCTTGGTTAGGGTTTTTAGTAGGAAGTGATGTTGGATTTTGTCGAAAGCTTTTTCTGCATCTATTGATACTATCATGTGATTCTTGTTTTTCAGTTTTTGGATGTGGTGTATCACATTTATAGATTTTCGAATGTTGAACCATCCCTGCATTCCAGGGATGAATCCTACTTGATCTGGATGAATGATCTGTCTGATGTGTTTTTGAATTCTGTTGGCTAGGATTTTGTTGAGAATCTTAGCATCAATGTTCATCAAAGAGATAGGTCTGTAGTTTTCCTTCTCTGTTAGTTCTCTGTCTGGTTTTGGGATTAAGGTAATGTTGGCTTCATAGAATGAGTTTGGAAGGGTTGCCTCTTCTTCTATTGTTTTGAAGAGTTTGTAGAGGATTGGGGTCAGCTCTGTTCGGAATGTGTAGAATTCTGGAGTGAAGCCGTCTGGGCCTGGGCTTTTCCTTGTTGGGAGGTCTTTAATCACTGATTCAATCTCTACTTCAGTTATGGGTTTGTTCAGGTCGTTTGTTGCCTCTGGGCTAAGTTTTGGCAAGTGGTAGAAGTCTAAGAACTTTTCCATTTCTTGGTGATCTTCTGATTTGTTGGAGTACAGTGCTTTGTAGTAATTTCTAATTATGGCCTTAATGGATGCGGTGTCTCTTGTTATGTTGCCTTTTTCATCTTTGATGCTGGTAATTCTTGCCTTCTCTTGTTTTTTCTTTGTCAGTCGGGCCAGTGGAGTGTCTATCTTGTTTATCTTCTCAAAAAACCAGCTTTTTGATTCATTGATTTTGTGTATGGTTTTTTTTATTTCTATCTGGTTGATTTCCTCCCTTGTTTTGATGATTTCTTGTTTCCTATTGTGTGTGGGGCTCTTCTGCTGTTGTTTTTCCAGTTCCTGGAGGTGTGTGTTTAGTTCCTGTATTTGGCGCCTCTCTTGGGCCTTGACATGAGCTCCAATTGCGATGAGTTTACCCCGTAGCACTGCTTTGGCAGTGTCCCACAAATTTTGGAATGTTGTGTCAGAGTTTTCATTGGTTTCCATAAATTTTTTGATCTCATCTTTAATTTCTTCTCTGATCCATTGTTCGTTTAGTAGCATATTGTTCAGCCTCCAAGAGTTTCTGTATTTCCTGGGGCATTTTGAATTGTTGATTTCCAGCTTCATTCCGTGGTGGTCTGAGAGGGTACATGGTATGATTCCTATCTTTTTGAAGTTATTTAGGTTTGCTTTGTGTCCTATCATGTGGTCGATCCTGGAGAAGGTGCCATGCACTGCTGAAAAAAATGTATAATCTGTGGCCTTAGGGTAAAAAATTCTATAAATGTCAACCAAGTCCAGTTGTTCTATTGTTTGTATGAGTTCTGTTGTTTCTTTGTTGAGTTTTTGTTTTGTTGATCTGTCTATAGTTGTTAGTGGGGTGTTAAGATCACCCACTATTATTGTGTGCATATCTATGTCTCCCCTTAAGTCCGTGAGTAATTGCTTCACGTAGCTAGGTGCGTTTGAATTTGGTGCATATATGTTCACAATGGTAATTACTTCCTGATGGATCAGTCCCTTCACCAATATATAATGTCCTTCCCTGTCCTTTTTGATGTGTGTCAGATTGAAGTCCACATCATCTGAAATTAAGACAGCTACCCCAGCCTTTTTTTCTCATCCATTGGCATGAAATATCTGTTTCCAACCTTTCACTTTCAGCTTCTTAGAATCTCTTCTGATTAGATGTGTCTCTTGTAGGCAACAGATAGTTGGGTGCTGTTTGATAATCCATTCTGTTAATCTATGCCTTTTGACTGGTGAGTTCAGGCCATTTGTGTTGAGAGTTAAAATTGAGAGGTTGTGATTTTGCCCTGCCATACTTGTTTTTGTGGGTGTTGATATCTGTGTTATTGCCCTTCCTTGTGTGGACTTCAGTGGGGAGACCTTCCTGTTTGCCATCTTTGCTTATGATTCACCTCCTTTTTTTCTGGAATTAGTGCATTTCTAAGGAGATTTTGTAGAGCTGGTTTTGTGCTGGCATATTCTTCTAATTTCTCTTTGCTGTGGAAGTATTTGATTTCGTTCTCAAATACGAATGAGATCTTTGCTGGGTACAATAGTCTTGGTTGACAGTTGTTCTGATTCAGGATTTGGAAGATCTTTGTCCATTCTCTTCTTGCTTGTAAGGTCTCTTCAGAAAAGTCAGCCATGATCCTGATTGGTTTTCCCTGGTATGTGATCTTTTCTCTGCTTCGTACTTGTCTTAGGATTCTTTCTTTGTCTTCGTTGGAGTGGAACTTGAGCACCATATGTCTGGGTGAAGATCGCTTTGGGTCGTATCTGCTGGGAGTCCTCTGACCGTCCTGGATTTGAGCTGGATTCATGTTCCAAGTGTTTTGAAAGTTTTCCTGTATAATTTCGTCGAGCACCATTTGCATTCCTGACTCTTTTTCCGCTCCTTCAGGAAGGCCAATAATCCTAATATTTGATTTTCTGAGGTTGTCTTTCATTTCTTGTATGGTCTTATTGGCTTTGTTCAGACTTGTCTCCAGCTGTTTAATGAACTGGGTGTGTTCGTTTTGTGTGTCTTCCATTTCAGAGATCCTCTCTTCTGCTGTATTTGTTCTGTTGGTTAGGCTCTCAATTTTGTGCTCTAAGTCAAGGATTTTACTTTTCATTTGTTGTATTTCTGAGGCTATGTGGTTCTTGAATTCCTTGAAGTCCTCCCAATTCTTCTCATTGTCTCTGACATATTTTAACATTATTTTTTTTGAATTCCTTGTCTGGTAGATCTTCTATGTCTTCATCTCGCATCTCCGAAATAGACATTGGCTTTCGATCCTTTATTGGTAGGGTGTTGGCACTCTCATCTGGATCATTACCTTTTCTGGTATTTCTTCCCATTGTGTTAGTGTTTCTTTTTTGAGAGACCTAGGCACCAGTGTGCTGAGGGGTCTCCAAGCACTATCCTGTAGAGATCGGAGTCTGCAGGCGTGGAGTAGCAGGGTGTGGGAATTTTCAAGGCACTTTTGGTGCGTCTCCAGAACACTGGATCGCAGGGCGCCACTTCCAGGGCCCAGAGGATTCAAAGCACACTCTCAGCTCGTCCCCTACAGGTATGCTACCACAGGGCGTGGGGGAGTGAAGGCACTCTCTGTGCGCGCCCCCTGTGCACTGGATCACAGGGCTCGGAGCAAGGGACTATAGGGCGTGGGCTGTTCCAGGTGCTCTCTGGAAACGCCTCCTGCGCAGGCCCGCCCACCCCAGCAAGCAAAGAGCTTTTTAAAGGAATTTGCCACATGCACATATGTGGTGAGCCATGCAGTTGGGTCGGATGGCATGGGTGTGTGATGAGCACTGCTCCTTGGTTAGCAAGGCTACGAGGAGTTTCTAGCAGCGAGGCAAGGCCCGGCAGAATGTCTCTGGTCACCTCATTGCTGCCTCAGCCCATTGTATGGATACTCAATTACCTCTCTGATGTTTCATAGAATTCTCCTGAGGGTGTTGTTGTTGTTTTTCTGCTAATGTGAAGTGATTCCTGTAACTGGTATGACACTTCAAATTGATCAATCATGTTATGATAAAAACATCTTTAGTGATGTAAGGCTATGACACACAGCTAAAGTATACAATGGTACAACTGAGCCCACTATGTTTCCAAATATCCTGTTATATGCCCACTTTTGTCCTGGAATTTGCCCTAGTATAAGTAATGTTTTCCTTAAGAAATGGCTTGATAATATCTTGCAACTGATGGCAATACTGGAGGTACAAAGAGTTTGTTTACCATGTGCCTCGAACTGTTACAACACATGATATGACGTATTCTAGTTTCTCACCACAGAAAGCAAAAGTATATGTGGCATCTTCTAAGGGGAAACAAATGTGAACCCCCCTCAAATTGGCTTAAAATCTCTATCTTATATTGGCACTTATGTTTAGGGAAAGAAAACAGTTTATAAAAACTTTTGTCTTATATTGGCACTTATATTTAAGGAAAGAAAACAGTTTATATAGATAAAAGGAAGTTTCTTGTAAAGGCCCTCTGTAGATGGGCTGTGCTGCCTTGATCCCTTTCACTGCCCTTTAACAAAAGAACAAAATACAATTGAATCAGCACTAGGTGAAGGTGACGGCAATTAATGCATGACTTGATTATAAGATTTAGCAAAGAACCTATGTTATATGCTTTTATAAGATCCTTTCATTTATAATCTTTTAATTCTGTACTCTTCATATTTTAATCAATCTTAGTTTGTGTTTAGTAGAAATTGATTTGAGTATAAGATTAATTTTGAGTATAAGTAAACTACTTCTCACTATGTAACTGCATGTGCTGCCAACCGTGGAATTCCTGGCTTTAGCCAGGTCACTGCAGATTTCAATGAGTAATGGTTTGCCAAAAATGTTTTCTTTAAAGTAAATAATATGTTAGGATTGTTTTTTGCATTTTCTTAATCATGATGTAAAAATGAAACAATTGGATATTGTGCAAAAGTTTGTGATGATTTGTGTATAAATAAAGAAGGCAACTTTTCTGAGTTGTCCATTATGAGCATCAAGCCATAGTGGTCCGTGTCTTATCTTTTCCTCTTACAGTCTCGCTGATCCACGCATCCTTTGCAAGCTCTCAGTCAGCTGGAGCTGGTCTCCGGCACACATACATATATATATACACATACATACATACATATACATGCACATATATGTATGTGGGGTTATATTAATTTAGTGTACCAAATTGGATTTACTATATGTAATATTTGTATTCATATACAATAAGAACATATTTGAAATGATCTACCTCATTACCAAATAAATCAGGGACTATTTAAAAAAAAAACTTTCTTATAAGGAAGAATTACAGAGGAGAGATAGATGTGAAGAGAAACATTCCACCTGCTGGTTGACTTTCCAAATGGCTACAACACTCAGAGCTGGGACAGGCTAGAGTTGGGAGCCCAGACCCTCTTCCCATTCTCCCATGTCGATGTAGAGGCTAAAGCACTTGGATTATCTACTTTAAATTCCCATGCCATTTGTAGAGTTGAATCAGAAGTGCCTGAAGCCATGCTCAGATGGAATTCCAGCACTGCAGACTGTGGCTTAAACAACTGTGCTACAACATTGCCAAAGAAACTTTATGTTAAACAATGGATAAATCATCAGGTGAAAGCGAAAATCTGAATTACCTCATTTTACAGATCGGAAAAGGCCAAACACCTCAATAGAAAACCATCATAGCAGCAACACTACTAAGCCAAACCTCCTTATTTGAAAGCTGGGATTCAAATTTATTTGGAGTTGAGAGAGAAACTCATGATGGTTTCTTACAGAATTTACCTTAAATTATCTTCTAATTTCTATTTTCCCAATGAAATTTTTGAAAGTCCTCTCATGCATTTGTAGATAGCATGTAAACATCTTGATTGATTATAGATTCTGTTTGTGTGAATCAGTAATTCTTGCAGGATGCATCATTGCTCATATATTTTTATAAAATGTTAATAAATTAGATTTTTTCCACAAATAAGAACTAAATAAAAAGTAAACCAACTTTAGGTTGAAAACTAGAAATGTGTATTTATTCATAATATAGGAATAAATATTAAAAAAATGTGGAGGAATGAGGAAACATTGCTGACTAGCACACACCAGTCCATGTGAAAGCTAGTGCTGGGGGCCTGTCTAGCAGGGCTAGATCACAGTATCAGACTGAACGTTGTGGCCATTTAGGGAGTGAACCAGTGGATTTGAGGTCTTTCTGTCTCTTCTTCTCTCTGTAAATCTGCCTTTCCAATAAAAATAAATAAAATCTTGAAACAATTATTTTCTCAAAACAAGGCAATCTTTCTATTGTGATTTTTATAGGCTTTTTTATTTTGCTTGAAAGAAATACAGGGTGGGAAAGACAGAGAAAGCTGTTTTATCCACTGGTTCACTCTGCAAATAGCCACTATAGCCAGAGCTGGGCCAGTCCAAGCTATTAGGAAGGAACTTCTTTCATGTCTCCTATGTAGAAGTAGGGGCCGAAGCATGACAGACATTTTCTGCCATTTTCCCAGGTCATTAGTAAAAAGCTGGGTTAAAAGTGGAATAATCGACATGAATGGGGCCCATATAGGATGCTGGCACTATAGGAGGATTAGTCACATATGCCACCATGCTGGTTCTCTAATTTTCAATATATAAACATGTTCATTGATAAGAGTCACATTACAAAGTAAAAGAATAGAATAGCAATGTTTAAAAATGTGAAAATAAAGATTTTTTGCCACAGTGCAAACCAAAGTACTGTATAAATATTTTACAAATAAAATTTGTAAAATGAGTTTTGAAACATACAGTTCCATCATCAGAGAATCCAGATGTCCCACATATAACAGCACACTCATATTTAATGCATGATGAAATGATATATTTAATCAACGGGAAAGGAATAAGTTGGTATTAGGCAATATTGGTTTGTAAAAAGCAAATAATAACTAAATGTTAATGCTATTAAAATTAAATCATTGAGCAGCCAAAAGTTATTATTCTTGAATTTATTCAGAAATGATTACGTTCAAAGAATTTAGCTGTATAAAAATTTAACAAAAAGGACTGGCTTTTTGTGACACCATACTCAATATGAGTGCCAGTTCAAGACCTGGCTCCTCTGCTTTTGATCCAACTGTCTCCTTATGTATCTGGGAAACTAATGGAAAAGGGCCCAAGGACTCCTGTCTCCTTAGTTATACCTGGCACAGCCCAGGTCATTATGGCCTCTGGGGAGGGAACTTTTGGGTGGAATATTCTCTCTTTTTATTTGTGTGTCTCCTTCTTTATAATTCTACCTTTAATATAAATTAAAAATAAATCTTAAAAGCTAAAGTACAAAATGTCTCACAATCATAAAAGGATGCAGAGGGAGACAAATAGAAAATAGTCAAAAAGGGAGGTAGATAAATGTCAACTAGGATGAGAAAAGGAAGAAGGGAAGGAAGAGAGAGAGAAGGAGGGATGGAGAGAGGAAGGGAGGGAAGCAAGGAGGGAGGAAAGAAGGAAGGAAGGAAAGAAGGAGCAAGAGAGGGTAAAAGAGAACAAAGTTTTAGAAAAGAAATACAACTGTGTTCCACATAACCATATTTCTATTTATTGCCATGCATATATCGTGGTGGTTCCATACATATGAAATGGTGATTCATTAAAAGTTCCTGTTGCCTGGCAATGCCATATTGTCATAGTGACATTACACAAGGCATGACTGTCAAATAGTACAGTTATGTACCGTGCACATAACAATGGAAAGTGATAACAAATTTTATATTGCTTGTAATGTGTTAACTATAGCATATTTTCCCTCATTATTTTAGAGTACACACTTTCTACTTGCAAAAAATTTACATAAACCAGCAGGCTATGTTACAGTCTCATTAATCTTATATTTACTGTATTTCTTCATCACATAATTTTCTTTTGGATGTTATTTGATGTCATATTGTTTGCTCATCAAGAGTCTAAGATCATAAGGGTATTTGGCATATATGTTTATGATATACCCCAGGTGTGTAGTAGACTATACCATCTGGTACATAACACATTCTATGATGTGCCTACAACCACAAAATCACCTAAAGCAACTTTTCTCTCATAATATATCCCTGCTGTTAAGCAACACATGACTATATCATAAACCAAAAATAAGACAAAGAAAATGAGGGGAGAAAATGTGTAATGTGCTCAATACTAGTTACATGTATTCATAAAGTTTAAAATTTAAAATAAAAGAAAGAATTTAAATTTTGCCTAAAATTATACAAATAAGAAAGCTAAGCTATGACAAGGTCAAAATTTCACTGAGTTAGCTAAGTAAATGCACACTGTTGGCAGATAGCTTGATGACCCAGCAGCCCAATGTGGCAAAGTGTTGGCTATCAAGGCAGGATGGGCCAGCAAGCCAGGCAAAGCAGAGAGAACCCTCGGATTCTATTGGAACATACGTACAGAATTTCTAGGAAGAAATTCATAAGAATGAATGTTTTTGAAATGCACCTAACCAGCATTATCATAAACAGAAATTTACTCTATGAGAATAACTGGGAAACTATTCTAAATAACATTTTCCTAAACTGCAATTATGAAAAAACAAACAAGTAAGTATTCCAAATAATTAGGAGTTCAGTAATAATGAGTAATTAAAATAATCATGAGTTGCTTGCTATAGATACATAAAGAGATACCTACACACAGGCATAAAATTTTGTTAATTTTATATATTTAATAGGTTCTCTCAAACCATATTTTATATATTTTTGCTTGGGAAACAAAGCATATGTTCATATAAACGCATCTAGAAAAATATTTTATTAAATATTTTGCACAGACTTGATTTTAACATTGGAATACAGATAGGTAGCAAAATATATACTACAGTGAAGAAAAGAAAATATGATCTCAAAAAGTTATTGGTGTATGTGACAAGAAAAGCTAAAGTCTACATATTTTAAAGCATATTATATACGCTATAATTTTTAAACTCTGATCCTCATGCTATGTATCAGAGGTCTTAACTTACACATACTACATATTTATTCCATATGCTTTGACCTACACTTCCTCAATTCCTATCTCCTCCCCATCTTCAATTAGTAACTTCATTCTCCAGGTCTATGTATTTAAACAATGAGGATTATGCAATATTTTCTTTCTGTAAATACATGTATTAAGTTCACCACACAAATATTATGTGTACAGAAATGTAGCATAACATTGGGGTTTTGAGACAGAGCCATTTACTGGCAAAATGTGGTAAATAATAATAATAATAAATAAATAGATAGAATAAGGCCAATCGAGATACATGGAGTGGAAAGGGATATTTCAGTTAGAATGGATATACAATTCCAAAGTCTTAAGATGAAAATTCTTAGAAGCCAGGGAATTAAAGTTCCAAATATTCAAGAAATAGAGTTCCAAGCAAAAAAGATTTTCTTATGCAGGAGCCTGAGGCTGAGAAGTGCTTGGAGTGTTCCTAGAAAGGATGCAAGTCCCAGGTGCCAGAGCAGAGTGAGTTATACACAACTGATCGTAGCAGCATTTCTGGACTTGGTTTGTTTTTAATACTTCAAACACACTCATACTGTTTGGAATTTTGCAATCAGTATGAAGTAGTTTCTACAAGGGAAAAAGAAAGAAAATGTTTACATCTGGGATGTAGAAAATAGCATTATTTTCCTTAATTATTCTCTCTCTTCAGCTAACACTAGCTGTGCTTCATTTCTTCAAAATACATGGTCCTACTTTCTAAGTAAATCCAAAGCTGTCTGCTAATTGAGGCTCTCGGGAGAGAGAGGAGGGACTGACAGAGCAGACAGTGTTTGCACCTGCTTATGCTACTTCAACACTTTTCTCTTTAGTTACCTCCACTCCCCAAGAGTGGTCAGCTAGAAATGATTTTTCTTCAGTTGATATTTCTCTCATGTGGTAAAAATGAGGAAATATTTAAAAGTAGAAAATTAATTTGATAAATTATTTTACTTGGCTAGAAATGTTTGCAAAAGTTCATTAACTTCGAAAGTAGCTCCCCACTGAACAGCAGAGATCCTGGACAAGATACTGGCTGGAGCTAAATCATCTCTTTTTCCTTTGTAATAACAGTAACAGGGGAAATGGAATGTAAGTCGACCAGCATTCAACAGGCAGTATTTATTTATTTATTTTTAAATAGGAGCTGAAGCATGAACAGTACAAAGTGGCATCAAAAAGTATTTATACTTTTATTGACGGAGAGGATAGCTGTTCTGCTAATATTAGAATTCACTGCCATTTCAATAACAAATTATAAATAATGTATGTCAATGTGCAGTCCCCCACTTTCTCTTGCTGCTTTCTGCCTCCCTTATCTTCAACTTAGTAATCGACAATATCTCTTCCTTCCCAGAGTATGTATTTCTGATTCTCAAGAGTCATGGCAAGAAAAAGGAGAGAGAGGAAAGAAGGAAGGCAGGGAAAGAAAAGAAAAGAAAAGAAAAGAAAAGAAAAGAAAAGAAAAGAAAAGAAAAGAAAAGAAAAGAAAAGAAAAGAAAAGAAAAGAAATAAAAGAAAAGAAAAGAAAAGAAAAGAAAAGAAAAGAAAAGAAAAGAAAAGAAAAGAAAAGAAAAGAGAGAGAAAGGAAGGAAGGAAGGGAGAGAGAGAAAAAAAGAAGGGAGGGAGAAAGGGGAGAGAGGGAGAAGAAAGGAAAGAAGGAAGAAAGGAAGACAGAAAGACCTTGACTTCATCAACACAGCCAAATCACTTCATAGCATGACCAATATAAGACAGTCAACTGATGCTGTGTACTCAACTAAGTTATAAGGGTTCTGATTCCCTAGCTGTGCTCCACACAGGTGAGGGTAATGAGGGTGGCAAGCAGCATTGTTATCCTTGAAAATCAGTAAGCAGCTTGGCTGATAATAAAGCTCTAGTATTTGGTTAGTGAAATTCAACTGTCTGAACTACACTAGTTTTATAATTCTCATTGAAATAAATATTTGCAATTTTATTCAGGAGCTAATTACTTTCCAACTCTATTTCTGGTTCTCCAAAAGGTCAGTGTAAAGGGACAACACATGAATCATAATTCTAGAAATACATTTCTCTTAACATTGTGCCTTGGATTTTTTATTTCTGGTTTTTACTCTTAATGTTTAAAACTTCAAACAAAATGCATTTTTAACAAAAACAACTATACTTGATAAGCATTAATGATCTTGAGCCAAAATTATCCCTGCGCACTATTTGCAGAAGTGTTTGGTTTTTCTTTCCCTGTTTCTATTTTTCTTCAGCAAAAATAAAGTAGAAAATAATACGAGAAACTTATTAAAATTTAGTAATTATCCTTTCTGCATGTCCTTTCCACTCCTATTCCTACAAAAATTCTATGGAGATGAGTTATCCTGTTTAAGTAACCAAAAGTTGAGGGGGAATACTAAAAGAAAATCATTGGCTATGCCAGTAATACATTTTCAGAATAGTGTATAGAGTGTTTTTTTTTTCTTTTTCCTGCTACCTCTGTTTTCCTAGCTATTATCAGTCCTTTCAAATGTTGCAATGAGTACGTTTTTGAGTTTTCAAAAATCAGTGACTATTTCCAGGGGTATCTCTGTATATTTCTTTTTATTCCTCAAAATCCTCATCCCTGTTTTTAGAAAATGATATAAAAAAAAAGGGGGGGGGGGCAGCGGCATGGCCTAGTGGCTAAAGTCCTCGCCTTGAATGCGCCAGGATCCCATGTGGGCGCCAGTTCTAATCCTAGCAGCTCCACGTCCCATCCAGCTCCCTGCTTGTGGCCTGGGAAAGCAGTCAAGGACGGCCCAAAGCCTTGGGACCCTGTACCCGTGTGGGAGACCCGGAAGAGGTTCATGGTTCCCGGCTTCGGATTGGCCGTTGCGCTCATTGTGGAGTGAATCATCGGACGGAAGATTTTCTTCTCTGTCTATCCTCCTCTCTCTGTATATCTGACTTTGTAATTAAAAAAAAAAAGATTAGCTAAGCTTTAAAAAAAAAGAAAATGATAAAGAGAGGTATATGAAAAAAAATCAACTAGGGAAATATGCATTCATTACATAGCAGCAGGTTCGGATGCCACTCCAGCCTCCCTCATATCATACTAGAATGCTATCCCTGCCTTGCAACTTGTTTTTTCTTAATGTAAATCTGGAGGCAGTGATGACAGCTGAAACAAAAACATTCCTGCAACCCATGTTATATACCACCACTGAGTTCCCAGCTCCAGGCTTTGGAATGGCTTACAATAACGTGGGGAGTGAATCACAGCAAACAGAAGTTTTTCTCTCTCTCCATTCTTTGTTACTTTATTCTGACATTCTGCCTTTCAAATTAATAAATATGTCTTAAAAATATTTATTTTCTTGAAAGTCAGAGTGACAGAGAGAGAGAAAGAGAGGAAGAGAGAGAGAAAGAATGAAAGAGAGATCTTCTGTCTGCTTGATTCACTCCACTCTGATTCACTTGATTCACTCTGGAATGAATCCAGAAAGTTCTTCCAAGATTTCCCTCATAGGTAGCAGGAGCAAGGCAATTTGATCCAACTGCTGCTGCTTTTCTCAGGCTTTGCCAGGCCTCTACATTGGAAATGGAGCGGCCAGGATAGGAACCGGTAGTGTTAACACCCCACCACAATGTCAACTACATAAACGAGCCTTTTTCGTTTAAAAAATTAATAATGATAATAAGCAACAGGTTTTGGCTGCTTTATCAAGGGGACTTTTCTTTTTCCAACACCCTCTGTAGTTTGAAAGATCAAGCAGCCACTAATAGAAAATAGCATCTCTCTACATGGTGATGCTCTTTACATTTTTTTTTCTTTACTGGGTTTTTGTTTCTCACATGTGCTCAACAGCTATTTACGAGTCCTACTATATTAATAGAAAATACATATCCTTTTGTCAAGATCTTGAAAACATTTTATATGTGAGACAAACAAAAAATTCTATTTGCAAACAAGTAATGAGCCTCCTGGCAAGGCCAGTATAAACAGATGCTCCTATTTTGGCTACTGCTACTCTCAACTTTCTTTTTTTGGTTTTTTTTTTTTAAGATTATTGTTACCTTTTTTTTAAATTGGAAAATCAGGTTTACAGAGAGAAGGAAAGACAGAAAAGATCTTTCATCCACTGGTACACTCCCCAAGTGGCTGGAATGGTCACAGATGAGCCTATCCAAAAGCAGGAGCCAGGAGCTTCTTCTGGGATTCCCACATGGGTGCCAGGTCTCAAGGATTTGGGTCATCCTCTACTACTGTCCCAGGCCACAAGCAGGGAGCTGGATGGAAAATGGAGCAGCTGGAACACAAAGTAGCACCCACATGGGATTCCGGAGTATTTCATAACCTTCTTTTCCATCTCAGATAGCTTGACCTTTTACCTTTATCGAAACAGTAATTAAAGACTTCTTATTTTGATCTTGAACCTTTTTCATCACCTACTAGAAATTTCAAGGTTCTAAATTATTCCATATTTTGTATTCTTTCTTAAGGAATATTCCATTTATGACACATTGCCTCTACATAAATATATTTTTGTGGGTGGATACATCATAGAAGGAGCTGAAGCAGAAGAGGAAAGCTCATTAAATAATCATTTCACACTTTATAATACATGCACCTAACAAAAGTACTGAAAGATTTAAAATATTCTAAGGAAGTTGTAATCATAGAGGCATTTTGAAATGTGATTTGAGCAATTATAAAAATATATTTATCAAATGCAGACAACTAATATGTGTATTTCAAGGGAAAATACTTTTTATAAATATTAATTTCACTTGTCTTTGTACTCATAATTCTAACATTCCATTTTTTCTCCTCGAAATTTGCCATAATTAAGTTTGTCTCTTAAATTCTCCTAAGAAAATCAACCTTATCGCAAACAAAAGATAATTAGTTTGAAAAATTGTGAAATAATGAGTCAAATGAAATAAATTATTAAATTAAATTTTCTTTTTAAATTGATTAATTTGAGGGCTGACAGAATACTGATTTACCTACCTTAAAACACATGTCTAATTTGTCTTCTCTTTCTCATAAATAATGTTAAGGTGTATGTTAATGAATATCTGGTAAGGTGGTCAATTAAATATATTCCTAATAATATTAACAAAGACACAATCTTTCAGCCTACCCGGCTGTCTACAGCTAACAAAGAGAAATAAGTCACACAGTGTCACTGCTTTTACTTTGGGAACAATCTATCATGTGGTCTATTTTACATAACAAGTATAAAACAATTGTGTAATTTGGATACTTTGGTGAAAGGCCTCCAACTATTATAAACCCTAAGAACCATTAAGAGATATGCCCAGGTGAGAATATTTTTTAAGATTTATTTCTTGGTATCTGAAAGAGTTAAAGAGAGAAGCAGAAACACAGAGAAGGAGAAAGAGATATCTTCTGTCTGCTGGTTCACTTTCTAAATGGCCACAAGGTCTAGAGCTAAGCTGATCTAAAGTAAGGAGCCAGGAGCCCAGAGCTTCCTCTGGGTCTTCCATGTGGACTCAGGGGACCTAAGACTTGAGCCATAATCCATGGCTTCCCAAGGCCATGAGGAGGGAGCTATTGGAAACAGAATACCCAGGACATGAATCAGCACCCACACCACATGTCAGAAACACAGGCTGAGGCTTAGCCTATTACACTGTGGCACAAGCCCCAATGGTAAGAGATTCTTAGATTCTTAAGACACTGGGACATGACTTCTAAATGTAGGTTTCATATGGCCTTCAGAGTTCCCTTAAAATCCTGAGTTTGGACCCACCATTCTCTCAGCTTCTGACTAACAACGTGCTCCGTCCTTTATATATACTCTGGCATTCACCGTGGGTTTTGAAACAAGACCAAAGCTTGTAAATTGCTCTTTGGAGTTGCTAAATAAGCCCTTTCTTTGTATAATAAGTGCCCCATGTAAGTAAGGTACGTTGTTATAATCACACACACACACACAAAGAATAATGTAGATGCTGGATATGCATGCTTTGGGTGAAGGGTTTTTAATAGTTTTTGTTTTGCTTTGTTTTGTTTTGTTTTTTACATTTTTATGATCAGCTTCACCTCAAATTCCTTGCTATATGAAATTCAAATTTTCTGGGCATGATGTATGAAAATTAGCATACTTTATGACTATCCAACTGAGAAGAAAATTATTAAAATTCCTACCTCTTCTTTTATAGAAAGGAGCTTGGAGAGATGATCTGGATAAATTACGATCCCATATGTAGTAGCATTAGCCAACAGTGGAAAAATGTTATGGAATGGGGTGTGTGTGTGTGTGCATAAGATACATCATAAAATTCTGGTTAGGATCTCGGGCAATCAGCAGCTGACTGTGATTTGGTGGCTGTCCAACTTCAAGCAAATATGTCTAAGTTACTGCTGTCCTGCTTTGAAAAGCAGTGCAAGGCATTCAGCCCAGCATCCATGGCAGCAGCGGCACAATTAAGCCGAAGCTTAATTTCTTTGAATTCTCTGATTTCCTCAGGCACTGTCACTGGTGTTTTTTACAACCACAGCAGTGTGGCAACATGTTTTGGAAGAGACAATACCTGGTTGCAATTGCAGATTCTTTAAGGTCAAATCTGACAATGTCTACATTCAGGCATCACGAATTAGAGTAATGTAAGCAGATCACTGGAGAACAGCTTCTTTAAGTCAAAGGTAATTCTTTATGAGGGTTACTTATAATATCACCTGCAGAAACCATCACTGCTGGAAGCTGTGAGAGTGAGCAACTGTATAAGGAATGGGGATCAGAAAAGTATATAATTTTTACTATAGGGCATTTATTCATCTATTTGAAAGACAGTCACAAAAAGAAAGATTTTTCTATCTACTGGTTCAAATGGCTAAAAAAGCAACACTCTGAAACTCCTGCATAGGAAGTAATAGCAGTTGGGCTGTCTTCCACTAATTTACTAGTAGCATCTTCAAGAACCTGGATAAGAAGTGAAATAGTAGGGAAATCAACAGTCTCCCACTTGGAATAGCTATGTCAGTCAGTGATTTAATAGGCTATGCCACAATGCTAGCCCTGAAAACAATACAATTTTCAATCTATGCTTATAACTGCTCATTTCCTGCTAATGGAATGTTTGGCCCAGTCAGGAATCCATTTGTCTTAAATCTTAAGGAAACTGACAGGAAAAAAAAAAATATGACATAGACTACAGTTACTGCCTTGTCAGTCACAAGTCACACCCTGTTTCCCAACAAAGGGCTATTTTGGTACTTTGAATCCAGCTATTGTTGTCACACAGGATGTTGTGTCTAGTTGTCTGTATATTCTGACATAATCTCCTTCAGAAAAAAAAAACTGGGAAAATCATTACCATATGTATTTGCTTCGATATTTCACAATCTTTCCTTATAAGACCCCCTCCTCTCCAGTTAACGGGTTCCATACCAGAGAACTAAGCAAAGAACATAAGCCTTTAGGAGGATTGGTAGGACTGGTGCTTACTGCCTCCGGATCATACATTCTAATTCTTTTTTTTTTTTTTTTAAGATTTACTTTTATTGGAAAGGCCAGGAAGCAGATAAAGAGAAGGAGAGTACCCTTTTCTTCCATTTTTCCTGTGTCCCTTTATTATGCCAATCATGGGCTCCACCCTTGAAAACCTATCATTTGCCAAGGGTCTGTGCCACCATAACTGGATCAGGCCTCCACTGCAATCCACTTTACAATTATTTTTTACAATTTTTTTTATAATTTTTAATTTTTTTTTACAATTAACATTACTGCATTAACTCTTACTAGCCTCTGCTTGAATCTGGGGAGCCAAATCCTGCCAAACAGTAACACATGTTTTCTGACAAAAGCAAGAGGAGAAAGCAAAAGAGTAAAAGAAAGAATGAGACTACATCCTGATATAGCCATGTTCAAAAGCATACTCCACATGGTTGATTCATCAATCTTCCTAGCTACCAACCTATCCACATATATAGGTATATATTGGACATAAGTTGAATCAATAAATGTGCGAAAAATGAGTCTTCCCATTCTACTCTATATAAACATTAGATGTATGTTATTTAATTTTAAAAAGCTTCAAGAAATATTACCTTATTCATATTATTTTTCATTCATGAAGATAGCATTGAAGTTAATAGCATTATATATATATTCATTTCAAATACTCAATTATTTAAATAGAAGCTCTGATTAAATCACATTCATATGTACCCTTTCTCAAAATATTGCTAAATATCACCTCATAATAAAATTTTGTGTAGGTATACTTCATATGTTTTTAAAGATTTATTTTCTTTATTTATTTGTTTTTGAAAAGTCAGATATACAGAAAGGAAAGACAGAGAGGAAGATCTTCCATCTGATGACTCATCACTCCCCAAGTGGCTGTAACTGCCAGAGCTGTGCCAGTCTGAAGCCAGGAGCCTGGAATCTCTTCCGGGTCTCCAACATGAGAGCAGGGTCCCAAAGTTTTGGGTTGCTTTCCCAGGAGTAGGGAGTTGGGTGGGAAGCAGAACTACCGGGATTAGAACTGGTGCCCATATGGGATCCCAGTAAGTGCAAGGTCAGGATTTTAGCTGCTAGGCTACTGCGGCAGGCCCATATTTCACATTTAAAGAGCTTTTCTTGAACACAAGAATGCATACAGTAGGATTTTTTTTTAATTAAAACAAATACAAACTAAATATGAGTGTAAATGATATACCATTACTTGTAGCTTTCATTGGTTTGCAACTACAATGTTAAAGTTGTCTTAAAAGAGTGATTACAGATATGCTTTAAGATAATTTTAGGGGCAAGCAAGGTGGCAAAGATGGCTAAAGTGTTGATTGAAAATGCCAGTATACTCAGACTGGCATTTTGGCTCAAAAGACTACGCATCTATCTGCAAGTGCCAACATCTCATACGGTGCTGGTTCGTGTCCCAGCTGCTTCATTTTCAGTGGAGCTCTCTGCTTATGGCCTGATAAAAGCAGTGGAAGATGACCCCAAATGCATGCGACCCTGGCTCCTGGCTTCAAAGCTGCTCAACTCTGGCCATTGCAGCAAGTGGGGAGTGAACCAGTGGACATTAGATCTCTCCCTCTGTCTTTCCTCTTTCTGTAAATATGACTTTACAGCAAAAATAAATAAATCTTAAAAAAATGAAAGAAAGAAAATGCCAGCACTCCATATCTGAACTCCAAGTCAGTCCTGGTCCATTGCTGATCTAGTTCCCTGCTAATGTGCCTTGAAAGGCAGTAGACATGAATCCAGCATCCATACAGAGACCCAGATGGAGCTTTAGGATCCTTCCTGTGGCCTGACCCACTCACAGTGTTGGCTACTATTTGGGGAGTCAATCAGATTTCTCTCTCTCTGCCTCCTCTTCCTCCCTTCTTCCCTCCCTGAAATTCTGCCTTTTGGTAAATAAATAAATCTTCAATAACATAGTTTTTAAATATTGAATAATTGTTACAAATTGTATTAGTAATAGCTACTAACTTCTAACTTTCAAAGAACTTTATTTCCTTCTTTCGTCTGTGAATTTCATACTAAATTTCTGCCATTGTTACCTTCAAGCAACTTAAACTTTAAAGCATGATAACTGGTTGCCAAATATGTTTAGATTTTATAGCTATTTCATTATCTTCTGGAGCAGTTTACATTTTTTATATTATTCTACTTTCTTCTCTATAGAAATTGTAGTGGTAGACCCAGGATGATGGTACAATGGCTAATTTCTTGCGTTGTAAGCACCAATATCCTGTAAGCATGCCAATTTCTGTCCCTTTTCATTCAGCTCCATGCTTGTGGCCAGGGAAAGCTGGTGAGGACGGCCCAAGGATTTGGAACCCTGCACCCACATGAGATATGCAGAAACTCCTGATTCCTGGCTTTGATTCAGCTCAGTTGAATCAAAGTTTGATTCAGCATCTGGGAACTGAAACAGCAGATGGAAGATCTTTCTCTTACTGTCTCTTTCTCTCTGTAAATCTGATCTGCCTTTGCAATAAACATAAATAAATCATGGGCCCAGTGCAGTAGCCCAGCAGCTAAAGTCCTCAACTTGCAAGTGCCAGGATCCCATATTGGCACTAGCCCATATCCCAGTATTCCATTTCCCATCCAGCTCCCTGCTTGTGACCTGGGAAAGCAGTTGAGGACAGCCCAAAGCTTTGGGACCCTGCACCCATGTGGGAAACCTAGAAAAAGCTCCAGGCTCCTGACTTCAGATCAGCGCACCTCTGGCCATTGTGGCTATTTGGGGAGTGAATCATCAGATGGAAGAGCTTCCTCTCTGTCTCTCCTCCTCTCTGTATATCTTTCCAATAAAAATAACGTAAATCTTTAAAAAATAAGTAAATAAATCTTAAAAAAAGAAATTCCAATAGTGCCCACATAAAAATAATAATCTAACCCAAAAGGAACTAAGTAATTTTAAGTATAAAATACATAACTATAAGCTGTATCAAGTAACATAAGTATGAAAGTAAGGACAAAGTAAGAAGAAAATATTTTGTGTCTTTTGTAATAGAAACATGATGCTGGTAAGAACGGTCATTAAAGGTTTACTTTGCAAACATCTTTGAACAGCTGTTATCTGGTCAAAAATGTTATCCTACATCCCGTGGAAATAAAGTAATGGATATAAATATTTTATCTGTCTTCATAAATGTTGTAACATATTAAGAGACTATGAAAATAATTTATCAGACTATAGAGTAAAATAATCTGAGTATTTACAAACTATTATCAAATAATTCTAAACATAGGAACTGGGGAGATTTTAGATTACCTGCTAAGGCAGTGTTTATCTCAGAGTAATGTTACAGTGTTTCCTCCCTCTTTCTCATGAGTTTCCATCCCAGGATTGCTTGTGCCTACTACAAACTTTTGTACTAACAGATGATCTTCTGCTTCATTAGTGAACTAATATGTAAATTGCCTACACCACAAAAGAAGAGTATTAATTTTACACAGTTTTTTAAGACGAAGTGGAGTTTTTGGTTTCTTCACAGAATAAGGTATTATATATTTAACATTCAAGTTGAGAAATGTTTCTACAGGAATAGATGAGGATAAATCGTAAAATACTTTGAATACCATACAATAGAACTAGTTATGTATTGCTTTGTATCCAAAAGGTTTAGAATTGTCTTTATAATAACACAAGATAATCTCAGGGTTCATTAAGCAACTGGATTACTTTAGTCACATCAAAGGAATAGCTACCCATTACCAATCTTATTAGCATAATCTTAAACACAAAATAAATGAACCATAGGAAATTTTAAGAAATCTAATTTTACTTTTAATTTAGATACCCAGATCGAGAAAGAGGGAATTAAGGCAATTGGTACATTTTTTAAGCTATAATATTAATAGTTATCTGAATATTTTTGGTAAAAATATATTATTGACTATTTTTCCTTTAGCAATTTCTTGGAAATATTACTTCTTTGGTTAATTGTTTCTCACAAATGTAATCTTATTCAAAAATCATGTAATTAATAGGTAAATTTAAATCTGCCTAGGAAATATTTAATATATATCTAACCTGAAACTCAAAACTGAAATATAGAATTGTTGAAGGGAAGAATCTCAGGCTATAAATGTAATTATTGGGGTTTAAATTCCTGTGTTCCTCCTAGAGAAAGTAAAAATTTCTCGCAAGACCAGTGCAGACTGTGAAGCTATTGTAAATTTGCAACTGGATGACTTTATTAGGTCATATTTCATTTCACTGTATCAGTACTTAGGAAAAAATAAAATGCCTAATGATTATACGAAATCAATCTGCTTTAGGAAAAATACCAGGAACAAGATTTTGGTTTTAATGTGAAAAATATATTTTTTGAGAGATGAGAAAGAAAGAATTTGACATATTGAAAAACTAATGACATTTCTTGGATTCATAAGAAAATATTTTGCAGAGGAAAGTAACCCAAATCTGCAGAGACAAGTAAGTTCAGTTTATACTTGAAGTCTACTCACCTGAAGCAGAAATACACAATAAACTGGTATGAATGCTTGAATTAATGCCCATGAATTGCTGGAGGCTTAGTGTGAGCAGAGTGAAAAATCTAATACCTACTTCTTGCTGTGGCAGAAAGAACAGTGTTCATGCACCCAATAAAAATGTTTTAATCAACATGGACCATCTGTACAACAGCGGTCCGATAAGGTTATAATGGAACAGAAAAATTGTAGTTGCTTAGTGATATTACAGTCTTTGCAACATTACTGAGTATATGTTATTCAAATAACTATTTAATGCTGGAATAAACTTACTTCATCTAAAGTATACACATAAAATTATGTATGATAGATAAAAATGTCTTTTACTGGTTCATATAGTTATCACAGTATAAAATATTTATTATTACACACTGTTAAACCAGCAGCAAGCTCACACTTTTCACATCTACTGTGTCTCTTTCTCTCTTGATTGCTTCATTCATTCAATAATTTCACAAAATGATCAGATCACTAAGGGATACATTTGTCAGAAGCAGATGAAGTGATCTACTACTACGCAGCAAATGCTGAAGGCAATCCAACTTCTATTCTTATTAACATAAAATTTTACACTAGAGATCTTTGTCCTATCCCTCTGTAACCTGTTTTATCACCATTTCAACTTAACAAAAAATACTACAGACAAAAAAAGTAAGAGAAAGTACAATAGGGTAGGCCAGAAAGGATGAAATCCAAAAGGAGACATGGCATAAGTTTTGGGATTATACAACAAGATTTCTTAACTGGCAACTGTTAAAATTGCAAGTTAAATCTCTTACTAATGATACATTTCATGTGCTAAGGTATCATGAAAAAATAGATAACTTGCAAGAGGTCAGAGAAATGAACATTTAAACATAATCAAAAGGGAATAAAAAATATGAAAACAATGAAGGTTGCTGTTGATGGTCTCAACAGACTCACATGGCCACGGGAAGAATGAACCTAAAGACAGATCAATAAATATCAACATTTCAACCTTCAGTGCAAAGGAAAAAGAGACTTAACAATAAATGGAGTTGATTACCTCAAGAAGAAAAGAGTATGTGACAAAATACAACATTCTATCTATATCTATATCTATATTTATGTATAAATACAGGTACAGATTATATTTATGTATAAATATAGATACAGATAGATACATTCTATATTGAGTATAGAAGCAACATAATACACAGTCCAGGCAATATATGAAACACCACAGTCTTAGTGTTGTTTAGTGCCGCTTTGAGTCTGTTATCTATGAATTACCAGATTTGATCTTGATAGGCTATATTGTACTTTTTTCTCACTCTTTTTATGGTCCTGAAAGATTTCCCTGCACTCCCCCCCATTACAGGTTAACATAGCCTATTGAGGGTATAGTAGGTTTTACAGATTTTCGATGTAGATCTTAAGTATTCTGACATTAATTGTTGGTTTATAGATTATATCGCCTTATCTTATTGCATTGGATACAGGTTATAAGAGATTGCACTAATATTACAATATACAGGTACTATACCAATGCATGAGGGGGGAATCGGGTGCGATCCTGACAACCTCTTAACAGGAGGTCATGTGCGTGGAGCAGGGGAGCACTCCAGAGTGGAGCAGGTGGTAAGGAGGAAGCTTGGATCCCAACCATGAAGACTCCCAGACCTTCACCACAAACTATTAATACGAGCAACAAGGACTATATCCCAACTGCCAAGGAGGCCACAGGGAATTGGATGCCCTCGGAGGCCGAGTACTCTGAGGTCACCCACCCCCAACCGGAGCTTCCACAGGGGATGGAAGAAGTCCAAACACTACCGTGCAGAAACCAACGTCATCGGAAAGACAACCAGAAGCCCTGAGTGGTCTGCAGAAACAGAAGAACAATAAACGTCCTTCGGGACCAGGGAGGAGAGCTTTCTCTGGTCCGAGCCTGGCTCCACCTCTGGACCCCCCCTCCCTCACAATGACCATCGGGATCGCTTCGAAAACCCCTCACAGCAAACAAACAATCATACAAACTAAAAAAAAAAAAAAAACCTAAAATAAATAAACAACAGAAAGTAGAACTTGAAATCTGACAGGAAAGAGCTGGCATGGATTGGCTCATGCCTCGCTGGGTGGGTCACAAAGATTAGTTTTACTCCTCACCATGGTGTTGAGGATTTTCCTGCACACCCCCCCCCCAAAAAAAAAATGTTCTGCACCTAAAATGTTGACATATATCTTGTTAGAGTTACAAGCCAGTCTGGATTATCCTAAAATCTGCCAAGATCAGCAAAATTTTACTTCAACACAACAACTGGCTAAATACTAAGATGAAATGGACACGAAACAGCTGAATGGTGCCTTATGGCCATTTTAAGGTATAGAGCAGCCGGTCCTGTATATGAACTAAATTGAAATGTCAATGAGCTAATCATAGGTTGTGGCTAGGACTTGTTTTCCTTTTTTTTTGTTTTTTTTATTTATTTATTTTTTTTCTTTTTAATACACTGGTTACTCAAAACCATGTCAACTCCATAACATTGCAAATTGCTGTTGATGTTATATTGGGACTCTTAATTGACTGTGATGATATTCTGCCAGCTCAAACTTCAGACCAGAAAAGGTCTCCCCAAGAAACTGTTCAACCAATCTGGACAATAAGTAGCTGGACTCTATGCTTGGTATACGTTTGCAATGAAAGAATCTTGATTGAATTTGAACTGTAATACTGCATCAAGGTGGAGGAATCCACCGGGGGGAGGGGAGGGGGAGGGAGGGGGGGATTCCCAGAGCCTATGAAACTGTCACATAATGCAAAATAATTAACAATAAAAAAAAAAAAACATTAAAAAAAAAAAAAAAAGAAACACCACAGTCAACACCATATTGAATGAGGAAAAGCTGAAAACATTTCCACTAAGATTCAGAACTAGACAAGGATCTTGACTCTCACCATTATTATTCAATATAGTTCAAGAAGCTTTAGCAAGAACCATTAGATCAGGAAAACAACATGCAAATGATAAAATTTAAAAAAATACAAATGCTTAAGCATGAATGCAAATTACCTCTATTTGCAGAAGACAATATTCTATTCTTAGCAGAAATGAAGAGACACCACTACGAAATTATTGAAACTCATGATACAAAAATCAACACAGAATAAATCAGTAGCATTCACATACACAAATAATACTGTGGCAAACGAAGAATTTATAAGATCAGTTCCATTCACAATAACCACAAAAGAAAAATCCAAATATTTGGGGATATACATAAACAAGGGCATGAAAATGTTATTTTAAACCCTAGAGCAACCAATAAAAAAGCCTTTAGACTATAGATAAAAATAAAATTAACTCCTTAGAAGTTCAATTTTACAAAGAGAACAGAAAGAAAATAAGAAAATACAATGAATAGGATACACGTACAAGCAGAGCAATGTCAATCCAGACATATCAACAGTCACTTTAAATGTTCATGTACTGAATATATCATTTCAAACAGAAAAAAATATTAAATACTTAGCTATAAATTGTCTTTATAAACAAACTTTAACTATAAATCCACTGAGGCTGGCATACTGAGTTAATTCTCTGCTTGCACAAATTTGAGTCCAGCTGCTTAACTTCCGATATAGTTCCCTCTAATATGCCTGAAAAAGCAGCAGGGATGGGCCACATTCTTGGGCCCCTGCACCCTCATGGGGGACCTAGAAGAAGCTTCTGGAGACATTTCACTGATATGTTAAAAAATGAAAAGGAAAGAAAAAAGTTAATATCATGTTAGCACTAATCAGAAGAAAGTTCAAATAGCTGCAATAATTTCAAAAAATGGAAATGTCAGAAGAAAATCAACAGAAAAAATGGGTGACACTATGTGATGGTAAAAGGAATATCACTCACAAATTATACAAATATGGATCTAAAATGGAATACTGATTATGATACAACCAGAGAGAGAAACGATGCTTGGAAAAATTCAGCATCTCCATCATTAATTGATAGATCAAGAAGACAGAATGGTATTGAGATAACAATTGACCTGAAGACACTTTCAATCAAATTTACTGAATATATATTTTAGCATAATATCTACAACAGCAAACCATGCATCTCTTTTCAGTTCATATGAAGCACATGCTTTCAAACACCCCAATCTGGTTGGAGGCATTATTATAGAACTCCCAAACTGGATCCACCCACCCAAAATAAGAGATTCAATCCCTGGTATCAGGGTGGTGGAAGAAAAAAGATATTTACTGTGAAGTGCAGAGCAAGGAGCAAAACAGCTATTGCTTAATTCCTGGGCTCTCCAACAAGTTAGAAGTGAAGGTTCTTATTCTTTGGAATTGGGGCTAAGAGGTACCTGATCAGCTCTTGCCCAAATTCCTGGCTGCTTAGTGCCACTTGTGGCCTTCCTTTGATTGGGAATTTATGATGGTCAGGTGAGCTTCAGTAGGTCTGGGAGTTCTATGCAGGTACAATTCCCAGACCTGGAGTTTCCCATCTAAATCACTCTAGAACAAGACCAGTCATTGAGGTTCTTATCTATTCAAGAAGCAAATGACTTCTTGAGTCCAGTGACTAGAAGTCTGTAAGGCCACCTGGATGGGTCCCTTGAGTCAGTGAATTCCTTTTGATAAAAGGCAGGCAAGAAGAGCCCAGTGGCATGGCCTAGCAGCTAAAGTCCTCGCCTTGAACGCTCCAGGATCCCATATGGGCGCCGGTTCTAATCCCAGCAGCTCCACTTCCCATTCAGCTCCCTGCTTGTGGCCTGGGAAAGCAGTTGAGGACGGCCCAATGCATTGGGACCCTGTACCTGCGTGGGAGACCCGGAAGAGGTTCCTGGTTCCCGGGTTCAGATCAGCGCACACCGGCCCGTTGCGGCTCACTTGGGGAGTGAAACATTGGACGGAAGATCTTCCTCTCTGTCTCTCCTCCTCTCTATATATCTGACTTTGTAATAAAAATTAATAAATCTTTAAAAAAAAAGGCAGGCAAGGACACCTTGTGCTAATGGTGTTAGAAAGGAGAGTGGGTTCTGCTTTTATGTTATGGGGGTTTGGTTCACATTCACCAATATAATTTGGGACATAAAATCCATCAAAGCTCCCCAGTTGTAGGCAAATGCCTAGTTGTATTGTACCTAGGGAAGCGTTTCACTGCTGGGAGAAAAGCAGCTAATAGCTGCTGGGAATCCTGGGTCTGATAACGCCAAATTTGAGCTAATTATATCAGTGTGCCAGTATAGTTGCCTAATCTATTTTTTAAATAAATATATGTGGAGGGGAGAGCAGGTGCCTGTACATTAGGAGACAGAACCTGGTGATCTGTAGGCGAGTGTGTGTGTGTGAGCCCTGGATGAGTAGGCGTGACTCCGGGCTGGCACAGTACACTGCAGGAGGACCAGACCTGGAAACCTGCACACTAGCAGCCATGGGGTGCTGTGGCTTGCTCAGGAAGCAGGTCTGCATGTCTGGAGATGAGTTGGGAGGACTGCTGAGGGAGAACATCACAGCTGGGGAGTAACTTTTGTGGCACTTCTACCAATGAGGCTCCTACACTTGCAGGTAATCAAAGGGACTGAGAAAGGTTGCTTTAGAGGACAAAAACTAGGAGGCATTCTGAGGCCAAACCAATATACCTACCCAAATGGGAGACCTAGCTGGGCTAGCTGGTATCAACCACTGCTTACCAGCACACATAAAAGCCATGGCAAGGAGCCCTGCCTGGCAGAGCTCAACCACAGTACTCACCAGTGAGTGCTAGGGCAGAGTGTGGACCATGTTATGCTGGGCCATGGCACTAATCATGAGAGAACTGGATCTGGGAGCAGATTCTGTGTGGAATCCTGGGATAACCCCTATTGGACTGCAGAACCAACTAGTTGGTTTGTTTGAGGGCTAGGAATGATGATGGGCTGAGCTTGGAATGACCATGGAACTCACCAACACTCATAACACTGGGGTTTAGAGCAGGCAGGGCTGGTTGAGGCTACAGCACCTAAAGGCAAACCCCAGAATTTGGTGTGGGGCAGGCCAGGCCATAACATCCACCAGCACTCAGTGGCACTGGGGGCCATACTGTGCCAGGTAATAAGGGTATAGCACCTGCTGGCACATGTGAGATCTGGGTCTGGGAGTAAGCCTGGTAGAAGAACTTGGGGAATTCCTCTGGTAGGTCAACATTCCTGAAGGTGAACATGTGAGTCAGGGCTGGGTGTTGGTCAGGCTGGGCAGGGCTGCTTCATTTGTCAGCAGGTATGGGTTGGCTCTGGGTGGGGAAAGGGGTAGAACAGACACAGTCAGGCCAAACTATAACATGCACAGGAGCCAGAATAGGTTGTGGGCCATATGGGGTAGGCTATCACATCTACCAGTTTGCATGCAATCCAGGAATGGAGGCAGGCTAGGCAGGGCCAGGCTGCAGCAACAAGCACTAAGAGTTGAGACAGGGATAAGGCCGACCCTGTCAGGTTGCAGCATCAATGTCAAAGCCCAAGATGAGTAATGGGCTTGGAGCAGGCTGGGTTGGAGTAAACACCAGCAAATGCAAGATCTGTGGTTGTGAGCGAGCCTGATCAGGGAACTAAGGGGATGCCCCTTCTGGGCTGCACTTGCCATTGGTGAGCATGAGAGCCAGAATGGGGGCAGTGAACTGGGCTGGACATAACTGTAGCATCCTTCAGCATGGGTGTGGATTGGGTCTGGGATATGCCAGAATGGGCTAGGCTCCAGTACTTGTTGGTGCTTGCAAGACACAGAGTGGGTATAGGATAGGCTGGCCTACATCTCAGCACCTCCTCAACCATGTGAGAGCTGGGTCTAGTGTTGTGCAGGTGGTACTGGGCTTTAGCGCCCAAAAGAGTTGGAATGGGTTAGGGCATGTCAGGCAAGGTTGCTATTCCTCTTGGGACAGGAGATGGGCCAAATCAGGCTAGGTCAAGCATCCAGCAGTGTGAGCAAGATCTGTGACTGGGACAAGATCTATGATGCGGTCCCTGCAGCTGAGCAAAATAATTAAGGCTGGGAGTGGACCAGACCAAGCCTGGTTACAGTACCCGCTGGCATACGTGTGGGTCAGGTTTGGGAACAGGCTAGGCTGAGTGAGGTCACAGAACCCACTAGCAAATGTGAGAACCAGGACAGGGTACAGGACAGGTCAGGTTGGGCCACAACACCAACCAGTTCGCATTAGGGCCTTACTGATACAGATTTGATTAGGGTAGGATACAGCACCTGCCAACATGAGCTGAAACTGGGGGCAGGCTAGACCAAGCCAGGCTGCAGCACCCACTGATAAATGCTAAAGTGAGTAAGCTGTGCTAGTCTGGGCCACAGTTCCTACCAGCACACGTAAGACCCAGAATGGGAGGTCAAGACCAGTAGGGGGGCTATGGAGGTTCCTGTACTGGCCATTGCTCCTGATGGTGAGTGTGAGAGCTGCAACTGGAGGGTAGACGAGGACAAGCCAGGCTGCACAATCTGCTGGCAAATGCTGAGGCAAGGTGAGCCGTGCTAGTCTGGGCCACAGCTTCCATCAGCACAGGTAAGACCCATGATGGGGGGTAAGCCCAGTAGGGTAGCTGCATGTGTTCTCCTGCTGTACCACTGCTCCCAACAGTGAGCATGAGATCTGGGACTGTGGGCAGACCAACCTGGTAGGAGTAAAAAGCCTGTTGGTCTGCATGTGAGCTAGTTTATAAAGAGAGACAGTCTGGGCTATCCAATTGTATCCACTGGTGCATGCATAAGCCAGAGTAAGTGCAAGCTGGTTGGGTTTTGCTGCAGCATCAGTTAGCAGGTGCTGGCACTAGATGAAAGTCCTGTCAGGCCAAATCATAGAACCATCTAGAAAGTGCAAGATCCTAGAATGTGAGTGGGCCTAGTAGGAAAATTGTAGGTACCTCTCTGATAAGCTGCAGCTCCCACTGAGAATCAGGGTTTTGGGCAAGCCTTACTGGAAAGGCGATTGCACCTGCCAGTATGAGTGTGGGCTAGACACTGGGATCGGTTGGACTGAACTAGGTTCCATCACCCATTGATGTATACAAGAGCCAAGTGAGATGCTGGAAAGTCCTGATTGCTCTGCTTCACATATTGGCATGTATAAGAACTGAGGCTGGGGGCAGGCCTTGTGGGGGTTACTGGGGGTTGCTCTGACTAGGCTGCACTTCCTGCAGGTGTGTGTGAGGGCAGAGTGTGTCATTGACAGTGTTGGGCTGGGCTCTAGCATCCACTGGTTTGCACATGAGATGGGGCTGGAGACAGAAATCACCAGGTAACTACAGCTACCAGTTTTTATGTAGGCTGATGTGGGTGATAGACTAAGCCGGGCACCACACTGGCTGGCACATACAGAAGTCAGGTCTAGAGTCACGGCTGGTGAGGTTTGTTTGGGGATCCCCCACCTTCCCCATTCCCAACCCCCTACCCACAACTGGATCATTGGAATCTCAACTCCAACCACAATGAAAATCATAGGATCATGGAGTAATGTGTCAGAATTGAGTCTCCCTGGTTGCTGAGGCCTAAGGAGTGGATGGCATGCCCAGATGCTCATGGAGGACATGAAAACCAGTTCACTGAAGCCTGCAGAAGACATCTAGTACCATGGGTACAACCAATTGGAAAGCTCTCTAGCCAAGCTTTGACAGCAAGTATCTAGGCCAATAGAGACTCTTAAGGTGAACTATGTTGGCAAATAAACCTTGGAAGGCTTTCATCAACCTTGGAAAAACAAAATCAGTAGCATCTCAGAACTATGAAAACCACTTAAGCAGTACTCTCGGTTTGTGTTCCACATCGGAGACCCTGGGATGACATCAGGTGCCTGTCCCCCATCCCCAGGTGCTGGAACAGTGCTCTCCCCTTCTCTTCCCACTTTCCCCAAATGCAGGAAGAAACAAAGAAGACTGGAGGCAGTTGTTTCATCTACTTTTCCCCATTCCTTGACCCTCCCCAACCTAACTGATGAGCATGCATGAGCATGCATCCATCTCAACTATGTAAAAATATCAAATGAATTAACATTTTGAAAAAAGAAAAACAGTGACAGATGAAAATAAATACAAGATTTTGTGAACCAGGAAAAATTAAAAATAATTTTAAAATATACTAAAGCTGAAACAAAAGATATTTATACTCATATCATAAGTGAATGAAGACAGAAGTCAATAACAAAAAGATAGCTATAAAATTCCCAAACATTTGAAAATGAATGTATAGCTCTAATTGATGTACAGATCAAAGAAGACATTTTGATAGCAATAAAAATTATTTTTAATTAACCATGAAAATAAAATTTATGAACTTTGGAGATCCAATGAAGCAGGGCTCAGAGGGCAAATTTAAAGCATTATGTGCACTGACAAGGGAAGAAAAAGATCTAAAAGAAATAGCTTAAGCTTCCATCCAAGGAAGGTAATGAAAGAACAAGTTGAGCCTCAACCAAATAAAACGAATAAACTTTAAAAACAGAAATCAACAAAATGAAAAATAGAAAATTTATAGGTAAAAAAACAAAACCAAAAGTTTGTTCCTAGAAAACATCAATAAATTTAACTTATAACCAGATTTTTTAAATGGCTATGTAAAACACACAAATTATCTATATAAAAACTAAGGAGTGGTCATTACTACTGATTCCATTATGTTATGAGAATAATGGGTAATTCTAATAAATTCAGGTCTATAAATAGTGAAATAATCAAAAAACTCTTTGAAACTTCATTTCAAAAACATACACAAGGAAAGATAACATAAACTGTATCTTTTTTTAAACCTAAATATAGTTTATGCATAATTTTTTTAAAGATTCATCTATTTACTTAAAAGAGATATATTTAGAGGAAAGTCCTTCCCCAATAGCCAGGGTTGGGCCAGGAGGAAGCCAAAGCCAGAAGCTTCATCCTGTCTCCCATGTGAGTGCAGAGGATCAAGGACCTGGGCCATCCTCTACCACTTTCCCAGGTATATTAACTGGGAGCTGGGTTAGAGCAATTGAAACACAAACAACATCCATACAGGATGCCACTGTTGCAGGTGGTAGCTTTACCCACAAGCCACAAGGCCAAGTTCAGTATGATTTGCAGATCCCTTATGTGAACAGATATTTTTGAAATTATTTCCCACAAACTTTTTGAAGTATTTTCATGCAATGGCATATCAGCACCTAAGAAAACAGGCACAGTAGTGTGGACCTATACACCTGGAGCGGCTCCAGAGCAGGAAAGCAACAGACACACCTGGCCAGCCATGAGCACTCTAAGATTCACCTCCTGAGAAACCTGCAGGACAGGCCAATGCACAGGCCAAAGCTGGGTTGGGAGGGAGGGGGGGAGAGAGACCACAGAGTCCCCGGCCAGCGCTGCTGGTTGTCTTTTGAAGGAGCCAGACCGGGAAGTCACACCACACCATCAATATACTAAATGCCCATCAACTGTGAACTTTTAAAGGACAAATTTCACCGCAGAAAACAAAAATACAGTTTACAAAGCACTCTGAAAAGCCTACTTCGCACATCCCAGAAAGGAAGCAGCCTCCAAAAGTCTACCTATGAGAGTACACACTTTAACAACAAAAGCAAATAAACATCACAAGCCCTGTACTTCAGGAGGGGGATTCTGAATGGGGTGCGAAAAAACACGCCGAGCTCTGCAGAGGACACCACATCCATGGCTGAACTTTCTTCTGAATTCTGTGTGTAGGGCTCCAGCCCACCCTGCACGCCATGGTCAGCCCCTCTCCTGACTAACTCCAAGCCTGCAGAGGCACCCTGCCAGAAGGCTATCAGGGTTCTCCAGAAGGTCAGGGGAGCCTGGCTAAACAGAATCCTCCAGAACACCCTGAAGTCAGTTGAGAAGCATGTGTAGAGAGCCGCTGGTACCTGACAGAGCCCCAGGTGTGCAGGGTCACCTCCTGGCCCTGAGGGGACGCGTCACCTCACCCCCCAACCCCCGGCCCTGAGGTGAGCTGCCACACACTCTGCCATAGTGGAAACTGCCCGCCCGGCTACACCTCCCGTCAGGACATAATGGCTCAGCCCAGGTTTCAGGAGTCTCCCAACTTCCTTTACCCCACACTCACCAGGCTGGTGTCCACAGGAGCCCCACAGGGCAGGCCTGAGGGAGGCTCGGTCCTGGACGGAGGGCCCGAGCCGGCAGCCCACACACCCTGCTGCCTGGGCCGGCCCTCTCACGCCCGGACCAGCACGCTCAGGGCACTGCACTCCGCTCTGCTCTCAGGTCGGCCCACCAGGCCCTGTCCTCGCGGCCACGCGGAAACGCAGGCAGCTTCTGACGCAGCCGACGCCTTCACACGTGACACACGGGGCCCAGCGCGCCCTCTGCTGACGCCGCGCCGCCACCACAAGCGCAGCGTCTCTCCACAACGACCCGACCCCTGGTCCCCTGCCAAATTATACTATATTTTAAGTTGAAAATAATAACCCCCTCCCAAATAAACACCAGACCAAATGAATTTCACTGATAAACTCTACCAAATTGTAAGGATGAAATAATACAACTCGATTTCCGTGAAGTTTTCTAAACCACATTAAGTAAAGGAAAACTACCAATAATGTATCAAAAAGAACTAGAAATATGAGAAATGTACCTGGTGTGCAAACCCATTTGAACATGAAAATTTCGAAGATAAAAATTTGCCATGTTTATCTTAAAAATGATGAGAATATCTCTTGATGTATCAATATATATGGCAATTATTTATTACTAAATCTATGGCAATATTAGAAAGAGACAAATCATTCAAATTGACAAACAATACCTACAAAAGTTTACAGAACACATCATACTTAAATGTGAGAAAATAGAGTCTGTGACAAAATCAGGAACACAGCAGAAATGCCTCCCGTCACGTAGTCTCCTAGGAAGGTACTGGAAGGCCTGCTTCTCAGAAGGGGAGAAGAGAGAAGGGAGAGACTGACAGGGGAAGAGAGCAGAGGGGAGAGGAGAAGAGGGTAGGTGATGGGAATGGGAGGGGAGGAGAGAAACAGGGCAAAGAGAGGAGGGAAGGGAAAAAGAAAAAGGCATACATAATTAGAGCAATAAAAAGATAAAAGTCTTCTAATGACTAGCTTAGGAAATGGGAATATGAAATTTAAAAAAAATGATTCCTGGAACCAATGAAGTGACATTACACAAGTTAATCTGAAAAAATTAATTTCTTATTTATGTTCCAGCAAACAACAGAAATTTGTCATTAAAAATTTTATAAAAACACACCAAATATTGAACAGACAAGAAACCATATTAAAGGAACTACAAAACATTAATACAAGAAAATCAATAAAATCTAAACAAATGGAAAGATATGACATGTTTGTTGATTAGACGACTCAGTCCTGTTAAAACGTTACTTCCACTAGATTAACAGCTTTTGAATAAATGCCAGGAAACTAGCAAAAAAATAGACCTAAAAGAACTAATACAACATTGAAAATGAAAATTTTTACTTGAAATTACAACTACATGCAAGGGCTGTGACTGCATCAGGATCAGGCTAGCGTTTGCGCTGTTCAGAGTGGGCGTTATGAAATTGAATGACAACGTGGCAACTGAAATACTCAAAGAGAGAGCAACCCACACAGTCTCTGACTTCTCTGTCCAACCCAATACAGTCTTGGCCCGCACTTTATGTTATGGAAGCTTGCAACCAGAGACTCAATAGCCAAAGTGGAAAGGATGATCTTTTTGTTACCTCTAGAGCGCACCAACCAGGATCCCTCCATAATGGCTGGGCCATGGTGGACTACTCTCTTCTGTTTTTAAAAAGCAGTTATATGAACTGTTGTTAGCATGGTTGGGTACAATGAGTAGGGCTGCAGAAGCAAATAAAAAGCAGTTAGCTTTTGTGCTATTGCAATCCCCAGAACTTCCAAAATTTTACAGCCTGGATTTCCTTACCTCCTTTCTTATTCTCGGTGTTCCTTCTTTTATCTGACTTTGCAGTTCCAGTGAAACCTGGTTTCTTCCTATGTGACCACCACGTCTTGCATGTGAGCTGTGACCTTGGTTTTTACCAATGTACAGGCCACCTTCCAATTCAGTATCAGCAAAGTGGCTGAAAAGGCAATTGCCTCTTGTCCTTTCCACAAGGAAAAAAAAATGGTAAGGTCCCTGTTTTATTTTTTTGAACAAAAGTATGACATTCACAATTATAAACACATACACATCTTAAAAATTGGGTGAGTAGATAAATGAGAAAGAGAAAAGTATCAAACCTTATCAAGCACCTTATCAAACCACCAAGCAACAAATATCGATAATTGAAAAGGAAGAAATTAATAAAGGTCATATAACATAGCCAGAAAATAATTAGCAAAGTGATTAGGAGTAGAGACTTTATGTTCAACAACAACTTTGAGTGTAAATAGATTAAATCTCCCAACTTAAAAGTATTGATTGGCTGAATGCGGGAAAAAACACTTGTAAGAAAATCACACATAGCCTAAAAATGAACAGATGGAAAAAAACAGATCATGTAAAGGAAATCTAAGTCAGGCAGGAGTAGCTATAATCACATGCAATGAAACAGTTGAAATCACACAAAGAGACAAAGAAGGCAATGACAAATTGATCTAGCCAGCAAAATGTAAGTTTTAAATATGTGCAATCCTAGACCAGCCAAAACTGTAAAACAAACAAATATTACCAGATCAGTAAATGACCTCATAACAGCAATAATTTAGGAAAGAGCTCAACACAGAAAAGACCACCCAGAAAGAAAATCCACAATGAAGTATTGAACTTGAACTACACTACAGATCCAAATGGACTTATGGGATATACCCTTTCACAGTAACAGAACACACTCGTCATTATTTTATGTAACATTCCTCAGAAAACACATGACAGACAAAGCAAAAAGCCTCCGCACATTTTTAAAAATTGAAATCATATATCTTTGATCACAGTGCAATGAAATCTGTAATAAACAAAAAAACTGTAAAAATTAAAGATTGGTTATATAATTCTGAAAGACAAATAAAAAAAGCTATCATAACTAAAATATATTTCATGCTGGAATCACAAAATGGAGACAAAGATGAAACTAAACAGAGAATCTAGAAAAAATGTACATTATCTACATTCACCTAACGTTTAACAAAAGCAACAAGAGCATACATTGGAGCGATGACAGTGTCTTCAAGAAATAGCAGCAGAAGAACTCAATGTTCTTGTGCAGAAGAGTGGAACTAGATCCTTATCGCAATAGTAAACAAAAACCAACACAGAGTGAATCAGATGTGAGTGTGAGATGCTAAACTGTGAAACAAATAGAATAAAACATATGAGAATTGCTTGAAATTGTTAATACAGGAAATGATGGTTTGGCACTGAACACAAAACCAAGGCAGACAAAGTCAACACTAAATCATGGAATTTCATCAAACTAAAATGCTTCTGTACCACAAAGAAAGTAATCAAAAAAGTTAACAGACAATCTAAAAAAGGAAGATAAATATTGTTAAGCTATATATTTCTTCACAAAGGATTCATATTTGGAATACACAAGAAGCTCAAGCAATCCAATATCAATAAAATAATTTAATATGAAAATGAACAAATAATCTGAGCAGGCAATTTGTGAAATAAGATAAACAGATGGACAAACACATTAATCATCAGGAAAATGCAAGCCCAAATCAGTAAGTGGTACCATGTCATTTCAATTAGAATGGCTGTCATCAAAAAGACAAAAAGTAACCAATACGGTCATTGACACAGATAAAGGAGGCTTCTCACATGCTGTTGGTGGGAGCAAATTAGAAGTCTTCATGAGAAAAAAAAAAAGTGAAGTGGCTCCTTAAAACAAGCAAACAAACAAAAATTCCTAGAAATAGAACTGCCATACAATCCAACAATCCTGCTACTATTGGATATGTATCAGAAATAATATGACTTATACAACATATCAGAATGTTTTTCTGCTATGGAAAATGTAAAATTTTGTCATTGGTGGCAACATGAATGAGCCTAGAGGATATTATCTTAAGTAAAAGAAGTCAGGAAAACAAAAAGCCTACATGTTCTTACTTGTTTGTGACATTTTAAAAAGTTGATGTCACAGAAATTGGGAGTAAAACGGCCATTATTAAAGGCTGAAGAACAGGTGGGAATGGTCAGAAAGAAGATGTTAGTGATTACAAGAATGAAATTAGAAGGCAGGCATCGTGGTGCAATGGGTTAAGCCAACATCTGGAATGCTCAGCAACAAATATGGACAGAGAGCGAGATAAAGAGAAATACAGAGAGAAAGAATCTGTTAGTTCAGTGCCCAAATGTCAACATAAACCATGTATTTTCCTTATGCAGTCATCAGTTGATAGGCATCAGGGTTGATGTCATATCTTAGTTATTGTGAAATAATAAATATGGGGGTACAAATAACTCTTAGGTGCTGATTTCATTTCCTTTGTGCAAATTCCCAGGATTGGGATAGCAGCGTCATATGTTTCGTCTATTTTCAGATTTCTGAGGAATTTTCATTCTGTTCTTCTTAATTATTATGCTACCTTGCTTTTCCACCAACAGTGAATTCCCACATTTCACTATCCTTATTATTTTTTTATTTTGGATGATAATCTTTTTGACTAGGATAAGGTGAAATATCATGGTAGATTTTATCTGCATTTCCCTGATAGCTAGGGAAACCAAACATTCTTTCGTGCATCTGCAGGTCATTTTATCTCATCTTTTGAGAATTGCTACTTCATAACCTTTGTCCCTGTCTTAACTGGATTGTTTGTTTTTACTGTTTTAGAGTTTTTTGAACTCTGATATATCCTGGATAATAATACTCGATCAGTTGCATAATTTGCAAATATTTGTTCTCATTAACTTGGTTGCTTTATTGACAATTTCTTTTGCAGTGCAGAAGCTCCTTAGCTTGATGTAATCCCATTTGCTTATTTTTGCATCAATTTCCAGTGCTTTTGGAGTCTTTTTCAAGAAGGCCTTGCCTGTGCCTATCTCTTAGCACTCCCTCAATGTTTTTCATTAATAATTTGATGGTAACACACGAGAGATTTAGTTTTTTTAGACATTTTGAGTTAATTTTCTCACTTACCCCGTTCCTTTTTTTTTTTTTTTTGCAAGTTGGACAAATGGTGTATTGACTTTTATTTAACTTTCCTCAAAAAATAAAAAAAAAAGCTGTTCAATACAGTGTTCTTAAGTATGTTTTCCTTTCAATTTTGTTTATCTCCTCTAATTCTAATTACTTCTTTCTATTCCAGTTTGGGTTTCTGTTTTCAAGGACCTTGTGATGCACTGAGATATTGTTTGATTCCTTTATAATTTATTTATGTAGGTACTGGTTTTTATGAACTTAACTTTTTTTGAGATATATTTTATTTTTTATTGCAAAGTCAGATATACAGAGAGGAAGATCTTTCATCTGATGGTTCACTCACCAAGTGACTGCAACAGCCAGAGCTGAGCTGATCCAAAGCCAGGAGGTAGTAGCCTTCCCCAGGTCTTCGATGCAGGTGTAGGGTCCTAAGGATTTGGGCCATCGTTTACTACTCTCCCAGTCCACAAGCAGGAAGCTGGATGGGAAGTGGGGCTGCCAGGATTAGAACTGGTGCCCGTATGTGATCCTGACACATGCAAGGTGAAGAAGGCTTTAGCTGCTAGGCCACCGCTCCAGGCCCTCCACGAAATTTTTATTCCCCTTTATATTTCTTCTATGACCAGATGTTCCTTTAGTTACATATCATTCAATTTCCAAGTTCTTGCATATTTTCTTTATTTAAGTTTTTAATTCCAAGCTTCATTCCATGATGGTCAGACAAGTTATATGCTATAATTTCAGTACTGTTTTAAATATTGCTGTGGCTAACTGTATGATCTTGTATATGGTCAAGCAGTGCAGTTCCTTGAATGGATGAAAAAATGTGTATTCTGTCACTGTGGGATCAAATGTTCCTGGATATGAATTATATCTGTTTGGTCTTTAGTATAGACAGCTACTGCCATTTCTTGTTGATTTTCTGTCTAGTTGATCTGTTCATTGATAAAAGTGGGATGTTGAAGTCCCCCATAAAAATTGTGTTGGAGTGGGCCTAGCATGATAGCCTATATATTATCACATTATTATAATAAATGAAATACCAAAATGTGAAAAGACATGGGTGAATCTCAAATGCATGTAGCTACGTGGAAGAAGGTAGGTTTAAAAGGATACATACTGGGCCCAGCACAGTAACCTAGTAGATAAAGTCCTTGCCTTGCATGTGCCAGGATCACATATGGGCGCCGGTTCTAATCCCGGCAGCCCCACTTCCCATCCAGCTCCCTGCTTGTGGCCTGGGAAAGCAGTCGAGGACGGCCAAAAGCCTTGGGATCCTGCACCCATGTGGAACACTTGGAAGAAGTCCCTGGCTCCTGGCTTCGGATCAGCTCAGCTTCGGCCATTGTGACCATTCGGGGAGTGAATCAACAGATGGAAGATCTGCTCTGTCTCTCCTCTTCTCTGTATATCTGACTTTTCAATAAAAATAAAATAAATGTTTTTTTAAAGGCTACATACTGTATCATTTCAACTATGCAACGTTTTCATTTTGGAGAAGAAATTTTAATAGAAGTAGAAGGTTCTGTAGTTCATGAGGGTTAAAAGTAGGAGAGAATTTAATTAGTAAAACACGGGACCATTTGAAGCAGTGAACATATTCAGAAATGGATCATAATGTAGTGGTCAATGAAAAACATTTTCCATTTATGAAAATCCAGTAACTTCAATTGCTAGGATGAACTTTAATGCATGAAAATTTCAAAAATATGCTTAGGAAATTAACAGATCCTAGAGTAGAATGCAGAAGCCAACAAAAAATCTAAGTGTATTGTAAATGGATGAAGCAATTTCATGTACAGGGCTGCAGACAGATTCAAACTAACAGCTTCAGAAACGGATGGAATCTATAAGACTAAAAGCAAAAGCAACTATACAGAGCACTCTTCACTATTTAGTGAAGTTGTTTCCCACTGACTTTGAATTGGCAATTCTGAAAGCCATGCATATGGATACTAGAATTGAAAGAACAGGTAAATCGATAGAAAGTGGTGTGAGTCAAATTTCTCACTGTTGGAGTCAAAGCATAAGCAAGGGAATGAGGTTAGTACAGCCCAGGCGGTAATGGATTAGAGTTAGACGAGGTTAGTACAGTTCAGGCGGCAATGGATTAGAGTTAGACACACTTAAGAGATCATGCTTTATTTATGGAAACAGGTGGATAGAGACAAATAACTGAAAATGCGAATATATACATGAGTTAGTTCATATCTACATATTTACTTATATCATATTAGAGAGCCTTCATGCAACAAATGCCAATACTTATGAGCACATTTTGTATACTGAATATTTAATATTTAATATTCTTCTCCAATGTGAAGAGCTAGTGTTCCTTGAGAACAGTGCAGATTTTAAGACTGAGAAAGGGAGTGTACAAGATGAAACTAACGCATCTTGAGACCCAAAACTTTATCAGTGATCAACATTAATGTTGAAGTACATTTAAATATATAAATGTAATATGTGTAGTAAAATGGATATAAAAATGTATAAATGATAAAGAGCAGGAAAATCCTGGGACAAATGAAATTTAACTAAGTTAGTAAGTTACTTTGCACATAGGGACATAAGGCATTACTCCATTTAAAATTTATATTTATTTTTATTGGAAAGTCAGATTTACAGAGAGAGAGAGAAAGAAAGATCTTCCAACCACTGGTTCACTCCCCAAGTAGTCACAATGGTCAGAAATGGGCCAGTCTACATCCAGGATCCAGGAGCTTCTTCCAGGTCCCCCAATGTGTGCAGCATTCCAGGGCTTTGGGCCATCCTCAGCTGCTTTCCCAGGCCACAAGCAGGGAACTGGATGGGGAAGTGGAGCAGCTGGCATACGAACAAGTGCTCATATGGGATTCCAGTGCATGCAAGGTGAGGACTTGGCCACGGAATCATCATATCAGGTCCATCACCCCTATTTCTTATCCGTTGGCTGTGAATAATAGCTTTCTGCCAAAGAGTGAAATCTGGCAAAGGAGAGGAGAAAAAAAACTATGCAGGAGAAACCTTTCCAATACTACTCAAGCCATGCTTTCAAATAAGTAGTCGTGATACGATGAGACATGATGACAAAGATATTTTTCTTCTATATTCTTTCTCCCTTAAATCTATGATCACACAGCGTTCATGAGAAAACTACTCTCAAATCCCCAAAATTCATGGCCATGAATAATGAAAACTCTGAGGATCATCAAAAGCAACAAAAGTCTGAAAACTTGTCAAAACAGAGGGAATTAAAGAATATATTATGGGGCCCGGCGGCGTGGCCTAGCAGCTAAAGTCCTCGCCTTGAACGCCCCGGGAGCCCATATGGACGCCGGTTCTAATCCCGGCAGCTCCACTTCCCATCCAGCTTCCTGCTTGTGGCCTGGGAAAGCAGTTGAGGACGGCCCAATGCTTTGGGACCCTGCACCCGCGTGGGAGACGCGGAGGAGGTTCCTGGTTCCCGGCGTCAGATTGGCGCGTACCGGCCTGTTGTGGCTCACTTGGGGAATGAATCATCGGATGGAAGATCTTCCTCTCTGTCTCTCCTCTTCTCTGTATATACAGCTTTCCAATAATAATAAAATCTTTAAAAAAAAAAAAGAAAGAATATATTATGACTAAATGTAATATCATTTCAAAAAGTAGGTTTGTATCTGGAGGAAATCTGGATAAAACATTAACAAGTTAATAACAATGTAGCATTATGAATTCATTAATAACACACATGACACACATATACACTAATTGAAATTATATTAATTAAAATTATTAAGAACATTAATGATGTGCTGTAAGTGCAAGAACCAACTTTTCCTGTTTGAAATATTTCTGTAAATCAAAACTACTATATAATGAAATAATTTGTTTTTGAGTTGCCTGCCACACATTTTCCAGAAAAAGTACAGGTTTATTATATGAAACAATCTATGAATAGATAATATCACAACCAAAAAGCCATTGGATGGTCTTATTCAAAAGATTTTAAATTCATCAGTTCTCAACCTTTTGGCTAAAATCAAGTATAAAGATTTTAAATCCATTACAGTTACAAGATGCTCAAATTTCAGTGCATTTCAATTTTGTGTCAGAAGCCAAGACCCACAATCTGCAAAACAATCAATGTATGAAAATAAAATTAGTGTTTGGCATTGTCTGACAGAATAAATTTTACATTGTTTTTAATCGTTGCTTCTTGTATATGAAATACATTGCAGGTTTCATTTTAGACAAGTAAGTGACTTTTGTACTGTATTTCTCCACACATTAATAACATCATTTGCATGCTAAGAAATGAAATTTTTATTCTTCTGTGGCCACCAAGGATTAATTTAATGAGTTGAATAGAATTTGGATTGCCTTCTGAGAGAAAAGGTTAAAAGGTACATTTTGATAAATATTTAAAATCTTTAACCTTTGTGGTATGAATCTCCATGCTTCACAAAAAGTTTAAAAATTTGAAACACACTTGCATCTTGCTTGAATTTGCTTTGCGTTTTTAAGCTGATAAACCATATTATTATTTGAATTAATATATACCCTTTTATAATAATGCTATAATTCTACTTTGAAAAATTTCTGAATATGTCTATCACATTTACAAACATTTATTTTATCAAATCTGGTTGTATAGAGAAAAAAATTGTCCATGTGTATACATAGTATTAAAATTATTAAAGTTATAGATCTCTCTTCTTCAGGGGCATAGGGGATGATAGAATCCAATATGTGTATTAAATGAAGTTTTCTCCTATTTATTAAATTGATCACATGTGAAAAAATTAAATATTATTTTTAGTTTGTGTTTTGGGGAGTTCTGAATTTTTTTGTTGATGCCTGGAACTTTCTTCACAAACTGGCCAACACAGAAGAAATGCTTATATTTGAGGCTTATGGAAGTAATGGTCACTATATGGCATTAGCATATTGCTTTTATAAGATACAATTATATTCCACAATAAATACATTTTAAAAATGTCAAAAATGCAAGAAGAATGATGTATCTCTGTAAATCTCTAAGGAAATATTTTGAAAAATCAATCTAAAAATGTCTTTGTAGGGAAGAAAAATCAGTGTTACTAGGAAGCTATCACATCAAATATGTTTATACTCATAATGGAAGAAAGATAAGCAACTAGAGTCATCATATAGAAATAAAAGAATAAAAATTAAAAAACTGCATTTTCTCAAGCTGTTAAAATTACCCAAATTCTAATGTTTCTATTAGTATTCTGTTTGCTAATTAGAGAAAAAAATGAATCATTTTTAATGTTTAGGTTTCAATGAACAATTCAGATAAAGTGTATTTGTTTTGCTGTCATTTCATACCTTTATGTTAGAAATATGTGCTTGTCATACATCTAAAGGCAAAGTGTTATGGATTGTAGGGTTTTTTAGAGGATTAATTGCCTGCAGAATGTATTGTAGATTATAACTCACAGCTTTCTGTGACAGTCACTCTAGACCCTCTCCAGAAGCCTTTGGTCATGAAGTCAAAGCTTTTAAAATCAAACCCCTGGAAAACCTTTCCATTCCAGCAAGTTCCAGTTAGTCCTCCCAGAGGGATTGCTTTTTGTGTAAACATGACAGCCTTTTCATAATCAATTTTCTTTTGTCTGCCTTTTCTTTTTGTTAAGTGTGCATCACATTTTTTCTATTCTTTGGTTATCTCCTAAATGTTTTTTGTTGGAAGAGAGACCTTTTGGACAATATATTGTCATGAGACAAATTTTCTTGTTTTTATTGTTATTTGTCTATTTATTTAGTCTTATATATTTTAAAACACAATATTTTATTGACAAATTTCGTTTTCTAACTTCTTTCTTTTTTCTTTATTTTAACGTTGTTTTTTTTTTTTTTCTTTTTGAATTTTATGATACTGTTCCATACATTCTTGGACTTCCCCACCCTTCTTTCCAAATCCCTGCTCCCTACTAATTTTCTGTATATTATTACAATAATATACTTCTTCAAAAGCAGTCATAAGTTCATCATCCTGCCATTGAAGTGTATGCTAACATTGTGGGTATGGAGAATATCAGAGTCCAGCATTCTAATGTCAAAATATACTTAACCATTTCATTGGGTATCCATCATTGATTTGGAAGTAGAGATACATTGTGTTTTGACTAGAAAATTTAATGAAGTCTATTTTTGCATGTGATGAAGTCTTTGATTTCACTTCTTCTAGGATATACCGTTGACAAAGTTCAAATTCAACATGAGACTACAATTGTTTGATCAGGACCATCTGCATCTTTCCCTGTTTAACCTATACTACATCAAACTATTAAACTCAACTAATTGTGGGCCTGGCGGCGTGGCCTAGCAGCTAAAGTCCTCGCCTTGAACGCCCCCGGGATCCCATATGGACGCCGGTTCTAATCCCGGCAGCTCCACTTCCCATCCAGCTCCCTGCTTGTGGCCTGGGAAAGCAGTCGAGGACGGCCCAATGCTTTGGGACCCTGCACCCACGTGGGAGACCTGGAAGAAGTTCCTGGCTCCCGGCATCGGATCGGCGCGTACTGGCCCGTTGTGGCTCACTTGGGGAGTGAATCATCGGATGGAAGATCTTCCTCTCTGTCTCTCCTCCTCTCTGTATATCCGGCTTTCTAATAATAATAAAATCTTTAAAAAAAAAAACTCAACTAATTGTGACTGTTTTCCATATTATTTTTGGGCATAAATTATGCCAAAGTGCAGTCAGTTTTAAATTTGGGAAGGGATAGATTTCTAATTCAATCTTAGATGTTGGTTTTGATTCTATCAAGACTTTTCTTATCTATTTTCTTAATAATCATTAGTAAACATCTGGCCAATAGTTTTCTCTTTCACAGAACCTCCAGACCTTTCTCAATGGCTTACACCTAAATCCTCATTATTCTTGGATGCATTTAATGTTGAAGTTTCTCACGCTTCGGTGAAAGCTTCAAGGTTCTCTCTTTTAATGGACTATCTCGTCCTCAGAGCAGTATCTTTAGGCCTCTATTCTAACTGGCTTGCTATAATTGGTGTTGAAATTTTGTACTAATAAAGTGGTCAGAATATTAACATATTTGACTTGCCAGACTTAAGTAGGATCCATGCTATGAGCAAAACCTAGGGGATGGTAGAAGCCTACGACAGCTTGTCTAAAAGTTTGACATTTACAACTCCAAGTTGGATAGGATGAGAACTGTTGTTACCTACCATCTTTTGAGTATTATGCTCCTTGATTAGAAGTTAAAGGAAGAGGGAATTCCTTTGATAGTGTCTACACAGAATGATGGAGCTTATTGCAAGTTGAATTACACTGAGTAGAGGAGAGCAAGGTTTAGGAGTATGATTGAGGACAGAATAGAATTTTTTCCACTTTATTTGCTGCATGCCATTAATATAGCTTATAGTTTTAAGTGGTATGTATATGCACACAGATGTATACATACACATATGCATATACTTCTTACCCTGGAAAAAACTTCTATGGGATTCCCCATCCAATCAGTCATTCTAGATATAAAAGCCCTTGCTACTATCATTAGTCTTTGAACAAACTTGCTCAAACTTGAACAAAGATCCTCTAATCAAATATTTTCTGTTACCCAATTCAAGCTTAGATATAATGTTCATGTTTGAAAAGTCAATATTTAAATTTCCTGAAAAATTCCCAAGAAACAAAAATCTTAACCACCCCAAACCTGACATAAACAGCAAAAATGACTTTCAACAACTTTCTAATCCCATAAAATGTAAGCAAATACTTAACTAATTTCTTCCCTGGTCCATAGATGAAAATTTCTCCCTGATATTTATATCAAAATATGGTTGTTATAACACATGTACCTATGTGTTATAACACATGTACCTATTCAATAATGTTGATTAGATGAATGAATGAAATTATCAATCTATATTACTTCACTGGGCAGAGAAATGAGTTCCTTGCCCCAATTGTGGTAGCAACAGATTGGAAAGCATCAGGCAGCGCTGGGGCTAGCTGAACTCACCAAGCTCTCTGAGAAGGAAATGACCGACAAAAACACTAGATGCAGATGTTTGGAAATTGAAACTAATCTAAGCTGAAGAAGCTCTAATCACCAGACTGTTAATTCATCATCACTTCACCTCCAACTGAAACCATTTTTAACTAAAGAAAAAACAATGGGAGGAGGGAATGAAAAGCAGAAAAGAAATGTTTTAGGACAACACCTGTGCTTCAGTCAAAATCAGTCATTACTATCTGAATGTGCATTGCTGAGATGTCCAAATTTTCATTTGAATAAACTTCCTATGGCAGCAAACAAGCAATGTTCAAACACTATTGGATAAGCATATTGATCAGACAAATCAATTCTAAACACATTATTTTCTAATTGACCTCATAAATCATCTCCTGAGAAATCCACTGACCTCTAACCTTAGTGAATTTTGTTTATCTGCCTCACAAGACCAACCAGATGTCAGGTTAAGAAAGATCAGGTAATAATTTTTCTCAGCATCATTCTATTTTTCAGAAATATTGTAAGTATTCAGCAAATACTTATTGCATTATTTATGAAATAGTGGAGCTAGAAAGCATGATATCAAATAAGTTCTAATTACACATTACAATTTATTTATAACACATTTTTTTGTTTCTTTCAAAGTTACAGAGACCAATATCTTTCAAAAATAAATTAACTAAACAAAACATAATAACTTATATATTTGCTATAAACTTTATTATCCAGTTTTTTTCACAGTAAGATGTGGATATGTTAAGAAATCTGTGTAATAATTGATTGGGCATTTGCTTTTCTGTTCACAATAGTAAAATTAACAAAAGACCGTTACGAAAACTATGTGTTTCAACTCTGAGCATTATAATACTCAGATCCAATCTGATAATATAAGACCAGTTAGAAGTATTTATTAACTATATAGTGTTTAATATTCCCCTACATAACTGTACTTTAAGCCTTTTGATTTTCTTATATAGAATAAATACTTACCCATTCATTTTCTGATGTTCTAGGAACAAAGTAATTTTTGCCAACTGATCTTTATTATTCTAAGCATTTCCTTTCCTATTAAGAGAAAAGCAAAGAGAATGAAATTTAAATGAGATTTTGTTACTTTATTGTAATGCCAATAGAAAATCATGTGTGGGTTAAGGGTGAGAAATACAGCAAAAATGCAGTTTTTCAATTATCTGTGGATTTCAATTATCCAGGGATCCCTCTCTTTTATTAGAATAAATAACATGAGTTAATGTAACTTTTTGTTTAGAATTTAAATCTTACCATGCTCAACTTCATTATCTGGAACCAGATTTTCATTTCCAAAGACTGAAGAGATTTTAGAAAATTATATTGTTGTTACTTTTCTTCATTGCTTTGAAAAAGCTGACACAAAGCTTTCATGCATTGACACAATAAAACAGAAAAATTGTCAAGTAGCTTCTTTTTAGCACTTTATTGATGATAAGATTTATATTCTATCCCTTCCCTAAATTTATACATTTATACATTTATACATTTTTTTTTAATATTTGAGATGCAACAATAGGCACTAACACACAGTTTTATACATATGTATTAGCTATATAGACAATCACAAACTATAATAACCATATCTTAAAAGAAACTTCTAAACTTAAATTATTAAATATGAAAGCTGTACAAAAGTTTATAAGTTCTTGGAATAAATGCTCAATGATAATAAAGGACATCCCATCATCTTATTACATTATTTTTTTAAAGACTTGTTGTATTTGAAAGGCAGATTTTTACAGGAGGGGGGATGTTGGAGGGAAGTAAGAGAGAAGATATGAGCCAAGGATTTGATCATGGGCCTTCAAGTTATCTTTTTGAACTTCAGTTTCTTTAAGTGTAAATAGGATATAATGCTTTGCTGTAATGAAATAATCAAATTATGAAAGTGTTTTAAAAAGTTTGTGGAAGAGCCTATATTGTGGCACAGGTATCTAAGCCATCTCTAGCACTACCAACATCCCATATCACAGTGCTGAATTAAGTGTTCTTCCTCTAATTCCACTATCAATCCAGCTCCATAATAACATGGCTGTGAAGGCAGCTGAGGATGCTTGAAGTTCTTAGGTGCTCCATTGTGGGAAGGAGACCTACCTGGAGCTCCTGTTTCCTGGTCCCTGGCTTCATCCTGGACCAGCTACAATTGCCTTAGACACTTGGGGAGTGAGCCATCAGATGATTGCTCTCTCTCTCACCACACATTCTCTCTCTCTCTCTCTCTCTCTCTCTCTCTCTCTCCTTGTCTCTCCCTCTGCCTCCACCATTCTCCATCTCTTTGCATTTTAAATAAATCTCTAAAAAATAGGGTTTATCAAAAATACAATATTTTGTGCAAAAAATTTAACTGCCTGAAAAATTTTTCATAATCCCTTACTCCCCATCTTGTGCAAACCATGTCTGCTGAAAAATCATCTCAGAAGTCAATTCCTATAACACATTTCAAATTTGTCTGATCCTCCCTTCTACTCCTTTCATCTAACACCACAATACAATTTCCATACTGGTTGTAACAGCCCCATCATAACTGTTCTCACTGCCTCTAATCTTGTTTTTGTTTTAATTTGTCCACTGATCCTAAAGAGATTTCTTTGAAGACATAGTCATGTGTCCCTCTATGAAAGAAAAATTGTAATACCTTACTCTACCTTAGCACTCAAAGCCAATGTGCTCTAATTCACAGCTTATTCATTCTCTGTATCTCCATGTATCTCCTTTCTCTCATCCTTCCCCCAAAGACACATTCTAAATCACACAATTGATAACAACAAGCTTCAAATCTCCTTAGTCACAAATTTTGTTGGTACTCTTCTCACTGCCCCAAACATTCCTCCTTCTCTCTATGCAACCTGAACTCCCCCTATAAAGAGGCACTTAGTTCTCAAATTTCAGCCCTTTGTATGTTTTTCCATGCCGGAGTCCAGCTCCAGACAAGTTCGGAGCTCAGGAAGGGTGCGTGGAGTTGGCAATAAAGAAAGACACAGACACTGACACTTGGCGCGTTCTCACAACAACCTAAGAAAAAGCTGTCCTTTTTATTTACTCAGATACCTCACAAGCCTCTGCACAAGCAACTAACTATTTTATTTTTACTTCATGACTCAGGGGGCATGTACAGACATTTGGTCACTCCGTCTGCACTTCAAGGCTAAGCAGGCGTCTCAAAAGATAATTCTGCAAAATACTGTATTCATATTTTTTAAAGCAAGCCATTATTCACTCTTTAACAGTAGCTATGGAGCAACAGCCAGGACTCCAAGGCCAAGACACACGTGACCATCCACCAACCAGTAGCACATTCTCACCACATTTTTCACCTTCACAATCCATCCATCATCAAACAGGCCACAAGGGAAAAAACCTAAAATCCAAAACAGAAATCCCAAATACAGAATCCCCCACAACTACAGACTCCACAACCCCACAAACAATGAGACAACAATCAAAAGCATCCTTCCCTAACAAAAGCATCCCCTATTCCTCTAGCTAAAAACCACAAAAGTGGCTAAAACAGTTACACTCTCCATGCTCCACAAAATTGCAAAGACAGGCTAGCCCCTGAGTCAACAACAACCACATTCATTGCCATAGCAGCCTCAGCTCTCACTCTCATCACTTTCATTACTTTGTAAAATTTTTATTAAGCCATTTCCCAGAAGGCATGCTATATATCTGGGCCCAATTTCAGGGCAATGGGTAGGCCCACAATAAGGTGTCCAGAAATGGCATGGGTTTAATTGTACTCCGGTGCGCAGTTAAAGGCCCACTAATGAAAATATTATCAATAACATTAACTCTGAAGCTCATATTACTTGCCAAAGCCATCTCACAGGGGCAAACAATGCCTCAATAGATTACAGAATTCTTAGTGGGGTGCTTGAGTGTCCATGCAAAAAGGGGGTGAGACTGCATTAGGGTGGTCAGGGAGAAATCCACCAGGCCCTGCCAAATAGCTGGAAGCTCCCCCGGGCCCTGCCAAGCAGGGGAGCTGTTCTCTTCACATGTTTGTGCTATCCACACCTACTGCACGGACCCCAGCATTTCCAGACATTGATTTATCTCACCTCCCAGAATTCCTCTGCTGTTTCGGGTACCATCTATTTGCTAGTGCACTACATCAGTGCTGCCTAACTGTATGTGAATAGTACTTGAGTTGACAAGAATTATGGGAGTCATGGATGATGTTCTAATACAATAATGGCATGGAGGATGCTGAGCTTTTCAATTTCTTACTAATGATCTAAACAGGTCCTCATGTTGAACCCAGCGCAGTGACCTAGTGGCTTAAAGTCTTCGCCTTGAACGCAGCAGGATCCCATATGGGCACCAGTTCTAATCCCAGCAGTCCCTCTTCCCATCCAGTTCCTTGTTTGTGGCCTGGGAAAACAGTTGAGGATAGCCAAAGCCTTGGGATCCTGCACCTATGTCGGAGAAGCAGAAGAAGCTCCTTGCTCCTGCCTTCAAATAGGCTCAGCTCTGGCTGTTGTAGCCTGAGGGGAGTGAATCATCAAGTGGAAGGTCTTCCTCTTTGTCTCTCCTCCTCTCTATGTATATGATTTTGTAACAAAGATCCTCATTTTATCCAATCGGAGTCCAGCTGCCAACACAACTCTGAAATCCTGACATCTAAGTTACCATTTCTGTGGAAGAGAAAATTTAGTGCAAAACATCCAGATAACGTGACTGAGGACATAGGACTAACGTTCAAACACAAATCTCCAAATAGTTTTTGCAAGAGATATTAGGGGGCCCGGCGGCGTGGCCTAGCGGCTAAAGTCCTCGCCTTGAACGCGCTGGGATCCCATATGGTCACCGGTTCTAATCCCGGAAGCTCCACTTCCCATCCAGCTCCCTGCTTGTGGCCTGGGAAAGCAGTCGAGGATGGCCCAATGCATTGGGACCCTGCACCTGAGTGGGAGACCTGGAAGAGGTTCCTGGTTCCCGGCTTCGGATCGGCACAGCAACGGCCCGTTGCAGCTCACTTGGGGAGTGAATCATCGGGCGGAAGATCTTCCTCTCTGTCTCTCCTACTCTCTGTATATCTGACTTTGTAATAAAATAAATAAATCTTAAAAAAAAAGAGAGAGATAGAGAGATTTGGAAAGAAAGGTTAAAGAACAGATGTGAGAATTGGTTGGTCACCAGAAAGAGAGTCCTTGGTTTTTCTGCATAGTTAGATGTCATATGTGCTCAGTAATGGCAGTCTTTGCATGTTTGGGTGGTGTTGATTTTAGCTTGATTTTAGCAATCCTTAGTACATGTGGTATGTACCTGCCACAGTGCTGATAGATTCTAGTCAGCTTGAAAAAGCTAAGCAAATTTTCCTATAGTTCTGCAAAATGAACTCCAAAAGGTGCCCTGAGTTCTTTATTTCTTAATCCTTTAGGTATAAATTGCTCCAAAAAAGATTTTCCACCTCTAGATTGGTATTTTGAGGAAAGCATCAGAACCTCACTTTCATGAAAGAATTGGCTCTTTCTTTTCTTTCCCCTACACTCTAAGCATGTCTTTAAAAATTTCTCTTTCTTTGGGCATGGCGAGGTAGCCTAGTGGCCAGTGTGCTCACCTTGCATGTACTAAGATCGTTTGTGGGAGCTGGTTCTAATCCCGGTAGCCCCAATTTCTATCCAGTTCCCTGCTTGTGTCCTGGGAAGGTAGTCGAGGACAGCCCAAAGCCTTGGGATCCTGCACCCATATGGGAGACCTGGAAGAAGCTTCTGGCTTCAGATTGGCTTTGGATCAGCTCAGCTCTGGCTGTTGTGACCACTTGGGGAATGCATCAGCGGATGGAGAGTTTTTCCTCTCTGTCTCTCTTCCTCTCTGTATATCTGACTTTCCAATGCAAATAAAATAAATCTTAAAAAAAAAAAAAAGATTTACAAACAATGACAGCAAGTAATTTTGGCGAATGGAGCCAATGGACATTGGGAAGGTAACATCATCCCTGGATTGGTGAAACAGGCAGCATTTCAGAACTATCCAAACCACTTGGACAGAATCCTGGAATATGTATACATTGAAACTTTGGATTTGTATGAGGTGCCAGTTCCTCATGCCTGGGTATTGGAATGTGTAGAAAGTTGTGAGTGGTATTCCACTTTGTTTGCCCCTTACCCCAGGAACAACAAGAAGAAACAACAAATTTGGAAGCAATGAATTCACCCAATTTTCTCTAAACCTTGATCCGTCACACCACTCTGATCATTCATGTAATCATTATTTAAAAATAATAATAATAATAATTTTTTTAAAAATTAAAAAAAATCTCTTTTTTTAAAGATTCTATTTATTTTTTATTAGAAAGCCAAATTTAGGGAGAGACCAAGAAGCCTTTCAAGATTTCATCTCTCAGTAAGAGGATCACTTCATCTCCACAAGGTTATCACATCACTCACACCTGTCATCTAATTGAACCTTGCACATTTCTTAAAACTTTGATAGCACAATCATTTTTAGTTTTTATATTCATGCCCCTTCATTCTCCCTACACCACATATTCTTAATGTTAAGTGTAATATTTACCTTACTTTCATGACAGTTACATCAGAAGGTTGTGGGAAAAAATTACTACGATAAATTGATTACAAGAATATCACCTAATAGTTTAAAAACAGTAAATGCTTTGGAAAATAAAACTGAAACTAAACCCCTAAAATGTAAAAGCATGGCCCAATCTGTCCATCTCCTTTAACCCAAGGTGTGTTTACTTGTTGCTTAGCAGAAGACATTCACTGCCTGGAGAGAGGGTGATAGCCGATCTGACTGACAAGGCTCTAATTTCCAAACTCCAGCAAAATGGGTAGAAATGAAGGAAATCAAGTTGAATGAAATATGCCAGACACAGAAATACAAAATATCACTTTCCTTGTTATATGTGAGAGCTGAAATTTACAAAAAAAAAGAGAGAGAGAGAGAGAAAGAAAATTAAAAAGCAAAATCAAAAATGATTTTCTGGATTTTTCTAAAGGACTTGATAGCATGTATGGATAAAGTGTTTCAGTCTTTGTTGTTGCAGATAAGTTCTATGAAATGTCACTTGTTAATTTGCTCTTTCTAGATTTGAGTTATGCAAAGATGTCTATCAATATCAAACTTTGCTTTATACCTTTATCACCTAATGTTAAAGAATATTATATTACTATAATGTAAAGATCTGTTATTACTTTAAAAGTTACCATAGTCATTTTTCTACTTGACTATTGTTTATATGCCTAGCTTATGTTTCTGCTAAAATAGGGACTTTTTCCCATTCCTTGGTTAAACTCTTTAGCTACCAGAGCATCAAGCCTTAAGGAATATGGCAATCACTGCAATGTAAGTTAAAGATACCAAATCAGAAAATAGTGAACGGTAGAGACTGGCAGTGTGGGAGAGTGAAGAGGGAAGACATGAAAGAAAGGGAAGGGAATAACATTTTCTTCTCAGAAGTATCTATGAGCTGTATTGGATCTCATAAAATTTTTAAAGAATAAGTTAAAAAATTGACAAAAGCAGTGCTACATTCCTTACATATTAAAATTTAAAATATATGACATTGTATCTTCTCTAGGAGTATACGTACAGTGAAAGGTGAAAACAATATGTGAAAAACTGAGGAGTCATAAATTATATTTAAAGTGAAGTAAAGATAAACGGGATGGAAGTGGCACTATTAAGCTCAAATTTAGTTAATTTTTTACTTCAAATATTGTTCTAATGACTTCGAAGTATGAAAGACATATCTCTTAAGTCAGATGCTAGAGTTCAAATGTTATCTCTGTTACTTACTGGTTGAGCCAATTTGGACAAAATGGTCTCTTTACCTCTGTGTTATCATCTATAAAATGTTAAATACATCTACTTAATGAAAATTATTGGTTAAAAAAACTATAAAAGTACAATATTTGTAGTGAAAAGAAGAATCATTAGGTAGAAAAATATATCTTCATTGTCAAAACTCAGTGTTTTACAATTTAGATGTTCTGCACTACATTTGCAAAGATCATATCAGGGTTCTTCAGAAAGTACATTGAAAAACTGGAGACATAAATTAAGTCTGACATTGGTTCAATGTTGAGTCACTGCAGATTAAGCTGCCATCTAAAATGCTAACATCTCTCAAGAGGACAGGTTTTAGTCCCAGCTGTTCTATTTCTTATTAAGTTCCTGCAAATGTGCCCAGGACAGCAACAGAAATGGACCAAAGTGTTTGCATCCCTGAGTCATGTGGGAGTCCACCATGAAGGCTCATGTTTGCAGCCATTTAGAGAGTGAACTTGTTTATGTAAGATCGCTTTTGGTGTGCCTTCCTGTGTTGTACAAGTTTTAGAAATCTGTGCACAATCTTTCATAGTATATGTTTTCCATGAACTTGTTGAGGATCCTCCATAAACACCACAGGCCGAAATCTGAAAATTAAAACCACTGTACTAATTTAGAAGTACGTATATACTTTACTGTCATTGAAATAAACTGTGTCTAATAAAATTTCTTTCAGAAAAAGAAAAATATCTCTAAGAACTTCAAATGAAAAATTCAGAAAAAAATCAATAAACTTTTTACTTTTGTATTGGAATAATTATATTGCTTCTCAGGAAAGCTTATACCAACATCCTACCTTGGCTGTCCTTTTTTTTTTTAATAGAGGTATTGCTCTAAATGTTGCAATTCTATTTTCATTTTTTCTGACCTAACATTTTAGTAAGTTCTGGCCATGTGCAAAATTATTTCCTAGAGTCTCAACGTATATGTCATGGTGGTATATACATATTGCTAAAATGATAGATGTAAAACAAATCCAGGATCATGACTGAACAAGTATTGGAATCTGCATTCCACTTTGTAAAGGAAAATTACTGCATGTGCCCTAGGACAGTGCTCTGCATATTTTATTTTCTACTTCCAATTTAGTTAAAAATGAGTCTACGTCAATTTCATGCATCAAGCTTGGCTTGGTTCAGACACCTGAATCCCTGTGAAAACATCTAGTCTGCATCCATTTTTGTTGTTTAACTAAATGCACACGTTGCAGAGAAAATAATAGCGAGAAATATTTTTGTTCAGCATTTTCATCTAACATTTCCTGAGTATGTAATTCAGGCCTATAATTGTTCTGGGTCTTAATATTGCAATATCTTTCATCTCTGTAAAACTCACAATCTAGAAAGAATATATTTGCAACAACAAAGACTGAAATATTTTATCCATACATGCAATCCAGTCCTTTAGAAAAATGCACATTGTAATTTAAACATATCATTTTTGGAAAATATGACAAATTTAAACAACAGTGATAATCTTATATCTAATCATTTGTTCTCAATGGATTTATTGTCAATATCTTTTTTCCTAGTTAACAACACTATTTTTCAATGTGGGATCTAATTTGATCTACCATTAGTGCCTAAAACTTCCTCCAAAATGTATAGGAAACATATTACCATGAAAAAATCCAGTTGCAGTTGCAAGAAGATTTCCCTTCAGGTTCTAACTTATCCTGTATCAGAAGACTTGGATGGACATTAATCAACATACATTTTTGTCAAGAAGCCACAGAAACTCTGTAGGTCAAAACCTGGACATTTGAGAAGCAGTCGAATGTCTGTGCATTTTACTGTCCTATGGCTACCTGTTATAAATTCCAATATGTGACTATCTGCAATACCACTTCCCACATGTTTCTATTTGATAAATCATCCCTGACCATCAAATTGTGTAATACCTATAAATATCGATTGATGTAATTCTCTTAAAGCCAAATCAGAGTACTGCACATTAAACAAAGTCCAGTCTTCACAAAAAGTACCCCTGTGATTTTTTTTTCCTGCTAAAACTTGAGTTCTCTTCTCCTGCCAAGATATTTCTATTACCAAGAAGGAAAAGAACAGCACATTTCTGAACCCTGAAGTTCATCAGCCATTGACTTGCACAATGAAAGAAGCAATAATTGCTTGATGTGTCAGGTGACCTTTAGATTTTACATGTAAAAGAAGTCCAGGGAGCGTGCAATAGCATAGCAGTTAATGTCCTCACCTTGAACGCCCCGGATCCCGTATGGTCGCTGGTTTTAATTCCAGACTGCTCCACCTCCCATCCAGCTCCCTGCTTGTGGCCTGGGAAAGCAGTCAAGGACGGCCCTGAGCACTGGGACCCTGCAACCGCTTGGGAGACCAGGAAAGAAGTTCCTGGTCCCCTGGCTTCAGATCAGCGCAGCATTGGCCGTTGTGGTCAGTTGGGGCGTGAATCATTGGACAGAAGATCTTCTTCTCTGTCTCTCCTCCTCTCTGTACATTGGCCTTTCCAATAAATAAATAAATAAATAAATGTTTTTTTTTAAAAAGTCAGAGGGGATAATACATAACAAGAAGTGACATTTTCAATACCACAGTTCAATCAGAACAAGCTACTTATTAGTCTACAATTTCCATGTGAATGCTGAGTAGTTGTGTCAGCTTTCTCTTTTTATCACAAATTGAACTGTATTATTTGGACCTTTCAATAATTATAAATAAGAACTATGGCTATCTATTTCAAGTAAATGACTCTTTTCTTAATCATTTCCAGTCTTTTTTTTAAGATCCCATAGTGTCTGCACTCTGAATCGCTTAACCCAGCATTTAATTAAATATGAGCTTCTAATTGCATTTCTGTAAATAAAAAAGTATCTTTCTTTGTGTAATACCAACTAATCTAGAATGAACTAATACATAGTAGGTTGTTGATAATTGCATTTGGATTGGCTCAATCTCTTAATTTCTAAATGTTATAGTCACGGATAAGTTGGTTACACAATATGAAAGTAAGAAGGGACTTTAGCCCATCTTAGAGAAGCCAACCAAGTGACTTTCAAAGGAGCAGTAAGTTCATGGCAGAAGAAACAATTCACAATATTAAAATATTTTTTTTTTCTGCTTTACCTAGGGGATACTATAAAAATTGGTGCAAGATTCAGAAATGCTGTGTAAATCTTTAAATATTGTAGCTTCAAAAGAGAAAGTACTGAAGATGACATTGAAAGTCTACTGCTCCAGGATTAGGAAACAACAGAAGCCTATTGTTCTAAAAAAAATTAAGCATGAAAGAGGCTAAATTTAAATAAATCATGTGATATGATATCACAGTAAAAATAATCCCTTCTTAGCATTGTTTCACAGCTAATCATGAATTCAGATATTGAATTTATTTCCTGAAATAATCTACCCCACCTAAATATATATTGAAGGTAATGTATAGCCTCTATCCTCAATAAAAAGTAGATAATTACAAGCAAGAAAATAGTCTTTATGTATAATATGAATTGAGCTATTAATTAAAGTCATGTTTTTCTGAGGCCCAGGATCAAGGTTCTTACATATTTAAAGTGGCAATTAGCTGTTCAAAATTAAGTAAAACAAAAGTTCTTGTGAGTTTAAGTAATTTCATCCAATCCATGGCTTTTTTCACCTTAGGTTACCCCTGAAGAAAAATCAAACTGTTCTGCTCCCTCCTCACTGTGATTGCCAGTTCATTTATAAGGATGGTTTATAGCACTTTAAGTTAGACAAGGGATCAGCATGATTCCGTCTCTTTCCTCCGTTCCTTGTTGGCAAATCTCTCTTACCACGAAAACCAATGTGGTTTCAATTCAATCCCTCATGCCACTGACTCCTACCCATTGAAAGGTAACTTCAGAATGCATTAAATCATTTTGACAAGGGATAATAATTCACCTCAATATACCCTCCAGATCCGTTAAATAAACGAGAATAAGGTGGTTGTTTCTTTTGTGCTGCAATTCAGTGCCTAATTTGGACAATTGTGAAAAGCTAACTCGAAGACATAGCAATTGAATGCCACCTGCTGTTCTTTGTGACAGCATCCTCTGCCCCTTGACGCTGGAGAGCATAGCACTGTCACCCAGTAACTAGACAATCCAGCAAGTTCAGGGTGTATTAATGAGGGCACCATGGTCTGAGGATTTATATTGTACTTGAATGAGAAGAGTAAAAGCTAATAAGCCTCCGTGTCCAAATGCATGTTTGCAAAATTATTAAATCACAGTGATTTTTCTGTGTTAATGTGAGTAACTGCCTTTCTAGCATCAGCCATAGCTTCATTTTGTGATTCTGGATCTAAGTTAGAGCTAACTATGATTCTTAGAGTTACATGGGTGGGGAAAAGATGTTTTGGTGTCTGACTTATAAGGAAATGACATATCATGAATGTGCTTTTAGGAATCCTGCCCAACTCTATCACCAAAGAAGCTCTCTTCTGTAGGTACCTAATGATCTATTATTTAAGCCAAAATGATGTAAGCTTTACGTTTTATCACTTATTATTCAGACCAACTGCCTCATGACTATGGAACAATTCGGCCTGAGAAACATTGGCTGTTTTTCTCTCCCATTTCAATTGTGAAATTCAATTAAATTCGAATTTAAAAAGGATTTAACCATTTTATAAAATTAGCTATCACGGCCTGCTGACTAGGTGATTAAAAACAGAAACTAGTTAATGAGGAACTATGTTTTAAATTGAAATCAAAGCCACATACAGCCTCCCCATCAGGAATAAATACAGGTTTGTAGGAACAAACACAGGACATTATACTTTCTTATCTCAGGGAATGCTCTTTTAAAAAACAGATCCACAAGGAAGAGAAGGGGTAAAATCTATTACCAATCCAGGACACAATATGGTAACTAAATCAAGTAGGAGAAAATAAGTGGGCTGGGATTTATTTTTATAATATAGGAATGGAGATTATTTTTACTTTAAAAGGAAACATGACTCTGATCTAATACAGCAGTTGATTTACCCTGAGTGTTTGTATTCTGTGGACAGTTTCCAATGACCAAGTTAAAGGGAAACTCACACAATTTGTAAATACACTAACATATATAAATCTACACTTCGTACCTTTAGAGAAAAAATTTACAGAAATACCCAGGGATCTTGTGATGATGCATTGGATTAATTCACCAGCCTCTAACTTTAGTTTCTGAGAAACCAAATCTCTAAAACTGACATAGGCGAAAGCAGTGATATATTGGATTAATTCTGTATCCCCTCACTTTCATTTTAGGTCCCGTGTGTTTCAATGGACATTTGTCTCCATCACAGCCAAGTCACAGCAAGCATTTGCTTTGTCAGTTCATTTGCTCAAATACCACTCAAATTAAGGAATGCTTAGAGAGTACAGTGCCCAATGCGGTCCAAGTGATTTTTCTCTTAGAGTGTTACAGAGTACTCCCTGTGCAGGTCTCTCCTCCTCCAATCCATGCACGTCCTTAATGTGATCATGCAGCATCCTCTTTCTCTTTCCTGCCTCAATGAATCTACATAAAGTATAAAATGTTGTGTTTTATTTTGTGGTAGACATCAGATTTTGAAATTTCCTACTTTTCCTTCCTCCGAAAACATTCTTTGTGTTAAACAGCACCTCAGTTATAGATTGTCGATGAGCAGGTTAAGTCATAGACCACAACACTGGCATTCAGTGAGAGCACTGGTTCGGATGTTTGGGCCTCTGGTTTGGAAGATCTCAGAGGAGTTCCCAGCTCCTAGCGTCAGCCTGCCCCAGCCTGGCCACGTGGCCACTTGGAGTAGTGAACTAGCAGATAGAAGATATTGCTTGCTGTCCTTCTCTTCCTTCTTGTTCTCTTCCTCTGTCTAACTTTGCTTCTCAAATACAGTAAATCTTTATTTTTAAAAAAAAGCTTCCAAAATTCTCTGATTTTGATCAACATGAACATAAGTTTATTATGCACAATTAACAGATTAAAGGAAAAACAAATTGTGACAATTTCTATCACTGCCTTTCTTAAGAAACTAGCTATAATGTAATAACTATTCCAAGACTGTGAAAGTATGTATGTGCAATATTTCACACAATCTTCACATCAAAATGAAGTGCTGCAATTATTAATTTCTACATAAACTTACGTGTGAAGAGACTGCCCGTTTAACAGATTAAGTAACTCACTCAAAGTTACCTAACTACTAGATGCCAAGTTGAAATTTCAACCAAGTTTAGTAAATGTACATGCTTCCCCAAATCATCTTGTTCTCCAGAGAAAAAGAAATTGTAGTTTACAAACAATAAGACATAAGATCAATCACTGATAACAAACTGCATACAGTTCTTATGATCCGCTAGGTGTTTCCAGCACAGTAAAACAAGCAGTAGGTATCTACATGAAATATGCATGTCATTACACTTAGAAAAAAAATAGGTGAATGTTTTTAGCTAATGGATAAAATATTGGTTAACAAACTGATTTTCCAGGACGGTGTCTTTATGAAACAGGTTAAACTGATACCAGCATCCCGCTATGAGTAATCCTTTGCTCCTGGGTCCAACACTTGCAATAATGCTACAAATAGGGGATCTGGAAGGATTTCCAAAGTTCCTACCTTTGGTTTGGCCCTGCCTTAGCTGTTGCAACCATTTGAGAAGTGAACCAGTGTATAAAAGAAGTCTGTCTTCTTTTGTTTCTTTAAGTTTCAAATATCAAACTGAAGAAAAAGTGGGGGTAAGGAAAAAGAAAAACAGAAGGAAAGCAAGCAGCCAAAGTAGCTAAGTCATATCCCATAGCAGAATATCTGGATCCCATACAGGCGCTAGTTTGTGTTCCGGCGGCCCTACTTCCCATCCAACTCCCTGCTTGTGGTCTGGAAAAGCAGCAGAGAACAGCCCAAAGCCTTGGGACCCTGCACCCATATGAGAGACCACAGGAAGCTCTGGCTCAGCTCTGGCCATTGCAGTCAATTGGAGAGTGAATCATCAGATGGAAGATCTTCCTCTCTGTCTCTCCTCCTCCATATAAATCTGAATTCCCAACAAAAAATTTTAAAAATGAGAGAGAAATTGGTTGATTTCACTAAGCATAATAGTTTCCAGCTGGGACCATTTTGCTGCAAATAGTAAAATTTCTTCCTTGTTTGTGGCTGAACAGTGTTCCATGGAGTAAATGGTTATTTATCCATTCATCTGTTGATGGGCATCTGGATTGGTTCCGTATCTTAGCTATTGTGAATTGAGCTACTATGAACATGGGGTGGCAGGTTACTCTCTCAAATGCAGATTTTATTTCATTTGGATATATTCCCAGGAGTGGAAGAGATTGGTCTTATGTTACATCTATTTTAAGTTGTCTGAGGAATCTCTATATTGACTTTCATGGTGACGGTAATAGTTCCCATGCACAATGAATTAGGATAACTTCCTCCACATATTTGCCACCAAAAGGACAAATATCAGATGTTCTTTCTAATAAGCAGCGAGTAATACATAAAGCAGTTTATATATATAATATATATGTATATTTATATGTACATACATTTATATATGTATATAAACTCTACAAGAGAAATTAGCACACTGGGAAACAATGCATGCAAATGTAATGTTTCTTTATTCCACATTAATAGTAGAATCCCCGTTAATATATATGATTATACTCTTACACTACATTATGTTATTTTCTTCTTTTTTCAATACTAGTAATGTAATGATACATTTATATCTGAAAGCTGAGTTTGTAATTATGAAATGAGTGGCTATCCCAGTGTAATAACTAGGGGGCAAATAACAAGAAGGAATTATATGCAAGAAGAATGAGGGGGAAAGGGAAGGATAATCCCCTATGCTTCTAAACCTGCAGCATGGAAAAAACAACTAAATATGTTTTATATTTAAAAATTAAAAATAAGAGAGAAGGAAACAGAAATAAAAGACAGGAAAGAAGAAAAAGACAGAACCCAGAGTGATGGCTCAATTGGCTAATCCTCCAACTCCAAGTGCCAAGGGCCAACATCCCACTTGGGCACCAGCTTGTGTCCTGGTCACTTTGCTTCCCAATCAGTTGCCTGCTTATGGCCTGGGAAAGCAGTAGAGAATGGACCAAGCCTTGGGACCCTACATCCACAAGGGAGACCCAGAAGAAGCTCCTGGCTCCTGGCTTCAGATCAGCCCATCTCCTGCTGCCGTAAGCATTTGGGAAGTGAACCAGCAGATGGAAGATCTTTCTCTTTGTCTCCCCTTTTCTCTGTAAATCTGTCTTTCTAAGGAAAATAAGTAAATAAATACATCACAGAAGAGCATGAGGACAAAACATTGTGAACTCCCTATAATTATGGTTTCATCAGACATACCAAGCACAGGCAATCAACATTCATTTTCATAAGCATAGATTCCAAGAAGGAAAATAGTTTCAATCATTTTTTCATTCTAGATTCTGGCCAATGTCAATTCAAGCTTCTAGGTTGACCAAGAATGAACTGCAAGTCTCTTTCATCTCATGGATAATTATAAGCAAAATATTTTTTAAGATTTATTTTATTTTTATTGGAAAGAGATTTACACAGAGAAGGAGAGTCAAAGAAAAAGATATTCGACCCACTGGTTCATTGTCCAAGTGGCCACAACAATCAGAGCTGAGCTGATCCACATCCAGAAACTTCTTCCAAGTCTAACTCCCGAGCAAGTACAGGATTCCAAGGCTTTGGGTCATCCTCCATTGCTTTCCCAGACCACAAGCAAGGAGCTGGATGGGAAATGGGGCAGCCAGGACACACCCTAGTGCCCATATAGGATGCTGGAACATGCAAGGTGAGGATTTAGCCACTGAGTCATCACACCAGGCCATCTGAAGTGTTTTAAATCAAGGCCTGGAAAATCCTGCACATATGAATGCATGAATTTTACAGTGAACACTCTGACAGGAAGTTGATTGTTATAAAATGTAAAATTAGAAACTATTTAGACATTTGGCTATTGTAAAAGATTACTTGATCAATAGAACACAATAAGGAAACTAAGTCAAGAGCTACACAAAATTATGTAAAAGAAACAAGGCAGTGTCTAGTGAGGAAAAAAAAAGTGAATTGCTCAGGAAAAGCTCTGCCAGTGTGATATGCTGAAAAAGCTCTTGAGGAAGAGTATATTTTCCTATATAGTGGACACATTATCTTATACAATCCATGTAAATCTTGAAAAGTTCCTTCATTTTTGTTAAAGTAAATAATCCTAATTCATTTTAAAATATATGTGCATACATATAATTAATGCAAGAGGTTAGGAAAAATTTCAATGCGTACTGTAAAATGTTTGATAAATGCAACTTTATGAAACATGACTACATACTAAATTTAACTGGACTTTAACTCAGTAGTGGCAAAAACAAACGATCAATATTATTTACAACAGGTAACATGAATTCTACTGTACAACTTGGAATTTATGTTCCCAAAACTACAATTTCCAAAAATCCACAGCATGGTTGGTAACTAAAATCAGACCTCTATTCTTAGCTGAAATTTCAGTAGTTTAAATGGTTTTTGCCAGCCTCTGCTACATAAAAGCATGCAGAGAGCCATTTAATGGCTGTTGTCTTAATTTTATATCGTTTTGTCTGTCTTCCTTAGCTTTGTTTAGCTATGTAGGTCTATTGGCCACTACTTTTACAAAGTTAGGTCCATGCTTCCCTCTGTTAACAGAGCTTCACAATGACGCATTCCCTGATAGCCTTCAGGAAATGTTGGATAAGAAGAAAATAAGCACTTCAGCAATAAAGTGATATATCCACTCAGAATAGCTGGCCCAGATAAATGGGCTCTGAAATGGGAAATGATGAACTTTCCCTTCATTAGGTAGACCTACAGGAGACCTTACCTTCAGTCTCTTTGCCTCTTTGTTTAACAACGTAAAGAGTTTTCTTAACAACTTGTTAGAGAACATACCGGTGGATGGAGGACAGCTCCAACTGCGTTTAATGCACGTTTACTGAAACCTTAGGGTCATCCATTATGCTGAGAATGAGATAAGGTACACACCTTAGTCTGTCAAGTTTATTTAGACAAAATATGCATGAGGTTAGTGAGAATTATGGAGAATTTCTTCATGCTGTTTTTGTAAGGAATTAAAATTAGAGGGAAGAAAGATTAAAGCCAACATAATTTGAGTGTGAGCAGTGAGAGTAGGGGATATTTAACTTAGCCTCAGGAAGCCACGATTATAGTCTTAACTCACTTGATCTTAGCCAAAAGGCCGAGAAGCGATGTATAGTCTTAACTCTTAAATTAATTTGATCTCTGGAAAAGTTGGAAAAAAGTATCTGAAAGAAATTTTCAATTATAACACTGTGTCTCTGTTAACTTATATTAGTGCTAACTAGAAGAGAAACCACTGTTGCTCATCTTTTGGCCAGTTCCAGGGATATTTCTATTCTACATCCATCCAAGGTCAAATACAGAGTCTAAATTAGGGCATTTCCCAAAGACAAACAGCATGAGGCATGTTCAATATCAGTTATTCAGGACACACCAAAGGCATTTTCTAAAATTTATCCTTGAGCAGAGACTAAAACTGCCCTCTATTTTCAGATCTCCCTTTTTTCGATGTTTTATAATCTGAAAACTGTGGAGGAATCACTTTATTTTTCATTCAGTATGATGCCATGACAACCAGTCGAAATATAAAAGATTATCAAGTCAACAGTTGTTTGGTACATGATGTCTGACTGATTTTTAAGCATAAATTCGTTCAGTAGTTGAAGCATGTTGAATCAAGAATTTTAACTGTTTATTTCCTTCATCAGATACAAATCAATTTTTGAAGATTTCTCATTTTTACTCAGATTTTCTCAACAGCCTCTGGCCTACCAAGAGAGCAACTATTATGATATTTATTTTACAAATGAAGTTGCAAGTGAGATTTACGTCACAAACATTTAACTATAATGATTAATCTGCTCTACTGTGTGATACAAGAAAATGTGATCTTTTACATATCAAATTATAATGCCTAAATTTTGCTTGACCCAAATAAGGTGTTTAGTAAATTATATTCAATATGATTTTGTTATTTTGCATCATCAACCATGCAGCTTCACTTGCCTACTGAATTATTGTCCTACTACACATAAACTTATGTTGAACACTCATTCTCTTGGACAGTCTAAATCCTGGGTAAACAGAATTCTTTTCCATTTAGTAGGCAGTTTGGGTCTCCATTACTTTGGTCAAAATAGTAAACTTGGTGTGAGAACCAGAACAAACTGTTTTGCAGGGGTGAGAAGATAGACTACAGTCTAGAGTGAGCGTCAGTCGTATGGAGGAGAGTAGATTCAGGCAGCTGAAAAAACACATTCAGTGGTTGTCATGGTGGTTTTATGTGTCAATGTGGCTAGATTACAGAGTCCAATTATTTCTTTAGACACTGATCTAGAATTTGCTGCTAGGGTGTTTTGTAGATGAGATTAACACCCACAATTAAATAACTTTAAGTAAACTATAATTTCTACTGTATTCTTGACAAATTTTGTTCAATTAGTTGAAAGACTTAGAAAAAAGAAAAAGGACTAATATTTTCAGATAGAAGGATTTCCATTTGGCCTGCTGCTTCAGTTCTTGCCGAAGAACTCAGTCTGGTGGCTTCTTCTAATAGCCTTAGATTGCCAGCCTCTCAAGTGTTTCAATTTCTTGAAAAAAATTGTAAAAACACACACATGAACACACACACACACACGCACACACCCCAATCTCTGCCTCTCGTTCTCACATAAACATACATCACCAAGGCTGAAAACTAGAAATTTCAAACAATTTATTCAAACATTTAGTTAAGAAAATTTCCAAGAAAATGTGGAATGTGTAGTTTCTTACATCCTTTCTGATTCTAGTAAAATATCAGAGCAAAGTGATCACCTGAGGAAAACTTTGTTCAGTGAAAAGAAGTTAGTGCTTGCTGTCTTGGAAAGCTCTTAGGCTAACCAGACGTCAAAGAATGCTAAAAGTAAAAAGGTACATGTGAGGAGACTGGCATTGTGGCACAGCTAATATCCTTGCAACACCAGCATCCCATAACTCAGCTGCTCTGATTCCATCAATTTTGTCACTAATGCACCTGCTAAATGAGCAAATGATTGCCCAAGGATTTTGGTCCCTGCCACCCACTTGAAAAACCAGGATGTAATTACCATCTTTTGTTTTGAACTTTGCCCACCCCTAGCTATGTCAGACACTAGAGAGTGAACCAGCAGATGAAAGGTCTCTCTCAATCCAGCCCCTAATCCAATCCTCTCTCTTCACAAGCATTCTCCCTGTAATTTTGCATATACATAAATAAAACATAATTTTTAATTTTATTGAAAAAGCAAACTTACAAAGAGAAGGAGAGATAGAAAGATCATCCTTCACTCGCACACTCCCCAAGTGTTTTGAGAAGTCGAGTGAGTAAAGTTTTGCTGAAGAAATTGGGTGTCTAATCATGGTTTTGATCACTGATATGAACAGAAGCCAGGTATGGAGTTACCCAAAGAACACATATACAGAATCCTCTTGTATAATGGCATGGGTCATCTTGATACTTGAGAGAGACCCACAACATACTTTAGAATATTACATCAATAGAGATACTATCAACAGCCTGGACAAAAAGAAGCAGAAATTGAATTAAATGAAAGGCAGTTATTGTAACTACAAGATTCTGCAGGTAAGAAATACGGTTTTGGAGCTATAAAGCCATAAACATCTATTACCGTTCAACAAAAGGAAGAGCCCACAAGGTGATGGAACTGACAGTGAGGAGACCATGAGAAAGCAGCTATTGAGCAAATAAAACAGAGTGTTGAATCACAGAACATTATTCTGAAGCTTTTGACCTAATGGAATTTGCCCTACAAGATGTTAAACTTGTTTAAAGTAATCTATTTAATCATTCCATTTCTCCCTTTTTTGACTCTCAACATCCATTGTATACCTATATAATCATTATGAAATCATTATAGAGGCAAATAGCTTGCTCTTTTTTAAAAGATTTGTTTATTTTTATTGGAAAGGTGGATATACAGAGGAGGAGAGACAGAGAGGAAGCTCTTCCATCCAATGATTCACTCCCCAAGTGACCGCAATGGCTGGAGCTGAGCTAATCCGGAGCCAGGATCCAGGAGCTCTTCCGGGTCTCCCACATGGGTGCAGGGTCCCAATGCATTGGGCCATCCTTGACTGCTTTCCCAGGCCACAAGCAGGGAGCTGGATGGGAAGCAGAGCTGCCAGGATTAGAACCAGCGCCCATATGGGATCCCGGTGCGTGCAAGGCAAGGACTTTAGCCACTATGCTACCGTGCTGGGCCCAATAACTTGATTTCTTAATGCAATACGCCCACAGAAAAAGAGAAATTTTCAGGTGTGGCCAATCACATCCATAGTCTCATTTTCAACTTGGTTATTTTTTTCTTTTTAAAGTAAAATTTATTTTATTCTTGGTGATGTTTACTTAGTTGAAAAAAATGTAGACACATGTGGACCACGAATTAGGGTGGGGTTTGTATTGCAGTTCCACAGAGGTGAGCCAACATTTCCTCCACAGATTCTGCCCCAGACCTGGTTCTTTCAAGCTCTGGTTAGTGTCGTGGCCCAGTCTAGTATGACACTCATTGGTGTGTACTGTGATCTTGTCCTGCCAGGCAGGTTCCCCCAGCCTTAGCTTTTGTGTGTTCCTATGGATACTGGCTGATGCTAAGTAGCCTAACTCAGATCTCCCACATGGGTGGATGCACTGGCCTGACCCAGAGAGGTCCTTCAACTTCCCTCCTCCAAAATGTTCAGATTCAGTCTCATTTCTTATCTGCAAGTACAGTGCTCGGTCAGTGAAAGTCCTCCAAAAGTCATTCCTCACCTGTAATATACTCCCACAGCATCACCCCCCAACACACACACACACACACACACACACATTTTTCCATCAGCACCCTGTCTTCCTGTGGCAGGGTGGCCCACTAGTAGGAGGCCAGCCCAACCACCTGGGACCCATGTTCATGCACAGGTCACCAGACCAATTCCTCTGGTTTGTGTACCAGTCTGGAACTCTCCCCTGCCTGCCTGTGATCCAAGCATGTGTGTGAGTCCTCAGACCTAGTCCACCAGCACACCATCTGGGGCTTTACACCACTACTCCTGCCTGCCTATCTGGCACCCAATCATGTGTGCCAGTCCCCAGGCTCTGAAGCCTGCTGGCTACCAGAGAAAACAGCAAACTGGTGGCTGCTGGTGGAAGCTTGAATTTTTTTCATTCATGAAATTTGGAACCTCTTTATTTGATACTATTTTCATGAGACTTTTGGACTTATGAGTTATTAATGAGGTATAATGTTTTCAGATAAAGGAGATGTTGGAACAGGATAAATTTGTTTTTTATGTTAAATAGAATAGATGTAAAGTTTTGAGAACTAACAGGCTTACTGTGGTAGGTTAATTTGTATCCTTACAAACGAGATGCCCTCTTTGAATCTCACAATATGAACTTATTTGAAATAATGATAGTTTACAGATAGAGTGTGAGATGAGATAATCCTGGATTAGAGATATTTCTCAATATAATTACGTTGCTCTGGTAAAAGAAAAGAAGAAAATATGAAAACACTCAGTGAACAGTAAAAGAACCATTGAGGTGATGCATACGAAAGCCAAGAAATGTCAAAGCTCACTGGAAGCTACCACATCATGGAAGTTAAGGCATGGAACATACTGTCCCTCAGTCTCCAGGAGAACCCGAACCTACGACAGCTTGATTTTTGAATTTTAGCCTTCAAAAAAATGAAAACTATATTCCTGCTCATTTTAAGTTACAAATGTGTGATAATTGGTTAATATATGCTCCAGAAAAGTAGCATAATGCTATTGAAACATCTAAAGAATGAAGAAAAATAGAAAAGAAAAATGTGGGGATTGCTAGATCATTCAGAAAAAGAGAAAAGTGACTGATTAGACTTGGGTAACACAGATTTAAGCAAAGGCTGATGCTTTCCATACTCTACAGGTCAATGAACGATGTATCTTCAGAAGAGCTACACTATCGAATTTGGATTAGATTTGTAGAAAACAAGTTTGAAAATCATTGGACCAGAACAAATTCCAAACTTAAAGCAAAGATGAATCTGAGCAGTAAGAATGGACACAAATCAACCAAATACTAGACCAAAGGCCTTAGCCCAAGAAAAGGCAAAAGTGTATGCATTCAAAATGGTTTGAGCTTGTTAAATGTAATGTATGACTAGAAAATGTGCTTTCTAATTAAGATACACCTTAGTTTACATTCTCCCTCAGTCAGCTGGCTTTTGTTTTCTCTCTTTTTTTAAGATTTATTTATTTTTATTGTAAAGGCAGACTTACAGAGAGAAAGAGAAACCCTTCTTGGCCTTTGGGCTAAGATCAAGTGAAGACAGAAGGAGATACAGAGATAAAGAGGTTCTGTACACTGGTTCACTGCCCAAGTGGCTGCCTGCAGCCAGAGTTGAGCCCATCCTAAGCCAGGAGCCAGCTCCTTTTCTGCATTTCCCACATAGGCACAGGATCCCAAAACTTTGGGCCATCCTCCACTGTTCTCGCAGGCCACAAACAGGCGCTAGCTGAGAAGCAGAGCAGCAGGGTACGGATCCTGCCACATGCAAGGTGAGGATATAGCCACTGGGCCATCATACCAAACTTGTCAGTCAGCTTGTTTTTGACAAATTGTCTGACTTCTATAAGCAACAGTTTCTCAATCCAATAGTAGATAGACTTGTAGAATTACTGAATAGATTTTATATTTTTATTGTAACATCAACTACTAATGCTTCCTGATCCTACTATTTGGGACATACTCCATACATGCATTCATTTTTATTATTAGAGTAAGGATTTCCTACATTGACATAATCTTTCTATTCTTCAGTGCTCATTTTTCACAGTTCTGAAAGAAGAATTTCTATTTATTATAATATAATCACATTCTGAGTTATCTTACGTTCTTAAGTTTACATAGAATACTTGGAGATGATACATGGTGTTTACATTTCTACTCTTTCTATTCCTTTGCATGAAAATCTGGAGGATTGATTCTCTTCTCTCTGTTAACACAGCCCTACTTTCTTTTCCTTACTTCTTTAACTCGATGTTCTCTCTACTCTTTCCTGCCTAAATAAACCCTTCTGTTTCATATGCAATCACCTTTCCAGATTCCTCCTACTTTACACAAAACTGCTGAGCTCTTCTCTTTCTTTGTACTTTAAGTCAAAACAAAAATGTAAGCTTGGATTTAAGGCACTTTTTCCAAAGCATTCAACACTCTTCTCTCAACTATTATGCTATAAATTCCTTGAAGACACATATTGTATCTTTTATTTTGGCAAAATCATGGCACAGGAGCCAAATGAAACGATTTTCTACATGCTATCAGTATTAACACAGCAGTAGCCAGCAGGATGAAAGGTATTTCTGAATCAGCAAAGAATCATTCTCAAACCTTAGCTATCCATTCCTGCTTCCTCACCATGCATCTTTAAACAGGTGAGAATTAGTTCTCAGAATTTAGGTGTAAAGATCACCTGTGGTACTATAATGCAGCTGCCCAGATCCTTTTGGCTTCAATTCCATAATTAGGTCTTTGTATCTACCTTTTTATCAAGCAAATCCAGTAATTCTGATTCAGAAAATTGAAGGTCAACCTTCTGAAAAATGTTTCTTGAAAGATAGGTAATAAAATCTGTGTTTTGGAGCCTGATATGGGGCAAAAAAGGGAGACACGGGTTATAGCCACGATCTTAGATTATCTCCAACTTTCTCTAAGATTAATTCCATGTAGTAAATTGCCCACCACCACAAGAATAAATGTAGTTTGCTTTCCTTGAGTATATCTAAAACAGTTGGAACAAAAAGTATGACGGTCTGGAATTTTGGACAACCGGTTATCTCCAACTAACTCTAATGACAAAGTCTTTAATTCCTCTTAACAATCTTATTAGGCTTTCCATCCAAAGTTTCACTTTTCAGTAGATAGTCACTTATTGTTTAGTACATTTTAGTGTCTTTAGGCCCATAATATTTTAAAATTCCTAAAATGCTTACCAGAGTCCCTTTAATGCTTATTACTACGTGTGGAGGAGCTAAAACACAGAATGATAAAGCATGTGTTCAGGGTCACAGATCGAGGATGTACCATAGCTGAGAATCAAATTCAGGCAATCTGGCTCCAGAGTCTACTGGTGATTTTTACTAAAACCACAAAACACATTGTTTCATAGACTACATTTACCTTAACTGTGTGTTTTTCCTAGCTGTTGATGCCAGTTAAATATCTATTATGTGTTTGATATCATGGGATGTACAGTCAACAAATCTACAATAAGTCTCAATGCTTATATTGCACTGGAGAATCTATTATCTCTTTTTTAGGATTGAAAACTTCCCAGAGGAAATATCATTTAAACTAAGATCTGGAAATGTTTGTGCAAGCAAGATAAGGTGATGGAATAGTAGCATTGGGGGTGTTTAAAAAACAGCCTTGAAAATGAAGTCATCCATAAAACTGTGAGGGAAATGAAAGTTTTAAGCTTTCTAAGAACTATAAGCAGTTCATTGCCACTGTAAGAAAAAAAAAGAGCTAAGAGGTCAATGAATAAAGAAGAAAATATGTCACACAATCTATTTTTTTAAGATTTATTTAATTTTATTTGAAAGTCAGAGCTACAGAGATTTCATGTGGTTGCCACGTCCCAAGGACTATAACCAGGGATCTGGAGTGAAACTGGAGCAGCAGGGTGGTGGTGTTTCAGGCAGAAGTTTAGCCTACTACATCATGTGCTAGCCCCAGGATCTTTTCTTGATTTTTTTTCTTTCAGATGCTCATCTTAAGGGAACCACAAAGACTTAATGACACTTCATGCTTAACAGCGAAGCTTGATTTTGTTTTCTTTGACCCATGAAATGAAATCCTAGTGATTCAGCAGCGCTTACCTTAGATCATTCCTCTGAAATTCAAATGTGCTGATTGGTTAATTAGCTCGACAAATGAATCCCTTATTTCCAAGCATATCAAGATGTTTGACTGACTAATCCTCTTCAAAAAAGATATCCAAGAGTTTTGGGATTTTATGCATAAATATGTCCAAGAAAAGCAAAGGAAGTCTTATCTAATACTTGAAAACTTAACTCCTTTTTGTCAGTTGTTTAAATACTTTTAATTTATAGTTAGCAACCTTCATTTTCAATCTTCATTAACAAGCACAGGGCAATAAAGATGGATCATTATATTAATAAAACAAAATTATTATGTGTTATTTATACAGGACAGCAATAAAATCAGTCCAAGAAGATTAAGCATTCAAGCATGCTGTAATTTATGTCAAAGTAATGTGCTACTTTGAAATGAGATTCTGGCTTAAACAATAAAGTAGTGAAAACACTCAAACCAGCAAAGGGGAATGAGAAAGTAAAAATCTAGCTTTGTAAATAATAGTGAAAAACTTTTGAGTAATTTACAATAACGGTCACTTGAGGAATATAACCTGAAAGAAAATAGTTAATTCTCTCCTCTGTTAGTCCTTCATATGTACCAATATAACTTGAAGAACAAGTAAGAAAGTATTTCAAATGTCTTCTGAACACCACCCTCTGATGATTTATCTTACCATAACTCTTTGAGACACAAATTAAATTAATTATGGAAAACAAAAAGAAAGCACTGAATATATTTAGAATAGCCAACTTTTCTTTAAACTAATCCACTTATTTGAGAGGCAAACAGACAGAGACAGATTGAAAGACTTTTGCATGCTGGTTCACTTGCCAATCGCCTGCAAGAGCTCTCACTGAGCCTGGATGGGAGCCAGGAGCTTCACCCAACGTGGTCTGTGTGGGTGATAGGGATCATCATGTACCCATGTACCACCTTCACCTGCTTCCATCTTCAATTTGTCAACCAGAAGCTCTCTTAGAAACTAAGTAGCCAAGAATCAGGTTCTCTGATAGGAGATGCAGGCATTGTAAATGGTGGATTAACCCACCCATCATACAACACCCACAATTAAAGCATCCAATTCTTAAAGAGAAAAACGCCATAGCAACAAAAAAAGAAAAGCACCTTAAGAATAAAATAGAGAAGCTAATGTTGGAAGCACTGTGATTCCTTATTCCTATTTTGTTTGTCTTTTCTAAACTATAAAATTTTCGTTGGAAACAAAGTTTTGCGAATAAACGAACACAATGGTTCACTGCAATTTTTCTGAACCCTGATCTTGGAAAATGTATTAAGGTTATATTTTTTAAACTGGGGCATTGCCAAGAAGTCTACAACAATATGTCAGGGAAAGAAGATAGTGAGGATGGTGTTACGTCATCCTGGGGAATCAATTTCACTGAAGAATTTTGGGGGAAAGGCTTCTATTTTCCTTTTCCTCTTAAGAGGTTCTATCACACCCATATGTAACCAAAGTAGTTCTTGGGTACATGCCTAGAATGTAGACCTTTTCTATGGGCAGTGAGTGACTATAAAATTTTATACTTTTGTGTTGTGAAGAAACCCATACTATTAAAATTGCAATCGCATGGGAGGGAATGAGTCCACAATGAAAGACAACATCCAATATGATTTTGTCATGATCTTTCAGACTAGCATTTTCTTTGAAAGCTTACATTTGCAGTTTTCCTCCTCTTCTTTTTTTATTTTCCAGAACATGCAAACTCTGAATCATTGTTCAAAACTAATTTTTTTATGTCAAACAGTTTTTCATATTGTTTTATAACAATCCCCCAAGCTATGTGGAGATTTTGCTACAAATGCCTCACACTTCGGTTCACTCAAGATATGTGTAGAAAAGCAATCTCTGATGTCAAGGTGGTAGAAGAAAGTGCATATTTGTTTCAAGTGCAGAGCAGGGCAACTACTGCTTAGTTCTCAAATTCCCTGAGTTTTGTGCAAAGCTTCTTACAGATTGAAATTGGGACTGAGAGCTGCAACCCCGGTTCATGACCAAGTTCTTGGTAAGTCTGTGATGCTTGTGACCTTTCCTTCATTGGTTGGTGATGAAAATCCAAATCCTGTGCCCAACTTCTAAGGAGGCAGAGAAAAATCTCTTCATCCGGATTTTTCAGTTGCCCTCTCACATTCTGTATTACTTTTGCATAATATCTTTCAAGGCAGCTGGCAGAGCAAAAATGATGTTTCCAAAGTCCTAGCACCCAACAAAGCAGAGGAGAGATGGTCAGATTTGGAGTTGATGCAATAGCATACCAGCAGCCTCTAACATACAAAGTGTAGACTAAATGAAAGAATACATGTGTAAGGAAAAGAGTAGAGGGAATGAATGCTCCATTTAGTTGGGGGATGCCTACAGGAGAATCAAATGTCCATGTTTTCTATGGTGTATTGTAAAAACACATTCCAAAAAAATATGCTGAAATTATATCACATCACATTCACAGGGTGTAGGGAAGATCGTTATTTATAAGAATTTCTAAAAAATTGCTCTGCAAGATAATCACCTACTCATTTAGCAGATCAATGACTCAGATTTTTCATATATGCAGAGTGATTAAATAAATTAGATTCAAATGAAAAATATAAAGATCACAAAATGACTATATTTATAAAACCTTTAAGACTTACTTGGTTTGAAAGAGATTTTCTTATGATACAATCACCATTAGACATCAAACAACCATGACACTAGTGAAATACGGTCAGAGACAGGAGAAAACAGGTCCAGCTAGAACTGAGAAAAGATAATTGATCAAGACAAAACAGCAAGCCCGTGAGGATACACTCTTCTATCTTCCTCTTTACCCACAAATGAGGGTCAAGCAATTTCACTCATAACTTTAGACAACTAATGTCTAAGGTATGATATATAGAGCATTAAAGTGAATTAATAAGAACAATCCATCTTATATCAAAGATATCTTTGGTTCACTGTCATAAATTCACCAATAAATATATAAAGTAGGATTTGAGTTCTGATTTTTCAAGCTGTTTACACATGACTAATCATGATATTCATTTTTCTGCAAACAACAAAAAACTATGTATCTTAAGGAGACCAAAAAACTGACTGCAATAAAGGGAAAATTCAACAGAAGATTCTGTATGGAACCTAGTTAGCATAGGGTAGATTAATTGAACATAATAATGACAGTAATTATATCTTAATTTTTTTTCAAAAACAAATACACAGTAAATTGGCCCAAAACATCCCAATGGCAAGGTTAATTGAACAAGAGAAAAATGTTACATTGTTTTAGAGTTTTAGAGGAAAGAAACATTTAACTCTGAACATAACTAAGTAAATTATCATGTAAATATGTCAATATAGAGATAAATTTAAGAAAACAAAGCATAGGGGCCCGGCGGCATGGCCTAGCGGCTAAAGTCCTCGCCTTGAAAGCCCCGGGATCCCATATGGGCGCCAGCTCCACTTCCCATCCAGCTCCCTGCTTGTGGCCTGGGAAAGCAGTCGAGGATGGCCCAAAGCTGTGGGACCCTGCACCCGTGTGGAAGACCTGGAAGAGGTTCCTGGTTCCTGGCATTGGATCGGCACAGCACCGGCCTGTTGCGGCTCAATTGGGGAGTGAACCATCGGATGGAAGATCTTCCTCTCTGTCTCTCCTCCTCTCTGTATATCTGCCTTTCCAATAATAATAAATCTTAAAAAAAAAAAAAGAAAACAAAGCATAAAAAGGTTTTGTGAAGAAATCGTCTTTGAGAATACCCTCAGAAAAGCAGAAACAAATCTAGTATCTTGTTATGGAGTATGAATAGCTTAGAAAACTATATCATTATATTATAGACAAATCATCAAGGCCTGGAATTGTCTATGATAGCAACAAGGAAGTTACAGTGGAAGGTTAAGAAGCCTGTAGCAAAGTAGAATGAAATGAAAAAAACAAGTGTATTTTTTAAAATACAGAAATATAGTCTAATGCACATAGGAAATTGTAAAGAAAAAATTAGCATATGTCATTTATTCCATGTAAGAATACAATTGAAATGTGCAACTTGAATAGCAGTCACAAAAGCAGTGGAAACTAAATTCAGGAAAAGATATAAAAGAAAACATGATATATATCATGTAAGCAGAATGCAATGATAATCTGAATAAATTTAAATGTCTATGCTCATCAGTTGAATTGTAAACTGTCATGTTTTCAAAGATGTATTTACTGATTTGGAAGGGAGAATTGGAGAGAGAGAGAGATATGACTGAGAAAAAGACCATCCATCTGCTGGGTCACTCCCTAAAGGAGTGCTGGGCCACGCTGAAGCCAAGAGCCTTGATCTCCATCCGTGAATCCCACAGAAGCAGCAAATGACTAAGCTAGGAACATCTTCCATTGCTTTCAGAGGCTCATCAGCAGAGAGTTGGATTGCAAACATATCAACAAACTCCAACATGTTTCTGTTTAGCATAAGATACTGCAGGCTGCAGCTTAACCTGTACACCATGTCACCAACCCCTGTAAAGTATCATACTAAAGAACTAAAATAGTATACTACTCTGTGAATGTACTTTAAAATTTGTTGAAAATATAATAAAAAGTAATGTTTATTTTGTAAAAATGTTTTAAATCAATGCATAGGTTTCATATTATTTACCTTACATGTACTTTCCCAAGACCCCTAGTATATACTACATATGTATGGTCTAGATTTAAACAAAATTATCAGAAATTTAAAATTAAGCAGAAAGCAAAAAGTAACCAGTAGTTACAAATCAAATATAGAGTAACCGTTTGATATTAAGTAATAAAGAGAATTCAGGGCCTAGTGCAATGAATCAATTAGCTAATGCTTCCCTTCAAGCACCAGAATTCCTTTTGGGTGCTGGTTCATGTCCTGGGCTCACTGTTTCCAGGGTTATGGCCAGGCAAAGCAGAGGATGGCCCAGAGCTTTGGGACCCTGTGCTCATGTGGGAGACCTGAAAGAAGCTCTTGTTTCCTAGCTTTGGATAAGTTTAGCTACGGCCATTATGGCCACTCAGGCAATGAGCCAGCAGATGGAAGATACTTCTCTCAGTTTCTCCTTGTTTCTGTAAATCTGCTTTTCCAGTAAATACAGATAAGTTTTAGAAAAGAAATTAATATAATTCAGGGAAAGGTACACACTAACACACAGAGATATGAGGGATGAAGAACTCAACGGACTCATAAAGAAGAGTAGTTGAATGGAATGTAATGGAGGCTTTCCACACTTGAACTGAACAACACAATCTTAGAAGACATTCAATTCAAAGTGACAAAACTACAGTGAAAAGTAAAACTTGAGAGTTGTTCATGTATTTTCTTATCTTTCAGTAAGAATTCCAGAATAATTTGCCTACTTAGCATTTCTGTAACATATAATCATTCTTGCCTGGTAAGGATAAAAGCAGAAACATTTTGGGGAAAATAATTTCAATTCATGCAATATTTTCTGAAACTGGAGATAGAGAACATACAAATCAATTACATAGAGCAGCAGCCAAAAGATCTCGTCCTGGCCTGGAGAGCCCTGCCTGACCTCCAAATGTAGGATACTTCAAATGCCTGTACTAGCCATAGATATAAATGAGCTAAAGACAGAAACAAAGAAGGAACAACACAAATGTGACTTATGATGAATTCAAATGTGGCTAGGTAATTTTTGTCCCCCCTCATTTTAAAAATTAATAAAACTGGGCCTGGCGCGATAGCCTAGTGACTTGAGTGCTCACTTTGCAAACACCGATATCGCATATGGGTGCCGGTTCTAATCTGGCAGCCCTGCTTCCCATCCAGCTCCCTACTTGTGGCCTGGAAAAGCAGTCGAGGACGGCCCAAAGCCTTGGGACCCTGCACCCACGTGGGAGACCTGGAAGATGTTCCTGGTTCCCGGGTTCAGACTGGCGTAGCACCGGCCTTTGCGGTCACTTGGGGAGTGAAACATCGGATGGAAGATCTTCCTCTCTGTCTCTCCTTCCCTCTGTATATCCGACTTTCTAATAAAATAAATAAATCTTTTTTAAAAAATTAACAAAATAATAGAAACTTAAGGTAGAAAAGAAATTTCCTCAAATCTACATTTGCTCAGCCCAATAATCCTTTTGGTATCTTTTCCGTGAATATTTCCTATAATATATATAACTCTATCTCTAATATCTATTTATCTATCTACTTCAGTCTGCAGTGATATTTGCATTTAGATCTATTTGTGCTGGCTTCTACACGATTATTCTGCTTTTGTTTTCTCCAACAGAAACAAAATTCTGCTCTGTCTTACACATTATACTTCTTTGAATGTTAAAATAATCACCTCTTTTACTAACTTTCTGTTGTAAAAATCAATTAATCCAATCTCCCATATTTTCCTTGTATGGCAAAAATATCAGCAGCCTCACGGCAGAGTTATGTATTTCTTCTAATTGTTTAATGTGGAAATCTTACAGCTGATGATTCTAACTTTTTACATTGCTGGGAAAGTTTATAGATTGTTGTGGAAACCAAAACAAATCTTGCTATTTGCTTAAGGAAACATAAAAAAATATATAATCCAAAGAACAAGGAGGCAAGATTATGGGGAAAAATGTGTATATTATTAATATACATAATTTATTATATATATTCAGTTTACCTGGAAGTCTGGTTATAACTTTTATCTCTGCCCCATATAGGTTATATGATTTCATACAATCCAGGTACTTCACATTTATCAGGTTTATTCATTCAGCCTTAACTTGACATTTTGGAAGTTTCACTAATATAAATATAGCTTTTAAATTATGTGAATAAAATCAAGAAATATAGAAGTGTGACTTTGGGATCTGAGTAGAAGAGCTTCCAGCAGTCTATTGGCTGCTGGGAGGTCCCGGGCAAGGTCAGACTCCATGCTTGGGGCCCTGGCTCCAAGTCACCACTACCACACGGTCAGCAGGGCCCTGGCGGCCACTGCGCCATTTGGTGCCAGGCTCTGGCTGCTGGCTGCCTGGTGGAAAGCCTTGGGGTCTTGGCGGTGTGGACTTGCTGCCTATGCACGTCCATGTTGAGGCCACTGTACTTGTGGATTGCAAAGCAATCCTGAAGGACTCCAAATGACAGAGTAACTTTTCCTTGAAGGTAAGTAAGGTTACTGAGACCTGTTCATTTGGAGGAGAGAGACTGGATGATCACTATGGGTCAGACTGATATACCAGCCTACTTATCAATTCTGTGTAGAACTTAGTAGAACTTATTATCACCAAACAATGCTGACCACCACACACCAGTTCATGCAAAAGCTAAGGCTGAGGGTTTGTCTAGCAGGGCTAGATCCTAGTACCTGAAAGAATGTTGGATCAGGGGACGGGTCACATTAGGAAGGGCCATGACACTAACCAGCACATGAGAGTGCCATTTCCAGGAATAGATTCTGTGGATGATGTGTGACCCAAACCCTGTGAAAATACTAGTCCCGCTGGTTAGCACAAGAGTTGGGGTGGTGATGAGCTGAGCTAGGTGTGACCATGGAACCTGCCATGACTCATAGGGAAAGGAACCAACAATAGTCTGGGCTGGTCACGGCAGCAGGACCCAAATGCGCATCCTAAAATAGGGTGTGGGGTGAGCCAGGTTGCAACGTTTACCCGCTCATACAAGGTCAAAATGAAAGGCCAGACTATGCTGTGCACTGGCCTAACACACACTGGCATGTATGACAACTGAGTCTGGGAGTGGGTCAAGTGAGGGAACTTAGGAAACTCCCCTAGTGGGTTACAACTCCCACTGATTACCACATAGTCCAGGCCTAGGGGTCGGGCAAGCTGGGCAAAGTAGCTCCAATGGCTGGCTAATGTGTGGATTGGTTACAGAAGGGGTTGGACCAGGCAGGGCAAAGAAAACCTTAGCTCACAAGCAAGAATAGAAATCAGGATGGAGCACAGGTCATGTCGAGCTAGGCTCTTATACTTACTAGTCTGCATGAGCAAGGAATGCTAGGCCACAGCATCTAAGGCAAAGGCCAAGACAGGTGAGGGGCTATGCCATGCTGGGTCAGAACAACCACTGGCATGCATGCGATCTATGGCTGGGAACAGGCCTGGTTGGGGAACTAAGAGGACACCTGGACTGGGTTGGGGTTCCCACTGGTGAGTGCAGGGGCCAGAGTGGGAGCCACGTTCTGGTTCGGATATGGCTACAGTCTCCCTTGGCACAAGTGTGGACTGGGACTGGACACACTAAGCTGAGCTAGACTCCAGCACCATCTGGTGCTTTGGAGGACCAAGGTAGATGTAGGATGGACTAGGCTAGGTCTCTGCCCTACTGAATCATGTGTGAGCTGTGTCTGTGTATGAATGAGCCTTGGCTGAGCTGAAACATCCAACAGTAAGAACCAGAATGGGTTGAAGGCCAGTCAGGAAAGGTCACTGTTCCTGCCAGGACAGGAGGTAGAGTAAGAAGGGCAGGCTCATGGACCCACCAGTACGTGTGAGATCTGGCATTGGGAGAGGTTCTGATGGAGGAGCTTGGGAAACTCCTCTGGCAGGACACAGTCCCTGCAGGTGAGGGACCAGGCCAGGGAAAGGTACCCACTGACATACATTTGGCATGGATTGGGGGCAGACCAGGCTGAATCAGTTCACATCACCCACTGGCGAATCTGAGCACCAGAACAGAGTGTGGGTCGGGTCAGGTTCGGGTACAACACATACTAGTACACATTGCGGCTAGGATTGGGTGCCTGCTAGGCTGGGCTAGGCTGTAACCCTCACCAGCATCTGCTGGAATTGGGGGTGGGCCAGGCAGGGCCAGGCGACAGCACATACTGGCAAATGCTGAGGTGAGGGGACCATGCCAGACTGGGCTGCAGTACCTAACCAGCACATGTAGTAGCCAGGGAGGGAGGGGGAAAAGCCGGAAGAAGGAATGTGGAGGGTTCCCCTGATGAACTGCTACTCCCACTGGAAAGCGTGAGTTGGGATGGGGGCAGAATAGACCAATTAGGACTACAACACCAGTGGACCTCATATGAGCTAGATCAGGGAAAAGCCAGACTGGGGTGACTGTTCCAGCTGGTGCAGCATAAATTAGAGTGAGTGAGGGTTAGTTGGGCTTTTTCTCAGCATCATTCTGCAGTGGCTGCATTGGGGGCTAATTCTGTCAAGTTAAACTGCAGAACCACTTGGAAAGTTCATGTTTAGGGAGTGGGAGTGGCCCAGTAGGGAAATAGTGGGCACCTCCCTCTTGGGTTATCACTCCCACTGGAGAGCATGAAAACTAGGACGGGGCAGCAGTGGCTAGACAGAACGGCAATGACCAATATGTGTATGGGCTGGATGGGGGGTGAGATTAGGTTGAACTTCAATGCCCATTGATGTTCATGAGAGCTGAATGAGATGTGGGACAGACTGTACCAGTTTGCTGTATATATTGGCAAGCACGAGTACCACGGTAGGGGGTGGGCCTGGTGGGGGTTATTGGGAGTCACTCCGACTAGGCTGCAGCTCCCACTGGTTTGTGTAATGGCCAAGTGTGTGCTAGACAGAAGAATTAGGCTGGACTGCAACACCTATTAGTTTGTGTGGAAGACAAGGCTGGAAACAGAACTGACCCAGCAATTGCAACCATCAGCATATGTACAAGGTGATTGAGATGATAGACTCTGTTGGACCTTATTTGACAAGCACACACAGGAATCAGGTCTGGGAATACCTCAGACAAAGTTTCACTGGGGGTCCCTCCAACTAAACTGCTGTTCTCAGGACCCCAACCATGAAGAGAAGTGCAGGTTAAATGGTCTGACCATGGAGTGCAAGTGTCAAAGCTGAGCCCTCTCAGAGGTTTAAATGGAACAGTGGACAGAATATCCAGGCGCACATGGAGAATATGGCAGCCCATCAGAAGGACATTTGATACCACAATAGAGGATGGAGGACATAACAAGTCAATCAACTAACCCAGTGTTGGCAGTGAAAATCTAGATAATGGAGACTCTAAGGTGGACTATGTCAGCCAGTGGATTCTGGAGAGATTTCATCATGCTTGGAATGGCGAGATTGGCAGCAATTCAGAATTGTTGAACTATCAAAACCACTTGAGCAGGTCCCTCAGAGCATGCCCCACATCAGGGATCTGGGAGTGGTGGGGCTTCTCTCTTTTACTTTTCCCTTACCCCAGATACAGAAAAAAATAACAATAATAATCATGTGGAAACAATGGTCTTACACTTTCCTGTAGCCCTTGACTCTTTGTGCCATAATCAACCATATAAAGATTGTCAAAATAAAATAATTTTTAAAAAATCAAGAAATACAATTCAGCATGTTAAGTCAGATCTACAATGAGAAGCAGAAACAGAGAGAAAGATCCTGCATCCGCTGGTTCACTCTCAGTTGGCCACAATGGCCACAGCTGAGCCAATCCTACGCTAGGAGCCAGGAGACTTCTTTGGATCCCCTATACAATGTAGGGTCCCAAGTCTCCAGACCTTCCTCCACTGCTTTCCCAGGCCACAAGCAGGGAGCTGGAAGGGAAGTGGATCAGCCAGCTGCTAGGCTACTGCACCTGGCCCATAAATATTGTACAAATAGAGTAGTATTTATTTCATGAAAGCACTCCCAAATTTTCAATCATGTGTTTTGGAAAACTAAATATTTAAGTGCAACTCTATCAAAAGTGTGAATTTCATTCATCCAATTGCAGAGATAACTTTTGAAGACATATTTCAGCTCAGTTTTGATTAGCTCTCAAAGCAGGCAAAAAAAAAAGAATCTTTGTTTCTGTGATATTTTTCTACAGTATGATTCCCAGTTCTGACATTCCTACATGATGCATTTAGCTGAACGGGACTCAATGATGAAGAAATGTAATATTTTCTAAACATAGTTGACAGTTTGCAATTGATAGGGAGTGTCCCTCAATAAAAAGAAACCTGGCAGTGAGAATCAGTACAATAAAAATGCAAGAAGCATGAAAACTTCACTTATAAAGAGATAGCTGACTTCATTGGAATTGGAAGAAAAATTGTTAACCTAGAGATAAATTATGTCATGTCTTGATCCTTCATTGCTACCTAAAGGTGATCTTTTACACCCTTTAAATTTGGATAGACACACACACCTTAAATCTACACAGAATTTTCATAGGCTAGACCAAAATACACATTGACATCCTCAGAACTCTGGAAGGGAAACAATACTAACCAAATGCTATAACCCAGAAAATATTATTGAATGATCTAGGTAATAGTCAATTCCAGAATGATTTAGGTAATTCCTGAATGATTTAGGTAATAGTCAATGTTTGCCTTTAGAAATACATCATCACTAGCTCACCCAGGAAGGCAAGAAGATTTTTAGTTATTATGTAGAAGATTCTCCAAGTTCCAGTTTCCTGAGTAAAGAGAAATTGGTCATTTTTTGAGAAAACAAGATGATGAAAAAAGACACTTTCTCAACCACTAGAGTACCTCCAAAAACTGACTCTTGATTTGGTCTTAGAAAGAATAGCAACTGTTCACTGCACTTTAGTCAGACAGAAAGACAGGGAGAGAGGAAGTGGGGGAGAGAAACTGGCCAAAGTAGCCATAATAGCTGTCACTGCAATGGACAAGGACTTACAGAATTCATAATGCAATAAATAGTGTTGGTCCTAAAATGAAGATGTAGAAAATAAATTTTGTACCAGGCAACATTCTCGCAACATCCCTTGCTTTGTGCCAAAAGCAACTGAGATTGATTAAATCAAGTCAACTGTGGGGGATTACAAGATGTCTGATAGAGGGAGGATGTATAGCTGAGAGTGCAGAGAGCTTTGGGACAGGAACAAGTGGGGCAGAGACGGAAAAGGAGAATCACCAAGCAAAGTGATCGAAACTCATTGGTTCCACCAGAGGAAAGTGGGAACTAACCAGACAAGGAAAAACTGTTGAAAACATCCAAGATTGCAGCTGGCAGCCTAGGAGGGTGAGTGCAGGAGAGTATTGGGAAGGCACCCCAAGCCACAGACAAAAGTTTGGGAAGTTTCAAACTAGAACAGCAAGAGCCTTCCCAAAGAGACAGTGGGAGGCAAAAAGTCCATGGGACAAAGCACTGGTGAAGGAAGCCAAGCCTGAGAAGAAACCCAAAGGCACCCAATGGCATGCCACCCTCCCCACCCCATGGAGGTGGGCATGCCGTTGGGGAAGAACCATTGGAGAGAGGGGCCTCTGAGGAATGAACCATTTGAGAGAAGGACAAGTGGAGTGAGAACTGAGTCTACCTACACAGGAAGGGTCTGTGCCCTAAGCCCCCACATAGATACCAGGATCAACTTAGAGGGAGATGCATGATCCCTGGGGAACAGAGTCTGGCATGAAAGCAACTGTGCGCATCCCAGAGTGAACCACAGGGAAATGCCAGATGTATTTACGATGGTGAGTACTAGGACTCAGACACCAAAGAACACAGGAGAGTGTAGATCCACAGCCACACATAGCCGCAGCTGCAAGTGCCTGGTGGTGTGACCTTATCCGCACTCAGAGCAGACCAGTTGGCACTTGCCTGACTCACCATTAGCAGAAGGTCACAGCAGGTGTCCCTGGGCCTCAGCAGACTTCCCCACTCCAAAAATCTCAGAAAAAAAAAGAGAGAGAGAGAGAGCTAACAGAAACTAAAGGCCCATAGGGACACACACATTACAACAGGAATTAGAGGAATGAGATCCAAAATCTGAAAGGCCAGAGAGGGAATACAAAAAAGAAACAAACAAACAAACAAAACACCTCTTCAGAGAAAATGAGAAATGACAAAAATTCAAGGATTTTTTAAAAGATCTTATTTATTTTTATTGGAAAAGCAGATTTACCCAGAGAAGGAGAGACAGAAAGATCTTCCATATGTTGATTCACTACCCAAGTGATTGCAACAGCCGGAGCTAAGCCCAACCCAAGCCAGAGCTTGTTGCAGGGCTTCTGCAAGAGCAGGGTACCAAGGCTTTGGGCCTTCCTCAACTGTTTTCCTAGGCCACAAGCAGGGGGCTGGAAAGGAAGTAGAGCAGCCTAGGCACAAACCAGGCACTCATATGAGATCCCAGCACATGCAAGGTGAGGATTTTAGCCACCACGTTACCTCACTGTACCCAAATTCAAGGAATTTAAAGGATTTTTAACCACAGAGATAGAATCTATAAATAGGTTCAAACTGAAATTCTTGAGCAAAAGAACACAAGAGAAAGCCTCAACAATAGAATGAATGCTACAGAAGAAAGAATGTCAAAATTGGAAGATAACCAATTCAAAAATATGCAAACAATTAAACATATCAAAGAAAATCTGAATAAAGCCAAAAAATCTATCCAAGAAATGAATGGCACCATTAAAAAACTGAATGTCAGAATTACAGAAATTTAGAATCCGGTGTCGAAACAGAGAGGAAGATCAATGGCGCAAAGTAGAAATACCGGAAGAAAGCCAATACATGTACAGCCACCTAGTCTTCAACAAGAGAACAGAAAACAATCCAGGCAATAAAGATTTTCTCTTCAACAAATGCTGCCATGATAACTGGATAGCAGCCTCCACAAGTAAGAAATAACACCCTCATTTTTCACCTTACAAAGATTAAATCTAAATGGATAAAGGATCCATTATGTTTGCTCTAAGACAACTTCCATCAAAATGCAAAACACAAAAATAAATGTGAATAAATGCACACATGTAACCCCACAAATTAAGGATGTAATGGAGACCAGAGTATTAGGAATCAAAGAAAATCAACTCTCTACTAAGGAATGAAGGATCTCTACCAAGGAATGAAGGTATACTCCCAATGAAACTTCTAAATATACCCAGACAACAACAACAACAAAATCAAATCTCTACTATTGCCTATACTACTAGTGTCATGACCCACATACAGTGGAAAGTTGGAACCATTTCTCTTCCATCTCTAATTTTAAGTAGTTGTTCTCTCATGATGCTTTTTTAAAAATATGATTAAAGGGTTGTTTTGCTCATCCTCTTACGGAATGGCTTTTTCTTGTTTCAATTTGCAATTTTTTGGTGTCAAATCTAATTATTTTGCTGTGAATTTCACTTTTTTACACTTCCTATTCATTTCTTTTTCAACAAGTCCTTGTGATTCATTAATAGATAACTCAAATGAGACATTTTGATTGTTTGCAAGTGACCTGATTGTTGTAAATGTCCTTTCAACACTTTTTTGCTATATCTCATGGGTATGGCATTGATTTTCTTCTTTTTATTGTCATTTTTTCAGTACTACATGTGTCATGCAGTAGCATTTACAAGATGGCTTTTGATTTTCTTTTTCATACTTCAGCTTCAGCGACCCATTGGTCATTCTGTAGCATGTTAGCATGTTACTTAACTTCATGCTGATGTAAATTTTCTGTTTTTCTCCCTGGCTCTGTATTTAAGGGGATGTATACTAGAAACAAAGCAGAGACGGACATATGCGGATGTGGGCACAAAGTGCAGTATGTACCTCTACATGTAGAACAAAGATGGACTCCCAGAGAAACTGTTGATTATAGCCAGTAGGAAGCTGGACTCTCTAACATTGTACATGGCTACAACGTCAGGAAACACTTCAATAACAGAATGGTGTACTTATGACTATTCATGAAGGACTACCCATTATAATACCAGAGGGGAAATCAGTAAAGAGAAGGGAACATGGAGAGGAAAAATCCCAGACCTAATAGAACTGTATCATAATAATTATTTTTTTATTTTATTTTTTTTAATATTCATTTATTCACTAATTACATTGCATTACATGACACAATTTCATAGGTACTGGGATTCCCCCTCCTTCACCCCAAACCCTTCCCCCATCATGAATTCCTTCACCTTGATGCATAACCACAGCTCAAGTTCCGTTGAGATTCCCTAATTAAAAGTTTACACCATACAGAGTCCAGCATCCCACTTGTCCAGTTCAAGTTCAACGGCCTCTTAGGGAGGCCCTCTCAGGTTTGAAGGCAGAGCCAGCAGAGCGTCACCTCGATCAATTAGAAGCTCCAACATATCATCAGCAACAGTCCAGGTATGATGAGGCTGGTGCAGAGTCCACTGATTGACATAGTCCATCTTAGGGTTTCCCCTTGTCCAGTTTTCCGCTGGAAGCATAAAGCTGAGGTGGTTGATTCATCTACTCCATTTTCCATCTTTTTTTTGGTTAATGCTTTGATTCCTCCATTTTGTTCAGGGGAATCCCCCTAAAAAAAAACTTTGAGGCATTCCCAGTCCAGGCTCCTACATGTACTACTAGTAAGCACAGTGCCCGCCACCGTCCATCACTCCGATCAGCTGATGGTTTTAACCCCTGGGTTGGTTCTCTTCTGAGCCCCGACCTCTATTGGAACCAATGAGTATCGCATCTCTCCCCGGCTCTGCCCATCACACTCTCGTCCCTCACCTAAACCAGTGGGAGGAGTGCTGGTCGGGTGTTGCATTCCCTACTGGCACAGGCCATTTCACCTTGGCATTTTGTGTTTTGTACTGTTTTTTTTTTTTTTTTTTTTTATCACAACCAAACCCGGCCAGGCCCCCACACAGTTTCAGCACTTGGGCTTGCCAGTGGATGACGTGAACCGACACAGCCTGGTCTGCCCCAACCCGAGCCAAGTGTATTCCAGTGGGTCACATTCCAAAGCCTCTTCTGGGTTATTTACCTCCATGCTTCCTGCGTTTATTTGTAGAGTCAGTGTCCTGTCAGAGGAACTGTTCAGGTTCCTCCCTCCGACTCCTTCATGGTGTCGGGCTTCACGCATTCCAGCAGGTCCTTCGGCCAGCTCCGCTCTTCAATCCATTCTGATTCCTGCTGTTGAGAGTTTCAGCCCAGCCACGGCTCGTCCATACCCACGTATATCTCATATATGGCTCAGATGGGGTTGAGGCCTAGCCGAGCCGGTCCAACATCTATCCTGGTCCTCCGGAGCACCAAACTGTGCTGTGGTCTAATCCGGCATGGTGCGTCAAAGCCGAATTGATATTTGTGCCAAGGGATTACAACTGTGGCCCGACCAGAACTCAGCCTCCCTCCAGTTCCTGTGCCCCTTAGTGGTAGGCTCCACGCAGCCAAGGCCTCCCCCACGCTCTCCAACCAAATGAAAAAAGAATCATTAGCAGAAAATAAAAATGAATAAATGTAATTTCTCTTAGGATAAAATACATGAATAATAAAGCCAGGTATTTCAACTGACAAATTAAAGGATAGACCTAGTGATGAATTCTTCGTTTAGTATGACTTATGTGGCACTATTCTACAAAATCCCACTTAGAAAATGGATAAACCACAATTCACTGGGCATTTTAGAAAGGATTTTTGTAATTTTACAATGTCTTTAAAGCTGGATGAAATAGTGTTAAGTTTAACTTTGATTGTTCTCTGGTGAAGACTATCTCAGAAAAGTAGTAGGCTGTTTTAAACTATCTTGTAGTTAAATTGGAAGCCAGGAGCCCTGAGCTTCCTCCAGGTCTCCCACGCGGGTGCAGGGTCCCAAGACTTTGGGCTGTCATGCACTGCTTTCCCAGGTCACGAGCAGGGAGCTGGATGGAAAGTGGAGCTGCCAGGATTAGAAACATTGTATATGAGATTCTGGCACATGTAAGGCGAGGACTTTAACCACTAAGTCTACCATACCGTGCCCCTGTCCATAAGCATTATCAAATGAAAGTGCTATTTTTAATAAATTAGCCAAGACTATGGAATAATTTGTTTTAAAAATTTTACTTCAGCATCACATGAAAAAAAAACCAAGATTGCAGATAGCTACCATTGCCACAGAGATACTTGCAAGGATCTTTCTAAATAGTATTCTTTTTTGAAGACATTATTTCCTTAAGAATTATGTTGAGTTAAACTATCCCCCAATTGTATTTATCACTATTGGTTCCTTTTCTCTATACTCATTAGAGAAGCTAAGGAAAACTAATTGTTCAACAATGTGATAATTTTCATACATTAAAACATTCTCATTTTCAGATCCCAATGAAAATCACTATGGAAAGTATATGGCATAGTAGAGAAAATAAAATCTTAGAAAGAATTTGTATTAACATAGATTTCATTAAGATAATTATGAACCAATCATATATATAATATATATTATATATAGTGATTATTTTAAAATGAATATTAATATTATATATAATGATTATTTAAGATGAATATATATCCCATTGTACTATTCATCTTTAAACACTCACTAAAATGGAATACAAGCATTTTCAATTATATATTTCTCCAGAATATAGGATGTGATGATCATTATTATAGTCTCGAAACAATAAGCAATGCTGGGAATGACATCAAAGAGCAAAAATGCAAATATGCGATGATTACTAGTGCAGGCCAAGGCAGGTCATTCTTACAGGAGTCAAAAATTCATCAGAAAGATGTCTGCATGTCATACATTGATAAGTTTTCTTCTAGAGAATTTCTGGTTCTGGAGTATACCTTGTTTTAAACTGAAACAATATATCTGACCTAGTTTAAACTATGGAACTTAAATTTAACCAGGCTAGCTGGTCCCCATCTCTTCATCTACCTCCATGGCATGAACTGAAGACTTATCAAATTCAGCTTATTATCCAGAGTTTCTTCCAATAACAGGCTAGTCAGGTAATGTGGTCATTATTTTTCCAGCATAAAAGTAGTTTCCAGTTATTTCTTCAAAGCCATATTTGATTATAAGCACAGAGATTCTACTTAATACTCTGTGATTATAAGCACAGTGACTCCTAGTCACTTCCTCTTTCTCTGCAAATAGTCATTGGTGGTACTGCCAGGCTAATGCTCTAGAGAAACATTCATAATTTGTAAGTCCAGGAAAAATAATCAGCAAAGGTATTGCATAAAAGTTGAAAAAAAAGTAAATTTCTGGTTAGTGTGATTATCTAAATAACATGGAGAATAACTGTTGACTGCTTGTGTGGGACAGTAAAGATGTTAGTGCTAAGATGCATTGTATTCTAATTTGTGTACTTTCAAGAGTCCAGGAGAAGTGAGGCCTAACAGTAATGGAATGTGGGCAGAGCAGAAAGGAAAAGGTGAATGTCTGCAGCTTTTTAATATGTCCAGGTTGTTCACTGTGTTTCTTAGGGTAATTTATATAGCTGGGGAAGCTGGAACATAGGTCTCCAGTTTAACAGATGGACTTCAGGGTAATGACCATTTGTTCCTCTCAGGGTTTTGGTTCAGACTGGATAGTCAGATACACTTTTCATTTTCTCATTTCTAGTGGGCCCTGTTATCACCAAGCTTGGTTAATAAAGCCTCCTTAATGCATCTTACACTTGTCTGGCATGATCTCTTTCACACTCTACAATATGAACTCAGTAGTTCCATGGGCTCTCCAAGCTCTGAGTCACTTGTAAACGTTATTTGCCTCTTGATTAAATATGCTATGCTAATTTTTTTAAAGATTTATTTATTTTTATTGGAAAGTCAGATTTGCAGAAAGAAGGAAAGACAAAAATATCTTCCGCCTGCTGGTTCACTCCCAAAGTGGCCACAACGGCTGTAGTTGAACTGATCTGAAGCTAGGAGCCAGGAGCTTCTTCTGCAGGGTCCCAAGCCTATGGGCAATCCTCTGCTGATTTTCCAGGCCACAAGCACAAAGATGGAAGGGAAGTGGATCAGCCAGGATGCAAAACAGTGTCCATATAGGATTCCAGTGTATGCAAAGTGAGGACTTTACACACTAGGTGACTGCTCTAGGCCCTGTTGTGTTACTTCAACCCCATAAGAAGATTGCAGGGCTCTTAGTTGTACTTCTCTTCAAAAGATATTGCTCTGGAAGGACAAAGCCCATATCTTCAAACCTCACAGTAAATAGCACAGTTTGTAAGAAGCAGTATGTCTCACTGAAGAAATTAATCTGCAATAAATTCTATAATTTGCCTGAGATTTACTAGGTGTAACTGAGAAATTTAATAATTTTATTCAACACTATGAACTATTAGGCATTTATTTTAATAAAAATTTTTAAAATTTAAATTCTTAGGGGCCCGGTGGTGCGGCCTAGAGGCTAAAGTCCTCGCCTTGAACGCCCCAGGATCCCATATGGGTGCCGTTTCTAAGCCCAGCAGCTCCACTTCCCATTCAGCTCCCTGCTTGTGGCCTGGGAAAGGAGGACGGCCCAAAGCTTTGCGACCCTGCACCCGTGTGGGAGACCCGGAAGAGGTTCCAGGTTTCCGGCTTCGGATCAGATTGGCATAGCACCGGCCGTTGCGGCTCACTTGTGGAGTGAATCATCGGACGGAAGACCTTCCTCTCTGTCTCTCCTCCTCTCTGTATATCTGACTTTGTAATAAAATAAATAAATCTTTAAAAAAAATTTAAATTCTTAATATAGAAAAAGGCAATTCATTTCAATTAATGCTTGTGAAAATAATAGAAGGCAAAAAGCACTGTGTGAGTTCCTATCAGTTATACAAATTTCCTTGATTTCCATGAAAATTCTAACAGTAAAGGTCTGTGTAAAAACAGCAGTTCAGTATATAACTAGTCACAGACTTTAAAAAGTCCTTAAAGATCTAGAAGTACAGAGAAGAAAGAAAGTATTGCAAAATACTAATGCGTCTTGTCACCAACCTGCACAGGCCAGCAAGATCATTTTCCAGTGGATGAAGTCCTAGTATTGCCGCTGTAAGTATAAACAATAAAATACGGTATAACAACAACACACTCTCTCCCCACTATTAGGAACTTCTTATCCACAGGCAGCGAGTAGAAAAAATACCTTACCTTTTCTAACTACAAAATTCAGAAAGATTCAATTCTGTACCTGCTCCTGAGGACTCAGTTCCCAATCCCTAACTCTTGCATTTACAGTGTCAAATGTGGCAATACTCTGCATTCCAGCAATTCATGAAATCATCCAGGTCAGAAATTATCCATTGCAATGACATCTGAACTTGATAAAAAGGTTAATATAGGTGTTATTATTAAACGGAAGGAAAAGTGGACATTGAGAAAGGAGAGGGTCTATTATTCATAATTTTTAAAGACATAGCATCTTACTTGGGTTTAGAATTTATATGAGAGCTTTAAACATGGCTTTAGAGACATTTACTCTCCTACATTGAAAAACAGAGCCAATATGTACCAGTATGCTTAATCTGGATAGACTTTCTCCTATATGCACCAAAAGACTACAGCAGAAGAGGCACTAACTGATTGAGGGTAATCAAGAAAAATCCATGAACACCTTGCTGCTTCTTGGAATACCTAGCCTTCTAGACCTTAAAATATTCTTTCAGAATCCAATTGCTATCTATCAAAAAACTTAAACCCATGGACAGTGTCCTTAGAGAAAACCCATGGACAGTGTCCTTACTTAAAAACAGAGTTTAAGTAAGAAAGGATTTACAATATTTCCCAAATGAGACTTAGTGATTGTAGTGACAGGTAAGGCACCCCTCCATAACCTATCCAGATTTGTGACACATAAAATACATGAGTGTAATAAATGGGCACTGTTTTATAGTGTTAACTATGGTGTCTCGTTTTGCAGTGATAGATAACCAGGAAAAAAAATAGATGATTCTCAGTGGATATTTAAAGAATTTCATGTTAGCAAAAACAAGTGTTTAATTTTGCATGGATGTCACAAAATAATCAGCCACAAGGGATGTTGCCAAGAGAAGGAAGACAGGGGAAAGCAAAGTTCCTTAAGCAAACTGCTTCCCCACAAAGCATTTTCCCATGTCTTTTATGGCAAAGTTTAGAGATCTGTCTAGGCTATAGAAAAAAGAAAATGGTAGGATCCTTTCTAGTTGGATTATTATCTGAGATGCAGAAAAGGGAAACTGATGTATACATTGCCCATTTGAAACTCTGGTTCAGAATGGTTCCTTCATTACAGTAATCTGGCCTTCTCTGAGTATAACGTTGCAGTGTCATTGTACTGGAACATTCAATGAAATATAAATTCCACTGAGTAAATTGCTTTAGGCTCCCTATCCCTGCTTTTCTGTCCTTTCTGGCTTGAAGTCTTTACTTTTCACTACAACTGGAAAGAATGAGAGGAAAAGACAGAGAGATAGAAAGAGAGAGAATGAATATGGGAGGGAGGGAGGAATAAGAGAGAAAGAAAATTGGGAAGAAGAATAAAAGTAAATAAAAATGGCATAGAAAGAAACAAATGCAGAGATAGGATAAGAAGAGATAAACAAAGACAAGGAGATTAAAAATAGGACAGAAAGTAAGAAATAAAGGGAAGAGGGAAGAGACATTATTTATACAAGCAAGAGGTAAGAGAATAAATTCTCCATCAGAGAGAAGAAAAGGAATCTGTTCTCTTAACAGCAAGATTCAAGCTACAAATTTGAATGATAGGTGATCTTAGAGAATGCTATAAAAACTGCATAGCAGGTGTGTCAGGTGTCAGAAAAATATAGGCATTTTGTATGGGGCAAAAATCAAAGGTTTCAAGGCTAATTTAAAAATTACAGGCATCTCCAGTGAACAGTTTGAAATTGCAAGTCAAAAAGGCTGCTAGTCTGAAACAGGGAATGGGAAAAATATCTCACCAGAATGCTACGAAACCTTTGGATTTGAAGAACTACTTTACCTTCTCCTGAACTTTCCAAATCTTCTATTAAGAACCTTCTTTGGAAAACTCTAAACTGAATCCATTTAGGGAATGCAATTTTGTGAAAAACATTTCCTGGCTTCACCTCTGCATTGTGGAGACCCTGATTTTGGTGATGCTGGGTTGGCATTGGGCAACCTGCTCTTGGGCATCTGCTATAAACACTACTGAGCTGTGGAGACCTACTGTGCACACCCAGGAAAGAGAAAAGCTCCACATCAACCAAATTTTTTGATGGAAGACACATTGGAGCCATTTCTGTCCATTTTTTATACAAATTGAAAAGAGAAAAACAAAATTAAGGAGAAAAAAAGCAGAGGAAAGAATAGCTTGGAAAGAAACTGCAGAATAATAAGTAATAAATGAGATTTTGTGATTGCTTATGTTGGACCTGAAGCTAACTTTCAAAGCCAAGAATGGATCTGTAAGTCATATTTTTCCTTAAAGTTGATGTTTTCTATACTCGAAATTTATTTATTTATTTTTATTCATTTGAGAGTCAGATTACAGAAAGAGAAGGAGAGAGATGGAAAGAAATCAATCATTGGTCATTTAGTTTCCTGCCCAGATAGCTGTAATGGCCAGGGCTAGGTTGGGCTTCAGCCAGTAGCCAAGGCTTTATCCAGGTCCTTCACAGGGGTGGCAGGAACACAGTCACTAGGGATAATTTTTACAGGCTGGTAGGTAGTAAGGGTCTCTGGTCCCAGGTTACCTTTTAAAATATAAAATCTTGCTTTTCCCTATTTCTTACCTAAGAGCACATTCTCCTCCTTGACTGGGAATAATGTGAACAAAGTGAATCAACCTATCACTTCTGTGAGGAGTGATTTGAACATCAGCCCTGAATGACCCCGCCATTTTGGACCCAGCACCACTTCCTACTTTCCCTTCCCATGGCTCACAAACTTTCCCACCTTTCCAGTTGCCCATCAATGTGCTGTAACCTCGTTAGTCCACCCCCTACCAATCTTCGGTAACCATATGATGCAGTATCTGACAGATCTTTCCACTAACCCTCAAGGTCCCTCACCCTAATGCACTCCCACCTACCAATCCCCTGCGGTTGTGACAGTCCTATCCACCAAACCCCTATGGCTGCCCTCCCATCCACTTCTGCTTCTCTCACTCTGCACATTATGGCTTCCCCGCCCAGTTTTCCCCATTCTCCTTCATCTTGTCCCCTTTACCTCCCCTAACAGCCCCCTCCTGCCACCATGGCAAGAGATACTTCCCTTCTCTCTCTTCTCTCTCCCTCCAGTCCTGTCCCTACCCTGCTGGAATAAAAGGACCTCCTAAGTGCTCACTGTGTTCGGTATTTTGGCTTTATGGTAGCAAACTTATTCTGGAAAGAGAACTTAACTGTGCATAAAAGCTAACAAATTCCCATCTGTTAGAGTTGCCTGAGTTCTCAGCTTATCATCAGAATGGGAAGAAGAATCTGGCAGAAGAAGAATCTAGCAGTCCAACCCTCCTGATGTTCTGGACAAGGTGCTACTTCACTGCCCATTGTGAATGAGTTTTTGTTTTGTTTTGTTTCGTTTTCTCTACCCTTTATTCCCCTCCTTGAGATGGTGTATAAGAGACAACACTTCCACCATTCCCTTGGGTCTTTCCTCCCTTGATGCCCCCTACTGTCACTATGGCAGGAGAATTTTCTTTCATTCTCTTCAATAAATCTTGCTTTTCTTACTGAAATTCTCCACGTAAAAGTTCTTCTTTCATGTGAGACAAGTAATGAGATTGCTGTGATCTTTTGTCCAAATTCCCTGCATCAATATTCTGCTGCCTCTCCTAGGTCATTAGCAGGAAACTGGACTTGAAGCGGAGTAGGCAGGACACAAACCAGTGCTCGTATAGGGTGTTGATATCACAGGCTGCGCTGTGTCACAACATGTTGCAGGGTGCAAGCGAGATCATGCCAGATATGTCTAAAGCTTATTAAGGAGTCTTTATTAGCCAAGCTTGGTAATAACAGAGCCCACTAGAAATACAAATCACAAGTCCATATGGCAATTCAATCAATCGTAACCCCAAGAGGAACAAATGGTCTTTACCCTGAAGTCCATCCAGATCTTAAAACTGTGAAAAGGGACTGTATTATTCTTCTCTTGTCAGACAAAAAGATTGTAATTACCATATTGTGACTACTAAGCACATTACATCATGACTATACCACCATTCCCAAACTATAAACATGGAAAGAATGAGAACTTATACTGATGAGAGGGAGCATAATACCCTTAGGACAGTAAATAGACTCTCCTCTAGGGACTCCTGCATTGCTTTTCAAAAGAGACTGCTAACCTGCATTTCCATTGTTTCTGCGTTTCTTTGCCTACAAGGAGTAAGATCTATCAAGGCTAAGTTGCCCAGGAATAGCTGGTACTAGTCCCCACCTACTCCTCCATATTTTTGGAATTCTCTTACTCATTAGGAGCACCCCCAAGATTCCCAAGTATAAAAAGCCACCCTGCTGTGCTCACTCCAACTACAGGCAATCAGCCAGCTTCTGCGGATTTATTGTTCTGTTGGGTAATAAATTTGATTTGGCTATCTCTTTCTTCTCTGTTCTGCCACTCCCTAACATATAATATTTGAGATAATAACTATAAGAAAGCTTCCCTTATTAGAAATTATGCTTTCTTGCTTCTTTAAAAATGTTTATATGAGTAAAAAGTGACTTGTTAAAAAAGACTAGAGGATATTGTGAACAGAGAATGTCACACACATTCATGAATTCTGTCTCTAGGGAGGTCATGGGGGGGGCCTTTTCTGTTATTGACTGATCATGCCCATTTAGCAAGGCTGTGACTCTATTGTCTTCCCTGTTCTTTGTCTATTCTCCTCTAAGTCCATCTCATTGATATTCAAATCAAGGCAGAACTTAGTTCAGAAAAAACAGACAAATCTGGTTTGACAAGCCATTTCTTAATGCCGGCTCTATAATTCTGGCTCTATAATAGTAGAGCTTTGGCCATTAATATCTTCTCATCTTTTCTTTGCCACACACAAAAACATATCTTGATTATCAAAAGTGACACAGGCATAAAACACGACACTAAACAATGATATGGTTTATCTTTGTATTAAAGGATTCAAAGAAAATTTGCAAGGAAATATTTTGTGAAATCATGCTGCTTAGTGCTTCAGAAGGAATATCAGCAAACTTGTCAATGGTGGTGGTCTTAGAATTATTGTTTTACAGGGGTGATAGAGGATAATTCCAGAAATAGGAGAAACGTTTCCTGTTGAAAACAACAGTCTGTGTTAGAAGTCTGTGAGGAGTCAGATGGGATAATAGGCAGTTGGGGTACTCTGGTCCCTGATGCAGTTACCTTGTAAAATGCAAAAATCTTGCTTCTCTCCATTTTTTACCCTTCCAGGAACACATTCTCCCCTTGAGGGAGAACAGAGACAGAATCCCATCTCTTAGTGTTGCTGTCATAACAAAATCAAGGAGACTGTAGAGCCCTGGCTTTTAGGACCATATGGGGGGAAGAACTAGCGGCTGGAAATCCCATTATCTCTGTCTGTGGCTCTTACTTTTTGCCTAATAAAATGAAAGTAAATTCATTTCGAAGAATGCAGAGAAACAAATTGTCTGATTATCAACAACCCAGAAAAGATGAAATAAGACCTACTGAAACACCAAGAAAGAAGGACTGCTTATATGTCTGGATGTTTCAACTTGCGGCCAGAGCAACCTTGCTTCTATCTATTTGCTGGTTAATCTTGGTGAGAAGTTAGAAGAGCAGGCAGTTTGGGTTTCTGGTTCCTGCTGAAGTTACTTTTTAAAAATACGTTTTAAAAACATAAAAATGTCCTTGAGGCAGGACAAGGGCAGAATTAACATATCAATTCACCATCTCAGAATTGTTGTCTTAACAAAAGTAAGAAGTGACCCACAAAATCTCATTTCTGGGTCACTATTAAGAGATGATGCCTGACTGGTCAGCTTATCATTAGAATGAGAGGAGGAAGTTAACCAGTCCCCCCGCCCCCTCTCAGAGGTTTGGTTCTGAACCAAGTGCTATAGTGAACGAATTTTTTCTTTCTTTCCTTTTGTCTTTGAGTTCGGGCATAAAAGACACCATCTCCAAAGTTACCTAGGGTTTTTCTTTGGGATGCATAGAGCCCCCTTCTGCCACTATGGCAGAAGTCCCTTCCCTCATTTTTTTTTTCATTAAATAGATCCTGTTTTGCAAACTGGAATTGTCTGCGTGGAAATTCTTCTTTCACCTGAGGCAAGAAACAAGGTTGTTGCCGTGTTTTGGGTCAAATTCCCTACAACAATCTCTGTTAACTCCAGCTTATACTCACACTTATCTACTTAGTACATTTAGATGAAGTATAATTTTTAACCATGTACAGTCTTGTCAGTCACTGCATTCCAATATTTTATATTTTATTATCTGTACACTACTTACCTCAATAAAATATATGTTCTTGAAAGTCAAAATGTCACATATCTTTCTGAATGGGAAAAATAGTTGATACATTGTAGATATTTTCAGATCACACTTTGCAGCCACTTGACCAGAAATGAGAATTACTTGGAGCAGTCTCATCTAAAAGTACCTCTGATTGTAGTAATCAGAGGCAAAGGAGTATTTAAACAAATACAATTAGGAAGAATATAGGTTTTTAGTAAATCATTCCAACTGAGAACAGAGTTAAACACAGAGATGGGGGGAAGAAAGAGCGAGAGAGAAAGGGAGAGAGAGACAAGATTGTCAATTTTTACTTCTAAAGCAATATTGTTCTACCAACAGCTTCTGGAAAGTTCTCACAAGTAGCATATTCTCTTTTGCCCCTAATTTTTGTCTCCAAGTTTTCCTTGATTCCACACTGCTGCCCTAAAATACCCCCCTGCCTAATGTTACACTTTTCTGTCCATAAATCAGTGACACTTTGTCTCTCAGCATGAGTACTGTGAACAGCTTACTGTTTGAACAACCTCAAAGTGAACTGGAAAGATCAATGGGCCTCACTTCCAAGGAAGTGAATGATGTTTCACCTATGCTAGCTTGCTGCTAGGGTTCTTTTTTAAAGATAGGCAGAGAACTTCTCAGTTTTTCTCAGTGTGAATTGTATGACCACATAGGTTAAAAATATATATAATTCAATTTCATTTTCTTGAAGGTGACCTACCAACACCTTTCAACAAAAATCTAGAGATGGAAAGTTCATACCAGCTCTAATCATCTCTTGAAATATTTGTTATCCTTCTACAAATGTCAGATACAACACTGGTTCCTGATAAGTCTGTTCTCAATATTCATATTCCTACACTCTATAAGGGAAATCATGTTAAATTTTAATCAAAAAATATCTTAGGCTATTCAGGGTTCTGTAGCAAATACTATAATCTGGATAGCTCACATATAAATGAAATTTATGTCACATGTTCTGAAGACTGAGAAATAAGCTCAAATCCTTTTCAGATGTAGTGTCTAACAAGGGCTATCTTCCCACAGGAGCCACATATGAAGAAGAAAAAAAAGCAGAAAAGCTCTCTGGAGTCTTTAATAAATTCACTAATCCACTTAGTGAAGGCACAACCCTAAAGACCTAATCACTTCCCTAAAGTAACTGGCACACTGGGTTTCATGTTTTAGCTATACATTTTGGAAACACATTCAGTCTATCACACACAAGAAGTAAATGGCAGCATAAAGAACAAACTATATCTGGGAAAACAGCAGCAGATGGCCCAGGTACTCAACTGGTTATTTCAACAATTTACTCTTAAGCTTCTAAAGGCTGATATACTTATCCTTTTCTTAATATTTAAATTGCCTCTTGTGACTTCAAGTACAGGTTGAAATTCTTCAATTAGTAAGAATTTTTAAAGAATCCTTTGAGTTGTTTGGTCAGTTTCTTTTGTTACTAATTTACCATCCAACCAGTAAAAGATGAGAGTCTATCCACATACTATTTTCATATATTTCCACCTCACACCCTCCCTATGCCCACCCTGATAAATACACAGAACATGTACACAGCATTTTATGTATAATACAAGAGTTCAGTGGAGCTATCACACACACTGGTTCATAAAGCTTGCTTACATAAATTATTCCTAGCACCTGAAAACCTTTCCCTACCATTTCTACTTTCTATCCAGCTTTATATCTGTACACAACTCTTCTCTTTTGAGGCTTGCCTTATAGGCAATCACATGCTCCCTCAAACAGCATTAGAAAAGGCTCTAGCCCTGCTGAGTACTCTTTGCTCCCATGACAGCCTTACTATATCCATATTCTTACACAGCCTTTACTAGACCATAAGGTTCTCAAATGCAGGTACTGACCATTACGTTATTTTGATGCCTGTGGTGCACAAATAAACACTTGGTGGAAGGAATCCTACATCAAAAGTTAACACAGAACTTAGCAGAAACAAAAGTACAGACCTGGTTCTTGAATAATATTGCTAAATGTCAGTAACTGTACATTTCATCTGTTTGTTCTCTAAATCGTTACAGAAATAATGTGACCTCCAATATTCTGGCCTGGTAAGTCTATACATCATAGCACATACCAATATTGAATGGCCCTTTAAGATCATGGAATTTTATGTGAATCCATTACATGAAATAAAAAATGTTTCTGGATCCAGGAAATATTAAGACCATACCATGCTCCGAATCATCAGGAAGTAGACCTAGAAGATGGCCTATGATCCTTCAGCAGCTCATTAAAAAAAAAAGTATTATTTTATTTTTATTGAAAGGCAGAATTATAGAGAGTAGGAGAGACAGGGAGAAAGATTCTCCATTCACTGGTTCACTCCCCAAGTGACTGCAATGGCCACAGCTGAGGTGATCCGAAGCCAGGAGCCAGGAACTTCATCTGGGTCTCCAATGTAGCTACAAGGTCCCAAGTCTTTAGGCCATCCTCTACTGCTTTCCCAGGCCACAACAGGCCACAACAGGCAGGGAGCTGGATGGGAAGTGGTGCAGCAGGGGACATGAACTCGCACCCATATGTGATTCCAGCACTTGCAAGGTGAGGCTTTAGCTGCCATGCCATCTTGCTGGTCCCTTTCAATAACCCTTTAAGAGAAATGTTCAGGAATCTCTGGAGATGATGAGAATGTTACAAAAAACATATTTTGTTAGCCTATAATCATGGATCTGGAAAGGCCTGCAAGCTCCATCCTGGTATGTCTTCTTTACCTGGGACCTAAGAAGGAAGGTACCATGTGAATAACCACTCCCCTTACGGCTTCATAAAAGAGATTGGTCATTGGAAATGATCTTTCTTCTGTCTCTTCAGACAATGACTAGAGGCGGTGATTGGACTGCCCTCTCTCCACTTCCCTTTCTCATGCATTTTCTCCTTCTGACACACTCTCCACTTCACACTAATGGCTATGTGTGTGTATGTTTGCTTTTTCATTTTTGTGAACCCTAAAACATGATAATAAATAAAATAAGGACATTGTATACACAAAAGCTTGTACAATACTCAATTAAAAATGTTAAGTCGTATTAACAGCAAGCCCAGAATTTTGTAGAATATGCATGTCTTGGTTTAAAATATGTATATCAAAATAATATTAGCATGAGCCACACTCACACCTGCAGTGTAGAATTTATAGTTGGTTTTATGTTGTGTAACCAATGCACAATGGAGTCTTAAATGCTTACTTAATAAGGAACTTTAAATATAGATTATATGATTCCTCCTATGTAACATTTTCTACTTAATGCCCTTGTTCTGCAGGGAATTTCATTAGCATGTGCCCTGATCTTGTCCTCTAAGCCCTCACAACTTCAGAGAAGCATGGCTTTAATTGAGAGAAAACCAAGCTGTGACTATGATTCAGGTGGGAAGGCAGTTTCTCTGAGCAAATTAAATCCAGTGGAACAACTAAGTGTTCTTTTACATATACTTTTGCTAGGTTTAATACTGCATATTAATTGTTGTTCTGTTATCCTTGACACATTGATCTGTCCCCAGGCACCTGTTGACAGTGAGGGATGTTCAGATAAAAAATTTTTGGGGGGCAGGGGGTTCATGTAGAGAAAGAAGGATTAACATGTGCTAGTAAGAGTACCAGGTTATAAGATTTTAGGTTAGATAACACATGAACATAATATTAACATATGATTCTGAAGATTTAGAAAGGGATGGTCTTATCAATCCAATACAAAACTGACAATCAGAAACAAAGACAATGCTTGGGTTCTTGAGAATTCTTTCTAATACCTCCACTTGGTAGTACAGAAATAGATAAGCCATTTGGTGTACCAGTTAACCTTGTCGGATGAAAGTTAGTTGAACATGCTCATAACTACTGTAAAAGAACAGAAAGGAAAACAAGTTTTCAGATGTTTTCACACCCTGTCATCTTACCCAACACAGGATAGGAGAATTCTTACCAGACAGGGCTGGGTCTTACCTAGACCCAACCAGAGACTTCATACATGTTTCTTGAAATTGAACTTCATTGAGAGGTTTAAGTTAACCTGCTATGAGTGAAAAGGTTTATTTTTCAAATAGTTCTTCAATTTTCCTTTCTCTCCCTTTTTTCTGTAAGTATTTTTTCATTGTTATTGAACACTGCTATAAGTTTATCCTCAAAACCTTTTTGTACTGAAGCAAAACATAGAAACAGGAAGAAATGAAGAAATAAAGTTAACTGAACATGTTAATACTGAGGATAAAAGCAAATCACCGAATGAATTTTTGAAATTATATTACTAGTTTACTTTAAATTGTCAGAATATTATTTAATTCATGACTTCTGCTTTGCATATTTAATAGTTTATGTAAAACATCATGATTAAACACGGACTCCTTAAGGGTGAAGAAAGTTCACTTGTAAATTCTAACCACATCTTTATTAACTAAGGTACATAATGAAGGTTGAATTTCTTGCTGAAAAAGAAAAATTATCTTGGGTATGATGCTAATCTGAAATGTACTCCATGAATTTGCACTTTTTCTGCTCCCTTCAGACGTTACCCAACCAAGCTTCTTGCACACACATTAATTACACCAATTAGTCCCAACCATACCTACACATAAATTCAAGATTTGTTTATTTGAGCTAAATTAGGTAGTTAGTCATGACAGATATAATAAAAGTGGGCAAAAATTTTAAATCCCAGGTACATTGAACTAATGAGTGTGTTACATATTTTTACAATTAAATTACTTTATTATGTTTTGCTAAATATAATATAATTACTTCACATTTCCTTATTCTGCCTAAGTAGGGACAGAGGGAGCAGTCCTGGAATTATAACAGATATAAATGAAAGCTAGCCTGTAACTATGTCCTCCTAGTTCTTCCCTCTTTCCACATACATGCACACAGACACAGACACACAGACACACACACACATATATATATTTGATTTATATAGTTGGAATCCCAAATAAGGGTCCTGTGTTTCAGTTTTATATATATATATATTCCTCACAAATTCATTTTTCTGATGACAACACAGAGATTCAGACATTTTATGTAACCTATGGTTTTGTAATATCCAGTTTATATAGCACTATATATATATTGCTATAGTTTCTCATTTATGTTTTAATTCAGTATGCCTTCCAACAGGTAACAATTTAATAAAGCTCTCACTTTATTTCCCTGCCTTTCTTTCTAGAACACCTTTGCCACAGGAATTCCCATGCTATGTTACAATCACAGGCTAACTTCTCTTGTTCATTTTGCAAAGGTATTTGTGCTGAGTTTGTAACATGCCAGGCCTTGTTTGTTATATTTCCCCCTGCATTCGTTCTTCAAGGTCAAGGACCACCTCCCATTTATCTCCTTGAATTCTGTTTCCAGCACATATACAGGAGGAGGTTGATCAAGAGTTATGGGAGAAAAGTTATAGAAATCAGAGTCATAGTGACCCCTAACATAAAAGACGATGGCAATGGGAAAGCTAGAGACTGAAACTATGTGAAAATAAAGCCATATGGCTAAGGGTACAGCCATTGCTGCTGAGATATGACCTTTGTAATCAAACCCAGAATAAATGCAGTGAATTTACTGGGAAATTGTCAAGTACATGGATGGCAAAGCCAAAAAAAGAGACTCCAGACACTGTGTTTTAGAAGATCAAATATGTAAAGTGATCTCTGTCTCTTTAGCTACACAGAAAAATTGCTTGTTACTTTGAGATAGAAAGTATTATGAGGTAGGAGAGATGAAAGGAGAACGTATACAGCTTAATAATTATAAGGACAAGTGAAAATGTAAAGAGAGAGAAATATCTTAATGCTTATGCACCCTGATGTGTAAAGATTCCTGCAAAGAAAATGATAATTAGAAATGGGCTATTTAAAACACTGTCAGTTGTAGAATAACGAACTAAATAATAAATTTGCACATAGCCATACATTGAAAGTCTACTCAGTTTTTCCAAATATTGCATACGTATACTCAGGTGTCAGATTTCACATGTATTTCATATTCAGAGACATCTATCAGCTAAGATCCTAGCATCATCCTTGCTAAATGGGTTATGGAATAAAGGCACAGGAACGGGCAATAACTTACTCAAGGTTACTGAACTCAGAAGTGCAAGAACCGGCACTCATACTCACACAATTTTGCATACACACTGAGGTACACAGGAATGAGATTGCCAACACTCACTGTTAAATGAAAAGAACAAGTCTCTGAACAGCATGTATAATGATGGTCCAGATTTTCTAAATATGATATCATGTTACAAACAAAGAATGAGTAGGACAAATTAAAAGTTAAGGAAGAAGATAAGTCAGTCAAAAGTTTCTGGCACATTCCCAAGTAATTAAAGAAAGCACTGCCTTTGAGAGATGCGACATTCTGAAATGTTGCTAAGACACTTGGCTCCCTTTGAAATGCTCCTTCAGCTGTGAGAGATCATTTCCAATCCCTCTACTTATTCACCCGAATGCATGTCAACTCTATTAAGAAGCTGCTTTTCATGAATCCAAGTTGACTTTCTATTAGCCACTTCTTCAATCATTAGACACATGCCAATTTTAAGGTATAAAAACCCCCATCACTTATTTCTAGGCATGACCTAGATCTTAGCTATGATCAAAACGCAGTGATAGAATTTCAAGTTTAACTTACTTGCATGTACTTTTTTATTTTCTCTATTTAGGTTGTTTAAGTTTTTAATCTGCTTTTAATTCTACTGAAAGAAGAAAGCCACAGCAAATGGAACAAATCAAATGACCCCAAGCAAGTGAGGGAGAAATAAGAGCAGTTTCTGCAATATAGAATTTCTCTCCTTCTCCTGGTATGTTGGCGTGAACCAAAAGATAAAAATGACAAGGTCAGCCAGCAGCTCCAGGGGGTCCTTTCGCAGGATAGGCAGCCTAGGATAATGACGGTCACACAGGAAAATTACCTGTTATGTCCCTCGGGCACAGAGACAGAATAAATCAAAGCAGTTGCAAGGCTTGGATTTGTCAAGTTGCCACTCTTCCTTTTTTTTCAGTACTTCTGATTCTCTGAGTGATTTATTTATGTGTAGAAATTTTGAAAGTAATTCATTAATATTAGAGAAAGACTTGAAGAGGGCTTTGGGGCAGAGACCTGTTGGTTAATATATTCAGTCTTTCCTCTCTGCCATCCCAAGAGCTTCACATCTACTTTCATCATATTCTGATTCAAATTTCTTAGATATGGGGGGGTCACTGAGAAGTTATAAAATGTTAGTCTACAATCCCTAGTGAAAGTTGAGACCCCAGTATGAGAGAAACTGCAGAGGTGATTAGACTTCATTTTTTAGGAGTTATTTGGTGTCTTGAGAAACTTCAAAGACTGTAAAAAGGATGGCAGGGAAACTATCAAAAGGGGCTGGTGTGCTGAGAAACTGACTGGAAGTGCAATCCTAAGGGTCTCATCCTCTTCCGACATGGATTTGACTACCAGTCACATTACTTATACCTTGTTTTTCTAGAATCTTCCACATATGGGAAATAAAATAAAACCTACATTATTAGAATACAGAAATTCAGAACTAGAACAGATAAAACATACAGTCACACATGGCATTTATTATTTAGAAGAAGAGCTGTACACACAGGTTTTGGCAAATCACACACCTGATTAATTGTGAATGGTAGATCATGGCAACAGAGTCTGAACTCCAGATCTGAGCTGATCTCTTCCAAACAGTCCATGGAAAAGAAAAGATGGCAGGTAAATATACACCTGAATATGTATATGTGTATACTGATATACATAGGTAGGTAGAAAAAGTTACAAATTGTGGACTATGTACCTTGTATTTCAAGGATTCTTGCTATCTAATTAGAAAATGAGAAGGCTAGGTTAGCAATAATGAAAGCAAAAACTGGCATTTACTGAGTATATTCGAAGTGTATATAATAATATTTGCTCTATAATATTGTGTGTAATAATTATGAGAAATAAAATACAAAACTTTTATTGCCCTTGTTCTATAGATGAGGAATTCAACCCAAGAAATGTAAGATGGGCACTATTAGCGACTTTCAGTTCTTAAGCTTTAGGAGCACCCTCATTGGTATAGCCTGGGCAATTCTACTTCCTGTGAACAATCTGATTTAACTGGATAATGACCTAGCAAAGGAAACATGTTGTTATCCACACTCTGTAGACATCATACGTAGTTCTTTGTACATGCAGGAAGTGCTCCAAGCAATGTACATGTATGTCCACAATTACTCTCCTCAACCTACCATGTAAGGTAAAGTTTTCCATACAGTACTCAATTCAGACAGGAAAACTGGAACACAAATTGATGATGTAGTTTGTTCCATGTCACACAGCTGGAGCATGTTGGCCTTTCAATACAATATAGCCACAAGTTAGGGTTAATACCAGCCACTTTACCCTATTGTTTCTTTAGTAAAAAGAAATGATGATATTGTGTTTCTCACACAAATATTTTTCCAATTTACTGGTCTTTCAGGAAGGGAAACAGCAATAACAAAAGAAGACAGCAACTGAGTAGAAAGCGCAGTTGAAAAATCCAATTAAAGGACAACTGTTAAATCTTAAAGACGATCTCATCTTCTCTTAACACACCAGCACATGGGTTTCAGGGTCTAAAGCTGGGCTTCATGAAATGAGTGCATGTTACAATATCTGTGTTAAAAAGGCTTCCACAACTTTATTTCTAGTCCAGGTGCACAATATATCATATTTAACATTTGTAAAAGCTAGATTGTAGTTGAGGACCGTAAAGGCTATAAGAAATCCAGATTAAAGAATAAAGAAGCCTGTTTGCTCTACCTTAATACAGCCTTCAATAAATGTAAATGGTGATGAATTTTTATTTTTATTTGTGTTATAGAAGCACGACACAAAACACACAAAGGGAAATCATAGGTCAAAGCCTAACCACAAAAGGCCACATACTACCTAAAACCAGAGTTTAATGCAATCTCCCAGTCCAACACTTATGTTTTCCAACTATTTCTTTTCAGTTGCCTGACAATTCTAACTTTGGTGCTCAGAGTGCTATACCATGAACAAATTTCTCCTTTGTGGAATAGGGGGAAAGCTGGAGCTACAAACTGAGAGATGGGCTGAGCTTCTAATGCCAACAGGCAGTCATCACTCTGCATAACAAGAGGTGACTGGATTAACAATTTCTCCAGCAGTAATGACATCAGCCAGAGCCATGCCCGAGCAACACGTGTGTATGATTGCTCATAAGGGAAAGCTTCTCACTGTACCTGTGGTGACTGACACTACTCATCTCACCTTTCCCTTCTCTTAACATAAAGTCAGCATGGCCTCTACTGAGAATGAACGGTTCCTTTTCCTAGGCATCCTCAGCTTTTTGTTTGTGCTATTTTTATAAATCTTTATTTATAACATTAATTTGCATCTTTGCATCTGCCTTCCAGTAGGACTGAAAATTGCTTTGCAATGGAGCATTCATTTTACTTATTCTTCACTACTTCATCCTTAGAATTCTGCACATAATAGTAGCTCAAGAAATGCTTATTGAATGAGTCAATGAAAAAAATGGAGTAAGAAATAAAGCACAACTTCCAAAGAAACCAACAATTTTGACTTCTTGAATTTGTGATATTTCTTATTAAAATTTGAGGATAGTGAACATGGCAAGGGTTATTTAATACCCATTTGTGATCTTTTCAATTCTTCAAAATTGCTTTTATTATCAACCCAAATCTACTATTATTATTATTATTGCTATTATTATTAGTTTTTTGATATGTTGGTGCTCAAGGAAACCCAGAGATAGCACTTTGGATTTCTTTTAAAAAAAGAGATTTACAGAAAAATAGAGCAAATAAAAGAGGTATATCTTCCATTGCATGATCACTCCCCAAATGGCCACAGAAGACAAGCTGGGCCATAATGAAAACAGGAACCAGAAGAATTTTCTGGGTTTCCCATATGAGTGGCAGGGGCCCAAAAACACCAGGATCATCTTCAGCTGCTTTCCCAGGTACAATATCAGGGAGCTGGATCAGAAATAGAAAAGCCAGGATTAGAACCAGTTCCCGTATGAAACGCTTGTATTGTAAGCAGGGGCTTAACTCACTGGATGGTAAGGTTGGCTTTTGGGGTTTGAAAATTTAAACACATGTTTGAATAAAAGGAGTAAGGATCTAATTCCAATCACTACTCTAAAAGAAATGATGGATGATGAGACCACCTGAAAATGGATCTGAGATACACACATATATATATATATATATATATATATATATATATATAGAGAGAGAGAGAGAGAGAGAGAGAGAGAGAGAGAGAAAGGTTTTGTTAATCATTGGAAGGAACAGACACATCTCTCCTCAGAGAACAAGCAAACCTTGCTCTTTGCCATCAAGGACAAGCAAGGTGGAGGAGAGTAAAAAGTGAAGCCAAGATGGTTAAATGACAAGATTAATAGTGCTCATAAAACTGATGGAAGCCTGTGGACATGAGAGGATTATAACAGTTCCCATGAAGCCCTGGGGCATAAATATTCAACAAACAATCACTTCTTGGTCTCATATCCTCAATGGGCCCATAAGGTAAAAGTGAGAATATGATTCTCTCTTGGAGAACTTGATGATTTAGCAATTAAAGGAAGGATAGCAGAAATCTAAAAAAAAAAGTTAAATTTTTTTTCCCTTCATGCTATTTCTCTTCAGAAGTATACTCAGGTCAATCGCAGCCTGAAGAAAAGATTGTCACTCACTTGGCTTTTTCTGTATGCTGCAGCCTTTGGGATGCTCCTGGTAAATAGCGGCCCTTGTTTAAACTGATCCTGTGTGTGTCCCTGTGCGCTTCCTTCCGTGATCTGCATCTCTCTGGTAAACAGACTTGCAACCACAAACTCAGGCTCATGTTTGTCACCAGTTAACTATCCTTACACTAATGTTGCTTTTTTTGGTAATTTTTGCAACAAGTTTTAGTAAAGAAGCTACTTCCTTACTATTAAGTGAAAGAACTTTGCCAGATCACACCCTTCCATTTCTGATTCTGAAACTTGAGCCAATGCAGTCAACTTTTCCTCATTTCATATTCTAGTCACTTGCGTAGGCCAAGGCAACAGTGGCACTATCAGAATATATTGTTGAGCTTATTCCTGCCAGGAAGAAGAGAGTGACATTGCTCACTTTCGAAAGCTAAATCAACTTCACAAAATGTGCCATCAGTTTAATAAGAGGCTATATTTATTGAGCACTAATTATGGGCCAAGGACTTCACTGAGTGATTTACAAACATTATTTCATTAAACTATCACTACAGCCTTATGAAGTAGGTATTTTTATTATTCCCCAGCTTACAAGTGATGTAACTAAGATTTAAAGTGGTTATGTAACATACTCAAGGTCACAAAGCAAAAAAGTTAGATGAGCAAAGATTATAATCCATATCTGCCTGGCCCCCAGGGTCTGACCTTCAATTAATGTTCTACCATACCTTACACACTAACATGTGAGCAGAAACAAAGTACTAAATAAATGAGCCATTTGAAAAAATGAACAAGATACTTATTAAAATAATAAGGTGACTATTTAAAAGATCGAAGTCCTTGGAGGTGCAAACATACTAGTATCACGGCATTAGCAATTGTGTAGATTTTTCTTAGAGGCCACAGTATGAGAGCTTCTTCTTGGAAATACAGGATGGGATAATAGCTAAAGGCATCAAAATTCAACAGAGGTAACTTACAATCAAAGTAGTTATGAAAGAGTAACTCCTTTGCAAGACAGCTAATGCACTCCAGGTTTGTCCCTGCCTTTGCTAAATTGGTTTTGCAGTAGATGCTTAATGGGATCTAAGACAGCAGGAAACCTCTCCCTAGTCTTGTTAGTATCAGATGGCATCCATTGCCTTTGCTAAGTTTTCAAGGATGAAGTTTCTCAGTAACAGTCTGTACTCTGTATCTCTTTTCTCTAATATCTCTTACCTCTGCTTATCTCTTCGCTAACCTGGGTCTTTCCTCTGTTGCATTCCTTCCCTACTAACCTTCCAAATATCCCTCTTCCTGTTGCTATTAATTATTGTCAGTCTCCAAAACTCATTTAGACTGGAAACTACTTTATAAAAAACTGTACAAAGAGTCAAATTAAATGTAATTTTCCAGATCTAAAATCCAATTTCCAGCACTAATAATTCTGACCTAGACATTGAATCAATATGTGTTATAAATGGCATATCATTCATGCAATTGAACAAAAAACTATCATGAATTAGAGAAATGTTAACCACTGAGACATATTAAAGGCATGATAAGATGGTGCTTAAGCAAGCCAGCTCTGGCTATGGAAGGTTTGATGGCTAGCTCTTCCACTTAGATCTTTTTAAGTTTAAGAAAGTTATTTCAGTGCCCCAATTTCAGTTTTCTCATCTATAAAATGTGGCTAATTACATTAATTTCTCATAGGATTATTATGAATATAAATTGAATTAATACATGAGTAGTTGTATATAGTAAGCTCTTGAAGATACTATGATTACCATAATATGTCTTTACAATGTCAGGAGACCTTTTCTAATATAATCAGGAAAATGATTGATACATATATTTTGCTCAGCCTGTAAATTTATGCTTAATTCCCTCTCAGTTTATGCAGTATGTTGGGCCTAAAACAAGACAAAACAAAGCAGAACAACCAAAAAAGAAACAAACAAACAAACAACAACAAACTTACAGAAGCACTTTCTATAAATACTTGCTTATAAAATAGAAAAGAGAATTTAAGATTTTATGAAAATAGAGGAGCATAGGATTTTGTGTCAGATTTAGTTTCTGCTTCTGAGATTCCAGTTTACGAGTAGCAAGAACTTCTGAGCCTCTGCTTCTAATTGCGAAAGTACTACTGCAAAGCACAGCAAGTTCCCAAACTCGTCGTTGCAATGATAGAGGATATATAATGAAAATGCATTGTAAATTATAAATCACTACTTCTTTGGTTACTATTTCACTTTGCCAAAGGCATTTAAAGGCAATGAATTAATGCATCATTAATTAACCATTTTTGTCAGGAAATCTGATATGCAATACATTTTTCCAGTCCATATGTTATAATTTTGAACTTGGTCTTTCCATACAAATACTATTATCTCTGTTTCATTAGTGGGAAAAAACATAGTTTAGGAAATTATGGTATGCTCAAGGTTTACACTGTCAAATGACACTGAAATTTAAACACAGTTCTGGTAAGTCAAGATTCTTTCAATTATATAAAGCAGCCTCTTTATTATACCTTTTCACTGGCACAAGTACTAAATACAGGCATAAAATTAGTTAACTTCCTCAAGAATGTATACTCTATTTGGAGATAGGAATTACTTATTTTTAATAATTAGAAAATAACAGGGCCGAGTGTAGTGGCCTAGCAGCTAAAGTCCTCACCTTGTATGTTCTAGGATCCCATATGGGGGCCAGTTCTAATCTCAGCAGCCCTGCTTCCCATCCAGCTCCCTGCCGGAGGCCTGGGAAAGCAGTCCAGGAAGGCTCAAAGCCTTGGGACCCAGCATCCACGTGGGAGACCCAGAAGAGCTCCTGACCCTTGGCTTCAGATCGGCTCAGCTCTGGCCGTTGTGGTCACTTGGGGAGTGAATCATCAGATGGAAGATTTTCCTCTCTGTCTCTCCTACTTTTTGCATATCTGACTCCCCAATAAAAATAAAATAAATCTTAAAAAATTAGAAAATAACATAATATCATATTAGAACAACAGTAGCTACTGAAATAAACAGGTGCTAAAAACTCAGGAGTTTATAACAACAGCAAACACATTTCTTACTCATCTAACCATACAATGTGGAACTTCATAAAGATGAGTTTGTTCCTTCTCATGGTGATTCATGGAATCAAATATTTTACATCTATGTAGAGTGTTTCATAAATAAAGTATATAAGGAAACTTCCTACATAAAATATAATATATCCTCAGAGAAATAAATTATTGTTTACACTAAATTATAATAAATAAATAATAATACATGAGACAAATTGTGCCTGAAAAACCTGCAAAAAATATAATGAAGCACCTCACCTGTTGACTTTTGTCTGCAGGTTAGTTGGACGGAGCTGTTAATCATATCCACTAGGTCAGTGTGCCTTGGGTAATACGCACGTAAGAGCTGTTTCATCCTAGCCATCTGGAGCAAGCATGAGCGATCTCTTATTATTTAACAATACATTTCTTACCAATTCCCAGAAAAACTCTGCTTAAAATTAGTCAGTAACCTCTTGTTTTGTAGCTTCTATATAGAGATGTTGGGTCAGGAGATGTTTGTAACCAATCATCTCTAAAGAAAATAACCTTTAATGCAGGAAAATTTCACCCCTGCTTACCTGAAGCATCCCTTTTTGGAATAAGCCAATTTATGATGACAGTGTAATAAAAAAAATGAAAATTTACTGTCATAGAATGTGTAAATTTTGATTAGAATTTGATCGCTTTGGAACACTTAAAGTTGTTGAGTTTGTCTCCTATGCCTATGTCATTCATATTGTATCCTAAAGAAATCTTAATCTTTTTACAGCTTATTATATTGGTATATACATACTTAATTTAAATATAATGAATAAAAATAAAACTCATTTCACATAAAGTCAAGCTGACAAAGATTTTTGAGGCTATCCAGCAATGGACGCCCTTTCAAATTTCTGAATTAAGGACAAGGATTTTTGAACTTGCTTCAGGACTACAGATATGACCAAACAAAAGCATAAGCGAAGATGATGGGTACTGTTCAAAGCATGTGCAGTAGCTCTCTCTCAAGAGAAAGGTCAAATGCTTGGTCAATTACTATGTGCTTTAGTTCCTTAACAAGTTAAATGTTTTGATCTTTTTTGTATTTCTAAATGCAAAGACTTATTAGGCCAGGTAGGGAATAGGTACTTAACCATTTGTTATGCACACAGGACAGCTGCTGCATGGCATTTTCTCTTCATTTACAATACTAAATAGAAGAAATGACACTTTGAAACTGAGCATCAAAATGCCCTTCCTTCCTCAGAGGCTGCAGTCACAAACAGGCACTACTAAACGAAACATAAACTTTTCAGCTCAGCAACAGAGCAGCTTATGTTTAGCTATGTGGTACAGCCATTAGGTTTTAATCCTTTTTACATTTAAGTCAAAGGATAATTCATCTGCTTCACCTGTGCTCTTTTCAAACTGTCCTCAAATCCAAGCTACACTAAATACTCTCTTTGACCTATGATGTTTCCAACATGAAACTTGAACAGACGCTAAACCCAGATGACCATGAAGAAACAAGTTATAGTGCTATGAATAAATAATTATGAGAGTTAATATTTAGTAATTCAAGTCTGATAATGCTTAAATATGATGATATGACCTTGATGTTAATTTTTTTAATTATATGTATTTTCTCAAATATAGGCCAGTTAACTTTTTCATGATTTAAACTGTTTTCTAGTTTCCTGAGTTCCAACAAAGGCACTATCCTCAGGCAATTTGGAAACAGCTTTGATGCATAATAATGAAAAGTCGAACAGCACATGCAAAAACTTAATATTTATTTAAATAGCATCATGAATAAAAACTGATAGAGTGCAATATTCATCTCATGACAACAGACTAGTTGAATGTGCTATAAACCTTAAAAATGATGTGTTTTAATTTTCATAACAGCTTGAAGCAAAATTAGATGCTTTAAAATTAAAACCAAATCAGGCATTGACTGGTAAATCTTAATTCAAATAATGAGGCTTTCAGTGATCTAGTATTTCATATTAAATCTCAGATAAAAACAAAGAAAAAAATTATGACAACTTAAACAGTCCTTATGAGCTACTTACTGGGGTAGGCCTAGCATCTTAAATAGATCAAATGAAATTCCAAGGCTAATAACTTACAGGTTCTTGAATGCATCTGCAAGAGCATACAGCACAGCTCGGCGGAAAGTCGGCTGAACCTGGTATAGGGTAAAAGTCAGAAGTCAGGCTAAAAGATAGCAGTTAGACTCAGAACAATGGCTTAATCCTTTCCCTTCAAGTGCCAGGATCCAATCTGGGAGCTTGTTTGTGTCCTGGCCAATCTACTTCTCATCCAGCTCCCTGTTTATGACCTGGAAAGCATCAGAGGATGGCTAAGGTCCTTGGACCCTGCAGCCATGTGGGAGACCCAGGAGAGGCTCCTGGGCTCCTGGCTTCAGATCTGTTCAGCTCTGGCTATTGTAGCTATTTGGGGTGTGAACTGCCACATAGAAGATCTTTCTTTCTCTCTTTTCTCTATAAATTTGCCTTTCCAATAAAAATAAAGAAAACCTTACTGAAAACAAAAGAAAAAAAAGATATCAATGATGACCAAATGGGCAAATTTATAAAATTGACCTCTTCCTTCATTTGTCAACAAAAAGAACTGTACAGTGACAAAGAGAATTCGTTTTAATTCTAACAAGCTGTAATTTCAAATAGAATTATTTCAGAAATAAAAACGACATTTTTCTAGTAGAGACTGATCCAATTTTTTGTGACTTTGGAAATCTTTGCTTCTGAGTGTCTTCATCACAGCTGCCATGCCTTGATATTCCTGGATCCACCATATCTATAGCATATGTGCCAATGAAAACTTGCACTAGATTAACTAGACATGGAAGATTTTATAGTTTTTATAGATTTTATATATTATATATTGTAGTCTACAATAGGAGAGAGAATTTAAATTCAACTTGCTAAAACAAAAGTCAGGAGAATTTTTATAAATAAATAAGTTAAGGAAGAGTCATGGAAGATGTCAGGAAAAGGTTGGTAAAGGTGATTAAGCCATCTGTGCTTGCTATTTATTGCTTATCAAAATTAGACTCCATATTCTCAAACAGACCGAAAGGTAGATGCCCTATATTTCTTGATAATTCTACTTCTCAGAATGGTTCTCCGATCCTTGAGATAGACATTTCTGGACTATAAAATGCACACATCTCAAAGCAGCAGAGAAATAATTAAGAATGTGGAGTTTCCTAAAGTAACTGAGACAGAACACTGAGATCAATACTCTATTTAGGTAGAAACCTACCTAAAATTTAGTCAAGATAAGAAAAAGTTGAAGTTGTGCTGATGATACATCTTTTTAAACCAAATTATGATTTAAAGTAGCTCAAATAAGAAGCCACATATACCAATGAAATCTTAAGTTGAATTCTCTTAATACTCAAATGATCAGATACCACTAGCCTTTAGCTTGATTTCCTTATGGAAAGATTATTTCTTTAGTATTCACCTAGAGTTTGTCACAGTTACAGCTCCATAAGCTAAATATTTAATAAACAAAATTAATCTCTTTAAGTCTCTTATGAAGAAATAATGCCCTTTTGTCCATTTGCCTTCCTAGACAAAGAATTCCTGACTAAATACAATATAGTAGGCCAATCTGTAAATATTGTGACTTTTTAAGCCCAGATTTCCCACAATGGGAGAAGAGAAAAAAAATAGAATATAAGATATTGAGAAAAAAAACCAATAGCAAAAATACAACCAATCCAATTCAAAAATGGGTAAGGAATTTGAATAGGCAGCTAATCAAAGGAAAGTAATACAAATAACCAACAAACATATGAAAATAAAATGCTCAGTATCAGTAGCCATTAGGAAAATTCAAATCAAAACTTCAATGAGATAGCATCTCACTGCTGTAGAAGATATATTATCTAAAACACAGAGAACAATAAATTCCTCTAAAAACATGGAGAAAGGGGAACTCTTGTACACTATTGTTCTTAAAAAACTAAAACTAGATTTGTTGTATGACTCAACAATCTCACTACTGCTTATGTACCCAAAAGAGATGAGTTCATTGCATCAAAGAAATAATGTGACTTAAATTGACAACTTGAAATTTGATTATTGATTTTTTTCCTTGTCTGTATTCATACTGAATCCTGTGGAGCATTGAGCTCATGACGATGAAGTAAAATGAAAATGTGTTATTATAAAATAAAAACGAGAAAGGAGGGAAGGAAGGAAAGAAGGAAAGAAGGAAAGAAGGAAGCAAAAAGGCAAAGTTTTCTGATATTTTTCCCAGTTTCCACTCTTTCAACATGTGTTGTATTCTTAACACAATGAAAATAGTTTCTATTAAAATGCAAGTCAAATTGTTTCAACCAAAAGCCCCTAAGTTATTTTCATCTGTGTTGGATTAAAACTTAAAAGTGCCTTGATGCCTTTTAAATTCCTACAGAATCTAATTTTCCATTCTCTCTCTCTTGCTCAGTTTTTCCGTTCAATTAGACATTTGTTTCTTGACCTACTATCAACTCAGGGCATTCACATACAATGATCCATTAACTAGAACGCTTTTCGTCTGGATCCCTGCATGGCTCTTTTTATTGCCAGTATTATTTCTTACCTATCATTGCTTGATGAAGTTCTTTTTTGTTGACTACGTCTGAAATCACTAACCTTCAACTCACTCCTTCCCATTCCTCTACATTATTTTTGTTCTTCTTAGACAGCACTTGCAGTTTGACTTGTCTTAAGTTTTCTGACTTTCACTTAGAAAATGCATTATACAAATGCATTTTGTAGCTCTAGAGCTTAGAATCATGATTGGAAATCATAGACACAAAAGTATTTTCTTACTTGATTCAGTGCTAATAGAGTAACACAAAACACCAAATGTTACTTACATGTACATGTGCTATGTTACACAGCATTCATTATATAATATGTTTCAACAGTCTTAAAGTTTGCGAACATAAAAATTATGTAAATGACTATTAATATAATAATAATAAGGCTAAACATTGTGCTATAGCTTCACCAAGAGTGATTAGAAATAAGGAATATTGGTGGAAGGAAATAGTAGATTGAAGATTCACTGTTGACAACTTGAGAAAATTATCTTAAAAATAATATTTCAAAGAAATGGATTTTAAAATTGAAAGTAATTTACTTTCTCTATGTAACTCCTGAAATACTCGAATACTGCAAGTCACCATTATTACAGCTCATGTAGGAAAAAGAAATTAGTTGAGAGGAAGAGAATACACTCACTCATGCCAAACAAAATAATCACTGCTCTTTGGGAAGTGTAAAACCTGAAAAAAAAGTAGGTTAAAACAAAGATTTGTAAATTCTTTACAAAATTTGTTACTATACTTTATGAATAATTTCAAACAAATACATTTTGAAGTATTGCCATTTTTTCTACTTCATAAGTCTGATCAATGCATTCTTTTTCACACAACCTGGGTAAAAAATTGGAAACCATGTCATTACTACTCCACATGCCTATAGAATTTTAAATAATCTCGGAGATCCTTGGTAAAACATCTTTAAAGGATCTGAAAAACTTCATAACTCTCTCTGCAATTAATGAGTTTTGCTCATTCAAAAAATGTGAGATCAAGTAATCGTATCTGTTGCATAATATCCTTAAGACAGTTAATGTATATTTCTGCAAAATTAATTATATTTATTTTGTAAGCAACATTTGAGAAATTATAAGACTCCTTTTGTACAGACAGTGCCCTTGATTGCTCTTTAATAAACACAGAAGTATCCAGGGTAGAGCTGACTCAGATGCTACTATGAAAATGTAATAAGCTATCATTCGCGTCCCGAGAGATGAAAGCATCTTCACACCTAAACAGAAATCTTCTGGTTATGCCTGCTGAACTTCACTGTGGTTGTGAACAAACATCCAAGAGACTCTGCTAGCCAGACATCTTGTAACTGCTCAGATACATAACTAAAATCTCCCATTTAACAGAGAGTTGGAAAACCATAATGAAACACAAAGTCCCTCATTTTTTACTTACATAAAGAATAAGCAAGCATTCACTACATTAACCTCTTAATTGGCTCTTTCTTTCTTTTTAGCACTCTAAAACTTCTGGTATTCACTTTTACAAAAATCAGAGAGAGGCTTGTCCAGAGAATCATTCCTAATTTGGACAGTTCTGCAACAACACAAACTCCACCATCATTAATAGTTTATTATACAGCGTGATGATTAACTTGGTTGCTTGCATGATTTTCCACTAGCCTGTAACCAACACACAAAATTTTATCTTTGGAGTATTCATACTATGCTTCACATGATATTTATTTAATGGATGATACACAAGCAGCAGTCAACATTTTAAAAACACGTATTTATCTATTTTTTTAAGCCAGTGTCATAGCATAGTGAGCTGGGTCTCTGCCTGCAGCACCAGCATCCTATGACGACACTCATTCATGTCCCAGTTGCTCCACTTCCAATCCAGCTCCCTGATTATGGTCTAGTGAAACAGTGAAAAATGGTTCAAGGATCTCCAACATGTGCCTGTGAATTCATGTGTGAGATCTGGAAAAAACTTTTGGCTGCCAGCTTCAGATCAGTTCAGCTCAGGCCATTCTGGCCATTGAGGAGTGGCCCACCAGTACAAGATCTTTCTGAGTCTCCTCTTTTTTCTGTGTGACTCTGGTTTTCAAATGAAAATAAAATAAAGCCATTTATTTATTTTTAAATTCAAAGTTAGAGTGAAGGAGAGACCAGGAGAGATATCTTCCACCTGTAGGTTCGCTCCTCAAATGGCCACATTGTCCACGGCTGGGCTAGGCTGAAACCAGCATCCAGGAACTTCATTTTGGGTCTCCCACATGGGTGGCAGGGGCCCAATTACTTGGACCATCATCTACTGCCTTTTCCAGGTCATTAATAGACAGCTGGATCCAAAGTGGAGCAGCTGTGACACAAAATGGTGCTCAGACGGGATAATGGCATTTTGAGTGTCAGTTAAACTCACTATACACAACAAAGGTCCCTGTAACGTGTCTCAAATAACAACAATAGGTACTAAGTTAAGCTCATAAAATCTATGAATGCCAGGGAAACTGGCAGTTAATGCCTTGATTAAAAAATAATTGACCCGGGCCCGGTGACATGGCCTACTGGCTAAAGTCCTTGCCTTGAACGCGCCGGGATCCCATGTGGGTGCCGGTTCTAATCCCGGCAGCGCCACTTCCCATCCAGCTCCCTGCTTGTGGCCTGGGGAAGCAGTAGAGGATGGCCCAATGCCTTGGGTTCCTGCACCTGCATGGGAGACCCGGAAGAAGAAGCTCCTGGCTCCGGACTGGCACAGCACCGGCCGTTGCGGCTCACTTGGGGAGTGAATCATCAGATGGAAGATCTTCTTCTCTATCTCTCCTCCTCTCTGTATATCTGACTTTATAATAAAAATAAATAAATCTTAAAAAAAATAATTAACCCAAACTATCTTTAGATGAAACTAAAGCCTAATATGTGTTTCCAAATCATAGATTCAGACTTTTCCACAGTATTCAAAAAAAGTCTGAAAGATTGACTAACCTATACTTTTCAATTAACACTCCCCAAAATTACAATTCATAAAATGAATGCATGTGAAACTGCTTTTTAAAGAACTAATGCAGGGTTGTGGTTGGACTCTGGAAACCCCCCAAATCACTAGAACTCATACAACAGAATGGAAAAAGCATGCAATTCTTCCTTCATTTCACTGGAGAATGAATATTTTTACTTGTACAAGAGGAAGTAACTAGTACTGAAAAGATCCAGCTATGACAAAGAAATGAAGGCAAAGAAGGTGCAGAAAAACTGCAAAAATCCTTAGGGGGAACAGGAGAAAGGAAGGGAGATGCTGCGGCAACAAGTTAAAAATAGAAACAGAGACCCTCTTGCCAGAAAATTCTCACCTCCTGATGGAGCTAGAGCATCTCTGAAAAGCAAAATTCTAAAATCTTCCAGGAAATCTCAGCCTTACACAATGATCTTGAAGAGACTAAAGGTATTAAAAATTAATTACAGAGAGCTGGGCAAGCAAATGATGACATGGAACAAGCAAAATAAACCTCTGTGACAAGTCTCTGAAGAGTTCAGGCTTCACTTGAATTAAACCAATAATAATAATAGAAAAAAAATTCCTGAAAGAAAAACAAACAAGACTTGTGAAGGAGAATCTCCTGAAATTTGTTTAGTAAATGAAAGATGAAGCTTGTTGTTTGTGGCAGAAATTGGCAGTGAAGTAAAAGCTGGAAAACCTCAAAGGGCCCGGCTGCCTTCTGGTGAAAGTGAAGAGGTTGTACATAGCCATTTAAATCCGAGGCTCAGCAGGGAGGACATGGCTCAGACACAGAAGAAATCAGGTGTGGGCTGGCACATCATTTAAGCCCTGTCCCCAGCTCCTGTGACCCCCAAATCTTCACTAGATCTTGACATACAGCTCCTGGGGTAAAGCAGGCATCTAACCTGAGTGGATATGCTGGCATCATAGGGGGCATAAATATGAAGGTGATCAGTAGCCAAGTAGTGTTCCTGTCATTCTGAGCCACAAAGGGTTGGGGAATACTTTATTTTTAAGATACTACTTTCAAAAGCTACTTAGCACCATTGCCATCTCCATAGAGCAGCATCAAAGTGCTGCTTTAATAAAACCGCCCTGAAAGAGTCTGTCCATGGCATCCACTCCTGTATTTCATGACACTTAAATCTCAATCAGTTGAAGTTGCAGTCTTCAGCACATGCCAATCAGAACAAAAACCTCCAATACTTAATAATGCATTTTAGGATGACATTTTAAATTATTTCTAAAATATGCGAACAAACAAATGCCCATCTAGAGACTGGTTAATCTTGTGAAACATGTTGCTGGAAGCAGACTTTCAAAAACGTCATGTAACTCAGGCTATCAAATGAGCTTCGCAGAGTATACACATCACTATGATAATCTAATATTTCAATTATTTGGAGTAAAAGAACATACTAATTTCAGGGGAATTATTCTCAACAACTTTTCCTTTTGTTTTTCAGTTATTTTCTAGAGAAAAAGAAAATATATCAAGTCACAAACATAGTTGTGCTCTGCTGAAATTGAGGGGAAAAATAAGTTGAAAAGTCAGGCTTCTTAACCTAATCAATTTTTAAAACTTGCATAAAATGAGCCTTTCATTTTTAATAGCAGAGCCGAAAGTAATGTTCAATTTGTTTTTAGCTCAGTGAAAATCCCTTAGTTACGTTAATAATGCTATACATGCTTACATTTGTTTTTAAAGATATTTATTTATCTGAAAGACAGAGTTGCAGAGAGAAGAGACTTGCAGAGTTTCAGAGAGTCAGACCCCATCTTCCTGTTCACTATCCAGATGACCATGATGGCATGGCAGGACCAAGGACAAAGTCAGGAGCCAGGAAATTCACTTAGGTCTCTGAGGTGCCAGAAGTACAAACCTGTCATCTTCTGCTGCTTTTCTGAGCACATTAGCAAGAAGCTGAACTGAAAGTGGAGCAGCCGGGACACCAGAGCCCATATAGGATGCAGACATCACAGTGTCTTTACATTGCTACATCACAACTTTGGCTCTTAGACATAGATTTCTATACCATTCCATAATGATAAAGGCAATCTTGGCTTTCGTTAATTTTTATTGAACTAAGTCAATAAACATTAAAAGAAATTGTATTTCATGAAGTTTTTCTGATGTTAACTTATTAATAACCTATTTTGGATAAGTAGACATGCTGCTAAATATTTTAATATTTGGTCATTTAATTGAATCTTTAAGTTTACATTAAAATGGTATTAATCCATGTTTAAATTCTCTCAAATATTTATTATTTTGTAGAATTAGAATGTGGAATAAAGTAAAAAGTTTAAGAGTTCATGATAGGGGCCCGGCGCAGTACCTCAGCTGCTAAAGTCATTGCCTTGCATGCGCTGGGATTCGACTTGGGCGCCGGTTCTAACCCAACAGCTCCGCTTCCCATCCAACTCCCTAATTGTGGCCTGGGAAAGCAATTGAGGGCAGCCCAAAGCTTTGGGACCCTGCACCTGCATGGGAGACCTGGAAGAGGCTCCAGGTTCCTGGCTTCAGATAGGAGCAGTTCCAGACATTGCGGCCACTTGGGGAGTGAAACGTTGGACAGAAGATCTTCCTCTCTGTCTCTCCTCCTCTCTTTATATCTGACTTTACAAAAAAAAAAAAATTTAAAAACTCAAAAAAAGGAAACTTCAAGAAAAGATGGAGAACTATTTAAAAAGAGCGAGAGAGATCATGGTAGGTCTAGATCAAGGGGCGAGGGCATGGTCTACTCTGCATCACAAAGATATTCCAAGTCAGTAATACAGAGCTTCCCTGAGAACCAGGCACAATTCACTCATTAACAAACAACTGTACAGATATTTTAAGACAATTATGGACAAACCAGTACAACTGAATGATGAACAATACGATGAGAAGTGATTGGAGATGCTAGGAGCATTATGTAGGACAAGAGACAAGGAAAACTGTGCCTGTGGTAAATAGTTTCAATATCATTCCCAACACCCTTGGAAATAGGCATTTAACTCTAGTGTTAAGATGCCCATGTTTTACAACAGAGTACACAGGTTCAGTTCTTGGCTTCAGCTCCTGACTCCACTTTCCTGCCAATGAAGACCCTGGGAGGCAGCAAGTTATTGGGTTTCTGCTGTTGATGTCTGAGCCCTTTATTGCATTCTTCACTACTGACTCTGACCCTGTGCCATCCTGCCTGTTTTCAGGCATTTTTATGTAAACCACCTGATGGGAACTCTGTATCAAATAACATATAGCTATTTTTTTAAGATGGAGAGGACTAATAAAAAGGTTTCCACCCACATAAAATTTGATTTTCTGTTTGAAGCAGTTCTTTTATTGCTAGACTCTTGATAGTAATTATCATTATTTACTATTTAAGGATTTTTAAAAGTCATTTTCCTTCATCTATTGGTATTATTATGATTTTATTTTATCCTTACTATCCAAATTGTAAAGTATTTTGATTTAAAAATTAGAAACCAATTATCTTTCTGATTCTTTATGTTTTTACCAATTAGTCTCATATTCTAAATTTTCTAGTGTTCTTGATTGAGATACAGTGTCAAATTTACATTTTTTATTGTTTTAAGTTTTTAGACAGAGAATGTTGAACTTCCAACATTCTGGCATATTATTTATTATTGCTACATTACCTTGATAAGCATGAAAATAAAGAAGTATGCAAATCAAATATTAACAGAACTGTAAGGAGAAATAGACAATAAAACAGGAACAGTATTTTAAAATTCCATTTTAAACAATATGCTACTACAGAAGTAATGGATAAAAGAAGAAATCGAAAGAAAAATTTAAACATATACTAAGAAAATGAATGTGAAAACACAGAGTATCAAAATTTATGGTATACAAGGAAATCATTTCTATGAAAGAAGATTACAGCAATAAAAGCTTGTGCAGAAAAAGTGATCTCAAATAAACACACTCTTTTATGATACATTACGAATAGAAAAAGATTAAATAACGAAGCCCAAAACGAATAGAAATGAGACAAAAAAAAAACCCCAAATGAAATATAGACTAAAAGGTGAGAGAAAGTAGTAATGAAGCTGAGAAATTTTCTTAATATGAAAAATGAACCTGCTCAACTTTTTGTTAAACTAGACAATAGAAACCAAATTATGAAACCGGAAGAGAATATTATATAAAGAAAAAATGACAGGTCATATCACTGATGAACAGAGATGTACAAATTCTCAACCAAAAATAAGAGCAAACAGAATTCAACAGCACAATGAAACTACTATACCCTACTATAACATAGAACGCATTTTAGAAATTCAAGAATTTCTCAGCATATGAAAGTAAATGTTTTAAAACATCACAATAGTGATGAGGAAAAAGCATCTGACAACATTCAACATAATATAAAAAGAATGTATTTCAAATATATGCTAAAAACCCATAGCTAATACCCAATGGTAATAGGTTGGCAAGATTTCCCTCTATGATTAACAAAAAGGACACTATGAAGAAGTAAAATCTTTGTTTGAATATGATCTGATATTCTTAATCCTGAAGACTCCACCAAGAACTTGCTAGAAACCCATGTGGGAGACCTGGAAGAAGCTCCTGGTTCCTGACCTCAGATTGGCTCAGCTCCAGCCATTGCGCTCACTTGGGAAGTGAATCATCCAATGGAAGGTCTTCCTCTCTGCCTCTCCTCTCTGTATATCTGCATTTGCAATAAAAATAAATAAATCTTTTTAAAAAAAGAACCTGCTAGAAAAAAAGATACATTCAGGAATTTGGAAAACACAAAAAGCAGTTGTATTTTTATATTATGGCAGCAAGCTCTTTAAAAAAAATATTTTAAGTTGTACTTACAATAACATCAGAACAGACATTATATGAAGGAATAAATTTAAAAAATAAAGTGAAAGATCTATGAAGTAAAATATATGACACCAATGAAAGAAACTGAAGACATAAATAAACGGAAATATAAGCCGTGTGTGGAATGGAAAAAATGCATGTACTTCTCAAATATCGCTAAGAAACAGGCAGAATCCAAGTCATCTAAACAGAAAAAAGCTGTGCGATTTTAGCCTCAGAAAAACAACCATAAAAGTGGAGTAATGAATTTTTCAGGGGCAACTGGAGAGAAGTTTGTTGTGGAAAATTCACAGAAAGAGAGATGCCATAGAGTAGCTGAAGTGATGCAATCATTCAGCAGCAAACAAGATGTCACCTGCGACTCCCACAGTCAGTGGATGGAAAGGATGCCATCTCCATAGTGACACTGAGTCTGTCATGAAATGCTCGCAGAGAGCAGAGGTGACAACCTCAGGAAAGAACAGCACACTACATCGCTCCCATTCTCCCGTGGAGGCACTTGGTGAACAGCAGGGAGAAGGCAGAATCTTAACAAGGTGAAATCCTATAAATGAACAAAGAAAACATATTCATTCATGGTGATAACCCATCAAAACGTTTTTGAATACAACAAAAGCAGTGTTTAGAGTAATAGTATAATAATTAACGCCTACATCACAAAATGGTAAGGAATCAAATAATGCCATCTCAAGCAAATAGACAAGTAAGAAAAAAGAAATCAAAAATTAACAAGAGGAAATGATGAAAACTTGAGAAATTGTAAGCAAAGTTGAAAAAAAATCATACAGAATATCAGTGAAATGAAAGTATTTTGGTTTTTTGTTTGCTTGTTTTGTTTTTTGATGAACTAATTGTGTATACCAGTAAATCAACTAACAACAACAAAAAAAAAAAAAAACAGGAAAAGGCCTCAATTTAGAAAAAATAGGCATTACAGCAGATACCACAGATACCACAAAAATGAAGAATCTTCAAAAATTACTACCAATTGCAGATATATATATAGATACAAATTTTTATATGGTCAATCAACAACCTAAAATTCATATGGAACCACTAGAAATTCCAAACAGCAAAGCAATCCTAAATAATAAAAATAGAATTGGAGATAGCACAATTCCAGATTTCAACACACATTTCAGGGAAAAAGTCATCAAAATAGCCAACAATTGGAGTAACCATAGGCATTTATACAAGTAAAATACAGTAGAAAGCTCAAAAATTAATCCACACATCTACAATCAATTAATCTCTGACAAACTTAAATCAGTGCCTACAGAAAGGACAGTCATTTCTAGAAATGGTGCTGTGACGACCAGATCTCTACATACGGACATTTGAAACAACACTATTACCCCACACCCTATAAAAAACCCACATGGCTTGAATCAGAAATATAAATCTAAGGCATGAAACCACCAAACTGCTTTGGGAAAACATAAGAGAAACACTTGGCATATGCAAAAATTTCTTGAATATGATCCCTGAAGCAAAGGCAAAAAAAGCAACAAAAGATGAGCTGGATTACCTCAAGATAGCAGGTGTTGGCCCATCAAATGAAACACTCAATGAAGTCCATATAAAATCAATAGAATGGGAGAAATTATCTGTAAACTATTCATCTGATTTAGGAGCAATATTGAGGATATGTAAGGAGCTCAAAAAATTCAACGACAAGAAAACACACAACCTGGTAAGAAATGAGATAAGAATATTAACAGGAATTTTTTTGTAAGATTTATTTTCTTTTTATTGGAAAGGCAGATATACAGAGAGGAGGAGAGACAGAGAGGAAGATATTCTATCCGATGATTCACTCCGCAAGTGAGCACAACGGCCGGTGCTACGCTGATCTGAAGCCAGGAGCCAGGAGCTCTTCTGGGTCTCCCATTCGGGCGCAGGGTCCCAAAGCTTTGGGCCGTCCTTGACTGATTTCCCAGGCCACAAGCAGGGAGCTGGATGGGAAGTGGAGCTGCTGGGCTTAGAACCGGTGCCCATATGGGATCCCGGCACATTTAAGACGAGGACTTTATTTATTTTTTTTTCAACATAGATTTTTATTGCATTTCCTTTTTGTTAAAACTAATTACATTGCATTATGTGATACATTTTTTTATGCACTGGGATTCCCCCCACCTCTCCCAAAACCCTCCCCCCATGGTGGATTGCTCCACCTTGCTGCATTTCCATAGTTCAAATTCACACCCTATAAAAAACCCACCTCATTGGAGGTCTTTACCAAGTGTTAGGAGCCACAGACTTATGGGCCTTAGACTTGGCCTACCTGAAGCCTGTTGCATTGCAAAAGCCTGCAGGCAGGGCTACAGCAAGCAGGATATTAGGCCAAAACATCCTCTGTAGAGCAAGCAGAATAGAACCTCCACCCTTGTTCCTGCTCAAATAATTAGTTCCTCCAATGTTTCAATATAGATGATTAGTTCCTTCCCTGCTTCAGGGAAGATAATTACTCCCAGGAAGCCCCTCCCTTTCTCCCCCTCCCCTAGAGAAGAAGGTATATATATGAAGAGTAAAAATAAAGAGAGAGGCACTCTTTTCCACCAAGTACGAGTGTCCGTGCGTTTCTTGGGCCAGCAGCCCGGCATTCCCAGTCCACCCTCAGGGTTTGAGCGTCGTGTCCTGCAGGTCGGGACAACCAAGCATAAAGTCCAGCATCTTATTGCCCTGGTAAGTTCAATGGTTGCTTGGTGAGACCATCTCTGGTCTGAAGGAAGAGCCGGCAGAGTATCATTCCAATCAATTAAAAGTCCCAACATAATATTTCCAACCATTTACAACATTATGGCATTAATTGACATGGTATTGATTAACCAATATGTTAATAGGAAAATGCAGGTTCTCAACCACCACCTGTGACTTCTTCATAGACATTTCAATTTTGGTTTACATTCAACCGTATTCTATACACCTTAAAATGGCTTAGATTGCTATTCAGCTGTCTCATGCCTATTTTAATTTTAGTCTTTAGATTAGTTACTCCTAACTGGGGTATGGAAGATTTCTCTGCACACCCCTCCTAAACATGCTCACCTAAACTGTTGACATATATCCTGTTAGAATTATAGCGTTAGACCACCCGAAAAATAGCCAGGTTCAGCGAAATCATGCTTCAATGCTATAAACTGCTAAAGATGAGGACTTTAACCACTACGTTATCGCGCCAGGCCCAACAGGAATTTTTTAAAGGATGAAATGCAAATGGCCAACAAATACATGAAAAGGTGTTAGTACAGCTAGTATTGGGGAAATGAAAAACAAAAATGACACATAGGATTCACCTTATCCCAGTTAGGATAGCTATACCCTCCCCCTCACCAAAAAAGTAAATGCTGGCAAGGATGTGGGGGAAAGGTACACTAAGCACCGTTGATAGAAATAGGAACTCATTAACCATTATGATTCTCAATTCCCCAGAAATCTGAAAATATATCTACAGCCATTCCACTCCTGAGAATTTAGCCAAAGAAAACATAATCATATGAAAGTGTTATCTGAATTATAGCAGCTCAACTTACAATAGCTGAAATGAGCAACCACACCTAATGTCCATCAGGGTAAAGACTGAATAAAGAAATTATGGAATATATACACCACTGAATACTACTTAGCTGTGAAAAAAATATAATCCCATCTTTGGCAACAAATGGATGCAAATGGAAACTGTTATACCTAGTGAAATAAACCAATTGCAAAAGGGCAAATATGCATTTTCCGACTTGTGGCAACTGCGATACAGAGTAAAAAAAATTATATGAGGAAAAATTGACATTTGGAGTGTTGATTAATGTTTATATTCCTTATCTATGCTTCTGAAGAACAGTAATTTTTTCTAATTTCTGCTGTTCAAATTATTTTAGTGGAGAACATACGCAAAGAAATTGAGTATTTTTTAAAAATGACAAAAAAAGCGTAACAGAAATAAGAACAGATGTTTAACGTCAATAACCATTAGGAAAATGCAAACTAAAAAGTATAATTACACATCACCTCACATCTACTCTTATGTCTGCTATCAAGCAATAACAGGTGCTGATTAGGGTGCAGAGGATAATACCTGCATACTGCTGGTAAGAGTGTAAATTGGGACAATCAGAAGAAAAGATGGTTCATAGATTCTTTAAAAAATTAAAAGTATAGCTAACATTAAATTGAGCAACTACATTTCTGTGCATATATATATGTATATATGTATTCACATATATCAGTATCTTAAAAAGATATCTACATCTCTTTATTTGTTGCAACATTATTTACAGTAGCCAGGACATAGAAACAACCTGTTTACATCAACACCTGACTTTAGGCCTAAATTTAGGCCTAAGGAAAGTTTGAGATGTGTACGTATGTGTGTGTTAGGTAATTTCAATTTTTTCTTTGCCTCCAAAATCATCTAATTCCATTTACATGAACTTTTGAAAGAAAACTGGGTGTCTGCAACAACACAAATAATGAACATGGAAGACATACTGAGATCAACCAGAAACAGAAATACTGTATGATCTCCATTACAGGTGAATGAAAGAAATTCCAATGCACAGATATAAGAATAGCAGTAAGAAGGAACTTTCAGGTTTCAGGTGAGAGAAATGGGGCGATTTGGAACAAGGAAAGTATATCTTACACAGGAGGAGATTTTTCATGCAATACTTAACAAGAAAAACTTCTGGATAATGGTGGATGTGTTCATCACAAAAGGCAGTGTTAGGCTTTATTCTAACTGAATGTGAAGTGGACTTAATTTTTTAAAGACGTGTTTATAAATTTCCTTAGCCTAAGTTGGAGTAGGTATAACTTTAAGGTTACATTAGCCATACTGTCAATCACTATTTCGCCTGAATGTAGCTCAGAATTGTTCTTACAAGAATGAAGAAAAAATTCTTCTTTGTTTCACATTTGCCATTTTTCTTTATGCACATGCAACCTAAAATATAGTCTAAAAAATAGGGGTGGGCAATGTGGTACAGTAGGTAATGCCTCTGTTCTAAAGGCCCATCTTCTGTATGAAGTCATTTTTTTTTCAGTTTGAGGTCTTTTAATACATGAATCAACAAATGTAAGATATATACACATATATACAACAGCTGGAAGATATACGTGTGTATATCTATCTATCTATTTATTTATTTATAAACACTCTCTGTTTATCACTGTGCCTTTCAGTTAACTAAGTAAAGTTTAAAGAAAAACTTCATTAGTACTCTCTCCACAAATTTCTACTTTTGTTCTTCAAGACAGATTTCTTTTTTTAACAATTCTCAGTCAATCAAATTTTAACATTTGAGTCAAACTCAACAAGCCTATTAGGAGGGCCATGTTCCATATAATATCATTTTAGTCAACCGCCAACTGTGTATGTCAGGACGGCCCTAAAGATTAAGTCTTTAGGATGGCCCTAAAGATTAAGCCTTCCAGTGGTGCTATAGCTACATAGTTTGTTTAATGTACATGTTACAATGTTCTCATAAATATGAAGTTGCCTAGCAACACATTTCTCAAAACGTATCTCATCTTTAAGTGATAAATAACTGTAATTTTCTCAGGCTCTACTCCCCCTACTATGGTCCAGATAATGTCTAAAAGACAAACACGTAATACACTTCATTTGTTTCCTTTCCCTGAAGGATCACATTGCTGAGATGCCAACGTTCCAATGCCTGAAAACAGTTGTGAATATATTGGGTCCATCCTTTCAAATTATTTATGGTGAGAAGGCAAGGTTGCTACCAGCCAGCTAGACGTGTGATTCTACCACACTGTCTTAATTGATCATTTTCACTGTGTCACTTTCATATAGGAGGAATCTCAGCTTGAGTAAAGCCACATGCAGGGTCGAACTTCAGGCATGCTTGCTGCGCTCATTTTTCTTACTGCTACTGTCACAAATCACTGCAAATTTATTGGCCTGGAATATGTCTTCTAGAAATATGGAAGCGACAAGTCTTAAATAAATGGTCTGGGACTAAAATGAAGGTATTCACCAGGATAATGTTATTGGGGGGTCTTAGATAGAACCCATTCTTTCTGATTGAGTTTGCTGACACTAGTCACTTCCTTTGGCTTATATGTATGTAACATGCGTGCATGATCCTATTTTTCTTTCTCATTCTTTGTACTTTCCTCCTCTAGTTTCCCCCTATAGGGACACTGTATGCACAATCTACAAATCTCAAGAAATAATAAGTCACTTTTATTTGTACCGTAGCGTATCACTAGCTTTTTTTTGTTTTTTGAGTTGAAGTTTAGCATCTTTGGACAGATTCTTGTTCAGCCTACCACATTTGGAAATTTATCATGTGGGTCCAGTCAAATGAAGATTTAAGAATTTAATTATCAAGGAGAAAGGAAATTCATGAATTAGAATGGGCTAAGAGAGAGACAAGGGAAAATAAGGTTTGAGGGTTATAACATATTCAAGGGCCTAATGATTACAAGTCACAAAAGCACAAGCCTGATAGGAGGAAAACTAGGACATAGGAAAGAATATGGAATGAGGACTTTAAGCAAAGAGGAAGTAAGGAAAAAAGGCTGAAATATTATAGAGGTTGATAAATGGAGGAAGAATGATGCAAAAGAAATGGAATGATTACTTTTGAATAGTCGGAGAAAATGAGAAGTGAAGGAAGTTTGGGAATTCAATCTGTGGAGGTGACAGGTAGTCAAAAACTTGATAGAGAAGTAATATAGAAATTATTTATGTTTTAAAAGTAAGGTTCCAGGGAGGCATTTCATTATTTTCCCTTCTATAAATGAGGAAATTGAACTTCTAAGAGTATTTTCTCAGTCTCTAAGGAACAATCCCAACAGTAAAAACCAAGGCCATCTGTGCCTGCGCTCTAGCCAATGTACAATGAGGGAAAATGAATGCAGCATCTAACACTTTTTAAGAATGTATTTTGTGTAAAGCTTGATTTAAATATTTACACAGATCACACAATTTAGTATTCACAAATTTACTGTGAAATAAATACTACCATTATTCTCATTTTATATATTTGGACAATAGGTTTTAAAAAATAACCTAACCAACATCTAAGAGAGCATCAGTGTAGGAATATAGAATTTATATCTTAAGTCTGTACTGAGATTCAATATTTCAGGCATAATATTATTTCTCTAAAAGTAAAGGTGACTATTGCTTTTCATTATAGCATTATTTAATATTTATAAATCTTTTTTAAAGATTTATTTATTTTTATTACAAAGTCACATATACAGAGAGGAGAGACAGACAGGAAGATCTGTCTGATGATTCACTCCCCAAGCGACTGCAACAGCCGGTGCTGCGCCGATCTGAAGCCGGGAACCAGGAACCTCTTCCGGGTCTCCCACGCCGGTACAGGGTCCCAAAGCTTTGGGCCATCCTTGACTGCCTTTCCCAGGCCACAAGCAGGGAGCTGGATGGGAAGTGGAGCTGCTGGGATTAGAACTGGCGCCCATATGGGATCCTGGCACGTTCAAGGCGAGGACTTTAGCTGCTGGGCCACCTCGCCAGGCCCCTATTTATAAATCTTAATTGCAGAGTTCAGATAAGATCTCAGGTTACTCCTATCACAGAATTCTACAGAACATTAGAATTGGCTCTTAAAATTTAGAGCTACCAGGCCTGGAGCTGTAGCCTAGCAGATGAACTCCTTACTTTGCATGCACCTGGAACCCATATGGGTGCCAGTTCTAACCCCAGTGGTCACACTTTCCATCCATCTCCCTGCTTGTGCCCTGGAAAAGCAATCAGGGAAAGCCCAAAACCTTGGGATCCTGCACCCACATGGGAGACCAAGAAGAGGGTATGGGCTCCTGGCTTCGGATCAGTACAGCTCTGGCTGTTGCAGCTGGTTAGGGAGAAATCAAGCTTAAAAGTAAGTCTTTGTGTCTGTGTCTAGACAATTTAAAGTTAAAGAATGCAAAGAACTTGATCAAAGAAATAGAAAGGTATCACATAATGATCAAGCGGATCAATTCTCTATAAACCACAGCTAACTGTAACATGTATGCCCAAAACAACAGTGCATCAACATATGGAAAGCACTATATGATAGAATGACAAGCAGAAACCAATGCACCCTTTATTATGGCTGAAAAATTCAATGTACCATACCAGATATGGACAAATTCAGTAGGCAGATGCTCAATAAGAACATAATTGAATTCAGTATTGTTAATGTATTGTTAATGTACACGTGTAAACTACTTCATTAACAGTAGAACACACATTTTTCAAGTTTACCTAAGATATTCACCAAGGTGGACCAAATTTAGACCATAAACACACTTTAGCAAATGTAAAAGAATAGAAAGTATACAATTTCTACAAGTTTCTGCAATTAATTAGAAATAAATAATGATAAACTGAAAATTAAAGGGCAGCAATCAGTGAAAAAGAAAATAGAAAATCAGAAGCTGATTAAGAAGCTCAATAGGAATTATGCATTTCTAGCACAGTTAAAAAAGAAAAAAGGAAATGTTACCTAATTAAAAAGTAGTGATATTTGAAATGAAGAGGAGAAAACAACAGATGGCCGGTGAGGCTGAGGCCTGTCATAGCACCATCATGCACAGGCAGCTGTTTGTGTCCTGCCTGATCCACTCGCGCCTCAGCTCCCTAATAAAGGCCTGGAAAGACAGCAGAAAATGGCCCAAGTGCTTGGGAAGCTGCCACCCACATGGGAGACCTGGATGAAGTTCTTCACTCCAGGTTTCAAACTGGTCCAGCCCTGGCTGTTGTGGCAATCTGGAGAGTGAACCAGTAGATGAAAGATTTTGTTCTTTCTGCTTTTCCTTCTCTCTTTTCAACTCTTTCAAAATAAATAAATACTTAAAAAAATCAAAGTAATAAAAGGAAGCCAGTGTTGTGCTGCAACATGTTAAGCTGCTGCTTACAATGCTGTTATCCCATAACGGAATGCCAATTTCAGTCCTAGCTACTCTTTTTTAGTTTGGTGCTCATCCACCCAGGGGCAGAAGGCGGCCTCCAAACAGTGGTCTCTGTGGCCTATGTGGGAGACTTGTATGATGGCTGGTTTTGCACTGGTCTAGACTTGTCTGTTACAGGAGTGAGCCAGTAAATGGGGATATCCTCCCTCTTTCTCTGCCTCTCTGTCTCTGTCTTTGTCATCTCTCTCCATCCAACTCCCTTGGTTGCCCTGTCTTTTGAATAAATGTCTAAAAAAATTTAGAGTTGCCATCGCAAAAGAAGACGTCTCTTTCTTTTCTCGTGTGTGTGTGTGTGTGTGTGTGTGTGTGTGTGTGTGTGTGTCTGAGGTTTAGCTGAGGTAAGTTTACTGAACAAGCTGATGTCCCTGGCCAAAACTTAGGCCACTGTTGCATCCTACCATCTGCACCTCCTAAACACATCTCTGTTAGCTGGGAACCTGGCAGATGACATTCAATCCGTAGAAATACACAGTGTATTTCATCATCGTGGTCCTATACTTACTGTATGTACTCCACTTAATTTCTACACTCAATGCTCAAGAAAATGTCCTTATATTCAACTTGAGGTTGTTAAAGATGTTAAATATGTTTTACAGAAATTGGACATAAAGCATATTTCTGCATGGCAAATTGGAATACAGTTCGAGCAAGACGATTTTTTTTTTAAATTTTTAAAAGATTTTTATTATTATTGGAAAGCCGGATATACAGAGAGGAGGAGAGACAGAGAGGAAGATCTTCCGTCCAATGATTCACTCCCCAAGTGAGCCGCAACGGCCGGTGCGCGCCGATCCGAACCCGGGAACCAGGAACCTCTTCCGGGTCTCCCACGCGGGTGCAGGGTCCCAAAGCTTTGGGCCATCCTCGATTGCTTTCCCAGGCCACAAGCAGGGAGCTGGATGGGAAGTGGAGCTGCCGGGACTAGAACCGGCGCCCATATGGGATCCCGGGGCTTTCAAGGCGAGGACTTTAGCCTTGGACTTTAGCCGCTAGGCCACGCCGCCGGGCCCGAGCAAGAGGATTGTAAGACAGCTAATCGGATGAAAGGCAAGAATGGAGAAATGTATACAACTCTGCACATTATGATAACCATGGTATACAGAGCCACTATAAAAGCAGAAACCATGAAAGAGAGAACTTGAGAAGTCAATTTTTGGTTACAATATAGAAGATCTCATAGTTCTAGAGAATATGCCTTTGTAGTGTTGGTCAATTTGAAGATCTACCCATAGCAGAAGTCACTCTGACAATGATAGACCGGACTACAACTGCAATACCACAACAGTTCTGTTAACTAAACTTCAAACAAGATTTGAAAAGGGAAATCACAAAAGAATCACAGTTCAAGAAATGATGGGTAGAGTATGCTGCACTACAGATACTGAACAAATATTTTCACTGATCAGAGAATATAAAATACTTACTGAAAACTACATAGTATAACTGCAAGTCCCTTCAGTTTAAAAGTAAGCTTTGTGAGATAAAGAAACAAAGCTCAACTTTATACTTTTAGAAACTAAACCTAATCCTAATCCTAATTATTAATAGATTAATAATGATTCATTTGTAATGCATTTATAACTATCATTGGAAAACAGGATATCTGAACATAAAGAGAGAAAGGCATAGTTTCTAATAGTGCATCTCTGCACCTGTCTCAAATTGAATTGGGTCAGAAAAGTAATGATCCCATATAAACGTTTTTTTATTATTCGCAAAAATTACATTTTGCCATTGACATTTTGCCATTACATTTGCCATTGACATTTTGCCATAGAGTCTGGTGCCAATATTTTCTGCTTAACATTTACTTTGTTAACACCTGAATACATGTACTTATTTACCAAATATGAATGATTTTTTAAAGATTTATTTGTTTTTTATTGGAAAGCCAGATACATAGAGGGAAGGAGAGACAGACAGGAAGATCTGTCCGATGATTCACTCCCCAAGTGACTGCAACAGCCGGTGCTGCGCCAATCTGAAGCCAGGAGCCTGGAACTTCCTTTCGGGTCTCCCACATGGGTGCAGGGTCCCAAGGCTTTGGGCCGTCCTTGACTGCCTTTCCAGGCCAAAAGCAGGGAGCTGGATGGGAAGTGGAGCTGCCGGGATTAGAACTGGTGCCCATATGCGATCCTGGCACATTCAAGGCGAGGACTTTAGCCGCTAGGCCACCTTGCTAGACCCCAAATATGAATGATTTTTTAAACCACATTTCCCCCACATAAATTCCAATTATACTTGACATCAAGCTGAGAGGGTTGAATTCTTCTCACCTTTTTCCTAGCCAACACATTCAATAAATATTTATTGAACCCTTTAGAGTGGAAAAAATAATGCACTTATTAATTAGATATAAAAATATAGGTGATTTCCATTGTTTGTTGAAGAAAACCTTATTAAGTTCACCCTTGTTTTACTTGTGATATGTTATATATGATGATATATTACATCATTCACATTCTTTTGTAATTATAAAACAAAATATACTATCAAAGAAAAGTCATTTGGTAGCTATCTAAAGTTTTTTTTAATACATAATTGTTATTTTCTTCCATGATACGGTTTTGTAGGTATTAGGAGACCTCAAGACACATCCACTATTTTTTTTAGAATTATTATTTATTTTTTAATTGTAAAATCAGAGTTACAGAAAGAAGGAGAGGCAGAGAAAAGGTCTTCCATCCTGGCACTTGCCAAGGAAGGACTGCAGCTACTAGGCTATTGCACCAGGCCTCCCAAATCTACTATTTGTCAATGTTTGTGTCTTGTTAGCACAAATAATGACAAAATGACTTTTTGCCCCCAAATGGCTGATATATTGTCCTGTTGCAGGAAAAATAAAAGTGTAGGGGCCTGGCACGGTGGTCTAGAGGCTAAAGTCCTCGCCTTGAACATTCCTGGATCCCATATAGGCACCAGTTCTAATCCCGGCAGCCCAGCTTCCCATCCAGCTCCTTGTTTGTGGCCTGGGAAAGCATTCAAGGACAGCCCACAGCCTTGGGATCTCGTACCTGGGCAGGAAACCCAGAAGAGGCTCCAGGTTCCTGGCTTCGGATTGCCTCAGCTCCAGCCCATTGCATCTGCTTTGGGAGTGAATCATTGGACAGAAGATCTTCCTCTCTGTCTCTCCCCATCTCTGTATATCTGACTTTGCAATCAAAATAGATAAGTCTTCTAAAAAACTGTAATAAATTAGTATCATGAGTAATTACATGCTCAGAAATTCGGTAACAAATAAAATAGAAAAATTCTTCAAAAAATGTAAAAACACACAGATAATATACAATCTCAGTAACCGTGTATCTAGTAAAGAACGTGAATCATTAAGTAACAATCTTTTAACACAAAAAATAACAAAAGAAGGCAGGTCTTGGATTTTTTTATTTAAAAAAAAAAAGTCGTTTGTCCTTTTGGTTGTTGTTGTTTGCGTTTTATAGGAGACATTTTCCAAAGATTAAGAAAGCAAACTGCAGACTGAAAGAAAGTATTTGCAAACACACACCTGATAAAGCATGAGCACCAAAACACATATACATATACTAAAAAGTAAACAGGAAATACTTTAATGAACTAAGTTTTTATTAATTTTCATTTATTATTGAAGAACAGGCTTCAGGAGTTTCATAGACAACATTACAAGGATACAGTGATACTTTCCTGTTCTCTCCCTCCCTGCTATTTCTTTCTTTCTTTTAATTTTCACGTGATATCATACTTGCAATGTACTCTGTGATCTCAGTTTCAGTGCTCCTCTGAATTAAGAGCTCTATATAAACAATACATATAGGACTACGCGCAATAGCCTAGCAGCTAAAGTCCACGCCTTGATGTGTCAGGCTCCCCATATGTTCACTATTTCATATCCCAGCTACTCCACTTCCCATCCAGCTCTCTGCTTGTGGCCTGGGAAAGCAGCAGAGGATGGCCCAAAACCTTGGGACCCTGCATGTGTGTGGGAGACCCAGAATAAGCTTTTTGCTCCTGGCTTTGGATCAGCTTAGCTCTGGCAGTTGCGGCCAACTGGGGAATGAACCAGAGGATGGAAGATCTGTCTCTGTGTCTCTCCTTCTCTCTGTATATCTGCTTTTCTAATAAATATAAATAAACCTTTAAAAATGTAGATTACTACTGTTCTGCAGGTGTACCAATGGTTACAGCCATCAGACAAAGAACTGGATGTCAGTGTATCACAATGTACATCAGAGTAGGGTTATTTTGTAATCTATGTTACAGCTGGTCAAGAGAAAGCATTACACTGTCTTTTTTGAAACTGGCTTATGTTACTAAATATAATGGTATATAGTTATATTCATTTTGTTGCAAAACACTTCATTTTTCTTTCTCACGGCTGGGTAGTAATTCTGTGTGTGTGTGTGTGTGTGTGTGTGTCTTCATAATCTCATCTTCCTTTTCTAGTAATCAACTAATAGACATCTGGGTAGATTTCATGTATTAGCTATTGTGAATTATCTGCAGCAAACATGATTGGACAAATAATACTTTTATGTGTTGATTTCACACCCTTTGGATAAATTCACAGGAGTGGGGTGCCCAGGTCATGTGTTATATCTATTTCCTGTTGCTGAAGCATACATATTCTGTGTCGTTGAATGTGTTTACATTTCCACAGTGTATTAAGGTACCTTATTCTCATCATCCTCACCAACATGGTTACTTTTTGATTTTTGAATGATAGACCAACTGGGGTGATGTGAAATGTCATTGTAGTTGCTATTTGTGTTTTATAATGGCCAGTGATCCTGAGTAATTTTTCATGTGTTTGCTGGCCATTTATAATTCATCCTTTGAAAAATGCCTGTTCATATCTTTTGCTCATTTCTTAACTAGATCATTTATTTTGTTGTTATTGAATTTCTTGAGCTCTTTATACATTTGGGATATTAATCCTTTATCAGATATATCTTGCAAATACTTTATAGCATTCTATTGGTTATATCTTCACTTTGTTTAGGGTTTTATTTGCTATACAGAGACTTCTTAGCTTGATATAATCTCATTTGTCTACGTTTTACCTTTACAAACTGTGCTTCTGTTGTCTTATTCATGAAATGTTTGCTTATGTAAATGTCTTGCGTTATTTCACCTGTGCTATTTCCCTACTACATCATGGTTCCAGGTCTTAGATTTAGATCCCTGATTGTGAGTTGACTTTTTTTTACAGGGTTTAGGGAATCTTGTTTCATGCTCCTGCATATGAATATCCATCTTGGCAAGCATCACCTGTTGACGAGAATACCATTTCTCCAGGGATCTGCTTTAATTCATTTGTCAAGGATTAGTTCATTGTGGATGTTTGGGGTAAATTGTTGGTTTTCTGTTCTGTTCCATTGGTCCAAAACTCTACTTTTTCTTTTTAACCAATATCAGGCTGTTTTGATTTTAGCTGCCTTATAAAGTAGTTTGAAATCTGGTATTCTGATGCCTCGAACTTTGTTTTACTTTTATTTTTCTTTTGTAACTTATTTTATTTTAAAAAGGGAAAATTTCATATATTTCATAATACAGATTTAGCAGGGTACTGGTACTTCCCAATCTATCCTTACTCCTCTTTTCATTCTCCATCCACTCTCCTAATTTCTTATTTCTTACTTTCTTCATTTAAAATTGTTTTACTTTGGCATGCTGTCATTTCACTTCATAATCACAGACTTAACACTCCATTAGGTAAATGTTTCAACACATAGCCTAAAAATGTGAAAAAAATTACCCTTCCATTACACACTATGTAAAGTAATTTCCATATTCAGTGTGGGAGACATCACATCGCCTGTAATATCAGAGTTAAAAATGTTCTGAGAGCAGTTACAATCAAAAAAGTTTAGTAGTGGCAGTGGCACTGACATACAGATCAGTGGAACAAAACAGAAAGCCCAAAAATTAACCAACATATTTATTTACAGTAAACTAAATTTTGACAAGCATACTGAAATAAATCCAGAAGGAAAAGAACAGTCTGTTGGACAAATGGTATTGGGAAAACTGAACCTATGTGTGAAGTATGAACCAAGACCTCTACTTTGGACGTGATAGAAAACTTAACCCTAAATAGAACAAGCTTGTAAAACCATGAGTTGATATTATCAGATTACTAGTTGAAAACCTTATGGAGACTCTGTAAGATAAAGATGTAGGCAAAGACTTCGTGCAGACAAAGACCCCAAATGTACAGACAATCAAAGTAAACATAAGTAAACAAACAAACAAATAAATAAATATTGGGTTATATCAAGTTGATAAGCTTTTTAACTGCAAAAGATATTGTGAACATCGTGAGGAGACAACCAACAGAACAAGAGAAAACACTTGCAAATTACACAAGTAATTTTTTGTATCTTTTAAAATTTTATTATGTTTTTTTATTTTAATTATGGAGATCTATCTCATCCTTATGTAAATTTGTCCCCAGATATTAAATATATACATACAAAATATATACATATATACATATGTATATATATACATATATATATATGTGCACGAATATATATAGCTATTTTGAATGGTTATTGTGAAACTTTTCTCAGCCATGGCATTGTTTATGTATACAAATGCTATTTTTTCCATGCAGACATCACCTTATAATTTTGCTGAAGTTTCATGTGTGGATTTAAAAATGTGTATTCTGTGGCTGTATACCATACATCCATTCAGTCAATAGTGTAGATTATCTCAACTGTTTTTGTTGTTGTTGATGATGGTGATTGTTTTATCTTTTGTTGATCTGTACATTGATGAAAGTGGAGTACTAAAGTGTCCCCAATATTATATTGGAACATACGTCTACCTTTAGAACCACCACCATTTGTTTAAAATAAAATAAAACACACACACACACAAAAAAAAGAACTTATCTGACTGGACTTTAGCATGTGGCCTGCAGCCACCTAGAAAAACAGGCTTTTGAAATCCCAGTATTCTTTCTGCATTTCCTGTTTTGTTTTTGTTTGCTTCTTTCTAGTTAACTGTATCATGCCCATATTTCTCCACAGAAACAAACAGAGTAAAAGACTCTAGAATGAAAAGAGTTCATTCCTCCACTCCACATACAGAACTGGCATCTCCTCTACATACCATGCACTGAGGGTTACCAAATGCACAAAAATGAAAACCTCAGGTATAGCCAGCTTGTATCAAGCCACCCTGTATCTGAATTTCAGAATGTTGGGCATTCACTAATATTTCATAAACATGCAAGTGTTAGAAGACTAATTTAGTAAAATTCTCACTACCAAGCCCAGCACGTCAGCAATAGTGGCTCAAGTACTTGTCCTGCAAGCAGCAATTTCCATATGGGTCATGGTTCATGTCCCGGCTGCCCCACTTCCCACCTAGGTCCATACTTGTGGCCTGGGAAAGCAGTTGAAAATGGCAAAAGCTGGGCCCGGCGGCATGGCCTAGTGGCTAAAGTCCTCACCTTGAACACCCCGGGATCCCATATGGGTGCCGGTTCTAATCCCGGCAGCTCCACTTCCCATCCAGCTCCCTGCTTGTGGTTTGGGAAAGCAGTCGAGGATGGCCCAATTCTTTGGGACCCTGCACCCACGTGGGAGACCCGGAAGAGGTTCCTGGTTCCCAGCATCGGATCGGCGCGCACCGGCCGTTGTGGCTCACTTGGGGAGTGAATCATTGGACAGAAGATCTTCCTCTCTGTCTCTCCTCCTCTCTGTATATCTGACTCTGTAATAAAATAAATAAATCTTTAAAAAAAATAAAATAAATGGATTTCATAACATCAGGTACATATACTTTTCCTATAGTCATGTCTTCCTCTTGAATCGATCCCTCAACCACCATGCTCTTCATCGTCACTTTTAATAGTTGTTGCGTTTAATTCTTTTTTGCCTCATATTAGCATAACTACTATTGCTTTTTTTAATTTCCACCAAATTTGAATGTACCATTTTATATTTTTCCTTTAAGTCTGTGTATAACTGTTGGTAAGAGGTTTCTTTTAGACAGTATATGGTTGGTGATTGTTTTTAATCCCTTCTAATAGGTTGTGTACTTATTTGGGGATTTCAGTCCATTTACATTAACATTGTAATTGATAAGTTGTAAATGACTTTGTCCTGCCATTTTTTCCATATTCTCTTTGCCTGTCTTGGGTCTCCATTGTAGTATTATTGGAAGGCTTTTCACCTTCACATTTTCATTATACTGATTATTTTTCTTAATTTCCATATATAGCATATCCTTTAATAAGGCTTGGTTAAGTGGTTACAAAATATTATTTTTTTCTGTTTTTCTTAAAAGGTCTTTATTTCCCTTTCATTTATAAAGGAGAGCTTTGCTGGGTACAGCATTCTGGTTTTGTTTTATTTTATTTTATTTTATTTCATTTCATTTCATTTGTAAGTACTTGGATTATGTATCTCCATGCTCTTATAGCATGTATGGTTTCTGAGAAGAAATGTACTGCCAGTCTGATTGGAGAACCTTTAAAGTGAAGCTGATGTTTATCTCTTGCACATTTTACGATCTTTATGATTTACTTTTGAATGTCTGAATATAAGGCATCATGGTTAAAATCTTCTCTAATAACATCTATTTGATTTCTCTGTGTTTCCTGCACTTCAATGTCCATGTCCCTCTCCACGTTAGGGTAATTTTCTGCTGTTACTATACTGAAGAAGTTTGCTAAGTCATTATAAAAAAATGAAAAGATATTTCACATTTTATATCATCAAAGAAATGAAATTTTAAACAATAGAGTACTAGCACATAACAATGACGGGACTTTTAAAGTTCATGGAAAATGAACTTTGAAAGATAAAAATCTGTTTCTTTAGAAAAACTATTAAATCTCTGCACAGCTTTTCATCACCAGTTTTTCATGAGCTTTTTGAAAATGCTCCAGTGCAGAATGGTCAACAGCAAGAGCCATAACAGTATCACGTGGTGGTAAGAACATACATTTGTGCAAACTCATGCAACATGCCACATCAAGAAAGAACCCTAATGTATACTGCAGATGTTGGAGTTAACTACATGTTAATGTAGGATTATCAGCTTAAATGTACCATTATGATTTGATGGAGGGTGCATTTTTAAAGGCAGGGGACATAAGGGTATTCCCCACACCTTTACATCAGTTTTGTTGTGAGCCCAAACCTATTCTAAAAACAAATCTGCAAAATAAATTTTCTTAAATAACTATTAAGGATTTTTAACTGATGAAGATAATCAAGAGATGGATTAGGAATGCCAGTCAAGCCCACAAGGAAATTTTGTTTCATTCCTTACAAAAATAAAAAGAAAGTAATTATTAAGTTGACACGTTTAAAAAATGCTTTCTGGCCGCAGTGTACACTTTGATTTGATAAGGTGCCATACAAACAGAATGGTGGTTACTGCAATTATTGCAGGATATATTTCTTTGTGGCTTAGAAAAGGTGATGACTGTAACAAGAGTGGGCATTTAACTATTAAGAAGCAGAGCTGAAGGTTTTTCTGATAAACTGAAACTGAATATTTTCCTGTGACATTCATTTGAAGAGGTCACAAGTTGATTATTGCACCTATAAATAGGGATGCCAAAGCAATATTTACATGTTAACAAAGTGCTATTAACAAATCTCAGCATCTTTTTTTCCCTAGCATTAGGAAAAGATAATGTCCATCAGGGGGGATTTCTTTTGACTTTCTAAATACATACTAGAATATTATTCGATTTTGACAATAAAATTCAGAGATTTTGTAGCTTGCTCTGCTTTGTCATTGAGTTTGCATACTAGAGGAAAATGTGACCATTTATTCCAGAAGGAATCAGCATCCAACCAAATCAGAGAGCTCAATAATGCTTCTTAGTAATATTCTCATCAGAATTCATTCTGGCATCAAACTAAGTTCCCCAGACAAATTACCAAGTTTTACACATAAATTTTTCTTCTCCATATTCCTCTCAGCCAAAGCTTTTCCCTAACTTTAAATTTTTCTTGTTTTTTTCTCCCATAAAATAAATATCAGTACATTCACCTTAAAGAGCCTTTTCCATTTTATTGTCTTATCAGTGTCCAATTGTGAATTTTTGTGCTCAGAGTGAAATTGGGGAAAAACAACTAACAGGATTTTAAACTCTTGTAGACAACCTGTTTCTTTTCTTTTTGTCAACAATATTCCCGAAATATAGCATAGTACCTTGTATAACATCAGTGTTTAGTGAGTACTTGCTGAATAAGTAATGAGTATGCACATGAATAAATGAATGCAGCTAACTGGTCTTACATCTCACAGCAGACTGTTCCAGTCCCTCATAATAGATCACATCCCTTATTCATCACTTATTAACTGACCTCCCCCAATTCTCTTCCTTCATAGAAATACCCAAAATTCTCCTTAAATGATGAACTGGCTGGGTAGTTACTTAACTTCCGTATGAGAGGACTTCAAAACTTTCAAGGAGAGCCCAGCATGGTGGTGCAGTGCGGTAGGTTAGCAGCTAAAGTTAGGATCCCATATGGGCATGCCGGTTCTAATCCCAGTGGCCCCACTTCCCATCCAGCTCCCTGTTTGTGGCCTGAGAAAGCAGTCAAGCATGACTCCAAGCCTTGGGACCCTGAACCCGCGTGGGAGACCCAGAAGAAGTTCCTGGTTACTGGCCTCGGATTGGCTCAGCTATGGCCATTGCAGTCACTTGGGGAATGAATCATTGAATGGAAGATATTCCTCTCTGCATATTTGACTTTGCAATAAAAATAAATAAATCTTTTAAAAGTATGTAAAATATAATTAAAAGATGTGTTTATTGTAATAAATGAAATCCAAGCATAGCTTTTTCACCATACTAGTTTTCAGTGAAGGTTTAGAACAACACTCGTATTTTATAGTATATATTAAACTCCATGAATATAACGTCTACCTAGTCTTAATCACTGCTCTCTCCCTTATGTTTGTCACCATGATTGAAGAGCAAAATTAGGGCAATGAATATTTGTTTTCAAATAAGTAAGTGGCAAATCAAATAAGAGATGTGAAGGCTCAAAGAGGAGTCTTCTTAGGGAAGAAATGTGCAACTTCAGATTCGCCCTCATTTTACTGTTAAGGACATAGTGGTGCAGAGAGCATAACTGATTTAGCCAATGCTTTATAGCTAATAAGTAGTCAGATCTGTATTTTAATCCCAGTTCTCTCTGACTCCATAGCCTGTGCTTTGAAATGGAAACACTGTGCCATACTGCGCCGTTTAAGCAATGATATATTCATTTAAAGCACCAGAGATCACATTTTAGTGAGGAAAAGAGTTTGTAGTATGAGATGAATCAATCAGCCATATGGAAGGAAGAAAAAAAAGAACAGGCTGAGAATCTTCCTTTTACTTTGTACAATATGAATTGTCACAGGAATCAAATTTGGCACATACTGTAAAGCAAAGAAAAGAATTATCCCACATTGGGTATAAAATGTGACTTGCATTTTTTTTTTCTGTTTTTGAAACCCTGGATACCAAATGGCTTCTGGAAGTGAGGGTATGATGTTTTGACGACAGACTTTTCCCCAGGCAGCTGGATGAGGACCTGAAAAATTAAAGCCAACCTCAGACAAAATGAATACATTAAGCAATGAAGCAACTGCTCAGGGTCAGGCAGTCTCCTTGAAGAGAGCAGCTGTGTCTCAGGGCCCAAGTCTCCAGACAGAAGCAAGGGCAAGGGAATGGCCTATCGGGTATAAAACATTTACATCTGTTCTTCTTCAGTCAGTTCATGTTGAGGCTGTTTTCCTTGCTTTCAGCAACAATCTGGGTTCACAACAAAGATCTCATACCTGCTAATTAGAACAGAGGTCCAACAGCAATGATGCAGTCCCCACCTGTGACTGACACCTAATTCTAACAATATCAAGTAGATAGCAGCATTTATGGATCATTAATTATTATTAACTCTGCTTCACATTGCCATCTTCATGTTCCATATTGTCACCTCCGTGTGAACTTTGTGACTCTCGAAGTCTTTCCATTAGGTATCGTCACAGAATTCAGATTTTGAAAGCATTTCACAGATTCCCAAGTAAAACACATAGCCATGCAATATCTTCTTCAAAGTGTCTTTACAGGCTGTCCAGCATGCGATGCAATTCTGTTGAAGGAAATTACTGCCCCAAGATGCAGCCTTACTCTTCATGGACAGCTAAAATCACAAGAAGAATTTTCCACGGTTAAACTCAGATTTACTTCTCTGTAGCTGTTGCTCTTGTGGCCGCATTTCTCTGCTCCACAGAATTGGAAAAGTATTTTATCCACATGTTATACCTCTTTGCAAAAAATCATGTCATATTAAAAATAGCTCCAGAGTCTTATAAACTTAGGCTCAAGTGGGTTATAGAACTTAATGATCATTTATTTTTCCTAAAACCCAATCTCCCCATCAATGGATTGGGAATAGCACCTCAAGAAAACACTGTGAGGATTAAATGCATTAAATGCTCCTCAGAGTGAATACATAGACTCTGGTGTCAGAGAATATGGTCTCTGGGATCAGCTGGCCAATCTGAACCTTGATTCAGACTCTTTCTAGCTGTGTATGCTGTGCAAGATGTCTAAAATCTCCATTCTCAATGTTCTTTTCTGCATAATAGGTATGCAGAAAGGAAATAACCTGTGTAATACATTTGTTGCAAAAATTAATGGATGAATGTATGAGGTTCAATATTAGTATGAGTAAGCTAACTGCTATATCATAAAAAGATTCTAATCCCGGTGCCTTTCACCAAAAAAAAATGCAGTGTTTTTTGCTCTTAACATTGTAAGAATGGACAATTTAACAACACAGATTCCTTTATCTGAGAATATCATTGCTCTCTAAAACCTTGGATTATTTCTTTCACTGGGTCTTCTATCTTTAATTTTGAGACAATGGTCACATTAAAGAATGGAGAAGGGCACAGCATCTTAACAATTGTGGCATAGTGCAGTAGCACACCTTCACTCACACATTAGTAGCTGGAGCCTGGGGAAAATAAGGGGAGAGGCCGCACCCAACCTCCCACCCCATCCCAAGTCCCCGACGTAGGGCATGCTCCAAGGGCACTGCTCAAGTGGTTTTGAAAACCCAACAGTTCTGAATTGCTGCCACTCTCTCCATCCCAAGCATGATGAAATCTCTCCAGATTTCATCTCCATTAGCCCAGATTTTCAATGCCAGCACATGGCTGGGGTAGATATTGATTTGATCTCCATCCTGCTGTGGTACCAGGTGTCCTCTGCAGGTTCCAGTGGACTGACATATCCTCCATATGCACTTGGATTTGTGTCTACTGTTTCATCTGAGCCTCTGAGGAGGCTCAGCTTTGACCCTTGCACTCCATGATCAGATCATGGAACCTGCACTTCTTTTCATGGTTGGGGTTCTGAGATCAGCAGTTCAGTTGGAGGGATCCCCAAAGAAACTTCATCTGAGGTGATCCCAGACTTGATTCCTCTGTGTGCATGCTGGTACATGGTCCGGCAGAGTCCATCGCCCCAGTTTATGCAGATGCTGGTAGTTGCAATTGCGGGGTCAGTTCTGTTTCCAGCCCTGTCTTCCACACGAACTAATGGGTGTTACTGTAGTCCAGCCTGATTCTGCCCACCACACACTTGGCCCTCACACAAACCAGTGGGAGCTGCAACCTAGTCAGCTGCAGGCTTACCCTCTGCCCTTGTTCTCATGCTTGCCAGCATGTACAGCAGACTGATCCAGTCTGTCCCACATTCCCTTCAGCTCTCGTACATGTCAATGGGCATTGGAGCCTAGTTCAATCCAACCAGCCCCACTATCCAGCCCACATACATGCTGTTGGGTGTCGTTCTGTCCAGCCATGTCTGCCCCAGTACTAGTTTTCATGTTCTCTAGTGGTAGTGGCAACCCTAGAGGGAGGTGCACATTTTGCCTTTTAAAAGTGTGCTTGGAGGATGGCCTAAAGCCTTAGAACCCTGCATCTGCATGGGAGAACTAGAAGAAGCTCCAAGCTTCTGCCTTTGGATCGGCTCAGCTTAGGTTGTTGCAGCCATTTGGGGAGTGAGCCAGCAGATGGAAGATCTTTCCTTCTGTCTCTCCTTCTCTCTCTGCATTTCTGCCTTTCCAACGGAAAACACAGCTAATGGTTCTTAACATGCACACAGAGCAGATATCATCCGATCTTTCATGATCAGCTCAGGATCTCCCAGAATATGTACCTTGAATGTATTTGAAGTCAGACTGATACTTAGGACATGCCATCAAATAAAGATTTCCAAACAACGACCTTTGACTTATAAGTGAGCGAAGGAAACTACAATAGGCCAATTTAATCATTCATGTGTTCAGAGTGGAATAGAAAAAAATGCTTTTGGACTAAAGTAAATTTGTGTGAGTAAAACATTCAGAATATACCTTTTAATGGAGTAAGCTTCAAAAATGAATGAAATTCTGACAGCTGGATGAACCTCACACTTCCACTAAGTGAAATAAATCAATTCTAAAAGTGTAAGTGTTGAATAAATTCATTGATGTCAAGTACCAGACTGCTCAAATTCATAAAGTTCCAAAGTAAGTGGGTGATTGTCAGGGAATGAGATGGAGAAAATATTATTGTTGAATGAGTTCAGAATTCCAATTTGTCAAAATTAAAAGTCATGAAGATTAATACGCTATGGATGCCTGATAAGGGGTATTTACTTAATGTCACTGAACTCTACACTAAAAATAGTTGATAATTCTTTAGCATGTGTATTTTATTACAATAAAAAGAAAACAATAGAAACAGGAATAAAATATTAGAAAGTTACGAGTTACTCCTGCTACAGGGAGTCAGCTATTCTATATTGACACATTTACTATATGTGTGTGCGGTGTGTATGTGCACTTAGCCATGAAGTAAATGGATTTCTTATTGTTGTCAAGGTTAAAAAGAAGCTACTACACAGTAAGATTTTTATTCAGATAAGAAACTTAAGCATATATCCATTACTATTTTTTAAACAGGGTTGTCCCTATTGAATTTAGGAATGAAATGAAAAATAAAAATGCAATCTTCTTAACATAAAAAACTGGAATTAAAAAAATAGTATGCCATATGAGGTACCTAGAGTAAATATTAGTTTCATGCTCATCCTTATGTTTTTTTCAGTTCTTTGTAGATTGTCTTCAGAAGAATAACAAATATTTAATTCCCAGTTATTGACAACATGTGGACATTATGGAATATTGACAATAAGGAAGGTGAGGAAAGTAGGATGAAAGGAACATATGTAATGGGATTCTTGGAAAAACAGTTGATTACAGAAGAATGAAATGGAAACCGAATCACAAGTATTTATACATACGGTCAAATTAAGGTTTAGTTTTAGCTCTGTATTTCATGGCAACCACAGATGCTTAAAATTTACAAATGTATCTAAAAACGTTGAACCTCTTCTACCTGTATTGGGTGTCATTTATGGAGAGATATCTTAAAAAGTAATGATTTTTCTTATAGACTGCAAAATACTCACGCATGAGCCCTGCTCTTACCTTCCCGTTCTTATCATATTACTCTTTATCCTCACCTCCAAATCCAGTAAAACTGAGACCTGACTGTGTTGCTTTGACTCAGGTGCACTCAGAGTCCCAGGAATGAGGCTAATCTCTTATTCTGGATCAGGAGTGAGTACGGAAGCAGGTGAGTGAACAGTGAATCATGGTTGGGCCGTATTGTTATTTTCATCCTGTTTCTTCTACAATATCCTCCATAGGGAATATAAGAAAATAAACTTTGGATCATTCATTTTTTGCTGGAAAATAATCTTCTCATGGTTATTTGAGGTGCTGTTTGGTGTTCTGATTCTGTTCTGCATATCACATTCAGAATATTCTGCTAACATATGAAGTTAATTTGCTTTTCCTTCACTCAAGATGTTGATGAATATTAATCAGAGCTGCTTTTTGGACCACCCCTGCAGCAAATCATCAATAAACTGCTGACTATTGACAGGACCACTACTGAAACAACAGTTTTCAGAATATGCAGCCTTGCAGGAAAGTTAGGCTTTGATGATTTAGGGGAGGAACTAGAAAATGACAATATCTCTTATAATTAGAAAATCATTATTATAAACTCTAATGGAACCCCAAGATTCCCCAGGATCCTTAACATAAAATTAAATATCCCAACATTAAAGGACTTTATCTGTCTATATGTGTACATCTATACCCAAGGCTTAAAAAGATAACACAGTAGATATGGACTTTACTTATTTTCAGGTAACCTGTTCGCAGAAAATAAAATACATCTATATGTTCCAACATATCCATAGAGGCATTTCAGGCTAGAAAAAAGTAGAAGTGGTATTAAGACATGGAGTATTTAGTTTTAAATATAATAAGACCAGGAACAAGATAAGATTATCATGTCTACTGATGGCAGTGAGCAGTGATATTTGATGCAAACAGGCAGAGGTAAGCAGAGGTCAAGTTCAAAGGATTCATAGGTTGGTACCTCAAGAGAGCTTGAGGCAAGACAGGGACTAACACAGAGACAAGGGTCTGATGGTAAGGGCAAAAACAACATGCACAGAATAGTCTCCCTTAAACAGTTATGCACTTTCCATTGTAGACTTCAGTTCTCAGTTCAAATGTTCTTTCCTAGAAAGGACCTTTTCTGATCATCATTATACTATACCATCAATAGCCAGGGTATTCTTTATTTCATTCCTAGCTTTCCATCTTCATTTCATTACCTATTTTAACTTGCCTTATCTAGAAACAGACCTCCTTATCCTCCCCATAGCCTAGAATGCTACGATATGACTAAGTATAGAGGATCTCATAAATATTTGTGGCATTTAGGAAGGGAGGGAAGGGAGATGGGGGGAGAGAGAGAGAGAAAAGAAGGAAGAAAGAAGGAAGGGAGGGAGGGAGGGAGAAGAAAGAAGGAAGGAAGAAGGAAGGAAGAAGGAAGGAAGAAGGAAGGAAGGAAGGAAGAAGGAAGGAAGAAGGAAGGAGGAAGAAGGAAGGAAGGAAGAAGGAAGAAGGAAGAAGGAAGGAAGAAGGAAGGAAGAAGGAAGGAAGAAGGAAGAAGGAAGAAGGAAGAAGGAAGAAGGAAGAAGGAAGAAGGGAGGGCGATATTCATTCACACTTTCTACACACAGTGGGATTCACACTGTATACAATTTTCACTGTTTCTCAGATTTGCCTTGATTAGAGAGATTTCCTCCCAGAAAGAAGAGAGTGCATTAATCATAGTATGAAACCAACATAAAATGTTGAGTGTAAACTGATCGATTTTTCACTTTATTTCTTTTAGTTGTCATGTTTCTCATGGTTTTCATATATGTTTTATTATATCTGAGGGATAAGAATTAGAGACAGGAAAGGAGAGAGAGAGGGTGAGACATACACACATAACAAGAATGCACTCTATCTAGGTCTACATCATATTTTAAATTCCCTGGGGTTATTCAGCTGACATGTTTCCTTACTCCTAATATTTCACCCTAAATCAGGGGAAAATATTAGAAAGAACACTGATTTTGAAGATAAGAAATGTACATTTCAATTCTACTATCAGCAAGCATTAACTTTGTATAATGGGGCAAATTACTTATCTTTTATAATTTAGTTTCCCTAGCACTAAAATGAGAATATTAAAATATTTTACACATAATATAGATGTCATAACATGTAAGAAAGTGTTTGAATTTTAGAATTCTAAGACTCTGTTGGGTATCTATAAAACCAGATGAAAAATCTGTTGCTCTCTTACATGTGTTACAATTTTCCTTCTCATTACTGTAAATGCAGTTTGTACTTACAGATAGTGAAAGATTCATACACATACAGCTGGTATAGATAGATAGATAGATAGATAGATAGATAGATAGATAGATAGATAGATAGAGTTACAAATTATTTACTACTTAGTCATTTATATAGTTATTACCCAAAATAACTTGGTACTTCCTAAACCAACTTTAACCTGCTGTGATGGTAGGCATCAATGCTGGTGTTTTATTCTTTAAGTAAGGCTTCAAGAATAATAACCCATAAGTATTATAGATACTGCGAATTTGAATTTTTCTTTCTATCATCTAAGTAAACTTAATAAGAAATATAACACCTTAAAATTATGAAAGAGCCTAAGAGGACATAATGTCCAAAAACCAGCTGAATAAAACTTGCCTGGGGAGCTTGGTAAAAATACAGATATTACAAGCCAGCCCCATAAATTTGGATTTAGTAGCTATGGAAAAATACCCAGAAATTAATGCTTTTATGAATCCCTTCAGGGAATTCTGATGCACAGCCAAGTTTGAGAAGCAATGAAATATAGAACTAGCAGCTTTCAAATGTTGTTAAATCAGTTGGAACACTTTCCTTTTTTTTTTTCCATTTTAGCACTCCAAAACTTGATACATAAAACTATTAAAGATAGAACTTTACTAATTAAAAACGAGGATGAGACCCATGCCTACTACCTTCTACTCCATGGATTCTGAAGGCTACTGAGGATGTCTAATATGAAACAGAATTTGGAGACTATTTATCCTATTGAGTTTTCCATAAAAATAGTCAATGATGAGCATTCAGTGCTAGATAACTACCAGTAACATAAAATCTTCTATTTACACTCTTAACTGTTGAGATTCACAGTTATTTATATATATATATGTATATATATACATATATACACACATATAAATATATAACACATGAAGCCATATTAATAGTAAATTCTTTAAATTTCAAAAAGGGAAACCTTTCTTTAACAAATTAAAGTAACAGAAAATTGCTTATTTGTTTTATTTGATGACATATTTTATAAGTATCACAGGATTTGTATATTTATTCTTATTATATGCAATTTACAAAAATATTTTGAACACTTCATCATTAAGAAGTTGATTATGCCAAAATAAGTAAATACTTCTTAAAAAACATTTATTTCTTTTTATTGGAAAGGCAGATCTAAAGAAAGAACCAGAGACAAAGAGAAAGATCTTCCATCTGCTGATTCACTCCCCAAGTGGCTGCAATGGCTGGAGCTGCGCCTATCCAAAGCCAGGAGCCAGAAGCTTCTTCTGGGTCTCCCACATGGGAGCAGGGTCCCAAGGCTATGTGCCATTTTACTGCTTTCCCAGGCAACAAGCAGGGACCTTGAAGGGAAGTGGAACAGCTGAGATGTGAATAAGTGCCCACATAGGAGGACAGCACTGGCAAGGCAAGGGTTTAGCCACTGAGCCAACATGCCAGGCCCAATATATGCTTTTATCCTTAATCCCATCAACTTAAGGTAGGACTTGAGAAGGAAAGGAATGGGGAAAAAATATTTAAAAAGCAATATGGGGGAATTATGAGAAATTGTAGAGTGGTGAAAAATTTTGAAGTTGGTTGTTTAATCTAGTAGTTAAAACATGAATTCAGATGCTCACACTCCAGATCCAAGTGTCACTGCAGAGTCCCTAATGTGGAATATGCTCTGAGTGGTTTTTGATCAGGCGATTTTGATAATTCTGAAATACAGTCAATCTTGCCACTCCAGGGATGAGTAAAACATTCCAAGGTCTATTGGTTGATATAATCCACATTAGAGTCTCCAATCACCCAGATATTTGCTGTCAACATCTGAGTGGGATGGTTGACCAATTTATACTGCCCTCTATCCTCTGCTATGGTACCAGGTGTCCTGTGCAACCCCCAAAATGGATGCACATGAATGATATGCCATCCACTGCTCCATGTGAGCAACTGAGGAGGCCCAGTTCTGACACGTGCATTCCATGATCAGCAAGTATACAGTGGCCTTGTTAGTGGAAATCCCTCAGAAGCCATTCCTCACCTACAAGATATCCCTTCAGCATTCCTCTGTCCTACATATTTCTTTGCCCCTTGCCATGGTTAATTCACAGACCCTAAGCCAAGGAGCACATAGTGAACGTGGTACCAAAGGGTGCTTGCACAAGCCGGCCTGAACCAGGCTTGGGGAGCACAGCTCCAAATGGCACTTAAGCAGGATGGCCCAGGATTGCAGCAACAAATCTCCCCATATATATTTAAAGATAGATAGGAAAATAAAAATGGCAGAATAGGGTAAGGACACATTTAAACAGATGAATAAATATTAGCTAGTGTGAAGCAGAGAGGGCACATTCCAGGAAATAGGAGAGGACAGAACAACAGCAGAGCAATACCTAGAGACTGACAGATGCAGGAAAGCAGTGAAAACAACGGTGTGGTGTTGCAGTGAAGGATACCCCAGCGGCATTCAGCAAACGGCAATCTGAACTCCAATGGCAGCCGTAACTCCACCAGCAACCAGGTGGGACGGGACGTTTACTGGGAACTCCAGAGGTAAACCTAGACAAAGAACTGCTCGTCCTGCTGGTTTGTTTGATTTGACCAGGAAGAGAGACAAAGCGGCAGGTCCCAGACGGGCAGCGCGAGAACAGGTTGGATTTCACAGCCCAATCCACCCCCTAAAGCCAAATCTGGTGCGATTTTAAGTAGGCAAGGGCTATGGGGCAGGAATGCCTATGCACAGAGCTGGCAGTGAACTCTTCTCTGGCTCAGTGAACTGCAACAACGTGGCATTTACAGGTTCCACCCAAGACAGGTCTGGGTATCCCTCAGAGCTCACGGCCAGCATATCAAGAACTCTAGTAGTGGCACATACTGTGTTGCAGGGAATTTTAGACTGCAGGGGACAACAGTGAGCTTCAACTGCACTGAACTCGAGTCAGTGCAATTGCACCAAGTTCAGTGCATTGCACTGGTCCCACAGGAAAATAATGCCGACGATGGCATGGCACAGGTCAAATAGGTCTGTGTGGCCCTCATACCTAACGAGCAACAGGTTCCGGCAAATTAATCAATACCTACCATCTAGTTATATAGGACACATGATGTCTCCCTAATCCTGGGACCTAATCCCAACTGGAAGTGGGAGGAAGATTGTACAGACAATGGTGCAGCCTCAGCAAAGTATCACAGGAGGTGGAGAGTGGTAAGCTAGGAGCTGGGGCTGCAGAGACCATGGTGGAAATCTAACATAAGAACCCAGACCTGGAACTTACTGCAGGGAGTGGCACAAATCACAGCAAATGAAGAGCTGGGTACCAACTGCAATACGTAAAATTGAATTGTAGATCTGTGGATGACATAGCTTAGAAACCTGCCCCAAGGAGAAAAATCTCATAACCAGAAGCACAATGACCAAAAGCAAAAGAAGAGAGAGAGACACAATGAATAGTACTGAACACTCCCCTGCAAAGGAGCAAAACCCTTTGCCAACCTCAGAGTTAACTCAGGAAAACATCAAGAAAATGAGGGATACAGAATTCAAAACACTTGTTATAAAACTTATCAACAATGAGAAGCTTGAAAAGCAGGCATTCAAGGAATTCAAGGGTTATGCCATACAGGAAATCAATCAAATGAAAGATAATATCTCAGAAATTAAGAATACAGTGAAGCAAAATAAAAGTACAGTGGATAGTCTACAAAATAGAATGAAGAAGGCAGGAGAATCTCTAAATTAGAAGATATTTCCTGTCACCACGGGGAAACAAACAAAAAGCTGGAAGCAAAGCTGGATCAGGCCAAAAAGAGTATTCAAGGATTAAAAGACACTATTGAAAGAAAATGAAATAAAATTCTTCCACAGTAAAGAAAAGTTAAAAGAATATGCCTCTTCCAAACCTGCCCTACAAATGATACTTCAAGATGTTCTCTTGACAGAGAAAAGGAATAGCGCCCATCAAAACCAAAGGTAAATGCAAAGAACATCCCAGTAAAATAACAACAGAAGACTAAATCAATGAACAACCCATTCCTAAAATACCAAAACCAAATTACCACCCATATATATTAACCCTGAATGTAAATGGCTTAAGCTCATCAATCAAACATCATAGATTAGTAGGCTGAATTAAAAAACAAAACTCATCTAATTGTTGCCTACAGGGGACACATTTCACCAACAAAGATCAGTGGAAACTGTATCTCATGGATTTTGAATTTTTTGGTTAGTTTCATCTCTTCAAAACAGTTTCTTGTGATTAAATTCTTCAATGACTCATAGATCATACAGTAGCACCATTTTCTTCAAGAACGTTCTTGATCTTCTTTTTCATTTCTTCAGCGACACATCAGTCATTCAGTAGCATGTTATTTAACGTCACGATGTTGTTAATTTCATTTTTTTCTTCCTTTTGCTAATTTTATTTTGTGGCTTTTCATTAAGGGGATGTGTAGCAACTATGTAATGGAAGCTATCATATCTAGCAGCGTGTAATTTAACTTTTTGGCATTGTAACTTTCTATTTTTCTTCTGTAGTTGATTTTATATTGCACCTTTTCATTTAAGTGGATGTATAGTAACTGTGTAATGGATACTATCATATTCAGATAAGAGGATACAATGCAGTATGCATCTCTACTTCCAGGTAAAGATGGACACCCAGTGAAACTGTTTACTATACCTTGACAATAGGATGCATGTACAATGGCAGGACTCTCTGCCATTGTACATGCCCGCAAAGATGGACAAATGTCTGCTAGTGAAAAAATATACCATAGTAACGATATGGAAGAACTCTCTGAGGTGAGAGAGAACTGGGGAGGGGATAAGGATAATCCCAGGACTAGGGAACTGTGCCATAAAACAATAATAAAAAAAAAGTTAAAAAATAGGTAGACAGATAAATGAATGAATGAATCAATGAATGAATGAATGAATAAATAAATAAATAAATAATAGGATAGGATAGGCAACTGTTCTAGTATACTGGTATAGTTAACAGAATTTTGGCGTTAACCAGACACAGGCTGCCTGCCAGCTATTAGCTGCTTTTCTTCCAGCTGTGTATTAATGACCTTGGTGCAAGGCATCCTAGGCCATTGCTTAACGCTAGGGTAGAATTTTTAGAAAAACAACTTTAAATTTCAGTTCACCAGCTTGGTTCTTCCTTTGATCCCAGCACAATTATATATATTTGACAAGATTTATTACATATACATCTATTAGACAACAAGATCTACATTTTCACTTAAAGAGCTTATAACTACTAATGTGAAAACTTTCTTTTTATGCATCCTAAAACAAAACACTGACACCCTTGAACATAGGTTATATCTTCACTATTTTGATTGTTTCTTTGCTGTACAAAAGCTCTGTATTGTGATGAAATCTCATTTGTCTATTTTATTTCCTGTGATTTTTCAAGTCTGACATACAAAATTCTTGTAAGTCACATATATTGAAATGTTATCCTTATTTTTCTTGTAATTTCTAAGTTTCATGTTTCACATTTATATCTTTAATTCATTTGGTGTTGATTTTTGTACATGGTGAGAGATAAAGGTTTAGTCTCATTTTTTACATGTGGATATCCAATTTTCATAGAAACATTTATGAGAAAGTAACCTTTTTACAATGTATATTCTTGTATATTCTTAACACTTTTGCCATACATCAGTTTATGGATGTTGGCTTTACTTCTAAGTTTCTATTCTTTTGCATTGGTTTATGGGCATCCTTTTATGCCTATGCTATGCTGTTTTAATTCTGACAGCTTTAAAATATACACTGAATAGATATTATAATAGCTCCTTTATTAGTTCATATTTCTCAAGATTGCTTTGGCTATTTTCAGATCTCCTGTGCTCCCATATACATTTCGGTACTGGTTCTTTGAAAAATGTCAGTATTTAACCAATTTAATTGAATTTGTAAATTGTTTTGGGTTGTATACATATTTTATCAACACTGATTCTTCTAATCCAAGAACAAAGCATATATTTCTAGTTATTTGTGTCTTCAGCTTCCTTAATAATTTGTAATTTTCATGGTAGTGACTTACACTTTTTTGGTTAAATTTACTATCAGGCTTTTGTGGAAGTAGGGGAACTCAGGATAGTTATTAGAAAGGGGGTTTCTTTCTTGATTTAGTTTTTTTAGATGAATCACTATCAATGTATCACAATGATGTTGATTTTTGTACATGTATTTCTGTATGCTTTGCAACTCTGCTAACTTTGTTAAGTTAATGAGTTCTAAAAATTTTTCATCAAGTCACTGGGATTTTCCATGGGTAAAGTCATGTCAGTGAAAGCAGTGACAGTTTGATGTCTTCCTTTCCAATCTTGATGTCCTCGATTCTTTTGTTTAATTGTCTATCCTGGGATGTCCTTATTATTTTGCATAAAACTGGTGAAAACTATACATCCTTGTCTTTTTCCAGAGTTTAGAGTTTAAGCTTTCATCCCTTTCTCACACAATTTAATGTTGGCTATTGTCTTTATTTTTGTTTTTTTAGATTTGGCAAACAAATTTTGACACATTCACTTCATGTATAGATACTATATATGTATAAGTAAAGTATATTACATAGTATATACATAGTTAACTTTTTCTTAAAGTGAGAATATTAATATGTAATGTGACAAAGATTAAGAAGTTAGCAAAGAAAGCTTTATGATTATTCAATAATTCAGTGACTTGTAGTTTTAATGCATTGTGGTTATAAAGCATACTCAAAATGATTTCCATATTTTAAAACTTACTGAGACTTGCTGTATGGCTTGCCATAGGAACCATTCTGGACATTGTGCTATGTGTTGTTGACAAGAATTCTGTAGCTGTTGGATGAAAAGTTCTGCAGATATTAGTTAGATATAGTTCATCCAGAGTGCAACTTCTCTTTGCTATTTCATTGTTGATTTTTCATCATCACTTTGTTGTGAATGTTTATGTTGAAGCCTTAACTTCCAAAGAGGCAGCATTTGGAGATGAGGTCTATATGAAGAAATCTGGATTAAATGAAGTCATGATGGTGAAATTAGTGCTCATGTATGAAGAGGCAATGAAAAGCTTGTTCGCTTGCTCTCTCCTTCTGTCACCTATGGACCCATGATGATGATCATCTTCAAGATAGGAAGAAATGCTTAAAACATTTATCAAGAACCAAATTAACCAGCACCTTGATCTTGGATTGCTCAGCCTCCACAACAGTGAAAAACCAAAGTTTCGTTGTTTTAGACCCCTATTCTACAGACTTCTCTTCCAGGAAAATGAATAGATTCAACATTCATGATTAGTAAGAAATGAACATGATACAAAAGTTCCTTGTTGAGGATGAAGAGTGCAAATGATTTTTTTTTGTCTGAGCATGACTCTGCACAAGTTATTATCCATTATTAGTTTGTTTCTTCATAACCTGTGTTTCACAAGTGCGTGAAGTATAAATGAAGATGCAACAAAAAAAGAAGATCCAAAAACTAAATAATGATTTGGATCTGTCCCCATCTCTTCCAAAGAAAGTCATAACTCCTTATGGTCAGAAGCACACAGCATGACTCAATCAGTCTCCTGCTATTTTGACAAGGGTTTGCAGACTCCATTCTTTGTTTCCACCAGTATTCAGTTCACAGCAATAAGTGCTTTGAATTTCTTTCTCTATGATTAGATTCCTGTTCCCATTCAATCAGTTTTCCAAAATGAATTTTTATATTATTAGGATGCAATGTTACCCTTCAAAATCTGGTTATGGTTCCAAAGGACTTGAGACAAAATTATAAATCCATTTGAATAATAAACAAATAATTAAATGTGATAAATATTTATTGACACTTGATACGCACTTGGAAAAAATGTCCTGATTAGTGTGGAGTTTTTAAAAATATCTGAAAGAGGGCTCTTTCCTCAGACAGTTCAGAAGAGTGAAGTAAATAGACATGAAAGCAGCTTGTAATGACTGCTCTAATAATCATAACTATAAACATAGTGAAGATATAAAGGTAATGTTAGTCTATTCTTAAGGGAAATACAAAAGCCATTTTCTAGAAGATCAAACACTTAAGTAGGTAAATTTTCAGCATTATGGGAACCTTGTACATTACTTCAAGAACCAAAAATAGCCAAAGTAGAATGAATTTGTGGAGGTACCATTATATGCAATGTGTACACTGGGTAGTTCTACTCACGTCCCTTTACTGCTCCAGTATTCATTAATGATACAATGTTACAGTCAAAAAATACTAAAGAGTTATACTACAATAATATCATTACTAATAAGAGAAATCTCTTTTAATAGAGATGAAGACACCACTTCCCACATTGGATTGCCTGGAATGAATTTCTGGCTATAGCTCTGTGGTCTACTTTCCTATTACTGCAGACCCTGAGAGGCAGAAATGATGGTTCACGTAACAGTGTTATGTCGTTCTAACAGGAGTCCTGGGTTAGTTATCAGTTTCCAACTTGCTTCTCATCCTTGGTCCAACCCTAGCTAGGCACTGTGGATATATGAATAGTAAACAAGTATGTGGTGTCTCTCTCTGCTTTTCCCTCTCTCTCTTTTTCTCCTGGCAATTATATCTTAAAAAGTAGTAACAACAAAAGTACCCAACATTTGTATACTATTTTACACATGTTATTCCAGATATATCCTTATTCCAAAATAAGAAAATTAGGCTTCAAACCCAACAAAATGCAGTCATTTTATTTTTTAAAAATTAGGGCTAGGAAGAAGGTGTCAATATCACTAAAATGTCTTTCTTAAAAGTGCTGAAGCATTAGAAATAAGAAGCAATTCTACACCCTCCAGATGCTTCACCCAAGTCTCATCCTAGCTCCCACTGTACTTGTTCTTAAATACTCGAAAAATTAGTTAACATTCTCATTTGCATCAATTAACATTCTGAGAACTCTAACAAATGCTGCTCATAAACTGTGTTTATACTACATTGCTTTTCATTTTTTTCACATTTTTAATTATAAGGGCAGAATATGCTCTATATGTAATTGAAAAATACAGAAAAACATTAAGGATAGAAAATTAATCTATATCTATAAAACTGAGAAAAACAGTTAATATTTGTTGATGTATTTCCTTCTATCCCACTTCCCTTCTCTTTGTTTGGCTATGCATTTGTGTGTGTTCATATTGGGAAACATGCTGCACAAAAATACCTTGCTATTTTAATTAACTTTTTAAGGAATAGTTTTGGATTTGCAGTATAGATTTGGGAAAAAAAAAGAAAAAAAATAGAGTTTGGATCCGGTGTGACGGCCCAGTGGCTAAATCCTAACCTTATAAGAGCCAGGATTCAACAGGGGCACTGATTCATGTTGGGGCTACTCTACTTCCACCCAGCTCTGCAGTGGGGTGGCATGCAGTTGGGGCAGATGGCATCGGGTGTAACAAGCATGGCTCCTTGGTTAGAAAGGCTATGAGAGGTTTCTGGCTGCATGGCAAGGCCTGGCAGAATGTCTCTAATCACTTCATTGCTGCCTCATCCCATTGTACAGAAACTCCATCACCTCTCTGATATTTCATGGAATTCTCCTGAAGGTGTTGTTATTTTTCTGCAAATGTTAAATGATTTCTGCCACTAGTTTAATACTGGAAACTGATTTTATCAATCATGTTATGGTAAAAGAGTCTTTAGCAACTTGAGACGAGACACAGCTAAAAGCATACAGTAGCACAACTGAGCCTATATTGTTCCCAAATGTCTTATTGTGTGCCCACTTTTGACCTGGAACTTACTCTAAGATGTCTGATGTTATCCATCAAAAATGGTTTGATAATATCTTGGAATAGATGGCAATCATGGAGGTACATAGAGCTTGTGTACTGTGCAGCCTTGCACTGTTACAACACATGAAATGACGCATTTTGGTTTTTCACCATGGAAAGCAGAGTATGGGACATTTTCTAAATGGAGACAAATGTGAACCCCTAGAGAAAAATGGTTTAAAACTTCTGCCTTGTATTGGGTACTTATATTTATAGAAAGAAAATATTTTAAAAAGATAAAAAGAAGTTTCTTGTTAAAGGTCCTCTGTCCATTGGAAGGCTGAGTTGCCCTGACTCTTTTCACTGCCCTTTAACAAAAGAACAAAAATAATCGAATCAGTACTAGTTGAAGGTGATGGTAATTAGTATATGACTGATTATAAGATTTAATAAAGAGTCTATGACATATAACTTTATAAATTACTTTCATTTATGAGTTTTCCTTTTAATTCTGTATTCTTGATATTTTAAGTAATATTGGTATAGGTTTAGTTAAACTGATTTTGAATATAAGTAAAAAACTTGTTACTGTGTAATCTCATGTGCTGCCAACCATGGAGTTACTAGTTTCAGCCTGGTGACTGAAGGTTTCAATGAGTAATGGTTCGCTGAACACGTTTTCTTTGAAGTAAAATAATAACAATGTTTTTATAGGATTGTTTTTGTATTCTGTTAACCATGAAGTAAAAATAAAACAATTGGATGTTGTGCAAAAGCATGTGATGGTTTCTATATAAACAAAAAAAGCAGCTTTTTTTGAGTTGTCCATTATGAGCATCATGACATAGTGGTCCACGTCTCAACCTTGTCTTCTCACAGATCCATGCATCCTTTGGAAGCTCTCAAGTCAGCCAGAGCTGGTTTCTAGCACAGCTCCCTACTTGTTGCCTGAGAAAGTGGTAGAAGATGGCCCAAAGCTTTGGGACCATGCAGCCAGGTGGGAGACCCAAAAGAGGCTCCTGGCTTGTTGCTTCGAATCTGTTCAACTTTGGCCATTGCAGCCACTTGGGAAGGGAACCAGCAGATGGGAAATCTTTCTCTCTGTCTCTCCTTCTTTGTGTAAATCTTCCTTTCCAATAATAAATATTTAAATCTTTAAAAATAATAGAATTATTACAAACCTTTTATTTAGTTTTGCATAATATTCACGTATCACTCTGGTACACATTTAAAATTAAGAAATTAACTTAATGATTAACCAATCCATATGCTTTCTCTTGATTTAACTAGTTTTGTAACCAGGATCCCTTTTCTGTTGCAAGGTATAAATCAGGGTAATATATTGTTTTTAAATATAAATCTTTTTAATCTCTTTGGATCAGAGACAGTCTCCAAATTTACTTTGTTGTTCATGGTTTTGATATTTTTGAAGATTACTAGTCTTTTGGTTCATTGATTCTTATTTGATTTGGAATCTTCTGAAGTTCTTTCTGTGATATTTAGTCTTCTTAGCATATCAAATTTAGCAGCGCATAGTTTATTGTTAGTGAGGTTTTACTGACTCACTTGATCAATGTTGTGTCTGTCAGGTTTCCATCTTTCCCCTTCAATACTTCTGTCTTTGAAAGTGAATCACTACATCAAGTCTGTTCTACAAATATAAAGGGTTTAATTTCACCTCCCACAATAGTAGCTACATATCATAACTATAATTTTCTTTCAATGATGATTTATTATTCTCCTTCATTTATTTCTTTATCTCTTTATCTACAAATATGAAGGTACTTCAAAATGCCCATGCAAAATGCAATTAAAACATAATGAATGAAAAAAAAAAACATAATGAATGTCTGAAGTAATTTTTTAGAAATCCATGTGTAGTTTTGTGATGGGGTATAGCCAGTTGATATTCAATAGCAATGGGTAGGCTTATTGGGATAACTGATAGCACGGACACTGTGGAAACATCTCCTCATGCACCCTTCCTACCTCCTCCCATGCCATTCAAGTTAATTGGACGCACAGAAATGAGCTCTGAAGTTCCACATGCATCCCGCTCCTCCTGCCTCAAGCATGCCATTCAGATTAGCTGACAAAATGTAAGTAGTTCTAGAGGATCTGTGTACCCTGCCACTCCAGCCACCCACCATGCTACTTAGGCTAATTAACTGCACGGAAACTTCCTTCCTGCCTCCTGACACTTGGTTGATTGAATATTTTGTATTTTGTGTGGGAACTTCTTATTGTATACCTCTCAAGCTGATTGGAGAGTGAGAGCTTAAAAACTCCTGACTTTGGCCGTGCAGTGCAGTGTCTCCTGGAGTTTAGCAGGAGCTGCTTTTGGCAAGCTTGGACAATAAAGACTCCTTCTCACAATTCTATACTCGTCTGGCATGATCTCTCTTGTTCTCTGCAACAATTTTATTCATAAAACACATTCTACAAATTTTTAAACACAACTTTTATGCATTAATCTCAAAAACCCATATATATATATACATATATATATATATATATATATATATATATAGAGAGAGAGAGAGAGAGAGAGAGAGAGAGAGAGAGAGAAAGGACAATGAGACAGAATTCACTGTTTCATTTCACAAAGGCCCCCAACAGCTGAAACCAAGCAAGACTGAAGCCAAGAGATGAGAAGTCAATTCAAATTTCCCATGTGTGGCAGAACCCAAGTTGAGCAATATAAACCCCACTTGCATTCGAGGGTCTACATTAGCTAGAGTTGGGAGAAGAGACGGCTATTAAACCCAGATACTTCAAAAGTCAATTAGGTATCCTAATTGACTGCTTAGCCACCAGCCCAATTTCAACACAAAACTTTCCTTTTAATTACATTTCCATAAACTTTTTGAAATATTTTATCTATATCAATTCATGAATATTCATTTTATGCTTTGATTCGTAGTGTGCTATTTATTTTGTCACTCAAATATTTCCAATTTGTTCATTGAGAGATTTTTACATGTTAGCCCATATAAAGATGTATTTATTTGTTTGAAAGTCATAGTTACAAACAGAGAGAGAGACAGAGAAATATTTCATTGGCTGGTTCATGTTTCAGATTGCTCCAACAGCTAGGAGAGGACCAGGTCAAAGACAGGAACCAGGAACTTCTTCCAGGTCTCCCATGTGGTAACAAGGGCATAAATGCTTGGACTATCTTCTGCTGAATAACTCTTGGGCTAGTAGCAGAAAGCTGAATAAAAAGTGAAGCAACCAGGACACAAATCAGCAATTACAAGGAATTTCAAAAAATTTTTCAGTAGTGCAGGTGGTGGATGTATTTGCTATACTATAATACCGGTTCTTTCTGTGTCTTTTTTGAAATCCCATTTCTTTGTGTGTCTAACACACACACACACACACACACACACACACACACACACACACACAAAGAAGAGAGAGAGAAAAATAGAACATGTCTTCTTTATGGCTTTATGATGTGTTCTGTATTTTTGAAACTAGAGTCCTGGAATCAGCCATTTAATTCTTTTGTGGAAGGGCAGCATTAGAAACTAAGGTCTAAATTTCAGGTGTTATTCTTCAAATGGAAATATATTCAATAATCCAATAAATTATTCTCCAAGTACATTTCAGCACTAACAAGCATGTAATTAAGCAATCTGTTACTTGATTTGATCTGAAACTTATGATTCTATATTTTTCACAGCACTGCAATCTGTATAACGTAAATAATAGATAAGAAAGCCTGGACTCTGAAACCAGAGTCCAAGTTTATCATCTGACCTTATCATCTGCTTATCAGGTGGCCTTGGATAAGGTGCTTAATCTTCTGTACCTTATTTTATTTTTACTTGAAAGTATAGTGACAAGCAGAGGGACAGACAAAGATCACCCATTGCCTAGTTTTCTCTGCAAATAGCCACTAAAACCAAGTCTAAGCCAGGCTGAAACGAAGATCTCTGAACTCCACTCAGGTCTCCCATGTGGATGGCAGAAGACCAAGTATTTTGTCTATTGTCTGGTTCATTCCAAGATACGCTAACAGGAAGCTGAATGAGAAGCAAGGCAGGTGGTTTTCAAATCCTGGCCCCATACAAGATGCCATTATAACACAGCGACAACTTATCTGCCTATACTTCAAAGCTGGTCATTCTATTCCTCATTTCTATCACCCATAGGCAGAAAGTAGCCACAGATAGAAGCTAAGTAAATTACTATTTAGAAAGCTCTTGGGTTGGTATCTGACACACAAAAAAATTAATGTGTTAATATAAATTGTTATCATTGCTGTTCAGTTCACTTTACCTAGGAGTTTAAAAGTTAGTACCTAGGAGCAGCTAATACTTCTTGAATGTATTTTATTGAAAAGTCAATCACTAATACGAGGTATATCTTTTTTTAAAAAAAAAAGATGTATTTATTTTTATTGGAAACTCAGATTTACAGAGAGAAGAAGCATAGAGACAGATCTGTCTGCTGGCTCACTTCCAAAGTGGTCACAACGACGTGAAATGAACCTATCCAAAGCCAGGAGTCAGGAGCTTCTTCTGGGTCTCCCATATGACTTCAAGGTCCCAAAGCCTTAGCCTATCCTCTGCTGCTTTCTCAGGCCACAGGAAGAGAGCTGGATGAGAACTGGAGCAGCCAGGATATGAACTGGCACCCATATGGGATACAGCAAATATAAGGCAAGGACTTTAGCCACTAGGCTATGTGCCAGACACTACCTTATTTTTTTTTTATTCATTGATTACATTGTAGTATGTGATACAGTTTCGTTGGAACTGGGAATCACCCCACCCCTCCCCCCGCCCTCCTCCCATGTGGAATATTCCACCTTGTTGCATATCCACTGATCAAGTACAGTTGAGATTCCCTCTTTGCAAGCATAAACCAAACACAGAGTCCAACATCCCATAGTCCAATCTAGTTCCTCAGCTTCCTGGGGAGACCCTGTCCGGTCCGAGGGCAGAACCATCAGACTATCAACCCGATCAATTAAAGGCTCCAACATACCCACAGCAACAATTAACTTCATTGTGTAACTAATAGTTATAGTATTGAGTAACCAGTATGTTAAAAACAATTGCAATTTCTTAACCCTCTTCTGTGACCACCTCATTGTCAAATCAGTTTTAATTTATATACAACATATAACATAATATACATAAAATAATATGTTTTACATAACATCATATCCTCTTAAATTAACGCAAACATGTGGTATCTGACCTTTTGGGATTGGCTCATTTCCCTTAGGATTATGGTTTCCAGTTTGGCCCATTTGGCCACAAAGAACTGCATTTTGTGTTTTTTAATAGCTGAGTAGTATTCCATGGAGTAGATGAACCACAGCTTTCTTATCCAGTCTTCTGCTGATGGGCATTTTGGTTGCTTCCATGTTTTTGCAATTACTGATTGTGCTACACTACCTTATTTTTAAATACAGTGCTATTAACATAATTTAACTTAATTCTATTGTAATGAACATGTTTTAATTGGCAATTGTTCTTTTCAGTGTTAAAATTCAATTTCTCAGCAACGTTTTCGGAACAGGTGGAACACATAATTCTGAAATGAAACTATCCTATATGATATATAATTGGGGACATACAGACACTTGTTTACAAATTTGTTTAAAACTCACAGATTGTTTAGTGAATGACGTACCCTAACATAGATTGTGGATTTGGGATAATGATGCAGAAATGCTGGTTCATCAATTATAATGAAGACATTATTCTCATATAGACTACGTGTGAAATTCTACCTATTTAGGGGTAGGGATTGTGTGAGAAAATTTTGAACATTCTAGTCAAATGTGCCACACATCTTAAATTGCTTGAAATAAATCAAGTCTATAAAATGAAACCTGTGTTTATAAGCAGCTCCAAGATGGCCTCCATCATTCCCTTCCCCTACTACATATGTATGTTATATCTCACATCATGAAGTCGAATTTAGTTCCATTTTTCTTGAATTTTCACTTCTTAAAGTCTTATTCAGCCAATAAAATGCACTGTAAAAGTCTGTTAGGATGACTCATCTCAATATTAATTTCCCTTGCAGGAGAAGTCTAAACTATGTAGAAGTCGGGCCCGGCAGCATGGCCTAGCGGCTAAAGTCCTCGCCTTGAAAGCCCTGGGATCCCATATGGGCGCCGGTTCTAATCCCGGCAGCTCCACTTCCCATCCAGCTCCCTGCTTGTGGCCTGGGAAAGCAGTTGAGGACGGCCCAATGCATTGGGACCCTGCACCCGCGTGGGAGACCTGGAAGAGGTTGCTGGTTCCCGGCTTCGGATCGGCGCGCACCGGCCCGTTGCGGCTCACTTGGGGAGTGAAACATCGGATGGAAGATCTTCCTCTCTGTCTCTCCTCCTCTCTGTATATCTGGCTTTCCAATAATAATAAAATCTTAAAAAAAAAAAATAACTATGTAGAAGTCAAATCTAAATCATTCAGATCAGCAGTTTTAATTGGATTATCAAAGGCTAGCCAACATATTCTCTTACCGTCTTGGATATAGGCTAATCAACCCTCAAATGACTATAGACACAGCTGGTGTTGGCTGCCTCCACATTACAAACACAAAGCCAAATGTGCATTTTATGTATGGTCATTATACCGAAAAATATTAATTATTGTTTTAAATCACAAAAAATCTAGTTTCTTGTGTAAAAAAAAAAAAGGACAAAACAGAAGGCCTTTTCAGTATGTCATTTTCAACTACTGATGAGAACTTTTCTTCACATAATTAAAATTAACAAACAGCAAAAATTATTAATCACTTATTGGCAGATGGAATAATTATTATCACTGCCAGAATATGGAGAGCTGATTTCACTTAATTTTAATGCCATGAAATCTAATAGATAATTTTTATTCATTGATTAGATTCTGGACAATGCTACAGTAATGTGGTTTAAAATTTAATGTACACAACATATAACATTCAAAACATAACATGTTATACATAACATCATATTATCTTAAATTAAGGCAAACATGTGGTATTTAACCTTTTGTGATTGGCTCATTTCCCTTAGCATTATGGTTTCCAGTTTGGCCCATATGTTGTGTATAAACTAAATTGAAGTATAGGTGAGGTGGTCACAGAAGGTGGCTGGGAACCCGCATTTACTTTCAACATATTGGTTACTCATTACTATGTCAATTAATTCCATAATGATGTAAATTTTTGCTGATGGTATGATGGAGCTTTCAATTGACTGGGATAATACTCTGCTAGCTCTGTCTTCAGACCAGAGAGGGTATACCTAAGAAGACGTTGAACTTGACTGGACAATAAGATGCTGGACTCTATGTGTGGTGTATGCTTGCAATGGGGGAATCTCAACTGAACTTGAGCTGTGGTTATGCAACAAGCTGGAGGAATCCACCATGGTGGGAGGGTTTGGGGAGGGGTGGGAGAACCCAAGTATCTATGTAACTGTGTCACATAATACAATGTAATTAATGAAGTTAAATAATAAAAATAAATAAATAAATAAAATAAAATAAAATAAAATAAAATTTAATGTAGCCTTTGTATATTAAATATTGTAAAATAAAGTTTTTTCTTATATAGGGACAGATTCTGCCCTATTGAACTAAAATGTCTTCATTAACATTCAAGGTATAGTATCAGTTAAATAGCATTAAAAATCATTTCAGTCCATATTTTCAGGATTTAGTTTTCATTTAAAATCAAACTCCATACATGATAATATCTTCATGAAATTCTTAAAATGTTTTCACTAAGTTTCTTTACAGATTCAATAACATATAGTTCTGTGGGCAAACAACAATGCTTCAAAGTTATACCAAGTGAGAATCACTCAGAAAGTGTTTTTAAATCTTACAGGTTATAAAGTCCTGACAAAAATCTTTCTTTGAATGAGCAACACTATTCAGTAAGAAATACCAGAGAATAATGTCTGATAGCATTTATTCCATAAAGAAGGATAGAATACCTTGCATTTTATTAGGTTCACCATTTTGCTATCATTGTACAATGTGGAATTCTGATCTATAGTAATTATCTGCACCTGAAAGCCTCACCGTGAAGAAACTTCAATACTTTTAAACTCTTAGGGTTAATACTGTGAACTATATCTAAAGACAGTACAATTTCTTTTTGTCATTGTTACCTCACTATCATGACCCACAAATACGTGTAATGTCTGATTTCTATTGCAATCATTCACTCATTTGCTAATATTCCATTAAAATTATATTTGGGGTAAAGACAAATAGGCTACTTTTCAGCTTACTTTTTAGGAAATTCTTAATGTACTTAAATAAGACATAAACATTTTTACACTGTTGGTTTATTATGAGATAACCCTAACTTCATTTTTAATAAAATTTTTAATATTGATACAGGAATATGTATGTCTAAAAATCAACTATATAGAGATTGTATATTTAAAGGGACTATATGGTATAAAATCTATGAACTGTCTCTTAAAATTAAATAAAATAAGTAATAAACATTAATTTTATTTATTTTAATGAGCAAAATTATGAAGCACTATAATATAAAGATATACTTAATTGCTGTATGTGTTGTATTTATATGCATTGATTTTACTAGCTGAAGGAGCCTAAATTACCTAAAATTCAGCTGAACTGATTTTTTGCTTAGTTTGGAAGCACTGAAATAATTAAATTTTCACTTTAAGAAACAGTACTAACAATGGATAAATTTAATAAAGCATCAAACTTTGTTTCATCTTAACAAAAAATGATCATTGCAATTCTATAAGAATAATTAATATATTTAGGTAAGAAATAAACTTAGAAAATGTTTTAAGTCAATTATGTCCTACTTATGCACTCTTCATAATAATTATGTATCACTACCAAGCTTTGCACTTACTACTCTATGAGGCATATGATTTTGAAAACACATCCTGGGCAGCTTGCCTCTTTATCCATACACCACCTGGGTAGCTTTTGGGGATGGGGAACTTGCAGAGTGTAGCCAGAGCTGGTAGAGCAGGCCCAGGAACGCATCTATGTGCTTGGGTTCTGGGTAGGTCAAGGAGTAAGGCCATGCTGGCATGGTGTTCTGGTGAAAAACGTTTGCAGACTCATGCACATGATTGGGTCCCAGGTGGGTGGAAGTATATGGTCCCAGATCAGCAGACTAGGTCTGGGGAGTCATTCATGTTCGAGTCCTGAGTGAGCTGACAGGGCTCCGGGCCAGCACACCACACCACACCAGCACAAGAATGGACTGTGGAACTCATGTGCTTATGGGCACAGGATTGAGCAGAGAGGGGAGTATGTAATGTGTGAGAGGGGTGACTGCTGAGGGAATATATTGCAGGTAAAGAATGACTTGTAGGGGACTTTGGCTAATAAGACTGCTGTACTTGCAGGTAAGCAATGGGCCTGACTGAGCAGTTTTGAAGGGGCTTAAAGGATCTTTCTGGGCCAGATCAATTTATCCATCCATGTAAAAGACCTGAGCTGGGCTAGCTGGCATCAACCACTGTCAACTGGTGCACATGAAAGCTAGGGCCTAGGGGCCAACACAGCAGGGTTGGATCATAGTACCCGTCAGTGAGTATCTGAACAGGAGATGGATCACATTAGGCTGCACTGTGACGATAACCAGCACATGAAAGTACCAGGTCGGAGGCAGCTTCTGAGAGAGATGTGTGGGCTCACCAATGTGGTACTACAGTATCTGTTGGTTCACTCAAGAACTAGAGGGTGGTGATAAATGGAGCATAACCATGGAATTCACCAACACACTCATATGTGCTGGGGTTGGGAACTGGCCAGGATGATCCAGGCTTTAGCACCTGTAGGCACACTCAAGAATTGAGTGTTGACAAGGCAGGGCCCCAACATTCACCAGGACACACAAAGGCCAGGACTGAGTGTGGACTATGCTGGGTAAGAGCTTAGTATCTGCTAACATGCATGAGATCTGTGCCAAGGAGTTGGCCTGGTGGGGGAACTTGGGGAATTCCCCTGATGGGCCATACCTCCCGCTGGTGAACATGTGAGTCAGGGCTGAGCAAGTTTACAGAAGATTACAGAATATTTCATCCCTGAGCTGTAAAATACAGATTACTTTCACCAGTTCATGGAATAGTCTCTAGGATGCACCAGATGGTAAGACATAAAGCAAGTCTCATCAAATTAGAAAAAGAAAAAAATTTGAAAACAGTGTCTGAGAAAAATCAAAAGGGAAATTTAAAAATTCCCTAATTGAATGAATGAAGAAAACAACAGAACACATAAAAACTTACGGGATATACCAAAAGCAATTATTATATATATGAAGGAAGTATATAGCAATTAGTGCATACATCAAGAAATTGAAGGACCTGGCACCATGGCCTAGTGGCTAAATTCTTGCCTTACATCTGCTGGGATCTCATGTGGGCACCAGTTTGTATTCCAGCTGATCCACTTCCCATCCAGCTCTCTACTTGTGGCCTGGGAAAGCAGTTGAGAATGGTCCAAAGCCTTTGGATCCTTCACCCACATGGGAGACATGGAAGAAACTCCTGGTCCAGGTTTCAGATTGGCTTAGCTTCAGCCATTGCAGTCACTTGGGGAATGTACTAGTAAATGCAAGATCATTCTATATATCCTTGTCTCTGTAAATCTTCCTTTTCAATAAAAATAAATAAGTATATAAATACAAGTAAAATTTTAAAAAAGAAATTGTAATATATCAAACAAGTCATATAACAATACATCCTAAGGACCTAGAAAAATAATAAATAAATAAAATTAGAGGAAAAACAAATAAAACTGAAAACAAAGATACATATGATCAATAAACTGAAAAACTGGCATTTTGAAGAATGCAAAAAATATTGATTCATCATTGGCTGACATACCACACACACACACACACACACACACACACAAACAGGGAGAAGACCCAAACAATAAAAACAGAGTTGAAAAACAAGCATTGCAATGAATACTTCAGAAATAAAAACAATCAGGAATTACTGTAAACAACTATATGCCAACCACTGGAAAATTTAGATAAAATGGACAAATTTCTAGAAACATACAAGCTATCACAGTTGAATCAGGAATACATGGAACATCTAAATAGACCAATAATCAAGACAGAAATTGAATCTGTAATGAAGACCCTCTCAACAATGAAATCTCCAAGCACTGGATAGCCTCACTGCCTAACTCCAATCATATGAAGAACAAATTCATATTATTCTCAAACTATTCAAACTAATTAAAGGGGCTGGAATCCTGGAGTCCTCCCAATCTCCTTCTAGTTATCCAGTATAACTCTGGAAGTTTTAGTGTGAGCCATTAGGTCAGGAAAACAAACAAAATGAATACAAAATGTGAAGGAAGAATCAAATTGTTCCTTCTTGTAGATCACATCATCCTATTTATAAGGAAACCCAGAATTCTACTCATAGCCAACTAGAATTCAAAATAGTTCGGTAAATTTATTGGATATGTATAAAATGAACACATATAACTCAAGAGTTGTTGTACATGTAAAAACTATCATGGCTGATAGAGAATGTGTAAGATCTATAGCATCCATGATAGCTACAAAAATATTTAAATACTTTGAAATAAAATCAATCAAGGATGTGAAAGCTCTTTACCATGAAAATTACAAAACATTAAAGAAAGAAAAAATCCACAAAAAACTTGAAAAAATATCCCCATGCCCATGTAGATTGGAAGAATTAATATCATTAAAACATTGATACCATATAAAGCAATGTAGATTCAATCCAATCTCAAGTGTCATGGATGTTCTTCCCAGATACACAAAAAATAATGGCAAAATCCATTCAGAATCATAAGACAGTGAATAATCAAAACAATTTTAAACAGCAAAAATCTAGCAACATTACAATACCAGATGGTAAGATATACTGTAGGGATATTATAACTGGAGCAGTCTGGTACTGGCACACATACACAAAATAAAATTGACCACCAATGGAACACACACACAAAAAAAAAACAAGAAACCAATCCATGCATCTATAACCAACTAATCTTTTACAGACTAGTTAAAATCAGTACCTGGAGAAGAGACAGTCACTTCAACAAAGAGTGCTGGAAATGATTCTATGTATGTAAAATTATGAAACAACTCTACCATACACTTTATACCAAAAAACCCTCAAAATTGGATCAAAATTATAATCCTAATATCATAACTTACTAGAGAAAATTGTCACGGAAATGCTGCAAATATCCGCATAGACTAGACATACAAAAGGACAGACCAATGGCAGAGGCACACCTGGAGACAGATGGACACAGGAAAGCAGTGGAGATGAATACAGGATGTTGCATTGACCAGATACCCTAGTGGCATTCAGTGAGTGGTGGTGATCTGAACTCCATCGGTGGCAAGAACTCCACCACCAACCAGGTGGGAAGGAGAGTTCACTGCGAGCTCAAGAGATGAACCCAAAAAACTGCCCATCCTACTGGTTTGTTTGATTTGCCCAGCAACAGAGACAGAGCAGCAGATCCAAAACAGGCAGTGCGGGAACAGCGTGGATTTCACAGCCCACACCCTCACCAGAACTGAATTCGGTGCTATCTTGTGTGGGCGGGCAAAGGCAATGGGACATAGCTGTGCATGAACTAAGTTGGGAACAAACTCATTTCTGGCTCACTACAGTGAACTGACGTGACATCCTACAGGTTCTACCAAAAATAGGTCCAGGTAGCCCCCAGACTTAACAGCCAGCAGTGTGGCAAAGGATTTGAGACTTCTGGGGCAACAGTGAGTGAGCTGCACATGCACCGAGCTGGGAGCAAACCCAGTGAGCTCAGTATATTGTACTGATCTCATAGCGAAAATAATACTGACTTTGGCATAATATGACTCAAAATAGGTCTAGGTAGCCCTGAGACCTATCGGCCAGCAGGTTCAAGCAAGATCAGTACTACCAACAAGGTAGCTATTTAGGACACCTGGTGTCTCCCTAATCCTTGGAACTGTTGGAATCAGAAGTGGGAGAAACCTTGTATATACAATAGTGAAGACTCAGCATGGTAACACAGGAGGTGGAGACTGGTGAGTCAGGAGCTGGGACTACAGAGACCAGGGCGGAAGTCTAACATAATAGCCCAGACCTGAAACTCGCTGGATAGAGTGGCATGAGTGACTGCAAACAAAGAATCATGTACCAGCTGCAACAAGTAAAATCAAATTGTAGACCTGTGTGTGACGGAGCTTTGAAACCTGCCCCAAGCAGGAGAATCTGCTTACTAGGAGTAATATAGGGGAACTCAGTCGGGAGAAGGAGAGGACATGGAGAAGGGGTCAGGGAAATCCCAAGGCCTATAGAACTGTATCATAAAATGATAACAATGATTTTTAAAAAGTGAGAATTAAAGTATGTTTAGCACTTTTCTTATATAAAGGAAAAATACTTGGGGCCAAGGTTTCAGCACAATGGGTTAATCCACCTGTGATGACAGCCTTCCCTTTGCCTTTGTGTTGTAGCTAGGACACTTCCCATCCACTGCCCTGTTAATGGTCTGGGAAATGTAGCAAATGATGATCCAAGTGCTTGGGGACCTGTCACCCACATGGAGATTCAGATAAATTTTTGGTTCCTGGCTTTAGGCTGGCTCAGTGCTAGCCACTGTGAACAAGTGGAGAATGAATCATCGGGATGGAATATCTTTCTTTAACTATTTATCCTTCACTCTGACTTTTAAAAAAGATAATACATCTTTTAAGAAAATAAAACATTAAATATCATGCTCTATATACAGTTAATTTAGAAACAAACAACATGTCTTACTTTTCACATGTTAAATATTAGATTACTGCTGACTTAGGCTTATGATTGTAGAGTGAACTGAAATAATTTCCTTGCAAAAAAGAAAATAAGGAAAGAATAAAAGGAGAGATTGGGGGAGTTTGAGGAACGCAGAAGTCTAGCGAGGAAAGTGTGATATATTTTTTTAAAGATTTATTTTATTTTTATTACAAAGTCAGATATACTGAGAGGAGGAGAGATAGAGAGGAAGTGGAGCTGCCTGGATTAGAACCAGCCGAGCCCAAGTGTGATTTTTTTTTTAACTCAACTTGTACAACCAATAAAATCTGTGCTCTTTATATTACTAAAGCTTAAAAACAAGAACTATATTTTAGCAGAGCAAGTATCATTTTATAATACACATTTTATTTTTATTTATGCTTTTATATAAAATTCTGATGAACTGTTAAAAGGAAGCCTAAAAACCTATTTCACACCTACTAACAAGTACACAAAGACAAAAATATGAATAATATTAGATAAAAGAAAATTTAATAATTGTTTTAGCTGTTCTGCTTATACTGATTTCATTTTCTTCTAACTTGCTATAGCACTGTTTGGCACTTAATCACATCTACTGGGTCCCTCAAATGTTTAGGCATTGAAGATTAATTCTGTGTTTCAACCACATTATATAATCTGAATATTGATTTCTCATTTCTCATTTCTCTGTTATCTCATGACTGCTTAACTAACCTGGGCCTATACATATATAGGTGTGTAAATACACACATATATACACATGTGTATATATTTGTAAATATATATGTAAATATATGTATATTTGTAAATGTATGTAGATAGATTGGTAGATAGATAGATGATAGGTAGATATATCACCTTTGCTATGGATCATATGGTTTACATTAGAGAAATACAATTTTAAAGTAAAATTAATGGTATAGTGACAGTTCTATTTCTGTTTTGGAAGTACAGTTTTGTTTTTCATTTTTTTAATTCACAAAATGCAATAAACAATTTTCTTTTCATCTAACCACATAAAATTTTATATATTATTTGCCACGTGGATTTAAAGTATTATTTAACAATAATTTTATTTTATTTAACAAAAGTTTTCATTAAGTAACAGCCTGAAGTATGTCATACATTTTTCTTGCTTTTAATGTAAACTTTTGATCACTTCTTCATTTAATAATTTTTTATATTTTAACTAATTTATATAAAGAAAACAGATTTTGTGGTTTTTATATATTGAGTTTTAAGAGCATAATTATTACTTTTTGTATTCTTGCCCTCCCTCCTTCCTTTCTCCTTCCTTTCTTTTAATTTTATAGATCACATGCTTCATTTACTACATAATCATAAGCTCAAGCTTCCAGGAAATAAATAATTCAACAAACAGTTTTTCAACAAGTGTTGATCTCCTTCCCAAAAAGAAAGCCACATAAAAAGTGTCTCCCAAAACTACCATAATTGGTATGCTGGTTCAAGTTCTGGCTGCTCCAATTCCCAATCGGTAACTCTAACTTTTAAGTAAATAACTAAAACATAAGAAAACAAACAAAACTTCATCACTCAGGTAGAAAGAAGAAAAGCCTAGGAAGGACCAAGGGATGAGATGTGGTATTCAATAGAAACAATACAAAAGGAATACAGTACCAGACTGTATACCGTGTGCCCCAGGGATAGAGATCATTAAACAAATGACATTTTAGTAATTGGATTCCCATAAAAATAATTTTCTCTAAGAAAAAAAAAGAATTTATTTTTATTGGAAAGGCAGATTTACAGAGAGAAACAGAAACAGAAAGGTCTTCCATCCTCTGGTTCACTCCACAGATGCCACAATGGCTGGAGTTGATCTAATCTGATCCAAAACCAGGAGCCAGGAGCTGCTTCCAGGTTTCCCACAAAGTTCTGAAGGCCCAAGTAACTGGGTCACCTTTCATTGCTTTTCCAGGCCATTAGTGGGGAGTTAAGCTGAAAGCTGAACAGGTTCTGGCCCCTTATTGTGATACAGGTATTACAGGCAATGGCTTTAACCTACTATGCACAGTGCCATCCCCCAGTATTTCTTAATTTACATTTTCAATGAGTAAATTTTCGCTTCTTTCCAATTTGCAATTTTAAATTATTATTTTATATTAAATAACATTTTTGTTTTCAAATAAAGTTCCCTGGAAGTTGACTCAATGAAGGTATGGATACTTGATATACAAAGAAATAAGGCAACCTTCAAATTTAAAATTATGTCTAGCAAAAAATATTTATGTAACAATACCCATTATTACACAGTATTTGAGAATACAGAATTGGATGCTACAGAATACACAAGAAAATAATCCTACTTTCTGCCCTTATATTTCACTTGCTGAAAGAGGAGTAAAGATATATCAACAAATAAAAATATAAATGCAATTCAAGATTCTAAGTAGTGATGCATAAAAAATTGTTAAGGTGATACAGAGCAGAGCAAAGTAGAGATCATCAGGACTAAATCTCAAAGAGGGCGAGAGCAAACCCAGTTAGCAAAAGAGAAGGCTTCGTAAAAGTTCATGAAAAACAATGGATATAAACTGCAGGACAAAGTCCCTTTTCAAGTGATATTGCTCTATGTTGCTCTGTAATAATTTTCTCAAAGATGTAAGATTAAAAGAGCTTTATGAAATGTAAATCGTAACAGCTACAAAACTGTAAAATTGCTATTTCACAATTATCGGTGTATTCTGAAACCTATAGCAAATGTCATGACAATTTCAAAAGCACTGTACTTCCTTCAAGGATTGGTCTCTGGGGTGGTAAAGAAAAAATCCTCGGGCTCGGCATCGTGGCCTAGTGGCTAAGGTCCTTGCCTTGATCCCATATGGCCGCTGGTTCTAATCCCAGCAGCTCCACTTAAAAAAAAAAAAAAAAAAAAGACACCTTGTACAATTTGAAATTCTTTAGCCTTCAAAGTCCAATAAATTTGAAACTGCACTGTTTCTTAAAAAAAAAAAAAAGAAAAAAAGAAAAAATCCTCCAGGATATACAAAGCAGACAATGGAAGGCAACTAGACATTGTTGCTGTGGATATCCTGTACCTGGCCAACACCCAGGTCCCTTCCACAGACATCAGTCATCACCAGGGAGCTGGGATGATGGCTAACAGCTTCAGGTTCTACTCCTGTCATAGGGGATGGGCCTGTTAGTAACCCAGCTTAACCCACTATGCCACAGCACTGGATCCCCAAAGATTTCTTGCAATCTATCCCAAGGAGGTGCCTCTAGGGTCGGCATGGTAGTACAGCAGGGGCTTCCTGTAGTGTTGTGTCCTGTAGTGTTGGCATCCCATATGGGCTCCTGTTCATGCCCTGGCTGCTCCACTTCTGATCAAGTTCCCTGTTTATAGCCTGGGAAAGCAGTGGGAAACAGGCAAGACCTTGGGTTTCTATCCACATGCGAGACTCAGAAGAGGATCCTGGCACCTGGCTCCCAAATTTGGATCAGTTCAGCTACAGCCATTGTGGCTCTTTGGGGAGTGAATCAGTAGATGCAGTCCTGTTTCTCCTTTTCTCTCTAAAAATCTTCCTTTCAAATAAAAATAAATAAATCTGTAAAATATGGTTTGAAGTAGGCTAGGGAAAAAAAATACCACAGATCAATGCTTACAACAATGCATTTTTCATTCATACAAAAGGAGAGTAAGGCAATAAGGTATACCCTCTTCCAGATTCCATTTGATGACTTGAAAAATTACTTTTCAGGCCTACCCTGAAAGGAGCAATTAAGTCTCTTTATTTTAAAATGTTTAACATGAAAAAAAATAAAGAGAGTATTATCATCAACTCTCCAAAGCAAACTGTAATGTCTTGAAGAAAAAAATGTTGAATTATGCTCACTTTGGCAATACATATACTAAAATTGGCACAATACAGTGGGAGGAACAGATGTAGGGAATGGAAAGGGGGTGTAGCTTGGCCAGTAGGTCTAAATCATCAGCCCTGGGAACTTTTGGACTGTACTTCCATTTTGTGGTCTGAGTTTATTCATCACTCTTGCTCCAACCGAAGTTTCCAAGTCCAAACCCACACTGAAAATATCCATGGGTGTTCACTTAAAAAAAATAGCCTCCCAGAGTCTAACTGCTTCCTGAAAGATAGTTGAGTGCTCCAGAGGACTCCCCCAACTCCCAAGCGCATGAGATACCTTTCCGGTGTTGAAACTTGGTAATCACAAATTGGTGGCCACAGGGCCAGTGGAGTTCAAGTTCATGCAGCTTCATTCCCTAAGTACTGACATCGTCTAAGAGAATAATTTAAGTATTCAGAATGTTCAGCCCAATACAAAAGCAAACTGAGAAAAGGGGAAAAAACATCTAAAGATACATTTGAGTAGAATGATTTTAACTTAATAAATAATGCACATCATAAAATATGTATTTATTTAGTAAACACCAAGTACACCAAGTACACAGCATCAGTCACAAAAATCACCCTGGTTTTCAAGTGAGTGATAAATACAACACCTTAAAATATCTGACTGCCAAGATGGATCAAAGAGGAAAGCAGCCAGCACATTCTGACCTCAGACTCTGCAACCTTCCCCAGTCTCTGGAGGAGAAGACATAGTGGATGCTGAGTGATTAGGCACAGAGGCAGCAGCACACTAAGGCACTGAAAAATGGATATTCCTGGGAGCCCTTAGTGCAGACTGAAAACTGCCATGGGAACTGGGAAGGGTGCTGAAGGACCTTAAGGGTCTTTCGGTGACAAAAGGGGGAAATCAGAGAAAAGATTGGTAATAAATCTTTCAATACCCAAGAAAACAGACTGCCAGATAAAGGATTTCTCTGTTTTAGCAGAAGAGTATTCAGTCTCTTGCCATAAAAGTCACTCTCTGCAATGAATATATTAATGCTGGTAAATCCACTCTGAGAAAGACAGATCCATAGTATCCATTCAAAACCATTAGTGTTTAATTTAGGTTTGCAAATTAGCACAAATTAATTGACAGAACACATTTTACCGGGAAAATTCAAACTGCTTTGCAAATGCTTAAACCGAGACACTGTATTGATCTTAAAGGATTCCTAATGTAAACGAAGAAATGCTGAGGTGGCACACCTGTCTACAATCGGTTGCAGTTCACAGCGATAAACTTCGCATCTCATATGAGGCTTCAGCACGCTGCTCGCTGCACAGCCGTTATCTTCACATGCTGACACATGTAATCTAACATTCTCACTTTGCCACAGCCAGAGCAATTGCTTGACAATTTGATTACAGTTTCCTGTCAGTTCATGTACAGAACATTTCTATAAGCTTTCAGCAACTGCAAAATATTTTGATTTTAAAATAATAGTAATCCATGAAGGAAAGCTTCTTCAAAATATTGATTTCTGATAACAATTCAAGATCTGCAGAAGGTACATTACTTTAAATGTCTATGAATAAGTTTGTATTGGAGCACAGAAACGGGGACACAAAGGTTTGGTATGTCATGGAAGCTGCTGAAAGCAGCACACAGAGGCTGTGGCCAAAGGCCACGATCAGTGCTCCATGGCATGGTGAAGACAGGTAAATTATCACGACCTGTCCAATCTATAGCATAGCATTTGCCAAAGACATTTCACAAATATTCTTTCTCATAAAAAAATCAAAAGGAGTGTTTGGCATATACAGAGGAAGAAAGTTTATCATAAGAGTAATTGAGGAATGAAAATTTGCCCCTGGAAGACAAATTATCCTTTGTAAGTCAAATGTGTATTTAAAAGATTTTGGATTTTAAAATTTTAAAATTCATGCCTATGTGTAAGAATTTTTGTTCATTGCTGTAACTTGGAGTGAGTAAGATTGACCCTCTGTGATAACTAACAGCAACGTGAAATAGGATTTGTCTTGTATTATTGAACTTTTTCCAAGAAATGACAATAGGCCAAGAAAGCTCCCACTTTTCTTTTTTGTTCTCTCCTAGATCAGGCACTCAAAATGGTTACTGCCAGCATTTCAGGTACATCTACATGATGATAGCTTCCCACAGAGTAAGATGAAACTGAAATCATTTCCACAAATGAACAAGATAGAAATGAGCCAAAGATCAGATATAAAACTCATGAAATTTTAAATGGAGGAAAATGTTCTAAAATGAAAACCTATTACTCTAGCCCTGGAGCTAAAGGTAATTTATGGTCAGACCAGTAAAGCATATGTACCTCAATAATGCAATCAATTATTTTACCTGGAATCTAGCCATTCTGCAATGTAAAACTCCAATAAGGGTCTAGATTATTTTCAAGGTAGTCTTAGTCAAACAGCTTTTAATTATGCCCATTTTTAGACAACAGAACTCTTCAAATCTGTGATTTTTCCTGCATTTTTTTCTTAAGTATATATGTTGACACTTTTTACTTACATTGATAACAATGGCAAACTACTTTACCACCCAGGTTTGGAATGCATAAATTATTCAGAACTTGATTTTCTTCATGATACTTTTTTCTTATTTTGTAACAACTTACAAGTGTAAAACTCACTCTTTTGAGTTTCAAAACTTTGAGTTTTGAAAAATAAAGATATATAACTACTCCCCACAGTCAAAAAATAAAACAGCTCAGTAATTTCTCCAAATCTCCACTTTCTATTTCTTAAAGTAGTATTCTTTAGTTTTTAATTCCTGGTAGCCATCGATCTGATTTCTATCTCTGTGTGAAGTTTTTCCATTTTTTTCCTTTCCAGAAAATAAATATAGCTGTTTAGCAGGTACATTTTTATTTCTGTTTTTTTTTAAGATCCATTTTTATTGGAAAGGCAAACATACAGAAAGAAAGAGATACAGAAAGAGATCTTCCCACATGAGCACTGAAAACCTTTTGTCGTATTCTTATTACCCACAATAGCATGGCATTTTGCAAGGGGGAGAAAAAGAAGCATAATCAGAAAATGCTGCTGGAGTCCCATATCCCAGGTCTGGCTTCTGCTCCAGTTGTAGACTTAACTCCAAGCACCAATGATGAGTCAACTAGATGGTTTACTGTGTTGGGTCGGTCTGGACCAACACTGCCTCAGTTGCTGAGAGACTGAGAGTGGACCAATGGATGGAAACACTCGATAGAGACCTGGGTATCTCCCCCATCTCTGTCTTTCAAATAAATAAACAGAAATGTTATAAATAGAATATTGAACAACAAAAAAGATCTTCCATCTGCTGGCTCACCCCCAAAATGGCCTCAATGGCCAAGGCTGAGCCGATTCAAAGCCAGGAATCAGGAGCTTCTCTGGGTCTCCCACACGGGTGCAGAGTCCCAAGGCTTTACAGAATCCCCTACTGCTTTCCCAGGCCACAAGCAGAGAGTTAGATGGTAAGTGGACCAGCTGGGACTGGAACCAGCACCTATAAGGGATCCTGGCTCTTGCAGGGTGAGGACTTAACTACTGAGCTGTCGCGCTGGCTCTGAGTTTGGTATTTTTTCCACTAAATTTCCCTGCCCTTGGAATTTGGGTCTTTCTAGCTGGGAAAAAAACTGATGTGCTTCAATATTCTAAAATAAAATTTACTAAGAAGCAAAGAGAATCCAATGGCTCTGTAAATACTCCAGGACTATACTAATGATACTAATGAGAGTGTGCTTCTTGTTTTTTTCTCTATCTTACTGGAAATTTTCAAGCATTTGCCACTTAGTGTGATCCTGGCTTTGGATTTGCCATACATTGCCTTAACTGTAGAGAGAAATGTTACTTCTAAACTCAACTTTTAGACGAAAGAATGCTGCATATTATCAAAGGCTACTGTTCTGGGGCCTATCGAATGCTTTCTGAGCATTTATTTAAACAATCATTTAAATTCTAACCTTATTTATTTATGTCCTACATAACACTTGTTAAAATATCACTGCATTCCTGGGCTAAGTTTCACTTTTCCTAGGTTTATGTCTGTTTCATGTCTTGTTGTCTTTGATTTGCCAGAATTCGGTTAAGGAGTTTTGCATCTATATTCATAAGGGATACTGGTCTGCAGATCTCCTTTACGTTGCATGCTTTTCTGGTTTGGGAAATAAATTAAGCAAGCCTCATAGAATGAGTTTGAAAGTTAAATCTATTTCAATTGTTTCAACAATTTTAAGAGATATTGGTTCAACAACAATACAATAAAAAAAAAAAAAGAGATATTGGTGCTAGTTCTTAAAGCTTTGTAGAACTAGGGTCCGATGTGATAACCTAGTGGCCAAAGTCTTCAACTTGCATGTGCTTGGATCCTATATGGGCACTGTTTCTAATCCCGATGGCCCCTCTTCCCATCCAGCTCCCTGCCTGTGGCCTGGGATGCAGAAGATAGCCCAAAGCCTTGGGACCCTGCACCCATGTGGGAGACTCAGAAGAGGTTGCTGGCTCCTGGTTTTGGATCTGTGCAGCTCTGGCAGTTACACCACTTGGGGGATGAATCAATGAACTGAAGATCTCCCTCTCTGCCTCTCCTCCTCTCTGTATATCTGACTTTCCAATAAAAATAAAATAAATCTTTTTAAAAAAAAGTTTTGTAGAATTAACCAGTGAACACAACTGACTTTTCTTTATAGGGAAGTTGTTTATTATTGTTATCATTATCATTATTATTATCATTGATTCAACTTATGTCTTTCTATTGGTTTATTCAAGTAATCTGTGTCTTCATGCCCCAAATTTAGTAAATTCTGTGTGTCCATAAATTTATCCATATCTTTTCAGATTTTCCAATTTGTTGACATATGACATTAGAAATTTCCAAATATTCTTATTTCTATGATATCAGCTTTAATGTATACTTTTTAATCTCTGATTTCATTAATTTTGGTCTTCGTCCTAATTCAGTTAGATAAAAACATTGGTTTTACCAAATAATTTTATGCTTTTTACAAAACCTTTTCATTTCATATACAGAGAGATGGAAAGGTAGATTTTCCCTCCACCTATTCACCCCCCCAAGTGGTCACAACAGTTGGAGCTGAGCCAATCCAAAGCCAGGAGCCAGGACCTTCTTCTGGATCTCCTACATGCGTGTAGGGTCAAGGCTTTGGGCCATCCTGCACTGCTTTCCTAGGCCACAAGCAGGGAGCTCGATGAAAGACAGGCAGCTGCCAGGATCAAAATCAGTGCCCATATATGATACCACTGCGTGTAAAGCAAGGACTTTAGTCACTAAGCTACCATGCAAATCCCAATTTATAAAGTTTTATGTTGCTGTTCTCTCTCTCTCTCTCTCTCTCTCTCTCTCTCTCTCTCCCTTTTAAAATTTCTTTCCAGAAGAAGAGACTCGCAAGATGGCTGACATAGGAGGAAGACTGTGAGGGAGCTCACAGACAGAGAGGGCTAGAATGCGACAAAAGCGTAAGTGGAGCAGCATAGAACTACAGGGAGAAGAACGTGAAGTTCCCTGGACAGTGTGGAGCCAAAAAAAATCCACACAACTCGGAAGAGCAACCAGGGAAAAACAAAACAAAGGGCAGGGAAGACAACTTTCCGCTCCTGACCTGCTGAGTCACCTTTGAGTGCAGACGCTGAAAGCCGCAGACCGAACCGCAGACCTCGGGACCCGCAGACGCTGTGGCCGTGAGGACCGGCGGTGATTGGGACCCGCTGGCACCTGCTCACGCTGGTCACCAGGACCCGCCAGGACCTGTGCCCGCTGCGGACATCAGGACCTGGAGTCACCGGGACCCGCTGGCATCCGCCCACCCAAGTCGCCAAGCCCTGTCGGGACCTGCACCAGCCGCAGCCTCCAGGTTCCATCGGGACCCGCCGGGACCTGCACCGGATGCAGTAGCCGGGAGACGCACCCGCTGCGAGGGTTCCCACCAGAGGAAGAGGCAGACTGCAAGAACCTGAGGTTTGAGTGAGTTGGGTGGGGACAGTGGTGGGTTGGAGGCTTCGGGAGTTGGCCCCCCAGGGGCATGCACAGAGCCTGAACACCGTTGGTGCTCATCTCCCCGCCCCTCCCCCCCGAGACTCCAGCATCTAGGGACGCAGGGCGAGTGCCTTGAAACTGCCAAAACTGTGTCTGGGAGGTGACGCACAGTGGTCCTGTGTGCTGAGGAGAAAGGCAAAAGGCACATGGAATACTCCCCCGTGCCTTTGCGGTCTGGCACTCAGCTGGGTGGTGCTATCCCACAGGAAACCGAGCACGCCTCTGGGCTGGGCAGTCCCGTGCTAGCGCTGGGGCGGTCGGTCCCCTGCAAGCGCGGGGGTGGGCGAGCCTGCGCAGGAGGCGCTTCCAGAGAGCACCTGGAACACCCCACGCCCTATAGTCCCATGCTTGGGAGACGCACCAGGAGAGCACTGCAGACCCGCGTGCAGGAGGCGTTCCCAGAGAGCACCTGGAACCTCCACGCCCTGCAGTCCCTGGCACTGGGGACACACCGAGAAAGCACCTAGAATCCTCCGAGCCCTGTGATCCCGCGCACAGGGGGGCGCGCACAGCGAGTGCCTTCACTCCCCCACGCCCTGTGGTAGCATACCTGTAGGGGACGAGCTGAGAGTGTGCTTTGAATCCACTGGGCCCTGGAAGTGGCGGCCTGAGGTCCAGTGTTCTGGAGACGCACCAAAAGTGCCTTGAAAATTCCCACACCCTGCTACTCCACGCCTGCAGACTCCGATCTCTACAGGATAGTGCTTGGAGACCCCTCAGCACACTGGTGCCTAGGTCTCTCAAAAAAGAAACACTAACACAATGGGAAGAAATACCAGAAAAGGTAATGATCCAGATGAGAGAGCCAACACCCTACCAATAAAGGATCAAAAGCCAATGTCTATTTCAGAGATGCGAGATGAAGACATAGAAGATCTACCAGACAAGGAATTCAAAAAAATAATGTTAAAATATGTCAGAGACAATGAGAAGAATTGGGAGGACTTCAAGGAATTCAAGAACCACATAGCCTCAGAAATACAACAAATGAAAAGTAAAATCCTTGACTTAGAGCACAAAATTGAGAGCCTAACCAACAGAACAAATACAGCAGAAGAGAGGATCTCTGAAACGGAAGACACACAAAATGAACATACCCAGTTCATTAAACAGCTGGAGATAAGTCTGAACAAAGCCAATAAGACCATACAAGAAATGAAAGACAACCTCAGAAAATCAAATATTAGGATTATTGGCCTTCCTGAAGGAGCGGAAAAAGAGTCAGGAATGCAAATGGTGCTCGACGAAATTATACAGGAAAACTTTCAAAACACTTGGAACATGAACCCAGCCCAAATCCAGGACGGTCAGAGGACTCCCAGCAGATATGACCCAAAGCGATCTTCACCCAGACATATGGTGCTCAAGTTCCACTCCAATGAAGACAAAGAAAGAATCCTAAGACAAGTACAAAGCAGAGAAAAGATCACATACTGGGGAAAACCAATCAGGATCACTGCTGACTTTTCTGAAGAGATTTTACAAGCAAGAAGAGAATGGACAAAGATCTTCCAAATCCTGAATCAGAACAACTGTCAACCAAGACTATTGTACCCAGCAAAGATCTCATTCGTATTTGAGAACGAAATCAAATACTTTCACAGCAAAGAGAAATTAGAAGAATATGCCAGCACAAAACCAGCTCTACAAAATCTCCTTAGAAATGCACTAATTCCAGAAAAAAAGGAGGTGAATCATAAGCAAAGATGGCAAACAGCAAGGTCTCCCCACTAAAGTCCACACAAGGAAGGGCAATAACACAGATATCAACACCCACAAAAACAAGTATGGCAGGGCAAAATCACAACCTCTCAATTTTAACTCTTAACACAAATGGCCTGAACCCACCAATCAAAAGGCATAGATTAACAGAATGGATTATCAAACAGCACCCAACTATATGTTGCCTACAAGAGACACATCTAACCAGAAGAGATTCTAAGAAGCTGAAAGTGAAAGGTTGGAAACAGATATTTCATGCCAATGGACGAGAAAAAAAGGCTGGGGTAGCTGTCTTAATTTCAGATGATGTGGACTTCAATCTGACACACATCAAAAAGGACAGGGAAGGACATTATATATTGGTGAAGGGACTGATCCATCAGGAAGTAATTACCACTGTGAACATATATGCACCAAATTCAAACGCACCTAGCTACGTGAAGCAATTACTCACGGACTTAAGGGGAGACATAGATATGCACACAATAATAGTGGGTGATCTTAACACCCCACTAACAACAATAGACAGATCAACAAAACAAAAACTCAACAAAGAAACAACAGAGCTCATACAAACAATAAAACAACTGGACTTGGTTGACATTTATAGAATTTTTTACCCTAAGGCCACAGATTATACATTTTTTTCAGCAGTGCATTGCACCTTCTCCAGGATCGACCACATGATAGGACACAAAGCAAACCTAAATAACTTCAAAAAGATAGGAATCATACCATGTACCCTCTCAGACCACCACGGAATGAAGCTGGAAATCAGCAATTCAAAATGTCCCAGGAAATACAGAAACTCTTGGAGGTTGAACAACATGCTATTAAACGAACAATGGATCAGACAAGAAATTAAAGATGAGATAAAAAAATTTATGGAAACCAATGAAAACTCTGACACAACATTCCAAAATTTGTGGAACACTGCCAAAGCAGTGCTACGGGGTAAACTCATCGCAATTGGAGCTCATGTCAAGGCCCAAGAGAGGCGCCAAATACAGGAACTAAACACACACCTCCAGGAATTGGAAAAACAACAGCAGAAGAGCCCCACACACAATAGGAAACAAGAAATCATCAAAACAAGGGAGGAAACCAACCAGATAGAAATAAAAAAAACCATACACAAAATCAATGAATCAAAAAGCTGGTTTTTTGAGAAGATAAACAAGATAGACACCTCACTGGCCCGACTGACAAAGAAAAAACAAGAGAAGGCAAGAATTAACAGCATCAAAGATGAAAAAGGCAACATAACAAGAGACACCGCATCCATTAAGGCCATAATTAGAAATTACTACAAAGCACTGTACTCCAACAACTCAGAAGATCACCAAGAAATGGAAAAAATTCTTAGACTTCTACCACCTGCCAAAATTTAGCCCAGAGGCAACAAACGACCTGAACAAACCCATAACTGAAGTAGAGATTGAATCAGTGATTAAAGACCTCCCAACAAAGAAAAGCCCAGGCCCAGACGGCTTCACTACAGAATTCTACAAAACATTCCGAACAGAACTGACCCCAATCCTCTACAAACTCTTCAAAACAATAGAAAAAGAGGCAACCCTTCCAAACTCATTCTATGAAGCCAACATTACCTTAATCCCAAAACCAGACAGAGAACTAACAGAGAAGGAAAACTACAGACTTATCTCTTTGATGAACATTGATGCTAAGATTCTCAACAAAATCCTAGCCAACAGAATTCAAAAACACATCAGACAGATCATTCATCCAGATCAAGTAGGATTCATCCCTGGAATGCAGGGATGGTTCAACATTCGGAAATCCATCAATGTGATACACCACATCCAAAAACTGAAAAACAAGAATCACATGATAGTATCAATAGATGCAGAAAAAGCTTTCGACAAAATCCAACACCACTTCCTACTAAAAACCCTAACCAAGGTAGGCATAGATGGAAAAATCCACAACATAATTAAAGCCATATATGAAAAACCCAATGCCAGCATCATACTGAATGGAGAAAAACTGGAACCCATCCCACTGAGATCTGGAACAAGACAGGGATGTCCACTTTCTCCACTACTATTCAACATAGTCCTAGAGGTACTCGCTGAGGCCATAAGACAAGAAAAAGAAATCAGAGGAATCCAAATGGGAAACGAAGAAGTCAAACTCTCACTATACGCAGATGATATGATTCTTTATGTAGAAGAGCCAAGAGACTCAATACAGAGACTGCTAGAACTTGTACGAGAGTTTGGTAGAGTGGCAGGGTACAAAATTAATGAACAAAAATCAACAGCCATAGTGTATGCGAACAGCCCCAAGATGGAAAAAGACTTAACCAGCAAGATACCATTCAAAATAACAGAGAAAAGTATGAAATATCTGGGAATAAATCTAACCAAAAATGTAGGAGACTTATTTGAAGAAAACTACAAACTACTTAAAAAAGAAATTGAACAAGACCTCAAAAGATGGAGTAACATCCCATGCTCCTGGATAGGTAAAATCAATATCATTAAAATGTCTATACTGCCAAAAGCAATATATACATTCAACGCAATCCCAATCAAATTGCCCAAAACGTTCTTCATGGAACTGGAAACAATGATCCAAAGGTTCATCTGGAAGCACAAAAAACCATGGATAGCTAGAACTATCCTGAAGAACAGGAAGTTAGCAGGGGGAATCACAGTTCCAGACCTCTGGACATACTATAGGGCAGTGGTTATCAAAACAGCATGGTACTGGCACAAAGATAGAGAGGAAGATCAATGGAGCAGAATAGAAACACCAGAAGGGAACCCAAACAGGTAGAGCCAAATAATCTTTGACAAAAAGACAAACGACAATCCAGGCAAATGCGACTGTCTGTTCAATAAATGCTGTTGGGACAAATGGTTAATAGCCCGCAGAAACAAAAAGATAGATCCACATCTCTCACCATACATTAAGATCAGATCTAAATGGATAACAGATCTAAACCTACATCCAGAAACCTTCAAACTTTTGGAAGAAAATGTTGGAAACACACTGCAACACTTAGGAGTAGGCCCTCACTTCCTAAAAAAGACTCCAAAAGCAGTAGAAATCAAGACCAAAATAAACAATTGGGACCTCATCAAACTAAGAAGCTTCTGTACAGCTAGAGAAACAATCAACAAAGTAAAAAGGCAACCCACAGAATGGGAGAAGATCTTCGCACACGACATAGGTGATAGAGGGCTGATCTCCAGAATATACAAAGAGCTACAAAACAACCAAAATGTCAAAACAACAAGCCACTCAAGAAATGGGCACGGGAAATGGGCAAACACTTCACAAAGGAACAAACCCAAATGGCAAATAAACATATGAAAAAATGCTCAAGTTCCCTGGCAATAAGGGAAATCCAAATTAAAACATCAATGAGGTACCACCTAATGCCAGTAAGACTGGCCCACATGAATAAAAGCACCAACAACACTTGTTGGCGAGGTTGCGGGGAAAAGGGATCCCTACTCCACTGCTGGTGGGGCTGCAGGCTGGTACAGCCTCTATGGAAATCAGTATGGAGAATATTCAAACAACTCAAATTCAACATATCGTATGATCCAGCAATAGCACTCCTAGGAATATATCCAGAACAATTGTTTTATGAGAAACCAACATGCACTCCTATGCTCATAGCGGCACAATCAGTAATTGCAAAAACATGGAAGCAACCAAAATGCCCATCAACAGAGGATTGGATAAGAAAGCTATGGTTCATCTACTCCATGGAATACTACTCAGCTATTAAAAAAAACAAAATGCAGTTCTTTGTGGCCAAATGGGCCAAACTGGAAACCATAATGCTAAGGGAAATGAGCCAATCCCAAAAGGTTAAATACCACATGTTTGCCTTAATTTAAGATGATATGATGTTATGTATAACATGTTATGTTATGAATGTTCTATGTTGTGTATAAACTAAAATTGAAGTGTAGGTGAGGTGGTCACAGAAGGTGGCTGGGAACTCGCATTTACTTTTAACATATTGGTTACTCATTACTATGTCAATTAATTCCATAATGATGTAAATTTTTGCTGATGGTATGTTGGAGCTTTCCATTGACTGGGATGATACTCTGCTGGCTCTGTCTTCAGACCAGAGAGGGTATACCTAAGAAGACGTTGAACTTGACTGGACAATAAGATGCTGGACTCTATGTGTGGTATATGCTTGCAATGGGGGAATCTCAACTGAACTTGAGCTGTGGTTATGCAACAAGGTGGAGGAATCCACCATGGTGGGAGGGTTTGGGGAGGGGTGGGGAGAACCCAAGTACCTATGTAACTGTGTCACACAATACAATGTAATTAATGAAGTAAAAATAATAAATAATTAAAAAAATAAATAAAATTTCTTTCCATGTACTAACTGAAGCTCTGGCTTATTCTTATTTTTCCAGATCCTAAAGACACATTCTTAACCCATTCATTTGATGTCTTTCCAATCTGCTATAAATTTCTTTGAAAAATTACTTTTGCTGCATCCCAGAAGTTTTGATTTGCTGTGTTTTCATTTTCATCCATTTCAGACATTTTATCTCCATTTTGATTCCCTCAATGACTCACTGTCCATTCAAAGAATGTTCAATTTCAACGTGCTTGTATATTTTCTAGAATTTATTTTGTTATTTGTTTTAATACTTATTTCACTATTGTAGCAGAAGATATATGATATGGTTCCAACTTTTAAAATCTGTTCATACTTGTTTAAAAGTCTGTATATGATCTATCCTAGAATACATACCATACCCTAATGAAAACAATGCATATGCCACTACTCTGAAATGAAATGCTCTGTACACCATTAGTTTCACATGACCTGTAAATAGACTATCTCTGCAGTTTCTTGGTTGGTCTAATTGATCTGTGTGTTTTTTTGTTTGTTTGTTTGTTTGTTTGTTTGTTTTGGTCTGGCTGTTCTGTTTATTGATGACAGTGGAGTGCCAAAGTCCGTTTTTTGGCAACACATAATTAAGATGTAATTTGGTGACATTAACAACTGAAAGATGAACAAGAACTGTTAAAAGAGCAGCGATTTTGTATGTTATTGCAGTTCAACAGCCATAAGTTCAAATTGAATAGTATAACTTTTGACTGTTAAGCATAATTTTCATGGTGGCCCCACTCAAACATAAGAACATAAGACATAAGAAAGAAATGTTATAAAAATTCAAATGTTTCATCACACACACACAAAAAGTAAAGTAACTGCGCAATAAAAAAATAGCAGTGCCAGAAGTAACACTAAAAAACACTAATAAGAAATACAGAATATGACAGAAAAAATCTTTCCTTTTCAGTAGATATCTTTAATGTAAGTGAATCAAAAGACAGAGATTGAAAAAAATGGAAAAGAAACAATGCATTTCTGATGGTAGAATCATTAGAGATACAAGAGATTCAAAAATATTGAAAGTCAAAGAAGTACAAGTACGTGTTTGATGCCGTGGATGGAATGCTACTTACAATGACAACATACTATGTCTGATTTGGATTCTGCACCCCCTACTTTGATTCAGTTTCTTGCTGCTAGACAAGCTCAGGAGTAGCTTAGTCAATGTTTGAGTCCCTATACCCATTTGAAAGTTCAAATTAATTCTGGGCCCCTGACTTTTGCCGTGAGTATTTGAAGCACTGGAGGAGTAAATTAGGGCATGGAGAATCTCTTTTTCTCTATATATTTCAAATGTAACTACAATATTTGAAACAAAAGAAATACATAAATAGTAAATAGTAACGACAATAGATGATCTATTAATATCAGCCAATAAATACTTTAAGTCAAAAAGTTAAAAGAAATAGAGAACTTCTAATGCAAGTAAAAAATTCCCAAACAAAAACATAATAGCTACAAGCATGTATATACTTATTAGCAGATAATAAAATTTATGAAACAAAAATGATTAAAATTAAAAAGAGAAAGCATTAGTTTTACACTACAGCTGGAGATTTCAATACTCTGCTGTCATTAGTGGATACAAAATAAGATGAAAGATAAGTGTGAACAAAAAATTAAGCAACAAAATAAATTAGATATGACAGATACACAGCATTCTAATCTCAGTGAAAATAGCACATTCTTTCCAAAAGCACATAAGAATTTTATACAATACAGAGAACAAAAATTTGAGTTTCAATGAACTTTAACAAAACAAAAATCATGAAAAAAACTTCTCTAAGCACAAATACATTAAGACAGAAATAATATAAGTAAAAGATATACCTGCAAAATTCTGAAAATCAGTGTAACATTCCTAAAAAAAAAAAAAATCAATGGATCACAGAGAAATCAGAAAATGTTGAAAGAAAAAAATGAGAATAAAAAAAGTACCAAGATATGTCATTGGGAGAAGTTCTGATGGAGGAGCCTGGGCAACTCCTCTGGCAGGACACAGACCCTGCAGGTAAGCGCAAGAAGTATGAATGGAAACAGCCCAGAGTAGGCCACGGGAAGTTTCCCACTGGCATACATTTGGCATGGGTGAATCAGTTCTCATCATCCACTGGCAAATCCAAGCACCAGAACAGAATGTGTGTCAGGCCAGGTTTGTTCAGTGCACAATATGGAATGCCAAGGTGAGGTTGCCTGTGCCAGATGTGACTGCAGCGCCCAACCAGCACACGTGAGAACCAGGAAGGGAGGGGACAGAGCTGGCAGGGCAATAAGCAGGGTTCCCTTGCTGGACAGCTACTCCCACTGGAGAGCATGAGCTGGGATGGGGCAAACCAGACTGGGCAGGGCTACAACACGTGCGCGCCTCAAGTGGACCAGATCAGGGAAAAGCCAGGCTGGGCTGATTATTCCTACTGGTGCAAACAAAATTAGAGTGGGTGAGGGTTGTTTGGGCTTAGCCACAGCATCAGCTGGCAGAAGCTGGCACTGGGGGCTAATTCTGTCAAGTTTAACCACAGAACTACCTGGAGAGTGCATAATCCAGGAGTAGGAGAGGCCTGGGAGGGAAATAGTGGGCTCCTCCCTCTTGGGTTACCACTTCCCCGGGAGGGCATGAAAACCAGGACAAGGCTGGGGTGGCTAGACAGAAAGGCACTCAGCAACATCTGTGTGGGCTGGATTGTTGAGCTGGTTAGATGGATCTAAGCTTTAATACCCAGTGACATGTACGAGAGCCAAATGGGATGTGGGACAGACTGGACCAGTCTGCCACACATACTGGCAAACCAGGGTAGGGGCGGGCATGGTGGGGGTTATTGTGGGTCGCTCTGACTGGGCTGCAGCTCCCACTGGTTTATGCGAGGACCGAGTATGAGCTGGGCAGAATCAGGCTGGACTGCAACACCCATTGGTTCCAGTGGAAGTCGGGGCTGAAAACAGAACCAACCCAGCAATTGCAACCACCAGCTGATCAGGGCGATGGACTGTGGCGGGCCCTGTACTTGCTCGTATATACAAGAATCTGGTCTGAGAACACTCACACAAAGTTTCTTTGGGGATCTCCCCAATCGAACTTCCGGACTCAGACCCCTAACCAAGAAACGACAGAAGACAGAACAAGTCAATCAACCATCTCAGCTATATGTTGGCAGGGAAATACGGGGCAAATGGAGACGCTATGATGGACTATGTCAATCAGTGGATTCTTCAAAGACCTCATTGTGTTTGGAGTGGCAAGACTGGCAGCAATTCAGAACTGGTGAACTATCAAAACCACTTGAGCAAGTATCTCGGAGCATGCCCTACATCCAGGACCTGGGGAGGATGGCAAATTGGGTGGGCCTTTTCCCTTAATAACCCCCCTATAAACATGAAGGAAACAATGTGGAAATAATAGTCTTACCCACTTTCCTATACCCCTTGAGCCTTTTTTTACCCTAATTAACTATGTAAAGATTGTCAAAAATATAATAAAAAAGATTAAAAAAATGCAAGTGACTTGTAATCCTTTAATTAGTGCAGCACAATCTACAATAGTGAAGACAGGAAAATAACCCAGGTGCCTATCAAAATAGTAATAGGTAAAGAAATCATATTACTTCTACAATGAAATACTACTTAGCCATTAAAAGGAATGAAATTTTATCATTATAGAGATTTTTCATTTATTCCTAATCATTTGATTTTTGTGATATTTCTTGATTAATATGAGTTCATCATTATATTATTAAAAATTACTCCTTTTTAATATTTTTTCTTTTTCATGATACAGTTCCATAGGCTCAGAGATTTTCCCTCCATCCTTCCCCATTCCTTCTCGCTGTCATTATTTTTTAATTATGTCATTGCAATAGTATATTCCCTCAGTGGCAGTCATAAGACCACCATTCTGCTATTTAAATGTATCATAACATTGTAGGCATTCACCCCGTTTCCATATCTGACTTCTTGGGCGCTGCCATTCTGCTTCTGTTCCTGCTCGGATCAAACGTATCAGCAGGACTTTCAAATCTATGATGGAGTTTACCTTCTGAGTTCCCAGTGAACTTCCCTTCCCACCTAGCTTCCAGTGGAGCTCTTCTTGCTAGAAGCTGCTGACAATAGGGTCTTGGAGCAACCCAGACTTACTTTGGATGGAACCTGTGGGATATCGAGTCAGTATTTATTTTTCCTCCTGTGGGACCAATGTGATGCATTGAACTGGAAGTGAGTTCTCTCCTGGGTTAGTGCATACACAGTTCACATCTGTCCCTCATCCTAGAGCCTTTGCCACAGTTCAAAAATTGTTCCCTGATGTAGCACTCGTGGCAATCTGGACCATGATACCCATGCTGCTCCCACACCCAACTGGTTGGGCTCTGCAACTCTGCTTCTGCTTATGGTCGGATCAAACATGTCAGCAGGACCTGCAGTTCTACAGTTGGGTTTACCTTCTGAGTTGCCAGTGAGCACTTTCTACCTGGCTTCCAGGGAAGCTCCAATCACTGCTAGGGTATGTGTTCACTGTAGCACCACTTTGCTGTTTCTCCTGTTTCCCCATGTCTGTGGGTCTGTGGGTCTCCAGGTGTCCCTTTGCCATTGGCCTGTCCTTTATTTCCCGGGATCATGCCCTCTTTGCTTAGCTTTGCAGACACTTGCTGCAAACTTTGGCCAGGAGAATTGTCCAACCTGTTTTGCTTTCCATCCTCAGATGAGGCCCCTGACATTGTCTGCTGGCTTAGATGAACTGGCTGCCATTTCCTGCGTGCTTGTGAGCATGTTGTCCACTGCACAGGCAATACCAACTGAGGAGGCCAAGTCCGCCAAATCCTGCTATATGCACCGCAAAGTCAGGCCACATATGAGCATGAGGTTTGAGTCCAGGGATCTGTTTTGAGAAACCTCCCCCCTCCCAAGAAGCCTTGCCTGGGAACGCTTCAGACTTCACTCTTTTGTGTACTAGTTACCGCAGGGTTAGGGTCAGTCTGTCTGTTCCATCAGCCAACTCATATAACAGTGGACGCATCTGATTGTCAGTCTCTATCTCTCACATGAACCCATGGTGTTGCAGCCTAGTTGGGGTCTCTATAAATAACCCCCACCCAGCCTACCCTGAGCCCCAGTTTCTGTGTATGTCAGCAGGATCTGTGGCCTAACCCAGTTCAACCTTCACCAACATGGGAAACCTGGAAGTAGTTACTGGTTCTTAACTCCTGGTTCCAGGTTTCTAACTAGCCCAGTCAGATCACTGCAATCATTTGTGGAGTAAACCAGTGGTTATATGTTTCTCTCTCTCTCTCTCTCTCTCTCTCTCTGCCTTTCCCAATTTCTCCTTCACTCTCTGTAAATCTACCTTTTAAGTCAATTAAATAAATCTTCAAAAAATATTCACATGGAATTTCAGGTTTCAGAAGTGAAGGAAACATTCCAGAAAAAGAGTAGAAGGAAAGAACACAGCCTTCCTAATTTTCGAACTTACAGCAAAACTACAGTAAACAAAATCATTGTGCTGACATAAAACAAACCCATAAACCAGTGACAGAGTAAGGAACCCAGAAAAAATACTTAGTAAAAGAATGAGGGGATTTTTGACAAGGGTATCAAGATCATTCATAAGGGACACAGTCTTTTTAAAAATACCCTTGAGAAAATTCGATTTTGACTTGCAAAAGAATGACACTAGACCCTTGCCTAATACTACATTCAATAAGCAACTCAAAGTGCATTAATACTTGAAGACCTAAAAGTAGAAATTCTTAGAAAAAGCATGCAGCAAAGGTTTCATGACATTGGATTTGGCAGTGATATTTTTATAATAAATGTATACATATTGGACTTACCAGAAATTTTTAAAATGTTGTGCAACAAAAACACTATCAATAGAGTAAATGTAATCCACAGAAAGTATTTATAAATCTTATTTGCTATAAAGAATCTACATGCAGAATATAAGTAATATTTCTAAAAATCAACAACAGAAAAGATGAATTCATGAATGAGAAAACTTGAAAGGACATTTACCCCCATGCCAAAATGTAAAAATGGTCACTAAACACATGTAAAGGCATGCAGTCTCAGTAATCATTAAAGAACCAAACATCAAAACTGTAAGACATCACTTCATCATTATTTGGATGTTGACTATAAAAATAAATGAAAGTGTGGAGAAATGGGAAATTTTGAGTGTTGTTGGTGGAATGCAAAATGAAACAATTCTTACAGAAAGCAGAATGGCATGTGCTAACCCAAGTTTTAAAAAAACTCAACATATGGAGGCAGTTCAGTGGTTCAGCAGCTTAATTCTCCATTTGCAGGAGCCAGCACCCCATATGGGTATCAGTTCAGGCCCTAACTCTCCACTTCTGATCCAGCTCCCTGCTAACACACCAGGTAGAGCAGTGAAAGACGGTCATGTGGGAGACCTAGATGGAGCTACTGGCTCCTGGCTTCAGCCTGGCTCAGCCCTGACCTCAGTGGACCTTCAGAGAGAGCACCAGTGTGTGCTCTCACTCTGCCTCTTCCACTCCCTGTGTAACTGTGCCATTCAAAATAAGCTAATAAGTATGTCAAAAAAAGAAAAAAAAATCAACTTTGAGAAGGGAATCTGATATTTTGTCTATTATATCAAAATTTAAAAATGAAGAAGAAATCCACACTGTAGAATTTGACAGAAAATTAGAACGAAATTGTGACATAGGATGGTATCAACAAAATAGAGATATTCACCAGCTACAATTGGAGCACAAAGCAGAATACTTTCCCAGAATGATAAAGTACAATCAACCATGTAAAGAGATAAAAACTTGTAACACTTAGGGGATACAAATATTAGTGGTAATATAAATAAATAATGTTTTACTTTCCAGTACTCTAAGTGCTACAAAAGAAAATTATAGGAAGTGAAGAGGATACACAAGAAGACATTATACTCTGAGAGCCGTAGGGAATACATCTCCATAAAGCAACACGTAAATTGGAAGCTGAGGTATAACCAGGAATTAATATGACTATAAGGTAGAAAATTCAACATTCTTGGTAGTGGAAACTTCACTTTCAAACATTTTAAAATAAGAAATAAACCGATTTATATATAGAACAGGGAAATTTATTCGAGACTCACCAAAGAACATACTTAAACCAAAATCACTAGGATCCATATCTAAAAATATCTATTTAATATTTTTGCCATTATGATGTTAGCAACAGTTTGTTGTATATATTTTTCACCAAGTTAAGGAAGTATTTTCCATTCATTGTTACTGAAATTGTTTCACGCACAATTTGTGCATCCACTGGGAAGATCATGAGGTTTTTCTTCCTTACTTTGTTAATGCTTTGAATTACATCCACAGCCAACTGCATGTTAAGTTGTCTTTGCATTTCTGAAGTGAACTCTACTTAGCCAAGAGGTATTATTTCTTTATATATTTCTGGATTTGATTTGATCATATACTGTGAAAAATTTTGGTACCAGCTGTTCATGAAGTTAAAGAACTGATTAAGGGTGCTTAAAAAAAATAATATTCTTGGGGCCCGTGCCATGGTTCAAAAAACTAATGCTCCACCCTGTGGCACTAGCACATATGAGCTTCAGTTCATGTCCCCGCTGCTATACGTTTGATCCTGCTCCCTGCTACACACATGGCTCCTGGCTCCTGGATTCGGATCAGATCAGCTGTGGCTGCTTACAGCCATTTGGGGAATAAACCAGTAGATGGAAGATCTTCTAACTTTCTCTCTGTAAATCTTCCTTTCTAACTCTCTCTCTGTAAATCTTCCTTTCAAACAAAAATAAATGCATCTTTTTAAAAAGCAGTAATATTATTAAGAAACTTTAGTTTTAGAGGTACATCAAATCCTCTGAATTGTTCCATAGAGCAATAAGACTGAAATTTGCTGCGAAGCTGTGTTATATAGATACCTAATCTTTTCTACCCCTTGCCCTCCTCACACACACATATCCTAGGCTGGTAAAATTGCTTCAGTGTCACAACAAAACACAAGAATACCAATTAAAATACTTTACTTTTTCCTAGAAAAGTCATAATTTGAAATCGTATAAATAATGAATATATGAGGGATCTTCAGAAAGTTATTTTAAAGGCATTTTAGGAAAAAAATGTGTATGAATTTTAAAGTTGCACACTAATATAAATTTACTTTGAATTACTTTTTGTACAAAGCTTTTTTTTTTTTAAGATTTTTGTTGTAAAGTCAGATATACAGAGAGGAGAGACAGAGGGGAAGATCTTCCAACCGCTGATTCAGCAACAGCCAAAGCTGCCAGGATTAGAAGTGGTGCCAATATGAGATCCCGGACATGTAAGGCAAGGACGTTAGCCACCAGACTACTGTGTCAAGAACTTAGAGTTTTTAAAGTATCCACATATATTTTATCTGTGGATTTTTACCCTAATAGTCCATATCAATGCTTATCAAAATGATCAACATGTAATACATTATTACTAAGTTTTAAGTTCATTTTATTCATTAGAACCCTGTAATTTGGGCACAAAAAAAAAAGAGAAGAGAAAGGAGACATAAGCCTCTACTGCCATATTTCCTTCTTTTTACTGTTTTGAACATTTCTGCATCTCTGTAATGCCATTTTCTTTGCCTGGATTAAAATTTTTCTTTGCTCATCAACTCAACCTTCATCAGTTCCTCAGAGTTGCCACACATTTTGTAACTTCCCTAAGTTTTCCTGGATTAGGCCATCACGGGTCATTGATTCGTGTGTTTAAGCAGAACCTCCTGTAGTGATTGAAGACTGAGTGCATTCCATAAACTCCAATACTCTTAATTCTCCTCTTGTTGCCTAGAAGTTTCATCTACAATATTCATTTGGCTCTCAACCTTCACTTGTCAAGTTGAATAAATTTTCAAATGCAAGTACTGTATTTCAACATTTAAGCTTGTGATAAATAAAGTTGGCTTATAGCCAAAATGGAAAACAGGAGTTACTTTCATAAAGATGTTTATTGGAAAAACCATATTTAAGATACTTTCTGAGATGTTTCCTTAGTTATTGTATGATTAAATGTATACTATGATTAAATATATATTCAGTAGACAAAATAGTTGACAATTCTGTCAGACTCTCAACTGTTCTGAACCTTGTAGTGTCTAAGATACAACTTTAAAATACTGATAAAGATGGCTGTAATGTGTAGCTCTTCAAGATAAATAGCTATTAGAGTACCTCATATGTACCTTAACTGATTTAATCATTTCTCTATCTCTGATTTGTTCTTATAAGAATTCAAATCTTTAGTTTGTATTTCCTTTGCACCATGATCTGACAACTTGATAAGCAGTCATTGTGTGCCAAATAATCCTGGAGTGTCAAATAATATTTCCATAATATACATAAATTCAGATTTGAAACTGAACTTCAAATACATGCATTCAGAACAGGAAAAAAGAGAAATAACTGAATGGTATGAATACTTCACTTTCATTCTCCTCCCTGATTATTTACCCAGAGTGACCACCAGATGGAAATCTGGACAATACCTTTTTCAGTAGAGTTCACTTCCCATGGTCCTCTTTTGCTGTATTCTCCTTTAAACAATAAACATAGCATGTAATATGATCCCTAAACTCAGTGTGATTGTGTTATCTGATCCCCAATCAACAAAGAAAAATCTCTGCTTCAAAGCTAAAGGGAAAATCTTGCTGTACTAGACTTACTGAAAAATGATACATAGGTTTCCCAGTTGGCACTTCAAAGGAATGTTCAAGAGCAAGTTTTCCCATGTTCACCTTTTTCCTGACAGCTTATTCTAGACACCTTCCCCATTGAGACGCCACTTTCTTGCATGGCACTCCACCTCATACTGAAAAAATTTGACTGTCATTGAAAATGTTTTATTTAGATGGTTTTCTATTTATAAGTGATGATATAGAACATCTTCGTCAATGCAATAATTTTAAGCTTTTTAAAAAGTATTTTATATACAGATATACAATGAAAGTTTTCTAAAAACCACAAAAAGCATTAACATGCAGGTCATATTTCAGGAATACTTAAGGACCTGGCAGATAAAGAACTGCATGAAGAATATTCAACTGAAACCAGCAGCAAGGGAAAGCAAGCCTGGGGAGGGCTAGAGAAATAAAATAGCAGGGGTTCTTCAAGTCCAACATCTTATATAATGGCAGAGGGATTGGTCCAGTGTTGTTAAGTAATCTGACTTTCATTTTTCCAAGAGTAGCTAAAAATTTGCCCACAGTTTCTACATTTAAGGATTCAACCAACTATAAATGAGAAATATTTAGAAAAAAAAAGTGATGCTTGTATTAAATATATGCAGATTTATTTTGTCATTAACTCTAAATCATACAGTATAAAACAACTCAAATACCCTGTATACTGCATCAGGTATAAATAATACAGAGATTATTTAAAGTATGCATGGATGATGAGAAACTTCTGAACTGTCTTAGAAAGGGACTTGAGCATCTGCAGATTTTGGCATCCAAGAGGGGGAGTCCCTGAAACAAGTCTCCTGGGGACTCCAAGAGTCAATTTTATATAAAAGGTTGACAAGAAATTTGTTTAAATGCTAGAAGTTCTCAATGTTAAGATCACAAACAAGATTCTCACATCTGACTTAATCCAATGCAGGTTTGCAAAATCTGCAGCATTACATGCCACTATCACGCATAAGTAAAAATTAGAATGTGAATGTCAGAATCAACTCAGTGTTTAATTTTCTCTCAATGTCATTATCAGTTTTTCTTACCATATGACAAAATAACTTTTGCCGAATCACAGAAAACCCAATTTTTAGTTGAGAGAGAAAGTAATATTTTCTGACGTACTCATACAAGAAATCCAAATTGATGTGAAGTCTGTTCTTGCAGTCCTTTATTTATTTTGATTACTTGGAAATGGTTTTAGTCACCTGTCTACCAGGCATTAAAAAAATAAATTCAATAGTTCTTATATATGGAAAACATATTTGATTTATTCCTCATGGTATCACAGCACTAGATTGCCATCACATACACCTGTAAACACAGCGTGATGTTGCTCTTACCAAAAACAAAAAAGAATCACATGGCTCCAAAATCAAGCCTTCCAAATGAATCAGAAAAACTTCATCATAGGCTATATCCCTGAGAGAATGCCCAAGTACATAGCATCATAGCTGTTGGCAGGTATCACCTGAGTTTAAAGTATGAAACATCCAAGGTATGGCTTAGATGTTGAAGCTTTCACATGATTATTCTATACATACCAAACCTATTTCTACACTTCCATAATCATTCATGGAGGGCAGAAACAGTCAGAAGGGAACACATACAAGAAGGCAAACAGTGCTTCTTAGGACTATTAAGGCTGTAATGCTCAGTAAAACAGAATTACTTTTCCAGCCAAATTTGACATGCAATGAGTAGTCCGATGCCAGATATATGCTTCAGTTTTGTAGAATCGATTGTTCTGATGTACATAGTATAAAACAACCTGCAAAATAGTTCAATTAAAGCTATCACTTAATATTATCTAGTCACTTAAAGTGACTATTGGATATTAAATATAAATGTGAGAATCTGTGTAAATATGAGAATTTTCTGTTATAAATTAAGAATGGACTTTCTCCTAAACACAGCACAAAAGATATAATATTAAAACAGGTAGAAAAAAGCAATCAGTGGCCATAAATGCAAACTCTTAAAAATAATGCAGCAGAAATGACCAAGTATGCTTACTGGAAGTACAGTGGGATTAACTGAAAATAACTGATGTTGAATTTTGATACAGTAGTTATTTCTTTTAATATCAATGTCACAGGAAGAATGTTGTACACGTCCATATCCAGTAGCTCTACAAGTAACAATTATCATCAATATTTAGGAGCAGAAATATCTAAGAAATAAGTGCTTAATTAATGTTCTATTTTATACCTCTTTTATTTTTAGAAGACTTTCAAATGTTTATATGCAAGAGTGATTTGAATGAATGCCTGAATTTTAATTACCAACCTCAGAGTTCTATGTTCTACATTTTTAATCTGCAGAGATGTATGCTGGTGAGTTTCAAAGATACAAGCTAATCCTCACAGTTGGATTTCTACGTATCATTCAAAGATCGTGAAATTAATGAGGTCAACTTTAAAGGGACTAAATTTTCTTGTACTGGGCTCATTTTAGCAAAAGGAACTCATTTTCCTGTAGTGTTAAAACATTTTTATTAAAGCCATCTTAATGTACGACACTGGTCCTAAGCCAGGGAAATATTCTCTTTCTCTTTATTTCTCTCTCCATCTCTCTCTCTCTCTCTCTCTTTCTCTCTCTCTCTCTCTCTCTCTCAATTCTCTCCTCTCTCAATATACTGACATGTAGGATCTGATTTATTTAATTTACTTCCAATTTCTTTTCTATTACAACACTAAAATTCAAAGGTTGTTCGGAGATTTACTGCAAGCTTTGAATAGACATTCAACCCTTATTTGTTTCTAAGCTTATTTTAGAAGCTGGTCTTGATATTCAGCTCTTCAAATACTCACATGAGTAGTAAACATACTGAATAGCTATTGGTTCTAACTTAGTAGCAAAAGATACAAAGTTCACATTTACATTCATAAATTTATACTAGGTTTTTCAGTTCTCTGAAGTCCCCCACAGAGATCTAATGAAATGGTTAGTAATTAAGGAGTCATTTAAAACATAAATACACACATTTGTAATAATTTTTTTACTATCACTACTATTAATAATAAAATGCATCATGAAAACTATGGCCCATCACTGGCTTCAGTTGCTAGTCTATCATCCTTCTGCTCCTAAAGTTAACAAAAATTGTTTTGAAACCTAACAATGATTGCAGACACTCAAAAATAAGGTGAAGACACTGTTCTTGCTCTAAGCAAACTTAAAATCTGATTTTCAGCCACAACGCCCACACACATCCACATAAGTTTTAAAAATCATGCATGCATGTGATTAAAAGTAAGAGTTAATGTATTAGGCTGTATTGTGTGAGACAAGGAGTCACGCCAGGGAGAGAACAATTTTTGCTGAATACTTAGGTTGCATTTCATCGGAAGTGAGTTTTCAGCTGCCTTTTTCTTTTGAGCAAAATCTCAAAGGGGATGGAATAGAGTGCATGACTGTACTGTGGTATTAGCTGTAGTAGGATGGAGCTGGTTCTGTGTTCCAGAAGCACAAAGAGTGAGATTAAAAGTATTCTAAAAACAATAAAGAGATAACCTGGCTTTTTGAAAATAAGAGTGTGGAATTTATGCAGGTCCTAACTAAAATATTAATGTTAAGGTAAATTCAGACTGATCTGTGGCACAGAGTTGACTCCCTGTCCCTGCACAGCATGAGCACATCCCATATTAAATCAAGTCTCATTTAAGTACTGGTTACTCAGTTTCCACTGCAGCTATGTGCACTCTGGCAGGCAGCCAGTAAGGGCTGAGGTGTCTGGATCCCTGTCACCCAGGGTAGAGACTCAGAATGACTTACAGGGTTATGGCCTCCTACTTTGGTCTGGTCCATGCACATCTACTGACATTCTTGGCATTTGAGAAGTGAACCAGTCAATGTTCATTTTCTCTCTCTCTGACTTTCACTCTAGCTCTCTCTCTGTGCCTTTCTCAACCTCTCTGCCTTTCAAGTAAAATACAAAACAAAACAAAAACAAAAACAAAAAACAAAAAAATTAGTAAAAATAAAATGAAAACAACATATAGGCTCTTGAGTCATATTATTTGCAATCATCAACATTCAAAGTCTATTGTTATCAAATGAATAGAACATTATTTTAAATTTTAATGTTCTAGAAATGTGGATGGGGCTCGGAGGCGTGGCCTGGTGGCTAAGGTCCTCGCCTTGATCCCATATGGCCGCTGGTTCTAATCCCAGCAGCTCCACTTCCTCTCTGTCTCTTCTCCTCTCAGTGTATCTGACTTTGTAATAAAAATAAAATAAATCTTTTTTTTAAAAAAAAAGGAAATGTGATGACACAATTTCCTGATTTTGTATTCAGTGTGGGTTTTTTTAAAGTCCTTCAAAATTTAAAAAATCAACAATAATGAAAAAAAAAAAACAGAAGCCATAATACGACTCTAAATCTCCTAGCCAGAAATCATCATCAGTAAAATTAATTTCAGTAATCTCTTAGTGGTTGTTTATTCATAGAAGATTACAGGTTTGTGAAAATAGAGCTTAATGACACAAAACGTGTTACAAAAGTTCCTATGTGACTTGATTCTTATCTGGATACAGCTATGAATGCTTCAAATTTTGGAAGAATGAAATTACATCACACCTACTGCTTACTAATACATATATGAAACTTACTTTTTGAAATTAAGCAGTAAGAGGAAATAAGTAGAGATAAAGTGTAATTTACATAAATGCTTCTTTAATTAAGAAATATAAATTCCAGAAATAGGCCACAAAGAATGCTTAAAAATTTGATTTTCTATTTTAGCTATATCTTTCAAATTATGTAAACATACAGTTGATAATAACAAATGGATAGTCTCAGACTTTCTCCACCTCCTTTAATACATCTTCCAGTACTATTATCAATTCTCCATTGTTTATTTCATAGTATTTATACTGTCACGTGTTTTAGTCATAATTTTATTTATGAATAAAGTTGGAGCTTCATTTGTTACATTGTTTCTCTGATGTTCAAGTCGATTTTGATTCATCTTCTGGCAGTCAATATCCAGTTAAAAGTTTTTTCTATATTTTCCTGTCATTACATTTCCTGAGTTCTTTTCTGTATGAGGAACTCTGCCCATTTCCTTTTGTGTTTAATGGAAAACTGGATTCCATAGAAAATCTTAAGCTGTAGTGTATTTCCCTCAAATATTTTAATATCACTTTTTTTGCCCTCTGAATTTAATTACTGTGATACCAATTTGGGAAAATTTTGCATGTCTTTCTAAATTATTTTTATAAGAAAAGCAGATTTACTGAGAGAAGGAGAGAAAGAAGGATCTTCTGTCTGCTGATTTACTCCCCAAATATCCGCAATGGATGGAGATGAGCTGATGCGAAGCCAGGAGGCAGGAGATTCTCCCAGGTCTCCCATGCAGGTGCAGGGTCCCAAGGTTTTGAGAATCCTTGACTGCTTTGCTAGGCCACAAGCAGGGAACTGGATGGGAAGCAGAGCAGCGGGGACACAAATTAGCGCTCAGCGGATCCCAGCAATTGCAAGGCAGAGGATTAGCCAGTTGAGCCACTGAACCTGGCCCAAATATTTGAACTTTAACTTGTTTTATTACGGATTGTTTATATGATTTCTTCCTTAAATGCTGAATTTCAGAAATCCTCAAAAGGTAGCATAGGTAATTATGTATCATTTTTTCCTAGGACAATAAGTGCCTTTTTGAACTACAAATAAAAGTTGGTTTTGTTTTCAGGGATCTTTTCCACATATATAGTTAAATGTGCTGTTCTTTTTGTTTTATTGCTCTTTGAGAACACTAAATAGGTTCTATTTCTATATTCTATCACCTTATTGATTATTGATGTTATATTTTTTTTCATACTTTTGTATATTTCCCCCTTAAACCACAATATATGTACGATATTGTATTCTCAGTTTAGAACATGAATTCATTTCAAATTTGTTTCATTTTTCCTTTCATTTCTTCTCTGAGGAGTAACAGCTTATTCTTAGCTTCCTTTGATGGCATTTATTCTATTCAGACCCTTATAGCTACTTTAATGTATTTATATTTCTTTCAGTATGAGAGTGGAGAGTTAATTAATTTTACACGTTTACTTAGCTTATGTCAATTGCCAGTTGTTTGTGTGTATTTTGTCTTATTTTCAACACACAGTTAATGTGTGGATTTCTATCTGACTCTCACCTAAGTTTGAAGCAAATAGCCATTTTCTACCAATAAAGTGCAGTGCAGCCAATTGAGGAGAGGGAGTTATGGAACAATTTAGAGCCTGCACTGAAATGTGCATTCTCAAAGACTATCTTAGCAAATCCGTTTTTCTGCTTTTCCTGAGTTCATGACTCCCCTTAGTGTTCACATGGTTATTGCGACTCACCGAGAACCTGCTCCCGTCAGGTGTTCCCTGTGCTGCTTTCTCCTTGCCCTGCTTCACCTCTGGCACTCGCCCTCACTTGGGCGGTGAGACGCCAAGTCAAAAGAAGCAGTGAGCATCAATTTGGTGTCTGCTTCAGTGTCACCTCCCCTGCCATCCGATGTGATTAAACTTACATTCACCAGGCATGTTCTGCACTTTTCTAAGACACTAGACCTCCCTGGATCTTGTTACCTTGACTCTGAGAATCACCAGATGGGCTCTTCTGGACCGTAACGTTTATCTGAAAATTCCTGCACCTATCGATGTTCAAGGAGGCATGTAAGCTCTCAGCAACCTGCCCCATTTTAGTCCAGACCTCGGTTTTCGGTGGATGTGTAAACAGTTTGCAGTTTGATAGTATATCTATTTTTTCCTTTTAGCTGCAAGATTTTTTATTTTCTTATTTTAAGTGGTTTGTCAAGACTTTGATGCATTCAAGGAAGGAGGATAAAACTGCCTCAGTCCTTTCATCTTAAAACTGAAGTCCATGACCACCAACTTAAAGAACTGGAAGTGTTTAACACTTTAATTGTTATACAGACAGACACCGAATTACATAGATTTGACAAAAAGCATAATTAATTAATAACAATTTTTTTTAAAAAAAAGTCCCTGCTTGAAACTGAGACCTTCAGGATGTGCGGAGAGAAACGAAAAGAAAAATTGGCCTGCATGTGCAGAGAAAAAGTTCTTCTGGCCTCATTGAAAAGTAAGAGAATTTCAAATGGGTTATCTCTACAATGATACCTGTGAACATTTAAAGTCATGAACCCTTTCATCTCTTTTATTTTAAGTGCCTGCCCTAACACCATCTGTTTCTTCCTATGAAAAGAAAAAAGTTTCAGCCTGAAAGATTTGATCCTTTACACGCGATTTTCTCCCTCACTCTGACCCACAGTGAAGTCAAAATGACAAATTTGTGACATGATAATAATTTTTTTCCTCCAAGAACAAACTGTGAAGCCATTAACACAGGATGGCGAGTTCACTGCAGGACCAAACAGAGCAGCTGGCTAGAGAGGAAAGAGGGAGCATTCTTATTCAAACACACATATTTCTTCAATAATAACCAGGGAAATGCAGAAAATTACTGTCAAAGTAAATTGCATTTTCTACAAATGCCATCTCCTTTCAAGGCTGCCCCATATGATCATCCTTCTTTATTTAGTGGTGTTGCCCTTTTCTCCTTAGAGACCTTTAGCAAAGTCTCATTTTATATTTCATGTATCATTAAAGTGACTTAAATGAGTAGGAATCTGGCATACCTGACATTTATTTTTAATTATTTACATAAATAGTTGTTCTTATCATATGCTATTGCAGCCCTGAAAAAAAAGTTTAACCAAGTGGATGTAGTGCTCATGTTAGTATAAAGCACTGAATAGCTAATACCTACTCAGTGATTACTTCAGCAGATCAAAAAGTGTATGTTTTGATTTTCAAGAAATATTTTGATGTGGTAAAGATGTTCCAACAGTAATTGTTCATGTCTCTTCAGATCTGTGAAACACATGATGTAAATAAAGAATAATTTTTGTTCTCTAAATTTCACAAGCTTAACATATATATATAATAAGTCAAACAATAGCACAAGAAAATAGGAATAATAACAACTAGACAATATAGACCACACCTGGGAAGAGTCTAGAGGAACACAGCATGGTTGTAGAAGAAAGGGAAGCTGTGAGTCTAGGCTTTGGAGTTGGACAGCGCAAGTCTCAACTCTCAGCACTGAAGTTTAACTAGTATGTGATCTCACGTCTCAAAGTTTTGTTTGACCTCAGTAATAAAGCATATAAAAATCGATATACCTGTGTCATAGGGTGGCAGTGAAATTTAAATGGATTACGTATGCAAAGCATGTAGCAATCCATGACAAAATGTAGACTTCAGTAAGCAGAAAAACAAAAAAGGAGCTGCAGTATTCAGCTGGTACTTAAGAAATCACATTTCACATGCCCAGCAAGATGGCTTAATGGCTAAAATCCCCCCTTTGCACACATGGGGATACCATATGGGCACTGGTATGTGCTTCAGCTGTTCCACTTCCCTTCCAGCTCCCTGCTTGTGCCCTAGGAAAGCAGTCTTATACGGTCCAAAGCCATGAGACCCTGCACCCACGTGGGAGACCAGGAGAAGCTCCTGGCTCCTGGCTTTGGATTGACTCAGCTCTAGCTATTGAAGCCACTTGTGAAGTGAACCACTGGAAGCAGGATATTTTTCTTTGTATTTCCTTCTCTTTGTAAATCTGCCTTTCCAATAAAGATAAACAAAATCTTTTAAAAAATCCCACTTCACAATGTTAGATGAAAACCATATTTAGAAGTCTTTAGTCTAGGAAGAGAAAACTTTTTTGAAAGCAACTGAAGGGATATACATAATATGTCGAAAACTATTACATTCATCTATTGGAAGATAGTATTCTATAAAAAAGAGACAGGTTTAAAGAATTACGCTGGAGAAACCGATGTGGTGGCATGGCAAGCTAACTCTCTGCCTGTGATGCCAGCATCCTGTATGGATGCTGATTCATCTCCTAGCTGCTCCACTTTTAATCCAACTCCCTGCTAATGACCTGGGAAGGTAAAAGAGGATACCTCGAGTCCTTGGACCCCTGCACCCAGAAGTAGGCTCCTGGTCTTTGGTTTTAGATTGAAAACTCCAGCTCTTGCAACCATTTGGGGATTGGGCCAGTGGATGGAAGAACTCTCTGTCTCTCCTCCTCTCTCTGTAAAAATATGCCTTTGAAGTAAAAATGAATAGATCTTTTAAAAAAGCATAGTAGAAATTTTGGAAAATATCAAATTAAGTCACATTTAGTGTGATCCTTTGTTTTCTGATTTATTAAACAATCATCGAAAATATTCCATAGAACTATAGTCAGATAGTTTTAATAGTTGACACAATCATAACAAATTATTTGGATAAAGTTCTGTTATTCTGGAACTTATAGTGAGCAAAAGAAAAAGCATAAATGGTTCCAAACATGAAAAATGTGAAATAATTCAAATGTTAGAAATATAAGCTAGCCATACTCAGAAGAATGAAAGGATATGGGGAATGCAGTTTCCTTGCAATGATGGAAGGAAATTCAGAATCTAACTAGAAATAGCAAAACTAGGAAGAAAGATATGAATTTGGGAAAAATTGCAAATAAAAAATTATAAAAGTTAGGCATTGATTGAATATGAAAATGCTAAAAATTTAAAAGCTACTTTATGATTCTAGCTTCCTTAGACCATCCAGGCAAAAATTCAGCAAATTCCGTGGGATGCCTCTGATTATTATCTTCATTTTCTTTCTTTTGTTTTTCTCTCTTTTTTTTAGATTTATTTATTTTTTATTGGAAAGTTAGATATACAGATAGCAAGAGAGACAGAGAGGAAGATCTTCTATCTGATGATTCACTCTCTGCCACAATGGCCAGAGCTGAGTCAATCCGAAGCCAGGAGCCAGGAGCTTCTTCCAGGTCTCCCGCATGGGTACAGGGTCCCAAGGTTTTGGGTTCTCTTCCACTGCTTCCCCAGGCCACAAGCAGGGAGCTGGATGGGAAGGGGGTCCACTGGAATTACAACTGGTGCCCATATGGGATCCCAGCACATGCAAGGCGAGAACTTTAGCTGCTAGGCCACCACACCGGGCCCTTGTCTTTGTTTCTTTTCTTTCTTGTCATCTTTCCTTTTTTTCTGTCCCTACTCCCTCCCTTTATTCTTCCTTTCCTTTCTCCCTTTCTTTCAGTTTTGTTTTTTTCCTTCATCCATTCTTTTCCCTTCTCATCCTCTGTTTCTTAGAAACTGCTTTCTTAGCAATGCTGATTGAAAATGTGAATGGGTAAAGTTTTTAAAGAAGATGCTGCAAAGTAAAAGAAAATTTAGAGAAAATGAAAAAGAGAAAAGAGAAGAAAGGAAATAAAGCAAGATACGAATAAGAAAAGAAAAGGCAGTATATATGAGGCAGGATTGCCAGAATATACCATGGGAAAAAGTCGGTGGTACAAAGAGTGGAAAATGTGCTAAATGTACCACAACATCAGGTGAAATCAGGGCCTATAAAGGAGCATCTGACTTGACACATAAAGAGCTTGACTCCAGGCTTTTCAGTGAGAAATCTCACTGCAGTGGTGAAATAAACAGTTACATTTCCAGAAATGGAGGCAATAGATGGACTCCGCTCTATCAGTTTGCTTGGCATTAAAAAACAGAAGATGGAGTGTCTAGTAACAAGCAGGTGAGTTAGTCACTCTCCCTTTCTATTCCAGCTATATACTGTAGTCCCAACCAACCATTTCAGAAATGCATACTTTTGATCAACAGGAAAATTGAGTGAACGGGTGTAAATGGCTTGATGCTGATACATCAGTGTTGCAGTGGAAGAATGCAATTTAATGAGGTCAGATAATTGAATGATCCTTGTAGCTACAGCATGTGATTATTTTGTTAGTACTACACAAAATTCTTAAGCTCTTAGGGACAGGAACTACACTTAAAGAAACAAGGTAAGAAAAAAATCTCTGCCTGTTAGGTGTAAAGTGCTCCCTTTTGTACAGAATTTTAACACGATTTCTTCCCCATTCCATAGAGCTGTGTGCTTGAGCTCCTGTATTACCAGACATCTTTCGTTCCTGAAGATGACAGAAAGCTATAGGCGTCAATCACTAATGAGAGTAGTTTTCTGGTATTACAATCTACAGTGTGTTTTCTTTTAAAATCCCAAGGGTAATAAAAGGAAAATAAGTTACACACCTACAGCCAGCTGCAGTGAAGCTGTCAAATAAGTAAGCAGATTTCTCTGTATCTCACATCTGAATCAACACATATAGTTCTGTGACATTTATATCTGTCAAGGTGAAACCAAAAACAACCTCCACCCTTGTCATTCATTTCAACCACAAAATACATTCACTCTGGTTTCTTCAGATTTGTATTTCTTGACTAGATACCATTACAGCATTGCTCTTCTGTGAAGCCCTTCAGCCCTAACAACACAGGGTTACAGATCTGAAAGATGATCCATCCATCAAGTCACTGAATACACCATCATCCAAGAAATTGTTCAAGATATCAAAATTCATGTATTATTATAAGTCCTAAGGAGAGGAATTTGAATTTTGTATTGTAATAAAGAAAGATCTCAGAGGCTTACCAATACCCCTCCATTTTCTGTTGGATGCTTCTAACATGAGGATCTCTTCTTGCTGCAAGTACTTCCCCAAGTCGTCTTCTTACTGCAGATCTACATTGACTACACTAATAACAAAAGAAAAAGAAAAGAATATGAATCAGTATGAGTGCCTCTGTCATCATGATCTTATATTAAAACAATATTGAAGGGCCTGGAGCAATAGCCTAATGGCTGAAGTCCTTGTCTTTCACATGCCAGGATCCCATTTGGGTGCCGGTTCTAATCCCGGCAGCCCCACTTCCTATCCAGCTCCCTGCTTGTGGCCTGGGAAAGCAGTTAAGGATGGCCCAAAGCCTTGGGACCCTGTACCCACATGGGAGACCCTGAAGAGGCTCCAGGCCATTGGCTTTGGATTGGCTCAGCTCTGGCTGTTGCGGCTGCTTGGGGAGTGAATCATCGAACAGAAGATCTTTCTCTATGTCTCTCCTCCCCTCTGTATATGTGACTTTCCAATAAAAACAAATCTTAAAAAAAATATTGAAAGTGTATACATGCTTTTATCCTACAGTTCAAATCCAATAAAAAATAACATGTCATAGATAATATATAAAAGTTAAAAATCACTCATAAAATTAGTTGATTTCGGTTCAGTTCTGGTTAAATTTTTAACTCTTTTTTATTATCATTTAAATGATGTTTACAGAGTTGATCAGGATAGGAAGGATCTATGGTTAGGGAGAAGTGGGTGTGATCATTGTTTCCAAACTTTCTATTACTTCTTCCCATTTCCGTGGGAGAGGGGAAAGATAAGAGGATAGACCATACCCAGCCTCCCAACCATCCCAGTACCCGAGGATGGGGAACAGCCAACTGATATCAACCCAGGCTCACAATGTGACACATGATTCAAGGGTTCTACCCAGGTGGATGTGATAGTCCCAAAATGCTGTCAATCACATCGATCTCTGGATGAGAAATCCCTTCCAATATCCAGTGGCTGACACAATCAATCTTAGAGTTTCAATTTGCCTAGATATTTGCTGTCATCATTTGTCTAGAGGTAGTTGTCCATATGTTCTATTCCCCATTCTCTGCTATGGTGCCAATTGTCCTCTGTAGGCCCCAAATGGGCTACCATGTCCTCTATGGCCTGCCATCCAGCATGCACCAGACATCCATGCACCATGATCTGCCATCCAGCACTCCATTCTTAACACTGAAGAGGGCCAGTTCTCATTGGTGGGCTCATGGACCTGGCCCAGGCGACCCAGGCTAAGCCAGACAACCAACACCGGTGATCATGGACATGGCACCACCTCTGCAAGTGGGCACAAGAACCTGGGCCAGGTGACTCAAACTCCACCAGACTCCTCATTCCTGGGGCTCTTGGATCCAGTACTTACCATGCAGGTGGGCGGGCGCATGGACCTGGGTCAGAAGACCCAAGTACCTCCAGACCCCCTACCCTAAGGACTCACCCAAGGCACAAGCAGGTATAAGGACCTGGTCCAAGTGACCCAGGACTTATTGAATACTCCACACCTGGGGCTCATGAATCCATTACCCACCACACAGAGAGACCCAAGGACCAGGACCAGGAGACACAGGCCCTTCTGTCCCCCACCTATGGGACTCATAAATCCAACACCCACCAGGCAGAGAGGTCCAAGGACCTGAGATATGCGACCCAGGCTCCACCTGACACCTTACCCCATGGTACAAGTGAGTCCTAGGACTTGTACCATGTGACCCAAGCCCCACCAGGCTCCCTGTCCCTGGGGCTCTGGGGCTCAAGGATCCAGCATCCACCATGTAGGTAGCTCCAAGGCCCCAGATCATATAACCCAAAACCCACTGCACCCCTCATCCCAGGAGCTCATGGATCTGGTACCCACCATATAGGTGGGCCCAGTAACGTGGGCCAGGAGACCCAGACCCCTCTCGATCCACCCAACACTGAGGCTCACGGATCCGGCTCCCACTTCATAGGCACACTGAAAGTCCTGGGGCACATGACCCAGGCACTGTCAAACCTTCCCTCCCTGGGCCTCATGGATTCAGCACCTACTTTGCAGGTGGACTAAAGGGACCCTCCAGCCCTAGGGCTTCCAAACCCAGCATCCACTGCCCCCGGACTGGGATATCCACCAATGGGGTGCTGCAGCCTTGTTCAATTCAACCAGCTTATGTTCCAGCTGGTGCAACCTAGCTTTGGCCAATCAATCCCCCATCCAAGCTCCAATGTGAACTGGCTGTCATTGTGACCTGAACTGGCCCCTCCTGCACCCCATCCTGGTTGTCAGATCTGTCAGTGGATGTTATGAACTGGCCTAGCCAGGCCCATCCCCAGACCTGACCCACATGTATGGTAGCAGGTACTATAATCAGGCCTAGTTTGAGTGCTCTCTGCCTTGATTCTTGCGCTTACATGCAGGGACTGCAACCTAACAAAGGAGCTCACCAAGGTCCTCTATCTGATCTTTTCCCAGTGCACACACCAGTGCGTCCTTGGCCAGTTGACTTTGTCCACTTCCTGTCCTGGCAGGAAGGGTGCTCCTGGCCAATCGGCCAATACCATTTCCAGTTACTGTTGGGTGTTGCAGCCCAGCCACACCTGGTCCATGCCCAGACACAGCTCTCATATGGTTCAGCTGAGACCTAGTCCAGCCTATTCTATCCTCTCATTGATTCTCATGAGTACCAGTAGGTACTGGAGTCTAGCCCAGTCTGGCATCCCCCAGACCCAGTCCACATCCATCCTGAGGGAGATTGTAGCCATGTCCAGCCCAGCCAAATGCCCAAATTCTGGCTCTTGGCATTCACCAGTGAAAATTCCAGCCCTGCTAGTATGTTCTGATAGCTCCCCAACCAGGTCTATCCCAGCCACAGATCTTGGCATGCCAATGGAGATTGCTGTTCCACATGGGTAAGCCCATATACTCAGCCACAGATCCTACCCCAAGACCTGATTCACTCATGTATGTGTTAACTTCACTGTCCTACCACAGTACCCATTCCCTTTTCTGATACTCGAGGTGGGTTCTGTGTTCTAATCCTTCAAGCTGAATGGCCTTATCCATGGAACTCCCAGATAAGTCATTCCTCTCACCTGGACATGAACCATCAGGTCACTGTTTGTCCCCACATGTGCCATTCCCCACACTTTCTATAGCCCCATACCCCCAAGTTCCCAGTGTGCACCACCAGATGACCTAAGGGCCTCGCCTGGAATCATTGGCACCCGGGTCAACTGGCACAAGTTCCCCTGGCTGCCGCCATGCAGCTGGAGAAGTGTAATGCATCCATATCTCCAGCTCAGACTTACTTGAGATCTGCTCTCAGCATGGCAGTGGTGGGTGGAGCCAAGATTCCGAGTCTGAAGCCTGGACCCACTCAAGATCTACCCACAGCATGGCGGCTATGGACACAGAAAATTCTCAAGCCTCAAGCCTGATTGGATCAAGCTCGGCCCACTGCATGGCGATGGTGGACAGAGCTAGGATCCCAAGCCTCCAGCTTGACCCAGTCCGAGTTCCCCCAACTGCAACCACGCTGGGCAAAGTAGCTCCAACAGCTGGCCAATGTGTGAATTGGTAATGGAATGGGATGTACTGGGCAGGAATGAGCAAACCTTAGCTCATAAGTAAAATTAGAAACTAGCATGGAGCACAGGACATGCCGAAATGGGCTCTTGTACCGACTAGTCTGCGTGAGACACAGTGTCTAAGGCAGGGGTCAGGACAGGTGAGGGGCTGAGTCAGAGCAACCAATGGCATGCGCATGATCTATGCCGGGGAACAGGCCCAGTTGGGGAGCTAAGGGGACACCCTAGCTGAGCTGAGGTTCCCACCAAGGGGCGCGTGGCCTGGAATGGGGGCTGTGTTCTGAACAGGATATGGTTGTAGTCTCCCTTGGCACAAGTGTGGACTGAGACTGGACATACCAAGCCGGGCCAGACTCCAACACCTTCTGGTGTTCGGGAGGACCAAGATAGATGTGCGATGGAGTAGGCTAGGTTTCATCCCCTACTGAGTCATGTGTGAGCTGTATGTGGGTATGGACGAGCCATGGCTGGGCTGAAACATTTAACATCAAGAACCAGATTGGGTTGAAGACTAGTCAAGAAAAGCCACTGTTCCTGCTAGGACAGGAGGTAGACTAAATAGGGCTGGCTCATGGACCCACTGGTGTTCGCAAAATCTGGCATTGGGAGAGGTTCTGATGGAGGAGCTTGGGCAACTCCTCTGGCAGGACACAGTCCCTGCAGGTGAGTACAAGAAGCATGATAGAAAACAGCTCAGAACAGTCCATGGAAAGTTTCCCACTGGCATACATTTAGCATGGGTCGGGGCAGACCAGGCTGAATCAGTTCTCTTCATCCACTGGCAAATCCAAGCACCAGAACAGAGTGTGGGTCAAGACAGCTTGGATCCGTGACAACAACCAGTGCACAATACGGAATGCCAAGGTGAGGTTACCTGTGCCAGATGTGACCTCAGTGCCAACAGCAAGCGTGAGAACCAGGAAGGGAGGGGGCAGAACTGGCAGGAGGAATATGGAGGGTTCCCTTGCTGGACAGCCACTACCACTGGAGAGTGTGAGTTGGGATGGGGGCAAACCAGACTAGGCAGGGCTACAACACCTGTGGACCTCATGTGGACTAGATCAGGGAAAAGCCAGGCTGGGCTGAATGTTCCTACTGATGCAAATTATAATTAGAGTGGGTGAGGGTTGTTTGGGCTTAGCCACAGCATCAGCTAGCAGAAGCTGGCACTGGGGGCTAGTTCTGTCAGGTTTAACCACAGAACCACCTGGAGAGTGCATAATCCTTGAGTGGGAGAGGCCTGGGAGGGAAATAGTGGGCTCCTCCCTCTTGGGTTAACACTACCTTGGGAGGGCATGAAAACTAAGACCTGGCTGGGGTGGCTACACAGAGAGGCACCCAACATCTGTGAGGGCTGGATAGTTGAGCTGGTTACATGGAACTAGGCGTTAACACCCATTGACACGTATGAGAGCCAAATGGGATGTTGGAGGCCAAGTATGTGCTGGGCAGAACCAGGCTGGACTGCAACACCAATTGGTTCCAGTGAAAGTTGGGGCTGGAAACAGAACCAACCCAGCAATTGCAACCACCAGCTGATCAGGGCGATGGATTTTACTGGGCCCTGTGCTTGCTAGTACATACAAGAATCTGGTCTGGGAATACCTCAGGCAAATTATCTTTGGGGATTCCCCCAATTGAACTGGCGGACTCAGAACCCTAACCATGAAAAGACAGAGGACAGAACAGGTCAATCAACCACCTCAGATACTTGTTGGCAGTGAAATACTGGGCAAACAGAGACTCTATGAAGGACTATGTCAATCAGTGGATTCTTCAACGACCTCATCATGCTTGGAGTGGCGAGATTGGCAGCAATTCATAACTGGTGAACTATCAAAGAACCACTTGAGCAAGACCCTCGGAGCATGCCCCACATCCAGGACCTGGGGTGGTTGGGAGACTGGGTGGGGCTTCTCCCTCAATATCTCCCTTTACCTCAAATATATGAGGGAAACAATGTGGAAATAATAGTCTTACCCATTTTTCTGTAGCCCTTGACCCTTTTTACCCTAATTAACTATGTAAAGATTGTAAAAAATATCATTTAAAAAATGGAAAAAGTTAAAAAAATAGATAAAAAGGGGATTCAAATATCAGTTTGGCATATAGACATTGGTTAATCTTCAACATTTCCAAGGTGTTCATTGTGTGAAGCAAAGAGTTCAGAGCACTGACTAAGGATGAGCAGGTGGAGCATGCAGACCTATAACCATTGGTATGTGGGAGGAAATGAAGTCAAAGATGTAATAACTTACATAAAGTTGCATGGTTGAATCACTGTATTTCATGCTGTCTACATCTGTATCTTCAGGAATGGTTTATAATGCTTGCTAACATTAGAACGTTCCACATAGAAGAAAAATTTGCACAAATAAGGTACATGAATCTATTCCATGGGCATTATTGAAAAAAGAAGCATCTGGAAGCAGTGTTAAGTAGGAATGTGTTAACTTATACTTGACACAAAGGATTGCTGGAGATTTTTTTTTAAACATCTAAGAAATGAGAAAATGTATTGATCAGATAGCAATAAACAATTCTAAATTTGGGGCATTAAAACAATATATCTAGCCTTGGGACCCTGCACCATCGTGGGAGACCCAGAAGAAGCTCCTGGCTCTTCGCTTCAGACTGACTCAACTCCAGCCATTGCGGCTGCATGGGGAACGAACCATCAGAAGGAAGATTTTCATCTCTATCTCTCCTCCTCTCTGTATATCTGCCCTTCCAATATAACATAATTAAATCTTTTAAAACACACACACACACACACATCTAAAACATCTTGGAAAACAAAGTCTACTATCACAATCTTTTTACAAATCTTTAGATATATAATTCTTTTAATTATTGGCCAGCTTAAACTACTGGTGATGACTATGCAAATAAAACGCGAAAGCACCACTGTGGTCAATGAAATTGTAATTAAACTTGAAACATCTCTGCCTCACAATAAAAATTCAATAACTTCTGGTTCTAGATACCTGTTGGGTAAAAATTCTGTTTCATAAATCATCTAGAAAGATTGAGTCATACTTGCATGCACAAATATGACTTAATTGCACCACTTACTATATACATAGTATTCATCAAAAGCATGTAGTACTCAAAAACTGTTTTTATGCTGTTGTCAAGTATAATAGTTGTTCTTAAGGAAGCTCTCTTTTATGAAGTTCCAAATGTCAATATACTTGTGAATGTAAATGAATTTTGTAGATAAGGCATTGTGTGTGGGGTGTGTATGTATGTATAAATACTCAAATTCTGAAAATATAAAGATGTATGCCATGATTTTACCAAGAAAAGTTTTACTCTACTTTAGGTTGAATTTGTTTTGTGTGAAACCTCTACACTAGTTCAGACATGTAATCCATTCAGCTCAGAAGTTAGTCTCACACAGAAATTATATAAAATGTATTATGAAAGAGGACTGACTGTTGACCTCCCTGTCATTAACTTGAAATCATCCATAGCTAGTTTTAGAAAATTGCAATGAATCTGCGCACTATGATATGAAATCAAAGATTGGATATATATAATTGTATTTACTGGAGTGCAGCTATTTTTATTATTATTTTAAATGTGTATAAGCTTTCAGGGTAATGAGTTCCATTATTTGATCATAAGCTTGCTACCTGCTGTGTAAAATAGCGCTCCTATTTATTTGAAAGTTTTGAAATGTTATGAGTGCTCACAGTTAATCACTTATTCTATAAAGATAAGGATCCAACTGAAATGCCCAAAGTAAAGCAACTACAGAAATTCTGTGCAGTAAATGTACAAGGAAGAAACAAAGTATTTCAACTTTCTAGAATTTTTGAGGAATTAACATAAAAATTGAGTTTTTTAAAGAACTAAAACACAATCCCATAATTGAGAAATTTTTCTCTAATACTCACAAACTTAATATTTGCAAGAAGTATGCAAACCAAGGGAGATGGTAGCTGTTCAGTACTGATTATTTGTCTGTTGGATTTTCATGCTAATAGTATTTATTAATGAATAAGGTACATACAACAAAATGCAGAAATCTTAAGTATATATCTGGGCTAACGCTGACAAACATATATAAATAACTGATCAAAACAAATAACATTTCCATCTATTTACAAATTCAGTCAAATTCTCGGGCCATGCTCCCAAACAATACTTACTCTGATTTCTAAGTATCACAAATTCATATTTTTATTGGTAAATTTCATTCGTACTGCAATTTTATAGAATTAATTCTTTGTGCCTTTTTTGCTCAACATAGGATATTTAATATCCATTCAGAATGCATTATTGATTTGCTTCTGCTTTTGTTTTTATTGTTGAGTAGCATTGTATACTCATACCAGTTTGTCAATCCATTCTTCTCTTGGTGAACAATTGTATTAGTTATTTTTATTCTTATTTTAAGATATGTTTATTTTTATTTGGAAGGCAGATTTTATACAGAGAAGGAGAGACAGCAAGAGAGGGAGAGCGAGCTTTCTGATCTGAAGCCAGGAGTCAGGAGCCTCTTCTTGGTCTCCAACATGGGTGCAGATTCAAAGGCTTTGGGCCTTCCTCGACTGTTTTTCCAGGCCACAAGCAGGGAGCTGAATGGGAAGCAGGGCCACTGGAACATGAACCAGTGCCCATATGGGATCCCAGCACGTGCATGGTGAGAAGCTGCCAGGCCACTGTATTGGGCCCAAAAGATCTTTCATCTGCTGTTTCACACCCACCAAAATGGTCTCAACAGTCTGACCAGAGCCAACCAAAAGTCAGGATCCAGTATCTTCTGCTGGGTGCAGGACATAAGGACCTGAGCCACTTCATCTGCTTTCCCAGGCCATGAGCAAGTAGCTGGATCAGAAGTGGAGTAGTCAGGACACAAACAAGTGCCCATACTAGATGTTGGCATCACAGACTGAGGATTAACCAATATGGTAGCCTCCATTTATACTATTTCTAATTTGATATTACTATGAATAAAATTTCAATGAACCATCAATATATAAAATCTTTTGCACATATAAATATATTGTGACATTGATTACATTACATATAAGTCTGTTCATTGATATATATATATAATGTTAGAGTAGAAATTTCTGACCATACCTTAGATAAAACACTGAACAGTAGTTTTTCATAATGGTGGTGCCATAGTTATTAATTTATTTTCTCAAAAGGTAAAGAGACAGAGCTCCTACTCACTGATTAACCCCCAAGCCAACTGACTTCTACAGTTCAGCTCAGGGAGGGCCTAGCTCCAGGATCTCGAAAGGCAATCGAGGTGTTCTGAATGTGCAGTAGGAAGGATGCACCTGTTTGACCCTCCAAGAGTCTGCACAGGTCTGAACTAACAGAAGCAAAAATTTGGAAACAGAGCCAGAAATTGAATGTTCTCCAATATGAAAGAAGACATCATAACTGGCATTTTAACTGACAACTATACTTCTTAGCCTAACACTCATCTAATGGTAGCAAAACTTTGTATTCCCATCAGCAATTTATGAGTTTTTTTATAGCCCATTGCTAAAATTGAAGAGAGTATGTTCAATAGCATGCTATCCAATTTATATAGAAATGTATAGAAATTGGGCCAGGCGTGGTGGCCTAGTGGCTAAAGTCCTCGTTTTAAATGCATCGGGATCCCATATGGTCGTGGGTTCTAATCCTAGTGGCCCTGCTTCCCATCCAGCTCCCTGCTTGTGGCCAGGGAAAGCAGTCGAGGAAGGCCCAAAGCCTTGGGACCCTGCACCTGTGCAATACACGTTAGTCATTCAGTAGCATGTTATTTAACTTCATGGTGTTGCCAATTTCTTTTTTCTTCCTGTTGTTGATTTTTTTGTGTTTCTTTTCATTTAAGGGGATGTATAGTAACTGTGTAATGGAGACTATCATATCTAGTAACATGTTATTTAACTTTATGGCATTGTAAATTTCTATTTTTCTTCCTATTGTTGATTTTGTACTGTGACTTTTCATTTAAGGTGATGTGTAGTAACTGTGAAATGGAGAGTAACATATTCAGATGTGATGATACAATGTGGTATGCATCTCTACTTCCAGACAAAGATGGACTTACAATGAAAGTGAAGTGTTTACTATATCTTGACAATAGGATGCTGGACTCTCTGCCATTGTCCATGCCTGCAATGATGGACATATGACTGTGTATGAAGAACTATACTTTAGTAATGATATAGGGGAACTAGGTGGAGGGAGAAATTGGGGAGTGGATAATGGAAATCCCAGGACCCTCTTTAACTGTATCATAAAATGATAATAATAATAATAATAAATGAAGAAAGATTTATAAAAATAACCTATTTTTCATTTTACATGTCTGTTTTAAATTTTTTTATTTCCTTTTCTATCATCAATGCCTTAACTGTAATCTTGATGATACAGATGTAGTCATTTTCCACTTTTCTATTTAATTTCTTTCTAATATCTTTTGCAGGGACATAGATTAAGAACTTTTCATGAGTCCAATGTATAAAGACAAACATTGAGTGAAGGTCTAAAAGAACCTTTCAATAAAGTGTGAAATTCTGGGAATTTATGACATCTGTTTTTCTGCCTAGACATACATATCTACTTGCTCATATTTAAAAGTACCACGTTCCAGAAACAGAAATTTCCAGAAGAGTTGAATTTTTAGATAGCTATAGCATTAGTCTTAAATCAGTAAGAGGTTTTACCCAAGGCCAAAGATGCAAATACGCATCTAATGAGTGATAATATAAAATGTTTCCAAAACAGAAATTTCTTCAGAGGAAAGAAAAAAAATTTCATGTCTTAGCCTTTCATCAAACAACAGGATTCTGCCTACGTTATTTGTTGCAAACATTTATAAATAGAGACTCATCTAAACCAAAGATCCTAAAATGAGAGTTAAATATTTTTGGAATACAGAGATACTCGCAGTTACTGGTTCATTTATAAACAATAACGGCTTATAATAATTGAGTGTCGTCACTGTCATGTAAGCATTTCACACACATTGTTTTATCTTTTCCTCACATTTTATGAATGTGGTTACAATCATTACATCCCTATTCTAACTGAGAAAAAAAAGCAGCCCCAACAAGTTAGCAAAATGTAGTGAATGTGTTAAATTGATAAGTCATGGGAATAGAAATTGAGGCCAGAATGTTTTCTTCCATAGTTCATGTTATCTGCAATGTTAAATGTTCTTGTGTCTACATGTTTTCTTTCCAAGGTTCAAGTTTTTCTAGATTCAAATAAAAAAAAAATGCTTTAACTGATGTTACAATGTAAAAACTTTGAAAAATTGTCATGGTTACCAACATTCAGTTATAAACTATCAAAAAAAATTACTGAATGAGCATCATTTCATTAATGGATCATTTTTAAAGAAGCTTTAACAGTAAAGGACAAAATGATAATGCACTGAATATGCCTACGTAATGCCTTTGAGTTGTTATAAAGCCTAGAAATGGTCCATTCTTTTTATTTCCACAGTCATATTTGCAATAAATAAATAAGCAAGCAACAACTGTGTAAGAACGTTTGCCATATCACATTTTTAAAAATCAGGTGATTTGTTCTTAGGTACATTTTTAAAAATAGCTTAAATTTAAATTACGAAAGAAATAATCTATGCAACTGAATGCAGACACAGAACAAGCTACATAGTGCTTCCATGCGTTAAATAATTGAACACATATCTCTAAAAATGATATATTTAGGAATTTACTAAGAAGGCTTTCCTTATTTGCTTGCTCGCTCACAAAGCTCTGCCATTCTTGAAGCTATAATTAGGAACGAGTAGGATTTCTCAATTTGAAATATTATTTTCCTGGCAGTTAAAATAACTTATAATAGAAATATGTGTGTGGGTTTGAATATGTTCTTTTAAAAAGCTCCCATAAGAAAATAAAATATGGAATCCTTAAAAGTAGATTTTCCCGCAACTAATCTTACTGAATTTCATCTCCTCTTTCAGTTTTACTAAAATTCCAAAATGCCAGTCAAGATGATAAATGCTCACTGTTTAGAAATTCAGCCTCTACCAATGGTTTTTCCATTCCCATCTTGGGCTTCCCTAAGCCTTTCAGGAAATTTGTCATGGTGTAGCTGGGTAGCTGGGCTCCCATTATCACTGAGTTGCTTAAGAGTGTCAAACATTGTGCAACTTCCTCAAATGAACATACCAACAAAGAGACATACATTCTATTCACATGAATTGACAACTTCTCTCCCCAGTACGTACTGCTCACTCCAATAGGTAAAAAAGGTATCAAAAATTCCATTTTCTTCTTTTAAAACACTGAAATAAAATACACACTGGATACCCTTTATCCAAAATGCTTGAGATCACCGGTGTTTCAGACATCACATTTTTCATATCTTGTAATATTTTCATATACACTATGAGATACCTTGGAGATGGAAGCAAAATCTAAGCACAACATTTATGTTTCATAAACACTCATAAACATAGCCTGAAAATAATTTTTGTAACATTTTTGATAATTTTGTGTATGAAACTGTAGATTAAACCATCAGAACTTCATGTCATTATACAAAATTGCAGATTTTAGAGCACTTCAACATTTTAAATTAAGGATACTAAACATATAATCATGCAAGTGGAGGACTTTGGTTCAGACACAAGTTGAAGGAAGTCTATTCAGCTAGTGCCTTTTAAATTGTCTTTGACAGCTTAAAGTAATAGCCACTTTTATTTGAATATCAGTACAAACTTTCAGAGTGTTGATACAGGAAAAAAAAAAAGATTAAGCAGGATTAAGGAATCTGATAAATCATTTGAGGAGGCATTTGGTCTGGGTACTGAGATGCTAGCTAGAATGCCTTGGTCCCAACATCAGAGAATCTGCATTTGGTTCCTACTAATTCAGTCTCTTTGGATCTTAGGGCATATCCTGAGAGACAGCAGTTATAACATAAATTGTTGAGTTTATGCCGCCCTCATGTACACCCGGGTAAGTTACAGACCACCTACACACCAGGTAAAATATGAGGAGTCATCCAGCAAATACAATTCAGTTTCTGTCTGTCTCTCCCCACTCCTTCTCTCCCTCTCTTCCTTTCCAATTCCCTTCTTCTTCCCTTCTCTTCCTCTCAAATAAATAATTTTTGAATAAAAGTGACTTAATAGAAAGGTAAGTTTTACATATGGACAAAATATTTAACATAGGTGGATGTCATGTTAAGAGTCTAATCAGCTTACAAACCAGAATTTGTTTTCTGAATACTTCAGTTTATAAAACCAGGAACGTATACAGTACAGAAATCATAGTGGTATCACTACATTTATTATTTGAAGCAATTGCCATTATTAACAAGAGTCTTTGAGGCTATTCGCTTTATGACAATATGTTTTGACTATGCTTTCAGGATTAGGGCTAATTAAACAAATTTGAGCATATCAAAAGCTTTCAGCTCCACTAGGGGTTTCTTTTGTGTTTCAAATCACCTACTGAGAAAAGATATGGCCCTCTCTTTCCACATTAAACAGGATCCCATCAAATCCCTTAGCAAAAGTCCTCAGAAAACAGTATCTGAGCACTATTATAAGAATATTTTTCCCACTATTTCGCTGGGAGATTAATAGTTTCTCAGTGGGGTTGCTAAAGTTTCTAAATGCATTGCATTTTTACACAGAAAATGTATCACAGTCATTGGTTTTATCCTTTAAGGACAAAATACAAAGAAAATAGTATAACAATTAGAACACACTGATTTTATTGCTTCTGATAAAGAAGAATACTTAAGAAACAATAATTATTGAAACAATAATTATTGAAATGTACTATTGAAATTTGTTTCTCTAGAGGTGACAATCTGGTAGCATGTAGACTGAATCTGGTCATCAGAAACATTCTTCTCAGCTTACACAATATTTGGAAACATTGAGACATGCCATGTGAAAATTCAGGCTTTATGTTTTGCAAATGATTCAGCAGCCTGACTGAGATTAGTGTCAGCTGTCTTTGATAGAGTAGAAATGCTGCCCCCAGTTTATCAAGATCAATCCCTGTACTCAATGTCCAGCTCTTCTCCAGCTTTTTTCCCCACCCTGCCCTTTTAAAGGCTGCTGTGTTTTTTTTTTTTTTTTCCTTCCTGGCACACTATTTTTAACTTGTAAAGTTTCAAAAATATATTTATTATTTCACCTCATTAAGCTTGCCTCAATATAGAGAATCATATAACAACACTTTCAAAGATTTCCTTCTTCAAGAATAAAGAAGAAAAGAAAATGGGTAGCTTAAAACAAACGGCCCCCAAATCTCGGGAGTAAGTTTTCAAACATTCCATTTTGGAGTATATAGTGTCTCCTAAAATGGCATATGGATTATACAATATTTTATTGGTGCCAGAGCAGTGGCATAGTGTTAAACAGACATCTCTAGCACCAACATCACATTTGGGCCTTGATTTGAGTCCTGGCTAATCCACTTCCCATCCAGATGCCTGCTGGTGTGCTTGCGAAAGCAGCAGATGATGGCCCAAACGCTCGGGCCCCTGCATCTCTGGATCTAGGAAGACCTGGATGAAGTTCCTGGTTCCTGGCACTGTCAGCTTCTAGCACTGACATAGTCATTTGGTGAGTCAGCAAATGGAATTTCTCTCTTTCTGTTTCTCACTCTGTCTCTTGCCCTCTTTCTACAACTCTTTCAAATAAGTAAATAAACACATCTTTCTTTAAAAAAAAAATTCTCCTATTCTCTCCTTCATATTAAACACTACATGGTAAAATCTAGGAATCACTCAAAGTCAGATCTTCAATTCTTTGTTACTCCTCAAATAGATGGAATCCAATTCTTTGATGCCAGCATCCCAGATGGGTACTGGTTCATGTCCCAGCTGCTCGGCTTCCAATCTAGCTCTCTGTTTATGGCATGGGGAAGCCACAGAGAATAGCTCAGGTCCTGGGGTCCCTATATCCACTTGAGAGACCCAAAGAAACTCCTAGCACATGGCTCAAGCTGTTGTAGTTAAGTTTTGGAGTGAATGAGCCAATAGAAGACATCTCTGTTTTAATTCTCTCTCAACAACAATAAATATTTTTTAAAAGAACAGAAACCCCAATACCAAGCCAGGTATCTGTGAGAAGGACACACCTGAAATACTTGATGATAACCTAGAATGGGTCAATTGTTAATAGTTTCTTCATAAGATAGAATTATAGCAATTACAGTCATGAATAAAATACTAAAAACAGATAGGGGAATTTGGTTAATGACAAGTTTCTTACATTGAACCTTGCACATAAAATCATGCCAGTAAAGCCAAAGTTAAAACTAAAATTGAATATTATAAAACAAAAAAGAAATAATTGATGAATATTTTAATTTTTTCGAAAAAAGGGGAAACATTGTGAGTTTGAAGTAACAATCGTGTCTTTTTGGAAATTTAACAAATACAAAACATCTGATCACATTTTACCACTGGCATTTCATTTCCTTTATTCAGTTTTTAAAATTTTTAAACAAAGATTAATAATTTTTGAGAAATAATTGCCTTTTTGAATACATTGTACACATTCAAGAAAAGAATGCCTTTATAAATTAAAGTTTGCAGTATACTCTCAAAAACAGAACACTTCATTCTGTACTCTCTTTCATATCTTACACACACAAATGATCTTCATGTGGTACATAGAATGGCAGAACTGAGGTAGCTCAGGTTCTCTTTCTTTGCCGTCACACATCACATATTTTTGTACTGCTTGTGTGCCAGTATCCCATTGCTCTGCCCAGGCCCAGCATTCTACCTCTATCAGAATGAGAATTCACCAGAAAGATTGTAAGAACCACAGTAGCATTCCCAATTAGAACATTGAGTTGTTGATTGGTTCAGTCATGCCTGTGCTTCTGACTTGGATGGCAGGAGCAAAGTTACCTGCCTTAGCCATTCCATGCAGAAGCAGTGAGATGGAATGTGTAACGATTTTGGCAACAGCTGGTCATTATGTTGAACAGTAAGGGACATTCTACACTTCATCCCAAGCACCCATTACTCAATAAAGCAAGGACAGGATGGGATATCAGATTTTCATTTCCATAGAATTCTCAGGTGATATGGAACGATTTCACTTAACTTATCATCTTTTCCCTGAATTTCTGGCAGCTTCCAAGAAACTAGAGTAATCTCTAGTCCTTGAGAGCCATAGCTAAAGAGACAGAAAGCAAAAAAGAGGACTTATGAAACAGGATTTATGAAAGTCTAAAACACCGTACCTCTCACAGATATAAATGAAAGACTGAGATCACAAGTGTCAAAACAAGTGGTCAGTAAGTATGGTTATCAATATTTACAAAAATAAAGTCTCAGGTTGTAATTTGATTAACATTCATTTTTATGATTTCTAATGAATTTCATAATTAAAAACCAAGTTATATCAATGATTTCACAGACTATTGTGTGATACTCTGCTCACAAATTAATTAGAGTGCTCCTTATACATGATTATTAGCATGTTGTCTTTGGGCAATTCCTCATTTAGGACATCCACATACTAAAAAACTCCAAGTTAGCGTACAGTTTATGAGTATTTATATGTTAATATAAGTAATATTTTTAATAAAAATTTAACATTACACTTCAATATATATTTGTTTTTCTCCCAACTAAATAGGCTAAAACAACTTCCTGTTACAGATTTTTGGGATAAATTCCAAATGGTTAATGCAATGGAGAATTTTAAAAATTATTTCTTTGGTCTAGATTTCAGAATCAATCACTTAGTATTCTTATGTCTTCCTTCCCTGCAAGGTAACCAATTTAAGTGAAATAAAGCGATTTTTAATGGAATAGACTATTCAAATGACCCTATTTCCTGAAGAGGGCATTTTCATGAATATTTATTTAATCTCTTTTACTTTTCTCAGGTTTTATTTTAAATTATGTTCACCAGGATAACCTCAGGAGTTGAAAAATCTATTTTTTCATGAAGGCATTGAATAATAAACATATATCTGTTGCACCAGTTTCTAACAGATTACTACAACTTGCTTGAAAATTATGCATCTAATGCCACCCAGCTATAGCTAACAAGAATACTTCCCTTTGCCTTTAACCATTTTAAAAATATAGTGAAAGTTTAGGCACATGGAAATAATAGAAATGACTGATAAATTCAAATAATTATAGTATTTACAAAGCTATCACATATACAAACTATTGGTGTGTTAATTGTGAAGTTGGAGAACAGACACATCTGCTGAATGAAAAATTTTGATTCTCTGAAATATGTAAAGCAACTGTGTACATAAAAAGTTGAAAGAGATATCTTCACTCTTATGCTTATTGCAGAAAATTTCACAATAGCCTGGAAGTGGAAAACAACTTATGTGTCCATTCAAATTGGTTATGAGGTAAAGAAAATATGCTACATATATAATGGAATATTCAAAAATTACATCATTTGCAATGACATGAGTGGAATTTGAGGCTATTATATTAAATTAAATAAACCAAGCATAATAGGACAAATCACACATGATCTCACTCACATGTGGAATCCTAAAAATAAGTGACCTTACAGAAGTGAAATACAGTGGTGCAGAACTGGCATTGTGATACAATAGGGTAAGTCACTGCTTGCTATTCAGGCATCTTATATTGAAGGACCTGCTGAGTCCTGGTTGCTCTGCTTTTAATAATACTTACAGTTGATGAGCATTAGGCAGCAGAAGATGTCCCATGTGCCTGAGTCTCTACCAAGCATGTGGGAGATCAGTATGGAATTCTAAGCTCCTGATTACTGGCAGGCAATCCTTGAAGACTGTGGATATTTGGGGAATGAATAAGTGGATACACCTCTCTGTATATCTTTATCATTCTTGCTTTGTCATCCCACCTTTCTATTAAATAAATAAATGAATTTTAAATATAAACTAAATATGCAATGATAGATACAATGGTGATTACCAGAGGTTAATGGGGGAAGTCAGGAGGGAGGGAGAAGAGAAAGCTGATGGATGAGTACTAAATGATAGCTAAGTAACAGCAGGAAATTCTGAGATTGTATTGCATAGTGGGTGACTAAGATAATGTTAATATACTATGTATTCTTCTATTTTTTTTAAAAAAAATCTAGTAAGATTTTGGATCTCTTCACTATAATGAAATGTTAAGTACTTGAAGAGATAAATGTGTTTACCTCTGAATTGTTGTTTTAGCACAATCTCATGTCTATTAAATTTCTAATAAGATAAACAAAAATTCAAAAAAAAAAGGGAAGATAGACTGTGTAACACTAGGTTAAAAGATGCTACTTTTAAGTCGCCATTCAGCTCTGGCTGATATGGTCCTATCTTGCCTGTACAATGACTGACACAGAAATTCTTACCCATACCTCTTCGGTTTAAGCTCATCTCATCTTCCTCAGAACCAATATTATAAATTATATTTGATAAAAGGAGTTGTGAGACTATGAACTTACTATAACTTTAAACAATTTTAGAAATGGAGGCAGCCTGAGCATTAAAAAAGTATAAAACCTTGGCATACTTTGAATCCTCGCCACTTATTTAACCTTTTCATTTCTCCCTTTATGTACTTGCAAAATAATTGAATGAAATGACTGGTGAATAGTGCCTGGTATCATGCTTGGTGTACAGAAGAAAGTAAGCTTCCTGTCTCTTCCTTATTCCTTATTCCTTGCCCCCTTAGAAAAAAATCCCTGAAATTTATGGCTGCTTGAATTTGTCATTATGTTAAGTAATCCACCTACTAACCTTACATTGTAAAGCCAAAAAGATTCAAATGTGGTATCTTACAGATGCCATTTACTATGTGTAAGTCATAATCTTGAGTTTTTTCATTAGTAAAACTGAGAAAAATAATCAATCCTACCACATGGGTAATACAGGTGAAAGTGTTTTATAAGCCCATTAAAGAAACAATTATCAGAAAAACAAGCAGAAAGCTAATGCTAAATTCAAAGGTAGACGGCTTCTAAACTCTCATTAGAACATTCAGTATTGCAAAAAAAAAAAGTGAAAATGAAAATTAGCCCCTAAGTAATATCTGTCTTTATACATTTCTTTCTCCAGAAAGCCAAATGCTAAGTGAGAACACAGCTGCAGAATTATGTAAAACCCAACACAGAGATTAATGGTAATGCAAAACCTAGAATCAAATTGCTATTTCTCTTTACCTTGATATTCCCTTCTCAGTACTATGGATAAAGGCCGCAGGCATTAACTCTGGTTCACCTTGAAATCCCCATCAACCTTCAAAAGGAGCCAAAGCCCAGCAACAACTATGCTTACTTTGTTCATGGGTGTGAGATCACAGGAAACTGCCTTAGTTTTTCACATGAAAAAGCCTTCAGGCTTTTAGTTGATTATAAACTTAATATCTCATTCTGTACAACAGCTTCAAATAATAATAACAGCAATATAAATAGCAATGATAATTTAAACTTCACTCAGCAATGCCTGTATGCCAAGCATTGTCCAAAGAACATATGCTTCCAGGTACCTCCCATCTCAGACATTGGCCACTAAATGTCCGTGGTGACCCTTCCGACATTGTGACAATCAAAACTTCAACTCATTTCTCAATTCTTTCTGGGGGTTGGCATACTTCCTTGTGAGAACGATATTTTAAGAAGAATGGCAAAAGAGGTTCTTAGGCTTACAAAAAATGGGTTTGTCGGTACAGAATCCCTCAACATTACTCCTGGCCACATGTTCCTTGCCTATGTTGTTGCCATGTGTTACTTGGAAGTAATACCTGCAATCCTTGTAATATGTTTTGCAGGTTGTATTTGTCATGTATCCAGATTAGTCTTCCTTTCTATCATGTGCCGTGAACTGAGTGGTAAAAATAATAATGATAACAACATCTGCACAGCATTTTACAGTTTGCAAAGAACATTCACACATTCTCATTTGCATTTTGCTTAGTGAATCTGTTACAAGACATCTCTTCATATCAATGTTAAAATTGATAGAATCTTTAAATCAGTGCTGTCATTGAATATGCTATTGGGCTGAATAATGTGCTAGCAGAAAAAACTAGATGCACTATGTTCCAAGCTGTCTGTAATTATCGAAATGGGTGTGTGATTTCTTTACCAATGGAATGAGATTTACTTTTGTAAGTGATGCTTTTCTGTTATCTGGATGAATTTTTGTATTGATTGCATTCTAGCTTGTAATTTGCACAAAACAACCACCTGTTTTGTTAAAAAAAAAAACAAATAATGGGTTTGAGATGTTTGTTCATAATCCATTTGATATGTCATTTGGGCACATTCTTTGTGTGTGGCAACAGCTGTGACTGGGTCACACAAATCATGTCTGCTTAGAGTATATAAGAAAGATATGTTATGAATAGAAATAATGATTTGAAGGAAAGAGACAAGTAACACATAGGAGCGGTTGCTGTGACCCAATGGATTAAGCCGCTGTTTGGGTTACCAGCATCTCTTATTGAAGTGTTGATTCAGCTTCCATCAAATTCTTCGCTAATGCACCTGAAAATCTGTGCCTGATGGACCCAGAATTCAGGCCCCTTCCAGCCACCTTGGAGACTCAGATGGAAGACCAGGCTCCTGGTTGCATTCTGACTCATTTGAGGAGTAAATTAGTGTGTAGAAGATTTTCTCTCTTTGTCTCTCTCTCTCTCTTCCTCTTCTCCCCTCCATCCCTCCCTCTCTCTCTCTCCTCTTTCCTTTTCAAATAAGTAAATAATTTCTTTATAAAGGAGAAGATGGCATATGGCATAGAACATGGGAAATTAAAATATTCTTGTGATTCAGGATAGAGGAATCATTGCTAACTGCAAAGAAACCGAAAAAGTTCCTTAAGATTAAGTGTTGAAGGCATGGTAGAGTACAAGAGGACCATAACTCCCAGGAAACAGCAACTTAAATCAAAATATAAATGTAGCAAAGGGAAGGATTTTTTTGCATTTATTTATTCATTTCTTTTTATTGTATCGGAAAGCCAGAGGCAAAGATCTTCCATGCATTGGTTAACTCCCAAAACACCTGCAACAGCCAGGGCTGCAGCAGGCTGAAATAAGGACCAAGAAATGCAACCTAGGTATCCCTCATTTGAGACAGAGACTTAAATATTTGAGCCATTATCTATTGCATGCCAGGGTGTACATCATCTGGAGCTTGTACTGGAAGAAGAGAAACCAGAACTCAAACTAGACACTACTGTATGCGATGAGGAAATTCCAAATGACAGCAAATTCTTCCAATGCCTGACCACAAGGAGAGCATTTTAAGAAACCATGGTAATGCCATTGTGGCGAAGTAGCTGCAAGATGGTGAAGGTGGAGAGTATGAAAGAAAAAAAAAAGATAATCAAGGAAGATCATGAACATTTAGTTGCAGTGGTGGAAGTCACTACACAATTGGATCTCAGTAGAGGAATGGCAAAAGCCAAACACTATCTTTTGGAAGTTGTGACACAGTATCTGCATGGATACTGTTCAATCTGAATGGATTGAACAGCGCCCAGCCTGGAGACAGACATATAGGAGAATTGTGCCAATGTTCATAAAAACTAGCAACAGTGGAATATGGACATAGACTCATCAGATGTAACAACACAGGTTTAACTCTTTGGCCCTTGATTTGACATGATTGACTAAGTTCCTTTCGCAGTGAGGTTTTGAGCTTGGGTAAATTCACGGAATTCCTTACTCAAGCAAAAATTATAAAATACTCGTACCTGCCTTTGTTGGGTAATAGAGATGAGAAACAATGGACACATAGCCTGTTGTAAATGGAAAGGAGTTAATGTCAGGACCTAAAAAAGATGATCAATAAGAAAGAATAAATTTCATGGGCAAAGGTTGAATCACTTTTGGAAAGCCAAAGTTTGATACCTGGCTGAACATCCAGGAAGATTTGCTCAATAAATAGATAGAACTTGTTATGAGCCTGCTCTATCATCTCCTTGGGAAATACTTTTTCTGACCCTTTCATTCCATAAATATTTATTGAGGCTATTTATGCAGTAATCAGTGCATGAGACTCTGGGGAATACAAAAATGTAAATGTTGTGGCTTCTTTATGAATTCTATACCTTGTCCAGTTTTCTTTACTTCCAAACAACTGCCTTACTTCAGAGTTCCATCTCTTCTTAGCTAACTAATGTTCCAGCTTAACCATCCCTTACCTACAAGTCTAAGCCTCTACAAATCCATTCTTCACACTGCAACATGAGTCTTTTTCTAAAAGATGACTGCAACCATACCTGTCTCTTTCATAGCATCTTTCAGTGGATTTCTGCCGCTTGAAGAATGAAGTTTAAGTCACTCAACAGGACTCAAAGCTCTTCACCTCTGCTCATCTACTCAGTACCTTCACCATTCTGTGCTTCAGACACTCAAATATGTCAATCTAACCCTCAATGCCATGTCTTCTAGTGTCTATACCTTTTTAGTGGATTATTGTATTTCCCTCTCCTTTGCCTCACACTTTTCGATTTTAGTTGCCAATTTAGACACTCCTTCTTAGACACCAATGTGTAGATGAGATGTCCCTATAATTTAATTTCACAACACACTGTAGTTCTCCAATATTGCCACTGATTGAATTACATTTCATTATTTCTTAATTCTTAAATGTCTGGCACTCCCCAGATTGTAAGTGTCACAATTAGAGGGGTAATCATTACCAAAAATAGCAAATACTTGACAAATGTTTTCTGTATGAATGGAAGTGGGATACAATTTAGTACATTTGAACACTACTTTTTCTACCACCAAAGCTTACTACATGTGTCATTGTATATCTTAGTTTAAGCATAATTTTAATTGCTTCAGGCATTATGAACTACTCCTTTTTAAAAGATTTACTCATTTTTTTTGAAAGTCAGAGTTACAGAAAATGAGATCCTTCATCTACTAATTCACATCTCAGATGGCCCAAAAGCCAGTGCTGGGATAGGGCAAAGTCAAGAGCCAGGTGCTGCATCTGAGTTGCCTATGTGAGTGACAGGAACCCAAACACTTGGGCCATCTTACACTGAGTATGCCAGGTCACACTAGAGATCTTGATTGGAAGTGGAGCAGCCAGGACTAGAGCCAGTGACAACATGAAATGCTGGCTTTACAGGCAGCAACTTTACATGCTAAGCTTCAGTGTTGGTCAAATCATGAAACTCTTGAACTCAGTTTATGTTTTCCAATCTCCATATGCAATATGGTTTCCAAACTGACTTTAGCATACTAAGAACTAAGTAACTGCTAAGTGAAAAACTGAGTGAGAGTCAGTGCTTTATATACACTATCTCTTATAATTCACTTTGGCATTCATATATGTTTTTATAGATGAAACATCCTATCCTTTTGAACGTCTAAGAAAAGACTATTTTCTAAAACTCCAGACATAATGAACTTACAACATAAACTTCGCCAAGGTCTCCTATCAATTCATTTCCAGGTCATTCTGATAGATAGGAACACCAGTTCCCTGGGGCACATCATGGACCACCTTCATAATAAGTGTGTGAGTGGCCACTGTTTTGATGTTAGCTAGTTAAGCCACTGCCTGCAACGGCAGCATCCTGTGTGAGCAGCCACTGGAGATCTGGCCGAGCTATTTCTCATCCAGCTCCCTGCTAATATGCCGAGCAAAACAACAGTAGATAGCCCAAGTGTTGGGCCCCTCTGTGCCAATGGGAGGCCGAGAAGAAGATATGGGATCCTGAAAATTTTTTTAAAGTATGTTGAGTTTTTACTCATAATTTGTCTTAAGCTTGTCCAAAGACATGTATTTTAACATTTGCAGTCCTGGGTTCAATCCTGAATTCTTGAATCAATATTTTATGACTGGAAAGAGTCTGAGAAATACTAAAATAAAAGAGTAAAAGAATTCTCACTCAAACTGACCTGAAAGTTTCACTTCCTGTAATGTAACAAAAATATAAACAGTTGTCCTTGACAGAATTATATTCACATCTGTTCTCAGGAATTTCTATTTTAGAATCTAGACATATTTCAATTACCAGCTAAAGAAAAAAAAAGCATTTCCTGCATTAACATTTTTCTCCAAGACAACCACACTTTTGACATTTTTTTAGTAATGCATTGCCCTCTTTCAGAAGCATAATTGATCTCTGATAGGACACAAAGCTTATGCTGGGAAGCTATACTTACTGTATAACTATATCCATATAAACAAAGATGCAGCTGATGAGATAAAGTCTACCCAGATGAACAGATCACAAAAAATAAGACAATTTAGCTCATTACGATTTCTGTAAAGTTGATTTTGCTTTTGAAGTATGGAATTCAAAATATATCTAGTGCTAATTAATGCTCAAATTGCCCTGTTTCTGTTAATTCATATGATTATGACAAAATAAAATTCTGTAACTGGGCCTGGAGTTCATTTATCGTTCAACACTGTGAAAATACAACATTTTGCTCTTTATTCATTTGAATAAGACATGAGGAGAACACCTCTTGGTAGTTGGAAATTTGTGGGCCAGAAAAGCTCATGCCTCTCTTTTATGAACTATAATCTTGAGAATCTCATTATGGCATTCATTGTTCCCATCTATTATACGAGTTCAGTCAGTTGTTTGTGTTTTCTTTGGGTATGTGAGCCATATAAAGAACCTTGGTTTAGTTGAAAAAAAAAAGATTCTGTCTTAGAAATTAAGGTATCTCATAAATTTCAACAAAGAGTTAGAAAAAAAAAGCAGGCCTCTAAAACATAAGGAACACAACCTAATCATGAAATTTTTCTCCTCTATCATGCTACCTTCAATGTCTCTCATAAACCAATGATTCAGACTTTTTGCCTCTAAGTTCAAAATTCTAAGTTTCAAATTCTAGAGAAGCAATTTATTGACCCACTTGTTCTGCAGGGTGACTCAGAGAAATATTATTTCCAAAGTGAATAAAGAGTCTACATTTTCAACATCCACAGTGGATAAGCTATTTATAATTAGACTATTCCAGGAACTCTTGCTAAGAGAAAAAGGTAATCCCAGAAGAAAAATTAGTAAGAGTAATCAGCAAGCAATTGTGGAAGAAGAAAATTCAAAAATTCAGGAAGCACATGAAAACATGATAAAATTTTCTGGTAAACAAATACATGTACATTAAAGTCACAATAAGTAACAAATCTAAACTCATTAATTCAGTAAAGTTGATATCTCCAAGAAGCTTTTACAGAAGTCCTAAGGGAACAAGTGTATTCCCCACAGAGTTACTCATGGAGACAAACCTGTGTGCATTACTGGAAAAGCACAGGTCGAATGTTTACAATGTGTGCTAGGGGGTATAAGAGTGAAAAGCAACACTTGGATCTTATTATAGTATTGTTATACCAATATGCATGAAATTGAAAGCACTGCCCAGAGTGAAAAAATACAGACAGAACAAAATACAGCGAAAGTCTGGGTCTGGGGCTTGGCTTCTCTTCAGATTCAGCTTCCTGTTAATGTGTACCAGGAGAGAAAGCATGATGGCTCAAGTATTTGAATCCTACCAACCACATCGGGGACTGTATCAGATTCTGGGTTCCTGACTTTAGTCTGCCACAACTTTGCTTTCTGCAGGGACTTGAGGAGTGAACCAATAAAATGAAGAGTTCTGCCTTTCCATGTCTTTATTTCATCCTTTTCTCTTGCTCTCTTTCTCTATCCCCTCTCTCTCTCTCACTGTCTTTCAAATAAAATAATCAACAAACATATACATAAGTAGATAAATAAATAAAATGATTTTGGAGGAAATTTGGAATGGAGATGAAATGCAACTAACTCAGTAAAACAAGAGAGGGGACAGGTATAGCTTAGAAATGATAATGTATCATGAGATTAGAAGTTAATTGGAATGCTCATCTTAAGATTATATTTTTATATCTTGTATTTGCCTTATTTTATATTTGTATAAGAAAAGACACTAATAAGTTTAAATGCATTCTTTAGTTTACATATGGAACAATCAAAATCAAGGGAAATATAAATTGAATATTAATATCTACTAAAGGCAGCCTTTATACAAAAAATGTCTGTGATCCACCTTCCCTCCTGCTGCTGTAATACACTGCACAGCATACTTCATTTAGTACCACAATTTTTGATAACCTCACATGAATGACCTATTTTACTTGTAGAACTGTGTAGACATGTTCTTTGCAGCATGACCCTGCCTATTATTCTTACTGAATTTTACACCCATGCCATAGATCGATCCAGCTTTCAAAATTAGTTTGTGCAATCTGAGTCAATAAGCAGCTTCCTCTCCCTTATGTCATTCATACACAAAACTGACCATGTCCTAGATCTTTTTTGTAATCGCTAAGAGCTTCTTTATTGTGTACTCTCCGACTTCATCATATTAACTGAAGCCTGCCACATTACTATCCACTTCTGTATAGACAGTAAGAACTAAAACACACATTCTTAGGAAACTTGACTCTTGTTGGCCCCTTGATAATATAACAATTCTTTAATATCTAAAGTCTCCCTAGACTTTTCTTAGCAGATGACCTCATTTCAGTTTGAATAACGACATTTAGCTCCCTAGCCACCATGCACCTCCGCTACCCAAATAATGATAATTATCCCTATCTTCTTTTCCTTGTGTCAGTCACGCAAACAGGAACAAACACTTTCCTGCATTTCAAACTCTACGATCTCAGTCTTAAATCTTAAATCTTTGCATTTCCTGAGAAAAAATCTGTTCTATGTTTGTCTCATTTCTCTGGATGTGCTTCTCCCTCTTCAATGTGTCCTTTTGTTACCTTCAAGCATGGCTACATCTGCTTTTGCCTAAAACCCATTTTTGCATTGAAATCATCCCTATTACTGAAAACATCTTTCCCTGACTATTAAAGAATGTTTACTTAATTTCTCAAATGAGGAAAACAGACACATAACGTTCTATGGTATGACTTACTCATTTGGAAGTATTCAATTTTGCCTGCTTTCTCTAACACACACATGCACATAACACACCTGCAACTTATTTCTTAGGATACAAACTAGTTATTATATTATGAATGGGTCAGGCATGATAGATCTGGATCAGTGGCTAAATCTCACCTTGTATGTGCAGGGATCCCTGCTTATGTCCCGGGAAACTAGTAGACAATGGCCCAGAGCCTTGGGACCCTTCACCAGCATGGGAGACCCAGAAGAACCTCCTGGCTTCGGATTGGCTCAGCTATGAGAATAGCAGCCATTTGTAAAATGAACCAGCTAACAGAAAATCTTTCTCTGTGTAAATGTGCTTTGCCAATAAAAAACAATAAATCTTAAAAATAATATTATGAACAACTTTGTTCACTCTATGGACATATCCTTTCAAACAGCAAATGCCCAGTATAAACTATTCACTCCCTCAGCTTCTTAACTGGAAATTTTAACTTCCTTTGATTCTTAACTGAGTTGCATGTGTTTATTTCTTCCTGCTACAAACCTCTCTTTTTACAACACAAATACCTGTTCATCTACTGCTTAGAAAATATATTTCATCTCTTTTGCATGAATCCTTCAGCAAAACATAAATCTCAACAATGTATCACCAACTTTCCTTCAATCTTTTTACTTTCTTACAAGTTTTATCTACTAACCACATTAAACTATTTCCTGCCAGTAAGATGCTATTTATTTAAGTTCATGTTTCTAAATTCATGACTGACTGCCAAGAATGTCCATTCTTGGTGCCTCTCCCTAGGAAACTTCTGCTTAGCCTTTAAGGCTCTTCACAAACATTGTCTTTTTTATGTGTGATATCTGCAGGCATAAAGACAAATAGTGGTCTCATGGTCCTCTCTTGGCACTCTGCACTACAATCATAACAGTTAACACATTTATAATAATTATGCAAAGAATATCTGCCTTCAGTGCCAGAATGCAAGCAGGGACAATCTGTCTTACTAGCAACTGCATCATCAGTACCTAAGTCACTGCCTATTTATAACATAACCTAAGACTTTTTGGGCAAATTAAAATGACTAATTGTGGAGCTGGTGCTATGGCTTCTCAGGCTAATCCTCTGCCTGCAGTGCCAGCATCCCATATGGAAGCAGGTCCTAGACATGGCTGCTCTACTTCAAATCTAGCTCTCTTCTTCAAATCTATCCTTAAAGGGCAGTAGAGGATGGCTCAAGGTCTTGTGCCCCTGAACTCATGTGGGACACCCAAAGGATCAGGCAGGGAAGAAGGGATGACAAGAGATGTGTCTCCAGCATGGGTGGGGGGGAGGAACAGGGTACTCAGCTCCTTACTGTCACTCTACCAGTGTCAGAGAATGGAGATGGCCCACTGATGCTCAGGGTGTTACTTGAGTGGTCATTTTATAGGAGTGACACATTCCATCTGCCCTCACAGGGGCTCTTCACTGATCTCTCTGTGCAAGATTCAAGGCCTGTTCGTTATGTATGTCCACCTCAGAGTATCCACAGATCCAGGTTTTTTCCATATAACTTCACCTGAAGCACTGTACCACTTACTTCTTTCTCTACCCTTTGAAGAAATGCTTGAGGTCCTCTATTGGATCAGAGGACCAGGTTGTCATTCATGTGCATCTAGGAGTGCTCTTCCATCCTTTCTCTGGTGTCAGCCACAGGGGTAGCCCAGTCCAAAAGATGTGCTTTGCATTTGAACCACAAATGCATGGATGGTTCCTGAGATTGGGGAATCCCATCAGTCCAAGGCATTCATAAAATTTGGGAGGCCCATTCCTGATTAGGTCATTTCAACTGGCCCACTCTCAGCCCCAATTCTGGCATTCCTTGGGTGAAACCAAAGCCTGGGCCAGACTACCACTAGCCCTATTTCCTATATACATCTGCAGATGTATAATCTGATTGGAGACACTCCTCCAGAACCACCACCAGATCAAGTCTCCAAGCCCAACTCATGCAAGCACCAGTGGATGCCATGATATGACCTGGCCCACCCCAACCCAGGCTCTCATGAGGGTAAAGAAGCCCAGTCAGGGCAACCACTTGGCCATTACCAAGATCTGGCTTTCACATGCACCGGCAAGTGTTATGGCCGGGGCTAGCCCACCCCACAAGCTTATCATTTGCACATGCCAGTGAGTGCTGCAGCCCAGTCAGCGAGACCCACTGAATTCCTACTAGGCTACACACTGGACCTGGTTCCCACGTAATTTACTGAGTGCTGCAATGTGGCCCAGCCTACCTCCAGTCCTGGTTTTAGCATACAATAGCAGCTACTGCAACTAGATCCTTCTCAACCCTAGCCAAGAGACTCAGACTTACTGGCAAGCGTTGCTGCCTAGTCAGATGGACCCCTGAAGATCCCTACCAGACCATTTCCTAGACCTGGCTCTCATGTACTGCAGCATTTGTAGTGGTGATTCGGTCTCTTCCTCTACCCTGACTTTCTCTTGTACGGACAGGTGCAACTGTCAGACTTGTTGTGCCTCCAGGACCAGCTGTTGCACTCACAGTAAAGCACCTTGACCTGGACACAGTGACCCTTCAGAATACTTAACAAGCTGGCTGCCTGATCCAGTATTCACACCACCCAGGGGGAGCAGTATCCTGGCCCCAACCTACTCTCCTGCTGACTTGAATGCATTGTGGCTTATTCTGTGGAAGCCCCCAGCAGCCACTGAACAGACCTTAGGGGGCCCTCAGAGGCGCTCCTCCAATCTGTCCCTACTTTGGTGTGCAGCTGCTTGGCAGTGTGGTTCAAGAAAGTGGGAGAAGCGGGTCTTGGTCCATGAACATAATCTTCTCAGAGCAATAGTTAATGCTCAATAAAAAATTGTTTAGGTACTTTTTAAATACACTTTGAAATAGGTTTAAACATAAGCATTTTTTGCAGTTCTTTGTGGCCACATGGGCCAAACTGGAAACCACAATGCTAATGGAAATGAGCCAATCCCAAAAGGTTAGATACCACATGTTTGCCTTAATTTAAGATGATATGATGTTATGCATAACATGTTATGTTATGGATGTTATGTCATATGTCGTATATAAACTAAAATTGAAATGTGAATGGGGTGGTCACAGAATGTGGTTAAGAAATCGCATTTATTTTTAACATGTTGGCTGCTCAATACTATGTCAATTAATTCCATAACGATGTTAATTGTTGCTGATGGTATGTTAGTGCTTTTATTTGATAGGGACGATACTCTGCTGCCTCTGCCATCAGACTAGAGAGGGCCTCCCCAATAAGTAGTTGGACTTGACTGGACTATAAGATGTTGGACTCTATGCTTGGCATATGCTTGCAAAGAGGGAATCTCAACTGAACTTGAACTATGGTTAAGCAACAAGGTGGAGGAACCCACCATGAGGGGAGGGTGTGGGGAGGTGTGGGGAGAATCCCAGTTCCTACGAAATTACAACACAATGTAATTAATGAATAAATTTCATAAAAAATAAGCATTTTTTAACTATATTAAAAATTTATCACATGGTATATATTCTGGACATTATGCTACAAAGAATTATCTGACTTCTGGTTTTTCTTTTCTATAGCTGTAACATTCTTCTCCTGAAATAGTTAAAAGCCACTGTATTTGAATTGTATTGCCATTTACAGGAAAGAGATACTTTTTATCTGATGAGTCTGGGTCTTTTAGACATCTGAATTCTAAGCAGTTTTATTGTGATACATTTAGTATATTTTTAGATTAAAACTTGAAAAAGTATCCTTTTTAAAATCTAAGCACAGTTCATTGATTTAATTTTTAAATAAAGTATAAAATTTTAAGCATATGAGTCTGCAACCAATTACCTCAATAAACTTGGAGATTACTCTGTTACTCACTAACAAGAGCCCTCTTTAGATTTTATTTGCTCAATAAAAAAGCATTTTTTCACCCTGCCTACTGTACCTGGCACTGATTATAATACTAGTGACCCTGACAAATCGTAGAAAAAATATGCATTGCTAAACAGGAATCCATCATGTAGTGGCTAACATGCATTTCTCACCAGCAATTAGAACTCAATTTTCAAAGACCAAAGAAGAGAAATCAGCAGTGGACATCAACACATGGGCACTGAGCCTATCTCCAAAAGAGGGAAATGTAGTACATCCTAATGTGAAGGACACAGACACTGATGACAAGCTATCTGATCAGGCACTTAAGTGCTCTTACTTTTTTGTCCATCTGTATAAAGAAAGTAACAACAGCACATATGTCACAGGGTTTTAAAATCAAATAATTTTAATAGTTATAAAATGCTTAGAAAAAGATCTGCCATACAAGGCAAGCTGATATAAGTATGTGATAAGTGACTTTGTTAATATTTTATATCATATTTGCTTGATTATGACTATATTTTGATTCCTTCAGTAATTAATAAGAATAGTTTATCCACATGCTTTTTATGATAATCTTTAATATTTGAAAGTATATTTAATCCAACATGGAAAATCTGGTTCACATGCCAACTATTCATTGTTATATACTGCAAATTTAGTTTGCATAAATGCAATTTTCAGGTGAGAATATTATGCTAACATAATTCATTCATGTCATTATACAGTGAATATTTATTGACCTAATACTTTATGCAAAGATCTGTGCCACTGCTTTTGCTAATGTGAGACTAAATAATCTTGGGACTTTCTTTGGAACTGCTTACACTCTAATAGTGAAGAGTGAGAATGAAGTAGTAAGAAATGAAGGTAAATTGTTATGAGAGTTCAGGGAAGGAAGAGATTTTTTTCCAGACATAGTAACAAGAATTTGGCAAGATGTTGCAATTCAAATACTTGGAGGAATAAACAAAATACTCAAAAATGTAGCAATGTGAGAGAACAGGGTGTTGTGTAACTGGGCAACAAATAAACCAACTATCTTTTCAGGAAAACTAAGATAATAATAGGCCACTACTATTAAGTGTGTATTACACATCAGGTTCTATGCTAATTGTCCTAAATATACTAATGTATTCAAACATAACAGTAACTATATGAGTAGATACTAGCATTATTCCAATTTACAGATGAAGATGATGACGATCAAAAAAGATTAAGACTTCTGAACTCTCACATTGTTAAACGAGAGATCGAGGATTTGAAAAAAAGTCTCAACTGATATCAATAAGCATACTAGTAGGAGCTGGTAAATTAATTTTCTACCTTTTAAGTCAGTTTTTAAATTGTTGTTACAACTGAAACCTATGGAGAAGATTTATGTCTAAAAAGTTGATGTTAAAATACCTGCTATGCAGACTTTGAATAAGGCACCAATTTCTGTAAAATGAGTGTTGTGTCTGAGATGTTTCCATTATTGTCACCTCATTGCCATGTTGAACATTCCTGCAAAAGGAATTTTCTTTTTGTCAACACTGTGGTAAGGACAGCAAGAAAACATGCTTGGGAATAAAGTCACGGTTTCAGAATAAAGCCTCAGCAAAGTCCACAGCCCAGTGTACAGGGAGCTCCGGGATGGACAGGATTCTTGAGTTATTCCACAGTTAATCAAAGGACATATCTTTTTTACCAACATACAGACTGGCCATTGGATGAGAACATTCCAGAGAGATAAGTGATCTTGGACACATTCTTTAAGCATTTTCAGAGGTCTGACAGCTGGGGAGACTCTCTGATTGGCTATACTCCCTATAAGTACACCCTTCACTCCCATATGAACATAAGAATCTTCTTGAAAAAATTGAATCACATTTTCTACCACAAGTAACAAACTAACCCTTTATCTCAAAGACTTAATCCAAGGGAAGTTCATTTCTCTCACATCAAGTTCAATAGGCACTGAGAGCTGGGGGTTGTTCTGTCTATATCCTTTCAGGAAGAAAAAGCAGCATGGGATCACCATTGTGGTATTTTTGGTTAAGACACTGCCTGCAGTGTCTGCATCCAATACAGGTGTTAAGTCAAGTCCCAAATGCTTCACTTCCAGTTCAGCTCCCTGCTAATGCACCTGAGAACGCAGCAGAGGATGGTTCAGGCTCTTGAGTCCCTGATCCCACAATATGAGACCCTGAGAAAGCTCCTGGTGCCTGACTTCACATCAGCTCAGAGCTGGCCATTGTAATCACTTCGGAGTAAACCAGTAAATGGAAGATTTTTCTCTCTCTCCGCCCCACCCCCTCTCTGTTTTTCACATAAACAGCTCTTTAAAAAGAAATGAAGAAGTGGCCCGGCGGCATGGCCTAGTGGCTAAAGTCCTCGCCTTGAAAGCCCCGGGATCCCATATGGGCGCCGGTCCTAATCCTGGCAGCTCCACTTCCCATCCAGCTCCCTGCTTTTGGCCTGGGAAAGCAGTCGAGGACGGCCCAAAGCTGTGGGACCCTGTACCCGCGTGGGAGACCCGGGAGAGGTTCCAGGTTCCCGGCATCGGATTGGCGCGCATCGGCCCATTGCGGCTCAGTTGGGGAGTGAATCATCGGACGGAAGATCTTCCTCTCTGTCTCTCCTCCTCTCTGTATATCTGGCTGTAATAAAATGAATAAATCTTTAAAAAAAAAAAAAGAAATGAAGAAAAAGAGAAACATCTTTTAGAGCAACCACCTAGAGCAGGCACCAAAGCACAAATGGCTTAACTGTAACTTGCAATGGCAACATCCCATGTCAGGATGCCTGCTCATATCCTGGCTACTCTGTTTCTGATCCAGCAGCCTTCTAACTGGAAACTAATGAAAGACGGCCTAACTGTTGGGTCTTTGGGATCAAGCAGCTCCAGTAGATGACTTACAACAATGCCCAAATTTTAAAAAAATGTTCAAATACCTGAGAACAGAATCGAAATTCATGGCACAATATGCATCTTTATTGTTATTTATATTGTCACTGATTTTCTTCCTCAACATTTTGGCTCCAAAGTAATTATCTGGTGTTGTGGCACAGTAGGTTAAGCCATGTTTCATGTCAGTTTTTATCAGAGTCCCAACTGCACTGTGTCCCATCTAGCTCCATGCTAATTGACTTGGGAAAACAGTGGAAGATGACTCAAGTGTTTGGATCCTCCCAAGTAGGAGCTGCAGATGGAGCACCAGGCTCTTGGCTTCAGGCTGGCACAGCACCTGCCATGGGGCCTTTTGTGGGATGAATCAGCAGCAGGATGAACTTTTCTCTCTCTTTCTCTCCTGAATTTCACATAAATTATTATCACTTAAATGATATCTTAAAACATTTTAGCTACATATAGTAACATTCTGTTGCAAAAACAGATCATATTTTTCTTCTTTTGGTTAGGCTTTCAGGGTCTAGGGCCAGGTTCCACAGCAAAAACATCAGCAGTGCTTGCTAATGGGAACACTATACCACACACTACAGCAAAGGGCAAGTGGTGGCTTTTATGACATAAATATAATGAATATCACAATCTGATACTCATGAAATTCTAAGTCATTCATAAACATTTATCCTAAACCTAGAAGTGAAATATTACTTACTTTTGGATTTGTCTCTAGCTCAGATGTGCTGGCATGCCATTCTGGCAAGGTGATGTCCTTAAATTATACTCAACAACCACTTTCTCCCTCATTACTGTTGCTGTATTTCTAGATAACATTTTGACTCTTCCAAGTGCAATCTGAATCATGTGTTGACAAGTGTAAGGGACTGATGTTGAGGTGTTAAAGCTGCTGCCTTTCTGCCTGCATAAGCATTAGGGACAGAGTCTAAGACTTTCTGTCACTACCTTATAGACCTGTGTTTAGGGAAAAATCCAGATACCTCAATAACCTTCAAAATTCTTATGTGTAGAATAGCAGTAATGCTAGCTATCATATAGAATTCTTGAAAATTAGTGATAACCAGCTACTGCTTTGGGTGGGTGATTTATTTACTTATTTCATCCTTAAATTGCATGAAGTAAGTAAAATTACAACCTCTGCATCCCATTATAAAAGCAGAAAAAGTGATTCATTAAATAAATAAATAATAAGTGGGGACTGCTGTTGTGGCACAACAATTAGGCTGCCGAATATATCCAGAACATTTGTTTTATGAGAAACCAACATGCACTCCTATGTTCATAGCAGCACAATCAGTAATTGCAAAAACATGGAAGCAGCCAAAATGCCCATCAGCAGAAGACTGGATAAGAAAGCTATGGTTCATCTACTCCATGGAATACTACTCAGCTATTAAAAAAAAACAAAATGCAGTTCTTTGTGGCCAAATGGGCCAGACTGGAAACCATAATGCTAAGGGAAATGAGCCAATCCCAAAAGGTTAAATACCACATGTTTGCCTTAATTTAAGATATGATGTTATGTATAACATGTTATGATAGGTTTGTTATATGTTGTGTATAAACTAAAATTGAAATGTCAGTGAGATGGTCACAGAATGTGGTTAAGAACTCGCATTTACTTTTACCATATTGGTTACTCATTACTATGTCAGTTAATTCCATAATGATGTAAATTTTTGCTGATGGTATGTTGGAGCTTTTAATTGATCGGGATGATACTCTGTTGGCTCTGCCTTCAGACCAGAGAGGGTCTTCCTAAGAAGCCGTTGAACTTGACTGGACAATAAGATGCTGGACTCTATGTTTGGTATATGCTTGCAATGGGGGAACCTCAACTGAACTTGAACTGTGGTTATGCAACAAAGTGGAGGAATCCACCATGGTGGGAGGGTTTGGGGAGGGGTGGGGAGAATCCAAGTACCTATGAAACTGTGTCACATAATACAATGTAATTAATGAATAAAAAATTAAAAAAAAAACAATTAAGCTGCCACCTGAGACACTGGAGTCCAATGTATGCACTGGGTCAAGATTCAGCTGTCCATTTCCAATCCAGCTGCTTGATAATGCACCCAGGAAAGCAGTGGAAGATACCCCAAGTACCCAGGGCCCTGCACATACATAGGAAATCCAGATAAAGATCCTGGCACCAGGCTTCAGTTTGGCCCACTCTTGGCTGTACTGGTCACTGGGGGAATGAACCAGTGAATGGAAGGTATGTCTTCTGTTTTTTCTCAGTAAATAAATCACACATAAAATAACTTCCGATATTTATATAGCTTACTTATCTAACATATAGTACAACTACATAACACAGTTAAATTGCATTTTAATAAATATTCATGGACTAGAACAGAAAGTATAACATAAAGTAGTTACATTTAGAACTTCAGTGCTAAAAAGTTGCAGAGACTCATGACTCTTAACCTGATACTGGCTCTGAGAAAAACTGGAATGAATTGGTACATAAGTCTTATAAAAAGAAGAAGTTGTGATAGTTCTAACACCTGTGTGTTTCATGGAACCATAGCTCCGACCCCTAGGAATGGGACCGTAATGGTCTCATCACAGAAATTCATCTTCTTGATTATCTTGTGTAATGTCCAGTGGCATACCATATGCCTTAAACACTAGAGTTAGTCTCCTTTTCTGTCTTCACATACTCAGTAGCACATTTATTCTTTGTATTAAAACCCCCACAGTATGCTATTTTACATCACATTTGTGAGCACCTAGTTTCTCTCCTGCGTTAGAAGTTTCTTAAGACAAGTGATTAAGAATTCTTTTTATTTGCCTAGCCACATCTTACTAGATACTCTATTTCCTGATTGGTACACTGATGTGTGAGTGCATACATGGATGGCTTGCACATGTCTGCAGAGTGAGGACCTCTAGGATTCTATTCCAGGAGAGCTGAGCACATCCTCGAAATTTATAAGGAGTCAGTGTACTCAGGAACTGTTCATCTGTGAGCCTGTTTCTTAAAGCACATCACTAGCAATCATGTACTGAACAGCTTCACTGTGGCACACACTATCTAGATATTTGTGACACCGTGCATAGTCCCCTTTAAAATAACAGTAGTATTCCCATTTTGCTCATGGAAAATGTGTACGGAGAGGTTAGTATACACACAACTTGGAAGTGGAAAACTTTGATGTGAATTTAAAGTGTTTATTTTTTTAATTTTTTTTTTTTAAATTGCTGATAGTTACATAGTTGATCAGGTTGGGAAGGGTTTAGGATCAGGGGATAGTGGGTGAAACCATTGTTTACACATTTCTTTTCCTTGTTCCTGTATGTGAGGAAGGAGGGCAAGGATACAAGGGGAAAAACAACACCCAGCCTCCCAACAGCCTCAGTACCCAGGGATGGAGAACGGCCCATCCGATGTCATCCAAGGGTTCCTGACGTAGCGCATGTTCTGAGGGTTCTGCTCAGATAGTTTCGGTAGTTCTGAAATGTTGTTGATATCATCACTCCAAGGATGGGGAAATCCTTTCAAGGTCAATATCCTCACATAGACCACCTCAGAGTCTCCATTCATCCAAAAATTTGCTCTTAAGCTTTTTCTGTAATATTGATCAATTTGTTCTTCCTTCCTTCCTCTGCAAACCAATGGGTGCTGCAACCTAGCCTAGCACTGCCCATCACATGCTCACGTACAACAGGGAGAATTGCAGCCCAGCCAGGGTGACCCCCAAAGACCCCCACTGGACTGGCCCCCGACCTTGGTTCCTGTACCTGCCAGCATGTACAGTGGACTGCTCCAGTCTGTCCTACATCTCATTCAGATATCAAGCATATCATTGCGCACCAAAGTTTAACTCAACCTAACCGACTCCACCCCCTAGCCCACACTCATGCCAGTGGATGACACTACCTGTCCAGCCAGGCCCTCCCATACTCCTGGCTCTCATGCTCACCAATGTGAGTTGCAGCCCATCAGAGAGGTGCCCACAGCCTACCCATTAGACACATTCCTTGCCCCAGCTGTTGCACTCTGCAGATGGTTCTGCAGTGTAGTTTGACAGGACGTTTTCCCAAACCCAGCACTTGTCAGCTGATGCTGCAGCAAAGCTCAACCCACGTGCCCTTATTCTGGCCCATGCCTGCACCAGTGGATACAAACAGTTAGCCCAGCATAGTTATTCCCTTAACCCAGTTCACATGTAGGCCAGCAGGTGTTATAGCCCTGCCCAGCCTGGTCTGCCTGTCTTTGATCACACTAGCAGGTGTTGGTGCCCAACCCAGCACAGTCAGCCTCCAATCTTGACTCTAATGTGAATTAGCTGATGCTGGGGTCCAACTCAGCCTGTCCTATGTGCCATCCTAGTTCTCAGATCTACCAGTGGGTGTTATAAAACAGCCCAGCCTGACCCACCTCCAGACCTGACCCACACTTACACCCTTGGGTACTGCAACCTGGCCTGGTCTAGGTTGCTCCCTACCTTAAATCCTGCACTGACATTCAGGGATTGCACCCTGACTAAGGAGTTCTCAAAGCTCCTTACTGGGTCTCCTGCCATTGGCAGATCTCATGCACACTGGCGGGTCCTCCACCCAGACTGAGTCTGGGTCCTGTGATGGCAGGAGCAGTGGCCCATTCAGCCCACATCCATTCAGCCCACATCCATTTTGGTTCTTATTGTTGGGTGCTACAGCCCAACCACACCTTGTCCACACCCCAACACAGCTTATATGTGGCTCAGCAGAAACCAAAACCTAGGCCAGCCCGTCTCTCACCCACTCTGGCTCTCAAGAGCACTAGTGGGTGCTGGAGTTTAGTCCAGTCTTTTGCATCCCAGAATCAGTCCACATCCATGCCAAGGGACTCTGCAGCCCTGTCCAGACCAGAACACAGCCCTCATTCTGGCCTTCGTGCTCACCAGTGGAAACCACAGCCTAGTTGGGCATCTGTTTAACTCCCCAACCAGACCTGTTCCTAGCCACATATCTTGCACATGCCAGTGGTTGCTCTGACCCAACTCTATACAGCCCATCTCCTGTCTTGACCTTTGCCATCGGATGCTGCAGCCTGGCCTGAATCGACCTGTCCCCAGTCCCAGCTCTCTCTGGCAGGTGCTGCAGCCGTGTCCTCTTCAGTCCACTCCCATCCTTGACTCATGTAAACTGGTATGTGTGATAGCCTAGTCCAGCATGCCCTGCATTCTAACCTAGCTCCTGTATTTGCCAATGAGCTAAGGCTTACCTGGCCCCTCCCATTCTACCCCTTTGCAAAAACCAACCCACACACTTGGCAGCAGGTGAAGCTACCCTACACACTCTGACCAATACCCAGGCCTGAATCAGACGCTCACAGCGGGAGCTACATCCCACAAGGGAAATTTCCTAAGTTATCCCACCAGATCCACCCCCAGACTCAGATTTTGCATGTGCCAGTGGGTGCTAAGCCCTTTCTGAACATAGATTACCCCCTCCATCCCAGTTTATGTATCAGTGGTGGATGTTGCAGCCTAGTCCATCCCACACTTTATTCTTGGGTGTGACTACAGCTGCTGCAGCCTGGACCAGCCTAGTCTGTACCCAACCCCAGTACCCATGAATGCCAGAGGTTTCCACTGTCATGCTTAACTCAGCCTGTCACCACCCCCAGCTCCCAAGCAAACTAGCAGAATTTGGAGTTCCATAGGGATGGGTAAATACATAGCCCAAAGAATCTGCCTCCACACCCAGTTCTTTCACTTGCTGGTTAGTGCCATAGCCAGCCTAACATTACCCATCACCTGGTTACTGCCATGGCCAGCCTAACATTACCCATCACCTGTTCTGACTTGCACTGGCAGCTACAGTGATCCAGCCCTGCCAGGTAGGCTCCAAGCTCTAGTTTTAGTGAATACCAGTGAGTGGTATTTGGCATTGATGAATCCTAACTACCCCAATTCTTGTCTCCCACATGGGCTGGTGCTGCAGCCTGACCCTTAAAGGTCCTTTTATTCCCCTGCTACAGATTGCACCACTGCATGGAACCCCACCCCCAAAACTAGCCAACCCACCTGGCTCCAAGCATGTGGCGGGCTGGTGGGCCCAAGTCTCTGGAGTTGAGCCCCATTGCACAGGACCTTGCCCCTAGCCAACTCACCTAGCTCCAAGCACCTGAAAGTTTATATTTTTTAAAGTTATTTTAGGAATTAGCTTTTTCTGTGACAATATTTATACCATCATACTTTATCATTCAATAAATACAAGGTGTAGGGATTATTGCAGTATCAAGGAAGTATTCACAGGCAATATCAGGGCAAGTATTCTGTGACCCTAAACCATCTTTTCCTGTCAACATTTGTCTTTCCTTCATTTATTTCACAGAAGTCAGGATGTTGCTCACCACCATTCCTTTGCAAAAACATCAAATAAAAATAATGCTACTAAACAAATTAGAAATAGATTTACAGTTTTTTTAAAAAGATTTATTTATTTAACTTTAAAGCAAAGTTACAGAAAGAAGAGGGGGGAGAGAGAGAGAGAGAGAGAGGGAAAGAGAGAGAGGTCTTCCCTCTGCTTGTTCGATCCCAAGAAGCTGCAATGGCCAGAGCTGAGCTAATTCAAAGCCAGTACCCAGAAGGTTTTTCTGGGTCTCGCATGCAGAGACAGATTTACAGAGAGAAGGAGACAGGTATTGCAACTGCTGGCTCACCTCCCAAATAGCTGCAATAATCTGAGTTGAGCCTATTCAAAGATAGGAGATGGTAGCCTCCCCCGGGCCTCCTATATAGGCTCAAGGACCCAAGGACCTGAGCCATCCTCTGCTGTTTTCCCAGATCATAAACAGGAAGCCGGATTGGGAAGTGGAACAAATGGGATTTGAACTTGTGTCCATATCAGAGACAAGTACTATAGGCAGAGCACTAGCCTTCTAAGCCACTGCACTAGCCTCTACATTTCTAATTTATCTAATGATGCTGATAAGCTATGGTACGTAATGAAACATAAACCTCATATTTGTCCTCTTGATTGCAAATAAGACAGATTCAATTTATCTGACATATCCAGCAGAAAAAGATGGCATACCGACAGAACTGGAAGCAAGAATGGTTTCTTACAAAGAGTTATTTTATTGATTTTGAAAGAGTTAAGAAGAAAGAGAGAGAGAAGTGAACAAAATTTTCTTTTCCTCCTTCCATTTTACCCCCTTATACAGGACCTATTTGGCAATTCAGTTTCCCAGAACAAAAAGTCTAAATTAGTTTTCCACATCATGACCATACAAACCCATTTGCTGTACATTTTAGCATTTGGTACTAAAATTATTTCATTTTTCCTCCTAGTTTATTGTTTGATTTTTGCCACTTTAAAAAAAATATAATCACCACAGGGGAAGCTTTTGTTTGTTTGTTGTTTGTTTTGGGCACTTAAATATTGTCTGATGACTATTGGATAGCTTGAATTAAATTTTTTCCTTCTATTTTATTTTTAATTTTATGATAAAATTCCATAAACTCTAGAATTTCCCTTATCCAATCACACATGTTCCCTCCCCCCAACTGATTTCCTCTTTATTATTAAATTTTACAGTCCTTCATAAGTCCTTCATTCTACTATTTAAGTGTATTCTGACATTAAATATATAGACAATGGCAGAGTCCAGCATTCTATTGTCAAGATATATCCAACAGTTTCATTGGAAATCCATCCTTGATTTACAAGTACAGATGCATACTGCACTATATTTTCACATCTGGATATGGTGGTTTCTATCTGTTACCAAACATTCCCTTAAATAAAAAGCCAATAGAAATAAAGTTTTTTTTTTTTAAAAAAGGCACAAAAAAAAAAAAAAAAAAAAAAAAAGTTAAGGAGGGGTCATCGGATTGATTCCATGGATGATGGATAACAGCAGTACTCTCATTAAAGCAGATGACTTCTAAAAAAAAAAAAAAAAAAAAAAAAAAGGCACTTATGGGCCCGGCAGCATGGCCTAGCGGCTGAAGTCCTCGACTTGAAAGCCCCGGGATCCCATATGGGCGCCGGTTGTAATCCCGGCAGCTCCACTTCCCATCCAGCTCCCTGCTTGTGGTCTGGGAAAGCAGTCGAGCATGGCCCAAAGCTTTGGGACCCTACACCTGCGTGGGAGACCTGGAAGAGGTTCCTGGCCCCTGGCTTCAGATCAGCGCAGCATTGGCCGTTGTGGTCACTTGGGGAGTGAATCATTGGACAGAAGATCTTCTTCTCTGTCTCTCCTCCTCTCTGTATATCTGACTTTGTAATGAAACTAAATAAATCTTTAAAAAAAAAAAAAGGCACTTACAACACCATGGAGTTAAATAGCATGCTACTGAATAACCAATGTGTCACCAAAGAAATGAAAAAGAAAACAAAGAAACCTTCTTGGAGAAAATGATGCTACTGTGCGATTTATGAGTCAGTGAAGCATTTAATAAAAGAAAGAAACTATTTGAAAGAAATAAAAAGAAAAATAAAAATATCAAAATGCATGAGTTGCAATAAAAACAACATTGAAAGGATTATTGATATTACGATTTACATGAAGGTTGCTTTATATTAGAGAGAATATAAGGCATTTGTACTTTAGGGATCAACTTATTTCATTGAGCATAATGGTCTGTACTTGCGGCCATTCAGTTGTAAATGGTAGAATTTAAATTTTTTTTTTTTTTTTTTTTTTTGGCTGAGTAGAATTCCATGGAGTAGATGTACTACAGTTTCTCTATTCACTCCTCTTTGGATGGGCATCTGGGTTGTTTCCGTGTCTTTGCTAATACAGATTATTATAGATTGTGCTGGTGTTATAGATTGTCCCTTTCTCCTATGTAGATTTCATTTCATTTGTATATATTCCTAGGAGCGGAATAGATGGATCATAGGGCAGGTTTGTTTGCAGTTCTCTAAGCACTCTCCATACTAACATGCATAGTGGTTGTACTAGCCTACACTCCCACCAACAGTGAAGAATGGTACTTTTCTCCCACATCCACGCCAGCAGGTGTTGTAAATAGAGTTCTGAACGAAGGCCGACATCACTGGAGTTACGTAGAATCTCAATGCGGTTTTCACTTGTACCTAGGCATTGTATGTCTATTAGCCATTTTAATTTGTTCTTTTGAAAAATGTCTGCTCATTTCCTTCACCCATTTCTTCACATTTTTACTCATTTGCATACACATTTGATCTATCAAACTTCTTTTTTTTTTTTTAAGATTTTATTGTTATTGGAAAGCCGGATAAACAAAGAGGAGGAGAGACAGAGAGGAAGATCTTCCATCCATTGATTCACTCCCCAAGTGAGCCGCAACAGCTGATGCGCGCCGATCCGAAGCCGGGAACCTGGAACCTCTTCCAGGTCTCCCACGCGGGTGCAGGGTCCCAATGCATTGGGCCGTCCTCGACTGCTTTCCCAGACCACAAGCAGGGAGCTGGATGGGAAGTGGAGCTGCTGGGATTAGAACCAGCGCCCATATGGGATCCTGGGGCTTTCAAGTCGAGGACTTCAGCCGCTAGGCCATGCCGCCGGGCCTGATCTATCAAACTTCTTATATAGTCTTATTGGTAAGACCTTTGCCTTTAATTCGTTTTTAAACATTTATTTATATTTATTTATTTACTTATGTTTATTTTTCATCTACTTAAAGATAGAGAGAAAGAAAAACAGAGTCATATTTTATGTGCTAGTTAGTTCCTCAAGTGCTAAAGGCAGGATCCTCAAACTTCTTCCAGGTCTTCCATGTGAGTTACAATGCCTAAATATTTGAGCCATGACGTGATACCTACCAGGTGTACCAGTAGGAAATTTATTCCAACACAGCACAGTCAGGACGTGAATCAGTCCCTACTAATACACTGTGAGTGTTTCAAGTGACACCTTAATCAGCTGCCTATGCACAAACATCTCAATTTGCCTATAGAATGCACAAGTTGGTATGAATTTCTAAATATTAATTTTGTTGGTAGATTTAACCTAGTTTTCCAATAGCCTTTTTAAATAATTATTTTTCCATTAAACACTGAAAATTTTGTTTTTCAGACAAAAGAAACTTTTGGTAATTTCAGTCAAACTGATAAATTGTGAGTTTAAAAAGATATTATTGGGAATAAATTATTTTCCCCAAAGCACACAGGTATTCTGGTTAGAAGGGAATTCATGAGCTTAAGAAAAGAAATGAATTTTATGACTATTCTCATATCTCGTTATTCAAAATCTCTCCCAACAAATAAAAATTGTGTTTGTTTCCAAAAGAACTTAAATTTTTTTTTTTAATAGTTAACACTTACAGACGGAATCAAGATGGCGGAATTGGGTAAGGACACGTTTAAACAGACGGAAAAACATTTAATCAGGATGAAGCAGAGAGGACACATTCCAGGAAGTAGGAAAGGACAGAACAACAGCAGAGGGGTACCTGGAGACTGACAGACACAGGAAAGTAGCAGACACAATGGTATGGTATTGAAGTGACTGATACTCCTGCAGCATTCAGCGAACAGCAATCTGAACTCCACCAGCAACCAGGTGGGAAGGGACTTTCACTGGGAGCTTGGGAAGTAAACCCAGACAAAGAACTGTCTGTCTTGCTGGTCCGTTTGATTTGACCAGGAGCAGAGACAGAGCAGCAGATCCCAGATGGGCAGTGCGAGAACAGAGTGGATTCCATAGCCCCGTCAGCCCCTAGAGCTGAATTGGGCGTCATTTTGCGTAAGGAGGCAAAGGCAAGGGAAAGGACTGAGCATGCGCTGAGCTGTGAGTGAACTCATTTCTGACTCAGTGAACTGCAGCAACGTGGCATTCTTCAGGTTCCACCCAAGACAGGTCTGGGTAGCCCTAAGACCTGACGGCCAGTAGATCAAGACCTCAAGTAGTGGCATTTCAGGCGCCATTTTGTACACTGTAGCAATAGCTTCCAAACTGCAGGGGACAACAGTGAACTGCTCATGTGCTGAGCTCGTGAGAACTCACTGAAGTCCGTGGATTGCACTGGTCCTGCAGGAAAATAATGCCGACTGTGGCATCGTATGGGTCAAAATAGGTCCGTGTTCCAGCAAGATCAGTGCCACCAACAACCTAGGTATATAGGATGCCTGGTGTCTCTCTAATCCTGGGACCTGCTCCAACCGACAGTGGGAGAAAGGTTGCAGAGTCAACGGTGCAGCCTCAGCACGATATCACAAGAGGTGGAGAGTGGTGAGCCAGGAGCTGGGGCTATGGAGACCACAGTGGAAATCTAACATAAGAACTCAGACCTGGAACTCGCTGGAGGTTGTGGCAAAAGTAGCTGCAAGCAAAAAGTTGTATAACAACTGCAATAAGTAAAATCGCATTGTAGACCTGAGGGTGACACAGCTTAGGAACCTGCCCCAACGAGAAGACTCTGCTAACCAGAAGTACAATGACCAAGAGCAAAAGAAGAGACAAAGGCACAATGAATATCACTGAAAACTCCCCTGCAAAAGAGCAAAACCCTATGAAAACCTCAGAGTTAACTAAGGAAGACATCGAGAAAATGGGGGACACAAAATTCATAAAACTCATTTTGAAGCTTCTGATCAACAATGAGAAGCACATACAATAGTTCAAAGAATTTAAGGAAGCAATAAAGTAAATCAAGGCTGATATATCAGAAATTAACAACACAGTAGAGCAAATTAAAAGTACAATGGAGGGACCGGCGCCATGGCCTAGCAGCTGAAGTCCTCGCCTTGAAAGCCCCGGGATCCCATATGGGCACCAGTTGTAATCCTGGCAGCTCCACCTCCCATCCAGCTCCCTGCTTTTGGCCTGGGAAAGCAGTCGAGGATGGCCCAATGCATTGGGACCCTGCACCCGCGTGGGAGACCTGGAAGAGGTTCCAGGTTCCCGGCTTCGGATTGGCGCGTACCGGCCCGTTGCGGCTCACTTGGGGAGTGAATCATCGGACAGAAGATCTTCCTCTCTGTCTCTCCTCCTCTCTGTATATCTGACTTTGAAATAAAAAATAAATAAATCTTTAAAAATAAAAAGTACAATGGAGAGTCTCCAAAATAGAATGAAGCAAGCAGAAGAAAGAATCTCAGAATTGGAAGATATTTCCAGTCATCAGGGGGAAGCAAATAAAAAGCTGGAAGCAGAGCTGGATCAGGCCAAAAAAAGTATTTAAGAATTGAAAGACTCTATCAAAAGGCAAAATATAAGAGTTATGAGAGTCGCAGAAGGTGCAGAAAGAGAAGCTGAGTTTGTAAATGTATTTAATGAAATAATATAGGAAATTTTCCCTAATCTGGAGGAAGAATTGGGAAACAAGTTCCAGGAGGGGCTCAGAACTCCCAACAGGCTTGATCAAAAGCGAACTTCACCAAGACACATGATCATGAAACTCTCTTCAATTGAACATAAAGAAAAGATCCTGAAATGTGTACGTAAAAAAAATCGATTGACATATAAAGGAATGCCAATTAAACTCACAGGAGATCTCTCACAGGAAACTCTACAGGCAAGAAGAGAATGGAGTGACATATTTCAGACTGTAAAAGAAAAAAATTGTCGGCCTAGGATAACATATCCAGCAAAGCTTTCATTTGTCTTTGGAAATGAAATAAAATTCTTCCACAGTAAGGAAAAGTTAAAAGAATTTGCCTCTTCCAAACCTGCCCTACAAATGATACTTCAAGATGTTCTCTTGGCAGAGAAGAGGAATAGCACCCACCAATACCAAGGGCAAATGCAAAGAACATTCCAGTAAAACAACAACAGAAGACTAAACCAATGAACAACCTATTCCTAAAATGACAGGACTAAAGTACCATCCATACATATTAACCCTGAATGTAAAAGGCTTAAGCTCAATTAAACGTCCTAGATTAGTAGACTGGATTAAAAAGCAACACAACATCTATTTGTTGTGTAGAAGAGACACACTTCACCAACAAAAATCAGCAGAAACTCTATCACATGGGTTTTGTTCTTATCCATTAGTTTCATCTCTTCAAAACACTTTCTTCTGATTAAATCCTTCAATGACTCATAGATCATACAGTAGCATCATTTTCTGCAAGAATGTTCTTGATGATGAACATATGACTGTGTATGAAGAAATATTTTAGTAATGATATAGAGGAACTAGTTGGGTGGGGAAGGAATTGGGGAGGGGATAAGGGAAATGCCAGGAGTCTATGGAATTGTATCATAAAATGATAATAATAATAATAAAATATAAAAAAATAGTTAACACTTACAGAAAAGTTGGGCAGATGGTACCATTCCCATGTATCTTCTTTCCCTAACTCCTATTCAGCACCCCAATTATTAGTGTCTTACTTTGGTGTTGTACATTTGTTGCAATTGATGAACCAATATTGATATGTTGTAATTAACAAAAGCCAATACTGCACATTAGTGTCCACTTTGTGTGGTAGAGTTGTAAGGTCATGATTCATACTTCCACTACAACATCACGCAATAGTCTCACTGTCTCAAAAATCTGAGTTCTAACTCTTCATCCCCTCTTGGATGAATCCAGGTTTTCAACTAGTGTTTATTCATTAAAAAAATAAACAAAAAGGCATCCTCAGTGACTGTACAGTAGCTTCGCTTTTATTCTGCTTTTCCCCACAGTCTACCTCATCTCACCAACATGCAGTGCTAATCTGGGCACCTCCAACTGCCAATCAGAAAGGTGGAGACCTCTGCACAGCAAAACTCACAGGAGTCTCCATGACTGTTGGAATCCAAATTCCTCTGTTCTTTCCTTATGCTATAATTTACTACATTTGAATAAAAATCTTCAGGATAATCACTTTTTCAGGTAGGACCCCAAACATTTTATCTCACTAGTGTCAAAAAAAAAAAAAAAGTCCATGGGGAACTAAGCCCGTGGACTTTTTGGAAGATTCTGATAGTCTAAGGCCAATGGGCCTTGGTACTCTAACCCAGAACACAACAAAAGTGTCTGTAAAGGACCGGTGACTGCATATTTGGGGTTTGCGGAGCTTAATACAGTCTCTGTCATGCATTTTTTATTGTTGTTTTATTTTGTCTTGTTTCTGCCTTTCTATGATGTTTCTTTGAAACGGGTAGAAAAGGGTATTAGTTCAAGTCCTTAGAAAATAGGCCAAGGGCCCGGCAGAATAGCATAGTCGTTAAAGTCCTTGCGTTGCACGCCTGGGATAACAAATGGGCGCCAGTTCTAATCTCAGCAGCCCTGTTTCCCATCCAGCTCCCTGCTTGTGGCCTGGGATAGCAGTTGAGGATGGCCCAAAGCCTTGGGACCCTGCACTTGCGTGGGAGACCCCTAAGAGCTCCTAGCTCCTGGCTTCGGAATGGCTCAGCTCCAGCTGTTGTGGCTGCTTGGGGGGAGTGAATCATTGGATGGAAGATCTTCCGCTCTGTCTCGCCTCCTCTCTGTATATCTGACTTTCCAAGAAAAATAAGCAAATCTTTTAAAAAAAATATATGCCAAAAGCACAAATTAGCCCATCACCAAACTTTGCTATAAAATCTGGCCAATCAAAATTTTATTTTTTGGTTTTGGTCTTTTTTTTTTTTTTTTGTATTTCTTAACTTCCATCACTTTTCAATTCTTTCTTCACAGGACAGATAATCCAACTGAAGCATAAATTTGAGAACTGGCATTGTAACACACAAGTAAGTCACCACTTGGTAATCCCATATGAATGCTCATTCACATCCAGGTTTTTCCAATTCTGAGCCAGCTTCTTCTTAATCTACCTGCAAATGCAGCAGAGAATGGTCCAGTCTTTGGGTCCGTGCACTCTCATGAGAGACCTAAAAGAAGCTCTTGATTTCCGTATGGCCCAGTCCCCACCATAGTGACCCTTTGGGAGTGATGCAGTGACTACAAGATTCTCTCTCTCTTGCTCCCTCTCTCTGTGTAACTTTGTCTTTCAAATAAATAAGTAAGTGCTTTTTAAAACAGAGCAATATATACATTTTTATTGAATGTCTGTTCTGTGCTTTCCTGAATTACAAAGGCATTATATAAAATGCCTTTATAAAGGCATTAGAGTAGGCATAGAGGGTAATTTTTATAACTTTCATTTTGCTATTGAGTGCTGCCTTGCTGTCTAAATAAACACTCACCTTTCATCAAAACTTTCGGTGAATCGTAAAAATAAAACATTTTTCTTCATTTAATTTAAACTGGAGCGTCATATACTTTCACTCCCTTTCTTGTGTAGTTGAGCAGAATATGAATTTCAATAGACTGTGCACAAACTAAACACACTCAGTGGTACTCTTTGATTTTGATTCTGTCTCTGCTGTTCACTAAATATATAACAAACACAATTTCTGTAAGTTCCTTCATTTCTAAAAATGGATGCAAGCTCCTGTCTTAACGGGATAGAACGAAGGCTAACCAGCACAAAACTTTGAAAATACATATTATTTATCTGAAAGAGATACAGAGAGAAAAGGTGAGAGAGAGAGAGAGAGAGAGAGAGAGAGAGAGAGAGTGAGATCTTTCTTATACTAAATCACTCCCAGAATAACCACAACATCTGGATTTAGGTGGCTTTCTGAAGGCAGGAGCTAGGAGCTTCTTCCGGGGGGTGGGGGGTTCCCACATGGGTGCAGGGGCACAAGCAGCTGGGACATCCTCTACTGCTTTGCTAGGCACATCAGCAAAGAGCTGGATCAGAAGTAGAGCAGCTCCAACTCAAATTGGTGCCCACACGGGATGCAGGTGCTACAATATGTGATGTGCCATGGTGCCAGTCCCCAACATCATGCTTGTTACACCCTCAGCACCGTGCCTGACAGTAACCACTCAGGAAGTGTTCCCTGTTGTCATTTGTTAGAATGTCGTCCTTATTACTGACCAAGGTCCCCTAAGTACCTCTGCTTTTAGGATCAATTCTACTCTTTATTTCCTTATGCAAAAAGAGCACCCATGGTATTCTGTTTGTTAGGTAGTCCCAGATGTATGATTGTATGAAGAGATAGACTTAGATACAAGCTAAGGTCCTCATAAAAAGCAAAAGTAGAAAGCAATAGATACATTCATCTATGACCAGTTAACGCATGTGAAGATAATAAGCAGGCCAGTTTGGCTTTGAATGCTTCACACCTACATGAGCTCATTAGTATAAATATTGGGGTGAATCCTACAGCCAAGCTGCATTATTTAATTTCTTGTTGATCTTAGCTGTTGCCCCAGCAAGTTTTCAATGAGAAAGGACACTTAATTTTTCTTAAGAAAGTACTACAATTTTTCAATTTAGTAAATAAATAGCGGGTATCTATTTTGTGAAAAAGCATGGAGTCGGGTATTACAGAAACAACAGAAATGAATAAAACCCAAATCTACCTTTAAGGAGGAAGGGAAAAACAAGTTAGGTGTACAGACAGGCACAACAGAAAGTGCTACAGAAGAACTACAGAAATGAAAACATTTCTCATTAAGAAATGGTATAAGAGAACACAATTGGGAGTTTGTATTGTTTCAAAAATGCAATCAGAAATGGCTACAAATAGCTTTATGGTTGTATCTCAAAGGATGGATAGGATTTCAGCAGGATGAAATGGCCATTCCATGATGAAATTAAATCATAATAAGAATGGCTTGTGTTAGGCAATAGCTAGAGGTATAGCTGACCAAAGCACAGAGATCAAGGTTGAGAGTAGTGAGTACTGAGGCTAGAATTAGCACAGCCTGAAAATATGTGAAGGTTCATCCAGTCCTAACCTCTTGGCATTGCACATGAGGAAACTGAACCACAGGAAGATTAAGAGCCTGTCTCTTGTCGCACAGCTAATGACTAAACCGAGATGCTCCTCAGCTCCCTAGCTCCCAGGCTGGTTCACTTCCCATTATCTAATGGTTGGGGACAGATAATGGATGAAATGGAATACTGCATTAAGGTTCTTGTTTTTTCCCTATAAGAAGTGATTTGACACGGAAACACTTACAGCAGCAGAGTTTTCAAAGTCAGGGATACAAAAATCTAATTTAAGCAACATTGTGACAAAGGAACTGAAGGAGGAAGTGGCTGAAGGCAGACAGACAAAATACAGGCTATTGTAATTGCTCTGACCCTGAACCAGGGTAGAGGTGCAGAGTACCTGGGACAAAATGGATAAAGGAGCACTTTGAAGAGTGTACCTAAATCAAAAACAGAGAAGAGAAATAACAGGGAAAGTTACATAGCATCCAATAGTTTTCAACAAACACTTGTTGATGACCTCTTACGTATGAAGTTGCAGAAAGCAATTGTTTCTACCCTTATTCCATGTATTACTTTATTTTTGCACAATGAATTTGCTACCATTTTACACAGCAGACAGCATAGTGTAAACAAAACACAGCACTTCATCCCAAGTGTGTACTGACTCCACAGCTCCCAGCACATCACTTCTATGATTTTGTCCCAGTCTTTAAAAATAAGGTTTATTTGTTAGTTTAAAAAAAGTTTATTTTTTAATTGGAAATACAGATTTACAGAGAGAAGGAGATACAGAAATATATTCTGTCCACTTTTTTCCTCCTCACATGACTGAAACAACCAGAACTGAGCTAGCCAGAAGCCACGAGCCTCTCCGGATCTCCCCATGGGGGTGCAAGGTCCCAAAGCTTTGGGCCATCCTCTGTTACTTTACCAGGAGGGCATGAAGCAGTGCCCATGTAGGAGCCCGGCACTTGCAAGGAGAAGATTCAGCTACTGAGCCATTGCACTGGGCCCTTATCCGAGTCGTGAATAGGATAAGGCACAACTTGGATGATATCTAAGACTACTTTCAATTCTAAGACAGCGATTATAAACCTGACATGGGAGACAAAACATAGGGATCAAGGACTGCCAGGTCAAAAGATGCTTCCACGTGTTACACAATTAGTGCCCACAACTTTGGAGCTAAAGTGGTGCCAGTTTGAAAAGTTGTTCTCCTGTCTAAACTCAAGGAGACTCCTGCTTGGTTGTTCTTCATCCTCCCTGAACTCTGAAGTTAAACACACAGCCTGACGAGGTGGCAGCAGAGGCCCCAGAAAGATGTAATTTAGCAGTCTGCCTCCATGCAGCAAGGTCTAGAAATAGCACAGCCCAGGCAGGAGTCTGCCCTGCTGTGTGCCCTTCTTGACAGTGCACTCAGCAAGTCACTAAGGGGCTGGCTGCTACTGGTTACATGGCAGGTGGTCCATCAGGGATGGTCTTCAGCCAGGAGGACACCTCATGGAGTGCTGGCTTTCTGAGTATTGAAGAGGACCTTTTACTTGCCACTCTGTTTCCAAAGCCACATGTCAGGGACCTGGGATTACTAATCACTAGTATATGCAGTTCTCACACATCTGTCTTCATTCTGCAGAGTCCCACACCAGAGCTCTAAACACACATCTCCTGAATAATTGTTCTGCTTCTGTTCCAATGCATGTGCTGTACAGCACAATCTGATGAACATATCTTTCAGTATTAAATAATCAATTATGCAGAATGCTTCATTAACAATAACTACTAGAGTCAATAACCAGGGTCATCATAACGTGGCTCATCTGTGCTTTAATTCACTGACCCCTCCCATTCTCCTTGTCAAGAGATATCAAGAAACAGATTCATCAGGAATAATGGCCAGATGTTTGCTTGTTAATGCTCCTCCATAATCAGAAATGCGATGACCATGGGACACTTAATCTTGTCAATTTCTATGACAGAAAACATGCTTAATTTTCATCAGCTTTATAGAGATCAGAGTTCTGGTTCCCACAAATGAAACTGAAAAAATAACTGTTTAGAGTTTAATTTTATTTGCACTGTAAGACCAACATAAGCTCTGAATAGTTGGCCAAGCTGCTTCTGCCTTTTGCAATCCCTAAAAGCATAATGTGAGGGGACAAAAAAAAAACAGCTCCCAGATGTCTTTCCAAGTGTTGAGCTGAGCTGAAACATGAGCCAAAATGGGCTACAAGATGAACAATGCTAAACCCTTTAGTCTGGCTTCAAGATTTTCCCTCAGTGGCGCTGCCTTTCCTGCACAGGTGGCCATGCTTGCCTAGTTCTTGCTGTTTTCTGTGCTCTCAATCTCTGTGTTGAGGCAGGCTGTCTGCTTTCTCCTCTCTCAGATTAACAGTCACAAAGATACTGTTTGGGAAAGAGAAACAGAGAATGAGTTTATGAACACACTCACATGTGTGTCCCCTCTCAGCAAATTCTCTATTCGCATTAACTATGCTTTTTCTCCAAATATGATATCTACACCAAACACAATTGTGCTGTGCACAGTGTCAGCTGGGTGCTCATGTCCTAGCTCCCCAGGGAATCAGACAGTATCAAAGTAGAAGCTGTAGTATCCGTAGCTGACAAGTTAAGTGAAAATGTCAGAAATCCTCATAAAGGTAATAAGAAAACCAGCTCTCTGGGCCTCATTCTGGTTCTTGCTGAACAGAATAAAGTTCCTGTAAGGATCAAGAGAAATAACATGGAAAGAGTCCTACACAATATGTCATAATAATAAAGGACCCAATAAACAAATGTAATTCTTTGATTCCATTTTCAACAATCCAGGAAAAACTCAAGGATATACATCTCTCTCTCTCTCTCTCTTCCTCTCCTTCTCCATCTCCCTCTCCCCCTTTCTCTCTCAAATGCAATGCAGTGCTTCGAAGTTGAAAGACCCATGCAGTAACAACAGTGCTGAATCTGAACAATATGAAACCTAAACACATAACCTAGTGCTCTTTTCACTGTTGTTACCATACTCTTTGGTCTACACAGGACACAAAGACACAAAAGTGTTGGACCTGTGTTGCATAAGCATTGCCTGTATACCGCAAACTATTGCCAACACAACACATTGCATGGCTTTAAAGGTGTTGCCTGATTATTTTTCAAAGCCAAAATACTACTGTGCTGGAATATTATTGACTAACATGATTGGTAATATTTTAGCAATATTTTGAAGTATGTTTTTCGTCCATTCCTTAATTCAAATCTTAGACCCAGCATACTAAAAAATTAGCTTTACAGAGTCAAATCATTTAGGACGCTACTCTAACTTAGTCTTTAACTAAGATTTTGTTTCAGAAACAATGGATACACAACACACAAAAAGAAATGAAGAGACTAGAATTAAATTACAACAGATAATGTCCCCTTTTCCTTGGATAATGATGTCAAAATACCTAGAAGTGCTTCTGTCGCCATCAGGAAAGCTTAACTGAAACAGCAACAGACCAAAAAAAAAAAAAAAAAAAGGCGCAAAAACAAAAAGCAACATTTTCCTTCACGACTGTGCCCATAGTGAATGAGGCATACCAGTGTTGAATGGAATTGAGAAGTATGCTTTTTAAAATTGCAACAAAAATGAGCACAGCAACCACTAAGAAAGCCTCCTCTTCCCCTTTCACCTTAAATTGCAGTGACTGGTGCCTTTTAGGGCTCTGGTTTTATTCATCTCCTTGTCTCCATCAAAGGAGAATGATTGCTAATGAGAAAGGGCTGCATATTGTGAAAAGAGAAAAAAGAGAAGGAAGATAAGGAGAAAGAAAAGTTAATAAGTAATGGGAGATATTTATGTGTATATAATCCATCAAAATATCAGAATTAAAGTAAGGGTACATAAAATGCTTGCATTGGAGAGTTACTAATGTGAAAACTGGTTGTCAAATATAACTGAAAATTTTGATCAAGCAGTCATAAATCTAAATTTGTATCACTGGCAACAAAAGATATTAATTATTGATGTAACAAAAGAGCAAATGCTCGGCTAGTGCAATAGCTCAATTGGCTAATACTCTGCCTTACAAACACAGGGATCCCATATGGGTGCTGGTTCATGCCCCACTACTCCACTTTACACTAGTTCCCCTCTTGTGGCCTGTGAAAGCAGAGGGGACTAGCCCAAAGTCTTGGGACCCTGCACCCATGTGGGAGATCCTAGCTACTGACTTCAGATTAACTTAGCTCTGACCACTGCAGTCACTTGGGAAGTGACCCACTGTATGGAAGAGCTTTATCTCTATCTGTTCTTTCCAATAAAGAGAAAGAGAGAGCGCACACAAATGCTAAATGTGTCTCTACAAACCTCACCAATAGCCTTCTTAGTAACTGAAATGACTCATCAGGACCTGACACTTAGATCTAACCATTTATTCATGGCAGAATATCAATGAGTCATCCTTGAGCCCTGCTTCTCTTTTATCAGAGTTATTGCAATGGAGCATCAATTCTTCCTGTTTCTATATTCCAAACACACATTCTCATCTATTCACTTTCCCTGGCCTTCACCCACAACAGTTCAGTTCTAGCCCCAATTGCCTTTCCACAGGATATCTCTCTCCAATGCATGCATGCCTTACTTCATTGTTTTTCTTCCAATTCATCCTCAAAAGTTACCCAGAATAATCTCTATAAAAACATGAAAGCTTGATGGCTTCATGTGCTCTCTCATTTCTTCTTAACATTTCTTCTACAAAAAAAATTCTAGGGGAGTGCCAACCTGCCACCATTCCCACCCCCAGCGACCCGCCAAGGCTGGCAGTGGATGGCAGGAAGTCCCTGCGAGCCTGTGGATGGGAGCTTGGGGTAAAGGGGACTAAGGATATAGTAACAGTGGGCATGTGGGGACCTGGAAGCACACCTCTAGGCAGGTGGAACGAACCTGGGGATTTCCCCATGTGCTTGGCCCTGGTTGGGGAGAGAGGAAGGGAGAGCCCCAGGTCAGCATGCTGCCCTGGTGTGCTGGTGGACCAGGCCTGTAGAACCACAGTAAATCTGGATCTTGGGTGTGTAGAGAGATAAGGCACCAGGCCAGCACATGTGTCAAGAGCTTGGGACTCTAGTGGGTGGGGAGAGCTTTGGATCAGCACACCACCCCCTGGACTTCCAAAAGCTGGGCTGAAGAACCTATGCATTCCTGGGTACGAGCATTGTGGATTGATTAGGGAAAGAAGAAAGGAGATATGGGGTAGGGAGGACTGCCATGGGAGTACCCTACAGGTAACGAAAGACTTTTGAGTGACTCCCAACAACAAGGCTACTGTACTTGCAATTAAGCAATGAAATCAGACCTGGTGTTTTAGAGGGGAGAGATAAGAAGACCTTTATGGGTCAGGCCGAAGGAGCAGCCCACAAGGGAGACCTGAGCTGGGATTGTTAGCATGGATCATTGCTGAACACCATACACCAGGCGACACAAAAGGCAGGGCTGAGGGCCTATCTGGCAGGGCCAGATCCCAGCACCTAACATTCAGTGTCAGAACAGGCAACAGGTCACATTAGGCTGGACCATGACACTAACCAGCACAAGAGAAAACCAGGTCCAGGGGTATATTCTGTGGGGTGATATGTGCGCCTAACCCTGTGAAATTACAAATCCCTCTGATTAGCTTAATAGTTGGGGTGGTGATAGGCCGCGCTAGGCATGACCATGGAACCAATCAACACTCACAAGTACTGGGGTTGGGAATAAGCTAGGCAAGTTCTGACTACAATACCCACATGGACATCCTCAAATGGGTGTGGGGAAGGCTGGGCCTCAACATCCACCAGCTCATACAAAGGCCAGTATGGAGAGGGCAGACAATGCCAATTAAGGGCCTAGTACCTGCTGTCATGATGAGATCTGGGACTGGGAGTGGGCCTATCAGGGGAACTTGAGAAACTCCCCTGGTGCACTATAGCTCCCACTAGTAAGTTCATGTTCCAGGCCTGGGTGTTAGGCAGACTGGGCAAGGTAACTAGTAAGAGTGTGGGTTTGGTTTTGGAAGGGGCGAACTGAGCAGGGCCGAGCTAATCTTACCCTGCTGGCAAGTGCAGAAATCAGAATGCAGTGCAGTCATGCCAGGCCAGGTTATTACACCTACTGGTATACATGAACCAGGGATGGGAGCAGACTGAGCAGGACCAAGCTGCAGCATACACCAGTGAGAGTTGGGACTGAGGACCCAGCAGTGTCAAGCCAGGCTGCGGCATCCAAAGGCAAAAGCCAAGACAGGTGAGGGACTATACCAAGCTGGGTCAGTGCAACCACTAGCACACACAAGATCTGTGGCTGGGAATAGGCCTAGGTGAGGAGCTAAAGGGACGCCCTGGCTGGGTTGTGGTTCTTACTGGTGAGTGTGAAAGCCAGAGTGGGTGCTATGATCTGGGCTGGACATGGCTGCAATGTCCCTCAGCACAAATGTGGGCTGGGTTTGGGGTGTGCCAGATTGGGTTAGACTACAGCACCTACTGGTGCTGTGGAGGACCAGGGTGGGTGCAGGTTGGATGGGCTAGGTCTCTGCCCCTGCTGAGCCTTGTGTGAGCTGTGTCTGGGTGTGGACCAGCCTTGGCTTGGCTATAACACCAACAGTAAAAACTGGAATGGGTGAAAGCCAGTCAGGAAATGCCACTGTTCTGGCTAGAACAGGAGGTGAACTAAGTAGGGCTGGCCCATGGACCCACTGGTGTGTGCGAGATCTGGCATTGGGAGAAATTCTGATGGAAGAGCCTAGGGAAATCCTCTGTCAAGACACAGTCCCTGAAGGTGAGTGCAAGAACCATGAGAGGAAGAAGCCCAGACCAGGGACAGAGAATATTACGCACTGGCATACATTTGGCACAGGTCAGGGATGAACCAGGGCTCGGCCAGTTCATATCATCCACTGATAAATCTGAACACCAGAATGGAGTGTGGGTAAGGTCAGGTCGGGCCACAACACAAGCCAGTTCACATGAGGGCCAGGACTGGGGGCTGGCTGGGATGGACCAGGCTGTAGTCCTCAACAATGTGAGCAGGAATTGGGCATGGGCCAGGTTGGACCAGGCTACAACACCACTGGCAAATGCCGAGCTGAGGTGGGCCATGCCAGACTGAGCCACAGCACCCAACCAGCACACATGAGATGGAGGAGACCCAGTAGGGGACTGCGGGGGCCCCCCTTTTGGGCCACCACTCCCACTGGTGAGCATGAGAGCTGGGATCGGGGGCAAATCAGGTAGGCAGGGCTATAGTAACTGGTGGTCCACATGTGAGCTAGAGTAGGGGAAAGCTAGACTTGGTTGACTGTACCTTTCAGTGAGTACATAAGCCAGAGTGGGGGTTGAGGTTTTAGAATTTCACAGCATCAGCTAGCAGATACTGGCACAGGGGGCAAATTCTGTCAGGCTAAACAGCAGAAACCCCTGCAGAGTGCAACATCTGGGAGTAGGAGTAGGTCCAGTAGGACAACAGTGGGCACCTCATTCTTGGGTTGCAAATCCCACTGTTGAGCATGAGAACCAGGGCTGGGGGCAGGCATGGTTAGACACAGAGTCGCACCTGCCGGAACCAGTGAGGACAGGAATGCAGGGCTGGTTGGGATGACTAGGCTTCAATACCCATTGACATGTACAAGAGCTGAATGGAATGTGGGATAGACAGAACCAGTCTGCTGTACTACTGGCAAGCACATTAACTAAGGCGGGGGGCAGGCCTGGTGGGGGTATTGTGTGTCACTCGACTAGGCTGCAGTTCCACTGGTTAGTATCAAGGCCGAGTGTATGGTGGGCAGGATTAGGCTGGGTTCCCATATCCTTTCGTTTGCCTAGAAGACAGGGCTGGACACAGAACTGACCCAGAAAACACAACTACCTGTGAGTGCTTAGGCTGATTTGGGTGACAGACTGTGCCTGACCCTGATTTAGCATGCACACACAAGAATCAGGACTGGGATCACCTCAGATGAGGTTTCTTTGGCGCTTCCCCCTCAACTGAATTGCTGAACTCAGAACTTCAACCATGGAGAGAATTGCAGGTTCCACGGTCTCACTATGGAATGCATGTGTCACAGCTGGGCCTCCTCAGTGGCTATGAGGAAGCAGTGGACAGCATATCCAGATGCATATGGAGGATATGGCATTATATTGGAATCTGCAGAGGACGCCTGGTACCTAACAGAGGATGGAGGACAGAATAAGTTGATCATTACTTTTGCCTCTGACTTTTTTTCTCTTCTCATCCTCGTTCTCTGCTTTTCATGTTTTCTTTGTCTCGTATATTACAGGTTCATTCTCACTGCAGCCCTCTTCTATTTTGTACTCTCTCTATCTGAGGTAATTACCACGGGCTCCAGATTCTTTAGCCTATCTCATTGTTACCAATACTTCAAGTTTTGCATTGTCCCCAGAGAGAACTTTCCTCACCACTGTCCAGTTTCCATCCCTCTTACATTCTTTCACGGTATTTGTTATATTTTCTTCAAGGCAAACAACTGCAATCGCAATGATTTTTGTGAGTACTGATGATTACATTACCTGTACCCGCTATTCTAAGCACCATGAGGGGGAGAGTCAGCCTTCATTTACCAATATATCTACATGACCCACACAACACCCAGCACATGTGCCAGTGGTTTGTCACTTTAATCCATTGATAAATTCTTCTTACTTCTCCTTATTCAAATAGATATGCCACTAAAAAGCCTACTTCTATGCTAAGGGTTGGCTTTCATTTTCTGAGCATTTATTATATATCAGACACTGTGAGAAGCATTTCAAATACTCCATCTTTATGGCAACTCTGCAATGCAGTAGAGTTAACATTCCCATTTTCTATACAAGGAAACCAGGCCATTTGTGATGACAAATTAGTAAAACAGATTTTAAACAAAGCTCTTCAGGTTTCCCTGACCCATGCTGTTTTGTGAGAAGAGGCTGAGTAAACTGTGTGCATGGACTATGGGGAAGAAGAGGAAAGCATGTATGCGGTTAGGAGTTTCCATCATTTTGACTATCCATTATTTCTGTTTTACACTCACTTGGGAAATGTTTTTCCCTGAATTTCTCAAATCCATTGACAATTACTCTTACTACCCCAGGCAAAAGGTGGGTGATGTGTTCTCAGTTTGCATAGGATATTAGCAATTAATTACAGTAGGAAGCAATGAATTACAGCCTATTTGCCCAAGCTATTTGACTATGTTTGTTTACTTGCTCACTGTTTTAAACATAAACACACAAGATTTATCCTCAGTACTGATTTCTATGTTTTGCGACTTTATTCACTGGAACTGTGGATGACTGACTACCTGTATGTATAAACCAGGATTCACAACATAGGAAAGGGGATAATGATGTTTCCATCCTTGTTTGACTTAATTCTAATTATAAACAACGTTTATTCCATTATCTTTCTTTGTTAAAAGAGTAACAACTCTTCTACAATAGAATTATCTCAATACACAACCTTATCTATAAAAAAAGTCTTGATAATAGCCAACTCTTAGGTCTTACAAATCAAACTACTGTCTTTTGATCCCCCAAAATTCTTCCCTTAGAGACTGTTCTCTGAAGTGAAGTAATGGGTTCCTCCTTCTTGTCACTCAGAAAATGATTTCAATATGAAGAAAATTTCAATTCTTTCTGAAGCATTCAAATTAGGACAACCCATTCATGGTCAAACTGAGAATAAGAAGTAGAGCTTTCTTGAAAGCAAGAAAAGCCCCATTCTGTACTTAAATGCTAGGGGAATACCAGTAGGAGATTCTCTAGAGAAGTACATTCAAGCCTTGTCCACTTTGGATACTCTGTTGTGGGTGTGGACACTGCGGAAAAGAGGAGTGAAATGTATGCAATGCACAGATATGTCACTGGTGGTTACGTTCCTAACATGGACAGTATTTCAGAGTTCCGGAGCAATCCATGGGACTGCCCGTTCTGTTTACTCAATTAATGGAAGTAAGCCTTATTTATTCATTTTTTTGTGTTTATATATTATTGCGTTAGGCTTTAACTGCAGTCAATAATACCCTTTGGTGATGATTGTTTATTTATAAAAATGTTTATTCTCTGAGCACTTTTTCTGCTTATTAAATATGAGGTGTTTCAAAGGAAAAAAATAAAGCAATTAAAAGCTATGTAGCTGGCCAAAATCATTTTTACAATACAATTATTTTTTTCTGGTTTCCTGCAGATGATAAAACAGCCTAGACCACAGGGGCTGGAAAACAAAATTGATGTCCACCTAAAACCACTTAATTTTTTGGTAAGAATTTATAGGAGGCAAACAAAATATCCTAATGCTAATATCTATTCTGGCCATTGTTCTGAGAACCCTCTTTATTTTTTTTTAACATATTTAAGGTAGACATACACCTGGTACATATGCTAGCTTTCTAAATTAAGCCTTTTAGCATCACAATTACAGCATCATTTTAACAGCCTACTTTTAGCGCACTGATGCAACTGCATTTTGATGATTGCTGCCATTAAAAACAGAATTTGAATATTTCCTGTATACCATATAAGAATGCTAAAGCTTGCTTATTAGAAAATTTCTAATCATAAAGCAACGGATAAATATATAAATATGCTACCTGATTGGTTTGTGTTACTGGCCCACTTACATAGCATCATGTTAACTATTCTAGCATTTTTTCAAAGTTGTAAAATAAGTAATCACCTGCAACTTTCTCTGAAAAATACATATTTCATGGTGAGGGTGGAAGGGTAAATTTCTGAGCCTATGGAACTATATCATGAAAAATAAAACCAAAAAATATACATTTCAAGTGAATGAGGAAACACTGTGAATCAGGAGGAGGAAGGAAAGAAGGAAGGAAGAAAAGGAAAGAAAATGAAGAAAGAAAGAAGTTAAATTCTGTCCTACCATCCGTTTCTCATTTCATTCCCCATATGATGGTGAATATTCTAGACCTTGGGTTTCTTAGGTGATGCATTGATATCTATAGTATTTTTTGTTTGTTTTTTACCTTACTACAAGCAGGAGTAATAATGTTAACACACTGCTTTGAATATCTAATTGTGAAGTTAATGGTTGATTTAGGAACAATATTTTTGTTATCCTACCTTGTGGGGAGAGAATATATTCTGTCTTAGCTTCCATTGTGGTGGTGTTTGTCAAAATCACAACAGTTACTAATAGACAAGTATGATAAAGGTGGACAAGGGGATTACCTGAGGGACAATGTTGCCCCTGATTACATTTTGCTTACAATTACATTGACTGTTCAGTACAAACTTAGTGTACTTACATATGGTGGGACAAGAGTGGTAGTGGAGATTATTTCTAACTACAGCAAACTTCTCCTACCCGAAAGAGTCATGTAATCCTCTCTGATGTTTGACAAACACAGTGATGGGTCATTTAGCATGATAAATAAAAAATTCAAAGGAGAGAAATAGGACTTAAATTTATGTGCACAATTAAGTACAAATCTGGGTATTTCCAGGGAGATCAGAAAAGTGGAATAGGGTTCCAGAAAGAAAAAGGATGGAAAAAAACAAAAAGAATGAAAACCAGTACCCTATAGTGGTGAGCCATTGATAATGGCCCAAACACACAGAGAACAAAAACCTTAATCTGCCTCACTAAATAAGAATTTTTTGAAATCTGATTACTGTTTACAGCCTCTGCTTACATTCTTGGAAGACAGTGTTTTTTTTTTTTTCAACTTGCTATTTGATGATATTTTTTTAACCTAATGGAGTGTTAAAACATGTAATTCTGAAGTGAACTGGAAAATCAGGTCAATGCAAAAGATTTTTTAAAAAGGAGAAAGTGATTTGCATGTTCATCTAAAAGGCATAAAACCATAGGTTCAAAAGGTAAGTGACTGGTCCAAAGGTCACATGGAAAGTAAAAGAAACAAACAAGGGTTAAACCCATGTCTGCCTGGCTCCTTTAGTTATTATGTGTTTTAAATTCTGCAGAAGAAAAAAAATTCTCCCTTAATCAATCTCTGATCTTAAGTGACAGTCAATGAATGATATAGAGAGCTTTGTGTAGATACAGCTTATGAGGAAAACTATGAATCTCACTGGCCAGAAAAAAAGGGAAAACTCTTGAATCTAGGCTGTATCACTCAACCAAAGTGAGGAAGAGCAGCCCCAAAGACTACCGGTTGGAACAAGCACAGCAATGTTGTTTAGATCCTGAGGCCGTTGGCTCACTCTGCAGGCCTGGTTTCAAACGCAAATACAATTTCATTTCTTGATGCCCTCATTTCTTTAAGTGAAAATTGGGCTTTCTGGTGGCTTCTACATACCAGAGTTGTAGTAAGAATTATATGTTATTACATACAATATCACTAAAATATGAAACTCCAGGGATATTGTGGGGCTCTAAATCATGACAACTACTCTGAACTACAATTTTTATGGATTTGGGGGTTTTTTAAATGAAAATTCCACCAGTGCTGCTCATTAAGTTGTTTTGTAAGAGGGTAACAAAAGATTGCTACATGAGATTAGCCTCAGCAATTTTGGTGAAAGCGAAAAGAAACAAAAACTAATGAATGTAAACTGAGTTTTTCACATTTTCCATGTAATGATGGCAAAAGGATCAGGTTACCACTAACAATTTTTATCACGTCAGACTGGGTCTAAAATATATATATTTGAAGAACTGAATGTTCAAAATCCTGTAGCACTACAAAGACTAAGGTTATAGGAAAAAAGATTTTGGAGTGAGCTGAGTGAGTGGTATTGCTTTTACCAGTTATTTGCCAAACTAGGAAAACCATTTCAAATTCTAAGCTGATTAACATAAAACAAATAAATGAATATCCTCATGCAGATCCTGAAGAGAGTGAGAAAAATGTCACCTATTTCCTTTCTCACTGACAGAGATACTTTTTAAGAAAGAAGCAGACACACTGCTGGCTTCTAAGTGTGTTTAACTAATTGGAACCACAATGAATTTTGAATAGATCCCTCAGTCTGCTGAGAGCCATGTTTTGGCACCCAGGAATATCGCTGCTAATGTGAATTCAAGCAGCACACTCAGAACTCTCTCAATGCCTTGCAGAAGCGATGCAGAATATCAGGAATATGTATCTGTTTCTTTGGTAGATCAGCTCTGATTTAGCCATCATTTCTCCAAAGGGTTAAACAACACTGACCTGCCAAAGGACAGAGGAGTACTTAGGAAATAATCAATTTTCACTGTTGTATGGTACTTCTGGAAGGTTGCTCCTATAACAAAATTAGGATGTCACTTTATTATTGCAGTGGAAGTAATTTTATTTGCATTTTCAGCCAACACATACACACAGGGTGGTGAGAGCAATCAACTGCTATACTTGTTAGCTCACTGATCAAATATGTTGTCACCTAGCTCTGAACTAATTAAGGGGAATTGAAGCTGCTTGTGTACTAGCCAGCATGGTCTTAACTCTTGACTGATGTTTTCAGCTTGCTTACTCTTTTCTCTGCCATATACTTTAAAATCACTATTGTTTTTCACTTGTAACCCACAATCTGCTTGAATCTTTCGGGTATTATATTTACGATACAGCTACTCATAGTTCTTGCCATTTGCTTCTGAAGGAAACCCTAAGTGCAAAGCACAAAAAAACTAGAAATATTAAATGAACTCCGTAGTTTTAACTGAGTTGTTTCTCACGGGGTGCTTCTATTTTTCTTGCACTAAGATATACCTGTCTTTCTCTAAAATGTACTTACCGATGGACTTAAGGAACAGCATTAAGATTCTAACTATGTGGAAGCAACCTGTACCTTGCAAACTCAATGCCTCTGTGCCTCTGGCCAGTATTTCATCATAGTCTACATTCAATAGTTTCATAACATATCAATCCCGGTGTTATACCAATGATAAATAAAATTTTCTACTTCCAAAAGCATGTAGGAGAATTATTCACAAAGTTCTGAAAAAATGGAACTAAAAGACAAATTTATTTTGTTACAAAATTTGTGAAGTCCATGCATACCAGGGTCTTCAGAAAGTTCATTAAAAATGCTTACCAAAGTAAAATTAGCTTCTACTTCCTTTTTTTTAAATCCATAGTTTTTATTTGTATCTTTTAAAGGCACTATGAGGATAAAAGGAACATCTTAAATACTTACATATCTGAACTATACTTTCATAGCAAAGATAGTTATGAAAATCCACTTAAAATTATTTCATATTTTAGGGATATTATTTTTTCCATTAATATTTCATTAATTAGTCTTTTTTGAGTAATATAATTATCCATTCATATTCGCTGGATAACAATGTAATGTTTCAATATAGGTATATTTTGTGTAATGATAAAATTAAAGTCCTAAACACTTCCATCATCTCAAATATTTATGGTTTCTTTGTGATAAGAATACAAAAAAATCCCTTCTAGCTATTTTAAAATGCACAATGCATTATTATTGTAATTACTCTTGTGTGTAACATAACATTAATGTTTGCTCTTCCTTCCCAATTGTAATAATCTACCAATTGTCTGACTTCTGTCCATTCTCCTCAACAATCCCCCTCATCCTCTGGTAGTTAGCCTTCTACTCTCAGCTCTCGTGAGGTCAACTATTGAAGAGTGCACATTTGAGTGATGTCCTGTGGTATTTGTCTTTCTGCTCTTGGCTTTTTCTACCTGATGTAACATTCATGTTATTCCATCCAAAGATGAATTCCTGCAGTCTTTGGCTTGTCATGGAATGCTTCCTTTTCCCTTGCTTCTTTCTTTCCTTCCTTTCTCTTTCTTTTACTCTTGCTTCTTTCCTTCCTTGAGATTTATTTACTCTCATTACAAGTGCAGATTCACAGAGAGGAGAGATAGAAAAACATATCCCATCTGCTGCTTCATCCCTATATGGCTGTAATGGCCAGAACTACGCTGATCAAAGGCCAAGAGCCAGGAGATTCTTATGGCCTCTCTTGTACATGCATGGTCCTAAGGCTTTGGTCATCCTCCTCTGCTGGCTTTCCAAGCCATAGTAGGGAGCTAGATGGGAAGTGAAGCAGCTGGGACATGAACTAGCACCCATATGGGATCTCAGTTCTTGTAGGGAGAGGATTAGCCAATTGCACCAGACTCTTTCTTCATTTCTGAAGGATAACTCTGCTGGCTATACTATTCTCTTTCTTGTTTTAGGAAGTATTGTCTTTATTTTAAAGCTAGAGTGTCAGAGGTGAGAGAGACAGAGAACAAAAGATCTCCTATCTACTGGCTTAATAACCAAAAGCCTGCAATAACCAAGGCTGGGCCAGATTAAAGCAGGAGCCTAGAACTCCACCTGGGTTTCCCACAATGGTGTCAGGGACACAGATAATTGGGCCATCAACTGCTGCCTTCCCAGGTGCATTATCAGGAATATCATGGAAAATGAGCAATCAGAACTGCAGTTGGCACTCCCATCTGTGAGTCAGACATCCCAACTTAAGGTATAACCTTGTTTGTTACATTGCTAGCCCACTTAGAAATCTGCTTTGAACAAAATAGAAGTTGACTTGTCTTTTTCATGCTTCTCCTGATTTTTCTGATCTTTGTCCACCTGCTGAGTCAGTGACTTCTACCATTTTTTTAAAAGATTTATTTATTTTTATTGGAAAGTCAGATTTACATAGAGAATGAGAGACTGAAAAAGATCTCCCATCTGCTAGTTCACTCCCCAAGCTTTTACTTTCATGTGTGTGAGAGAAAGAAGGAGAGAGAGAAAGCTTGTTGAAACACCACATAGATCTCAGTACATCACTCTCCAAAATGTTAATTCTGAAACACTTTCCTAATGCTTTGTTTATTTTGTGCTGGTGGAAAAGCAGGTTTATGGTTTCAGCAATCCAAGAAAAACTCTTGAAGTACTCTGAAGTGAGGAGAAAGAAAGAATAGATCAAATGAAGGAAGGAAGAAAGAGTGGCAGGGAGGAAAGGAGGTGGAGGGAGGAAGGAAGGAGAACCCATATCATCCTGTGGAATTCAAGAGCTGATTTTTAAAAAGGAAATAACATAGGTGGTCATAGGGATTTTTGAAGTTGTGATCAAAGAGTTGTCAGGTTTAACTAAAGGAAAGTGCCCCAAAGAAACCCAGGAAAGGACTAATCAAGCAAAATGCATATTATTAAGAGAAAAAAATAACATCTCATCTACTTAAATAGTGGAAAACTCAATCTTTTAAATAATGTAATAGCAATTCTAAGCAGAACCAAATGTACAGGGATCAACCGCAACCACTTTTGTCAGTACTGATCCAGGACACCAGGCAAATATTCAACAATGGTTTTTCAAATCTGGTTATAAACTTCAAATTCTTTGTACTAATCAGATTTTGGAATTATAAATCTGTAAATCTGACAACCTGAGAAGAAAACGGAGTCTAATTCTAGTTCATTATAAAATACAAATAAATATAGAACCTACAGCAAGTAATAGAAAGAGAAAAATGAAACCAGTAAATAGAGTGGCCAACACACACATTATGTTAGGTTTAGTTTGAAGAACCACAGTCTTGCTGGTTAGAAGCACATATCAAAGATAATCAAGATAAGTCCATATTTCAGCTAACTTAAAGCAGTGCTTCTCAAACCTGAGTGGGCACCAGAATCACTTAAAGGTGCTATGAAAATAAAGATGGCTGGAGGCCACCCCAAGAATTTCTCATCTAATAGTTTTCCTGGGTTTCCAAAGTTTTCATTTCCAAGTTCCCAGGTTATGGTGTTGTTGCTGGTCCAGGTACTACACTCAAAAACTCATAGTCTAAGTTAGAAAAGGATTTGAGGTCAGAGGTACTTGAATTTACTTGCAGTTTCTAATACTTTATAAAAGTTATCCAATTCTCCAAAATACACCCATGTGATAAAAGATAACAACATCTTTAAAAACTTAAACTTCACTCTGTTCAGTCACCTGTCCAATACCACTGAAAAATGTGAAAAATGCCATAGGCAGCATCTAAAGCTCATTCTGACTTGAGAGTCCATTCAAATTGTGCTACATCGTATAGCTATAAACACATATCACAGCGTTGAGGATTGATTAGAAAATTGTGTCTATTTTCACAACCAGGGATCAATGATAACACCATGTTGAAAATAAAGAATAAGAGGATAGAGATTTCTATTTTCATAATTTACCTATAAATTTCATCCTAAAAATGTATCCTAAAATATAATAAATACAATGAAACCACAAGAAAATTTCTCAAAAACAATATCCATTAGTGTTGTTATTGTGTAGCTTCCAAATAAATATTTGCAAAAGATCCCTGGAAATCACACGGTCCTAACAAAGAGAAAGGAAGATACAAAGAAAGTGAAAGGAAGATAAAGAGAAAAGAAAAAGGAGTAAAGAAACTAGCCTTCTACAATGAATAAGATACATGGCAAGAAAAGATTTTGTATTTGGAGGCTACTGCCCAGGCAGAATGAAGCAACTGGAGAGAGAGGAGGATAGGGTGAGGGGAGAGAAAGGGTGGGGAGTGGGGCTTGGGCTGTGACTTAGTTTGCTACTAATTCTGTTGTGTTAGGCAAGTCAATGAACAATATTTTCCTCTAAGATCCCTGGCAAGAACACTGGATCATGGTTTTGTGAAGAACATTATGGAAGTGGCTTACCAGCACCTCCAACCCTGCTAGCATACAGTTTATTCATTGTCCTTATAACTCTTCAAAAGAGAACAGAATGACTAATTCAAATATACAGTTCTATGTTGACTGTATATAGACTCTCTCAGGATGTCCCATGAGCTTCCAGATGCAGTTCCAGAACACTCCAGTGCTGTCCCTTGCTAGCTGCCAACTTAATCCATCAACTGCTTTAACTGAAAGCTCTAGAGAGCTGAGGCAGCCAAAGATATTGGACTCTCTCACTGCAGCTAAGGAGACATTCCCTCAATAGCTATGGAGACACGGCCCAGATTGCTTTTTCACTAAAAGGATGTAATTGCTAATGTAGTTATTGACTGGATGGATCTGGCCCAGCTTAGCTTATTTCATTAGAGCTGTTTCCTCAGCCATTTCAAGATGAAGTTTCCTAGGCATAATACTGCAAAGAAAATGTCTATCTTCCTTTTTCCTTTATTTTTTGATATGATTTTGTAATTGACTTATGTTTTCTAAAGGGCTCACAATGTACTAAACACTATATAATATATTGATGCCAGCTTTCAGCAGTTTATATTCTAAAATTGCTCTACCAATGAAAGCAAAAACAGTTTCCATATTTGAGAGCCTTGAGTTCCCGTGAAAAGCTTTACTGCTTACATGAGTCAGTTATTTTAGACCACTTATGGTTCATTGATCCTCTTAAACAGTAGCTTGATCATTTCCTCGTTCATCAAATACGGACAATGTCACCAAAGAGCAGTTATAGCCAAAAGCTTTGGATGTAAGCTCTGAATTCACTTTTCACGTTCACAGGAGAAGACCAAAGCCCTTAATTTTAACCTGCTAGCCAAAAAATAAAAATTCCATTGATAACAGTCATAAAACACAACTTATAATCCATATCTGAGGTATCTTTGTTCCATCAACCCAGGGCAGCTGGTTTAGTCAGAGATAGCAGATTGCTTTAATCCAAATCTGAAGAAGGGAGCTATTTGGTATAACTCTAAACATAGCATTTCTTGGGATGGGTAAAGAAACTCAAAATAAAACAAAACTGATGTAAAAAATGGTTTTGCTATATACACTTTGTCAGGACGAATCATCAAACCTTACTTGCATCTGAAGCAATGCATGAATAAAGCAGTTAATACCACATTTCTCACTTCAGTCCTCACCACATTGTAATTAACGCAGTGTTAGCCTTCCACCATAAACTAGCAGTGATTTGTAATTAACGCAGTGTTAGCCTTCCACCATAAACTAGCAGTGATTTTCAGATGTTTATGATTCAATCATAAAAATTCACTCTAGGCTGAAAACTGGCACAAGACAATGAAACTTGAGAACACAGTTTTTATAAAAGAAAATCATTTTAGCTCTTTTATAGAAAGATTATAGAAACCTTTTTTTCTGGTTTTTGTGCTCACATAATGAAAATAAATCTGCTTTGTGTATCAAAATTTTCTATAAGTGTATTCAATTTCAATAATCCGTGATGTCTAAAGCTCTAAAATATTTTGTGCCCTTTAATAAAAGCTCTTAATGGACTCTGGCATTGGGAATTTAGAAAATACGAGATGGAAGAAAAGCACAGAGGGATTAGCTCTGATCTCCTTTTTCCATACAGCTTCCTAGTAAGGTTTCTTCTCTTCTCCTTATTTTATTCTGCAAATCATAGACAAATTAAGTCTTATTTCTTCCTTGGGTTTCTCAAGTGTTTTTTTTTTTTAATCTAACACTTTTAAGGAGTTAGCAACATCTATTCCAGTTGGGAAGAAAAGGAAAATAAACTCTTTACAAAATGTCTGCAGAAAAAAATCTGTGGTCAGAAGGGTAATGTTGTTGATGTCCCCAAGGCCAACGATCAGAAGAGATGGCTTGCCATTGTGCATGGCTTAAAAAGCAACTTCCTTGGGGGAGGGAAGAATACATTCTGAAACAAAGGAACCAAAAGGATGAATGGATTTTTCAGATAAAAGAGTTATAAAGCTGCCCTGCTTAAATCTATTTAGATGAAATCTTTTTAAAGTCAGACATTATTAGACAGCATTTATTCACAGCAGCTGTCAGTTCAAGACCTAAAAACAAACCCAAAAATGCATTTGTGGATTAAAAATCCCTCCCTAGAACAGCAAACAAAAACTTTTCTTCATGACAAAAGTATGAATTGATTATTTAGCCATGTTCTCATTTATCATTTAATAATCATAATCTAGAAAATCTGGCACTAAATTTGTCCTCCGATGAACTCTATGGATACTTCTACATCAATACATCAAGTCTACAGATATAAAATAATGTAAAAGGAAAGGATATATTATGGAAATAATTGAAAGGATATTAGCAATTTATTTTTTAAATGCATTAATTAGAAGAATGAAGGAACCATTCGATCAGAATCTGTAAAATGTCACTCAGTTCAATAGACATTTTACCTACATATTTCACTTAGAGAGTGAAACAAATTTCAGATAAAAGCAGAATTCATCACTAATTCTGAATGAATGCTCTTTCCTGCACTTTTATAAATACAACACAGGTATAGGAGACCTTTCGTCTGGCCATAGCCATGTGGACATTTGCAACAGGCTATACAAAATTGACTACTTAAAAAATTAGCCAGCTATAGATTTATGAAATTTTGAGTCCTGCTGTGATTGCTTTGGCAGGGCAGACCAAATAATTTCCAAGGTCTTATATAGCTTTGGGCTAGATGTTCCCCACTCCAATATGTCCCATGTCCACAGGTAAAGAGCCCATAGAAAGCACGTGGAAAAGATGAGCCCCTATAGATTTACAGTGATTTGTACTCTCCCGATAAATGCAGGAAAGTGCTCTGACTTCCTTCTGTTAAAGCAGAACAACTCCAAATGGCAGAGCCTCAGCCTGATGCACATATTTAAAAGGTTGCTTCCTCTCCCAGAAAACGATTGGACTATTCCAGGTGATCAAAAGAATAGCTAGAGGAAACAGGAAGATATTTGACCTGTGTGCACCAGGCAAGAAAATGGTTTCCAATGATTCAATTTAAAGGACTATAACCTTATGGGACACAGAGAAGACAGAGCAGCCTGTAGGGCACATAGGAATTCCATGATCAGAGGTGAAACCATTCAACTTGACATAGCTCTGACTTTGAGGCCAAGACCACCAACAGAGCTGGCATGACAGGCTGTACTTGAAATCCTTGCTCAAAGGACACTGGGCTAGAAACCAAAGTGTGCAAAAATTACTGATTAGGCCACTGGGATTTCCTGCCACATCACCACACATAGAAAGCAATTCGGTGAACATTCTCATCTTTAAGTGCAATGGCCAAAGACAGAATATGAACCAAGCATTTAAGACTAGTGAAAACTCTTTCACATTGAAAATGTTTTAATGTAAACATTTTTCTCAGTGTTGGATTTGGTCTTTCCTTCGTTTGCGCTTACATTTGCTTGTGTGTCTTAATAATAATACACTTGAAACAAACTTCACAACTTTCCTTTAAAGCTACTTTTTCTACAACTAAACCACATCTCCTCAAAGGCTGTATTTTGAAACTTTTCTGGTTCACTGTAGTCCGGAAGTTTGGGGTTGCAGAATTACAGTGTAGATATAGCCTGCTTGAGTTCTGGGTTTTCTTGTCATCCTGAACTTAAATTTTTGGGGTAAATTATTTTTATCTAATTATGCGAAAACATATAAAATATTTCATATCAGTTTAGGTCTTCTATTCATACTCCAATTCAGATTTGGGAACATGATTAATATTCTAATGCTTACACCATAATTAAGGCAGTTGGAGATGAACTCTGAATACTTGCAGGAAATTACCATTTAATATTTGTACCTGAAGCTACTCAGTTCACCTTGAGTGAAAAAGTTATGCAGATTCCTAAATCATTTGCAAACACAACTTGCCTAAGTCTAATTCCTCTTTCCAGATCTTTTATGTATTTATTTGAATGGCAGCTTTGCAGAGGGGCGCATACAGGGACGGTTAGAGAAATTTTTTATCTACTAGCTCACCCTCCAAATAGATACAACAACTAGGACTGAATGAGGTTGAAGCCAAGAGTCTAGAACTCCATGAATTTCTCCAATATGTCAGGCATCCAAGCACTTGAGTCATCATCTGTGCATTCCCAGCCATGGTAACAAGGAGGTAGATTTAAAGGGGAATACATGGGACTTGAACCCATATATGGGTTCTGGATATGGGATACTGGCATTACAGCAGCTTAGCTTACCATACCACAATGCCAGGCCCCTATACACCATTTTGTGCATAACAACCAAATAGCTGGAAAAGTTGAATGTGTAATTATGACTATAACACTCTCTCTGACTCTAAACATGGTTCAGTGTCTTAGCTTAGCACTGACTTTGCAAACTTCCTCCTCCCTCTCATCGAACACATACCACCATACCTCAAAACTGAGGCCATAGCAGAGAATTCCTCATAACAACCCAGATTCCATTACTGGCTTATTTTCCAATTCTTAAGTTCTTAACTGTGAAACGGCCAAAAAAAGTAACTCATTGTCTAGCTAGCATTCTCTAATATGGTCGCTAACCAGATGCCATTTTTTGGAGCCTTCCCTAAAACTTCAGAATAGATGAAATCATGCTATTAGGTGTTTTAAGATCTATGTCTTTTATAAGACACACTGTATTTTTAATAATGTAATTATAGGTATAATAGTATGTTTTCTGTACATCTTTCCTGCTGTGTTACAAAAAACCTTGGAAAGGAAACTTTGTTTCCTGCCAGGACCTCAGTATGTAGCACAGTGCTTGGCAGATAACAAATGTTCATGACATGTTCATCACTGCAAAAATATCAAAAATTTATTTTTCATAGACAGTATCTGTCTTTCAAAGGAAAAGAAGAGCAGCATGTTTATTGTTCTTTCTCATGGGCCAAAAATGGATCAAAAATAATACTTTCTCAGCCTTCCCAATGATCCTGTGAACTACAGTTTATCTTCATAAGTTACTTACGTAAAGCCTCATGGGCAAACTTGAATTTAAAATCAAGTCTGCCTTCCTGTTAAGTATTTACATTGAAGTTGTTTCTCTGTTCTATAAGAAATAATTTCTGTGTTTGAAATAACAATGGTCATTTCTGACCATTCGCATTACAGAGATGATCACATATTACTTTTGAACCATTAATTAGTCTCCTGGCATGCACACCTGCTTTAAAGATTGTAGTACAATAGCTACAGCAATCTTCCTAAAGCATGTAGCATGTCTCTCCTCTGTACCTCTGTTTTTCAAAGAAAATAAATAAAAAATAAATTAAAAATACGTAGCATGTCATGCCACTTTTCTGTCCTAAATTCCCCCATTTGCTTCAAGGCAGCTAAATTAAATTTCAAGATGCCAATTTCAAGGCCACCCCCTTACAATGCCATTATTGCATATTTAGAGTAACATCAGATTCCTGGTTCCTCTGCTTCCAATCTAGCCCACTACTAACGCACCTGAAAAAGCAATGGAAGGTAGTGTAAATGTTTAGCCCCCTGCCGCCCATTCGAGAGGCCAGGTGGATTTGCTGGGTTGAGACTTCGTCCAGGGCCAGTTTTTATCATTGTAGACATTGGAAAGTGAATCAGCAAATAGAAGGTCTGGTTTTCTCTATCTCTCCTTCTCTCTCTAGCACTGTGGCCTTCAAAATAAATGTCTCTTTTTTTTCTTTGTTCGTTTGTTTGTTAAAATTTGTAAAAAGTAAACAAGTTTTACTATTTCACAACACAGATTTAGCAGTGTAGCCAAACTTCCCACCCTACCCTCCATCTTGTCAGTAAACAAGTTAATCTTTAAAAGAACAACAACAAAAATAAAAAGTGAAAAAATAAATTAAATAGGGCCCTGCGCAATGGCCCAGTTGCTAAATCCTTGTCTTTCACACACCGGATTCCTATATGGGCACTGGTTTGTGTTCAAGTTGCTCCACTTCCCATCCAGCTCCTTGTTTGTGGCCTAGGAAAAATCTTGAAAAGAGTGGCTCTTACACTAAGATGTGAAATGTAACTACAACATAACCATAAATAGTCTAGAAATTGGGGTAGCATGGCAAGGGATTGAGGTAAAAATATTCCAGCTATCAAGAAACAGATGTATGTGCCCAATGTAGTGGCCTAGTGGCTTAAGTCCTCAACTTGCATACTCCAGGACCTTATATGGGCGCCAGTTTGTGTCCCAGTTGTTCAGCTTCCCATCCAGCTCCCTACTTGTAGCCTGGAAAGGCAGTAGAGCACCCTGCACCCATTTTTGAGACTCTGGAGGAGGCTCCTGGCTCCTGGCTCCAGGTTGGCTCAGCTCCAGCCATTGCTGCCACTTGGGGATTGAAACTGCGGATAGAAGACCTTTCTCTCTGTAAATCTGACCTTCCAATTAAAAAAATAAAAATAAATAGTTTTAAAAAAGAAAAAGAAACACTTGCATGGTCTTCACTCCTCCCTGGACTCCATCTCTTTTGCATCTCATGTCCTATTGCCCTCATAGAATTTAGTATGAACTACAGCATGTTCTTTATTTATGGTCTGCCCCTCCCAACTGCAAAAATAAAAGCTTATGAAGGCAGACTTTGTGATTCCCATTAACCACTGTTCCCTAACACTTACAACAGTGGCTGTCATTTGAGAAGTGATTGATAAATGGTTTTCAAATGAATATATGAAGATCTTAAAAGAGAAAAAGCAAAGCACTAAAAGGAAAACAAGGGTATAATCTAATTAGCTTTTGAAGTCAAATAGGCAATCAGTGGATTTGGTAAGCATGTTAAGGAAGCTGGACTTTATCCAAAACTATTGATAAGATAATGTATTTTATGCAGCATATGAGTTATATGATAAAAAGCATTGTTTTAAGCATCACCATATCTAAACTATAGAGAATGGATTAAAATGCAGCAAAAATCAAAGAAGAGTCAACAGCATTAGAAGATTTTATGATTGTCCATGTCACAAATGGTAGTTTCTTGATTGTCCACGTGAGAAATGGTAGTTTTTTGGTAGAGACCATATCCGTAATGAAGAGCTATTAGATTATAAACGTTTTAAGTAATAGAATTTAACCAATGCCATGTATAATTGGATGTAGCAAATAACGAGAGAAGTCAGCATTGATTCTTGAGCCATATATGAATAACGGAGCCAGCCCAAGTAGGAAAATCACCAGAGGAACAGCAGGGTTTGTACACCAGATGACAAGTTCAATTTGGCTTTATGGAATGCAGTAAACCCTGAGAATTTTAATGGATGAGTCTAGAAGGCAGGAGGTGAGTGTCCAGAATTCAGGAAGGACAGTTTTAAGAAAAGACACATATTCAGGAACAGTCTGCATTATTCTTAGCTGGTCAGCTTTACTGTCACTATGCATTTGTAAGACTCTGGCTTCACTGGAATTCTGCTCTCCTCCACTTTAAAATTATATATATATATATATTTAATATTTATATATATTTAACAGTAAATAATTTAATTTAAAACTTATATAAATTAAATAAATATTATATATATGCTGTTAAATATATGTAAATATAAATATTTATTTAATTTAATAAATATATATATTCCAAATACACATACTTGGAAAAACAGATTTACAGAGAGACTAGCAAAGAGAGAGAGAGAACAAAAGATCTTCCATCTGCTGGTTCACTCTCCAAATGCCCACAATGGCCTGAAATGAGCCGATTCAAATCCAGGAGCCAGGAGGTTTCTCCAAGTCTCCATGTGGGTGCGGGGTCCCAAGGATTCCATCCTCCTCTGCATTCCCAGGCCACAGAGAGCTAGATGAGAAGTGTAACATCAGGGATATGAACCTGTGCTCATGAGATCCTGACATTGGCAAACAGAAGATTAGCTAATTAAACCATTGCACAGGTGTCTCTCCTCCACTTTAGTCAAGAAATCTTGACCAAGCTACTTAACATCTTCAACCATCAATTTTCTCATCTAAAGTGGAGTTAATCTAAGAATCTTCATACACAGTGCTGTTTGGCAAATGAAATGAAATGAAAGAATTAATATGCATAAAACATACTTGCATAAATTGAGACCTAAATAAGGATTACCAATTCTTAGCAGTTATTAGCGGTTATTTTGACATTATACATATGTTTTTATCAAATAACATACATACAATTTAAAGCCAATAGACTATCACAGGTTAAATTTTTGTAACTGTCACACAATTGTATATGTAGATCACATTGTTCAAACTTTCAGCAAGAATGATGTATGAATTTCTATTCATGGTTTGCTGCCATTATAACTGTTCAACAAAAAAATTCAAATTATAACAATATGGTTCCCACGTTGTATTCTGAAGACAGCCACTGGGTAGTGGCTGTATTTGTTACCTGCAATAAGTGATATGTATCTGCATGTGTTCATAATTTTATCTTCTGCCACTGTCTTGCTCCTGTCTTTCATCAAAGGACACTGTGGAATGAAGTCTAAACACTCAGTAGCAATAGAGATGCAGCCGTATTGTATGAGGGTGTGTGTCTCTGAATGCACACGCAAACATATACACGTATATTCGTAAACACAGAGAAAGAATGAATTAGAAATAGAATGTGGATTATAAAAGCAACATTTTTATGAAAAGATAATGAATCATCATCCCGGAAAGGACTCTAAAAATCACACAGTCCAGTAATTTTGTTATGCAAATACAATGCATCTAACATCTAAAGACAGAATGAATTACTTAGTGCAGTAACATAAGCACGGTCTTCACTAGGTTTCTGGTACCCTAACTACCAGCTCAGTGTTTTTTCACTAATTGTGATCAACATATTAACTACTGTACTTGACTTTAATTGGATTGTGATAGAATCACAAACAAGTTTTTGATATTCAATATTTCATATCTTTTCTACATAGCTAAACAGACTCAAGTCACAGTTAAACTGATTACCTATATTTTCTTTTCTTAAGCATATATTATAGTGTTAACAATAAGTGACTGATTATAGACAATTAAAGCATCCATATAGCCAACCATTTTCTAGAAAAGATTTAAAAATAAGACTGACATCTGTTTAAAAAAAGGATTAATTAGATATTACTTTAAAATATGAATTCTGGCTTTATTTCCCATGAGAACAGTTGGCAAATGTACTGTTCTAATTAGGGATTTGGACAAAATAGCATTTTATTCTAATCATGAAGCCTTTTAAGATTTTATTACTATCAGTCTTACTAGCTATGTATATCACACACATTTATATGAAAAACAGAAATACTTTTCCTCTGGTGGAAAAATAATACAAATCAGATAATAATTATAGTTTAGAGTTACTAATTTAGGGCTAACCTGCTGCATCTGAATTAAATTTTTATTATCATTGTGTTTTATTTCATGATATGCTATTACAGATTTACTGTTATTAAAGTGTAATACATTCTATAAAATAAGTGATAAGAAATCAGGGCTCTATTAGGAGAACAGAAGATATGACCTTCATAATAGGCTTGCATTTTGAAATGCAAATTTCCTCAAAAGTACTTCTTGAGAGGCACTATCAGGCTCCTCTGCTCAATTTTCACTTACATCCAGGCTTATGACTGGCTCCAGTTCCTGTAGTGCCATGTGTGGACAGGCAATGTAGAGAATAGGAACAGTGCAGGGATTACGCCATGAGAGTTTAGATTTCATTCTAGCTTTGTCACTTATGTTGGCTATTGAGCTCCTAAATTTTACTTCACATACTCATTTTTTATATTTCATATAGGAATAAATAATACACCCATTTCTCAAGGAGTTATTGCGAGAATCAAAAGAGATAATTCATTAGGGATGACATATGGTGATACTCAAAGCATCATTTATTCAATGTTAGTCAAGTAAACTGTTAGAATTTCTGACGAGTTGTCATATATTTTCAAAAGAGTACTACTAAACCTCCAGCACTTACTGGAGAGGTTTGATAGATTTACAATAGAAATACAGTTATAATGTAAATAAATACTAAATTATTTCAGTGTTTCTCCTTACAGCATGTTGATAATAATGTACATGACTATTATGTAAGTATTTATACATTTAGAGAAAAGAACTATCTTAATCTTAGAGTAACTAGAAGACTACCAGCACTATTTTTTTTGTTTCATTATTTTTTGAAAGGCAGAGTTACAGAGAAACAGAAAGAGAGAAAGGAGAGAGAGATTCTATGCACTGATTTAATCCCCAAATGATTACAATGGCCAGGGCTGGGCCAGGCCCAACCCAGGAGCCAGGAGAATCTTCTAGGCCTCCCACATGGGTCCAGTGGTCCAAGCACTTGGAGCATCCTCCACCATTCTCCCAAGTTCATTATTCGGGAGATGGATTTTAAGCAGAGATTGCATTAACATCCATATAAGATGCTGGCCCTACTGGTGACAGCTGAACCAGCTTGCCAGAGAAATGGCACCACTATTAGTGTTCTCATGTGGCAGAATGAGAAAACGTCAATCATTCAATTAAACAGTAGTAGACATTGGGAAAGGCTGATTACATAAGGAAGACTTCCCTAATGCAGTCATCTTCACAAGAGTCTCAGGTGTCAGGAAGGTGCCAGTGGTTGAGACGGACTAGTAGTATTTGCTAAGCAGGTATTTATAGATACAAAGAAGCAGGTCTTGCAGCAATCATGAGTGTGTGTGTGTGTGTGTGTGTGTGAGAGAGAGAGAGAGAGAGAGAGAGTAATTATCACCTAAAAAAATCTATTGAATATAAATCTTAAGAGAAAATAGATTGCCATCAGAATATCACACCCCCAAAAGTTGAAAATTTAGCACCTTTGTATGTGTACTCTAACATATTTATATTTCAACTCATGTTTTCTTTAAGTTATTTTTGCTTTAGGTTCATCTACTTGAAAGGCAGAGCAACAAAGGAAAAATGAGAAAAAAGTGTGTGAATGAGATAAAGAGAATTTGATAGGCAGACCTCCCATACATTGGCACACTCCCCAACAAAAGTCAGATCTGATCCAGATAAAACCCAGAATCCCAGAACTCTTTCCTGGTCTCCCACATGGGTGGCAGTGGCCATTAATCCCGCCATCAATTGCTTTTTCTCTGAATGCATTAGCATAAGAATGAAAAGCCAAGTAACTAGGATTAGAATCAACTATGAGCATTGAAAACAGAGGCTTAATCTACACACATCCACCCTAAAACTCACATTTTAAAACTTCTTAAATCTAGTTTGGAACATCTTTCACCCAGCAGGTCAAGGAATCAAACATGTTATCAAGTGTATCAAACAACAAGGAAGTTCAAGAAGCAGTCACTCTTACATTGTTTCACCATAGAAATAGTAAAGGTGGAGTCAGCTATCACAAATCCCATTGTTAACTTATCTTCTCAATCCATGGTTGTTCTTTCTTTTTTTAAAGATTTATTTATTTTTATTGGAAATACAGACCTACAGAGAAAAGAGTCGCACAGAAAGGTCTTTCATCTGCTGGTTCACACACCAAATGGCTGCTATGGCCAAAACTAAGCTGATCTAATACCAGGTGCCAAGAGTTTCCTCCAGTTCTCACACTTGGGTTCGGAGATCCAAGGACTTGGGCTATCCTCTGCTTCCTTTCCTAGGTCTTATGCAGGGAGCTGGGAGGGAAGTGAAGCAACCAGGACACAAACTAGTACCCATAAAGGATGCCAGCACTTGCAGGAAGAAGATTAGCTAACTGAGCCATCACTCAGCTCCATGGCTATTTTAATAGCCAACATGCCCTCCGTTTCCAGTAGTGAGCTAACACATTTATATAACATCCAGCTCAGACCTTTTAAAATAGATGTTTACAAGACAATTTTAGAATTTGAAATGAAAATAATTTTATAGATGCATAAAAATATGTATCCTAAACAACTTAAATCACCACTTTATTGAAGTTGAGTGCCAATGAGAAAAATTGGCACATTTCAGCTAATAAAATGCTCATATCCATATTTCAGAAGTAGCAATAAAGAAACAGATATTAGCTTTCAAATTGTAGACACATCTCAAGGTACACAAAAAGCTCACAACTATACAAAGTCTGAATTCATCTGTTACCCAAAGTAAGCTTAACTAACTCTAATCAGTCTCATGTAAACTACCCTTATTCGTCTCCCCTTCTTGTTTTGTACTTCTTTATCCAAACTCTGAGATTAGCACTATTGTTTGCCTTTAGGTTGTAACTCAGAAGCTGAAACAGACTCAAAAGTTGTATAATTTTGATTAACAGAAAAACATCATAAATAGTGATCATTAACCTCTTTAAACAGAGTTCTTCTGTCCTTATTCTGAGATCCAGGATCTCTTGCCATCTCATGGTACTCAGTTTAATTATGTTTGTTTTTTTCATCTTAAACCTGTTCTCTCAATTGGATTATTCCTTTTAATCCAATAAGCATGTTTTAGTATTTTTGATCTTTACGAAATTGAAGTCGCTCATTTTGCAACCGCCATTGCTCTGTCTTCAAAGTTAGAAATTTCTTCTCACTCTAACTCTACTTTTATGCTTCCTGATTGCCTTTCAACAGCAAACATCTGTCGTTTTGCTGCAACACTCCATCCAAGCCACTTTTGTTAAAGTTATTACCGTTGATCTCCATGTGAGATCTTAAGAATTTGTCTCAATTAGCCACTATAATTGAAAAACACAGGATTCATTGACTGTGACATCACATTTTCCTCTATTTCTATTGATGTTAGTCATTTGTAGAATGTGGTCTTGGTGACATACCTAGTATATATTCTCTTCTTTTAGTCTCATTCATTTCTGTGTCTATAAAGGTAATCTGTGCTAAGGGTTTCAAATTAATAATGCTGCTCAGACTTCACATAGTCATAGACTCCTATCCAACTAACCTATTTCATGGTTAAGGGCCACTGCAAACCAACTCCTCCAGTACGGAACACCTGTTTTTCTCTCCACTAAGCTCTTCCACTTCATTTAGAATAAAAAAGTAAAACTTTTAAGAAATATGTAAGCTCTGAATGATGTGCTCTTTCCCATATTTTAAAATTGATCTCATATTTTTGCTCCATTGCAACAGTTTGGGGAGAATCAAGATGGCAGAATAGGGTAAGGACATGTTTGAACAAATGGAGAAATATTAGCCCATGTAAAGCAGAGAGGGCATATTCCATGTGGGACTCGAAATTCCAGGAAATAAGAGAGGACAAAACAAGAGCAGAGAGGCTCTTGGAGACTGACAGACACAGGAAAGTAGCAGACACAACAGTATGTTGTTGCAGTAACTGATAACCCAGCAGCATTCAGCGAGTGGCAATCCGAATCACACTAGAAGCCAGAATTACACCAGCAACCAAGTGGGAAGGGACTTTCACCAAGAGCTCAGGAGGTGAACACAAAGAACTGCTCATCCTGCTTGTCTGTTTAATTTCACCAGGAGCAGAGGCACAGCAGCAGATCTCAGATGGGCAGTGCAAGAAGAGAGTATATTTCACAACCCAGTCAGCCCCCTAGAGCCGTAGCGGCACCATTTTGTTTCAGGAGGCAAGGGCTATAGACAGTACTGAGCATGCACTGAGCTGGGAGTGAACTCATTTCTGGCTCAGCAAACTTCAACAACAGGGCATCCTAGAGGATCCACCATTGATCCAGGTAGCCCTCAGACCCAAAGGCCAGCAGATCAAGAACTCTAGTAGTGGCACATCAGGTACCATTTCTTACAGTGTGGCAAAGATTTTAAGACTGCAGGGGACAGGCCTGGCGGCATGGCCTAGCAGCTAAAGTCCTCACCTTGAAAGCCCCGGGATCCCATATGGGCGCTGGTTCTAATCCCGGCAGCTCCACTTCCCATCCAGCTCCCTGCTTGTGGCCTGGGAAAGCAGTCCAGGACGGCCCAAAGCTTTGGGACCCTGCACCCACGTGGGAGACCCGGAAGAGGTTCCTGGTCCCGGCATCAGATTGGCGTGTGCCGGCCCATTGCGGCTCACTTGGGGAGTGAAACATCGGATGGAAGATCTTCCTCTCTGTCTCTCCTCCTCTCTCCTCCTCTCTGTATATCCGGCTTTCCAATAACAATAAAATCTTAAAAAAAAAAAAAAAAAAAAAAAAGACTGCAGGGGATAACAGTGAGCTGCGAATGCGCTGAGCTTGGCAAGAAATCACTGAGCTCAGGGCATTGCACTGGTCCCACAGGAAAATAATACCAACTATGGCATTGTGCAGGTCAAAATAGGTAAGTGTGGCCCTCAAACCTAACGGCCAAAAGCTTCTGGCAAGATCAGCACCATCAACAACCTAGCTATATAGGACACCTGCTGTCTCCCTAATCCTGGAACCCTGCTCCAACCAGAAGTGGGAAAAATTTGTACAGACAACAGTGCAGCCTCAGTATGGTATCACAGGAGGTACAGACTGGTGAGCCAGGATCTGGGGCTACAGACATCATGGTGGAAATCTAACATAAGAACCCAGACCTGGAACTTGCTGGAGAAAGTGGCACAAGTGACTGCAAACAAAGAGCCATTTACCAACTGCAATAATGAAAATCAAACTGTAGACCTGTGGATGACACAGCTTAGAAATTTGCCTCAAGAAGAATCTGATAATCAGAAGCACAATGACCAAGAGCAAAAGAAGAGATGGAGGAACAATGAATATTACTGAAGACTCCCCTGCAAAGGAGCAAAACTTTATGCCAACCTCAGAGTTCAATGAGGTAGACGTTGAGAAAATGGGGGATACAGATTTCAAAACACTTGTTATAAAACTTGTCAACAATGAAAAGCATGTAAAACAGGCATTCAAGGAATTCAACAAATATGTCACACTGGAAAATGACTCAAATGAAAGCTGATATCTCAGAAATGAAGAATACAGTGGAGCAAATTAAAAGTACAGTGGAGAGTCTCCAAAATAAAATGAAGCAAGCAGAAGAAAGAATCTCAGAATCAAAAGATATTTCCTGTCACCAGAGGAAACATACAAAAACCTGGAAGTGGAGCTGGAACAAGCTAAGAAAAGTATTCAAGACTTGAAAAAAAGTATTCAAGATATGAAAAACACTATTAAAAGGCAAAATAAAACAGTTATGGCAGTCACAGATGATGCAGAAATAGAAACTGGGATTTAGAAATGTATTTAATGAAATAATAAGGGAAAATTTCCCTAATCTAGAGAAAGAATTGGGAAACAAGATCCAGGAGGGGCACAGAACTCCCAAACAGGATTGATCAAAAGTGATCTTCACCATGACACATGATCATGAAACTCTCTTCAACTGAACATAAAGAAAAGATCCTGAAATGTGCATGTGAAAAAAAAATCAACTGACATATAAAGGAATGCCAATTAAACTCACAGGAAGCTCTACAGGCAAGAAGAGGATGGAGTGACATATTCCAGATTCTAAAAGAAAAAAATTGTCGACCCAGGATAACATACGCAGCAAAGCTTTCCTTTGTCTTTGGAAATGAAATAAAATTCTCCCACATTAAAGAAAAGTTAAAAGAATATGCCTCTTCCAAACCTGCCCTACGAATGATACTTAAAGATGTTCTCTTGACAGAGAAAAGAAATAGTGCCCACCAAAACCAAAGGCAAATGCAAAGAACATCCCAGTGAAAGAACAACAGAAGACTAAACCAATGAACAACCCATTGCTAAAATGACAGGAGCAAATTACCACCTATTTGTATTAACCCTGAATGTAAACAGCTTAAACTCATCAACCAAAGCTCATAGATCAGTAAACTCGATTAAAAAACAAAACCCATCTATTTGTTGCCTACAGCAGACATATTTTACCATCTTGACAACAGGATGCTGGACTCTCTGCCATTGTCCATGCCCGCAATGATGGACATATGACTATAGGTGAAGAACTATACTATAGTAATGATAAAGAGGAACTCAGTGAGGGGGGAGGGAATTGAGGAAGGGATAAGGAAAATCCCAGCACCTATGGAACTGTATCACAAAATGTTAACAATAAGAAAAAGTAAAATGTAAAAATATTAAAAAGAAAAAAAGAGTTTGCTCCTAGAAAACATCAAACTCCTCTATTATTTCTTCTGTCTGGATGGCCCATTTGAATCTTTTCATCCATCAATTAGGAGTTTTCATTTCACTAAAATCAACTCAGGTAAAATCAACTCCCTGGTCCATAGCTATTGTTCCATGTGAGTGAGTTCCTGAACCAAATACAAATTCATTACCATGTAAGTATTTTAGGCTTTGTAACATTTTTATTAACTCTACATAAAAGAGGCTTGATATATATTAGAAATTAAAGCATTTAGTGTTTGTCAAATAATATCTAAGTTTGTATAATGTTTAGAATATAACAACCTAGAAACTTCCCGTTTGTAAAATATTTCCATTTATTCCTGTATTTAACTTTCCAAATATCTCTTTTGTTAGAAGATGGTGGCTATGAGACTTGGGAACATAAAGAAAAATTAAATTCATGTTTCAAGTAAGATGAAAAAAATCTTAAATATAATCACAACTAATCTTGTTTTAGAACTATTTAAACAAAATCGCACTGTGAGTGATTGTTTTTTTTAATTCCACATTCATTGAGGTGATCTCAGACTTGACTCTTGTGTGCCTGCAGATGTAACAACCTAGCACAGCCTGGCCCACCCCCAAACTAAACATTTACACTGATTGTTGGGTACTTCACAGTCCAACCTGTATCTCTGGCCCAGCTCTCAGGCTCACTAGCGGAGTAGGAGGCGGGTGTCCCCAACATTCTTCTAGGCTCGCTTCCAGCCTCAGGTTTGTACAAGTCGGTGAGTACTGTGGCCCAGTCTGGCATGACCCATCATCAGTCTTGGCATTCACTGGCAAGCGCTGCAGCCTAGCTCAGCCTAACCCATTCCCAGCCTGTCTTGGTCTGTCACCACCCCCATCTCAGCACAAATCAATGAGTGCTACAGTCCCACAGAGGTGAGCCCACAAGTCCCCTACAGAATCTGCCCCTTGATCCAGTTCTCTCTTGTTCCAGTGGGGGGTGCTGCCCAATCTGATGTGGCCCTTTCCCTGCTCTGACACTCACAGGAATATACTGCAGACTAGCCAATTCAGGCATCCCTCCCACCCCCAGCCCAACTTTTTCAAGTGCCAGAGAGCAGTGAGCAATGCTATTTAGCCAAGACCAGGTCTCCTACATATGTGGGTGCCTTAGCCTCACCCATTCATGCCCTCCAATTTCCCCCTCTAATCCACTCCATCTCAGTTTCCTTATCTATCTGCAAGTGCATTGACCCAGTCCATGGAAACCCCCAGAAGTCAATCCTCACATGTCAAACATATCTTCAGTGGCTGCCACTCCAATATGTCCCTAGATTCCTTTCCCTGAGTAAATCTGCAACATCCCCCACCCCTACACAAATATACATACACCCTGCAGTGGCATTGTGTACCTGGGGACTAGGGAAGTATGTCCAGGCCCAACATCCCCCAACATTTTCTGAATATCTTTCAAAAAAATAGAATGAATAGGTGACTATGCTGGCACATTGGTATAGTTAACAGATTTAGCATTAACTGGGTCCAGAATGCCCGCCAGCTATTTCTGCTTTTCTCTCAGCACAGCAGCATAACACTTTCCTAAGCACAAGGCAACCTAGGCAGCTACCTACAGCTGGGGTATTATTATTTCTAAAACACAATTTTTTTCAAGGGAGGTGTTGTGGCACAGCACATGTACATGTCACTTTGAACATCTGTTTCCAGTATCAGACTGCCTGGGCTGGAGTCTCACCTCCACTTCCAGGCCAGCTTCTTGCTAATGCACACCCCAGACATCTGTAGTGAAGGCTCAACCAGATGAGTCACCAGCATGCACATAACAAAAGCTGGTTGAATTCCTGACTGCAGGCTTTGGCCTGGGAACCACTTTGTTTATCCATTAGTAGGAACTGTTTCAGTGCTTGTCTTGTCTTTGATATTTGTAATGCACACCAAAGTTTCAAAAGCTGAAAAGTTCATCGTTACATTTTGATATTTCCATTTTTTAATGACATGAAACAATATCACAGAGAAATTAGTTATTCATAAAAAAAAGTCAACAGAATTACGGGACACTTAAGATGATTTGTAAAATCATTCTTCACAGCTTCAAACTTTCCTAAAACAATTGTTGAAGAGATACAAAAGTAGAAAATTCATGTTACCTTAACCATACATGATCAACACTCTGTATTTTCAGATTCTACCAGCAACCTAGGATTCAACAAGTAATAGATAAAAAGTGAGAAAAAAACTCTGTTGAATATATAGACTTCTTTTCTTGCTCTTACTCCATACAAAACAACCTAACAAATGTTTATACATTATATACATAGTATTAGCTATTTAAAGCAGTTTAGGGATAATCTGATGTACATAACAGTCCGTACAAAGATTAAGAAAAATGCATCATCATTTTATATAAGAAATTTGAGCACTGTGGATTCCGTGGAGTTCTGGAATAAATTTTCCATACACACCGAGGGACAATTCCACATATGTGTAAGTTCAGTGCTAAATCTTTCACAAAAATGTTGTAGTTTAGTTTCCGTGTGTATGTATAAAATATTTTCAAATTCATATATCCTGAAATGTCTGCTCTGTAAGATTCTTTTTAATTTATGAAGAAACTATACATTGTCTTACATTGTACTACACAAAACTGTAGGGATGTTATCTTCATGAAAATAAACACGCAGAATCTTCAAAGGGTTCCTGGGAAATGTGTACTGTGAAAAAATATATATGCGGATTTCAAATATGCTTTATGTTCAAACAAACTTAGCATTTAATTCCATCTTCCATGTGCTTTTGAAGTATCTTTGTACATTTTCAATGTTTACCTTAATAAATGAATTAACAAAAGTATGGCAAAACAATTCAAGATGCTTCATATTCAGCACTACGAATATTTATATATATATAATTATGTTATCATAGTCTATGGCTGTGTATGAATACACACACATATATATGTATATATTCAATTCTTAAGGTTCATGTGAAGGTTTCCTCACAAAAAAAAACCTTAGAAATTGTAAAAATGGGGTGTGTGTTACCTGCAAATTTTGGGGTGTTTTTTCTCAGTGCGGTATAGAAAAAGAAAGCAAGGAACTGGTTGCAGAGAAGTATTATCTGTAAAGTGAACAAGTGAATGTAAAAGAAGGAAGAGGAAAGCACACCCTGCAAGGTATCCAGGAGAAGCAGTGTCTCCTGAAGGGAGAGAGAGACACAGGGGTTCTGAAAGTGTCTTGTTTTTAAGAGTTCCCTGACTCCTCCTTGCCTGGGCAGAAACTTACAAAAGACCTTCAGTGATGCCTAGCCAATTAGGAAGTGCCTGGGCTACTCCCAGGATGACCCCCTTAAAGGTGTTATTTTCCTGGTCACCTGGTGAGGGACAAGCTGGTGGGTTGGTAGACAAATAGTAAGCTTCCTGACACAGTGCAGGTGTAAACATGGGGCTGTGAGATGGTGGCCAAGGGAAATTGGCCTCACTTGGTTTGCCCTTAAACCTGACACAGGACTTTAAAAGGCTTGATGGTCTCAGGGTGGTCACTTGACCCAGTAATTTAGACACTGCTTAGGATACAACATCAGCTTCCCACATCAGAATTATGAATTTGCTGCCTCTGTCTCTGATTACTGCTTTATGCTAACATGCAACCACAGAGCCAACAGGTGGTAATTCAAGCATTAGGATCAGTGTCACCCCCATGGAAGACTCAGACTGAGTTTCTCTTGCCTGGCTTTGGTGTAGCCCAGCACTGGCTATTTCAGGAGTAAACCAAAATATGGAAGATACCTCTCCCACACTCCATGTGTGCATGTGTCTTTCTGTCTTTCAATTAAATAAATAGATCAGATTTTAAGTCAAAAGACAACAGCAAAAGTAGTCAATATTTACACATATTCTATACTCTAATTTCAGATCCTGTCACTCTTTCAGTTGCACTGTTTTTAAAATGAGACACTAAACTATTCATAGCATTAATTTCCTCAATAACATTGATGCTTGTTTTATAAAAAAATTACAGATTGGAAAATTTGTTTTATTTTTAATTTACTTTGATCAACTTTTCCAAAGCGGTTCCACCAAAAACTTTCAGTTGGGAAACAAGACACCCGTTATAACCCATAAGCTATAATCTAAAAGCTAATTCTTATTCGGATATTTATTTATTTATGTAAAGGGCAATGATGCTAAGAGAAGAAAACAGAGATTTCATCCACTGGTTTACTCCCCGAGGTGGCCACAACAATTTGGGCTGGTCCAAGCCAAAGCCAGAACCAGGAAATCCTTCATGTTTCTCCCATGTTTAGTGACAGTCGAAGATTCAGGGCCATGTTCCACTGCTTTATTAGACATATTAGCATTGAATTGATCAAAAGTTAGAGCAGCCAGTGCTCCAAAGGGGGTGTGATGTCACAGGCAGCAGCTTACCTGCCCCTCATCTCTATTTTTGATGTTTCTTTTGTTTTGTTTTGCTTTGTTTAAGGATGAACATATTTTATCTCCTTGCTCTGATTTTGGCTTACTGTTGAAGTCAACTTTACCTTTGCTAATTCAGGTTCTAAAGCAGTTTTTAGAAAAATTTTTTAGAATATTCCACAATAATGTTCACATATTTTTTCTTTGTATTTACTTGATCACTGTGGCCTAATAAGAGTATTCAAATACTGGAAAATGACAGTGAACATTGTTGACTAATACTGATATAATGAGATTCCTGCTGCTTACTTCCTTCAGAGTGGATAACTGACTTTCAAGTATCAAAATATATGAGCTCTGAATTCTCAGATTCTGTAAGTGTTCCGTACTGGTAGGCACATTACACAGACAAAAAGCAACTATCAGCTAGCCTGCCAACCCGTGAAAGGAAAAGACAAAATTATACCTTGGATTCTATACTTTTTCCACTCTTAGGGTCCTTAAATTACAGAAAATTTTGGTTATGGAGGGTACAAATTGAGATATGCTTCAAAGATTGAATTACTCAATCATTTGAATCCTTTTCTGTCAAATCAGGAAAGAAAATCAGACAACCTTAGCCACTTAGAACCTCGGCTGACATAAGCCTCTGTATGCTTTGGGCATCACCTCTGCAGAAGAAGGATAGGTGAAATAAAGTTGCCATCTATAAAAACAATAACACATTTATTTAATGGCTTCGAGTTTCTAAAATATGCATTTATTTTCATTGAGTTTGAAAGACACAGAAACAGAATGATAAATACCCACTGGTTTACCTCCCAAATTAATACAGTACTCCAGGCTGATCCAAACAAAATCCTTGAACTTGAACTCAGCCCAAGGTTTCCCAGTGGGTGGCAGGGACCCAATTACTTGAGAAATGATTTGCTGCCTCCAAGGTATGTACATTAGCAGAAAGATGGATCCTAAATGGGTAGCCAGAACTCAAATGAGACACTCTGATATGGGATGTCACAAACTACAACTGCTGCCTCATATGCCAACCCTAGACATACTAAAAAAAAAAAAAAGAAGAAGAAGAAAATACAATTACAGCTTAACAACTATAGAAAATATGACCATTATTTTAAAGAACTACATTCAAAAATGCAAGTCATCAATACTAAGGTTGTGACTAAAGTAAAAGAAATGTACAAAAGGTAGAGAAAACACAGTGAAATCCAAAACAGGCACATCAGTACATGAGAACAACACATTTTCATCTTCTTGATATTGTTGGCCTCTGTCCCATACTACTAATTACTTCTCAGCTCAAATAAGCAAAATCGTTAGTGATTTACTCTGCAATAAGTGAAAAGTATATCTCTTTACTTTTCTTTCCCTGTGGAAAATTGTCTGCACATGCCACAATACCAAGCAAGTTTATTCTTAACAGCATGCCTCTGCAGACATTTTATGGTAGTGTAGGGAACATTAAGTGTTTGATTAATAAATAATTATAACTGTGTGTCAAATCTTCAAAGGGATTTTATTTACAAGAGTCTTTTGACAGGACTTTGGAAGCAATATATTTATACATTTTAATTTATACTGACTTCAGAAGTGAACTACAAATATTTACATATTCTATGTATACTTTACCTATAGAGCTATTTTATCCATTATCAGCACACAGCCACTTCTAAGGGGATAAAAATGCACTAAATAGCTTAGCAGCAGGAAAACATAATAAACAACAATGTAGAGCAGAAGGTGAGGCATATTCTAAACAAAAAGAATCAGAATTAGAGAAAGAGTTTTAAATTAGATGTAATTTGATCACTCAGCTGGAATTTGTGTTAACAGAACTGGGATTTTTTGTTGTAGAAAAGAACTTTCAGATATTTCATTATCAAAGCAAGCAGACAATCCTATTTCAGTCTTTTCCTATGTTTCTGTCTCTGCTTAAACGCACAAGGCAATATAAGCTTAGTGTATCCATGAGGGTGCCATGCCAGTATATTGGAATGATTACTTCACTTACTGTGTGGTATAGTCATGCTGAACCTTGGTTCTGAATTTTCTGGAGAGGCTCCAAAATTTCCGTTTGTTACCAGAAAGACTCAGTGGATTCTTTCCTCATCTTAATACAAAAATAAAAAGCTGGGAATCAGTTGAAGTCAAAGAAATTTTATTTGGAAAGTGGCCAGGTGGATTTAGAAAGAAGAGGGGAGGGGAAAGCACCTCCTGGGAGAGAGCCAGGAGAAGGGGTGACTGTTGAAGAGAGGGAGAGACCCCAAAGTGTTTTGGTAGGATCTTGGGATTTTAAGTGTTCTCTGACCCCTTCTTATTGGGTGGGAACCTGAGGGGAAGATGTTCCCCATTGGTGGCCTCTCAAGCTGATAAGAAATGGCTGGACAGTTCCTGTGTCACCCAAGTGAAGATGTGGCCAAGATTTTAGTGGGCTTGGATGGTCTCAGACTGGTCTCAATCTAGCCAATCCTATGTACTAGATTACAAAGTTTTATGATCACTGTGAACAGGAAGGAAGGAAGGAAGGAAGGAAGGAAGGAAGGAAGGGAGGGAGGGAGGGAGGGAGGGAGGGAGGGAGGAAGGAAGGAAGGAAAGAAGGAAGGAAGGGAGAAAAAGACTGCTTCTAGTTACATTTCTACTAACCATTGCATGTCCCAAAATATCACTTAAGCAACTGAAATAGAAGTACCTGCCTCCTGTTTATGCAAATACATGAATGCTAAAATGTCAAACAACTCTCTTTCCAAAAACCAATTGGAATAAAGAAGGATATCATTGCAAAGAATACACATACTGGTACTAGTAATGTTGGGATTTCTACCTCTGTCAGTCCTGGCTTTGTGTGATCCTGGGCAAGCTATGTCTCAGCTTCTTCTAGAAAATAGGCTTGATAAGAATGGAAATTTTTCACAGAGGTGTTAACAGCAACATAAGTGAGCTTATTTAAGTGCAAAGCCCCCAAGATATCATAGAACAGGAAAATTAACATTTGTACTGGTTAAGTAAATGCAGTAATTTTTTCCAGCTGCCATTCATTCCCTGTCTGTACTCTAATTAATTAGCATCCTGATAAATGGGTTTTATTCTGATTAAGAATGTGAGAAGCATGATTTCTGGACAGACAGTGAATGAAAAACAACATCCACAATTTACTTTTTATTATGAAGGGTTGTAGCTAGAGAAACTATACTGCCTGGGTGCATACCATCACTTCTCCCATTATTTGGCATCCTTCTGTGCCTATTTGCTCTAATGCTAATGATTACTTAGAAGTTAAATCAACTAATTTTAAAAAGCATCAAAATAGTTTCTGACACATATGACATACTATGGAAACGCATATATAGCTAACATACTAAAGCTTTTGTTAACACTACTTGGGAGAGTTGGAGATAGACTAGAAGAGAAATAAAATCACTGTCCGGAAGAAATGGATGAACCTGTTTCCAGTCTTCATTCAAACAGTAAGTTTCTCCTCCTGTGAAAAGAAATTTAATTCTCCCTCCTCACATACCCTTGCTATAGTGAGCAGAAACATTGATTCTCCCAAGAAGAAACGTGTCAAATGTTTATCTTAGAGACAGACGGTTGAGGAGTATGCAGGTCTAGATAATAATAATCAAGAATTCTGAAAGCAAGCTAACTCTCCAGTAGAAACCAGTTGTTAAGCAGTCAGTGCTTAATAACTACTCTTTGCGTAAGCACAGTTTTGAAAAACCCTAACATTTAATAGAATAGGTTTGAGTGACTTGGATGAATGAGAGCAGTTACACACTGAGGAAACTGCATCAGAATGGGAGAATCCGTCATGAATCAACATCCAAATTCTTAGGAGCTTGAAAACTGTTACCCATGAATAAACAAGATAGAGCTCTCAGATTAAAATGTAACCTCTTCATTGTCCAATAGTCACAGAACACCAACTGAAACAGTCCTATCTATCAAGTATTGTAAAGGAGAGTTGCTGAACTGGCTTGCCTCTACCCGGCTGTTAGACTTGAGATTCTGGTGCTCAGAATGTACAAACTAAGCAGTCTTTACAGTAGCCTCCCTTGATAAGACTTATTTCTGGTGGGCTCTTTGATTTTTCTTGGTATGGTCTTAGTTTCCCATTTGCTTTTCCTTTTCTTTTCAAGAGAGGGAAAAACTTGAACAGATTTGTTGAAGGACTCAGTGAATGGTTCACTAAGAGGATTGTAGATTTTTAATAGAGTCTTCTTTTTCCTTCCCACACAGCTAGCTATTTTCTAAAACCCTAAGTTTGAAGGATTTGAAATAGAACTTTAAATATTATAGAGCTGAATCATCAAAGGGTTTTAAACCAGCCACTGGATGAAGAACAGAAAGAAAGGACCATCTGATCCAATGTCATGAATTCTTAGCAGTTAGAATGGTTCCCCTGGAGCAGAACAGATAAAAACAGGAAAGGAAATGCTTAATTGAACCAAAATAGCCTGCTATGACATACATGGAAATCAAAGCTTTAAAATGACAAATTAAAATAAAGAGTACAGAACGCAAAGGTGATTTCAACTTTCTTTCCTGAAGACTGCTAACTTATCTAGGGCAATGGTACCCAGAGGCTAAGAAAAGCACTGGTCCAATAATGTTTTCAATGCTCCCCTGCAATGTGAGGATGAAGTGATACAACTTATTCAATTTAAAAGATTATTCTTTATTCTGAGAATGTGTTCTGCCTATACTTTCTGTATTAGGGTATCCTGGCTTTGGAAGAGATGGTGATAATCTGTAATATGTTTTGGCTGTTCTTGAATTTTTTATTTCAGTGCCCTCACATACCAAAATTAAATATCAACAACTACTTTGACCTCTAATCAAAAAAGAAAGAATTTTCTGCCATGAAAAAAAAAATCTGAATGCCTCTGTCAGTTCTCTACCAGAGGACATATCAAAATCATCTTGGAGCAGTTTGGAAATAGACTTTACCCCTTCTCTCCATTGTGAGTTTCAGGGGAAGTAAAGTGGAAAGAAGTGGAGGTCATGTAGAACATTTTTAAATCAGAATCTGAGACAGAGTCTAATGGATATCTACTCCTCTCAGGAGAGAATGGTCAATTGTCATTGCAGAAATATCCAAACGTTTTTACATTTTAAATCATTTTCTCTAGAATGTATTCACTTCTGTGGACAAAGACAGAAGAATTTACAATGGATCTTTCTAAATAAAATGAATAATATTTCAAGAAAGAAGTTTCTCTACTTCACATAAAAAGATCTTTGAAGGAGAAGCTTCAAGCAAATGACAGTTCTCTTCATAAAGAAATCATAATATTAACACTCTAGGGATATAGCAAATATATACTTGACTGTGTCGGGAAGCTAAAAAAAGTCCTTGAGCTAATTTTAATGGAAAAATTTCTATATACAAGCTGAATAAGACGACATACTACATAAATATAAATGTATTGAGTTCTATAAAGCTGGATGAAAGAATGTTAAAAATATTCAAACTATGCTCGATGGGTGAATATGTAAAAGAAAATCTAGAATTTATTTTTTGGTACTATAAACAATGTAAAATGTTTAAGTAACTGAGTTTCTCACTATTTTTTTTATTTATTTATTTTAATTATTTATTATTTAACTTCATTAATTACATTGTATTATGTGACACAGTTACATAGATACTTGGGTTCTCCCCACCCCTCCCCAAACCCTCCCACCATGGTGGATTCCTCCACCTTGTTGCATAACCACAGCTCAAGTTCAGTTGAGATTCCCCCATTGCAAGCGTATACCAAACATAGAGTCCAGCATCTTATTGTCCAGTCAAGTTCAACGGCTTCTTAGGAAGACCCTCTCTGGTCTGAAGACAGAGCCAGCAGAGCATCATCCCAGTCAATTGAAAGCTCCAACATACCATCAGCAAAAATTTACATCATTATGGAATTAATTGACATAGTAATGAGTAACCAATATGTTAAAAGTAAATGCGAGTTCTTAGCCACCTTCTGTGACCACCTCACCTATACTTCAATTTTAGTTTATACACAACATATAACATTCAAAACATAACATGTTATACATAACATCATATCATCTTAAATTAAGGCAAACATGTGGTATTTAACCTTTTGGGATTGGCTCATTTCCCTTAGCATTATGGTTTCCAGTTTGGCCCATTTGGCCACAAAGAACTGCATTTTGTTTTTTTTAATAGCTGAGTAGTATTCCATGGAGTAGATGAACCATAGCTTTCTTATCCAATCCTCTGTTGATGGGCATTTTGGTTGCTTCCATGTTTTTGCAATTACTGATTGTGCTGCTATGAGCATAGGAGTGCATGTTGGTTTCTCATAAAACAAGTGTTCTGGATATATTCCTAGGAGTGCTATTGCTGGATCATACGGTATGTTGAATTTGAGTTGTTTGAATGTTCTCCATACTGATTTCCATAGAGGCTGTACCAGCCTGCAGCCCCACCAGCAGTGGAGTAGGGATCCCTTTTCCCCGCAACCTCGCCAACAAGTGTTGTTGGTGCTTTTATTCATGTGGGCCAGTCTTACTGGCGTTAGGTGGTACCTCATTGATGTTTTAATTTGGATTTCCCTTATTGCCAGGGAACTTGAGCATTTTTCCATATGTTTATTTGCCATTTGGGTTTGTTCCTTTGTGAAGTGTTTGCCCATTTCCCGTGCCCATTTCTTGAGTGGCTTGTTTGTTTTGACATTTTGGTTGTTTTGTAGCTCTTTGTATATTCTGGAGATCAGCCCTCTATCACCTATGTCGTGTGCGAAGATCTTCTCCCATCCTGTGGGTTGCCTTTTTACTTTGTTGATTGTTTCTCTAGCTGTACAGAAGCTTCTTAGTTTGATGAGGTCCCACTTGTTTATTTTGGTCTTGATTTCTACTGCATCTGGAGTCTTTTTTAGGAAGTGAGGGCCTACCCCTAAGTGTTCCATTGTGTTTCCAACATTTTCTTCCAAAAGTTTGAAGGTTTCTGGATGTAGGTTTAGATCTTTTATCCATTTAGATCTGATCTTAGTGTATGGTGAGAGATGTGGATCTATTTTTTTGTTTCTGCAGGCTATTAACCAGTTGTCCCAACAGCATTTATGGAACAGACCTTCCCATTTGCCTGGATTGTCGTTTGTCTTTTTGTCAAAGATTATTTGGCTGTATCTGTGTGGGTTTCCTTCTGGTGTTTCTATTCTGCTCCATTAATCTTCCTCTCTATCTTTGTGCCAGTACCACGCTGTTTTCATAACCACTGTTTCAGTTATGGGTTTCTTCAGGTCGTTTGTTGCCTCTGGGCTAAGTTTTGGCAGGTGGTAGAAGTCTAAGAACTTTTCCATTTCTTGGTGATCTTCTGATTTGTTGGAGTACAGTGCTTTGTAGTAATTTCTAATTATGGCCTTAATGGATGCGGTGTCTGTTGTTATGTTGTCCTTTTCATCTTTGATGCTGTTAATTCTTGCTTTCTCTTGTTTTTTCTTTGTCAGTCGGGCCAGTGGGGTGTCTATCTTGTTTATCTTCTCAAAAAACCAGCTTTTTGATTCATTGATTTTGTGTATGGTTTTTTTTATTTCTATCTGGTTGATTTCCTCCCTTGTTTTGATGATTTCTTGTTTCCTATTGTGTGTGGGGCTCTTCTGCTGTTGTTTTTCCAATTCCTGGAGGTGTGTGTTTAGTTCCTGTATTTGGCGCCTCTCTTGGGCCTTGACATGAGCTCCAATTGCGATGATTTTACCCCGTAGCTCTGCTTTGGCAGTGTCCCACAAGTTTTGGAATGTTGTGTCAGAGTTTTCATTGGTTTCCATAAATTTTTTGATCTCATCTTTAATTTCTTCTCTGATCCATTGTTCGTTTAATAGCATATTGTTCAGCCTCCAAGAGTTTCTGTATTTCCTGGGGCATTTTGAATTGCTGATTTCCAGCTTCATTCCGTGGTGGTCTGAGAGGGTACATGGTATGATTCCTATCTTTTTGAAGTTATTTAGGTTTGCTTTGTGTCCTATCATGTGGTCGATCCTGGAGAAGGTGCAATGCACTGCTGAAAAAAATGTATAATCTGTGGGCTTAGGGTAAAAAATTCTATAAATGTCAACCAAGTCCAGTTGTTCTATTGTTTGTATGAGCTCTGTTGTTTCTTTGTTGAGTTTTTGTTTTGTTGATCTGTCTATTGTTGTTAGTGGGGTGTTAAGATCACCCACTATTATTGTGTGCATATCTATGTCTCCCCTTAAGTCCGTGAGTAATTGCTTCACGTAGCTAGGTGCGTTTGAATTTGGTGCATATATGTTCACAATGGTAATTACTTCCTGATGGATCAGTCCCTTCACCAATATATAATGTCCTTCCCTGTCCTTTTTGATGTATGTCAGATTGAAGTCCACATCATCTGAAATTAAGACAGCTACCCCAGCCTTTTTTTCTCGTCCATTGGCATGAAATATCTGTTTCCAACCTTTCACTTTCAGCTTCTTAGAATCTCTTCTGGTTAGATGTGTCTCTTGTAAGCAACAGATAGTTGGGTGCTGTTTGATAATCCATTCTGTTAATCTATGCCTTTTGATTGGTGAGTTCAGGCCATTTGTGTTAAGAGTTAAAATTGAGAGGTTGTGATTTTGCCCTGCCATACTTGTTTTTGTGGGTGTTGATATCTGTGTAATTGCCCTTCCTTGTGTGGACTTTAGTGGGGAGATCTTCCTGTTTGCCATCTTTGCTTATGATTCACTTCCTTTTTTTCTGGATTTAGTGATTTCTAAGGAGATTTTGTAGAGCTGGTTTTGTGCTGGCATATTCTTCTAATTTCTCTTTGCTGTGAAAGTATTTGATTTCGTTCTCAAATACGAATGAGATCTTTGCTGGGTACAATATTCTTGGTTGACAGTTGTTCTGATTCAGGATTTGGAAGATCTTTGTCCATTCTCTTCTTGCTTGTAAAGTCTCTTCAGAGAAGTCAGCAGTGATTCTGATTGGTTTTCCCTGGTATGTGATCTTTTCTCTGCTTCGTACTTGTCTTAGGATTCTTTCTTTGTCTTCGTTGGAGTGGAACTTGAGCACCATATGTCTGGGTGAAGATCGCTTTGGGTCATATCTGCTGGGAGTCCTCTGACCGTCCTGGATTTGGGCTGGGTTCATGTTCCAAGTGTTTTGAAAGTTTTCCTGTATAATTTCGTCGAGCACCATTTGCATTCCTGACTCTTTTTCCGCTCCTTCAGGAAGGCCAATAATCCTAATATTTGATTTTCTGAGGTTGTCTTTCATTTCTTGTATGGTCTTATTGGCTTTGTTCAGACTTGTCTCCAGCTGTTTAATGAAATGGGTATGTTCGTTTTGTGTGTCTTCCGTTTCAGAGATCCTCTCTTCTGCTGTATTTGTTCTGTTGGTTAGGCTCTCAATTTTGCGCTCTAAGTCAAGGATTTTACTTTTCATTTGTTGTATTTCTGAGGCTATGTGGTTCTTGAATTCCTTGAAGTCCTCCCAATTCTTCTCATTGTCTCTGACATATTTTAACATTATTTTTTTGAATTCCTTGTCTGGTAGATCTTCTTTGTCTTCATCTCGCATCTCCGAAATAGACATTGGCTTTTGATCCTTTATTGGTAGTGTGTTGGCACTCTCATCTGGATCATTACCTTTTCTGGTATTTCTTCCCATTGTGTTAGTGTTTCTTTTTTGAGAGACCTAGGCACCAGTGTGCTGAGGGGTCTCCAAGCACTATCCTGTAGAGATCGGAGTCTGCAGGCGTGGAGTAGCAGGGTGTGGGAATTTTCAAGGCACTTTTGGTGCGTCTCCAGAACACTGGACCTCAGGCCGCCACTTCCAGGGCCCAGCGGATTCAAAGCACACTCTCAGCTCGTCCCCTACAGGTATGCTACCACAGGGCGTGGGGGAGTGAAGGCACTCTCTGTGCGCACCCCCCTGTGCGCAGGATCACAGGGCTCGGAGGATTCTAGGTGCTTTCTCGGTGTGTCCCCAGTGCCAGGGACTGCAGGGCGTGGAGGTTCCAGGTGCTCTCTGGGAACGCCTCCTGCATGCGGGTCCACAGTGCTCTCCTGGTTCGTCTCCCAAGCATGGGACTATAGGGCGTGGGGTGTTCCAGGTGCTCTCTGGAAGCGCCTCCTGCGCAGGCCCGCCCACCCCAGCGCTTGCAGGGGACCGACCACCCCAGCGCTAGCACGGGACTGCCCAGCCCAGAGGCGTGCTTGGGTTCCTGTGGGATAGCACCGCACAGCTGAGTGCCAGACCGCAAAGGCACGGGGGAGTATTCAGTGTGCCTTTTGCTTTTCTCCCAGACACAGTTTTGGCAGTTTCAAGGCACTCGCCTGGTGTCTCTAGACGCTGGAGTCTCGGGGGGGAGGGGCGGGGAGACAGGCACTAATTGTGTTCAGGCTCTGTGCATGCCCCTGGGGGGCCAACTCCCGAAGCCTCCAACCCACCACTGTCCCCACCCAACTCACTCAAACCTCAGGTTCTTGCAGTCTGCCTCTTCCTCTGGTGGGAACCCTAGCCGCGGGTGCGTCTCCCGGCTACTGCGTCCGTTGTTGGTCCTGGCGGGTGTAGGCGGATGGAACCTGGAGGCTGCGGGGCTTGCAACTTGGGTGGGCGGATGCCGGCGGGTCCCGATGACTCAGGGTCCTGGTGTCCGCAGCGGGCGCAGGTCCTGGCGGGTCCTGGTGACCAGGGTGAGCAGATGCCAGCGGGTCCCAATCACTGCCGGTCCTCACGGCCACAGCGTCTGTGGGTCGGTCTGCGGCTTTCAGCGTCTGCACTCAAAGGTGACTCAGCAGGTCAGGAGCGGAAAGTTGTCTTCCCTGCCCTTTGTTTTGTTTTTCCCTGGTTGCTCTTCCGAGTTGTGTGGATTTTTTTGGCTCCACACTGTCCAGGGAACTTCACGTTCTTCTCCCTGTAGTTCTATGCTGCTCCACTTACGCTTTTGTCGCGTTCTAGCCCTCTCTGTGAGCTCTCTCACAGTCTTCCTTCTATGTCGGCCATCTTTCGAATCTCCCCTAGTTGCTCACTATTCTTGCAGAGATCTTTGTCTGCTATAATTTCTTCTAATCAAGTTAGTTCCCTCATTAGCCTGTAATATATACATTATTTATGTAATAATTGTTATTCTGACTAGCCCTACACTCTTGGTCTTCCATTTCCTCTCCCCTACCACCTCCCTGAGAACATAGAGTATATCTCCACACTTCTACTGCAGTCAATATTCTGATGCCCATCTTTATATGAACTCTGAGCTCTCAGTATGTGCCAAGCATTTGCTTGGCCCCAAAACCATGAAGCATAATTATAGATTTTAAACAGATTATTATTTGGAATCTGTGGCTTGGAAGAAATCCTGAACAGAAGTAGGGGGACTCATAAGGTGGACACTATAAAAATCTAAGACAATAATTGCCAATATGTGTTCCTCAAACCTACAAAATCAGTATTTTCTGACAGTTTGCTATAAATGCAAATTTTAGGCCTTCTTCCAGATCTGCAGAATTCCAAACTACAGGCTATATCTCAGTAATCTATATTTTGGCAAGTCTTCTGAATGATGCTACACATGTTGAATTGTGTCAATCACTCTAGAAGAGACCAGTGATGGGAGACAAGCTTGTTGGTAAAGGGCAAGAACAGAAACATATTTTCCAGATGTTACAGAACCAAAAGACATTGTATATAATTAAATGCAGAGAATGAGTGAAAATAAAATGTTTAAGTTTATGACCTATGTGACAGATGTTTAATATTGACTTTCGTAAATGTAAGAATGTATTAACAGATTGATTTTGATGTGGTCATTAATGAAAATAGATTTTTTTTTCATACTAGAATGTGTCAAATCTGAAATATTGTCAAATCTGAAACCAGATTGGGGTGTTGTGGCTAGATCAGGACAAGAAAGTAAAATAAGATAATAGTGATTTTAGGAATTAATAAACTGGATAGCCAAAACAATGGAATCAGAGTAGTCACCTAAGTATTTCAGAAGGAAAGGAAATGAATTAAAACCTGGTAAACATCAACTTAAATAATTAGGAAATTTCAGAACCTATAAAAGACAAAACCAGGATGGAGAGCAGGCCATGCAGGGCTAGGCTACCACACCTACTGTTTTACACAAGCCAGGGATGAGAGCAGACTGAGCAGGGCCAGGTTGTAGCACGCGCCAGTAAGAGTTGGGACTGAGGACCGGCTAGACCAGGCCAGGCTGCAGCATCTAAAAGCAAAGGCCAAGACAGGTGAAGGGTTATGCCAAGCTGGGTCAGAACAACCAGTGGCAAGTGCAAGATCTGTGGCCTGGATGAACAGCTAAGGGGACACACTGGCTGGGTGTAGGTCCCACAGGTGAGTGCAGGGGCAAGAGGGGGGTTGCAGTCTGGTCTGGACATGGATTCACTCTCCCTCAGCATGGGTGTGGACTGGTTCTGGGGTATGCAAGACTGGGCTAGACTATAGCACGCATTGGAGCTTGTGAGAACCAGGATGGGCATAGGATGGGCTGGGCTAGGTCTCTGTCCCTGCTGAGCAGTGCATAAACTGTGTCTGGGCATGGACCGGGCTTGGCTGGACTGTAGCACCAAACAGTAAGAACTGGAATGGGTGATGGCCGATCAGGAAAGGTCACTGTTCCTACTAGGACAGGAAGTGAACTAAGTAGGGCTGGCTCACTGACCTAAAGGTATGTGTGAGATATAGCACTGGGAGAGGTTCTGATGGAAGAACTTGGGAAACTTCTCTGTCAGAACACAGTCCCTGCAGGTGAGTGTAGGAACCAAGAAAGGGAGCAACCCAGACCAGACCAAGGAAAGGTGGCATGAGCTTACCTTTGGCTCAGGCCTGGGGCAAGCCAGGCTAAACCAGCTCATATCATCTGCTGGCAAATCCAAGAGCCAGAATGGTGTGTGGATCATGCCAGGTCAGGACGCAATACCAGCCAGTTCACATTAGGACTGGGACTGGCTGGTCTGACTAGGCTGTAGTCACCACCAGTATGAGCTGAAACTGGAGGCAGGCCAGGCTGGACTAAGCTACAGGACTCACTGGCAAATGTCGAGGTGAGGCTGGCCATACTAGACTGGGTCACAGCACCCAACCAGCACATGAGAGACATGGGGGAGAGTGAGCAAACTCAATAGGAGCCTGCAGGGAACTCCCCTGCCAGGCCATTATTCGTACTGATGAGCATGAAAGCTGGGATTAAGGGCAGACCAGGCTATGCAGGGCTACAGCACCTGTTGGCCTGCATGTAAGATGAATACGGGACAAGCCAGGCTGGACAGATTGTACCTACTAGTGCATGCATAAGCCAGAGGATTGGTTGAGCTTTGCCACAGCATCAGCTAGCAGATGCTGGCACAGGGGAAAAACTGTCCAGCTGAACTGCAGAACCACCTAGAGAGTGCAAGATTCGCAAGTGGGAGTGGGCCCAGTAGAACAACAGTAGACACCTCACTCTTTGGTTGCCATCTCCCACTGTTGAGCATGAGAACCAGGGCTGGGGGCAGAAATGGCACCCTACACAGAGTGGCACCTGCCGGTACATGTGTGGGCTGGATAGTGGGGCTGGTTTGGATGAACTAGGCTTCAATGCCCATTGACATGTACAAGAGCTAAATGGAAAGTGGGATAGACAGAACCAGTCTGCTGTACTACTGGCAAGCACATTAACTAAGGCGGGGGGTTGGGGTCTGGTGTGGGTTATTGTGTGTCACTCGACTAGGCTGCAGTTCCACTGGTTAGTATCAAGGCCGAGTATATGGTGGGCAGGATTAGGCTGGGTTCCCATATCCTTTCGTTTGCCTAGAAGACAGGGCTGGACACAGAACTGACCCAGAAAACACAACTACCTGTGAGTGCTTAGGCTGATTTGGGTGACAGACTGTGCTGGACCCTATATTAGCATGCACACACAAGAATCAGGACTGGGATCACCTCAGATGAGGTTTCTTTGGCGCTTCCCCCTCAACTGAACTACTGGACTCAGAACTCCAACCATGGAGAGAATTGCAGGTTCCATGGTCTCACTGTGGAATGCATGTGTCAGAGCTGGGCCTCCTCAGTGACTTCGAGAGGGCAGTGGACAGCATATCCAGATGCATATGGAGGATATGGCAATATATTGGAATCTGCAGAGCACACCTGGTACTAAAACAGAGGATGAAGGATAGAACAAATTGATCAATTACTCCAGCAAAGATTTGGCAGTGAATAGCTGGCAAACAAAGACTAAGTTTGGATATGTCAGCCAGTGGATTCTGGAGAGATTTCACTGTGATTGGAATAGCAAGATTGGCAGCAAAACAGAACAGTTGAACTATCAAAATGTCTTGAGCAGGACCCTCGGAGCATGCCCCATAATGGGGACCCTGGGATGATTGAAAGGCTGGTTGTGGCTTCTCCCCTTATTTCTCCCTAACCCCAGATACAGGAAGGATAAGAGAGTATGTCGAAACAATTGTCTCATCCACTTTCCTCTAGCTCTTGACCCTCTGCACCCTAATCTAATATGCAAAAATTATCAAAAATAAAATGCATATGATTAAAAAGAAGAAAAAGCACAATAAATAAATAACAAAATATTATAATGGTACTTCAGAAATTCAGCAAGGCAAGATTTTCAAGAAGGAAAAATTAGTCCATAAATTTAAATGCCACATCGAGATTAATATAAGCAGAAGAGCATCCATCAAATTTTAAAATGCAGGCAGTTATGACTTTGTTAAGGAAAATTTCAATTAAAAATCAGATCATAAAAGAGGAACAGAATGAATTAATTTAACTCCAATATCTAAGGTGAGGACTCAGCATCCTCATCTTTACAGCAAGATTCAAACAGTATATAAACAAATTTTCTGGGACTAATCAGAGAATTACAATTTGGGGGTAAGTCATCACCTCAAGAAATCAGAGATATAGAACATTAAGGATGAAAAAAAGGCAGATCTGTATACATGACACATAAACCACTAGAGCCATAAGATGATAGAAAAGTGGATAAAGCTACAACCTGTGACAGCAGTATCATTATGAGCTCCAGTTTGAGTCTTGACTCCCCCACTTTTGATACAACTCCCTCCTAATGCGCTCAGGGAATGGAGGATGGGCCAAGTGTTTGGACCTCTACAGCTATCTGGGAGGCTGGAAGAACTCCTGGATCCTGGCTCCTGGCTCCTGCCTTTGGGGAGGAACCTTTGCTCATTGGGGATTGAGCCAGCAGATCCAAGATCTTTCCATCACTTTCTCACAATGTCGCTCTGGAAATCTGCCTTTCAAATACATAAATATTTTTAAAAGGCTATATTGCTTTTAAAAATGGTCTACTAAATAACATGCTATTAAATGACTAATGTGTAGCTGAAGAAATGAAAATCAAGAACCTTCTTGAAGAAAATGATGGTACCGTATCATATATGAGTCATTGAATGATTTAATCAGAAGAAAGTGTTTTGAAGAGATGAAACTAATAGAGAATAACAAAATCCATGTGATATAGTTTCCGCTAATCTTTGTTGAAGTGTGTCTCCTCCAGACAATTAGCAGATGGGTTTTGTTTTTTAATCCAGTGTACTACTCTATGATGTTTGATTAAGCTTAAGCCATTTACATTCAGAGTTTAATATACATGGGTGGTATTTTGGTCCTGTCATTTTGGCAATGGGTTGTTCATTGGTTTAGTCTTCTGTTGTCATTTTACTGGGATGTTTTTCCCATTTGCCGTTGGTTTTGGTAGGTGCTATTCCTCTTCTCTGCCAAGAGAACATCTTGAAGTATCATTTGTAGGGCAGGTTTGGAAGAGGCAAATTCTTTTAACTTTTCTTTACTGTAGAAGAATTTTATTTCATTTTCAAAGACAAAAGAAAGCTTTGCTGGATATGTTATCCTGGGCCGACAATTTTTTTCTTTTAGAATCTGGAATATGTCACTCCATTCTCTTCTTGCCTGTAGAGTTTCCTGTGAGAGATTTCCTGTGAGCTTAATTAGCATTCCTTTATATGTCAATTGATTTTTTTCACGTGCACATTTAAGGATCTTTTCCTTATGTTCAGTTGAAGAGAGCTTGATGATCATATGTTGTGGTGAAGATCGCTTTTGGTCAAGCCTGTTGGGAGTTCTGTGCCCCTCCTGGAACTTGTTTCCCAATTCTTTCTCTAGGGAAATTTTCCTTTATTATTTCATTAAATACATTTGCAAACTCAGTTTCTCTTACTGCACTTTCTGGGACTCCCATAACTCTGATATTTGGCCTCTTCCTGTTGTTGATTTTGTTTTGTGGCTCTTCATTTAAGGGGATGTATAGTAGCTGTGTAATGGAGACTGTCATATCTAGTAACATGTCATTTAACTTCAGGCATTGTAAATTTCTATTTGTTGATTTTGTATCATGAGTTTTCATTTAAGGGGATGTATAGTAGTTGTGTAATGGAGACTGTCATATCTAGTAACATGTCATTTAACTTCATGGCATTGTAAATTTCCTCTTTTCTTTCTATTGTTGATTTTGAAACATGACTTTTCATTTAAGGGGATGTACAGTAGCTGTGAAATGGAGACCAACATTCAGATGTGAGGATGTAGTGTGGTATGCATTTCTGCTTCCAGACAAAGATGGACTTACAATGAAACTGTTTACTATTTCTTGACAATAGGATTCTGGACTCTGTGTCATTGTCCAGGCCCGCAATGATGGACATATGACTGAGTATGAAGAACTATATGTTAGTAATGATATAGAGAAACTGGGGGTGGGAGGGAACTTGGGAGGGGATAAGGGAATATGAAACTGTACTATAAAATAATAATAAGAATAAAATGTATTTAAAAAAAAAAAGACTCAGGCCCTAAGTCACCAAGTCAAGCCACAGTAGTTGCTAATGTATTACATCCTGTTTCATAAAAGCTAGCATCTCTAAAATGTTTGAACTAATATAGATTTTTTTTGATAATTTAATAAACTTCCACTAAGTTCATTGGTGAAAAAAATAAAAATAAAAATGGTCTACTAATAATGTGTTTTTTTTAAGTATATAAAGTATATATACTGGTTTTTGCTAATTGCTTGAGTATGAATATGGAACAGACAACTGAGACAAACACCTGAGAACCCAAGTCTTGCAATGGCCACCAAGTAAAAACCTGCATTAATAGCTGTATTTCAATCTGTTCCTTTTCATCTCTTGGTAAAAAAGAATTCAACTCCAGGATTATGAGTATGGCCAAATACATAACACCAGCACTGGGAAGACGGCATTGATAAGATTCTATAAGTCAGGGCCCAGCAGCGTGGCCTAGCAGCTAAAGTCCTTGTCTTGAATGTGCCCGGATCCCATATGGGCGCCCATCCAGCTCCCATATGGGCGCCCATCCACTTCTCATCCAGCTTCCTGCTTGTGGCCTGGGAAAGCAGTCAAGGATGGCCCAAAGCCTTGGGACCCTGCACCTCTGTGGGAGACCTGGAAGGAAGTTCCAGCCTCCTGGCTTGGGATCGGCACAGCACCGGTCGTTGTGGTCACTTGGGGAGTGAATCATTGGATGGAAGATCTTCCTCTCTGTCTCTCCTCCTCTCTGTACATCTGACTTTGTAATAAAAAATAAATAAATCTTTTTTTAAAAAAAAAGAATCTATGGACCACATATTATGCACTCTCGTACTGTTGTAGGAGGCAGACGTTGTTCTATGAAGAGGGTGGAGAATCCCTGAATTCCCTTGTTAGGATGTGATTAGATTGTTTGAATAATTCTGCAAGATGGCAGTGAGATGAAACCAAATACTCAATGATAAGCAAGAGTTGTATTTGATCCATTTGATAGATTTGTTAGGGAGCTTTTGGAAGAAAGCAGAGTGGGTGGCTATCCTAGCCATATTTTCTCTTTTCTGTATTTATTACTTTACCATTTGTGATCGTACTGACCTTAAAGAACTGGCATGGTCAAGGATTCACTCATGAACATGCCTTTCAAATGTAAGCCAACAAATTTGGACCTGTACTCCAAAACACCTCTTATTGAGTGAGTAAACTCTGCACTACTGTTTCTCAGCTCTATTTGTTAGACAGTTACACATCAGACAAGACATCTCTCAGCCTCTAACCACTGCAGCTATTCCAGCAGCCAGCTCTAATCCTGCTATGCTCCCTGCATGTTTCTCATGGGAACCACAGTGAAGGCACCGTACTCCAGCCCTCACCTTTCACACACCCTGCTAGTATCTGTCACAGCACCTCCCTGTGTGACCGACCCTATGTGATATGTTATGCTGCCCCCGATTCTAGAGACCTATGAGTACAAAACATATTCCTTCATGACAGTTGAATTATTGTCTACATTATTATCTGCAAATTGCAGATACCCTTAAAAGAAATTAAAATTATAGTTAGGCCATCCAAGGGAGATATACTCCAGGTATGCAAAGTTGGTTCAACATTTACAAATCAGTTAATGAAGTACATCACAGCAACAGCCTTAAGAATAAATGCCATACGATCATATCAATTAATACACAAAAGCATTTGACAAAAGTCCAATAGCTTTTCATGATTTTCAAAAAACCTTGTCAACACATATGGAAAAGAAAGTAACATCTTCAACTTGATAAAGAATATCTACAAAACAACCTGAAGCTAACATCATACTTAAGGGTAAGAAACAAAAAGATTTTCCTACTATGATTAGGATTAGGCAAAAATGTTTCCTCTTCCCATTCCTTTTTTAATATTGCACAAGTCTTAGTATATTAAAACATACAAATTATATATAAGCTATATAAATTGCAAATGAAAAAATGAGGTCTTTACAGATTGTGTATGCAGAAAATCTCAAAGCATCATCAACAACAAAGAAAACAAATTAAAAACCCTAGAAATAATCAACAATTATATCAAGGTTTCAGCATACAAGGTTAATGTGCAAAAGCAAATTGTTTTCATTATGCAATCAATGAACAATTAAATCTGAAATTAAAAACATAATATCTTTTACAATAGCACTAAAAAATAGAATAAATAGAAGCCCAACAAAGTATTACCAGGGTTATATGCAAAAAAACATGAAACTATAATAGAAGAAATTAATGAAGAGCTAAATGAATGGAAATGTATTCATTCCTTGTTCAACAGTTGAAAGGCACAATAATTGTAACTGGATTTTATGGAGTCAATAAAATTAAAATCAAAATCTCCACAAGATTTTAGGCAATACTGATAAATTAAATCTGAAGTTTGTAACAATCATGAAAAGTCCCAGAATAACCAACACAGCACTGAAGTAAAAGGAGAGAGGTAAGAGAAAAAGATCCTGAAGGACTAACATTATCCAATTTAGATGTACCATAAAGTTAGTTTGTTTATTGTGTCACCTTAAAAGACAGAGAATAATTGACACTCCATTAATATCAAGAACACTCAATAAATATCATTATCCAACAAGAGGAACTCGAACTTCTTAGCTATGAATCATTTAAAACTGAAACAGAAAATAAGATGAAGAACTCAGCATTATGTCACAATGAGTTACGCAAAGCATGTGATACCCCATGCTGACTGCTCTTTTTCCTATTGAATTTCTTATTAATGTTCTTAGGAAGTCAATAGTTAATGGCTAAAGTGTTTGAGCCCCTGCTATGTGGAGACCTGGATATATGCCTGACTCTTGACTGCAGCCTGGCCCCACTCTATCTATTGCAACCATTTGGAGAGTGAACAAGTAGATGGAATATTTCTCATTCTCTCCCTCTCTCATCTCAAACATACCACACGTACACAGACACTTTAAAAGTATATTGAAGATGAACCTGGAACACTCAGAATATCAGAAAGTGAATAAGTGATCAAAACAAATAACTAATATATCACACTAGAGAAATCTTTCAGGCACTCCACTCTGGGTTTATCTCTACTGGGTGTCATTGCACTTGCTGAGTACAACGTATTACAAAGCACTCTGTTCTCAGAGGAAGAATATTACAGTCTGAGTGGTTCTAGACACATTCTGCTTGTCTCAGGATGTCACATCCTTGGTACATTCAGTAGTTATTCTGAGAACTGCAAGTGAGAGTGAGAAGATTTGCAGTGGCCAAGGCCATCTTAAAAGTTGCCCTTCTACATGCAAACTGACCCACAGAGAAACAGCAGTTAAGGAAAGAAGTCAGGTTTAGTAACCAGGATTCTCAAATAAAGGCAGTGAAGACAGAGGTCAGAAATACCTTAAAAGTGATTATCTCACACTAGACAGACTTAAATTTCCTTTTTAAATGTCTGATTCACAATCAAATGAATGACAAGGAAGCCTAGATATTGTACCAAATCATATAATTTTAACTTTGTTTTATTTGATATCAGAAATTAACTGATTATCTCATCCAATAATTATTAAATTATTTACTAAAGAAATTTGAGTTGTTTATAAACACATGATAGAGGACTAACATTAGTACCAAATGTATTCAAAAAGTTCAAGAAAACTGTGTATTATTAAAGAACAGTGCATGTATTTCAAAATATTTTACACAAAAATAAATTCAAAATATTCTAATATCTGAGCAGAGTATAATTTGACACACTAAGAAAGATAGCAATTTCAAAAGACTTCCTACCAGGGCAACATGAATTCCATGAACAAAATATTTACAAAAAAAATTAAAGCCAAACATAGATGAAAGAATGGTAAATCCACTGATACCTTGTGAAGATTTTATAAGGATAATGAGCAACCCACCAAAAGCAGGTTAGACATGAATAACTGATTTTAAGAAATAAAAAGATGATGATATTCATTTGGGGAGGGCTGAATAGTATTCCATTGTGTATGCACCACATTTTTTATCCATTCATCCACTGATGGGATTCTGGGTTGGTTACATATCTTAGCTATTGTAAATTTCACTGCTATAAACATGGGGTTTCAAGTAACTCTCTTGTATATCTATTTCATTTTGTATGGCTATATTCCCCGGAGTGGGATGATGGGTCATATGGCAGATCTATTTTCAAGTGTCTGAGGAATCTCCATATTGTCTAATACTATTTGCACTAATTTATATTGCCACCAGCAGTGGATTGGAACCCTCGTTACTACCACCACCATTTTATATGTAAACATATCATGACAAAGCAAACACGGGAAAAAGAAAGTAAATAAGATTAAATATAAATATAATAATAGTGGATATCCCACTATTGGACAGAAGTACACACACATACAGTTTACAGCAGTTTTTCTCAGCATGCTCATTTCACAGTGATTGCATTTTTTGTGCTCTGTGTATTATTTGTCACAGAGAACATACGATATTTATCTTTTTGGGACTAGCTTATTTCAGTGAACATAATAATTTGGGAAACAAAAATGGGGGGAAATAGGGATGCAGTTACATAACTCCTAAGCTTCTAAATCTGTATCATTGTGAAGAATGTTAAATTTATCCATTTTATATAAATTTAAAAGTAATAACTAAAAACAAAAACAAAAGCAACAAAAAATAAATGAAAAGATAATGTTGAAAATGAACTTCACGGTTACAGAATTTCCACATCAATTGATGGAAAAGAAATTAATATTATCAGTCCCTAACAGCAGATGAATAACAGTACAACCATACACCAACAACAGAGGCAACTGTTGTAGCAGAGTGTGACATCACCACTTGGGACACCAACATCATATACTAGAGTGACTCAGATGAACTCACTCCCACTTCCAATTTAGCTGCTCATTACTGTGCGTGGAGGCAGCAAATGATGGCCCAAGTGTTTCCGTTCCTGACACTCATGTAACTCATGTAGAAAACCCACATGGAGTTCCTGGGCTCCTGGCTTCACCTTTGCTCAGTCTCAGCTGTTGCAGAACCTGGGGAGTGTCTCTCTCTCTCTCTCTCTCTCTCTCTCTTCCCCCAATACACTACCATTTTCTGTTTGTCTCACTTTACAATAAATAAATGAAATTTTATGCCATTATCCAAAACCAAGAACATCTCAGTTGGTTCTACCTACAAAGTTACTCCTGAAAAATGAACACAGATCAACATTACTACTCAATGTGTCAAAACTGCTGTGCCCTGATCAGCTACAGACAATAGCAGTGTTTCAAAGGAAACTTCAAATAATTAAAACAAGATTCTGAAACATATCTTAGAAAAACTGTAATTGGACATAAAACATGGCTTGAACAATGTGATCCTGAAGACAAAGCAGAATGAAGTACTGAATACCAAGGGGAGGAAGTGATCCAGTCGAAGCAATAGTGGGTCCGTCGAAAGTAAAGTTACAGAAACAGGTTTTTGTGATGTTCTAAGTATTTTGTTTACTGACTTTCTGGAGGACCAAACATTAAAATCAGCTTGTCAGTAGAATATTTTGAGAAAGACATTTAAACTTTCACAGAAAAACATACAGGAGTGCTTCACCACAACAATCTTCCAGTTCATGCTTTTAGGGAACAAGGATAATTTCATGAGAGTTTCAACGGAAACCACTAGGTATTCACTTCCTAGTGCTTATTTGGCACCTCATAATCTCGTTTTGTTTCCAAATATCAAAAATTTTATAAAGGACACCTGCTTTCCTTCAATTAACAATGTCAAAAAAAAAACTTTGTAGATACGTCAAAGACCCCAAGATGCTAAGTTCTCTGAGGATGGACTGAATGCTAACATTGCTTACAAAAGTGTCTTGAATTTGCTGGAATCCATGTTAAGAAAATAAAGATGCATCTATTCTTTTTAACTTTTTTCACTTCTTTATGATTTTTGAAGTTCCCTCATAATAAGTAATTGATCTTTTTGTTTTACTTTTGTTTTTCATATACAGTTCCACAGGCTCAGGGATTTCCTCTTCTACCCTCACAATTTACCCTCATCCTCTCTGGTTTTCCTTAATTGTTACAATAGTATAGTGCTTCAGCAACTTTCACAAATCTGTCATTACTCTATCTAAGCGTATGATGACATTGTAGATATAGACAATGGTAGAGTTCAGCATCCTATTGTCAAGATATATTTAACTTTAATTGGGAGTCCATCTTTCATTCAGGAATAGCACTATATCTTCACTTCTCAGTATGCTAGTCTCCATTATATAGATCATCTAGATGAAAATACGTATTTTTTCAGTTTTTCATGATACAGTTTATTGACTCATTTTGTCTTCCACCCTCTGCATTCTGTCTCCCCCATACTGTATATCAAACATAAAGCTAAATACATGCATTTAATTAAATAATCACTAATTAAATAATCACTGTAATTGTTTCCCATTTTACAGATACAAAACTGGAACACAAACGTTTAAATCTATCCCAACAGCTAATAAAGAGAGAGCTACAATTTGAACATCAATATTCTGTTCAAAATTCACAACTCCATGCACTATGGGTGAGGCAGCCCATGTATTTCTAACTGGATTTGTCTTTTTTTTTTTACTAATATATTTATTCTAATGTTGGATAAGTAACAAAGGGGAGAGAAAAAAATTATCTCAGTATCTGGTCTACTTCCTGCTTGCTCTTTTAACAACCTTAATCAATCTTTCACAATCTTCCTCCTGGTTATAAGATTTTTCAATTAACTAACATGAATATAGAGAGGTGTCTTGACTACATGAATTTTATTTATACCTGTAGTGTAACAATGCAATATAGAAAAATAATTTTTAACATCAATCAATGTAAACCCTGCAAGAAAAAGTATTCTATCCATTGGGAAAAAAAGAAATATCTTTCACAAACAGATGCTATGATTCCCTTGTTTTTTAACAAAGATGATTGAATTTGTAAGTATTTTTTATTTTAACAAAACAATCAGAATCATGATCAAACCTTTATGGAAATGTGCAACTTGCAATAATGAAAACTTAAAATTATTTAAAGACTCCAAGAAAAAGATAATGAATTACTGCAGATTTATCAATAGATTTTAATTCATCAATAGCAAACCATACCTTGAAAAGTAGTTAATGTCACTAAGAAACGCTGGAGGGAAAATATTCTAATGTATTATGAAAAGATTACGAGCACACATTCTAAAATGTCATCAAAGATTGTATCCCAGTGGTATGATTGTAGATAATTCTGGTATTCTTCTTTGTGCTTATCTTTTAAAAAAATTCTACAATAAGCATAATAGTTTTTATAATTAAAATCTATATTAAAATGGCATGGATGCTTTTTGAATAATGTAAGGAGTGCTTACTTTATACCTTATAATATTACATCAGGAAATAATGAGCACATATATAGAGCAGTACTCTATTTGTGTTTTAGTATACTAATTTACTTAATTTTTAAAATCAGGAGGGTTCCATGTCCACCCATGAAACAATGACATAGACTGAATTTACCCTATTGCCTAAATCTGCAATAGCAAAAATGAATAAAATAAATGAAACAATGGTCTTCAAGACCCTGAATATCAGTTACCAAAGGCCAGTAACAGAGAAACCTCATAAGAGATCGTAAAATTGCCTAAGCTTACGTACCACTTGGATTCTTCTAAAAGGACTGAGGAAAGGTCCATCTACATCACACAGACCTGGAGTCACAGCACACATTGCTACAAGCTCCAGCATCACTTAGGATTGCTGAAGATGCAGACAGCCACCTGGATTCTTCCGCACCAAGCACAAGACCTTTGTTATCAATGAAATAAAAAACACATGGGAGAGTTTCAACAGAACAGATGGAGGAAAAATTTCTTACTTGAGGACAAGACTGTAAGAAAGAATTAAAAATAATGGAGAAAATCTACATGAAATATGGATACCATTAAATGACCAAATATTCATATTATAGATATTCTGGAAAAAGAAGGTATCAGAAAAAAACAGAAAAACAAGAAACAAACTTTATATCAAAAACTGTAGAGACTAGTAAGGGCACTGTTGATGGGAATGTAAATTAGTGAAGTTGCTATCAAAAACAGTGCAGAGATTTATTTAATAAAACTGGAAATAGACTTGCCATTTAATCCTGCAATCCTACTATAGAGTATATATTCAAAAGATATAAGCATGTTGTGTCAGAAAGATACCTGAACTGTCATGCTTATAGCAGCACTGTTCACAACAGCCAAGCTTTGGAATCAACCACAATGTCTATCATAAGACAAATGGATAAAGGGAAGGTGGTGCATATACACAATGCAAAATTCTTCAGCTACAAAAAAAAAATGACTTTCTACCATTTACAATATAATAGATGCAACTGGAGGACATGATATTGATTGAAGCAGTGTGACACAGGATAAGAAATGTTGCATGCTCTGTCTTTTATGTAAACACTATTTTTTAAAGAGAGAAAGAAAAGAAAAATAAATATTTATGTATATCAGCATTGCTACAAATAGAGTTTTGTGAAACTTTTATACCTTTAAGAATGTTATACTACTCAAGTTGTATTGATCTGATTACTTTAAAAGGTACTGTATATGGTGAATCAGTCATTTTTCCGTTGAATTATATTTATATTCCCACTAGACTAAGGTCTTTTTCGCTTTTTTACTCATTAAAGTTAATTGCAAAGTATTAAGCTTTTTTTACTGTACTATAAACTTGTAATATGTTATCTCAAAAGCTAAAAAAGAACAAAAAAGGAGAGGAAAAGGAGGGAGCGAGTGGGTCAGAGGAAGGAAGGAACTAATCTTACATAATCTTACATTATTAGAATTGCAACCAGGTACCACATTGAATGGCCAAGTCCTTGGGACCCTGTAGGCACAGGAGAAGCCAGGAACAAGCTCCCGGTTCTGGTTTCCAATCGATTCAGCTCCAGCCATTGCACCTATCTGGAGAATGAACCAGTGATGGAAGATTCTCTCTCTCTCTGTCTCTTCCTCCCACACACACACACTCTCTCCCTCTCTTCCTCCCCCCCCCCACACTCTCTCCCTCCTTCTTTCTGTAAATCTGCCTTTCAAATAAAAAATACATACATAAATAAAATTGTTTATAAGAAATTTGCATATGCATGGGAGGAGTAAAGTGAATGCTGCTATAAAAAGTACAACAAATGATCCTTAAAAGAAAATTTACTCAACCAAACACAATGATTTCCTGAGGTGAAAAGATGTATTTATAAATCTGAGGACACCAAAAAGACTAAGTTCAAGAACAAAACATTATAAAAAGATACCTGTACAGAAAGAGGATTCCACAGATCAAGTATGTGAGCAAATTACTAATGACTTAAAAAAGGAACCTGCCAACCCTTGAAAGTGTTGAACAATCGATAAGATGGCCACTGTGAAACTAGTTATTCTCTGTTACAGCTATGCTTACTCCCTCATTTTGAGTGTGAAAAGGACCTAAGACTTCTACACAACAGAATACAACAAAGGTGAAAGGATGTATGGTGTAACATCACATACAATTACTTTTCTTTATATATTTCTTTTTTTATTGCAAATGCAGATTTACAGAAAGAAGGAGAGACAGAGAGAAAAACCTTCCATTCACTCATTCACTCCCCAAGTGGCCACAGTAGCCTGAGCTGAGCAGATCTGAAGCCAGGAGCAAGGAGTCTCTTCCTAGTCTTCCACATAGGTGCAGGGTGCCAAGACTCTGGACCATTCTTAATTGCTTTCCCAGGCCCCCAGCAGGGATCTGGATGGGAAATGGAGAAGTAGGACAGGAATCAACATTCCTATGGAATACTGGCATTTGAAGGAGAAGGATTAGTCAAAGATCCATTGCTCCAAGCCCAACATCACACACATTTGTAGTTTAGTACTACTAAAAGACATTCTTTCTTGCTGTCTTAGAAGAAAGCAATTGCCATTTTCAAGAACTAACATCTAGAGTGAAACAAACATAAGGGTGTTGAGTGGCTCTTTCAGCCACTGGCCAGCAAGACATATCCACCCTCAGTCCTGAAACCTTCAAGAAACTGAACACACTCAAAAGCAGACTCTTCCTGATTCCTACCTCAAGTCATCCTACACCCCAAGACAGTGACATCCTAGAGAAAAGCAAGCATTCCCTGTACTCCTGACTTACCCTACAGTTTGATAAAGCATATGCATTCTTTTAAACTGCTAAGTTTGTGATAATGCTATTCAAGTCAATACACAGCAAAAATCATTTGAGAAGTATCAAACAGTAATTGCTGAATAGGAAAATTGTATCAATATGGAAATAGAATAATGAAAGTCATCTATAAAACACCCACAGATAACATCATACTAAATGATGAACCATTAGAAGGTAAGAATGCTCATTTCCTGTTTGGTCCTTAAGTTTAAACATCATTAAGGATGTCCATATTTCACATCAAAGTATCTGGATTCAATAGCTACTTTGTGATTTTTAGCTTACTATCAATGCAGGCCATAGGAAGCGTCAGTGATGGTCCAAGTAACTGGGTTCTTGTTATTCACATGAGAGACATGAATTGAATTCCTAACTCCTGGTTCTGACCTTGGCCAAGCACTAGCCACTGCAGGCATTTTAGGAAATAAGCCATCAGATGGGAGCTTTCCCTCCAATCTCACTACATCCTCTCTCTCTTTCTATCCCTTTCTCTTATTAACATGTGAATTATCAAAAAATTATTAAAAGATTTTGTTTTTGTTAAAAAATTATTAAATAGAAGCATTCATCATTTCTATTCAAGAGTATTTTTGAGATTCTATTTAGAGCAGTAGAACCAGAAAAAAAAAGAAATAAATGGCATTTAGATAAGAAAGGAAGAATTACAACTACTTTAATTTACAGCCAACATGATCATCAATAAATGACGTCTCCAAATTGCACACAGTCTGCTAGTACTAACAAATGAGTTTAACAAGTTTGCAGGGTATATTTTCAATAAACAAAAAGCATTTTTATATGCTGGTAATAGTAGGGAGCTGAAATACACAATTAAAATATCAAAAATATTAAATACTAGCAGATAAACTGCACAAATACTTAAAGGATCAATCAGGTTTCACAGAGAATAACAGAGAAAAATTCACTTCCATCTTACAGCAGAAGGAAAGGGAAAACGAATAATTTTGAAATTTATCAGAGCATTCTGTTCTTCATAAATAAAATGTGTTCTGCTCTCAGGAACATCTATGATGTATCTAGAGTCTAAGCTGTGTGACTTGTATTTGAGACTTTCTGACCTAGAAGAAGGAAAGCCCTCCAACTGCAGCTGTCTATAACCATGCTGTCACAACAGAGGTTCTGGTTGGAGGTGGTGAGGCATGTGAGAACTTCACAGTCCAAAATATAGACTCCCTGAAAGATTGAGACTATTTAAAGAATGACAGACGCTTCCTCTCCACTCCTACCTGCTACCACATTATGTTTACTTAAAAACAGCTCCTCCCACCCAGCAAAACAGGTGCAGCTCTCAGTAAAAACTGAAAGGCATATGAAATGTTTACACATATAATTCCAAGATACAAATTAGATTTCAGACATGAATTCATGCATGACAAAGAGGTTGGAATTATGATATTAGGAATTAAAAACAGCTCTGATTAATATGCCCAGGGTTCTAATGGATCAAACAGGCAGGAAACATAAACTCATGGGTGGGGCAAGTGCAGAATTAAAATTCTAAAATGAAGAAAACTAAGAAACTCTAGAGATCAAAGAAACTAATTTGAAAATGAAGAACGACTTTGACTGTGGATGATCAATTAATCTCTGAAATTGAGACTATATCAACAATTGTTTCCCACACTGAAAAACCAAAAGAAAATTAACTGAAAAAAGAGAAGATTCGATGACTTTGGAACAACAGCAAAAGATATAACATACATTCTCAGACCTCCAGAAAGAGAAAAAGGAAAAGGAGAAAAATATATTTTCAACAATAATAATGGCAGACACCACACCACAGACAAAGCCCAGAAAATACAAATGGGTAATGGCAAAAAGAAAAGACTAGCTGAGCATAAACATTTAGAGAGGAGCAAAGAGGAGAACCTCTGTGACAAGCAACTTCCTTCCAAAAACCAAGCAAAAAGTGAAATGAAATAGATAACAGATGCCCACCATCATATGAACTGATAAAAAGATAAGATGTATAAATAAATAAATAAATAAATATATATATATATATATATATATATATATGCAATGGTATACTATTCAGCCCCAAAATGAATGAAATCCTATCATTTGCAGCAAAATGGGTGGAACTGGAGGACATTATGTTAAGTAAAATAACCCATATATAAATGCAAATATACAAGTTATTTTCCATATATGGGAGTTAATAAAAGAATAAAATCCTATCTAAACACAGTTGATTCGTTTCTTGAAGTAAGTTGGGGAGGAAGGGATAAAGGGAATCTGGATAGCAAATTTTTTTTTGAAGAGCTGGCTATACGGAGCCTACGGCATAGGATGAATAGCTTCATGAGCCAGACCAAATTCTGATGGTTGTATTTCTGTATTTCTCCAAAGACCAAGGAAGGGACCAGGAAAACGGGCATGAACACTAGAAAGCAAGCAGACCCAGCTCCAGGTCTATAATACCAGAGCTGGTTCAAGGAGACTGTGGGTGGAAGCAAGAGGTATCAGGACTGGGATCACCAACAGAATGCTATAAAATTGCTAAGTCAGAGAACTGGGACTGTCTTGAGGCTCCCAGAGCACTCACTGCCTGCAGGAAATTAAAACAATGATGGAGAAAGCCACACACACACAAAAAAAGAAGTGGGGAGGCTGAATGTGGTTCATTAATTATAACAAGTGGATTGTATTAAAACAAGATGTGATAATGGAAGAAAGCTAGATGTAGCTCATTAATTGTGACAAATTACATCAAACTAACATAAAATGTTAATAATGTGGATGACTGGGTGTTGGATGTATGTAAATTCATTGTACTTCTTTACAATTTTTGTTGTTGGGGAGATCCCAGAGCCTATGGATCTGTATCATCGAATACATTTTAAAAATTAATTAATTTTTAAAGGAATCTAATAGAGATATGAAATAAACCTATGTATAAGAGGAAAAATATTAATACAACTCCCAAGCCCAATTGTATTTATCTGGAATTGCCTAATTTATATATTTGGAACATATTTCAATGTTCTTCTAAGGTTAAACTATTTTTAAAATGATTTATTTATTTTTATTGGAAAGGCAGATTTACAGAGGACAAATGCAGAAAGAAAGATATTCCATTTGCTGGTTCACTCCCCAAATGATTGTAATGACCAAACCTGCCTGAGCCAACTGCAAGCCAGGAGCTTCTTCCTGCTCCCCTACATGCTTTTCCAGGCCATAAGCAGAGAAACTGATTGAAAGATGAACTGCCGCCACTTGAATAAACACCCACATGGGATGCAGACATCAAAGGCAAAAGCTTAGATTACTACGCTACAGTATTGGCCTTACAGGTTTACTGTATGTCTTTTATATGATCCAGTCATTTCACTTCTGTTTACCCAAGAAAATTAAAAGCATATATCCAAACAAACACACACACACACACACACACACACACACACACACACAAATATTCATAACAACTTAGTTAGTAACAGTCAAAACCTAGAAGCAACCCAGGGTATGCTGACAGAAGAATAAACAAAAACAATGAAGGAGAAGCCAGCGTTGTGGCATAGCACATTGTGGCACTGGCATTCAATGTTAGAGCACAGGTTGGAGCCCTGTCTGTACTACTTCTGATCCAACTTCTTTCTGACACATCTGGGGAAATAGAGTGCCTGGGCTCTGACGACTAGAATAGGATGGAGTTTGTTGCTGCTGGGTTAAGCCTGGTTCAGTCCTGGATGTTGTAGCTATTTGGGGAGAGAACCAATGCATACATTTCCCCCTTCCCATCCTCTCGCCCTCTCACTCTTCCTCACTGTGTCACTCTGCTTTAAAATTTCTTCCTAAAAAAAGTATTTTATTACTCAGGTATAAAAACGATCTATTGATGCTTTCAAAAATAGATAAATCTCAAATTAATGAATAAAGCTTGAAATTTTATGAGTAAAAGAAGCAAAAACAAACGTGTTCTATGCCCTTATTTACAAAAATTGTAACAAATTAAAATAAATTTATACAGTCTGAAATATGATTGATGGTTACTTGATTATAGCAAGGGGAGAAGTAACAGGAAGTATTTATAAAGAAGCAGAAAGAAATTTTAGGTAGTGATGGATGTGTTTAGTATGTTTTAGGTTTATACGTTTCATCTTCTAGAAAGAGTAGCAACAGCAACAGAGAGAACCTGTTGGTTCACTCCCCAAATGCCCGCAACAGCCAAAGCTAGACCAGGTAGAAGCCAAAAACCTGAGAACCCATCTAGATCCTAACAAGGGTAAGGAGCCCAAACACTTGAGCAGTCCTGTTTGCCTCTCCAGGTTAGCAGAAAGCTGGATTGAAAGCAAAAGTGAAAATAGGGATAATATCAATTCCTCATTTTCAATTTAAATTCCTTTAATTTCTTTTTCTTGCCTAATGGTTCTGGCAAGGACTTCCAATGCTATATTGAAGAGTAGTGGTGAGAGTGGACATCCCTGTCTAGTTCCAAATCTTAGTGGAAAAGCTTTCAGTCTTTCCCCATTTAGTATGATGCTGGCATTGGGTTTTTCCTATATTGCTTTGATTGTGTTACAGAATGTTCCTTCTATGTCTATCTTGCTTAAGGTTTTCAGCATGAAATGGTGTTATATTTTATCAAATGTCTTCTCTGCATCTATTAAGAGGATCATATGGTTCTTATTTTTTAATTTCTTGACGTGATGTATCACCTTTATTGATTGTAAATGTTGAATCATCTCTGCATACCAGGGATGAATCCGACCTGGTCTGGGTGAATGATCTGCCTGATGTGCTGTTGCATCCTGTTGGCTAGTACATTGTTGAAAACCTCCGTGTCTACGCTCATCTAGAATATCGGTTTGTAGTTCTCTTTTTCTGCTGTCTTATATGGCTTTTTTAATAAGGTGATATTGGCTTCATAGAGTCTGGAGGGATTGCCTCCTTTTCTATTATTTGCAAAAGCTTGTGGAGAATTAGGGTAAGTTCTTCTGGAAAAGTTTGGTAGAATTCAGCAATGAAGCCATCTGGTACAGGGTTTTTCTCGGTTAGGAGGGTTTTAATTACCGATTCAATCTCAGTCCATTTTATAGGTCTATTTAGACTATTAATTGCTTCATGATTCAATTTTGGTGAATGTTAAGTGTCCCAAAATCTATCCATTTTTTCTAGATCTTCTGATTTGTTGGAATATAGTTGCTTATAATAGTTCCTAATAATTCTCTGTGTGTCCAAGATATCTGCCAGTGTCGTGGCATTTTACCTAAGCTTCCACATATAGCACCCACCTATCATATGGGTACCAGTTTATGTCCAGATGCTCCATTTCCCATCTAGCTTCCTGCTGGTGACCTGGGAAAGAAGCAAAAGATGGCTGAAACCCTTAGACTGCTATACCCACATGTCAGACCAGAAGAAGCTGAAGTTGTGAAAATTCATTTTCTCTCTCTCTCTCTCTCTCTCTCTGCTCCCTTCTGGGTGCATTTCTGTCTGTCTCTCTCTCCTTATCTCTGCAACTCAGCTTTAAATAAAACACTTTAAAAATTGTAACTAGGAACTAAGAAGAAATTCATTGAAATCATCTGATTGCACATGTCTTGCATTTAAAAAATACTACTACACTGGGAGAGTGTGTGGCTTAGCTTTAATATGCCATATGTTATGGCTGCACCCCGTATCAGATTGCCTGGGACCAAATATCATCTCTGCTCCTGATTCCAGCTTCCTATTCATGTTCACCCTGGGAGGCAGCAAGTGATGTTTCAAGTTGTTTCTCTGACATTCAAGTGGGAAGCAGCAATCAAGTTCCTGGCTTTAGCCTTGCCCAACCCAAGCAATTACGCATGAACATTTTGTGTGTGTCCCAGCAGATAGATCTGTCAGTCTATCTCTGTGCCTTTCAAATAAAATGAAAGCTAATGAATAATTTAATTATAGGACTAAAATACAAATGCAAATTAAAGATTTGAAGGAATATTTATGCATAATTGAGGTTTAAATTACATATTTAATTAAAACAATTAATAGGAATAGGCATTTAGTATAGTGGTTAAGGTGCATTTGAAATGTCCACATCACATGTCAGGGTGATTAGTTTGAGTCCCAATTCTGTTTTAATCCAGCTCTGTGCTAACATCCATGAGAGGCAGCAGCTGAAAGCTCAAGAACTTGAGAGCCTGCTACAAATGTGGGAAACTAGGATGCATTTCCAGGCTCTCCATCTCAGTCTAGAATAGTCCCAGATGTAGAGGGTATTTAGGAGAGTACACCATGGCTAACACTGTGGCATAAAGTCATTGCCTGAAGCACCCTATTTGTTCCAGTTGGTTTTCCAGCTGTACCACTTCTGATCCAGTTCTCAGGTAATGATCTGAGGAAGGCAGCAAAAGATGGAGCAACGGCTTGGAAGCCTGCATTCATGGGGAGACCAGGAAAAAGCTCCTGGCCATGGCTTCAGCCTGGCCCTGACATGGCTGTGGTGGCCATTTAGAGAGTGAACCAGCAGACAGATGGAAGACCTGTCTCTGTCTCTCTCTCAGAATCTATCTATCTATCTATCTATCTATCTATCTATCTATTTATCTAAAGTTTGCCTTTCAAGTAATTAAAATACATCTTTTAAAAAAAGAAATAAAAGAGAATGATATACCAACAAATGGGAATTTTGTGTGTGTGTGTCACTGTAAGTCTGTCTCTCTGCTTCTCAAATAAAAAATAAATTAATTCATTAGCAAAAGAAACTGCAACTGTTCCGTTAAGCTAACAAAGACATGTATTTTGTCTTACGTGTATGTGCTATTATTTATAGTGTATTATGGAATATTTAAGTGACCACATTATTATGCTTTAAATCTGCCATCAAGCCATATATTTGCTCCTACAAACCAGCCACTATAAGCGTTTTTTTCAATGCAATCCTTGGGCACATACTCAGAAATAACCTCAGGATAAATATGTAAAAGTAAAATTTCTGGTCAAATATGTTATCAGTCAAGATTCACCTTCAAGAAACTAAAACCACCCTAGGCCATTTTAAGCATAGAATGATCTGATAATGAACACTCTTTACTTTAAAAATCATTGAAGAGTAAGGAAGTGGGCTCCAGACACTCAAAAATGATTCAGAATCTGACAGAATTTCATCATGGAGACAAATGAAAAAGCAGAAAGCAATCGACGCATCATGGAAGTCTTTGGATATAGAACAAACCACTGCCATTGTGAGGCCAGGAGCAGGACAACACAACCTTCAACTCCAATGAAACTAGTGACTTAACAGTCACCACTGCTATAGGACAAAAAAAAAAAAAAAAGAAAGAAAGAAAAAGAAAAAAAGCAGCTACAAAGAAGTCTTTCTTCTGCCAGCCACAGCAAAAAAACTAATGATGAGGGATATTGGCTATTGTGTTCAATTACTTGCTTGCTGTTGGTGTGTCATCCTTTGAGAATTTGTACTCAGATGATTCACCCATTTTAAAATTTGGCTATCTATTCTACTGTTAGTTTGAGTTTCTTACATATTACGGATCTCAATCTCTTACTGGATAAATACAAATGTTTTCTCCTATTCTACAGATTGTCTTTTCACTGTTGATTGTTTACTGCTCAGAATCTTCTTCATTTCACATAATCTCATCTGTCTACTCTTTCATTTTACGTGCTTTTGGGGACTTATCTGAAAAAAATTGTATCATATCAATACCTTAATGTGTTTGCCCATTTTTTCCTTTTAATATTTTCAGTTTTACATATTTGATTGTGATTTGACTTTAGTATGTTGTTAATGGTAGACATTTTGACTTTATTTTTCTGCAGGTACATAAATGGAATATATATCCAGTTTTCTTCCATTTATATTCTTAACACATTTATTAAAAAACACTTGCATGTAAATAAAGACAGATATACTTCTGGTTTCACTATTCTACTGCATTAATCTATTTATTCATTCTAATAACTGAACTATATTGTTTTGTTTACAATAGGTTTGTAAAATGTTTTGAAGCGCCCGGCGGCATGGCCTAGCAGCTAAAGTCCTCGCCTGGAATGCCCCGGGATCCCATATGGGCGCCGGTTCTAATCCCGGCAGCTCCACTTCCCATCCAGCTCCCTGCTTGTGGCCTGGGAAAGCAGTTGAGGACAGCCCAAAGCTTTGGGACCCTGTACCCACGTGGGAGACCTGGAAGAGGTTCCTGGTTCCCAGCATTGGATCGGCGCGCACCGGCCCTTTGCGGCGCACTTGGGGAGTGAAACATCGGATGGAAGAGCTTCCTCTCTGTCTCTCCTCCTCTCTGTATATCCGGCTTTCCAATAATAATAAATCTGTAAAATGTTTTGAAGTATGTTACTAGCAAAACGATGTGATCCTATCATTGGTTACCACATGAATAAGAATGGAGAAAATCATGTTAAATGAAATAAGCTATGTGCAGAAAAACAGTTTACATATTCTCACTCATTTATAAAAAACCAAATAAGTTAATCTCATAAAATAAATGAATAGACTAATGATTATTTGTGATAAGGAAGGGGAGAATGAAGGGATGATACAAAGAAGTTAGATAACTAGTACCAAACACAGGAATACAGGTTTGAACACAATTTGACCTCTCAACTCATACAGATGTCTAAACACAGAAGTCTTATGTTACTGATTATTGGATTAATGTTACCAGGGAATGGATCAAGAGTGGAAAATTAGTCTAATTGTGGTGTCTTGGAGAAGGGTCCAATGGGAGTATCTGAGAGGACTGAGACATGCTCTTGTAAAGCAGTTCTTAAGAAAAGGTTCATTATGTAAGCAAGGTTAACCCAGTCATTTTCCCTCAGCTTATAATCTTGCCATGTGATTATTCCTTTGTACACACTGTACCATTAGCAGCCTTGGCCCTCAACACACAGCAGGCCTTTGGAGCTTGAACATTAGCCAGAATAAGACCTTCCTACTTTATCAGCAGCTCCTTCTAACAATTTTCAGTTAAAGAAATTAAAAACCAATACATAATAATAATTAGCACTCATATTTTATAGCATAGATGGTAATTAGAGTTCAAAACAATTTATGGTATGTTTCACAATAATTTAGAATTCTTGAGAGTTCCTAATACACTGAAATAAGAAATATTTGATGAGATGAGAATGTGTGGTCTTTGTATTTGATCTTTATAGAGTGTAAATACATATATGTCACACTGGAACCTTTAAAATGTGAATATTATGTGTTAAGATATTTTAATAAAATAACTTAAAAAGAGCTTCAAGAATTTCCTTTCTGTAACTTAGACTCTAAAAACAGTGCATAAAAGCATCTAATTTTAGAAACAAATTTGCTTCCAGATTTCTAACTTGTTAAATTCAGAAAATTGTTGATTTGGGGCTTCAAGCTTCAACAGCATAGAATAGAACCATAGATAATAATCACTTCTTGGTGTCTATCGCACAATATCAGTATATCTTAAACTTGACTATCCATTGTAAAATGAATCTCCAGTATGAATTTACCAATACTCACTCTCTTTACCAGTATTTGTGACCTCCCACTGTTCAATATCCTTGGAAACACTTGGCATTTTTATCTGTATTTTTTAAATTATTAATCTGATAAATACAAAATTATAACATATTCTAATTTTAATTTGCATTTTTACCAGTTAGGTTGACTATATTTTTACTTGCTTCTTAGTCATTTAAGCTTCTCTTAAGTTTCAATACCTTATGCATTTTTTCTATGTATTTTCAACCTTTACTACAACTATTTAATAGAATTTTTACTTGCAAATGCTACACTCGAATCCTCTTCTGGTTACATTGAAATTATCTGCTAATCTACATCTATACTTCCACTTTTCTGTTGTTACTTATAGAATTTATCATCTTTTTATATTAACTTTTATATAGTAAAACTTTTTCTACAGTTTATGCTTCTTGAATCCTGCTTATTATATGTTGTGTATATACTATTACATATTTGTGCTCTAAATACACTAAAATATATTTCTGTTTTTAATTTGTTTATTTGAAAGTCAAAGTAATAGAGAGAGTGGTGGGGAGGGAGAGAAAGATGTTTCAACCACTGATTCACTCCCCAGATGGCTGCAAGGGTTGAGGATAAGCCAGGCTGAGACCAGGAGCCAGGAACTTCTTTGGGTTCTCCATGTGGATAGTACTATCCCAAGTCCTCAGGCCATCTTCTGTTCTTCTCCCAAGCCATTAGTAGGAAGGATGGAATGGAAGTGGAGCACTTCAAAAATAAATCAGCCCCCTGACGGGATGCCAGCATTGCAAGCAGCAGCTTTACCTGATGTGCCATAACACTGGCCCCAAACACTTTTTCTTACAGTGGAAGACTTAAAAATTTTTAGAAGTTATAAAGACCATAGATTTTCAAAAAAATCTGTTTGATACTAATCTCTGAGTTTAGTGAGAGAGAAAAATCAAATATATGGTTTAGTCAGTGTGAATAAATCATTGAATATCACTTTTTCTCCACTAACGGAAAATGCCACTACTGTCAAGTTTCTGGGTCTAATTCTGAGATCTTTATTCTATGTACTTTTTCCACCTCTGCATAAAACTACTTTAATAACATGATAATAGGTTTTGGCCCAATATATACTTTGTTTGATTTTATTTTGTTCACTGCTATAAGGCAATTATATATTTTTACTCTTTTGTGTTCAATTTTTTAAAGGATTTATTTTATTTTTATTGGACAATCAGATATACAGAGAGAAGAGACAAAGAGGAAGATGTGCTATCCAATGGTTCATTCCCCAAGTGACCACAATGGCTGGTGCTGTGCCAACTCGAAGCCAGGAGCCAGGAACTTCCCCCCAGGTCTTCCATGCGGGTGCAGGGTCCCAAGGCTTTGGGCCGTCCTCAACTGCCCTCCCAGGGCACAAGCAGGGAGCTGGATGAGAAGCAGGGCTGCCAGGATTAGACCCAGGGCCCATATGGGATCCCGGCACATTCAAGACGAGGACTTCAGCTGCTAGGCCATCACACCAGGTCCGCTTTCAATTTCTTTTTGTGACTGTTTAAGTATGTGAGGATTTTTTTTTTCTTCTCAAAACAATAAATAACTAAATTTTTTAAGAATTTCAAGCTAACAATTACTCTTTCAGTTGACAGCTAATCCATTCCCATTTTCTGGGATTGCAAATATATTTGCACATATGTCTCTTTTTGTTCTTTTTATTTGCTCTGATATTTCTGTTTATTGGCATTTTAAATTTCTTGCCTTCTTTTGTCAAATTTATCTTTTATCACAATTATTATTTTCTCATGTTCTCTCTACTTATTTAAGAGTTGTTCTCTCCATTTTTTAATAACTTTAGTACATATAATCCCTCTGTAGTGTTTTTAAATGTCTACTGCTAAAATGGGACTATTTTTATCATGAAATTTCAACTAAAATCATCAGTTAAAGCTAATCTCATGTACTTGTGCGTCTGTGGATTGTAAAATAGTGAACAGAATAAATGTGTACCCAAGTAGCTTCCTGTGTTGCTTGTGGCTGCCGGCTTGCCTCAATTCGTTTTGTGAAGATAATGTTTATTAAAGAACTATAGTTCAGAGAGATGAAAGTAGGGATAGCAAAGTAAAAGCTTATTGAAATGTGTCCTAAGGGAGGGCAGGCCAGTTGAAATGAAGTGTGGATGCCTTTCTTCCTGGTTTGGAGATTTATCCCTGAAGTATACAACGCTGTGGTTGCTCATGTGCCCATTATATTCATGACTGGCATTTGTGACTGACTGCTAGGAGTTGCACACCTTTGGGTTCTCTGTGCATGTGAGTATAAACTAAGATTTCTGTTTGGTTGATTTTTTAATCAGAATACTTTAATTAATTTTAATTAATTAATAGAATAAATCCCGAAGTGGAAACTCTGTGGTGGGTCCCAGGAGACACGATCCTTGGTTTCACTCCTGGTGAAGAGTTGTGTGATTCTTCCCCTGTCATTCATTTCTGACTATCTGTTTGGCATTAGGGTTCTGTCGAGAAATAGAAATAGTAGGATAAGCAAAGATAAACCCGCAGGTTAATTTAAAAATACCACGGATTATTGTGGTACAGTGGATAATGTCACTTTCTCTCTCCTTCTCACGTGCTCTGTCACTTGCGCTTCGGTACTCTTCCACTATCGTGGTACTCTGACTCTAGGCCTCATGCACACCTGCTTTCTCTGTTACTGCCCACAGATGGACCGACAACAACAACAAAAAAAACAACGCTCACTTGACATTTGCTAAGGTATAATTCTGCCACTAAGCTCATTTTTGGTGGCAAGGCATACTTTTGGTCCATGTAAGATTCTATGCTGCATTCCAATTTCTAATACTACCAATCTCTTTCCATCCCTCAAGAATCCTGCTCATTGCCACTGTCTCCTGACAGGGAAAGGAAAAGCTCTGCTTTACTTTTTGTTACAGGATATATGAAAGTCAGATGGCTTTCTTCCCAGGCTTAATAAACTTGCCAGTTCTTTCTGTCACTAAAACATAACAAAAAGGTAAGAAAAAACAGGGAACTCTTATCTGCTTATACCTTTATAAATGTTGTAAAACACTATTATTTTCTTATAAGAAATGAAAATGAAAATTAGGGATCTCTACATTTCTTCCAGTTTGTTGTTCGTCTCATAATTTTATGGGATCAAGTGTTGCAAAAGCAGTGAACCTTCTGCTTATATGTTTTATTTTTTTAACATCAACTTAGCTATTTGTTTGGGTTTCACTTACATTTTTACATAACAATTAGGTTTTAAAAAGCTACAACTGGGCCTATTTTTACTTATAAAAAAATTTAGTAAAGCAGTAAAGTATCAGTTTTATGAGGCTCTCCTAAAAATTTGCTGTGATTTTTATTCAATAGAGAAAGCAAATGTTTAGATAAAATGCCTCTTGACTTCAACAGAAAACAATTATTTAAAATACTTCTAAAATTCTCAATGTAAACTAACTGTATCTGTGTTCTACTCCCCGTATTTGTTTACGTCCGATTCACTCTCCCTTTTCATTTTTTTAGTTATTCAATTCTGCCTGTTGTCCTGGTTAGGAGAATCCTGTAAAAATTTCTTACTCAGATCACAGATTACAACTTTAACACCTCTCCTCTATGTGGACACTCGGAGATCCAGGTTGCACAGTCATATCAACTGAAACAAGAATGCTCTAAAGCTGTCATAGCAGAGAAAATCAAGATGGTGGAATAGGGTAAGGACACATTTAAACAGAGAAACATTAGCCAGTGTGCAGCAGAGAGGGCACATTCCAGGAAATAGGACGGAACAGAACAACAGCAGAGGGGCAACTGTAGACTGACAGACACAGGAAAGCAGCAGACACAAAGTTGTGGTGTTGCAGTAACTGATACCCCAGCGTTATTCAACCAGCCGGAAATCCACCATCAACAAGGTGTAAATGAACATTCACCCGGAGCTCAGGAGGTGGCCCAAAGAACTGCTCGCCTTGCTGATCTGTTTGATCCAACCAGGAGCAGTCATAGCAGCAGATCCCAGACAGGCAAGCAGGAACAGGGTGGATTTCACAGCCCATTCTGCCCCCTAGAGCCAAACTGGGCACCACTTTGTGTAGGAAGACACTGGCTATGGGACAGGATTGCACATGCATTCAGCTGGGAGAGACCCATTTCTGCCTCAGTGAAATGCAATAGTACAGCATCTTACAGGTTCTACTCAAGCAAGGTCCGGGTAGGCATCAGATCTGATAGTCAGCAGATCAAGAACTTTAGTAGTGACACATCAGACACAGTTTGGTACAGTGTGGAAAAACTTTCAGATTGCAGGGACAACAGGGAGATGCACATGTGCTAAGATGGGAGATAATCCACTGAACTCAGTATATTGAACTAGCACCACAGGAAAATAATACCGACTATGGCATCGTACGGGTCAAAATAGGTCTGTGTGGTCAACAGACGCAACAGCCAACAGGTTCCAGCAAGATCAGTACCACCAACAACCTAGCTATATAGGAGTCCTGCTGTCTCCCTAACCCTGGGAACTACTGGAACCAGAAATGAAGAATGTTGTACATATGACAGTACAGCCTCAGTATGGTATCACAGGAGGTACAGACTGGTGAGCCAGGAGCTGGGGCTGTGAAGACCATGGTGGAAATCTAACATAAGAACCCAGACCTGGAACTTACTAGAGAAAGTAGCACAAGTGACTGCAAACAAAGAGCCATGTACCAACTGCAATAAGTAAGATCAAATTGTAGACATATGAGTACACAGCTTAGAAATCTGCCTCAAGAAGAATCTGTTAACCAGAAGTACAAGGACCAAGAGCAAAAGAAGAGACAAAGGCACATGAATACTACTGAAAACTCCCCTGCAAAGGAGCAAAACTTTATGCCAACCTCAGAGTTCAATGAGGAAGATATCAACAAAATGGGGAATACAGAATTCAAAGCACTTGTCACAAAACTTTTTATCAACAATGAAAAGCACATAATAAAGGAATTTAAGGAATATGTCACACTGGAAATGACTCAAATGAAAGCTGATATTTCAGAAATGAAGAATACAGTGGAGCAAATTAAAGGTACAGTGGAGAGTCTCCAAAATAAAATGAAGCAAGCAGAAGAAAGAATCTCAGAATCAAAAGATATTTCCTGTCACCAGGGGGAAACAACAACAACAACAACAAAAACCTGGAAGTAGAGCTGGATCAAGCTAAACAAAGCATTCAAGAATTGAAAGGTACTATCAAAAGGCAAAATATAACAGTTATGGCAGTCGCAGACGATGCAGAAGTAGAAACTGGGATTTAGAAATGTATTTAATGAAATAATAAGGGAAATTCTACCTAATCTAGAGAAAGAATTGGGAAACAACATCCAGGTAGGGCACAGAATTCCCAACAGGCTTGACCAAAAGCGATCTTCACCAAGACACATGATCATCAAGCTCTCTTCAATTGAACATAAGGAAAAGAACTTTAAATGTGCACATGAAAAAAAAAAATCAACTGACATAAAAAAGAATGCAAATTAAATTCACGGGAGACCTCTCACAGGAAGCTCTACAGGCCAGAACAGAATGGAATGACATATTCCAGATTCTAAAAGCAAAAAATTGTCAGTCCAGGATAATGTACACAACAAATCTTTCATTTGACTTTGGAAATGAAATAAAATTCTCCCACATTAAAGAAAAGTTAAAAGAATATGCCTCTTCCAAACCTGCCCTACAAATGATACTTAAAGATGTGCTCTTGACAAAGAAAAGGAATAGCGCCCACCAAAACCAAAGCTAAATGTGAAGATCATCCCAGTAAAATAGCAGCAGAAGACTAAATCAATGAACAACCCATTGCTAAAATGGCAGGACCAAATTACCACCTATTTGTATTAATCCTGAATGTAAACAGCTTAAACTCATCAACCAAAGGTCATAGTTTAGTAAACTTGATTAAAAAACAAAACCCTTCTATTTGTTGCCTACAGCAGGCATATTTCACCACAAAAGATCAGGGCAAACTATATCTCATGGATTTTGATTTTTTTTAATGTCATCTTTTCAAAACACTTTTTTCTCATTAAATTCCTCACCGATCCATACAAAATACAGCAGCATCATTTTCTTCAAGAAGGTTCTTGATTTTCTTTTTCATTCCTTCAGCGACACATTAGTCATTCAGTAGCATACTATTTAACTTCATGGCATTTTTTTTAATTTCTTTTTTTCTTCCTGCTGTTGATTTTGTTTTGTGGCTCTTCATTTAAGGGGATGTACAGTAGCTGTGTAACGGAGATTATCATATCCTGAATCATTTTACTTAACTTCAAGACATTTTAAATTCTATTTTTCTTCCTATTGTTACTTTGTATTGTGGCTTTTCATTTAAAGGGATATACAGTAGTAACTGTGTAATGGAGACTATCATATCTAGAAGTGAGCATACAATGCAGTATGCATCTCTACTTCCAGACAAAGATGGACTCCCAATGAAACTGTTAACTCTATCTTGACAATAGGATGCTGGACTCTCTGCCATTGTCCATGCCTGCAATGATGGACATATGACTGAGTATGAAGAACTGTAATATAGTAATCATACAGGGGAACTCAGTAGTGAGGGGGGACTTGGGGAGTGAGGAAGGGAATGCCCATGGCCTATGGAACAATACCTTAAAATGATAATATTAACAAAAAAAGAAGTAAAAAGGAAAATTGAATTAATAGTGGGCATTTTCAAAATAAATAAATAAAAATAAAGTTGCCATAGCAGAAGACATGGATGAGCTGACCTACTGCACTTACCAGCTGCCATGCATGCATTTACACTTTAGATAGCACTATTATCTCTGACCAGCAATAATCTGCAGGAACTATATTCACGTTTTCTATTTTCTGAGATTCCCCAAGCTATTATTCTCATCATGGGGAAAAAAAGTTCTTAAAAACACTTGTTCCTGGAACACATCAAATTTTCCACCAACTTGATAACACTGCTTTTACTAAACATTTACTCTTAACAGGTATTTGTGTTAGGCTGAAGGCAGTGGGTTGGTTGAGAAGCCTGCCAACCCAAGGCCAACCATCTCTTTTTACCAGGGAAAGAGGAAAAGACATATGCAGTTCAGACATGGAGAACTCTCTCAATTGAACTAAAACATCTGTAATGCAATTCTAGATCTATACATACAAGAAAGTTTAAAAAACAAAATTTTGATGTATCCATGTAGAATATACCATTTTAAATGTACTCTATGTGATTACTTGTCAATATATGTTTTTCATGTTTTAATAAATCACAAAACAACATTCACAGGCTTACTTATTTGGCCAAAGGGGAAAACAGCACCAAGGTCTTTCAGAGAATGAATTTGCATCAGATAGCCTGATGACCAGTACAAGCAGAGATGAATTCAAAATTGCCAACATGGCATGGGCAAAATGTACGTTGCTATGTTAAAAAAAAAAAAGGCCTCTCCACCATGCAATCAGCACACAGAACTAATCATTAATTCAGTATCAGTTACAAATAGGAGTCAGCTCAGAATTAGGAGGATGCAGAGAAAAAGAACAAAAATAGCAACGCAGCAATTAAATGAGTTCAATATGACACCAAGATGTTCTCCAAGCAGATAAAGCCAGGTGATTTACTTCCAAAGCCCATCATCTTTGGAGGTTTTGGTCCACATCTAAAAAGCAAATAAATTGGGGCTCTAAAACCACTGCCAGTGGTGCCAGCATCACAAATGAATGCTGGTTGGAGTTCCAACTGCTTTTCTTTTGTTTGTACTTTTTAAAATAATTAAACCATTAATTTTTAATTAATTCACTGCAGAAGTGAGAGGATGGTAACTGCAGATACTCTGGTCGAGATGGAGAGTGTCAGGGAAGAGAGGGGTGTGAGAGAAATGTGTCCAGGGTTGAGAGGAGGCAGAGAAGAGGGTGCTGGTGAAGTCCCAGCTGCTTCACTTCTGATCCAACTCCCTGCTACTGTGTCTGGAAAAGGAACAGAAGATGGTCCAAGTCCCTGAGCACTTGCACTCTTAAATGAGACCTAACAGAAACTCCAAGTCCCTGGCCACAGCCTGGCAATTGTGGCTATCTGGGGAGTGAACCAATGAATGAGAAATTCTCTCTCTTCCTGTCTCTCTCATTCTCTTTTTTTCTCTCTGTTACTCTCCCTTTCAAATAAAATAAAATACATCCTTTTCAAAAAAGAGAATAAAGTAAAAATTTTAAACAAATTGGTAAAGAATAAACAAATAAACCAGTGGCTCAATTGGCTAATCCTCCCCCTTCGAGTGCCGGCATCTCATATGGGTACTAGTTCACATCCTAGCTGTTGTACTTCCCATATCCAGCTCACTGCTTGTAGACTGGGACAGCAGTGGAGGATGGTTCCGGTTCTTAGGACCATGAAGTTAGGTGCGAGACCTGGAAGAAGCTCCTAGTTTCTATTTTCAGATCAGCTCAGCTCCAGATGTTTTAGCCATTTGGGAACTGAACACATGGAAGATCTTAGTGTCTCTCCTTCTCCCTGTAAATCTGCTTATCCAATGAAAATAAATAAATTAAAAAAACTTAAAATTTAAGAATAAACTATAGCAATACTCTTTAACTACTTCATGTGTAAAATCTGTATTATCCACTAAATCACAGGATTATCACTAAAACACATTACAGTGTCTAGCTAGGTACTTTAGTTAGCCATTGCAATTGTTCCCTATGAAGATGACACTCAATCCGTTGCAGGGTGCGAGCGAGATCAGGCCAGACATGTCTAAGGTTTATTAAGGAGTCTTTATTAATCAAGCTTGGTGATAACAGGGTCCACTAGAAATAGCAAATCACAAGTGCATATGGCAATCCAATCAATTGTAACCCCCAGAGTAACAAATGGTCATTACCTTCAAGTCCATCTACTAAGCTGAAGACCTATTCCCTAGCTTCCCGAACAATATAAGTTATCCTAAGAGATGTGCAATGAATAACTTGGACACACTTACAAAACTGCATTCACCTTTCCCTGGCTTCTCTACCGACATTCCACTACTGCTAGGCCTCACCTCTCCTGGAACTCCTGATAGTATACAAATTAGAAATACAAAGCATGTTTGCATTGCTATCTTCACTGTCCCACCCAAGCAGTAAAGAGTGTGAAGAATACAGACACACAGGGCCCATGCTCAGTGGATACCTGTCCTCAGAGGTACTGGAGAAGCCAAGAGTCGAAGTGCAAGAACAAAGGAAGCACACGACCAAGAGAGCAAGTCCCTTCCGATCATGAGCCTTTATAGGGGCTTGAGAGTGGAGTGGTTACACAACAATGCAATACCACAATACCGCCCCCTTCTCAGGTGATAGGTGAGAGTCACAGGTGGGCAGAAGGGAACACCTAGGTGGTGTGGGAGTGACTTCCAAGCTCATGACCCTGAACTAGCTGCCTACCTCACCACAAATCCCTCTCTCTCTCTCTTACACACACACACACACACACACACACACACACGCCAGTGCTTCTCAACAGAAGTGATTTATACCCCAGAGGAATATCTGAAAAGTCTCTAGAGAAATTTCTGGTTGTCAAAACGGCTCAGATGTTTCTGGCATCTAGTGAGTAGGAACCAAAAATACTGATAAGCATTCTGCAAGGCACAGAATCTTACCTACTGAAAGAATTATTCAACTTAAAATTTCACTGGTGCTGTGAAGCCATGATCTGAATATTAATAATGTTTGGCTTAGGTAATGGAATTAAATCTGTTTTTTCCCTTTCTATAATCTTGATTATTAAAAAAAATTAATGAGTTCTGTTGCATTTATTGAGCTTAACTGCTTCCAATATTTGTGTTTTAACTTAAAAAAAAATGGTTATATCTACTTCAAAGCTTAAATTAAAGTGTCCAGGTATAACTTTTACTTTAACAAAGGTATAAACCTGATAACTCAAGTATTTGATGTTGCAGTTTCCCTCAGGACCCATGAAACTCTAAATTGGCAGGGATTATAACTGCCTTATGCTTTGTTATCCAAAACTAAACAATGAGAGAAGCCTTCTAGCTCCAGGCATCCCACTCCAGGAAGCACCTCTGAGGAAATTTGCATTCAGTCCATCAACCTTTCTATAGTTTCCCAACAACATCCCTTTTCCTCTTTCTATTGAAGCAGCCAGAGAGATTGCTAACAGCAGTTAGGGTCCCTAACAGAAGTTAGGGTCCATTCATCCTGGGGGGAATGTGACAGTTAGATGGGCTAACAGGTAGTCCAGGTCACTTCTCTATTGGAATGAGGAAAGGAAATGTTTACAAGTGTAAAAACACTCAGTTCTGCCCAGAAGTTACTTTTGCAGTACCTTCCCACCCTTCTGAGTTTCTACTTTTATCATGAGAATAGAAAGTTGCCAGTCCACTCTCCTGACAGCTTTTTGTTTTTATCAAGAGCAAGCTAAACAGATTACAACTGTGGCCTTCTGATGGGCTTTGTCCCTGCCCTCTTGTTTTTTAAGCCACTGTTTTGCTCACCAGAATTGTGCTTAAAACACCACTTCTACCATTTTCTTGGCTCTTTCTTCTTCTGGAGCACCTCTCCTGATGCTGTGCAGAAGTTTCCACCTTTAATACCTTTAAGAAATCTTTTTTGCACAAGGAAATTGTCCTCATGAAAATTCCTCTTTTTGAGAGACAGGAACTAACATTATTTTTGTCTTTTTTGCGTGAAATCCCCTGCAACATTATTTTGTGTATTAAGAGAAAAAATATCACACACAAAAAAACCTTGCTTATAATTTTCAGAAGCTTATTTGATGGAAACACATAAATAAAAATTTGCTATCTGTGTCTATTTTCTGAGCAGAAATGATCAGACATGTCAGTTATGAAATAAGAAAACCAAAAATGAAAACCATTCAACAAGTTACAAAAAAATAAAATAGATTAAGATATTTCCCCCTCTCCTTAGCTTCCTTAGCTAAGGCTATTATTGTGTTATGCTTTAGAGGGAGGTGTTAATAGTGGTATTTGGAGGCCAGTAATAATTTGCTTCCTGCACATGTCTTCTTTTCTTTATATGTTTTATTTATTCATTTTGATTGTGCCTTCTTCCGTGTGCCACATAAGTGAGTTCACACAAAGTGTACCAATATGAACTTTACAGCGAAAGAATGCCCAGAAATGATTTCTGGAGATTTATCTAAGAGGTTTAAAAATATGTGCTTATGTAAAACCTGTATATGAATGTTTATAGTAGAATTATTCCTAAGAATTCTAAGTTGGAAACCACTCAAGTATCAGTTAACTGGTAAGTGAAAGTACCAATTAGAGTATATTCACATGACAGAATATCATGAGGGAGCTGTCATGATTTCATGACTGGCTAATCCTCTGCCTGCAAGTATGAGCATCCCATATGAGTGCCAGTTCCTGTCCCACTGCTCTTCTTCCCATACAGCTCCCTGTATGTGCCAAAGGATAGCCCAAAGCCTTGGGACCCTGCGCCCACCTAGGAGACCCAGAAGAAGCTCCTAGCTCCTGGCTCCTAGCGCCTAACTCTTGGCTTTGGATCGGTTCAGTTCTGGCTAATGCGGTCATTTCAGAAGTGAACCAATAGATGGAAGATCTTTCTCTCTGTCTCTCCTCTCAATAAACCTACCTTTCAAAAAATACATATTATATATATGTATACATATATAAAGAAAAGAATATCATTCATCCACAATGAGTACTGTGAACTGCCACATTGTATTTGAATTTAAGAACAATATCCTAAAATTGTAAAAATCTTCAAAAAAATCTCTTGTTGACTGAATCCATTTTAGTAAGTCCACCATGGAGAAATCTAAAGAGGTAAAATAAATTCATGGCTGCTGGGGATTGAAGGCACCTGGAATGATTGCCACGACAGAGTCTCTTTCTGAAGTGTTAAAAATATTCTTGAATTATTGGTAACAGTTGTACAATCTGTGTATATGTATAGTGTAGTCGATTGAACTGTAAGTTTTAAGTAGTAAAATGATATAGTGTGTGAATATCTCAGTTTTTAAACATACTGAGGGAATTAATATTGGCCTAGCAGCTATGGAATTGCATCCCAAATTGAGTTCCTGGGTTTAGTTTCTCGCTCTGCTTCTGATTCCAACTTCCTCCTAATGTGGACCTGGAGAGTCAGAAGCTGGAGTTTCAGGCAGTTGAATCCTGTCAGCTACAGAGGAGATCACGACTGAGTTCCTCAGTCCAGTCATGGACATCATGACATTGGAGATGTGAACTAGCAGATGGGAGCTCTGTTTGACTGACAAATTTATCTTCCTCTTAAATGAATAGATAAACTTCTAAAAAATGTCCAAGAGCCCAAAGAATAAATGATAGGTACAAAACGTTTTGCTTGTTCTACTCAGATAAAGATAAAAGAACTGTAGGAGATTCCTGGCATACCCAGCCTAGTGGTGCTCATTGATGGGTAAGCTCAACAAAATGAGAAACCTATATGCTTTCTTTTTATTTTATCTGCCATATCCTCCATATGCACCTGGGTATGCTGTCCACTGCTCCATCTGAGCCTCTGAGGAGGCTCAGCTTTGACACTTGCACTCCAAGGTCAGACCATGGAACCTGCAATTCTCTTCATGGTTGGGGTTCTGAGATGAGCAATTCAGCTGGAAGGGTCTCCAAAGAAACTTTTTCTGAAGTGATCCCAGACCTGATTCTTGTGTGTACATACCAATACAGGATCCAGCAGAGTCTATCGTCACAATCAGCTTATGCATATGCTAGTGGTTGCAATTGCTGGGTCAGTTCTGTTTCCAGCACTGTCTTCCACACGAACCACTGCGTGTTGCAGTCCAGCCTGATTCTGCCCACTACACACTGGGCCCTCACACAAACCAGTGGGAGCTACAGCCTAGTTGGAGCCAACCACAGTAACCCCCACCAGGCCCGGCCCCTGCCCTTGTTCCCATGCTTGTCAGTATGAACAGCAGACTTGGTCAGTCTGTTCCACAGCCCATTCAGCACTCATACATGTCGATGGGCATTGAAGCCTAGTTAAACACAACCAGCCACACTATCCAGCCCACTCACATGCTGGTGAGTGTCATTCTGTCTAGCAAACCTTGCCCCAGTCCTGGTTTTCACGCTGTCCAGTCAGAGTGGCAACCCAAGAGGGAGGTGCCCACTATGTCCCTACTGGGTCACTCCCATTCCTGGATCATGCACTCTCCAGGTCGTTCTGCAGTTTAACTTGACTAAACTAGCCTCCTGTTCCAGTATCTGTCAGCTGATGCTGCAGCAAAGCCCAATCGACCCTCACCCATTCTAATTTATGCTGGCATCAGTTGGAGCAGTCAGCCCAGCATGACTTTTCCCTGATCTAGCTCACATGAGGCCCACAGTTGTAGGCCTTCCTGGTCTGGTCTGGCCCCAACACAACTCGCACTCTCCAGTGCGAGTGGTGGTTTAGCAGGGGAGCCCTCCACATTCCCCCTACTGGCTTTGCCCCTCCGCCCCATGATTCTCACGTGTGTTGGTTGGGTGCTGCGGCTCACTCTGGCATGGCCCCCTTGCCTCAGCATTTGCCAGTGGGTGCTGTAGCCTGGCCCGACAAAGCCCACCACCAATTCCAGCTGACGCTGGTTGGTGTTATAGCCTAGCCCAGCCCAGCAGGCACCCAATCCCAACCGTAATGTGTACTGGTATGTGTTGTGACCTAACCTGCCCCGACCCACACTCTATTCTTGTGCTCGGATTTGCCAGTGGATGTAAACTGGTTAAGCCTGCTCTGCACCCTATCTATGCAAAAAGTATGCCAGTGGGTACCTTTCCCTGGTGTGGTTTGGGCTGCTTCCTATTGTGCTTCTTGTGCTCACCTGCTGGGTCTGTGTCCTGCCAGAGGAGCTGCCCGGGCTTCTCCATCAGAACTTCTCCCAATGCCAGATCTTGAGCATCCCAGTGGGATCTATGGAACAGCCCTATTTGGTCTACCTCCTGTCCTGGCAGGAATGGTGGCCTTTCCTGACTGGCCTTTAACCCATTCCAGTTCTTACTATTGGATATTTCAGCCCAGGCATGGCTTGTCCATACCCAGATATAGCTCACACATGGCTCAGTAGGGGCACAGACCTAGCTTAGTCTGTCCTATATCTACTCTGGTCCTCCAGAGCTCCAGATGGTGTTGGAGTCTAGCCCAGCTTGGTGCGTCCAGTCCACACTTGTGCCAAGGGAGACTGCAGCTATATCCAGACCAGAATGCAGCCCCCACTAAAGCCCCTGCACTCACCAGTAGGAACCCCAGCCCAGCCAGCGTGTCCTCTTAGCTCCCCAACCAGGTTTGCTCCCAGCCATAGATCATACACATGCCAGTTGTTGCTCTGACCCAGCTTGGTATAGCCCCTTCTCTTTTGGCCTTTGCCTTAGATACTGTAGAGTCTGGCATCCCTGGCTCATGCAGAATAGTAGGTGTAAGAGCCTAGCTTGGCATGACCTATGCGCCAGTCTGATTTCTGTTTTTGCTGGTGAGCTAAGGTTTGCTCGACTGTGCCTTGCCCACCCTCTTCCATAACCAACCCATATATTAGCCAGCCACCGGAGCTACTTTGCCCAGCTTGTCTAATCTCCTGGCCTGGACTACTATGTAATCATCAGTAAGAGTTATGGCCTACTAGGGGAGTTTCCCAAGTTCCCCCACTTGACCCACTCCCAGACCCAGATCTCATTCATGCCAATGGGTATAAGGCCAATGCCTGGCCAAGTCTACCCTTCCACCTTGGCCTTGTATGAGCTGGTGAACATTGCAGTCCCATCCACCCCATACGCTGTTTTAGAATGCACATTTGGTTGTTCCTGCCTTGATCTGCAAAGACTGCTATCGGTTCCTTTACCCATGAGTGATGGCCAGTTCCATGGTCACACCTAGCTCAGCCCATCACCACCCCAACTCATCAGCTAACCAGCGGGACTTGTATTTCCACAGTTTGGCCCACACATCCCCCACAGAATCTACCCCTGGACCTGGCTCTCTCGCGTGCTGGTTAGTGTCATGACTCTGCCTAATGTGACCCATCCCCTGTTCTACCACTCAGTCAGGTACTGGTACCTAGCCCTGCCAGACAGGCCCCCAACCATAGCTTTCATGTGGACTGGCGTGTGGCAGTCAGCGACACTCTATCCTAACAACCCATCTCAGGACTCCAATGTGGGCTGGTGAATCAGTCTTGCCCAAAGAGATCTTATGGACTCCCCCCTCCAAATCACCAGGTCTCAGTCCCCACACTTGCCAGCAAGTTCCGTGACCCGTCACTGCGAGTCACACAGGATTCATCCCTCACCTACACTCACCATGGATGTCCCTAGGCAGCAATTACATACCCTGAAAACCCTAGAGCTTGCCATCAGGCAGCCAGCAAAGCCTCGTGTCACTATGTGTGTTGGCCACCCAAAGCCAAGGACCTGGTCACCACTTGGCAGCAGTGGCCATGACCTTAGTCCCAAGCATTGAGTCTGACCTGGTTCATGCACCCCCCACAGACACCAAGCTGCAGAGGGCTCCTGTTGCCCCAGCCCCACGGCCGAACCTTCTGTATGCTTCCATTGCTTTGAAACAGTGACTGGGTATTTTAGAAGCAGGCATCTTGCCTTTGGTGAATTTCATTGTACTCACTCTCTTAATTGCTCCCTCATCTTTATAGGCGTACTACAAAAGTAGACCTGGCCCTGCATTTAGAGACTTGGGAGCTCACAGTTGGCCATGTGAGAACCTTAACCTGTCATCACTGAGAGCTTATTCTCCAGCTTCCCGTGCATCAGCTTTTTGTACACAGTACTGACACAGCATTCCAGCAGTATTTGAAATATGTGGCCAAGCACCCATACCTCCGAAATGAGTGAGCTCCTGTCCAACTTCAGACTTCAGCCTCCTTAATTCTCCTGACTTTCATTCTCACAAGAATCACAATCATTACGTTACTCATAATGACTTACGTGCAGTGATAATCCTATACATTTTAGAGGACATTTGTGTTCAAGGGACCAGCAGTTACAGAAATACCTACATATAGGCATCTCTTTACAGTTTATAAAGACTTGGCCTAACTGGATTTTCAAAATACTGTTTTTTATTTATTTGAGAGAGAGTGAATGAGACCAGCAGACAGAACACATGATATCCTATCTGCTGGTTCAAGTCCAAATGCCTACAACAGCTGGAACTGAGCCAGCTGGAACAAGAAGGCTGGAACTTAGCCCAGGACTCCCAAGTGAATGGTGAGGGCCCACTCACTTGAGCTATCAGCAGTTCCCCACAGGGTCAGCATTGGCAGGAAACTGGAATCAGGACCCAAGACCAGGCACTGTATGCTGGAACTCTGATATGGTACACAGGCCCTCTTAACTGGCAGCCTAACTGTGTACTCAGGCACCTGCATTCCCATGATTCTTGGGATAGCCATAAGTGTGAGTGTGTATGATTTCCATTCCAATGAGAGGGAACCAGAATAAAAGACTGGTTCAAGTTAATTTGAGATTTTTACAAAGATCACTTGAGAACGTATTTATAGTTGTTTTCTTTTCTATAGATTCACTATTGCAAGGTTAAAAACTGGGTTTTAGAAAAATATGTAGATGACCATAATTTTTAGATTTGATGGTAAGACTTCAACTACATGCTAAAGCTAAGTCTTTAAAAAAAAAGAAAAGAAGGTAGCTTTTAAACAGAAGTGAAACAACTCCACTAAGGTAAACAGTAATTATCCTCACATGGCTGAATTAAGTTGAACGGATTTAAACTTAAAATCCGCTAGGAATCTTAATTATTAGACAGGTGTCAGATTCCATCAAATTGACAGATCCTCCAGCTGCAATTGATGTATGCTACTCTCCACTGCTGCAGTTGCTTCTCACTTCTGCAGAACTGCACTGTTGTAATCTTAAAACTGGATTTCTCCATCATTATTCTTACATTAAGATCACAATGTGTCAAAATATTCATCCACAGAATGGCAACTGGAGTAAAGAGGAAATAGGAAAGACAATTCTTCATTATCCTAAAGCATTCTGAATATCACATATGTTGATTATATCTGTTCCCACCCACTAGATGCCAGTAGGATCCTTCCCATCCAGCCATGAAACAATGAAAATTTCCCTAACACATTTCCACATACTCACTTATACAGGCTATGACCAACCTGACAACCACTTGACAAGATGATTTTCAAGTGTTTTATTTTTTCCCCATGCTTTACTATTCTTTCATCTCCCACATTCTAATAAAAGAAAAATAAATTCTAATTCTTTCATACAATAATACATTTTCCTCAAGTAGAAGCTCAGATTCGCAGATTTCTCATGTTGAATAAATGTCAGAGTTTTGATAAATTAAATCAAAGAGAATGCAAGAGATAAACAATAAATGACAGCATAAAACTCTGAGAGCAGTCAGTGGAACTGAACATTTATTAATAGTGTTGACTTAGTGTGATTGGTAAGAACATTTTCATAGATTTGACATTTCTCTCTAATGTTACTATCTTAAATTTCTGCTTCATTGCTTTTAATTTCTAATTTCTTAGGCATATGCTATAAATAGCTGAAATTTCCTAGTCTCCAAAACATATTTTCTTGCTCTTGGTAAGGTGTAATTTTATTCAGAGAATTATTTTGGAAATATGTTATAGAACATTACAGCTAAAGTTTTACATTAGTCTGAATAGAATACTGCTACATTAAAAAAAACTTTTATAATTTATAAAATTCACATATTATCTAATATGAAAGTATATATGTTTATCCTATTCAGAGGATACATTTTTCTCTCTTGTTGTAACGCATATGGATATCTACTAACCTTGAATTTCTTACTGCAATCCACAATAAAATTATTCCCATATGTATTTTTTAAATGTATCAAACAATATGCAAGGAAAACTGAAAAGCAAAGAAAAATGTGGGCACCTAACATGAGGAACTACAAGCATACTGGACTATAATTAAGATCACGTAAAAAAGAAAGATAACTAAGTTTAAAAGTGATCTGGTGAGCAATTTAGTGGGATGCCTAACTTAATAGCAGTGATGCATTAGATTGTTAGGAAGCAAACTTGCTTTTTTAACTAAAAAAGGTTTGAGATGTTTTGACGGAATTTCATAGCTTTCCCAGAGATATGTAGCATATATTTCTTTAAATACATAAAATTTGTGACAGCATATTGTATTAAATGTAGGAAAAATTATATATTTCTTATATTTTTAAACGCTTTCATTGAAAAGTAAATAGCCTTTTTAAAAAGTCTTTATTATGAGGTATTTTAAATATAGATAACACTAAAGTATAAACACAATGAACTCACATGCACACATTATCCAATTTCAACCATTATCGTCATGAGACCAATCCTGCACATTGAATAACGTTTGCTTTTGAAATGTTTATCTGGCTGAATGAATTTAGGAGCTCCCTTCCCAGAAATCCTGAACATAACCTAGATAACTGTAGGATTTTTCCTTTTAATTTCCAAAGAATATCTTCAGAAACTATCAAGATTCCAGATAAAGGTATCAGATTGCATAAAACAATTTCTTTTTCTGCCTCCAGAAATACCACCAAAACAAGAGCAGGTGAATTCTTGTTTTCAGGAATTTCCCATGATAAAGAGGAGTATAAGCAAGAACGAAAGTAACAAAATTAAGAAAATAGATGGCATGGTGATATTTATGACCAAATCCTAAATGGAAATTGGACAGAGTGAAAAAAGAGCTCATTTACACTTCACAGAATCTGAAGAATGTAGAATGGAAATCTGCTATTCCCAGGGTGCTGCAGCCGGCCTTCCCCGGCATGGAGGTGACTGGAGTGTTTTCTGCAGAATTTCACCAGCCTTAAGTAAAAGTCCTAAAGATGAATAAATATATCACATTCTTCCTGATCAAACAACCCCAACAGATTATCCAAAGCTCACAGATAATGTCTTCCTTAACAATCTCAGAACTTCCAGAGCTTTATTTTCCCACTTTCATGACGTTTTTATTAATATAAAAAGAACAGGCTTCATGCACCCCATGGATACAATTCTATAAATATAACCATAAGGCTCTCCCTTCCTGTTTGCCTCCCTCAAATGCCCTTCCTTCCCTCCTTCTTTCCTTTCTTCCTTCCTTCCTTCCTTCCTTCCTTCTCTCTCTCTTTCTCTCTCTCTTCCAACTTTTACAAAAACGCAATTTCAATTCACTCTAAAATCACAGGTTTAATGTGCCACCAACCATGATATTCCACAAGCAAAAGGAAGAGACTACAGTCCCATCGGAGTATAAGCAAGGGCTGAAAACATCAGCTTATAAATTAATGACCATTTTTACTCTACTTTTTAAATATGAAATGACTGAGTGATACTAGACATGTGAAGAAAATAATGTAATATGAGTAAATGACATAAAATAATTAAATTGTAAAATAAACTTGGTGAAATAAATGAATTACAGGGTGGAAAGAATTCTCAAAAAGAAAAAAAAATCCTTGATGGATGACCACAGACAAAAATACATGATATGACAAACCATAACAAGACCATAATAATGTTCTTCAAAGCATTTTTAGAGTAAAAAGAGCTTCTGGAAAAAAAAAAACACAGCAGACATGCATACCTCAGTCTGTAATACTTTTTAAAAAGATGGGAAATAGCAAAACCAATAAATGATAGTAAAATAAAATGATCAACCCATATGATCCGTTGTCTAAATGACTGAAGGAAAACAACTGAGCATACTGGGAAAAAGTCACCCAGAAAATAATAAAAGAAATTTTCCCTTAACCATCAGCAAACTTTATAAAAATGTAGGCATTCCACAGAACATCACCCTGAAATTTCACAACGGACAAAGACAAAAATCCTCCAAGTTTTCAGATAGAGATGAAAATAATTCCAACACAAAGAAACAGAAATCAAAGTATGCTGGAATTTCATAACGACAGAACTCCAATAATTCACTGTTTATGCCACAGCACAAAGCTGGAGAAAACTCCGTAACCTTAAAAAATTGAATACCGAATCTCGCTTCAACCAAAATTATAATAGAAGTGTGTGTGTATGATTAACAGAAAAAAAAAAAAAACGAACCAATCCATCACTCTCTATAAAAGGAATTCAGTGAAAAACCTTAACACCAAAAAAATACAAGAACTACAAAACGAATACCCTGTTCAGAAACTTGAAATCAACATCATGCACACATCCATGCAGAGAGAGATACAAGATGCAGGAAAGTAAAGAATTAGTCTTTTCATATCCAACCTTACTTATTTACTTACTTTTGAAATTACATAATCTGATGGATAAAATTTGCCTATAATTTCTGGCTAAAATTTTAAAACCTCAACACTGACAGCAAAAGCAGGGCTTTGCTTAATGATTGTGTGCTGCTTTGCAAAGGGACATTTGCATTTATTTCCTTTGGAAACATCCTTCAGATAGTCAGAACACCTCATTCCTCACACTGCTGAGTAGCTGGCAGTGAATGTGAGAAACTTGCTGCAAGGCTGATTTGAGAACAGGATTTGACAAAAGTTATGAACGTGAAACAGAAAACAACCAACCTTCCTAGTGTTTAATATGTCTACTGGGCCAAGAAACATTTAATTAGCTGAAATGTGTTGACAGAGTAAGACCTTCCAGATAGCTCAACAATTTTACATCACAGGAAGACCCTACAGAACATTTACTGAGATAGTTAAATTGTTGAATTGCCTAGAATCATGTTCTAAGTACGCACATTCGCTCTTTCTCAGGAGGATCTTAAAGAAATGTATGGAGCTTTCTGATTCACTAGTTGGCATTTCTGTAATGATTTCAGCCACTAGGGACTAAAATAAAAGGATACTAATAAAGTGACCAAAGTCATACTCCTAGGTACATGCTGACAAGAAGCAGGGAGCTAAGCCCTGCTTGACTTAGATCATTAATTCACTCTACCCAGTTTTCTTAATTACTCACATCTTCCTGATAGATCTACTTGGTCCATTCTCAACGGGAACCTTGCTTTCATTCTCTGCTGTCACCACCAAAAAATACAAAAGGAAAAGTACAAACTTAAGAATGAGTAAACTGATTTAATTCATTGAGAAAACAGAAGCATCATTGAGAATCATAGCTTCTTTTATTCATTGGCTTTGTGCTTTGAAAGACTGAGGAGCTGTGAGAACAGTGTTTTTCAAAAATTAATATTTTAACATTTCTAAACAGCTTACACTAAGTTACAATCAGGCACATAAAAAAGTCTGTTCCAGGCAATTCAAACAAAATGTAAATTTGTCTAAATTAAATAAACGAAAGAGCATGGTACAAAAGTTACAAAAGAACTAGACACTTTTACCTATGATTTCTGTCACTAGACACTCCAATCATTAATGGTGTACTAAAAAATATTAATCATCATCCTGCAATATATCATAATTATGGCTTTATGTTAATAATTTGATAGTTCATTCAATATTTTATACAGCTCTATTATTAAATTTATTCCTTTAGTTTTTAGGCTTGGAAAGCTCTGAGTGGTCAATGGAAAAATTAAATAAAGCTATTTTATAATTTTAAGGCTTTTAAAATATATATTTATTTTTGTTGGAAAGACAGAATTACAGAGAGAAGGAGAGACACAAAAAAATGATCTTCCATCCACTGGTTCACTCCCCAATAGTTGTAATGATCAAAGTTGAGCCAATCTGAAGCCAGAGCCATGAGCCTCTTCTTAGTCCCACTTGGATACAGGGTCCCAAGGCTTTGGGCCATCCTGTAGTCCTTTCCCAGGCCACAAGCAGGGAGCTGGATGGGAAGTGGAGTAGCTGGGACAGGAACTGGCATCCATGTCGGATGCTGTCACTTGCAGGCAGAGACTTAGCCAGTTGAGCCATCACACCAGACTCTTAAGGGGATTTTTTTTAAGATTAGTCATGTCCATCTAATTAAGAATGCTTAGGCTAAAATTATGCTGAGGAACAAAAATTAGGTTTTTAGTATATACACACACATATATAATATATGTATATATATACATATATTATATATATAATTTATGTGTGCATATATAACTTTCTCAATACTTAGGCATGCTAGGTTTCAGTAACATAATTAATGTGATTAAAATATCTCATAGTGGATAAGGAGAGTAACTTTACTCCTTATAAGAGAAATATCAGTAAAAGTCCAAGAACCCATACAAGTTCCAAACAATTACAGCTACCTTCGATAAATGCTTACAGTGATTTCATAACTGATTTTAGAATTCTGCAAAAATGTTTTAGAGCAATGAGAGTTAATAAACAAATAAAGTGCCTTTATATTTACTAAAAAGTACAAAGGAAAGATATTTGGCCTGAGATGGTATTTAAGTATTTGAGTTTAAGTTTCCAGCTCAAGTGATTCCGGCTTCCATGTAAATGTTCAAGTTGTTGAATACCCACCACCCTTGTGGAAGACTGAGAGTTTTTCATTCCAGCATTTTAGTATGGCCTGGACATTGCAGTCATCTGGGGAGCAAGCGAGTGGTTTGGAGCTCATGCAGCCTCTCTGCTTTTAAGATAGATAGATAGGTAGGTAGGTAGATAGATAGATAGATAGATAGATAGATAGATAGATAGATAATTTTTAAAAGAAAAAACAAAATTTTCATGATTTTTTTTAGAAATTCTGTTCAGTAATGTAAGTTTGAATACTGAAAGCCTAATGAGCTACAAAAAGGAACATTTCAAGGTAGCAAGGAAGCTAGGATATTATAAACAAACTTATCTAAACTATTAGCTTAAGAATTCTCCCAAAGCTGTCAGACTCAGAACCCTAACCATGAAAAGACAGAGGACAGAACAAGTCAATCAACCACCTCAGCCATATGTTGGCAGTGAAAAACTGGGCAAACGGAGACTCTATGATAGATTATGTCAATCAGTGGATTCTTTAACGACTTCATTGTGCTTGGAGTGGCAAGATTGGCAGCAATTCAGAACTGGTAAAGTATCAAAACCACTTGAGCAAGACCCCCGGAGCATGCCCCACATTCGGGACCTGGGGTGGGTGGGAGACTGGGTGGGGCTTCTCCCTTAAAATCCTCCTTTACCTCAGATACATGAAGGAAACAATGTGGAAATAATTGTCTTACCCACTTTCCTGTAGCCCTTGAACATTTTTACCCTAATTAACTATGTAAAGATTGTCAAAAATATCATAAAAAAATGGAAAAAGTTAAAAAAAAAAAGAATTCTCTGTAGGAAATTAACTTTCAAGCACATCTGGCCTGCTCCATATAAACCAAGATTTCTGTCTGCAGCTAATCAATACATGGGTCTCAGTGTCCTTCATGGATATTTGTTCTTTCCTCTTCATGAAAGCCAACATTTTTTTCTTAACAGCAAAGAAGAAGGAAACATTTGTTCTTTCTTTCTACAATGGTTAACATAAATTTCTCCTCTTTATCACTGATATCCCATTTCCTAAGATATCCATATAAATTTTCCAGCAATTTGCATATGACTTAGGTTATTCCTTCTCTTCATGTTTTTCATTTTCCTCCCCTTCCCAATAATTTCCTAGTCCAGCAAGGAGGAAGCCTGGAGGAGGAGACACCCTGAAAGGAATTAGGTGTACACAAAAGATAAGCCTGCCTACTCCAATGAACCATTTGAAAACAACATCTGGGGCCCAGCATGATGGCTTGGTGACAAAATTCTCACCTTGTACCTTCTGGGATTCCATATGGGTGCTAGCTCATGCCCCAGCTGCTCCATTCGCCATCCAGCTCCCTGCTTGTAGTCTAAGAAAGTAGCGAAGAACGGGCAAAGCTTTGAGACCCTGCACCTGTATGGGAAGTCCCAGAGAAGCTCCTGGCTCCTGGTTTTGGAACGGCTAGACTCTGGCAGTTGTGGCCACTTGAGGAGTGAACCAGCAGACGGATCTTTCTCTCTGTCTCTCCTTCTTTCTGTAAATATGCCTTTCCAATAAAGGTAAATAATTTTTTTAAAGAAGGTAAGTATAACCTTTGCTTTCTCTTAATTAAGGCTATGGCCCTTTAAGGCAGACAAGTTTCACCCACTTTTCTTCTTGATTTTTTGTGGAAGTTTTATAGAGTTCAGTATATCATATACCACTATTTTTTTAAAAATCTGTATTTATTTTTATTGGAAAGGCAGATTTACAGAGAGAAAGATCTTCCATTCACTGATTTACCTCCCCAGGTGGTCACAACAATCAGAGCTGACCCGATCCCCAGCCAGGAGCCAGGAGTCAGGAGCTTCTTCCGGGTCTCCCACACTGGTGCAGGGTCACAAAACTTTGGGTCATCCTCTACTCCTTTCCTTGGTTACAAGCAGGGAGTTGGATGGAAGTAAAGCAGCCAGGACACAAACCAACGCCCATACAGGATCCCAGCACACGCAAGGAGAGGACTTTAGCTGCTAGGCTGTCATGCTGGGCCCACATAAAGCTAATTTCTAAAAACTAGAATATTTAGGCAGATTGTCCTACACTTAAAGACCAGCTTCTACAACAAGTTCATTTACATGTCTGTAAATACTCTGCCTGAAGCAGTGAAGGAGTTGTATGCCAGGGGCTGAAAGCTGGAGTTCCAAGCAGGCCACTCATGGTATACCACCATGCTGATCAGGGAGAAGCAGACCAGGGTCCTGATGACAAGATTCAAGGCAGGCTACATTCACAATGTACCTGAGTCACTCTGGGAGCAGACAGGCTGAGAGCTGAATACCAGGTCTTGGCAGTCAGCACCTGTGGTATGCACAGTGGCCCAGTGCACAAGACTGGGGCCTCATGAGTCCTAGGCACACAATATCCTTGGCATAGCACCAGTCTAGGCCTGGTGCCTGAGGTTGGGACTCAAAGGAGGAGGCCTTCTGATAGTCTTTGGCCTATGCCAGTGGTTTTGCTGTGAAGGTTCTTGGCTGGTTACACCAATGGGATGACACTGTGCCAGTCTGGCAGCAACGGGCCTGGAGCCTGATGCTAGGATCCTGTGCAGGCTATACCTTCAATGCACCACTACCCTTGGCCAGGGACTCATTGGGGAGGGAATACTGATAGCCTGTGACAGGCCAGGTGCCTGATATATTTCTGGGCAGGCGCTAATCTGCGCTAATCTGGGAGCAGGATACCAGGGACCTGGCCACTTCTGAGTGGTTGCCAAAAAGCACAGACTTCAATGTCCAGTTAATCCCAGATGCTACAGGATCTCTGATCTCAGGCATCAGACTGGGGTATGTGTCCTTGCATTGGAATGCACAGGACATGTTGTGTTATCTCCTGTGTTGACTCCTGCGCAGCGAAAAGGATCATGCTCAAGTGCACACAAACGACGACTTTTCAGTCTACTCCCGTGAACCAGCTGAGGCCCTCAGATGCCACTTCAAAACTGTGACAGTGACTGATGACAATGCAAGTAGTGATGACAACGCAAGGGATACAGCCATTGGCACTAGCTAAAATTTCTGCAGCTCATGATACGGACTTATTAGATGAAATGGGGAGAGATTTCTCACCCAGGACATGCAAGGCCTATTCCCTTAGTCAGTACAAAGCAGCTACAGGACATCTACACCCTTCAGTAACTTTTAAGAATGGAAGCCAGAAATCTCTTAAGGGAGATGAAATGAGACAGGCAGGATGCAAGCTAGCTTAGAGTCAGGAAGTGGAAGCCATACTTCACCAAATCTATATAATACAATCTATATAATACATACTTCACCAAATCTGTATAATATAATACAAACTGCCCCTTCCTCAAGATTTACGCCTCTTCACCTGGAATTTAGGAGAGTTAGCATGTAATCACTCCCCTTTTCAGGGTACTGGAGGTCAGACAATTGGTAAGGGGACACTCTGTCTCCCCCACAGACATAAGAGTGCTCCCACCTTTCGCTTCTCTGTTCACTCTTTGCCCTCTCTGAGTGCGTGTCTGTGATTTCCCCCACCTTTTGAATAAACTTTACCCAAAAAAAGTTTTGGGATTATTCATATTTATCTGTAATCTGGACTTCATTGCTTACCTACAGAACACTAAGGAAGTGAGACAGGAAAGGAAGAAAGCCAACACAAAGCAAACTAAAGGTCAGGCTGCTGCGGACAACAGAAGCTGGATTCTATTAAGGAGCCTGGAAAGCCTGCACAAAGCCCACCTCAGAGAAGTGACGAAGATGATTTTCTTCTTTTTTACACCAAAAAAAACCTCTCAACCATTAGTTGAAGTCTTATCCCAAAGAAATTACCTTTCAGATACGTTTCAGCAGCCTTTTGAAGTTGAGAACTCTCCACCCTCCCAAGGAAAGTCTCAGGCAAACAGTTAAAGGAATTCACAGTAGGATGCTCTTGGGTCAAGTCTACAAATCCAGGAACCCTCTGTGTCTAATTTATATGAAAAAGGTACTGAAAAAATCTTCTTGTACATGTTAAAGTGATTAAAATGCCCATTTAAAAAGATTCATTCTTGACTGCAATCAGATCAAATCTATATGCATGATAGAATCGTTTTCAGAAGCATCAAATCCTGTAAGCCATCCTCTCTGTTACAGCCTCAAATCAACTCCAGCTGCTTTTATTTTCATATGTAAATGATAAACAAAAATTCAATGAATTTATGGGAATACCATGTTATATTTTAATGCAGGTATACATTATTTTATCTCCAAATCAAAATACACCTATTTCCTCAAACATTTACAGCAAAAAATATTCAATATCAGAACTTGATCTCGTATTTAACTATAATTTAATATATGTTTATTAACCTTTCAAACCTCCCACCTCTGTTATTCTTCCCAGGCTCTGATAAAATAAACTTTCCACTCTCAATTTCTATAATGCTCACTTTTTCAAACCCCCTTGGATGAGCAAGTTCATGTCCTTCTGTGCTTGGCTTGAAACCTGACAATTTTCAGTACTACTTATGTTGTCGTAAATGACAAGATTTGATTCACTTATGTCTGAGTAATACTTCACTGTATAAACATACCACAAGTTCTTTATCCACTCATCAGCTGATAGACACCTAGGTTGTTTCCATTTTTAGCTATCATAACTAGCACTATAAACATGGAAATATAGACACCTTTTCAACAATTTGAGCTCATCCCCACTGAATAGTTACCTAGAAATGGGATTGCTGGATCATATAATTAACCTATTTTTGATTTTTTGAAAGACTTTCCTACCATTTCCTATAACAACTATACTAATCTACATTTCCATTAACACTATACAAGGCTTTCTGTTGCTCCACAGCCCATTAGTAATAATTATATTTATGCTTTTTGATAATAACCAATCTAACTGCAGTGCGATATTATCTCATTGTAGTGTTAATTTGCATTTCCGTGCTGATTAGGGATGTTAGGCAAAGAATCACACAAAAAATCTAAATAGCCAAAGCAATTTTGAGCGAAATAAAGCAGGAGGCATTACATAATCTGAATTTTAAATATGCTACAATGATTTATAATTAAAAGAGCTTTGTATTGGTATAAAAATAGACCAATGGAACACAACAGAAACTCTGGAAACAAATCCATGTGTCTACAGCCAGCTGACCTTTGCAAAGGGGCTAAGAACATGTACAGGAAACAGTATAGGCTTTCCAACAAACGCTGAGAAAACTGAACATCCACAGGCAGAATAAGACAAGTAGATTCCCTTGTCACGCTATACACAAAAATCAACTCAAAAGGGGTTAAAGACCTAAGTGTAAGATCTGGGAGTATGAAAACACTAGAAGAAAACATAAGAAAAATACTGTAGGATCTTGGAATGGGTAAGACTTTTCTCGATAAGACTTTAAAAAATCATACACACACACAAAAACAAAAACAAACATGAAAACATGGGATTTTATGACACTATGAAGCACCTGCATAGCAAAGGAAACAATAAAGAGACAACAACAAACGGCAAATAATAATTTCAATCTACACATTGGACATTAGGTTAATAGCCAGAATATGAAAAATCCAAATACCTCAATTCTACAAAACAGACAATTTTTATATGGGTGATAGTTCAAAACAGACATTTTTGAAAATAAGACAAAGAAATTATCAACAATGTCATGATAAAATGTTTCCTTTCATGAAGGCTATATCCATCCACAGTATGTACGGTAACTATTCTTGCCCTCTTAGCCGTTGCTCTAGAATAACACCACCCTTCTTGGGATTCGGTGAGTGAACAAGGATGTCAGAGTCACCAGCCAAGGAATGAAGATCATTGTCATAGTTGTTTCAGGGTTGTAAAGACTAAAGAAATTAGAACAAAAAAAAATTCCAGGGCACGATGTGGTAGCCTGGTGGCTAAAGTCCTCACCTTACATGCGTTGGAATCCCAAATGGGCGCCAGTTCTAATCCCGACAGCCCTGCTTCCCATCCAGCTCCCTGCTTGTGGCCTGGGAAAGCAGTCCAGGACAGCCCAAAGCCTTGGGACCCTGTGCCTGTGTGGGAGACCTGGAAGAAGCTCCAGGCTCCTGGCTTGGGATCAGCTCAACTCCAGCCATTGCAGCAACTTGGGGAGTGAATCAGCGAATGGAATATCCTCTCTGTCTCTCTTCTTCTTTGTATATCTGACTTTTCAATAAAAATAAATAATAAATAACTCTAAAAAAAATCCAAAGTTTGTGATGTCTAAAAGACACAATGTTAGCCATTATATTAGTATTACTCCTATTTTTAGTTACTTCTTTCTCTAAATATTTTTAACTTCCACATGTACCTTCTTAATCAAAACTACTACTACTGAATTAGCTCTATTAGTCTTTACAAATTTGTAGAATAGGATTTCTCCACTTTGGCATTATATACACTTTCAGTTAGATAAATTTTTGATAGAGAATGATCCAGTACATTGAAGGATGCTTAGCAATATACTTGTCCTCCACTAAATATATCCCCACACTAGCCTTGCCCAAAGCTGTAATAAGCAAAAGTGCTTCCAGATGCTGACAAATGTGTCCTAGAATTGGGCCTCAAAATTATTAGGAGAAATAATGACACAAATAAATATTCAATGGATATTTGCTGAATGAGAGAAAACAGTTTTAAATAAATAAACTTAAGAAGGAAAAGTAGATGGATAGGTGATAGGGAACACAGGGGAGAATATGGATGGGGAACAAGACAGTAATATAGAAAAGAGGATAGCTGCTGCAACCAATGGCAGTGATTTACCATATGCACCACACTGAGGAGAATGAGAACAATAGATGATGCAACAGCTGAAGGTCCCCAACACTATTACCATATATCGTCTTTGTGTTAGGCTTCTGCTTTTTCTTTGTTTAAGATTTCTAACTTGTCCGAAAATCATAATGAGAGCCCAGCATGAAGGCTCAATGGCTATATCCTCACTTGCATGCGCCAGGATCCCATATGGACACTGGTTGATGTCCCAGCTGCTCTATTTCTACTTCCTTTCTGGATCCCTATTTAAGACCTAGGAAAGCAGTACAGGATGGCCCATAGTCTCGGGACACTTCACCTACTTGGGAGATCCAGAAGAAACTCCTAGCTTTAAATCAGCTCTTGCCATTGCGGTCATTTGGGGAATGAATCAGCAGGTGAAATATCTTTCTCTGTGTCTCTCATTCTTTCCATAAATCTGATCTACCTTTACAATAAAAAAAGGAAAAGAAAGAGACAGGGAGGGAAGAAGGTAGAAAGGAAGGAAGGGAGGAAGAAAAAGTCAGAACAACAAAAAGGAAGACAGAAAAGAAGGACTGCCCATATGCTTTTTTAGTCTTCAGATGGCTGCTACTGCCTGGGCTGGGCCAGGCCAAAATGAATAGTTAGGTACTCTATGCAAGTCTCATTGATGAGACTCAAATACTTGTAGTCACTAGTCAATAGACTTCATTAAAAAATATAAAATACCTGATTAATCATTTGTTTTCAACTACAAATTGAAATAATGTTTTAGATAAAATATTGAGCTAGTTAAAAATATATTAATAATATTAATTTACCATTACTTTTTATGCAATGAACATATACCCAGAGATAGTCAAACTACAGTTAAAAGTACAGGTTAAAAGTTAACTACAGATTAAAAGTTCAGTCTTTCAGATTTTCAAGATTGTCCAAGACTTCTAATGTCAATTTCAAGGCCAACAGTCATGTGTGGTAAGAGTATGACCCTTACAGGACAGGCAATCTACAGACAGATCATGAGTCAAACTGCTTGGTCCACAGATCATGGCATTCCTGAGCAGTTTAAATCACACTTTGGTAGAGAAAAATAAAGATGGTTTTAACACATCCTCTATTAAAAGTACCACACACTGGTTAAACTGCCTCATGTTAAAGTAGTATTCCAGGGCCCAGCATGGTGGCCTAGCAGCTAAAGTCCTCGCTTTGAACGCCCCGGGATCCCATAGGTACTGGTTCTAATCCCGGCAGCTCTGCTTCCCATCCAGCTCCCTGCTTGTGGCCTGGGAAAGCAGTCAAGGACGGCCAAAGCTTTGGGACCCTGCACCCGCATGGGAGACCCGGAAGAGGCTCCTGGTTCCCGGCATCGGATTGGCGCAGCACCGGCCGTTGCAGTCACTTGAGGAGTGAATCAGTAGATGGAAGATCTTCCTCTCTATCTCTCCTTCTCTCTGTATATCTGACTTTGTAATAAAAAAAAATTTTTTTAAGTAGTATTCCATACTGGAGGGCCAGTTCTAGCCCTAGATAATCCACTTCTGATCCAGCTTCCTGCCAATGTGCCTGTGAAGGTACAAGATAGTGGCCTAAGTACTTTGTCACCTGCCACCCATGTGTTATGGAGTTCTGGGAAATAAATCAACAGACAGAAAAATTCTCTCTCTCTCTCTCTCTCTCTCTCTCTCTCTCTCTCTCTTTCTCTCTCCCCCACATTCCTCCCTGTCCCTCACCCTGTCTGTCTTTCAAATAAACTACTCTTTAAAGCAAACATGACATATATATTACGACTTTTGGATAAATAATTTGATTAGCTATATTTCTTTTTTTAAGATTAGCTATTTTTATTGGAACAACAGATTCACAGAGAGGAGAGAGGAAGATTATCCATATACTGGTTTACTCCCCAAATGGGCACAATGGCTGGAGCCGAGTTTATCCAAAGCCAGAAGCCGGGAGCTAGGAGTCTCTGCCTGATCTCCCATAGGTGGGCAGAATCCCAAGGCTTCAGGTATCGCCCAGCACTTCTCCAGGCCACAAGCAGGATGCTGGATGGGAAGTAGAGAAGCCAGAACACGAACAGGCTACCACACAGGATACTGGGTGCATGTAAGGGCAGGATTAGCCAGATGAGCCATCTCACTGGGCCTTCTATGTTTTTTCAAGAAGGATTCCCAAATACAGGATCTTATGAAATAAAAGTAACCCAATGACTGTTTTTTTTTCTTAGCACAACTCCATTTTTTCATGGCATATAGGCCAATTAATACGCATAGCATATACTTTCATAATGATCTAAAAGGGGATGAAGATCATTAGTGAAATATCAAAATAACTGCTGCTCTTCTATAACGAGCTCTAAGGGTGAGCACGATATGAGATTACATAGCTCAAGCAGTTCTGTTGAAGGCTTCCATTTCCTGGCAGAAGAGCTGAGGATGACTCTATTAACCACTTCTGCACATATGCTGCTTGCCTTTCCTTCATGCTGACTATGCCCTGGATGAATCTGCACATCTGTTGTAAATTACTGAATGATAAATATACTTTCAGCAATATGTGGCACTGTAAATCATAAACAACTGAAAATTCACTGGGCAACTAAGATTTGAGAAATAATTACATTGTATTGTGAACATGCTCATTGTAGGCATCTTTGTACCAAGCTGGGATTCAGGAAAGCTGGGAGCTGATCAAATATTTCTGGTGTGGTCTTGGGGTCATTTCTTAACTTTCCTTCAATAATTCATCTGAGGAAAGGGACAGTTTTATCTGCTGTGATTGCTGCACAGAGTGATTTATAAACTCTTTTCTTTAATTTTCAAAAGAACCTCCCATAAGTCTGTACGTACAACATTTTCATTAATCTTTTATTGACCTTAGTCTCATGAGGAATCTCCATGTTCCTAAAGTGAGATTGTGGCTTTCAACACCTTCACATAATGATCCATGACTTTCAGGAAATGGGTTTGAGATACTTATTGCTACTTCATGAGCATAAAGTTGTCTTTGGAAATACAAATCACAATGTTTTGATTACTCATCAAAATACATTAAGGCAGCAGCAAAGAATCTTCTGCACAGGCATGCTAGTCAGGGGATCCTCAGAGATTGGGCTACAGCTGAGGACTATTGCCTGCCTTACAATTTTTTAAAGATGTATTTCTTTTTATTTTAAAGGAAGATTACAGAGAGAAGAAAAGAGGTAGCTTCCATCTGCTAGTTCAACCTCCAAATGTCCACAACAACTGGCACTGGGCCAGTATGAAGCAAGGAGCCAGGAGTTTCTTTGGGATCTCCAAATGTGTGTGCAGTGGCTGGCCCAAAGAACTTGGGCCACTTATTGCTGCTTTCTCAGGCACATTAGCAAAGAGATGGATCAGAAGTGGAGCAAGCACCCTGGTCTCAAACTGGCGTCCATATTTGGACGTCAGCGCCATACACAGGGATTTAACCTTCTACAGCACTGCACAAGAATCACAAGTGTTGGTTTGTTTGTTTGTTTTTTCTATTTCTTCTTTCTTATAAACAGGTAGTTACAGTTCTTCCCTCATTACTAAAACATTGTCTAACAAATAGCTATATTACCACCAATAAATAAAACAACCTTCTCACATCATTATTCTAGGCCGATGGAAATGTTTTTCTGCTGTTAACTCATTGTAAATTAACTAAATGGTGCTGAAATTAATTGCCCATGCTCTTTATCTCTATTTGGAAAAATAGGAACTCCTTAACTTTCTGTCATTGACACTATAAGGAACCAAACATAACTTTTGCATCCTTTATAGTTCTCAGTAATTCTCCTAATAGGTTTAATTAGTACACTGGATTTTGTTTTCCAAGAGCTTGCATGTTTTTAATAGGTTTCCTCTCTTGTTAAATGCTGTAAATGACTTTCCATGAGACCATATCCCGACAGAGGCAAACTGCATATCAATTAAATGTCCACTAATCTCAAAATGCTTTCCTCACAATTTTAAGTTTAAAAAACATTAAAAATTACACTTTAAATTTAAGTAAATGAGCTCTGCTAAAAACAAAACCTAATGTTGATTCAGAAGATGTTTTCAAAATAGTTAGAGGGCAAAATATTATACGATTAAATTAAAATCATTATTTTGAAAAGCATGACAAACTATTTTATAAGTATTAGTCATAATAATATATTTGATTTTAATAAATGATAGGCAATAGATCTACAGATTCCTATACAGAAATAAATATTCTCTTTGTATTACTTTTCTGCCAGAACATTCAACTGTGTAAAATTAGGTAAACCATAAAGATTGTTGAAACTCTGGCAATCTATTTAAAAAATATATTCTATTCCATGTGATGTTATGAAAGATAATAATCATAGAGTCATAGAAGATACTCATGAGTAAGAATTACACCTTTGGCCCTGTGCACCATGGCCTAGTAGCTAAAGTCCTTGCCTTGCACTCACCAGGGTCCCATATAGGCGCCGGTTCTAATCCCGGAAGCTCCACTTCCCATCCAACTCTCTGCTTGTGACCTGGGAAAGCAGTTAAGGATGGCCCAATGCCTTGGGACGCAGCACTGAATAGGAAATCTGAAAGAAGCTCCTTGCTCCTGGCTTCAGATTGGCCCAGCTCCAGACATTGTGGTCATTTGGGGAATGAATCATCAGATGGAAGATATTCCTCTCTGTCTCTCGTCCTTTCTGTATATCTGACTTTCCAACAAAAATAAAACAAATCTTAAAAAAAAAAAAGATTTACACTTCTACAGAAGAAACAGTATTTGACTCCCTTGTTTAAAAAGAGAAAAAAGAGATAACAAGGTGCTCTGTATAGATGAGAAAATCTGGGTAAATAGAAATATAAAGGAAGAGAACTCACAAGTGTTCAGACATTAAAATCTCAACACTTGAGCAAATGTTGTTGGAGTGCCCACTAGCTCTCAGACACTGTTACAGGTCCTGCAAACACATCCGTGAACAAAAGATCGTCTCTGATTGAGTACAACTTACATTCTAGTGGAAAAGACAGAACCAAACAAATAAACAGATATAAAACATGCAATAGCTCTAGGTTCATAAAGAAAATCACAGAGTAAATGAGACACTCTTCTGGAGAGGCTAGTTGGAAAAGACTCAAGAAAAAAGAGCTGAAGGCACAAGTGACTGAAGTAGAGCAAAGGGTCATGAGAGTGGTGTAAATGCATTCGCGTTCTGCAACAAGGAAGCTTTGGCAGCGATGCTGAGGCAACAAGGTGCCCAACACATGCGAGAGGCAAAATCATCATGTTATAGCTTGAACATAGTTGGAAAAGTGTCTTTCATTGTTTTTAAACACTAGTGAACTCAAAAAAACAACAAAAAAGAGAAATCAAAAAATAATCCCATTGACAATAGCCACAAATCAAATATTTGGAATAAGTCTAACCAAGTAATTGAAGGATCTCTACAACGAAAATTACAAAATATTGGTGCAAGAACAAGGATTTAATGACTGAAAAATGGAAAGATGATGCTTTGTTCAGGATTTGGAAGAAACAATGTCATTAAAAGGTCTTTAGTAGCTAAAGCAATATATAAATTCAGTGTAATCCCTATAAAAATAAAAATTCTTTATAGATTTAGGAAAAAAAAATCCTAACATTCACAAGAAATCACAAAAGACCCAGCAGAGCCAAAGGGATCCTATGTACCATCCCCTAAAACTTTTGTTAGATTTCTTGTGACAGTGATTTTTAGATTTCCTTATTTTCATACACTGTTTTAAAATACCTGTTCTTCAACACAATACAAAAAGATTAAGATGCTTGATGAAGTGCAAAAGTATACTAAACTAAAAGTAATAATGTAATCAATGTTGTATTGAGGAAAAAAAGCACTATTAGAATATACCAAAGAAAAATCAAATGAATAGGGTTTTTTTCCTTGATGTCTAGAATAAAGTATTTGGTTACATTTTCTCTGTCAAATAAAAATTCAAGTTTTTGCATTCAATGCATAAGTGAAAAATGTTTAAAAATCCACTTGATATTTGTGGAAAACGAGAAAGTCGATTTCAGAATCTGATAAAACTGGACCTTAATTCTAAGCTCCTTTTCTCTTCCAGTATGTGTTTTGTAGTAACAATGTCAAAGGTACTCAATCACATATTTTTACTATTTATGTTTCCATAATCCTGGATTTTATGACCTTCAAATAAATCACACTTTTATTTTTAATAAATTTTAAATTTTAGAAGTATTTCTGTGTTCATAGTATATATATAACAATTCACCCTGGTTCTGTCATCATCATATGTTGGGTTTAGTTACTGATGACCACAGTGACAACATCCTATATGTGCACTGATGCATGTTCCGGATGTTCCACTTCCAATCCAAATCCCTGTTATTGTTCCTGGGAAAGCAGCCGCTGGCCCAAGTCCTTGCATCAAATGAGAGACTCAGAGGATGCTTCTGCCTTTTTGCTTTGGTCTGGCCCAGGCCTGGCCTTTGCGGCTATATGGGGAATGAGCCAGTGCATGGAAGATTTCTCTCTCTGTATCTCCCTCTCTCTCCCTTTAACTCTGTCTTTCAAATAAATAAAATAAATCTTAAAAAATTTACCCACATATGAACAACAGAGAGATAATAGATAGATGAAAAGTGGATAAATAGATTGATCCACTAATTGACTGTTAGATAATAGAAGACATATAGTTTAAAAGTTTGCATTGGGTGGGCCCCAGGAAGGGGTGTGCTGCTCGGATCCCAGCTCCAGCCACCATGTGCACGTGGTGAGCTGTCCCCGGGTGGCCAGTGCGCCATTTGGCGCCAGGCTCTGCCTGCTGGCCGCCCGGCAAGGAAGCTCTAGGGTATTGGTTGTCTGAATTGCTGCTTAGGTAGCTACAGGTTGATCCCACTGTGCTTCTGGGATCTGAGTGAATCCTAAATATTCCTAATGGCAGTAACTCTTCCTTTGAAGAACTTGTAATCCCAGTGAACACCAGTTCATGCAAAAGCTAAGGCTCGGGGCTTGTCCAGCAGGATATCATTTTACCTGATATGATGATGGATCAGGAGACTGGTCACATTAGGCAGGGCCAAAACATTAAGTAGCACTCGAGAATCATATCCGGTGGTAGATTCTGTGTGGGATGTGTGGGCCACACCCTGTGGAAAGTCTAGCCCCACTGGTAAGCCCAAGAATTTGGGTGGTTTTGGATTAAGCTAGGTGTGACCAAGGAGCCTGCCATCAATCACAGGTAAAGGAACCCGCAGCAGTCTGGATTTGTCAAGGCAGCAGCACCCAAAAGTGCATCCTGAATAGGGTGTGGGGCGGGCCGGGCTGCAACATCCACCAGCTCACATAAAGCCAAATGGAAGGCCAGACAGCGCCGGGCACTGGCCTAAAACCCATTGGCATGTATGAGAACTGAGTCTGGGAATGGATCAAGTGGAGGAACTTGGGAAACTCTCCTGGGGAATCACAGCTCCTGCTGGTGAACATGTGGTCCAGACCTGGGGATCAGAAGCAGGGCAAAGTAGCTCCAACAATTGGCTAATGTGTAAATTGGTAATGGAATGGGATGTACTGGGCAGGACTGAGCAAACCTTAGCCTACAAGCGAAACTAGAAGCCAGGATGGAGCACAGGTCATGCTGAGCTAGGCTCTTGCACCTAATGGTCTACGTGAGGCAAGGACGCTAAACCACAGTGTCTAAGGCAGAGGCCAGGACAAGCGAGGGACTGAGACAAGCTGAGTCAGAGCAGCCACTGGCATGCGCATGATCTATGGCTGGGAACAGGCCTGGTTGGGGAGCTAAGGGGACACCCTAACTGGGTTGAGGTTCCCACCAAGGGGCACGTGTGCTGGAATGGGGGCAGCGTTCTAACTAGGAAACAGTTGTAGTCTCCCGTGGCAATAGTGTGGACTGGGATTAGATGCACACCGTCTGGTGTTCTGGAGAACCAGGATGGATGTGGGACGGAGTAGGCTAGGTCTCAACCCCCTACTGAGCCATGTGTGAGCTGTATGTGGGTATGGATGAGCCATGGCTGGGCTGAAACATCCAACAACAAGAACCAGAATGGGTTCAAAGCCAGCCAAGAAAAGCCACTATTCCTGCGAGAACAGGAGGTGAACTGAGTAGGGCTGGCTCATGGACCCCCTGGTATGCACAAAATCTGGCATTGGGAGGGGTTCTGATGGAGCAGCCTGGGCAACTCCTCTGGCAGGACACAATCCCTGCAAGTAAGCGCAAGAAGCATGATAGGAAACAGCCCAGAATAGGCCATGGAAAGTTTCCCACTGGCATTCATTTGGCATGGGTTGGGGGCAGACCAGGCTGAATCAGTACATGTCATCCATCCACTGGCAATTCCGGACACCAGAACAGAGTGTGGGTCGAGCCAGGTTTGGCCACGACAAAACCCAGTGCACAATATGGAATGCCAGGGTGAGGTTGCCTGTACTGGTTGTGACCGCAGCACCCAACCAGCACAAGTGAGAACCAGGAAGGGAGGGGGCAGAGCTGGCAGGGGAATTAAGGGGCTGGTCCCCTCGCCGGACAGCTACTCCCACTGGAGAGCGTGGGCTGGGATGGGGACAGACCAGACTAAGCAGGGCTACAACACCTGTGGGCCTCATGTGGACTAGATCAAGGAAAACTCAGGCTGGGCTGATTATTCCTACTGGTGCAAGCATAAATCAGAGTGGGTGAGGGTTGTTTGGGCTTAGCCACAGCATCAGATGGCAGAAGCTGGCACTGGAGGCTAATTCTGTCAAGTCAAATCACAGAACCACCTGAAGAGTGCATATACCTGGATTGAGAGACCCGGGAGGGAAATAGTGGGTTCCCCTCTCTTGGGTTACTACTCCCACGAAAGGGCATGAAAACTAGGATGGGGACTGGGGTGGCTAGACAGAGAGGCACTCAACAATATCCATGAGGGCTGGATAGTTGAGCTGGTTAGATGGAACTAAGCTTTAATAACCATTGACAAGTAAGAGAGCCAAATGGGATGGGGGACAGACTGGACTAGTCTGGCACACATACTGGCAAACCAGGGTAGGGGGCGGGCATGGTGGGGTTATTGTGGGTCGCTCTGACTAGGCTGCAGCTCCTACTGGTTGATGTGATGGCCAAGTACTTGCTGGGCAGAACCAGGCTGGACTGCAACACCCACTGGTTCCAGTGGAAGTCGGGACTGAAACCAGAACCAACCCAGCAATTGCAACCACCAGCTGATCGTGAAGAGGGACTGTGCAGGGCCCTGTGCTTGCTAGAACATACAAGAATCTGGTCTGGGAATACCTCAAAGTTTCTTTGGGGATCTCCCCAATCGAAATGCTGGACTCAGAACCCTAGCCAAGAAAAGACAGAAGAAAGAACAAGTCAATCAACCACCTCAGCTATATGTTGGCAGCGAAATACTGGGCAAATGAAGACTCTATCAATCAGTGGATTCTTCATCGACCTCACCGAGCTGGGAGAGGTGAAAATGGCAGCGATTCATAACTGATGAACTATTAAAACCACTTGAGCAAGGATCTCAGAGCATGCCCCACATCCGGGACTTGGGGAGGGTGGGAAACTGGGTGGGGCTTCTCCCTCAATATCCCCCTTTACCTCAGATACAAGAAGGAAACAATATGGACATAATAGTCTTACCCACTTCCCTATAGCCCCTGAACCTTTTTACCGTAACTATGTAAAGATTGTCAACAATATAATTAAAAAATTTTAAAAAAAATTAAAAGACAAACTTACACTAAAGCAAAAAAAGTTTGCATTGATTTTAAGACGATAACAACTGATGCAAAACTATAACAACTGATTCAAAACTAAAACAATTAATATGATGTTATTTTCTGTTTCACCATACATTATTTATTAAAGTGGTAAGAACACCATGTTTTTAATATAACACTTCGAACAGAACAGATGTGCTATTAATTGGTTCTTGTCAATTACCACCTGTGACATTCACAAGTTGCTCAACTATCTGAGCCTTAACAACTCTCATGTAAAATGATAACTTCCTACTGCTTTTAAACATACACTATCCAAATCCTAGGTAAAATATTTGATACCTGCATTTTAGCTCAGAAATTAGCACGTATTTTGTTATTATTAGTGTTTGAGGTAGGAACGATCATCATTACTATCACTAATCAATATGTTGGTGGTTATCAATACAGCCTTTGTCCCAGGTGAAACTGTAGTGCCTGACCCTGCCAGGATGTACTAGTTACTTCTGGGAGTGATTTGCTCAACCCTGCACTATATTACCTTATAGCAGGTGACAATTTGTGACAGAGTTACTCCTGGGAGTTATGCTGCATTGCTATGCCATTGTTTGATAATAAAGGCAAAGAAAGTACAGAAGAAAACATTGAACAATACCTGCATAATTATAATCCCAGTGAAAGAAAATAACGAAGAAGGTTGTTCCTACGACATTTTTTTTTTTTAGATTTATTCATTTTTTATTACAGCCAGATATACAGAGAAGAGGAGAGACAGAGAGGAAGATCTTCCGTCCGATGATTCACTCCCCAAGTGAGCCGCAACGGGCCGGTGCTGCGCCGATCCGAAGCTGGGAACCTGGAACCTCTTCCAGGTCTCCCACGCGGGCGCAGTGTCCCAATGCATTGGGCCGTCCTCAACTGCTTTCCCAGGCCACAAGCAGGGAGCTGGATGGGAAGTGGAGCTGCCGGGATTAGAACCGGCGCCCATATGGGATCCTGGGGCTCTCAAGGCGAGGACTTTAGCTGCTAGGCCACGCCGCCGGGCCCTAAAATAAATCATTTTAAAAATAATGTTTATCGGGCCCGGCGGCGTGGCCTAGCAGCTAAAGTCCTCGCCTTGAGAGCCCCAGGATCCCATATGGGCGCCGGTTCTAATCCCGGCAGCTCCACTTCCCATCCAGCTCCCTGCTTGTGGCCTGGGAAAGCAGTTGAGGACGGCCCAATGCATTGGGACACTGCGCCCGCGTGGGAGACCTGGAAGAGGTTCCAGGTTCCCAGCTTCGGATCGGCGCAGCACCGGCCCGTTGCGGCTCACTTGGGGAGTGAATCATCGGACGGAAGATCTTCCTCTCTGTCTCTCCTCTTCTCTGTATATCTGGCTGTAATAAAATGAATAAATCTTTAAAAAAAAAAAATAAAAAAAATAATGTTTATCTGACTAGTTACAATAGCTTTAAAAACAATACATAAGAGTATATGCATAAAATACAGCAAACATATGGAAATTTATGGGTTTTTCTTTATTATATTTTCCACTTATCTGAAAGGCAGAGCTACAGAAAGAGGAGGAGAAACAAAGAGAATTCTGTTTGCTGGTTCACTCCCCAAATGGCCACAATACTCGAGGCTGAGCCAATGTGAAGCCATGAGACTGAAGTTTTTCTGGGTCTCCCATGTAAGTGCAGGGATCCAAGCACTTGAGCCATTTTCTGCTGGTTTCCCAGGCACATTAGCAGGGAACTGGAATGGAAGTGGAGCAACTGGTACTTGAACCAGAGCACATATGGGATATTGGCACAATAGGCAGAGATTTAACCTGAAAGGTCATACCTTTGGCCCCAGAATTTAGTATTTATTAAAGGTAGGATCGCAAATCTGTGGCGAATATATCTTATCCAAAATAAAAGTTTTTGAGGCAATTTGGTAATTGTCTAGAACAAAATTATATTGGCTCAATATTTCACACAAGCAACATACATTTTAGAATATTTAAAAGTGAAGCAGTCATCAGATTTAATGTAACGCTCTGCTTCCCCACAAGTCCCCAAGGCCATTAATGTGGGGTCAAGACACAGCACATTCTGAGGGAGATTACCACCACTCCATGTAAGGTCAAAAGCCTAACCAGCTAAGATTTCTATCATCCTAATCAAGAACCCTTCCACCTACCTCCACCAAACACAAACTGCTGCAAACTTTAACTCTGATGGCTAAACAGGTTCTCTGCCTTGACTATACCAGACTTATTCTGAAATGCCCTTTTTGCTTATTTATGCTTGTAACCATATGCCTGAACATCTGCATTCTGACCACAATAAGTCTCTATGTCCTCTCTTCTGTACTGTCTGGAGACAGAAGAAAACATTTCCATTTGTGATACTTTCCACTTTTCCTTTTTGAAATTCATGGGTCCATTAATATTCGTGTTTCCTTCATCTTCAACCCCAACTTAAACCTGACTCTCCCCTGAGGATCTGCTTAACTGGCAGCTCTGTCTCTTGGTGGCAGGTTTTGACCCACAGTCCTGGTGTTACTAGGAATGCAAAATACATAGACATCTTTAGCTGCTCATTGCAGTTTTCAGATCCTTGAAAACAAAATAAAGCTGTGAACCTATCAAACTGTATCTCCAACTACTCCCCGTTTTGCTAACATAGTAATTTGCTCTGGATCATTTACCTCATTTCTCAACAAGCTTAGTCCCTATTTGGTTGTTACTCTCTGCAATGCTATTCATTCCTTACTCCATAGAAATTCATTAAACATGCTGTATTGGTTGCAAGGACTACAATAACAAGTATCAGACACTGGGTGGCTTCAGAAAAGAAGCTCTTCTTCTCAGAGTTCTGTAGGCAGAAAGTTGAGGTGTCACCTGGGCTGGTTTCCTCTAAGCCCTATTCCTTGGCTACCAGGAGGCTATCTCCTGCTGTCTCTTGCACATGCTTCTCTCTCTGAGAACACATATTTCTAACATTTCTCATTGCATACTCTAGTCCTCTTTTTATAAGGACACCCAACCAAACTATAGTAGGACACACCACAATATACTTATTCCAATGTAATTATCTTTTTTTAAAGAGTGTTCGCCTTTTTTTTTACTTGGAAAGTCAGATACAGAGAGAGGAGAGAGAAAGATCTTTCATCCATTAACTCACTCTCCAAGTGGCACAATGGCCGGAGATGAGTGGTCCAAACTCAGGAGCCAGGAGCTTCTTCCAGGTCTCCCACACAGGTTGGTTTTGGGCCGTCCTCGGCTGCTTTCCCAGGCCACAAGCAGGGAGCTAGATGGGAAGCAGGGCTGCCAGGATCCAAACCAGCGTGGTGCGGGGCCCAACATAGTTATCTTTTTAAAGACCTTTTAAAAGCTCTATATCCTAAAACAGTCACATTCTGAATACAGCAACTGAGGACTTCCACATTTGAATGCTGAGAGACACAATTCTGCCCATGATATATGCAGATGACTGATCTTCCACTCTCTCTTCACTTTCTCTTGACTTTACTCTTTTTGATTATGCTGTCATTAAAATTATGTGTTCATTTAAAATTGATGTAGTATTAATATTATTCTCCCTTTCTCAGCCACTCATTCCCAAGTTTACACCATATACTGTCACAATTGCAACCCCTCCATAATCTCAATTTGTTGCTGCCCACTCTATTTCTTGTTCCAGCCTCTTGAATCTCAGTAACTTCCCGATCCCCCTAAAATAAATCTTACAGCTTTTCCACTGCTGCTGGAAGCCAATGCTCAAAGGACCCCAAACCTGACTCCGTCAAGAAAGACTGTCTTCAAAGCTTATTATATTCCCAGTATCAAAAATCAACAGCAAAGACAGAAATCTCAAATGAATAAGAATAAAGCAACAAGTCTCATATAAGAGAATATTCACCAATTTATCAGCAGGCTTCTCAGCAAAAGAAAAATTAAAGCACAGAGATGAGCTGGATTATATATTCCAAGTCCTAAAATAAAATATAAAACTGTCAAAAAACAATACCAAATCCAGGGTGCGAACATTTGGTACAGCAGTTAAAACAGTGTTGGCATGTTTGTTTTCTTTGAGCTTGAACTTTGATTCTGAATACCCATATCTTATTCAAGCCTGGAGAAGTTCTCAGCTATTATTTCATCAAATAAACATAGTTTCAATGCCTTTTTTCTCTTCTTCATTGCATATTCCCATAATATAAATGTGTATTCAATTAAGGATGTCAACACATCTTATAGGTTGTCTTCTTTTTCATATTTTTATTTCCTTTATTTGTCTGTGTTGTTTCAAATTCCTTCCTTTTCTTCAACTAGATTGTTGTTGAAGGGCCAAATTGAATTTTATGTTTTGCTGAATTTTACATTCTATTGAGTGAAGTTTTAGGTTCTAAGATTTCTGATGGATGTTTTTATTTGTTCTTTTTTCCTAGTTCTGCTGAATTTCTCACTCACGTTGCTAGTGGTTTATTCTCTCATTTGAATCGTCTATCTTCTTTTTTCTTGTAATTATTATTTTCAGCTGAGAGACATTTCATGTATTTCTCTCAAATCAGGATCTGCTTCTGAAGAATGATTTGGAAGGGCTCAAGATTTCTCGCTTCTTTGTGATTCTTGTATCCCTTTATTATCATCTACAGATCTGGTATAATCATTGCATCTTCCCACATTATGGAGTAGTTTTTGTTGACATCGGATGTCATTTGGAGAGGTGCCATGATGTTGGCTCTAGGTGAGCTCAGAAGTCTTATCTCTGTATGATTTCCTCAACTGCAATAACATCAATGTCTGCCAGTATCCCAATTGACTAGATGGCATCAGTTCCAAGAGGTAGTAGTACAGCTTTGCAATGAATGGGAGGTTCTAAACGTATGTGTTTCCAAGTACTGCATGGTTGCATGCCAATGAACTCAAGTCTGTGACAGCAGCACTCACATTTCTGGTGAGGTAGGACACAGAGAGGACCTTTTACAAGTTCAGATGACAGCAGAGTCAAATAAATTGAGGATGGTGTGTCCAAGTGCCACAGCATGAGTATATGTGACACTGGAGTTTATAGCATCAGCAGCAACAATTCCCAGAAATGTTAGGAACTTGCATAGGTCCCAAAGGGTGAGATTGCTTTATTCTTGGGCTTGTAACACAATAGACACTGTCTTAGAACCATAAGATACAAGCAACAAATTAAGCCAGAGCTTGTTTACTAGCAGCTCAATGCCCTGAGCCATGAAGCATGCAGAGCCTACCCAGATCCTATAAGCTAAGCACAAGTAACAATGAGGATTGTGCACTGAAAGCCAAAACCCCATACTGAAAAACCCTGTGGGTCTTGTACTCCATCCTGTGGTGTGTTCACTAGCCCCAGGCTTTTTGGTCACATCTTTGGGATGACTTGCATAACAGATCTACCAGTAGTTGTGCTGTATTAATTTAGGTTCTTAGGGAATTCCTGTTTGGGGGGATAAACAGTTGCTCAAATCTTGGGAAATTCACAAACAAGATATAAATCCTGGAAGGATTGGGGAATTCTGCAGTGTTCACTGCTGTTCTGCAACAATGATAGAAAACCTTGGTGCTTCTGAATTTGCCTTTTCCTGGCAATACAGAATTCTCCCCCATCTCTTAATTAAGACCAAGGTCACAATTACACTGTTCTTTGTTCCTCTCTATGCTGTCTTTCCAAGTCTTCACGCTATTCAAGATTCCCATCACCCATTTGCTGATTTTCAGGGTTTTTCTCTCAGACAGCCTTCTCACATTATAGTCCTCCATTGTCATTTCTTGGTGGCAGAGATGGGTGAAGGGCACCAGCAATCTTAAAACTTGGCTGCTCATACTAGTATTTCAACTGTAAGAAGGTATTATCTGGATGCAGGCAATTGGTGCAGCAGTAAAGACGTTACAGTGAACACAGACATCCTGTGTCAGACTGTGTGTTTGAGTTCCAGCTCTTAAGTTTACAATCCAGTGCACTACTAATACACACCCTGAGAGACAGCAGACAACAGTTCAAGTATATGGGTACCTGTTACTTCCACGGGAGATTCAGACTGAATTTTCTGAGGTGGGCATTCAGGGAGTAAAGCAGAAGATAGAATAGCTCTCTCTGAATCTCTCTTTCAAATGAAGTGGAGAAAAGAGAGAGAGAGAGAGAGAGAGAAGGACTGTAGCAGGTTAAGCCTCTACTGTGGCACTGGCATCCTATACAACTGTCAGTTTGAGTCTAATCTGCTTCCCTTGAGACCCAGCTCCCTGCTGATGTGCCTAGGAAATCAGAAGAGAATGGTCCAAACTTTTGAACCACTGCACACACATGGCTGATTTGGAAGAAGCTCCTGGCTGCTTGCTTTGAACTGACCCAAGTTCTGACTCTTGCAGCCATTTGGAGAGGAAAGAGCATACGGAAGATTCATTCATATTCTCTCTCTCTCTCTCTCTCTCTCTCTCTCTCTCTCTCTCTCTCTCTCTGTCTCTATCTATCTATCTATCTATCTATCTATCTCCTTCACCTTCTCTCTGTGAAATTCTACCTTTCAAATAAAAATAAATAAACTATGACTAAGAAAAATAATTGCAGTAAAATAGCTCATAAGAAAATTACATCACAGGCCCAGCACGGTGGCCTAGGAGCTGAAGCCCTCGCCTTGAATCACCAGGATCTCATATGGGTGCTGGTTCTAATCCCAGCAGCTCCACTTCCCATCCTGCTCCCTGCTTGTGGCCTGGGAAAACAGTCAAGGACAGCCCAAAGCCTTGGGACCCTGCAGCCACCTAGGAGACTTGGAGGAGGCTCTTGGCTCCTGGCTTCAGATAAGTGCAGCTACAGTCATTGCAGTCACTTGAGGAGTGAATCATCAGATGGAAGATCTTCTTCTCTGTCTCTGCTCCTCTCTGTATATATGAGTTGAAAGAAAGAAGAGAGAAAAGAAAGAAAAGAAAGGGAGAAGGGAAGAGAAGGGAAGGGAAGGGAAAGGAAAAGAAAGAAGAAAGGAAGGAAGGAAGGAAGGAAGGAAGGAAGGAAGGAAGGAAGGAAGGAAGGAAGGAAGGAAAGAAGGAAGGAAGGAAGGAAGAAAGAAGGAGAGAAAGAAAACAGATCACATCAGTGGGAGCACCAGGTCCATGAACCCCGGAGGCGGGTGCTCCAGTGAAGCCTGGGTCACATGGTCTGGGTCCTTAGTCCTGCCTGCATGGTGGGTGACAGGCACATGAGCCTCTGAGGCTGGGGATCCGGTGGGGTACAGGTCGCCTGGCCTAGTTCCTTGGGCCCACCTGTGTGGTGGATGTTAGTTCTGTGAGCCCCAGGGGTTGCGGGGTCTAGCAGGGTCCAGGTCCCCTCATCTGGGTCCTTGGGCCTGCCTGCATGGTAGATGCTGGATCTGTGAGCTCCAAAGCCAGAAGGGTCTTTGGGGCCTGGATCACATGGTCTGGGTCCGTGGGCCTGCCTGAGTGGTGAATGCCAGGTCTTTGAGCCCCTGGGGTGGGAGATCCAGCAGGGTCTGGGTCACCAGGCTCAAGTCCTTGGGCTCACCTATGAGAACTGGTCCTCCTTGGTGGAAAAGATGGAGTAGTGGATGTCTGCTGCAGATCCACATAGAAACATGGCAGTCCATTTGGGGCCTTCAAAAAACATCCATTACCATAGCAGAGAAAGGAGAACAGAACAGATTGGACAACTACCCCAGCCCAAATATGACAGCAAACATCTGGGCTAATGGAAACTCTAAGGTGGACTATGTCAGCCAATGGGCATTAAAAGTATTCCCTTGTTCCTGGCATGATATCCTAGTGGCTAAAAGTCCTCACCTTGCATGTACCAGGATCCCATATGGGTGCTGATTCTAATCTTGGCAGCGTCATTTCCCATCCAGCTCCAAGCTTGTGGCCTGGGAAGGCAGTCAAGAACAGCCCAAATCCTTGGGACCCAGCACCCGTGTAGGAAAACCAGAAGAGGCTCCTGGCTCCTGGCTTGGGATTGGCTCAGCGCCAGTCGTTGCAGCCACTTGGAGAGTGAATCAACAGATGGAAAATCTTCCTGTCTGTTCTCCTCTCTGTATATCTGACTTTCCAATAAAAAATAAATCTTTTAAAAAAAGCATTCCCTCATCTTTGGATCAGTAAGATCCATAACATTTCAAAACTATTGAAACCACTTGGGCAGAACCCAGGGAGCGTACATGATATCAGGATTCTGGGTCAATTTTGGGTAGCTCTTCCCCATCGCCAGGTGCACAGGTGGTTGGGAGGCTGGGTGGCTTCTCCCCTGGTCTCCCTCACTCCCCCCAGACACAGGAAAAAGAAATGGAAAACTTGGAAACAATAATCACACCCACTTTTACCTGACCTTCGATCCTTCCTACCCTGACACCCTGATTAATTATATAAGCATTATTAAAATTAAAAATTGGAAAAAAATCACATCAGACACAGGTGCTGTGGCATATCAGGCTAAGCCAACACTTGGGATGCTCACATCCCACACCTATGTCTATGATTTGAATCTCAGCTGCCCTTCTTGTTCAGATCCCTTTGGCTTGTCTGGAAGGCAACAGGTGATTAGTGAAATACTTGATTCTTTATCATTCACATGTGAGAACTAAATTGAGTTTCTGACTTATGGATTTGGCCTGACCCAACCACAGCTGCTGGCATTTTTCTCCACTTCCATCACTCTGCCTTTTACATATTTTTTTTTCTCAAAAAATAAAATGACATCAGTGCTACATTTTATGTTTCATTTTATGAATGTCTTGATAGAGCTATTTACTCATACTAAATATAAAACCAGAAGAAATATCTTCTCTATCTTGGCTCAAAAAAATTACAATTCTGTTGAGAAAAGAACAGGGCCCGGTAAAGAATAAACCGTTCTTATTTATTAATATTGGAAGCCTACAAACATGTCAGGCACTCAAATAAAACAAGGGAAAAAAGCATTATTAGCATCAGAAGAAACCACTGACAGTGAGTAATATCACTTGCAGGATGAAAAAACAGATATATTTCCACTCTAAGCATAATTTCAACATGATGGAAACAAATACATACATATATATATATATATATATATATATATATATATATATATATATATACAGTTTTCACTGAAAGCAAGAAAAAACAGACCACTGAGCAGTAACATGGCACTGTTATTGAAATAAGAGTCAAGAGAGCAGATGAGAAAAGCATAACAGCAATGAGGAGCACTCCTTATATGTAGAATTAATCTGTTACTAAGTATAGTTCAAGGCCAACAGTTAAAAAGACATGCATCCCAGTGTCCTATCTTTGGGTACTAAGACCCAATATTAAGGTCATATCAAGAAATCGCTTTTTTTTTTTAAACAAAGCTCCTGAGAAGTTTTCACCAAAGCCTAAGAGTACAAACAAATGAATTAAAAACATACATAACAAAGAATGTGACCATTAATGGAACTTGAAATATTTTACTAAAAGAACAGTGAGAGGGAAAAGTTCAAAGAAAACAGCAGTAAAAAAGTAGGGCACTTTGTGGCAGCACACTGCCATGTGCCTTTGTGCTTGTCAAGCTTGTAGGGGACCTGGAGGATAGCACCTGTGGTGGTGTATGGCAATGCGGGGGCTTACTTCTAGGCAGGCGGAACATGCCTGGGAATTGCCCCACATGCTTGGTCCTGGGCAATGTGAGGAGAGGGGTGGGATGAGCACACTGGCCTGGTGTGCTGGTGGACCAGGTATGGGGAACTTTAAATGGGCATGGAACTTGAATGTACAGAAGCATATGTCTGAGGCCAGTACACATGCCACGAACTTTGGACCCTAGGAGCAGGCAGAGCTTCAGGCCTGCACACCACCCTACTGGAAGACTGCACTTCAGAATCCTGCGCTGGGGAGCCCATGAGCTCCCTGGCATGGGGTCTGTGGATTGATCAGGGAAGGCTGTAAGGAAATGTGTGGGAAAGAGAACCATTGAGAACCTGTGTGCTGCAGGTGAGGAGTGACTTCTGAGGAACTTTCATCGATAAGGCCACTGTACTTGCAGATAAACCAGGCAGTGGTGGGGGCTGAGACAGAGTGGTTTGGAGAGGGGGAGGCTGGAGGACCTTTATGGGTCCAACCAATGCACCAGCCTCCATGGGAGACCTGAGCTAGGCCAGTGAGCATGGATAACTGCAGACCACCACTCACTTGTGCACACTGAAGCTAGGGCTGGGGAATGCCTGGCAGGAATAGATCACAGTACCTGCTAGTGAGAGTCAGAACGGGGATGAATAATGATAGGCTGGGCCATGGCACTAACCAGCACATGAAAGAACCAGGCCTGAGGGCAGATTCTGTGGGACACACATGGGCCCACTCCTGTGGACTACAATTTCCATGGTTTTCTTAAGAGCTGGGGTAGTGATGGGGGTTAGAGTACCCACAGGCACATCCAAGATGTGCGTTAGGCCAAGCCACAACATCTACCAGTTCATACAAGGGCCAGAATGGAGAAAACAGACTATGCCGGGTAAGGGCTTAACATCCACTGGCACATATGAGATCTGGGTTTGGGAGTGGGCCTGGAGAGTGTGGGCTAGTTCTGGAGAGAGGTGTACCAAGCAGGGCAAAACCAACCTTAGCTCAATGGCATGTGCAGAAGCCAGGCTGGAGTACAGGACATGCCAAGCTAGGTTATCACACCTACCAGTTTGCATGAGTCAGGGATGGGAGAAGACTGGATGGGAGAAGACTGGACAGGGCAAGGCGGCAGCACTCACCAGTGAGAGTTGGTAGGAATAGGCTGGACCAGGCCAGGCTGCAGCATCCAATGGCAAAGGCCAAGATGGGAGATAGGATAACCGGACCGTGTCAGAGCAACCACTGGCACATGCAAGATCTCTGGCTTGGAAAAGACCTGGCTGGGGAACTAAAGGGATGCCACAGCTGGGTTGTGGTTCCCACTGGTGAGCATGAGAGCTGGAACAGGGTGGTGTGTATGGATGAAGGGATGATCTGGGCTTGACATGACTGCAGTATCCCTTGGCATGGATATAGTCTAGGTCTAGGATGTACCACACTGGGCTAGACTCCAATACCCACTGGTGCTCATGAGAGCCAGGGTGGGTGTAGGACAGACTGGGCTAGATCTCAGTACCTGCTGAACCACACAAGAACTGTGTTTGGGTGTGAATCAGTTGGGCTATACCACCCAACAGTAAGAACTGGAATGGGTGTGGCCCAGATGGGCAAGGCCACTGTTCCTGCCCAAACAGCAGGTAGACTAAGTCAGTCTGAGCCAAGGACCCTCACTAGTGTCCAAGATCTGCCACTGGGAGAAAACCTGATCCTGGAGCTTGGGAATTCCTTTGTCAGGTCGCAGTCCTTGCAGGTGAGCACAAGAACTGAGGCTGGGAGAAGCCCACACCATGCCAGGTTATATGAGCATAAGTGTGGCTCAGGTCTGGGGCAAACCAGGCTGGGCCAGTTCATAATACCCACTGGCAGATCTGAGAACCAGGAAAAAGTACAGGACAGGACAGGTCAGGCTGGTCAGGACTGGGGGCTGGCTGGGCTGCGCTAGGTTACAGAACCTTCCAGCAAATGCCACAGTGAGGTGGGCCATGCCAGATTGGATTGCAGAAACCACCAACACACACATGAGACCTGGGGAGGGGGGCAGTGCAAGCATGTAGGGGTGGGTGGGATCCCCTGCTGGGCCACTACTCCCACTGGTGAGCATGAAAACTGGACCTGGGAGCAGACCAGACAAGGCAAGGCTGCAACACCTGCTGGCTTGCATGTGAGCTGAGTTAGGGAGAAAGTCAGGCTGGGCTAATCAAATGTACCTACTGCTACAGACATGAAAGCGAGTAAGTGCAGCTGTTTGGGCTTTGCTGCAGCATGAGCTGGCAAGTGCTGGGACAGATAGACTGTAGAACCACCTGAAGAGTGCAAGATTCGGGACAGGGAACGGCCCAAGCAGGGAAACTGTGGGTACCCCTCTGATAGACTGCAACTCCCATTGGTGAGCATGAGAACCAAGGATGGGCACAGCCTGGCTGTGGCAGGTGGTGGTACCTGCCAGCATGTATGTGAGCTGGATAGTGGGATCAGTTGGGTTGAGCTAGGCTTCAGCACCCATTGAAGTGTACAAGAGTTGAATGGGTTACGGGACAGACTGGACCAGTCTGCTATACATACTGGCAAGCACGGGAACCAGAGTTGGGCCTAGTGGGGACTACTGGGGGTTGCTCCGAATAGGCTGAAGTTCCCGCTGGTGTACATTAGGGCCAAGTGTGTGGTGAACAGGGTTGGGCTGGGCCGCAGCATCCATTGGTTTATATAAAAGATGGCACTGGATCTATTGAATTATCAAAACCAACTGAGTAAGACGCTCGGAGCATGCCCCACATCGGGGACCTGGGATGGGTGAGAGGCTGTTCCTGCTCCATCCCCCACATCGGGGACCTGGGATGGGTAAGGCTTCTCCCTTTATCTCCCCTGTACCCCAGATACAGAAAAAAAAAAAACGTGAAAATAATAGTCTTACCTACTTTCCTGTAGACCCTTGAACCTTTGTGCCCCAATTAACTATGTAAAGGTTTTCAACAAAAAAGAAAAAGAGAGAGAGAGACGGCACTGGAAATAGAACTGACCCAGTAATTGCAACTACCAGTGTGTGTGTAGGCTGATTTGGGTGATGGACTGAACCAGACCCTATACTGGCAAGCAGACACAAGAGTCAGGTATGGAGGCCTGGTGTGGTAGCCTAGTGGCTAAAGTCCTCACCTCCCACATGGGCCCTGGTGTATATTCTATCTGCTCCACTCCCCATCCAGCTCCCTGCTTGCGGCCTGGGAAAGCAGTCAAGGATGGCCCAAAGCCTTACAACTCTGCACTCATGTGAGAGACCTGGAAGAAGTGAGTGAGCTGTTGTTTCCAAATTTTCTTCTTCCTGTATCTGGGGGAAGGGGAGAGAGAAGAGAAGAAGCTGCACCCAACCTCCAAACTGCCTTGGGCAATGGCCGCCTAATATCATCCCAGGTCCCCGATGTGGAGCATGCTGTAAGGGCTCTGTTCAAGTGGTTTCAATAGTTCTGAAATGGTATTGATTTTGCCTATCCAGGAATGAGGAAATCCAAGGCTGAGAAAATCTTCCCAAACTGTGCTGGTTGATAATGTCCACCTTAGCACAGACACAGACCCAGCAACATGCTGGGAAACTTGGCTAGGAGAATTATCCAATCTGTTCTGATTTCCATCCTCTCACAAGGCCATTAAGGTCTCCTTCTGGCCTAGATGAACTGGATGTCACGCCTTCTTGTTCATTTGGGCATGCTGTCCACTGCACAGGCATTGGCAACTGAGGAGGCCCAGTTCCTGTACATGCACTCCAAGATGGTATCACACATCCTGTCATCGTCTCTATGGCCAGGGTCTGAGTCCAGCGGACTAGTTTGAGGAGCACCCCAAGATACCTGGGGTGACCTCAGACTTGACTCTTATGTGTGCCAGCCAGTGCAGGATCAAGTTCAACCTGTCATCTGCACCACCCAACAAACATCAGTGGATATAGCTGCCTGGTCAATTCTGCCTCAGACCCATAACAAACATGAGTTGGTGAGAACTGCCGCCCAATCCATCTAGCCCCAACAGACCCAGTCTTCACACACACCAATGGGTCCTGTGGCCTAGTTCGGGCCACGCCCAAAACTCCCACCAGGCCGGCCCTCAGCTTCAAATTTTGCATGTGCCTGCCTCTGCTGCAGTCTAACTGGCCCAGTCCAATCCCTATGACTCTCAAACACACCATGGGTGATACAGCTTAGCTCAGCCTGATTCACCCCCAGATCCAGCCCTCACATATGCCAGCAGGTGCGGTTACTTTATTTAGCCTCACCTCCTCCCAGCCCTTATTCTTCTGCTAACCAGTGATAGGTAAAACCTAGCAGGAGAGGGCCTGGCACGATAGCGTAGTGGTTAAAGTCCTCGCCTTACACACACCGGCTGTTGCAGCCGCTTGAGGAGTGAACCATCGGATGGAAGATCTTCCTCTGTGTTTCTCCTCCTCTGTATATCCACCTTTCCAATAAAAATAAATAAATCTTTAAAAAAAAAAAAACTAGCAGGAGAGTGCCCATAGTTTTCCTAGCAGACATGTTTTCAGCCCTTGATCTTGTGCCTGCCAGGGGGTACTGCATTCCAGCCTGACATGACTTACACCCAGTCCTGGCACTTGCTAACCAATACTGCAACCTATCCCTGCTTGCCCATACTCACTGTAGCTCTCATATATGTCAGGGGATATAGAAGCCTAGCTCAGCCTAGCCCACTTTCAGACCACCCTGCCCCCGTTCGAGCTTGCATGCTCACTAGCAGAAGTACCAGCCCAGCAAGGGAGTCTCTGAAGTTCCTCTCCCAGGCCTGCTCTCAGCCCCAGGGCCTTGAGTGTGCCAGCAGGTGCTGCGGCTCAATCTGAAATGACCTGCTCACAGTCTCAGCATTCACCAGCAAGGTGTTACAGCCTGATTCAGTGCGGGCTACCCCTAGTCTAAGCTCTTGCAGGCAAGTGCAGTAGCTCAGTTCAGCCTGGCCCACCCTCAGCCCCCTTGTGAACTGGTGGGTGTTGCAGTTCAACCAGGCCTAGCCTATACCCTGTCTTGGCTTTTGCTCATGCCAGCCCATGCCATGAACTGACCCTGTCCAGCCTGACTCCAGCCCTGGTTCATACATATGCCAGCAGGTGATGCAGCTCAGCCTGGTCTAGCCTGCTCCCAGCTCTGGCTCTTGTGCTCAGTGGGAGCTATGCCTAGCCCGGGTATTCCCCTACAAGGCCCACTCCCAGCAACAGATCTCACATGTGCCAGTGAGTATTGCTACACAAACTGACATGGCCAACACAAACACTGGTAAGTGCTGCAGCCTGGCCTGGCCTGGCCACTCCCAACCTCCACTCTTGCTCCCCTGTGCGAGCTGCAGCCTAGTAGGGAAAGTCTCAAAGTTCCCTTACTAGCCCTTTATCTCATGCATACCAGCTGGGGCAGCAGCCCTACTTGGCATGGTCTGCCCCCAGTCCAAACACTTTCATGTGTTGGTAGGTGTTGCTGCCTGGCCCCACCTGGCCTCCTCTCAGCCCCAGTTCCCTTGAGTGTCATGTTGGTTCGTCTCAGGCAACATGTCAGCCTTGCTCAGCCAATCAGTGCCCTCAGCTCTCTGCACAAATCAATGGATGATACAGCTCCACAGAAGTGAACCCACCAAGTCCCCTGCAGAATCTGTCCCCAGATCTGGTTTTCTCACATTCTGGTGGACAATGCAGCCCAGACTGACATTGCCCACTCCCTGCTATAACACTAGTGGGTGGCTACTATGGCCTAGTCCACACAGGCACGCCCGCAATACCAGCTTTTGCATGCTCCCTAACACCAGTTTTTGCATTCACCAGCAAGCAGTAGGTGATGTTACTTAGCCCAGCCCAGATCTCCCTGGCCCAGAAATGCCCTCAGGCTTCCCCTACTATAAACCACTCCATCTCAGCTCCCTCATCTACCTGTAAGTGCAGTGGTCTGCTCTGTGGAAGACTCCAGAAGTTATTCTCTTCATGCCAAATGTGAACTCAGCTGCTCCCAATCCAATACACCCTCAGACCCTTTCCCTGGCCAATCTGCAATCATTCCCACCCCCTCCTGCAGACTGGTGTGACATGTTTGGCCTGGAGTTGCCTATCTACCTTCCCCAATTATCTTAAAAAAAAAAGAAAAAGAAAAAGAAAGAAGGGAAGGAAGGAAAATGCTGAAAAGAAAAAAGAAATAAATTGAATAAGCAATTATATGGTATAATTTGGACCAGATATTGGCTACTTTTCTCACAGCAATGTATAAGGTATTAGGCAACCTAGGCAGTTGCCTAAAGTTTGGGGTTTATTTTGTTTTCAAAAGCAGAGACAGACAGAGCTCTCCTAAAGCTGGTTCACAGCCAACTACTCATAAAGACAAGTCCAAAAACCAAAACCCAATTACTTAGTCCAAGTCTCCCATGTGGTTGGCAAGGACCCAGATATTTGAGTCATTACTTCCTGCCTTCAAGAATATGATTAGCAGGAGTCTGGAATTGGAAGTGGAGCTGGGACTGAAGCCCAGGTACTTTAAATGGGATATGAACACTGAAATGCCATCTTAACTGCTATACTAAACACCTGCTCCACAAAAAAAAAGAGAAAAGTTATAGCCATGCATATGCGAAGTCTTCAAAATCTTCATGAAAAATTCACATCATGAAAAAAATGTGCATGGACTTCAAAAAATATTACACAAATTAAACCTATTTCCTAATTGCCTGTTTCTACAAAATTTCTAAATACCTTCATAAGATCAGTATAAGCAAAACCGAATACTATTTGATTAACAATTAAATCCTGTCTTAAGAATTATAGAACAAAAGTAAAACACAGGGGCAAGCACATAGACTAAAAATTAGGAAACCAGTTAGGTTGCCCATGTCCCTCACTGGAGTATCTGCACTTAAGTTCTGGCTCTGAAACCTGGTCCCAGCTTCCTGCTGGTACAGAGCATGCAAGGAGTAGTGTAGCTCAGTTGGTTGGATGCTCATCATCCAGGTGGGAGACTTGAACTGATTCCAAGTTGCTGGTTTCAGTCCTCCATTCATTGCAGTATCTATGGAGTAGATCAATAGACAGGTGAACTGCCCCATCTCTCTCTTTATGTATCTGTTTCTTTCCAGCTTGCTCTCAAACAAGTAAACGACAAATTAAAAATAAAAAGCACAAACTGCATATTCAAGGAGCTTGGAAAATAAAATTATCACATCAAAATAAAGATTGTGGAGCCAACATTGTGGTGTAGCAAGACGGCCACCACCTGTGACACTGGCATCCCTCATAGGCATTGTTTGAGTCCCAGCTACTTTACTTATGATTCAGTTCCCTGTTGGCAAAAAGAAGCAGTGGAAGATGGACTGAGTATCTGGGCCCCTGCCACCATCTAGGAGACCCAGATGAAGCTCCTAGCTCCTAGACAGGAGACATGCAAAATGAAAGGACAAAGTGTGGGTCTATGGCCTAAAAATCTAGCACAAGATGCCTGGTATATTATTCACTTACAAATCACAGTAAAAAATTACAGGCTAGATGTTTTAGAGAACAGAAATTTATTTCTACACAGTTCTGGAATGTACTAGCATGGTCAGATTATTGTTAGGGTCTCTTATTGGCTTACAGATTACCATCTCTTTATGAACTTGCAAGGTGGAAAAAATGTAGTTTTCTATCTCTTTTCCTCTCTCCTTTCCCCATCCATTCCTTTTCTAATAAGGTCCTTAATCTCATTATAGGAATCCTACCTTCTTGACCACATCAAACTCCAGTGCCTCTCAAACTCTCTACTCCTATACCTTCCCCTTTGATGGTCAGAACATTAGTACATGAAAGGTGTGAAATGCACGAGCACATAGTACATAATAAAGGACTAAGATAGAGGCAACCATTGTGGCATGGCAATTAAAGCCACTACGTGGGACACCAGCATCCCATATTGGACCACCTGGTTCAAGTCCTGGCTATGCCAATTCTGATCTACTTCCCTGCTAACAAGCTTGGAAGGAAACAGAAGACAGTCCAAATACTTGTGTCCCTGCCATTCTTCTATTTTGCAAATACTACCCTCAAGTAGATTCCACTTTATACCTCCTCTTTTTAATTTTACTCACCACTTTAAAATAGTAACATCAGTTATATACACAATACATCACAAACACATAATAAAATTGCTGTTACTAGTTTATATTTACCTTTCATGCAAAACAGCACCTTTACTGAACACATATTTAAAACTGGCTAATAATAAAACTATACAATAAGTGATGCAAAACAGTCATCAATTTTACTCTAAAGTTAATTACCTGTGTGCATTCTTTAACAAGATGAAAGAATTTCACTAATTTTACAAAACAACTGTTAAATATTTAATTTCTAAAAACACGTTGCTTTAAAATCTGCTTTTTATCATAAAAGTCACCTTATTTACATTTCCATTATTCTCTCTGGCTCCTTCTTAAAGCAGGTGGCTTGCAATTCATAATTAGTAAAATGCTAAAATAGACCATCAAAATCAACCTTCGTCAAGCTTCTATAACAAAATTTTTATTAGAATACAATGCAATTCATACTACTGATAAAACTGACAAAAATCAGCTACACACTGATCAGGGACTCTAACTTTACACTAACTGCCCAGCCTTCCAATTACTGGACTACGCTGTCAGAGTTCCTAAGGTTGTATTTGCGTAAGCGTTAGCTGTGACAAATACAGAAGAAAGGACTTGGTCTTGTTTGTTTCTTTGTTATTTGAAAGACAGATACAGAGTTTTCATTCACTGCTTTTCTCCTCAAATGTCTACAAGAGCAGCTGGTTAGGGTTAAAGAGACTGGAACTCACCTGATCGAAATCTGTCATATGAGAGGCAGAGACTTAGCTGCCTAAGCCATCACCACTGCCTCTCAGGGCTTGCATTAGCAGGAAACTAGAATCAGAGTAAAGTCAGCATTGAAACAAGATACACCAAACAGGACACAGGTGTCTTATCTCGTGTCTTAAATCTTGGCTGGATGCCAACTGGATGAATTTGTTTGGGATAAAAATCTTCCACTAAAGGACATGTGAAAGTCTATATAATACAATCTGCAGATTTGAGTTACCACCTAGCCTCAGCTCTACCACTCACTAGTTCTTAGCCATTGAACCTCTCTGGAATTCATTTCCCTAATCTCCAAAATGATACAATAATAATGACTTATTATTATAAACTGTTTTTAGCACAGTGTTCTACTGAAAGGAGGTCCTTATATCCAAGTCAAAGGACACAGACCATTGCACATGAACTTGTTTCTCTTTCTGAAGCCACACCATTTTAGAGTTGTTTTGGTTCATTTTTATCAAAGTACATGGACACAAGGACAAAAAAGAACAAGAAAACCAGAGGAAAGCAACAAATTTTGGCAGCCAGAAAGTCAATGACAACTGAGTAATGGTAACCGACAGCAGTCACAGGAAAGCGGAATGCTAAGCCAGGAACAACGAAAACAAGTGGCAACCCTATTTGCTGCGTATAACTCCTCTAGAGGTGTAGTTGAAAACAAAGCCAAAAGCTGCAAATTGGTGAAAAACCTGTTTAAGATCAGTTTTTTCACCTTTCTTTCACCAAATGAGTTTTGGTGATTGTTTCTCACCAACAGCCGGAATATAGAGATTCTAATCCCATGTACTTGACAATGTTAAAAGTTAGGAGTATTATCTTCTGACAACAGGCTGGAAGGATTTTCTCAAAGCAATCTGACCTCTACCTTGAAACACAGGAACCCAAAAATAGAGAAAGAGTGAAAAGGCTTCTTAGGAGAAACAGAAATTATACAGGTAGATGAAATTTTCAAAGTAGCAAAGTGATGCATCTGTGAGAAAGAACGCAGTGCTTGGTCTCCACAGCAGGCAATGATAATGATACGTGGGACGAGTGTGATTCAAAATCAGCAAGGGGATGTACTGCAAACTTGATTCTGACATCCTGGATCTCACGCTTTATTTATATTCATTCTCCTGACTCCCTGTTTCAGTTCATATGCCCTTTCTCTGTGCACCCAACATATCCTGTGTATCCACCTTTCTTAGCACATATGCAATAGTCTACAAGCTGCTTATGTGTAGTTGTTTATCCCTCATTTTGGAGTACAGTGTTTTCCTAGGGATGGCACTGAGTATCACTAACACATTGTGTACTGTCTCATAAATTAGTGCCTGCTCCATAAACATTCATTGAGTGAATGAATGAATGAATACAATGCTGTCACATCAGTTTGAGATGTCACCAGAACTGAAAAGCCTGTAAGTCCTTTATGGACTTTACAGGACCACCAAGTTGAACTGAGCTATGCTTATACCTGGAATAAAAGAGCAAAAACCTTTGAAGAGAGAAAGAAAGGAAGACTAGGGGCCTCCACTCAGCACAGAACGTCAATGTGAACAGAAAAGATTAATTTTTCACGAGCTTGCTTCGGCAGCACTCATGCTAACATTGGAGCAATATAGAGATTAGCATGGCCCCTGCACAAAGATAACACGCAAAATCGTGAAGTGTCCCATATTTTTTAAAAAAATCATCATTTACTGGAAAAAAAACTATTGAATTTTACTTTCAATTGCAAAAGCAAACGCTCTGCTGCTCAGTCTCAATTCCAAATTTTCATTTGAGGGTTTCAACAATCAGTAGTGTACATATATAAAGATATTTTCTTTGTCTTGTATTTTTTAATGTTTCTACAGTTCATAGTCATTATATGGATAATAAAAATTCAAATCAAAGCTAAAACACACAAATTATTTTTCAAAAATTCACTTTTTTATGAAATCTTTTTAAAGATTTATATTTTTTAGAAAGGTAGGTTTTTTTTAAAGTTATTTATTTTTATTTGAAAGCCATTTATATAGAGAGAAGGAGATACAGAAAGATCCTCCATCTGCTAATTCACTCCCTAAGTAGCTGTAATGGCCAAGTTAACCTGATGCAAAGCCAGGAGCCAGGAAATTCCTCCAGGTCTCCCACGCAGGTGCAGGATCCCAACACCTAGGGCCATCCTCCACTGCTTTCCCAGGACACAGGCAGGAAACTGGATGGGAAGTGAAGCAGCTGGGACACAAACCAAAACCCATATGGGATTCTGACGGATGCAAGGCAAGGATTTAGCCACTAGACTATTGAGACAGGCCCTCTGTTTTAAAGATAGATTTACAGAGAGAAGGAGAGACAGAGAAAAATCTTCCATCTGTTGGTTCACTCCCCCAAGTGCCTGCAGGCTGGAGGTGAACCAATCTGAAGCCAAGAACCTGGAGCTTATTCCAAGTCTCCCACATGAGCGTAGGGTCCGAAGACTGCACTATCCTCTACTGCTTTCCCAGGCCACAAGCATGCACCTAGATGGGAAATGGAGCAGCCACGACATGAACCAGTCCCATACGGGATCCTAGCGCAAGCAAGGTAAGGATTTAGTCACTGAGCCATTGCACGAGGCCCAAAATCCATTTTAAATCAACCATATTTATATCTTCCATCCCTTTACCTTACCCTTTCCTTTTTTTTTTTCCTTTTTCTTGTTTGTTTTTTCCCTTGGGAGAGGGTTAAGGTTGTCCCTTGCCCAGATGGAAGAAGACCCAGGGCTAGAGCCATGTGTGCCAGGGTGGTAACCGGTCCCAGCAAGAAGAAGACCTAGAGCCTGAGAGTCCCTGGAGGGAACCTGATGCCAGAACCATGAAGACTGGAGTGGTTGTCCAGGCCAGCAGGCAGAAGGCCTGGGGCTGAAGCCATGCCATGTGGGCCAAGGTCCCTAGAGGATTACCAAAATTGAAGCCAGTAAGGCCAGGGTAGCTATGAGCAAGCCGAGGACTTGCGCCATGCAGGCATGGGCAATCAGCCAGCCCTTCTGTATGACCGGGCTGGAAAAGGGCTCCATGTCCTGAAGACCAGTAAGCTAAAACTTCCAGGAACCCCTGCTCTTCAAACAACCCTCGATCGCAATGATGGCCTTTGGCATCAGCAAGTGGCCCATGTGTTCATGTCCTGTTGGCTTTAGACATCTTAGCATCCTTGACCTCAGGTACCAGAGTGAAAAATGTGTGCCCTGACCTAGGCACACATTGCCTGTTGGATCACTCATTTGCTGTCTGTTGGGCAAAGGAAAAGAACACTAAAGACAAGTCTTCCTACTCCAGTGAACCAGATGAAGAACTCAAAAACCTCCTCAAATGCAAAAAGCTAAGTATGGCCTCTGCTTTCTCCATATTAAGGCTATAGCCCCTTAAGGCAGACATGTTTTACCCACCTCTTTCCTGATCCTCTCTGAAAGCAGCAATGGGCAAAAGAACTTCATAGTGAGTTGTAATATACTACAAGATGATCTTTGTATGTCCTATGAAGCTAATTTTAAAAGCCAGGCTACTGATTTAGGTAATTTAAGCTACACTTCTATTGTAAATACTCAAGCCTTGGGATACTCTAACTAAAGTAGTCATGGACAACTAACAGGACTAAACACTTACAGAACAAGGAGGAGGGGTCTTAGGCAGGCCTAGGCACACCTGCAGTGTGCCACCTTACCAACCTGGAGCAGGCAAATCAGGAGCCTCAGAGGCTGTACCTGGACTGAGAGTGGGAAGATAGGGGCCTCATGCTAGCCAGTTGCTTTCACAGCATGTCTCCAAACTCAGTCAGGGCCTGAATTCAGGGCCCAGTAGGGGAACTGTGAGGGCACTTAGGGCTTATGGCAGGCCAGAAGCAGGATAGCAGGGTTCTGGGCAGATTTTACATAAAAAGTACCACTGTGCTCGTCTAGGAGTAGCAAGCAAGGGACCTCATGGGTTCTAGGTAGGTGGCTCCCATGACATAACGCCACACTAAGCCAGGTGCTTGAGGCCAGGCTCCAAGGGGGAGGGCTTCAATGATGACCTATGGAAGACTAGGTGCATGATACCAGTGTAGCAGGCAACCAACACCTGTGGTATGCCACTATACCAGTCTGCAAGATGCAGGCCAAGGGTCTGACAGGTACTAGGTAGCAGCACTTGCATCATGCCACTGTACTGGGTCAGAGGCCTGAGGCTGGGGTCCCAGAAGAAGGGCCCACAGATGACCTTTGGAAGGACCAGTGCATGACAGGTACTAGGTAGCTGCACCTGTAGCATGCTACCAGTTTAGATCAGAGATTTGAAGATGGCACACTGGGGAGGGTCCACCAATGGAAGGCCTTTGGTGTTCCCAGAAATCTGGGTTTTCAAATCCAGTTGATCTCAGATGCCACAAGATCTCCAATCTCAGGAACCAGAGCCTAGGCAGGGGTAGGTGGTGGGAAGGATTCCTGGCATCAGAGCACACAGTGTATGTTGTGCCACCTCCTATGCTAATTCCTGTGTTTTGGAGAGGATTATGCTCAGATGCACATGAATGATAAGTCAGTTGGTTCCTGTGAACCAATTGAGGACCTCAGATGCCCCTTCAAAAGATCAAAAACACCAGTGACTTCTTAGAGTGACAATGATAATGTGGGAGGCACAGTGACGGCACCAGCTGGAATTTCACTGGTTAATGGGATGGACCATTAGAAAAGCTAGAGAGAGATTTTCAAACCCAGTACATGCAAGACCTACATCCCTAGTCAGCAGGAAGTAGCAACAGAAGATGAGACGTATCTATATATTTTCATCAATCCTTAAGAGTAAGGATTGGAAATCTCAGAGAGAATAATGAAATGGGACAGGCAATTGCTTGCTTAGAGTCCTGAACTGGAAGCCACATGTGGGGCTCAAGGGCAAAGAGGTCACTAAGTCAACAAGATGGCGACTAACAGTCCAGGTCACTGGCAAGCAAGATGGCAGCCAAGGATAGAGCCCTGGGTGTGAACCAGGGCAGGAGTCACGTAGCTCCAAGGAAATACTGAATGACCAGCGCCATCTCACTCACCTACTCCTGGCCTATGGGAAGACCAAATTCCACAAGCACAGACCCAGGCATGCATATTCTAACAAGCAACACATGTAATGCTGGTATCTGAGCAAATCTGATAGTCACCAGTTAAAAACATATGAAGATTCATCACAAATTCACTATCTTGGGCCCAGCGCCATGGCCTAGCGGCTAAGGTCCTCACCTTGAACGCCCCGGGATCCCATATGGGTGCCAGTTCTAATCCCGGCAGCTCCACCTCCCATTCAGCTCCCTGCTTGTGGCCTGGGAAAGCAGTGGAGGACGGCCCAATGCATTGGGACCCTGCACCCGCGTGGGAGACCCGGAAGAGGTTCCTGGTTCCTGGCTTTGGATTGGCGCAGCACTGACCATTGTGCTCACTTGGGGAGTAAATCATCGGACAGAAGATCTTCCTCTCTGTCTCTCCTCCTTTCTGTATATCTGACTTTGTAATAAAAATAAATAAATCTTAAAAAAAAAAAAACAAATTCATTATCTTAGGGCAAGAACCCCGATAATAGCCAATAACTCCATCAGTAACTTAACTCATATCAAATAAATAGGAAAGCAATCATTAGTTGGGTAAGAAGTGGAATAGAAGAATATGAAAGAATAGCATTTTTCAGATAAACACAACACAATTTAACACAGATTCAAAGTATCTATTAAATGAAGACAATGGGCAGTATAGGATTAATAGGGCTTATTTCAAGTTTAGCTTGCTTTTCTATAATTTTAACTGCTAAGGAGTAGTTTCTTAGAGGATTACCTTCATTAAAACCACCTTCTTATCTTTTTTTGCCAGAAAGTCACTCCAAAGCCTATAAAAGCTTTCTTTTTTCAGTTCTTAAGAAGCTAGTTAATCAAGTTATGCTGAAGTGCATTTGCCTCGTGTCCTTTCTAGGTGTTGACACTGAAATAAATATTTGTTGCATATGCACTTGAGTTATTAATCGTGCCTTCTAACCATTTATCGTCTTTTTTTTTCCTCTACTAAAAGGTGAAAATTCTGTTAGTATGACCCTCTTTTTTCCACCATCCTGCAACTGAACACCATTACTTTTATAATAATGTAATGGAACATCTCTGTTATTGAGTGTGAATGCTCTCAGTTTACACCCTTCTAGAGTGATTAATTTCTATCTCCATTTTATTTTTGAATGTAGCTGCACAATAAATAATGCTACACAAAGAGGCTTTAACCTATCCCCAAAGTTTATAAGAATATAAAGTCAGTGGTGTAGTAATTTAAAAAAGAGATCAATCTTCTCTTGTAAAAAGAAGATAAAAGGCAATTCTGGCAGTAAGCACAACCATGCTTAAGGCTGTAAACCATAGCTGAGACTATAAAGCAAAGCCTGAAAGCACATGTTACATTTTGGTTCCTGTCCTTGGAGAAAGTCTTCAATTCAAAGGGTATTAAAAGAATAGAAAAGAAAAGAAAAAAAATTTAGTCATCCAGATACTCTTTGTTACCTGTGCTAATAAAGCAAAAACCTAACAATAACAACAATCAGAATGTCACTACATAGCATCGTACAAAGAGGTTTATATATCTGAAACTGAAAACTGAACTTTCAAGTACAGCTTTTACATTAACAAATAACATCCTAAAGTATACAGGTTAGAAAAGTCTGTAGAGAGTCTAACAGACTACATCAGAAGATGAACACGATGTTCCTCAAATCAGTAACACAATTCAGTCATATTAAATACATGCAGGTTCCTGTAAAAAAGCTATTTGGATAATACAAGAATTACCCTGAAATTTTTGTCAAAGGCACTTAACACATTTACAAATGATAGACAAACCAGGATTAAAGGATTGACAAGTGGATTAGCAGACCTTGTATTTTGAGTTCCTTGGGGTGAAACCTGAGACGGATTCACCCTCCCTTCCCTAAAGCCTAGCACAGTGTTAGGTATGTAAAAGGAGCTTAAAACATTAAAAGAATAAAACAGCTAAGATCCTTGAATATAGTCTACTTCTTTAAGTATAACTAACAATTCCCACACTACGGGAATTCCTACATTCTTTTGAGTAAAACATGTAGAGATTAGATAAAATTGTGACGTGCTTTTACCTTTTGGTGTATAGAAACAGAGCAGCTGCAGAATGGAGATGGAAGAAATAGGAAACCAATTATCTTGTCTACTCAGTCATTCATATAAATAGCATAATGTGTAGCATTGAAGCTTTAAAAAAATATATTTATTTTCATTGGAAAGCAGGTTCACAGAGAGAAGGAGAAATACAGAGAAAGATCTTCAATTCCCTAGCCCACGCCCCAAATGGCCACAACAGCTGGAGCTGAGCCAATCTGAAACCAGGGACAGGAGTTTCTTCAAAATCTCCCAGGTGAGTGCAGGGTCCCAAACACTTGGGCCATTGTCCACTGCTTTCCCAGGCCACAGGCAAAGAGCTAGATGGGAAGTGAAGCAGATGGGATAAGAACCAACGCTCTTATGGGATCTTGGCCCTTGGAGGTGGAATATTAGCCAATTGAGCCATTAAGTCAGCCCCAACAGCATAGAACCTTTACAGTGAGTGGAAAGTTGTATATATACAGTAGTAAAATAAAAATATCACTGTGAAATGCAACCATCCTGATTAATGTCAACACAAGCAGCATACAGAAATGTAATCCAGATCAGTCAATGAGTCTTCTTCACCTATCTTTTACTCTCTAAAATGAGGTTAACAGTAATACCACCAGATAGAGTTTACTGTTTTTGTTTCGTGACAACACAAATGATAGAAAATGGCAAAGGCCAGGACTTCTGAAACACTTCTGGAATATGTCCATAACCTGACCTCTGCCTTGGGTTCTTGAAAAGTCCTCAAAGGGGAGTGGCAGTGTCGCAGTGCTCAGTGTCTCGGTATCTTCCAGGATGAGATGTTCCTGTCCTTTTACAGCTCAGGCAGTAAGCGTATTGCCCCAAGGTTGGTTTCTGAAGAGGAACTGAAAGGACTTGTCCGCCTGGGTCTGAATGCTACCAGGTGGGATATAGCTCTTACTGATTAGACTGTTTAAAGTGCCTGATGCTTAAACTGGGTATCTGTGTTCCATGCCATTACAGTTGATTGGATCATTTGTATTGCACACTAATATAAAATTGGTTAATTGAATGATTCCTATCATGTGCCAGTGCTCTCTTAGTTAACTGGATGATCATGACTTAAGGACCCTTGAACATGGCTGATCGGGATCTCCTCTCTTCCCCTTGTGGTGGAATGGGGCAGTACACTAGTCAGCACTGGCTGCTGAGTAAGGACTCCTGAGCTCTTAAGAGTCTGCCTCTGACTTACTTCTGGGATAAAGTTGGCCAACTCACAACAGTTTTTGTTTGTTTGTTTCTAGATTTTGAAAGATCAGGATGTCTCTTGAGCAAGACAAGCATTTAATAAGTGTTAATTTTCAAAACTAACGATAGTATGATTATGTGGATGCTCCTGCAATACATCTTGTATAAAATTGGATGGATCCTGCATACAAGTTTACAATCCAAGGCATAGTTGTTACAAGTCTTGGTTTCCCTATTTATGGATTAGGATAATAACACAACCTTCATATAAACTGTAAAAAATTAAATTGTATATATGTATCTGTATGTGTGTGTACATGGTGAGCATGCCAGCAAAATTTAACGCAGAAAAATAATCAAGACAGTCTTACTGACAGGCCAGGAGGGTATCTCAGTAAAGAACTGAGAGCCTTATCTTCATTTAGATCAGTCTTTACAGATCTCTTTACAGGACCCTCTTTCTCCTTCCCTTATGGCTTTCCAGAACGTTGATAGGTGGAAAGCTTTCATAGTACCCTGCTTGGTGAAGCAAAAATAAGATTCCCCTAAGCTGCTCCTACAGGGAGGGCTGGGACCCACCCAACCAGACTGCTGAACAATGACAAGACTTTTGATATGCAAATGTTGGTTTACTTTTAAGGTTTTCTTCCTTGTTCTATTATACAGAAATTTTTTTTTTCTTGGAGAATCAAGATGGCGGAATAGGGTAAGGACACGTTTATGTGGATGGAAAAACATTTAATCAGGATGAAGCAGAGAGGACATATTTCAGGAAATAGAAAGAGACAGAACAACAGCAGAAGGGTACCTGGAGACTGACTGACACAGAAAAGCAGTGGACACAACGTTGTGGTGTTTCAGAAACTGATACTCCAGCACGGTGATCTGAACTCCACCAGCATCTGGAACTCCACCAGCAACCAGGTGGGAAGGGACTTTCACTGGGAGCTCGGGTGGTGAACCCAGACAAAGAACTGTCGGTCCTGCTGGTCCGTTTGATTTGACCAGGAGCAGAGACAGCAGCAGATCTCAGACGGGCAGTACAAGAACAGAGTGGATTCCATAGCCCAGTCAGCCCCTTAGAGCTGAATTGGGTGCCATTTTGCATAAGGAGGAAAGGGCAAGGGAAGGGACAGAACATGCGCTGAGCTGAGAGTGAGCTCATTTCTGTCTCAGTGAACTGCAACGACATGGCATTCTACGGGTTCCACCCAGGGCAGGTCTGGATAGCCCTCGATCTGACGGCCAGCAGATCGAGAACTGTAGTGGTTGTATATCGGACGCCATTTTGGGCACTGTGGCAATAGCTTTGGGACTGCAGGGGACAATAGCAAACTGCACATGTGCTGATCTCGCGAGAAAATGTTGAAGTCCGTGATTGCACTGGTCCCGCAGGAAAATAATACTGACTGAGGCAGCCTACTGGTCAAAATAGGCCAGAGTGGCACCCAAACCTAACGTCCAACAGGTTCCAGCAAGATCAGCGCCAACAACAACCTAATCATATAGGACACCTGGTGTCTCTCTAATCCTGGGACCTGCTCCAACCGGAAGTGAGAGAAAGGTTGCAGAGACAATAGTGCAGCCTCAGCAAGGTATCACAGGAGGTGGAGAGTGCTGAGCCAGGAGCTGGGGCTGTGGAGACTATGGTGGAAACTGATATAAGAACCCAGACCTGGAACTCCCTGGAGGTTGTGGCATAAGTGGCTGCAAGCAAAAAGTTGTGTAACAACTGCAATAAGTAAAATCGCATTGTAGCCCTGTGGGTGACACAACTTAGAAACCTGCCCCAAGGAGAAGACTCTGCTAAACATAAGTACAAGGACCAAGAGCAAAAGAAGAAACAAAAGCACAATGAATATTACTGAAGACTCCCCTGCAAAGGAGCAAAACCCATTACCAACCTCAGAGTTAACTGAGGAAGACATTAAGAAAATGGGGCACACAGAATCCATAAGACTCATTTTAAAGATTCTGATCAACAAAGAATTTAAGGAAGCAATAAAGCAAATTAAGGCTGGTATATCAGAAATTAAGAACACAGTAGAGCAAATTAAAAGTACAATGGAGAGTCTCCAAAAGAGAATGAAACAAGCAGAAGAAAGAATCTCAAAACTTGAAGATATTTCCTGTCATCAGGGGGAAGCAAACAAAAAGCTGGAAGTAGAGCTGGATCAGGCAAAAAAAAGCATTCAAGAATTGAAAGACACTATTAAGAGGCCAAATATAAGAGTTACAGGAGTCGCAGAAGGTGCAGAAAGAGAAGCTGAGTTTGCAAATGTTTCTAATGAAATAATAAAGGAAAATTTCCCTAAACTAGAGAAAGAATTGGGAAACAAGTTCCAGGAGGGGCACAGAATTCACAACAGGCTTGACCAAAAGCGATCTTCACCACAACATATGATCATCAAGCTCTCTTCAATTGAACATAAGGAAAAGATCCTTAAATGTGCACATGAAAAAAATCTACTGACATATAAAGGAATGCCAATTAAGCTCACAAGAGACCTCTCACAGGAAACTCTACAGGCAAGAAGAAAAGAATGGAGTGACATATTCCAGATTCTAAAAGAAAAAAATTTTCGGCGTAGGATAACATATCCAGCAAAGCTTTCTTTTGTCTTTGAAAATGAAATAAAATTCTTCCACAGTCAAGAAAAGCTAAAAGAATTTGCCTCTTCCAAACCTGCCCTACAAGGGATACTTCAAGAAGTTCTCTTGACAGAAAAGAGGAATAGCACCTACAAAAACCAAAGGCAAATGGGAAGAACATCCCAGTAAAATGACAACAGAAGACTAAACCAATGAACAACCCATTCCTAAAATGACAGGACCAAAGTACCACCCATGTATTTAAACTCTGAATGTAAAAGGCTTAAGCTCAATCAAACATTAATCAATCAAAGATTAGTACACTGGATTAAAAAACAAAACCCATCTGCTTATTGTCTGGAGGAGACACGCTTCAACAAAGATCAGCGGAAACTATGTCACATGGGTTTTGTTGTTTTCTGTTGTTTTCATCTCTTCAAAACACTTTCTTCTGATTAAATCATTTAATGACTCATAGATCATGCAGTGGCATCATTTTCTTCAAGAAGGTTCTTGATTTTCATTTCTTCAGCTACACATTGGTCATTTAATAGCATGTTATTTAATTTCTTGATGTTGTTAATTTCTTTTTTCTCCCAGATGTTGATTTTGTTTTGTGGCTCTTCATTTAAGGGGATGTATAGTAGCTGTATAATGGAGACTGTCATATCTAGTAACATGTCATTTAACTTCATGGCATTGTAAATTTCTTCTTTTCTTTCTATTGTTGATTTTGAATCATGAGTTTTCATTTAAGGAGATGTACAGTAGCTGTGAAATGGAGACTAACATCCAGATGTGAGGATGTAGTGTGGTATGCATTTCTACTTCCAGACAAAGATGGACTTACAATGAAACTGTTTACTATATCTTGACAATAGGATTCTGGACTCTCTGCCATTGTCTATACCCGCAATGATGGACATATGACTGAGTATGAAGAACTATATGTTAGTAATGATATAGAAGAACTGGGGTGGGAGGGAACTGGGGAGGGGATAATGGAATATGAAACTGTATTATAAAATAATAACAACAATAATAAAATGTATTAAAAAGAAAAAAATAAATAAATCTCAAACCCCCCCAAAAAAAAGAAAAAAGAAAAAAGAAATTTTTTTTTCTCTGTGAAGTACTTCCTGAAGGCAAAGGAGATACAGAATATTAAAGGGAGTAAGCTTTTAACACAAGTTAGAACTACATGATCACTACATAAATGAAACTATAATGGTCATGAATAGTTTCTCTCCAATTTGTTAAGAACATATTTTTGTGTATATATATTTTTTTCAATTGAAAATGACAGAAATAGACTCTGCAAAGAATAATATTCATTTGAAAATGGTAGCATTTTACATGAGAAATGGGCATGTCATAATAAACTATGAGTATATTGAAGGAAGCTAAGGAAATGAAGATCATTCAATTCAAAAATGACCTGAATTATTTTTAAACAATAATCTTGGATGACAGTGATGAATGGCCATAGTGAAGTTAGTCCAAGATTCAACTGCTAGGCAGAGGTTCTTTTCTTTTTATATTTTTTTAAAGATTTATTTATTTTCATTACAAAGTCAGATATACAGAGAGGAGGAGAGACAGAGAGGAAGATCTTCTGTCCGATGATTCACTCCATAAGTGAGCGCAAAGGCCAGTGCTGCGCCAATCCAAAGCCAGGAACCTGGACCTCCTCCAGGTCTCCCACACGGGTGCAGGGTCCCAAAGCTTTGGGCCATCCTCCACTGCTTTCCCAGGCCACAAGCAGGGAGCTGAATGGGAGGTGGAGCTGCTGGAATTAGAACTGGCACCCATATGGGATCCTGGTGCGTTCAAGGCGAGGACTTTAGCTGCTAAGCCATGGCGCTGGGCCCAAGGCAGAGGTTCTTACAGTATACATTTTATATGAGGTTTGGTGGCTTCAGTGAAAGCTTATACTCCAGCAGTCTTTTATGATAGTTACTATTGGATAACCATGTATTAAGAACATCTTGGGGCCAGTGAAATGGCCCATCTGGCGGATCCTCCACCTCCAAGTGCTGACATATCGTCAGGCACTGATTCATGTCCTAGCTCTCCACTTTCAATCCAGCTTCCTGTCTGTGGCCTGGGAAAGCAATGGAGGATGGCCCAAAACTTGGAACACTGCACCCATGTGGGAAATCCTTAAGAAGCTCTTGGCTCCTGGATCCTGGCTATAGATTGGCTTAACTCCAACCATTGTGGCCATTTGGGGAATGAGCCTGTGTATGGAAGATCTTTCTCTCTGTCTCTCATTCTCTCTGTAAATCTGCCTTTCCAATGAAAATAAATCAATCTTTAAAAAAGAAAAATGGGCCTAGTGCAATAGCTTAGCAGCTGAAGTTCTCGCCTCACAAGCCAGGATCCCATATGGGCCCCGGTTCTAACCCCAGAGGCCCTGCTTCCCATCCAGCTCCCTGCTTGTGGCCTGGGAAGGCAGTCGAGGACAGCCCAAAGCCTTGGGACCCTGCACCCACGTGGGAGACCCAGAAGTGGCTCCAGGCTCCTGGCTTCAGATTGGCTCAGCTCCAGTCATTGCAGCTACTTGGGGAGTGAATCAGTAGATGGAAGATTTTCCTCTGTTTCTCCTCTCTGTATATCTGACTGTTCAATAAAAAGATAAGTCTCTAAAAAATAAAAAAGAAAGAAAAAGAGCAACTTTTCGTTAGTGTTGACACACAAGTGACTCCATCTTGATTATGAGAAGCTTCTTTATTTCAAAAATTAATTTTAAATAATTTTCAATATTATTTGCATAGTTGAGAGGGATGCATGCCCATGTGGGCCTCCAATTAGTATGGGGAGTGTCAAGGTATGGAGAAGGCTTGGTTGGATAAATGTTTTCAGTTCTTTTCTTATCATTGTCCTGATGTGCAAGAGAGGCAGAGAGGGAGACCGCTCCTTGTTGTCAAACTACATCAGTACCTAGGATGGGGGACAGTCTTTTAATGATGCCTTAGAGACTGTCTCATGGGGAAGAATGCTCCAAGGGTATCACATGAATGGTTCAGATAGTTCTGAGACATTTTCACCTTCATTGCATGAGGGTTGAGCGAATCATTATAAGGTCTATTGGCTGACCAAGTCAACCTCAGTGTGCATACACAGACCCAGACACTTGCTGCAAAACTTGTTCAGGGGAGTTATTCAACCTGTTCTTTCCATCCTCTGATGAAGAACTCGATATCCTGTGATGACCTACAATGAGCTGGCTGTCATGTCTTCCATCTGCATCTGGACACGCTATCCACTGCACAGGCATCAGTAACTGAGAATTCCCAGTCCAATACATGCACTCCAAACCACGTATCTTCTGATTTTCCCTTTGGCCAGGATTTGAGTCCAGTCATTTACCTAGGAAGTCCTCCCCAAGAAATCTCACTTAGGGTAACCTCAGACTTGATTCTTATGTGTACCAGCCAATGCATTGCTAGGTTCAGTTCGTTACCTGCACCAGTCAACACACCTACCGGTGGATACAGCTGCCCAGTCATTCTGTCCCAGCCCCATCTCACATAAACTGATGGGTGCTGCAGCCCAGCACAGCACAGCCCATCAAAGACCAGTCCTCACCTGGTCCTAGCAGGTGCTGGAGTCTCGACAGGGTGACCCCTAAGTACCTCCCTAGGTCTACCCACAGCCCCAGATATTGACACGTGCCAGCCTCTACTGTGGCCTAGCCTGTCCCAGCACATATCCCAACAGCTCTCATGTATATTCATGGCTGCTGCTACTTAGCTTAGTCTAACCCACCCCCAGATCCAGCCCACACATATGTCAATGGGTGCTGCCACCTTGACCAGTCCAGCCCATCCCCAGCCCTGGTTCTTATGCTCACCAGTGGGAGATGCAGGCCAGCAGTGGAGTGTTCACAGTTCTTCTATCAGGCCTGTTTCCAGCCCCAGATCTTGCACCTGTCAGAGGGTACTAGAGACCAGCCTGACCTGACATAAACCCAGTCCTAGCACTTGCCAGTTGTTGCTATGGACTGCATAACTGGTTGGCCTGCACTCATTCTGGCTTTCATATGCCCCAATGGGAATGACAACCTAGCTCAGGCTAGCTGGCCCACAGACCCAACCCAAAGGCCAACTGATGAGTTCTGCAGCCCTGCCCAGACAGGTCTGCCCCTAATCCCAACTTTTCACATTCACCCATGGAAGCAGTGGTCCAGGAGGGGATTTCCCAAGGCTTCCTCACCAAAGCCTGCTCTCAGCCCCAGGTCTTGTATGTGCCAGCAGGTACTGTGGCCCAGTGTGAGATGACCCACCCCAAGTCTTGGCATTTGCCAACAGGTGCTGTTGCACAGCTCAGCCTGGCCCATTCCTAATCCTAGCTCTTATCAGCAGGTACATCAGCCTAGCCCAACCCGGCCCATTCCCTGCACTAGCCCTCATGTGAACTGGCAGATGTTGTGGTCCAACCTGGAGCAGCTTACACCCTGTCCTGGTTCTTGCTCATGCCAATATGTACTGTGGACTGGCACATCCTAATCTACCCTCAGACCTGGCCCACACATATGCTGATGAGTGTTGCAGCCCAGCCTAGCCTAGCCTGCCTCCATCATCAGCTCTCAAGCTCATCAACAGGGGCCTCCTTGGCCTAGAAAGGAAGTTCCCCAAGTTCCCCTACCAAGCCTGCTCCCAGCCTTGGATTTCATGAGTGCTAGAATATGCTGTTTGCCTGACATGGCCAGGCCCGAGTCCTGGCATGCACCAGTGGGTACTACGGCCTAGCTCAACTGGCCCACACCCATTCTGGCTCTCACCAACAGGTACTACAGCCTAGCCCGATCATACTTGTCCCCATACCCAGTCCACACATGACAAGGGGTGCTGAAGCTTTGCTCAGCCTGTTCTGCCCCAACCCTGGCTCTGATATAAACTGCTGGCTGCCTAGCCTGGCACTGCCAATATTACATCCTGGCTCCCATCTAAGCCAGCGTATAGTACAACCTTGCCAAGACCAGTCTGTACCCCAGACCTCACTCTTGCCTTCACCAATGGGAATCGCAGCTTAGAAGAGGAATCCCAAAAGTTCTCTTACCAGGTCCACTCCCATCCCTCGATCTCACATGTGCCAGCAGGTGCCACAGCCCTGCTTGGCATGGTCTGTCTTCAGTCCTGGTCTTTATATGTGCCAGTAGGTGCTGCAACCTGGCTCACTCAGGTTTTTCCCAGTCCCTACTCCTATGAGTGTTAGGTAAGTTCTTGTAAGGTGAATTCCATGATCCAGCATGCCTCAGCCTGTCATCACCCCTAGATCTCATGCAAACCAGAGGGTGCTGCAATCCCACAGAGGCAAGCCCCCACAAGTACCCTACAGAATCTCCCCCCCAATCTGGTTTCCTGGTCTTTCATATGAGCCAATTTCCCTAATATATTTCTTTCATCTATCTTCTACACATCCATCTATAAATCTAAAAGACAGGATTTATAATAAACCCATCACAAATTTAAATGTGCATCTGACACATATAATATGTGGCTGGCATTCTGGCACAGAGGGCTGATACCACCTGCAACACCAGCATTCCTTATTGGCACAGGTTCAAATTCCAACTGCTTCACTCACAGTCCAGATCCCTGTTTTGTGCTCATGGAAAACAACACAGGATGCCCCAAGTACTAGCTCCCCTGAACCAACAAGGGAGACCCAGTTTAAGCTCCTGGCTCCTAGAGGCTGGGACTTCCAATAGCCCAGTTGCTTGCTAATAGCCTGGAAAAGCAAAGCAGGATGGCCCAAGTACTTAGAACAATACACCCATGTGGGAGACCCAGGGGAGGCTATTGGTTCCCAGCTTTGATCAGCTCAATCTGGCTGGCTGTTGCAGCCATTTGAGGAGTAAATCAGAGGATGGAATACCCTCTCTTTCTCTCCTTCTCCCTAAGTAAAATCTGCCTGCCAAATAAAAATAAATAACTCTTTAAAAAGTTTATAGAAGGCTTATTTAGGGCATGATACGAGTGATCTAGGCCCAGGAGATACAGACTAACAATTCTCAAAGAATCGCGGGGAGTGTTCTAAAGTGGTCAAATTCAGCTCAGAATTTATGTGTTACACAGTGGGGATACATTGATTTGGTCCAAATCGTGGCTTTTCAAGAGCACGATAGTCCAAAAAGAATCTTTGGAGATAGGGAGGCTCTAAAAAAAACAGGAATAAAAGAGGTATTGATTAATTTTAAGAAAGGGCTTTCTTGGAATGGATAAGGAATGTATACAGAGCAAAGCACTGCTCAAGGTTGCTCCAGGTGGCTAAAACAAAGCCTGTTTTTGGGTACAATCATCCAAGTCACACTGACCTGAGAGAGAAGGTTAGTAGTTCTGTCCCTTCATTCCTCTCCCTAGGTGTTTCTCTTGAATGCCTTGCAGGCTTTTTAGGGCAATCCACACTCAACTCCATGTACTTAAGTTCAAAATGAAGTTGTGGAAGCTTTTACAGTATTGTCAGAAATGCTTACCCTTGGGAAAGAGGAAAAGTACCTCAGGAAAGGACAAAGGGAAGACAGGTAGGTAATGTTTGATGTGTTGATGTGGGTAGTGCTTATAGAATAATTCACCCTGTGTGTGTATTTGTATTAACCAGCTCTGTGTACTTTTTAAATATTTGGGTTTTTGTTTGTTTGTTTTAATTTTGAAAATCAAAGTTTCAGAGAGAGTAGGAGACAGAGAGATCTTCTATCCAGTCGTTCACTATCCAGATGGTTGTACTGTTACAGGGAAGTAGAGCAAAATAAAGAAAAATACCCCAGTTCATGTCTCACATGACAGAAGAACTTCCATGTGGACAAATTAGGAAATAAATCAAGATTTATTAGGTCAGAAGTCTCCTGTCACAGAAGTCACAAAATTGATTGTAGGAGAGGGCACAATGGGCCAGGCGCAGTAGCCTAGTGGCTAAAGTCCTTGCCTTGCAGGCCAGGATCCCATATGGGCTCCGGTTCTAATCCCAGAGGCCCCACATTCCATCCAGCTCCCTGCCTGTGGCCTGAAAAGCAGTCAAGGATGGCCCAAAGCCTCGGGACCCTGCATCTGCATGAGAGACCAAGGAGAAGCTCCCGGCTCCTGACTTCAGATTGGCTCAGCTCCAGCCATTGCAGCCACTTCAGGATTGAAACAATGGATGGAAGATCTTCCTTTCCAATAAAAACAAATAAAATCTTTCAAAAAAGAGAGAGAGAGTCAGAGTCCCAGCTGCTCCACAGGCCACCCAGCTCCCTGCTTGTAGCCTGGGAAAGCAGCAGAGGATGGCTTGCATCCTTAGGCTGCAACCATGTGGGAGGCCCTGAAGAAGCTCCTGGCTCCTGGATTCAGATTGGCTTAGCTCTGGCTGTTATTATCCATTTGAGGAGTGGGCCAGTGGGTGGACGCCTTTTCTGTTTCTCCTTCTTGCTTTGCAAGTTCTGCCTTTCAAATGAAAATAAAATAACCTTAAAAAAAAAACCAAGAAAATGGTAAAATTGGTATTTATCAATTGGCGGGGGGTGGGAATCATAAAGGGCAAGAACAGCTAACAAGCAACAAGAGGCCAGAGACAAAACCCATCAAAGGGTTGGAACTGTAACCCAGTCTAGCCTGCTCATGATAAAATAAAAACAAAACGGAACAAACAAAACATAAGAAGGGTATGATTGGTAACTTCTTTTTAATGATGAAACTAGAAATTCAGAAGGGTCTTTCTAAACACATCTTCTGGGCAGAGGCAAGCATCTTGCACACTTCTTTTCTCCTTCCATTAGGGACCTGACTCTTCAATACTTATTAGTTCACCTAACTCAAAAATTAGGGTTGGGCCAGGTTGAAGGCAAGAACTAGGAGTTTCATCGAGGTCCAAATACTTCGGCCATCTGCTTCTGCTTTTCCCAGGCCATTAGCTGGGAGCTGGATTGGAAGTGGAACAGACAGAATTCTAATTGGCATTCATATGGGATGTTAGTGTCATAGGCAACGGCTTTACCTGCCATAGCACAATGCCAGCTGCATTCACTTAATTTCTCTTATAACAACAACCCAAATTTCTCAGTGCTCACAAAACAAATGTTCTTTTTTTTTCCCCTTCCTTCCATCACATGGGAGCTACCATCTATTATGTTTCATTGGGTTCACTTGAGCTCAAAACTCCTCTTGGTTTCCTTCTAGGAAGATTAGCCTCTGGTACCCAGGTTAAAAAGCTGTTATTGTTTGAGATCAGCTTTTCACATGGCATACTACAGAAACTCGGGGATGAAAATGGCACATTACACAGCTGGCTGCATTAAAATTCCCTGCTAGGATATATGCAGCTAGCTCAAAATCTTTTATTTTTATCTATTTGGTCTAGTCACCTCCACATGCCAGCCATGACTCCATATTTCTCTGAGTCCTCGACTTAATACAGACTTTTACAGCTTATCAAGTTTCAGTGGGAACATACCCTTTGTTTCTTTACCATAAGCTATTTTCTTCTACTGAAACTGTCACTTTATGTATATAATTGAGACCCCAAATTAGTTAATCTTGCTTAATCAGAAGACAGAGTTTTCTTGGTGGGGGAAGCTGGTTTAGATCAGAACCCACTCTGAGATCAGAAAGCTGTACTACTAATCTTAAGTAAACTGCATTGTTTGTTTTATTTTTTAAAGATTTATTTATCTTTGTTAGGCAAATTTACAGAGAGGAGAGTTGGAAAGATCTTCAATCCACTGGTTCACTCCCTGAAAAGACCACAATGGCCAGAGCTGCATTGATTTGAAGCCATGAGCCAGAAGCTTCTTCCAAGTTTCTCACATGGATGCAAGGTCCCAAGGCTTTGGGCCATATTCTGCTGCTTTTCCAGGCCACAAGTGGGGCACTTGACAGGAAGTGGAGCAGCCAAGATGTGAACCGGTGCCTACATGGGAACCCAGAACTTACAAGGGAAGGAATTAGGCAATTGAGCCTTTGAACTGGGCCAGAAAACTGTTAGATAGGAAGCTAGACATTAACATATGTGTATGGGAGGGGCCAAAGAGCAAAAATGAGATTTTGTGTAACTGCATAAGGCAAAAAGTACAGAGAAGAAAGCTTTGAAAGCAGATCAGAATTTTCACAGCAAGCCTTGTCCATGTTTGAGATCTTTTTGAGTTGATTCCCAGACCTCTCTCAGTGGTAGCTCGGTGAACTCTTCTTTGCTGAGCTTAAAGGAAGATCTATTAAGTTGAATAACACTGTGTTTAAAGTCCTGGGAAAAATTTTACAAGTTTCAAGCCCATAAAACTCTCCACTTGCCAATATCCCTGAAGAAGAAAGGAGGAAAAATCTATAATTTATGAAAACTCCAGCCTGAATACAGACTAAGCTCTCAGTTATTAAATACTAAAATATTTATTTTATTTATTTGAAAGATAGAGTGACACAGAGAGGGAGAGATAGAAATAGATCTTCTATCTACTCGGAATGCTGGTGACAGTTAAGGTTGTGCCAAGCTGAAACGAGGAGCCACAAACTCATCCCAGGTCTCCCACGCAGTGTGCAGGGATCCAAGGATTGGCCATGATCTACCGTCTTTCCAGGCACACTGGCAGGGAGAAGGAGCAGCCACAACTTAAACTAGTGCCCACATGGGACCTGGAACCATGTAGCCTAAAGGAACCAGCAGCCTCATCCACTATACCAGGCCAAGGCTCTCAGTTCTTTACAGAGATGCCACCTGGTGTGTCAGTGGTATTTTTTTAATTATTATTAACCTTGGTTAGCATGATTACCACTATTCTATATTATGCCGGACAGTCTTTTCCTGTGCCAAGGTCCCTGATCTAGTCATCGCTGGCACTGTCATGTACTGAGACACCCTGTGAGAGGGCCACACAGCAACAACTGCCAGCAACCACTGGGAACAGAAAATAACTGCCATCTGCAGCTGAGGAAGGAAAAGCCCCCTCAGTCCTACAGCTCTCAGGAACTGAATTCTGTGAACATTCACACGGAGTTGGAGAGAACCCCAACCTCCAGAAAAGGAGGCTTCCAGGCCAGTCTTGCAGGGGACACACTTAAGCCTTCTTGGACTCCTGACCCATGACATGGGTATATTAAAAATTAATGCACATTACTACAACCTGACAAATTTGAAGTAATTTTTAAAAAGATTTATTTATTTTTATTGGAAAGGCAGATATACAGAGGAGAAGAGACAGAGAGGAAGATCTTCTATCCGATGGTTCACTCCCTAAGTGGTGGCAACGGCTGGCTGGAGCTGAGCCAATCCAAAGTCAGGAGCCCAGAGTTTCTTCCAGGTCTCCCACATGGGTACAGGATCTCAAGGCTTTGGGCAATTCTCGAGTGCTTTCCCAGGCATAGCAGGAAGCTGGATCGAAAATGGGACTGCTGGGATTAGAACCGGCACCCATATTTGATCCCGGTGGTTCAAGGTGAGGACTTTAGCCATTAGGCTATTGCACTGGGCCCAAATTTGAAGTAATTTGTTAACACAGCAGCAGAGTCACCCAAAAGGCCTGGCAAAATGAAGACTGCAGATGTCTAAGGTATCTCAGATACAAGAAACCATTAGACCCAAGGTGGTGTATAAAATTCTGTAATCCTAATAACCTCCCAGGTAGAGCTGATGTGATTATCTGGAGGCCAATACTGTGGGGACAAATAGACCGCATTACTGTGTTACTTCTATGTACTTTAAAATACGTAAGCAGCAAACTACAGTGAGAACAATGAAATAAATGGCTGTTGTCAAGTTGGCTCAACTGGCTAATTCTTCACCTACAAGCACCAGCATCCCATATGGGTGCTGGTTCCTGTCCCAGCTGCTCTACTTCCTATCCAGCTTCCTGGTCATGACCTAAGAAGGCAACAGTGGATGGCCCAAAGCCTTGGGCACCCTGCACCTGAGTGGGAAACCTGAAAGAAGCTCCTGGCTCCTGGATTCAGACTGGCTCAGTGCCAGGCCTTGCGGTGATTTGGGGAGTAAAGTAGCAAATGGAAGATTTTTGTCTCTCCTTCTCGCTGTAAATCTGCCTTTCCAATAAAAACAAATACTTTTTTAGTTTAAAAAATTAATTGGTAGATTTTTTTTAATATTTTAGGATTTAAAAAAAAAAAAACGAGAGAGACATGACAATCTGATTACTAATCAGTAGGCCTAATACTTGGTTTTCCCTAAGCAACCTCATTCTCACACCTAGGGAAAATGAAGTGTTTATTTCCACAGATGCGTTGATAATATATTGATTGTCCCACATCATGCTTTACATCCCTGTTTTTCTACACTGTTTTCATAAGGGTGGCTTGATTTGTATCAGAACCTGCCAAAAACAAAGTCACATTATAAACTATGAGAGCTCAGTAAATACATACTGGATTGATAAGTGTGGACTGAGTTACCAATATCCTTATTGTCACTACCTAAACAATTCTATACAAATACTTTTTAAATGGATTATATTCCCTCCTAATAACATCATCAGGGAGCTATGAATTCATCAGTCATTTGCTTCCACATTGGATTTAACAGCTGGGCCAATACAGCATAGAACCAAAAGATACTAAACACATCAAGAGGATAACATTTACCTAGGCTTTTTATGTTTGATCTAGTTTCTTCAACCACAAAATCCACCACTTTATTTTTCACAGAGGATTTTTTTTTAAAGATTTATCTACTTTTATTGCAAAAGGAAGATCAGATTCACAGAGAGAAGGAGAAACAGAGAGAAGGATTTTTCATCCGTTGGTTCACTCCACAAATGATGGCAATGGCTGGAACTGAGCCATCTGAAGTCAGGAACCAGGAGCTTCTTTTGGGTCTGCCACATGAGTGCAGGGTCTGAAAACACTTGGCCACCCACCACTGCTTTCTCAGGCCACAAGCAGGGTGCTGGTACTGAACTGAAGCAGCAAGGCCATATAATTTGGCACTCATGTGGCATGCCAGCGCTTATAAGTGAATTAGCCACTTGAGCCATTGCACTGGCCCCTAAACACACTTTTAAACAAAAGATTTAAATTAAGGAAAATAAATTAAAAGTGCATAACATAATAACTCAGTAAAGAAAACTATGATTCAAAGATGAAATGATCATTTGTTAGTAAGAAAGCAAGACCATCAGGTGGGCATTAGGTGCAATGATTAAGACATTGAATGAGACTCTAGTGTCCCCTTATCAAAGTGCCTGGTTGTTAGTTCTGGCCCTGCCTCTGACTGAGGCTTCCTGCTGGTGTTCATCCTGGGAGGCAGAGATAACACCTCCTGTGGTTGAGTCCCTGCCACTCACAAGGGAGAATCAGAATTCCTTGCTACTGGCTTCGCCTAGGATCCAACTCAGCTATTGCAGGTCTTGCAGGAATGAACTACCAGAAGGTAGGTCAGTTTGTCTGTGTCTCTGTCCTTCCCTCTCTCTCCCTCCCTCCTTCTATATCTCCCTCCTTTCATCTCTCTCCTTGTCTCCACCATTTCCTACTTTTTCAATATATTTCTTGTCTAAAGAAAGCCAAAAAACAAGAGATAACAAAATGTTAACACACACACAAAAAAAACAAACTGTTCCGAGGTAAGAACTCTGGCATTTTTACTGAAAAATATGTTCACCACTGGGGCTGGCATGGTGACATAACATGCTAACCCTCCACCTTGTACTGTCAGCACCCTATAACGGCATCGGTTCATGTCCTGGTAGCTCCATTTTTGATCGAGCTCTCTCTTTATGGCTTGGAGAAGAGGATGGCCAAAGTCATTCAGTCCCTGAACCCATGTGGGAGACCAGAAGCTCCTGGCTCCTGGCTTCAGACTGGCTCAGCTCCAGCCTTTGGGATCAGTAGATGGAAGACCTCTCTCCATCCCACTCTTTCCTTCGCTCTGTGAAATTGGCATTTCAAATAAAAAATAAACAAAAATCTTTAAACATACATAAACTGTTTCTAGAATAATATATAGTGCCAATGGAGTGTTCACTGAATAAATGAATTGACTGACTGAATGAATGTGTATAATGCAGATCAATCATGATTCTCCCAGTTACACAAAACATATCATGAACCTCAACAGACTCAGAAATAGCAATCTAGATTTTAGAAATGGTAAAAATTTTAACAAACTGCACTGGTTCTCAATATAAATGTGACAAACATAAAATCTTGATGTTCAAATGTCCACAGCCTGGCCTGAAAAAGCTAAATCTATAAATAACTCTGATACAATGGGCTAAGTAAAGAAAGAGATCCATGTGAGTATTGAAAAGGCTACACAACAGTTGAGAAAGTTACAAACAGATAAAATTTAAACACTGTCTAAAAAGAAGAGGGGGACAAAAGAGTAGGGTCATAAAGCTAAGCCACAGAAATATCAAAGCTCACGGTGTTTCGGGATAACAATAAGCTGTGGATTTCTAACTGTTTACCTGTAATATGCAGCAACAATTATATATATAGAATATCTAGCTGAAACGGTTTTATCAGACAGTACCTTTACTCAGTATATCTGACATTTTCTAATCTAGTTCATCCTTTTAAATGCTGGCCAAGATATACTGTATTAATTCAAGATCCATTTGTTTGAAATATGCTGGAGTTGAGCATTAGAATGATGTAATAAGTAAACTGCTGAATTGATAACAAAGAATTCTCCAACAGTGTAGTCCCATCTTTTCTTTCATCTGTGTGGTTTGCTTCTGAGCTGCAATGTTTATGGAAAAAACTATAATCTACTTAAAATCACTCCGTGGTTCTCAGTAGAAAACTCTCTTTACATTAAACTATACGCATATTTCTAAAGCCATCTTAAATCCATTTTATACAGATGCACCCCAAAGGTGACTTGAGTCACACTGTCATATTGAACAAGTACCGCAGATATACAATCACAATGTTGTTGCAGACTACTTACAGGTCCCTTTGCATGTAGCAGGTCCTGTTCCAGTGCTCCAGACTACATGGTGGTGAAACAGAAGCCCAAGTTTATACTGTATAAAGAAGAGAAAAAGTCAATGCATGCACACAGTAATAAAAGCTATAAATGAAGTGATATGTAGGTTTAGAAAATGTTAAAGTAGCCAGGTAAGTCCTCTCTCATACTGCAACATTTGAGAACTAGGGAATGAAAAGAAGCTGTTGCAGGGAAATGACAAAGTACTGGAGGAGCAAAAATGCAGATCTGACTCACGAAACATGTGGGTTATGAGAGGAGCAGTGTATCTGAAGCCTGAGAGGTGTTCACAGGAAGTTATTGAAGTTACTGGACTGTTATCTGATACGGAAGGTTGCCCAGAGAATGGCATGTTTTAATTTGGATTTTCAAAAACTCATTCTTGCAGCTACTGGAGAAGAGATTAGATGGGGCATGATTAAAAGCTGGGTGATTCCCTAGGATATCCGTTTATAGTGAAGCAAAGATGAAGAACTAGACTAGCATGTTGACAGTGAAAATAGATAAAAGCAGATGGATCCAATATATATTTTGGAGTTAGAACCAACAAAACTTATATTTAGAATTTTCTTAAAAGAGGCCACAAGGAAGTGAATTGAAAATGAGGTGGAGGAGTGAACACATTTAAAAGGAGAAAGTGACATTTTGGGGAAAATAAGACAAGGAGAAATATACACTAAACAACAGCCTTGAAATAATGTATTGGATCAGCGCCTTGGCATATAGCAGGCTAAGCTTCTTCCTGTGATGTCAGCATGGGCGCCAGTTTGAGCCCCGGCTGCTCCTCTTCCAATCCAGCTCCTTGTTTCTAGGCCAGAGGAAGCAACCAAGGATGACCCAAGTGCTTGGGCCCTGTACCCACATGGGATAACCGAAGAAACTCTTGGCTCCTGGTTTAGTGTCCACCCAGTTCTGCTGTTTGAAGATCTCTCTCACACTACGTCTCTGTGTTTATCCTTTACTCTATGTAATCCTTTCAAATAAATAATCGATTTCTTTAAAAAGCAGTGCAAATGTAAAGTGGTCATGTTTACAACTCTAATTCCAGCTCCACTTTTCTGAAAATAAGCTTATTACCCTATGCAAAAAGAGGAAAAAAATTTAGCTTTAAGTGATTGAGCCTAAGCTACTGAAAAAAAAATTATCCAATGCAAGTAAAGAACCAAAACTCTGATCATTTTACACAAAAACAGTGATTCTCACCCTGGCTGTACATTTTTTCCTTGGGGAGCTTTTAAAAATTAGATGCCAGGATTCCACTGAGTAATTCTAATTTAATTGGCCTGAGCTGGACCCTGGCATAGGTACATTTTTAAGAAGTCTTTGGAGAATTCTAATAAGCATCCATAATCGACTCTTGAGTTGGAACTACAGCTAAGGATATCACATCGATAAAACTACTCTACTGACCATAGATTCATAAAGAATGGAGTGAAAGAAATAATTTTCTCCCCAGGAAAGTAATATAGGCTGGTGACTTAAGTGGACATTTTGAGACCATGAGAAAATTAAGTGAATTTTGTTCTGTGTGATTTATTTTTTAAACTAGGGGAAATTGCTGCTCTCATTGTTAAAAATAAATGTGCCACACATCAAAAAAAATTCATTTCGTTATGAGCAATGTAAAGCGAACAGATTAACAGACGAGGATCTACAGGGGAAAAATAGAAATATATATATATATATATATAAGAGGTGAGCACCAATCTTGCACCAACAGGGAAACACAAAGCAAAAACTGAGCCACAGTGGGAAAAGCCATCAGAAAGGAAAAAGGACTCCATTATTTCTGTGAAAAATATTATGATTCATGACCAGAATACACCTAAGGATGGGTTTGACTGTATCATGCCGTGTTATTGTTGCTTTCCAAACTTTTTGGAGGTGGGGGGAGGTGCGGGAGGGGATAGTCACTCTCCCAGGACTTCTGGAATGAGCCACAGACCCAACAAGAGCAGAGCAGCAGTGTGAGCAAACTACTCTTCTGAAATACACTCTTCAACTGCAAGGAAGCCTGCAACGCTGATGGAGTGAAGGGATTAATTTAAGGACAGAAAAGGCCTTCTCTTACTTTCCTTGGATCATTCAGTTAGTGGTCACAATGAAACCAGAACCAAGATTTTGCACTGTTGGGTTTGGGTTTGGTCCAGTGGCCCATTATACCCACTACACCAAAAAAACCGCAATTCCCGCACCTCCTCGTTTGTGGAGCTCTGAAAGACAGGTTGATCCCTCTAAGGCATTGTGTGGCTGGTGCTGCCACAGTCGAATGGAACAGCCACTAATTTGAGCAAAAGTGGAGTTTTAGTCTTCGGTGGACTTGCCTACCTCAGGAAAAGAGTAAAAACAATGCCGAGCCTTGCCTACCTCAGGAAAGAGTAAAAACACTGCCGAGCCGAGGACTGAAGGGATCAGAACGCGGCTGTGGTGAGGAGGAAGCTGAAGAAAGCGGATTAGGGGAGGAGACCTCGGCCGGCGCGGGCGGAGCGACCCTGCCGGAGGCGCGAGCGCGCACTACAAGTACCAGAAGCCCTCGTCCTCCCGAGCCCGTGCGCCGGAGCGCGCAACGCCCGCTGGGAGCCGGTCGGAGCCGCCAAGATGTCGCTGCCCAAGAGAAGGAGGCTCGAGTCCGGGAGTGGCGGCGGCGGAGAGGAGGGAGCGGAGGAGGAGGATGGCGGGGTGCTGGAGGCGGCTGTGCCGCGACCCCGGAGGACTAAGCGTGAACGGGACCAGCTGTACTACGAGTGCTACTCGGACGTGTCGGTCCACGAGGAGATGATCGCCGACCGCGTCCGCACGGACGCCTACCGCCTGGGTATCCTGCGGAACTGGGCGGCGCTACGAGGCAAGACCGTGCTGGATGTGGGCGCGGGCACCGGGATTCTGAGCGTCTTCTGTGCCCAGGCCGGAGCTCGGCGCGTGTACGCGGTGGAGGCCAGCGCCATTTGGCAACAGGCCCGCGAAGTGGTGCGGCTCAACGGGCTGGAGGACCGGGTGCACGTCCTGCCGGGGCCCGTGGAGACGGTGGAGCTGCCGGAGCAAGTGGACGCCATCGTAAGCGAATGGATGGGCTACGGACTGCTGCATGAGTCCATGCTGAGTTCTGTGCTGCACGCGCGGACCAAGTGGCTGAAAGAGGGCGGTCTGCTGCTGCCGGCCTCCGCCGAGCTGTTCGTGGCACCCATAAGCGACCAGATGCTGGAATGGCGCCTGGGTTTCTGGAGCCAGGTGAAGCAGCACTACGGTGTGGACATGAGCTGCCTGGAGAGCTTCGCCACGCGCTGCCTCATGGGCCACTCGGAGATTGTGGTGCAGGGCCTGTCTGGCGAGGACGTGCTGGCCCGACCACAGCGCTTTGCTCAGCTGGATCTGGCCCGAGCCGGCCTAGAGCAGGAGCTGGAGGCTGGTGTGGGCGGTCGCTTCCGCTGCAGCAGCTATGGCTCAGCGCCCCTGCACGGCTTTGCCATCTGGTTCCAGGTGACCTTCCCTGGTGGGGACTCTGAGAAACCCCTGGTGCTGTCCACCTCGCCTTTTCACCCGGCCACGCACTGGAAGCAGGCGCTTCTCTACCTGAACGAGCCGGTACAAGTGGAGCAAGACACGGACATTTCTGGAGAGATCACCCTGCTGCCCTCCCTGGACAACCCTCGTCGCCTGCGCGTGCTGCTGCGCTACAAAGTAGGGGACCAGGAGGAAAAGACCAAAGACTTTGCCATGGAGGACTGACCCAGCACCTCCCAGGGCGCCTGACTTGAGTGGGAGAGGTCTAGGGAGGTTGGAGGAAAGGGTGTTTCCACATGCAAAGTAGGGGGGCAGTGTCTCTGTCTCCCTTTTCCTTCAGGGCTCCTGGGAAGGGAGCAGGACTCCTGTCTCCGTTTGAGGAGATGTGCTTCTAGTGGTGTTTATTTAAAACGTGACTCCGCAACAACCAGTACTTTGTGCTTGTTAAAGGGCATTTAAACCTCAGAAACATGTGGTACCAAGCACTTGGTGTTTCCATTTGTTTTGTTTCTGGGGTGGGGGGGACGGGGAACACGAATGAAAATCAGTTGTATGAAGGGTCCATGCACAAACCTGCCGCCTCACACATTGTCCAAGGCGGAAGCTCCTCTGCAGAAAGGCGAAAAAGTTCAGTTCACCTTGAGGAGCTTGCATCACGGCTTTAATCTCCTTCCAGATCCCTATTTTCTCCTGAATTCCCTCTGTGGCTAGGGGTCTCTAGGCTGTCACCCTTGTTCCTCATTTTTTTAAATAAAGTTAACTACTGGTAAAAGAAGAAAAGCAGACGAGGAAGGTGCTTAAATAGCCCTAACCTTAAAACTTTCATGAAGTCCTAAAGTTGATGGACGTGTTAGTCCATTAGGTAAAATGGACTTTGTAATTTTGTATCAGGTATAAGGCACTGAGAAGGTACATGGATTAAGAAAAATCTGAAAAACAAGCAGTATTGATTTAAAAGTTTGTCTTCAGCGTTAAGACAAAAATGTTTTATGTGTGCTGCATAATACTTGTGTAATTCCTATGAAACAGATAGAAGAGGCCTCTGAATGCAGTCCAGGACTTATTACCATAGTAAGTTGTTGAAGCTCACTAAAGTAAGGGAAATATTTTCCATGTAGAAAAGTGCACTCATTTAAACTCTCATTTAGATGGATCCTGTGATTTGGCCTACTTTCATTGTGTGAAATTTCCTTTTTTTAGTGTTTTTTTTTCTTTGTAATTCAACCAAATGTGGAAGCTGTGAATTTGGGAAAATCACTTGTAATGAAGTGTGAGTCATGCTATCAGATTTATTTCACTGTTTCTCTCCTTACCCCTGTGGCAAATAAAACATTGACATTCTTACTATTTTTATAAATGAAGTAAGTTTTCTATACTGAGTTATGCTTTTGCCTTATTCGTGCTGCCAGTTCTTAAGTATTACACTCTCATCAGCATACAACTTCAGGGCAATTCAGACTATGCTTGATGTGTGAGTTAAGTGTGGAAAAAGTTGATCTTAAGCACTCTAACATGGTTTTAAATGTAACTTTCTGCTGTTCTGTTCATTGCATAAAAAAGTATTTAATGTACTTGATTTGCTATAACTGTAATGATACTTTGCTATAAGGAAAAATAAACAAAAATCATCAGTTTTTATAGTAGCAAGCATCATAGTTATAATTGTCGACCATTTTGATGACTGAATAGTTACCATCTTGTATAAATACTGGTTATTAGAAAAAAGTCTTGGTTTAAACTTGAGCTAACATTTCCTGTTTTAGGGTCATTAGTATGTTTATTATTATTATTTTTCTTATTGGAAAGTCAGATTTACAGAGAGAAGGAGAGACAGAGAGAAAGATCTTGCATCCACTGGTTCACTCCCCAAATGTCTGCAACAGCCAGAGCTGAGCTGATCAGGAGCCAGGAGCTTCTTCTAGGTCTCCTACATGGATGCAGGGTCCCCAGGGTTTGGGGATGCTGCCTTCCCCAAGCCGCAAGCAGGGAGCTGGATGAGAAGTGGAGCATGCAGGACAAACCAGTGCCCACACAGGATCCTGGCACAGGCAAGGCAAGGACTTTAGCTACTAGGCTACTGTGCCTGGTTCCCAGGTCATTAGTATTTTAAATGAAATGTCTGTTAAGACTTTCAGTACATAATTTTAACAGCATTTTTGGTGGATTTGCTTTTTAAAAACTGGACTAAATATAATCCTATTATATGGGCAAGTAACAACTTTGTTCCAAATTCTGTGTATTTCATAAATGGGAATAGTATAGAATTTTCATTACCAAGGAACCTAGTTAAAGTTTTGGCAGCTGTTGAGGTATGAAATAGATAATCCATGATTAAGCTGAATCAGCTTTGGAATTCTTGTTACTCCTTCCCAAAAAAAAAAGACATTAGCATAAAAAATAGTGACTGAAGCAATTGATCAGGAGTGAACTTAGCATAATGGTTAGGAGTTGGGAGAACTAGGCTTGCTTTAGACACTACCCCTCTTAACTGTGACTGGATAAAATCTGGGTTTCCCCTCCACACACAACTGTAAATCCATGCAAAATGAATTACAGTAATATCCACTGCACAAAAGTGTCTGAAAAAACTAATACCTGTGATCACATAATCTTGGTACATGTTAAGAGCTCAGTAGTTCAATATTGTACTTACAGGAAAGTCACACAAGCCAGAAGCAGGTGAATACATACAAAATGGTTGGTTGGTTGGTTGGTTGGTTAGTTTTGTTTTTACATGTGTTTGACAGTATCTGCATGACAACAAAAGAACAGCAATGCATGACAGTGAATACCTGATAATCCAAAGGAAGCCCAAGCCTTTTGGAGTTAGGGCACTTCTAGAAGGTTGAAAGTACGAATCCAATCTGCCTCTGAGGACTGGCATTGATTACTTGAAGCCATTAGGGCTTCAGGTAAGAACTGCCAGGCCCAAAGGAGAGATTATGGTTCCACCTGCTTCCCCAAACAGCTTCCATTTGCTTAGCACTTTGAAGTTTCCAAATATTTTCATTAATAAATTACAGAGATAGAAGTTTTATTGGGTATACATGTAATAGTCATTGTGACAAATATTTAGGAATACAAACCAATAAGATGCCATTTCAGCCTTCAAGTAAGTGTGTATGTAAGATAAAGCAGTGATTAAAATAAGATGATGGACTAATAACTGCGATGGTCTTGATTAGAAAGTTACAGGTAATTATCTTCACTTTACATACTAGCAAAAGAGGGTTACACAGATACTGAAGTGTCTGTCTAGGGACACATGAGTGGGTCTTAGCAATTAATCTTTAAGTAAGTCGGCCTTCCTAACCTCAATCTAAATTTCACTTTTTCATCAAATTGCTCCTACATGCTTTAAATAAAAACAGAAAAGTCAAGGCTTCATGAATGAGTGACTGTTTTTATCATTTGATGAATGAACAAATGGGAAAGTCCTTAGACTGAGGAAGTCTGATTGGAAATCTATCTGATAATGCTCAAAGAGCCAACCTCAGTATCAAAGATCTCAAGGTACAGAAACACTGTCTAACCCATTTCCTAACAGTGCATATCAAATGTTTATTCAATCTATTTACATAATTTGAAGGTTTTTTACAATCATACATAATCATATTACTGCAAAAAAATGTTTTTTAGGTATTCTTAAAAGTTAGGAGATTTCCTTCCATCTCATTTTTTTGTTCTCACGGGGCTCATTCTGGAAAGCAAAGGATTACTTTTCTTCCTCTTCTATTGCTTAAGTATTTAAAGCTAATCCATAGGGCCCTACGTGATAGTCTAGTGGCTAAATCCTTGCCTTCCATGTGCTGGGATCACATATGGGTGCTGGTTCATGGCCCGCTGCTCCACTTCCCATCCAGCTCCCTGCTTGTGACCTGGGAAAGCAGTGGAGGACGGCCCAAGGACTTGAGACTTCGCATGCATGTGGGAGGCCTGGAAGAGGCTCCGAGCTCCTGGCTTAGGATCGGCTAAGCTTCGGCTATTGTAGCCACTTGAGGAGTGAACCAGCAGATAAAGATCTTTCTCTCTGTATCTCCTTCTCATTCTATCTGCCTTTCCAAAAAAAATCAATAAATCTAAAACAAAGCTAGCCAATCACCTGTAATCTTTACCAGTGCTGTTATAGTCATTATTACCAATACAAATGTATTCCATTACCAAAAGTTCCAAAGGCATATGATTCAAATGTCACTTGTCATAGCTGTTATCAAAATTCTTCTAATGTTTAAGGGGCTTTGTTTCTAATGTCTTTTCCTTACAAACATGTGTGATATTTTGAGATGTAGTCTAATTATAATGTCTCCGTCATCATTTTAAGTTATTTTGACACATTTTTCATTTATGTATTCATCCAAATCAGATTTACTTACCTGGGATTTTCATAAAACTAAAAAGGTGCTTTTTGTTAAACTTTGTATTATTTTATACAGAGAGACAAGGGCAGAAAGACAGACCAATATCTCCCATCCACTGGATCATATATCATTTGCATACATCAATCGACAGAGCCAGAGCAAATACAGGAGCTAGGGGCCTGGTACGATGGTTCAAGTGGCTAATCCTCCACTTCCAAGTGCCAAAATCTAATATGACCTCTGATTTGTGTCCCGGCTATTCACATCCCATCTGGTTCCCTGCTTATGCTTGGGAAAGCAGCAGAGAGTGGCTCAGCACCTTGAGATCCTGCACATCCTGCACCCATGTGGGAGACATGGAAGTAGGTCTTGGTTCCTGACTTGAGATTGGCTCAGCTCTGGCCATTGTGACCATCTGGGGAGTGAACTAGGGGATGGAAGATATTCTCTTTCTCTCCAACTCTAAATAAATCTGTATTTAAGTACAAATAATTAAAAAAAAAAGAAAGAAATCAATGACAGGAGCTAAAAATTTGAATAGGTTTCCCATATCTGGTACAGGACCCAAGTGGTGGAGCCATCACCTGCTGCCTTTCAGGGCACTCATTAGCAGGAAGCTATGACTGGGAGTAGAGGCAGGATATGAACCCAGACACTACAATATGAGATATGGGCATCTAAGACGGTGTCTTAACCACCAAGTCAAGCCTGCCCAGGATAGTTAGTATATGTATCTTGAGAGAAACAATTTTCAGAGTAACTTGAACCTATTTACGTATTTGTAAAAAGTGCACAAATATTTGTACATAAATCCATGTAATAGAAAGATATACTGAACTATGAACATGCAGAATTATTAACTTTTTCCTTCTGATTTTTTGATACATCTGTACTTTATTAATGCAGCTTTTCAAAGTTTAATGAGGGACTGGCATGATGGCACAATTAACTAATCCTCTAGCTGCAATTACAAGATTGCCCAATGGGCGCTGGTTCATGCCCTGGCTGTTCAGCTTCACATCCAGCATCCTGCTTATGGCCTAGGAAAGCAGTGGAGGATAGCCCAATGCCTTGGGACCCTGCTCTCATGTGGGATACTCCAAAGGGTCCTGACTCTTGCTTCCTGGCTTTCAATCAATCAGCTCTAGCCATTGTGTCCATTTAGGGAGTGAACCAGATCAAGCAGCCGACTGAGTCCTGATACTCTCCTTCCTGCCCCCCTCTGCCCACCAACAACAGAAGAGAGCTTCACCAGCCTCAGTGCTATCTTTGCCCAGGTCAAGCAGACACTTTCATTCAGAAATGTTTTAAAGGCTGAATCTGCACAAAAGACAGTATCTGCCATGATGAGGTGTCACAAATACATCTGCTGACCTACCTGCTACCATTGACGACACCTGCAAAGACCAGAGCTCTTCACCAAATCAACCCTCAGAGCCAGCCTCTGCAAGGAATCAGGATTCTTTCCAAAAGACTTTCTGATAAGGAAACTCTCCATCCTTGAACACTCCTCTTCGTGGGACTCACACAGCCCCTTGCCTTATCTCTTTCAAAAATTTGTCCATGCTGAAATGCAGAAAATTTCTAATCAAACATTTAACCAGTTCTTCTTACAGAGTATCTGCCTCTTCTGACCTACCGTTTCTCCCCGGACCACCAGGAGACCACCGCCTAGATGATCTGACACCCCAGTTCAGCTTGAAGAAGCCATGAAGAACAACGCCAATTTTTCTTTACATGTAACAAAGGGAGAAATGTAAGGATTGACTCAGTGATCTCAAGACTGACCCCACCAGCCTGGACTCAGTGCCCGTGGAAATCATCCCTGGGTCTCCACCTGCTACCTGGTGGGCGTGATCTAGAGCTTGTCTGCCCTGGTCTAGGGTGTGACCTTCAACCCTGTATATAGAATGTGACCTCTGCTATGATTGGAATGTCAACAGGATTAGGTGTGCCTTTCATCCAGTCACAATGTTGTCACTGGGTGAAGGGACTACCTGAAAACGCCCTCTTACCCTCCTTTTCAAACCTTTATAAACCTGGAACTTGGGCTGAATAAACGGACAATCCTCACCAGCTTGTCTCTGGTGTTTTTTGTGGCCAAAGAACACTGTTGCCTCACCGTTGGAGATCTTCAGACCTGCTGGCAGGACAAAACCCTGAAAAGTGCCACCTTGAAGGCCTCCAATTCCTGCTGACCCAGTGCTGCCTTAAATCCTCTAGGTTTTGGTTCCGTTGATACCTGGTTATCCAGCATTACCGTAAATCTCCTAGATCTCAATCCCCTTAAGGCACACTTGCTTAATCAAGCTAGTGACTTTCAGGTTTAAACTGTGCACTCCTCCAATCCCTTGAGGCATATATTCCTGGTGTCCACCTAAGCTGCATCTGCCAATCACTGACCCCACATTCCCCATCTCCCTACCCCAGGCCATAAAAGATGCCTCTCCCTTTGTTCTCTCTCCTCTTCTCTTTCTAGTTGTACTGTCTCTGCCCTTCTCTCTGTCTCTGTCTCCCTCTTCCTCCTGTTCTCTCTCTGCTCCTCTCCTTGTCCTTTGCTCTATACTGTGTCCTGCTCTGCTCCCACTGTCTGCCTACTCCACGCTAGCATCCTCGCTGAGATAAAGGTCTCTCTGTGACTCACTTGCTGTGTCCGGCATCTTAGGTTTGTGGAAAAAAGTTAGCACAGCCTTCAGAAATTCATCACACTTGTTCATATCTTGATTTTCTTCTCTGTAAAGCAGGATTGATTGTAGAATAACTTCATGCAGCTCCTACAAGGAAGAAGTAATGCAATACACATCTAACACCTTTTGGTCATTTGGTAATGATTTTTTTAAAGATTTGTTCATTTTTATTGAAAAGGCAGATTTACAGAGGGAAGGAAAGACAAAGAGAGAGATCCACTGGATCACTCCCCAAATGGTCCCAACTGCTGCAGCAGAGCTGATCTAAAGCCAGGAGGCAGGAGCTTTTTCTGGGTCTCCACATGGTGTAGGATCCCAAGGCACTGGGCTGCATCCTCCACTGCTTTCCCTGGCTACAAACAAGGAGATGGATGGGAACCGTTTCCTGACACTTGCAGGCAGAGGATTAGCCAGTTGAATCATTGTGTAAGCCCCTTTGGTAATCATTTAAAAGTTTGCAAAGCCACTTTATATGAGAATCAAGAATGTTCCTTTCTATGAAACAGAGAAACACTGGGTAGAAGGAGGCATTTCTTTTAAATGAGAACTAATGATAGATTTGGACTCTATGGTGAAAGCCTTTCTTCAAAAAAATTTATTTTATTATGTATAACCGATGTGAAGTAAATAAAGTGAATACATCACTGATGTTAATGGAACTTTGAATGGTTTGACTATTATGTTACTATTGCATCAAAACATCCTGCTTGCTGAGTAGTAATGGGTGCATTAGAGCATCATTTGGTGTAAAGTTTAAATATATGCTTTTTTTATAATATATCTCTATGAGTGTATTGTCTTCTGATATAAAAATCATTATTAATAAATCAAAAAGTGAAAAAGTTTATCTCATTTGCAACCATATCACATATTTTAGCACTGAATAATATATCATTTTAATGTCTTAAATAACAGCGCTATTTGTAGATGGTAGAAATACCACATCCGTCATTGGTCTAGTTTTACTTTTAAGAACTTTCATTCTTTAAAGTCAATCATTCCATTCCATCCCTATCTGTATAAAGACCTGCTATTTGGAAGCTTTACCGTAATGCTTTTTTTTTGGAGCTAGTGCCAGGGAATTAACTTGTATGTGAACCTTGCTTATAATAATGCCTGGGCTCTATAAAATCCCTACAGTTGGGGTTTCAAGCAAAGCTAGCTAATATTTAATTCTGTTTATTAAAAAAGCTCATTTCCCTGTGGTTTCTAATTTTATTTCATGCTAAAATCCCCTTGTTGTAATTGCTGTCATTCTCTCCTTGTTTTCCTCTAATTATTCTAGTTAGAGAAAATTCTCAATTATTCAGGGACTATATATTTAATCTGTGGATTTGCCAAATCCTCTTTTTAAAATTCTATCTTTTGCTCACATTTTTAACCATTTAAATGTTTCCTACTTTCAGTTTCACCAGATGTGAATCATGGTAGCATATAAGAAGTTCATGTCAAAATTAGTGTCTTGGAGTTGGAACTGTGGTGTCCCGTTAAACCAGCATTGGAGGGCCAGCATCCCATAAGGGTGGCAGTTCAAGTCCTTGAGGCTCCACTTCAGATTCAGCTCCCTGCCAATGTACCTGGGAAAGTAGTGGACAGTGGCTGAAGTGCTTTAAGGCCTGTAAACACACACAGGGGAAACCCATTGAAGTTCCTGGTGCCTGGGCATGCCTGATGTTGTTCTGGCTTGTTGCAGTCATCTGGAGAGTGAACTAGCAGAGGTAGACTTCTAAGCTCTGTCTCACCTTCTGTGCAAATTTGCCTTTTAAATAAATAAATACATCTTTTAGAAAATCATCTTGTGAAAGTCTTGGGTTTGCAGAGTGCCTGGGTTCAAGTCCTGGGTCTCCTCTTAATTCCAACTTCCTGCTCACACTCTAGATGGCAGGGCAGTTAATGGCTCAAGTACTTGGGTCCCTGCCTTCCAGATGGAATACCTGGATTGAGTTCCTAGCTTCTGGCTTCTAGAGTCAGCCTGACCCAACCTTGGTTGTTACAGGTATTTGAGGAGGGCATCAGCAGATAGGAAATCTGTTTTTTCTCTTCCCCATAACTCCCAATATTCCCTCTGATTCAAGATATGAAAGATCTTTCTATCCTTTCAGTGTCTGTCTTTCAAGTAAAATAAATAAATACTTAAAATAAACAAATATCCCAACAAATCAATTCCAGAATACTTCATAAAGTTCATGAGATAATGGAATTAGAGTATGTGTTTATTTTGGTGCAAAAGAAAATGTTTGGTACATGTTTTTTTCATAACATACATTTTCAAAAAAAAAATTAAGGCCAGCAAAACAAGTTCATATGTTTAAAATAGTTATTTATTTGTTTCTTTGCTTGTTTAAGAGACCAAGAGGCAGAATGAGAGAGACAGAGAACTTTCATCACCTGCTTCGCTCCCCAAATGCTCATAGCGGTGCTTTATCCCCTTCCAATTCTGTCACCGTCTACGGCATCAGGCTAAAGCTGCGCACTGGGAACACAGTCTAGGTCTTCCATGTGGATGGTAGAGACCCAGCCACTTGAGCCATCCTCTGCTGTCTCCTAAGATGAACTAGAATCAAAAGAGAAGCCAAGATTCAAACTCAAGCAGTTGGACATGGGATGCAGCTGGGTTAACATCCAGCCTAAATGTTCTCTCAAGCTCATACTTTAATTTTACTTCTACACCAACTTTTTGAAGTACTCACTTCATGTAAATAGAACTTATTATCTTTAAAAACAATACAAAACAGTAAAGTCACTTGATCAATGTTCTGCAGTTTTCAGTTTGTGCCTTTATCAGGTGCACTTACCATTTTTCTATTCTTGCTGAGGTTTAATCCAGTTCCATTACTTTAAACAGTACAAGCTCAGCATGCTTTTATTTATAAATATATTTATAAAAAATATAATTTTGTTCATGTTTAAAGTTTATATTTTCCTGGAAGCACTACTATAAGTCAGATTCATATGTACTATTGATTAATTGTCCTCTGCAGTTGGACATATGTATTTATATATTATATATTTATATATTATATATTTATACATTTATATTATATATTTAATTTCACCATATATACACCTAAACAGCATGTTAATATTTATTATTATAATTTATAAAAATGACCTCACAGTGTCTTAGATAACTGCTATTTGCTTATTTATCATATCACTATATTTTACTTTCCAAAAATCACCTGTTACCACCTGAAATTATTTTGCTGATTTCTTCTTTCATCAAACAATTTGTTTATTTTATTAGAAAAGCAGATTTACAGAGAGAAGGAGAGAAAGAGAGAAAGATCTTCCATCTGATGATTCATTCCCCAAATGGCCACAACGTCCGGAGCTGGGCCAATCTGAAGCCAGGAGCAAGGAGCCTGTTCTGGGTCTCCCAAATGGGTGCAGGGTCCCAAGGCTTTGGGCCATCCTCTACTGCTTTTCCAGGCCACAAGCAGGAATCTGGATTGGAAGTGGAGCAGCCAGGGCACGAACAAGCACCTATATGGAATCCCAGTGCTTGAAGAGTAAGAATTAGCCCATTGGCCCATTGTGCCAGGGCCAGATCATTTCTTTACTCCTGAATTGACTAAATTCAAAAAAAATCTAAGGTTTACAGAGAACTGAGTCCTCTTTTACTCTTCAAGAAATTCAGTACCAAAGAAAGTAAAATGTTAACATGTATACTTGTATTTCCATATATTTAGATTAGATTTTCCTACCTATTTGTTTATCTTCAGTTTTAGTGCTTCCTGGCAGACTGCTCCTCAAAGGCTTCTGCCATTTCCTTCCCAGCCATGATATGCAGTGTAACTGCTTACTGATACCCTCACTTCAGTTTTATTTGCCTTATGTTTATTAATTTTTTGAATAAAATGGTAGTTTCTTGTTATAATTTTCACTACCTTAACTCCAAATAGGCGTGTGTGTTGACCTTTTATATCTCTTCTTCTGTGATTTTGTTGCTTGATTAGCTCATTTTTGTTTTATTTTTTCTTACGTTTATTAGAAGTAATATTATATATACTTCAATTATTACCATTGAAGTAGATATAATTGAAATATTATATAACACTTCAATTTTTACTTCGCTAAGATCTGGTCTTTTTAAATTTTTAAAAAATCATTTTCATTTTATTTGCAAGCAGAGAATCAGGGATCTTTTAGTGTTTTCCCAGGCACATTAGAAGCAATTAGATGGAGAAGGTAGGACTCCCAACTTTCACTTCTTTATAGGATGCCGGCACAGCCTAATTCACTGCACCATTACTTAGGCTCCTGGGTAAATTCATTATATGGAACTTATTTCTAAATATTCAAAGGATTCCTTCAATGAAATTGTAATAAAAAATAAAACCTGCTTTTTCAACAGAAAAATGAGTATTGTACATATAAAGTCGCATATATTTCCAATGCATTAAAAAATACCTGTTGGGCAGACATTTCTCTAGTTGTCCAGAGACCCACCAGGACACCTGAGTTCCATTGCAGAGCACTAGGGTAGAGTCCCAGCTTTTCTCCAAATTCAAGATTCCGACTGATGTAGAGCTTTGGAAGCAGCAGGTAATGCCACAAGGAGTCCCTGCCATACATATGGGAGATCAGAATTGACTTCTGGGGTACTGGCAGCAGCCTGGCCGGGCTCCGCTTTAGCCATGATGGGCTTTTGAGGAGAGAGTCAGTGAATGGGTTCTACTGTCAGTTTGTCTCTCACTCTCAAATAAATAACTATATAAAGAAAGAAGAAAAATCAGTTTTATAATCTCAGATTTTTTATATTTTCATCATTACAAAGATACATTTATGAGCAATCTCCCAAACTGGAAGTTTCTTCCCAGGAAATATTTTGATTATCAAGGGATCTACCCATTAGTCCATTTCAGTTTCAGTAGACCCCTCGTATTCATTAAATAAGCACATATACACACATGCACACACATACACTTTTTACAAATGATTAAAACGGACCCAGAAAGTGACATCTATTGGACAAACGTGAGCTCCTCGTCAATGTCCCTACGAATCCCCAGCTTCTTCCCTTTGCTGCAGCTGCTGTCACCCTGGAAAGCTCTTTGCCTCCAGCTTCCTTCCTGCGCATTCTCCTTGACATTACTTAACTGCTTCCTGCAGGCTAAGCATTTCCTCATTGTTCTGCTGGTTAGAATCTCCAACTCTGCTCTTTTTGGGTCTTGTCTTACCTGTTTTTCTTTTGATTTAGTTGTGCATCCTCTCCAGGTAGGGCACTTGCTTATGCATCATTGTACCCCTCATTTGACGTACTAGATAGCAATGCATTGTGTTTCTTCTGAGATATTGTCTGTCTTTCTCCCATGTACCTCAACAGGGAAGAGAGTGTGTCTGGACTCCGAGGCAGATTCATTAACTGGTTGTCACAAAAGGCCTGAGGTGAATGCTGCATACACATAATAATGTTCTAATACTAAAAGGAAATTAAGATGTTATTTCCCAAATTAAAGAAGCTTATTTTTAATGCAATGAGACCTTTAAAACTAAATTCTGCCTGGGAAAATAATGAAATTTTTATTTATAAAACAAGATTGAATACAGTATTATTCTTCAGAAAAACCTTATCCAATTTACGGTAAGTTTTATTACGGAAGATTCATCCAAAACTGCAATACATATGCCAAGTTTTGGTATAATGTGTTAAAATTGCTTCAGCATAATGTTTGTGGCACATTCTATCTAATTTATACATATGAAACATGACATTGTTATAAAATGTAGTTATTTTCAGACAACTCAAACTAAAATCTGTTTTAATTAAATATTTGTCTCTCAATATATTAACTGAAAACAACTTTATTTCAGAAAAAAGCTAATAGTTTAACTAGATATTGACAAAAATGCATTAAATCTACTTTTTGAAAGGCTTTACTTCTTGCAAGTTTCAGCCTGATGTGATTTAAAAATAGCCAAGTTATAAACTCCTGAAAATTGGAATTTATAATGGAAATACTGACAGAGCCTTAACTTTTAGAAGAACGAAAGTGCTGTTGTAATAGCATTTGCTGCTGCCTCAGCCAGTGTGGCAACATGACTCGGGTGCTAGATGTGGTATTTCAAATACAAGGCTTGTGGAATACTTGCTGAAATATTTTCCTGTGTTTCTAAGTTTTTAGAAAGTTCATTTCTTGTTTTGAGAACTCTATCTCTTAAAAGATGATACAGAGAGCAAACATGAAAGTTCCTTTTTTTTTTCTCCATTCTGTCTCAATTCTTCTCCCACTGAGAGCCTTTCCTGAAAGCTTTCCTATCTCAATGTACATTTCCATTCATGCACCCCTTTGTTCAAGCCTGAAAACTGGATGGCAGCCTTCACTTGTCACATTATTTCTTCCTCTACACCTGGTCTATCATAAAAACTGAGGCTTTTATTGCCAGAATATATTTTGCCACAACTCATGCCTCTTCATCATCACTGCCAACATCTTAGCTCATGCTTCGTAACCTCTAATGCTGCCTATCATGGTAGTTGCTTGGGTTGTTTTCTCTTCCCAGTGGACCTAACATAAAATCCAGACTTAATGTAATAATCTACCTGCTATTTTCTTCTGCAGCCTCCTTTTCAATATCCATTCCCCAAAATATGGCCTAGAATTCTGCCCTGCTCTTGCAGCTCCACAGACCTTCTACACATATTCTCTACCAAGAACACTCTGCTTGACATGAGGGAATCATCTACATTCTTTAGGATCGATTTTAAATGTCATTTCCATAAAGACACAACCTTATCCACCCAAGTGGGCACATTTCCTCCATTATTATGTTATCAAAGTTCCTATTCATGTAATTTATATCTTTATAATGTATTTATTTTTTTATTGCAAAATCAGATATATATATATCAGGAGAGACAGAGAGAAATATCTTCCATCCGATGATTCACTCCCCAAGTGACCACAATGGCTGGTGCTACACCGATCCGAAGCCAGGAGCCAGGAGCTCTTCTGGGCCTCCCATGTGGGTGCAGGGTCCCAAGGCTTTGGGCTGTCCTCCACTGCTTTCCTAGGCCACAAGCAGGGAGCTGGATAAGAAGCGGAGCTATCAGGATTAGAACTGGTGACCATATGGGATTTCGAAGTGTTCAAGGCGAGGACTTTAGCTGCTAAGCCACTGCACTGGGTCCAGGATGTGATTTTAATAAACCATTTATATGATCATAGGAATAAAGGAATTTCAAATATAGACTAAGTCAAAAAACAGCTAAATGAATGAGGATACTTTGAAAAGCCAATGGGAAAACATTTAACTTCAGGTTGGCATGGTGACATATTTGGCTAAGCTGCTGCTTAAGTTAGCACTCCATATTGCAATGCCACATTAGGTGTCAGCTGTGGTTCCCTTCAAACTTTCTGCCCATGAGCCTGAGAAGGAAGATGTCCCAAGAATTTTGACCCTGACCACCAACGTACAAGACTAGGAGGGAACGCTTGGCTGTTGGATTAAGCCTAGTCCAGATGAGGCTGCTTTGCCCATATGGGGAGTGAACCCTTAGGTGGAAGGTCTGTATCATCCCCTTTCTCTGTTGCTCTGCCTGTCATGTAAATAAATGTTTTAAAATGGCAAACTTATTTTGGCACAACAATTTCTGAAATCCATATATGTAAAGATATTCAGAAAGTTCATGTAAAATGTATATTATGGAAATATTACATGGATTGAAAAACATTTTGCATAAAAATTAATTTATTTTTTGATTTTAGTTTTGTGAACCTCATGAAAGATCTTTCTACTTAAAGCACATCAATTTGTATATACATATCAGTACATATATAATAATAAAACACATTAAATTTTTTTAAAAAAATCTACTTTTAGACATTAAAATTTCTAGTTATTTTCCTATTGGTGCTGAGAGAAATGGTTATGTAATTGTTCAAATAAAGAGAAACTTATCATCTTGTATTTCTGGAGCTCAGAGGTCCAAACGCAGTCTCACTGTTTTAAAGTCACGGTGTCAACAAGCACATTTCTTTCCGAAGACTATAGGGGAGAAGTGTCTCTTTCCATTTTGCAGCTTCTGGCAGTTTTCTTCAGCTCATGACATCACATCACATACTCTATTCTCATTTTGCACCCATGGGCATGTCACCTCTCTGCTTCCCACCTTTGGTCCTCTTCTTGAAAGGATCCTTGGAATGAGCCTGTTAATTCAGGATAATCTTACCTTCTCAAAATCTCTAATACAATACCAACAGCAAAGTTTCTTTTGCCGTGCAGTGTAACACATTAATAAATTCTAAGGATCAGCATATAGACATATTTGGAGGGGACTTTATTCAGCTTAAATCAAAGTCTTATGCATTTGAAACATATATTGGATATTCCAGTGAAGATGTCAAGTGTATAGTTCGATACGAGTCTAGTGGGCAGGAGAGAGAACTGAGAAACTCATTTTGACAGTCACCACCATACAGGCATGGCTTACCACAAAATAGTGCATGTGAAATTACAATCCTAGGTAAGTTGGGAGCAAAAAGCTTAGAAAACAAGATAGCTGCTACACCTGGTATGAGTACCGAGTTGAAACAGTTTGCTTGAAATGCAAGGAAAAAGGGAAAATATCTGTTACACTTGCTGTCCCAAATTAAATTAGTAATATTTTATAGAAGTTTCAACCAAACCGCAGTGGGTTGAAGAATAAATGAACCTAGTGAATAAAAGAAGTGCATTTATCAAACTTTACCCAGGAGACCAATGAAAAAATGTAATGATTATCAGAAGATTTCACCGAAGTAAGAAGTCTTTCTCTATTCTCAGGAGAGGGAGCAAGACAATAGGTTTATTTGTTGATAGCAATCATTCAGTACAAATATAAAGGCTGATAATGCAAGCAAAAGAAAAGGTAAGAAGAGAAAAATTTGGCCGCAATAAATTAAAAGATTTCATATCACAAGGGAAAAGTGGTGACAGAAGCAGAGAACTTCCCAGGTAATAAAGTACAGAAAGCAGAAAACAAGGCCACATGTGGAGGCCCACGAATCAGTATCTGAAGCCATCAGGGCTGAGGTTTATTTTAATTATATCCATGTTTTTAGCGATGACAGTTCCAAGTCAAGAGAGTCATCTGGTAAGCCAAGTTTTGAGAAATTCCAGCAGAGGACTAATTTGACACCAAATAAATAGAAAGAAAGTGAAAAATTGGGGGGGGGGCATGGGGGTGTGTCCTCCTACCTCGATCAAAAGACTTTGGTTGTCAATTTCTTTTTCTTTTCCTTTTTTTAAAAAAGATTTATTTATTCTACATGTAAAGGCAGATTTACAGAGAAGAAGAAAGAGAGAAAGATCTTCCACCTACTGGTTCACTCCCCAAAAGGCCAAAATGGCTGCAGCTGAGAAGCTCTGAAGCCAGGGTCCAGGAGCTTCTTCTGAGTCTCCCACGTGGGTACGGGGTCCCCAGGACTTGAGCCATCCTCCACTGCTTTACCAGACCCCAAACAAGCAGCTAGATGGGAAGTGGAGCAGCCAGGACACAAACCTGTGCCCATATGGGATCCTGGTGCTTGTAAGGGGAGGATTTCACTAAATAAGCCATCATGTGGAGTCCTGAAGATCAATTTCACAAGTCCAACAATCATTAGCAAATTATTTTGAAGTTATGGTAATATTAAACAAGTTAATCAAATAGAGAAGGGTGTTTCCTTTCTTATGATATGGTATAATTTTGACTGCTTGAAATTCACCATGCAGTGAAGATTTAAATAGTCAGTATATTGGGATATTAAGCAATTGCTTAGGACCCCTATTATCCCATGTCAGAGTGCCTGATCTGAGTCCCAGCTATTCGACACTTCTGATCCAGCTTCTTGCTAATGCATTTCAGAGGCAGCAGATTATGGCCCAAGTACTTGGGTTCCTGCAACTCACCTGGGAAAACTTGTTTGAATTCGTAGATCCTGGCTTCAGCTGGCCTTGTGAGTGAATCAGTGGATAGAAGCTATACTCTCCATCATGTACCCAGGCACCAAGAAAAACATTAATATTTTCCTTTGTAATAATAGAAATCTATTTCACATTATTTTTGAAATTTATCTTTGTACTTTTTACATTTGAAGATACAACATGTAATTTTTATCGAAAAGAAAGTAAAACACAAATATTTTTTAAAAATACTATTCCCCAAATATATCAGATTTCTTCAATTTGTAATATAATTCTTACAGTCCAAACCTTGTATGCATTGGTTGGCATTGTGATGTAGCATGTTAAGTCTGTAGTTGCAAGGCCAGCATCCCATGTAACTAACTGCCAGTTACAATGTCTGCTTCTCTGCTTCTGATCCACTTCCTTGTTGATGCACCTGGGAAAGCAGTAAAAGATAGGTCAAGTTGTTGGGGCCCTGCCACCCACATGGCAGCCTTGGATGGAGTTCCTGACCCCTGGCTCAGTGCTGGTCATTGTGGCCATTTAGGTAGTAAGCCAGCAGATGGAAGGATAGAAGCTCTCTCTCTCTCTCTCTGCTCACTAATTTTTCTGTAACTTGGGTTTTGAAACAAATAAAATCTAAAAAAGAAGTGTGTAGAATTGCGATTAAATATCAATTCAATTTTCAATCATCATGTTTTAAAGTACTATTATTATAAAGTATATGAAACTTTAGAATATGACAAAAATATGAACTAATAATTTTTAGGACATGCTTAGACCCAAAGCATAATAGGTTAATTCACTTGGTCAGTGTTTTTAAAGGTTAAATTGTAAGTCACTACCAAAGTTCCTGCTGTTAGATATAACTGCAATTTTTGCTTTTGCTATTACCATTTTGCTGGCAGTATGGATGAATTTCTAATTCACCTACTTAAAGTGCAACAAATAAAATTGGTTAGATTTATAGCTCAATTCAAGAAAGCTGGAAAAGAAAAAAATAACAGCATGCATCGTATTTGACCCTAAATTTGGTAATCAGCCATTCATTACTTTCCCAGTTGGAGGACCTTTATCCTGTACCAATTGTTACTGCTAATTCTGTCTGGATGTACTCCACTTGAATGATTAATTGAAGATTGATGCTTACTCTTACTTTCCTTTGTTGTTTCCTTAATAACTTCAAAAAGTTTCTTAGATGTCCTAGTTATTTAATAAAAAGTGATTACTTAGAATTTATTTATTTCTAATAAATATGAATAAACATAACAATTACATATGAATAAAGAGTTTGGACGACTGAGTAGGCAATCAGGACACTTAAAGGCCCAAGAAAGACTGGAAGTGGTTTCCTAGGCAAACACTTGAAGAAAGAAACCAGTTGGAAGTGGTCATTGAGAGAGTAGTTGAATTACATGGTCTCTTGCAATTCAAGGATCTAAGTTTGGTCAAAAATGGGCTTATAAGGCAACTTGTATGTTGAAAAGTGTTGTTGTCAAGCAGCCTAAACTGAGCGACCAGAAATACAAAGTGAGTAGTGACAAAGGAGAGGAATGATGGCAGTCCAAAGGGGCCCGCTCTCAGTCACACTAGTGACTCACCGTCCTAGCAAATGGCTGTTGCTGAACACCGAAGCAACTAATCCCAAGAAAATAATAAACTATTGAAAAGTACAGGTTTTGCTGGCTAAGGCTGTCCAGGTATTCCTTATGATTTCTTCTTCTTCTTCTTCTTCTTTATTTTTTATTTAAGATTTATTTACTTTTATTGAAAAGGCAAATTTGTAGACAAGGAGAAAGATCTTCCATCTGCTGTTTCACTTTCCAAGTGAGGTGATTTGAAGCCAAGGACTAGGAACCTTCTCCTGGTCTCCCCCCACAGGTACAGGGTTCCAAGGTTTTGGTCCATCCTGCACTGCTTTGCTAGGCCGCAAGCAGAGAGCTAGATGGGAAATGGAGTAGCCAGTATATGAACTAATACTCATAAGGGATGCTGCCACTTGCAAGGGAAGGATTAACCAATTGAACCATTGCACCAACCCTTCCACACACATAATGTAAAATTTAACTAATTTTTAATCAAAATGCTTTATTGTTTTGAGTTCTTGCAATCTGAAAAACATAGCATTCAGTGCTTAGAGACAAAGCTAAAACTATGAGCAAAACAAAGAAGGTTTCTACCTTGCTGGGCAACAAGTCCTTAAAAATTGGATCAGAAGCATATCTCTCTGGTCCTTTTTTTAAGGCCTGCATTACAATTCATGTACGAGAGAAATTTTTGCACACCCCATTCTTTATTTTGTATATCATAGCTATTAGTCTATTGTTTGCTCCCACATAAGAACATGAATACCATGCAACAGGATCTTTAATTTGTCAACAAAGCTGACATATCAAAACTAATGTTTATGGAATAAGTACATGAATAAATTGAGTATGTATTTGTTTTTATGACTACTGTTCTGAAGTTTGAAAGGAACATTCTTTTTTATTATATTTATTTTTGATGATAGTTGATTAGGGTGATATGGGTCAAAGGCTACAGGAAGGTGGGTGAGATCACCATTTTCACATTCTCTCTCTTTTTCCCTTTCCTGTAGAAAGGAACATTCTGATTCATTCTTGTCTGTCTAATTTCCTGAAGGAAAGTCCTTTAGAATGGAGTTATTTTTGTGTGTATTTTCAAAGGACTTTGATGAAACACCTAGTTGCTATTCTGAAAGGAAATTTGAACTTATATCACCGCAGTGTAGAATCTTCTTTTCCAATGCCTCCCATAAATGGGTATTATCAGTCATGTTACTTATCATATGTGGAGAAAAATCATAATGTTCTTTTGAATGCATTTGGTTGGGAAGATAGGCTAGAGAAACCTTCTTTTTAAAAAAGTTTATTTAAGAGTCAGAGTGAAGAAAAACTTCAATGAGAGAGAAATAGACATTCTATCCACTAGTTCAGTTCTCAAATGACCTCAGCAACTGGGACACAATAAATCTAAAGTAAGAAAGCAGAAACTCCAAATGCGTCTTTCACATGAGTGGCAGGGACCCACATACATGAGCCATTGCTTTCTTTTCTCCAGGGTACACATTACCATGAAGCCGGATTGAAGTGGGGGGTGAGACTTAATCTTAGACGTTCTATGTTAACTAGCCTACTGTATCAGATCACTCATCCAGAGTAGTGATACTTTCACAGTAACATTGACATATTTTCCTTTATCAAGTGTAACTGTGATTTAACTTATTTCATTATTTTCACTTTTTAAAAAGATTTATTTGTTTATTTACTGTGAAGTCAGATATATATATGTATATGTGGGATGAACGTGTCTCAATCCATGTTTTAAACGTTGGACTAAATGTCTGTTGTAGCAACCTTTTGAGCTAAAATCTGAGTGTAGTCACTTGTGTGAACTCAATCCACAAACACAAATACCACCTTCTCAATCCAGGAAGACTTCAGCAATTAATCATCATTTAAGTTCAGTAAGGAAAATTTGCTATACACTCAGGAAAGTCTTCTTCTCCTTATCATTACAAATATACCTAGATAATAAGAATATGTTTGTGATTTTCAACACATAAATATAAGTGGAAGTTATTTTGTTGTGAGAGCACAAACAGAATGTTGGTTTTTACCTGATGACATTTATTCTTTATTTGTGAATACCATCACATCATCTTTTTAAAAATTTTTATTGCATTTTCATGGTTTTATAGGAACAAGGATTCAAATGCTTTATTGTCCAAGTAGCTATACAGTGCCATCAAATCACACTGAATAATTTTTTCATTCATTTTAATTAATTGATTATTTTATTGGAAAGAAATTTACAGAGAGAATGAGCGACAGAGACCATCCATGTGCTGATTCACTTCTCAGATGGCTGTAAAAGCAGAAGTGAACTGATCCAAAATGGGATCCAGGAGCCACTTCCAGTTTTTCCACATGACTGCAGGGTTGCAAGGCTTTGGGCTGTCCCCCACTGCTCCTTAGACCATAAGCAGGAAGTGGAATGGGCAATGGTGCAGCCAGGACACAAACCAGTGCCCATATGGGAAGCCAGCGCTTGGAGGTGAAGAAATAGCTACTTCAAGCAACACACTGGCCCCTCATTAATTTTTGTAAAGATTTAAAAATTTTTTTAAATTTACTTATTCATTTTACTTTTTATGTGAAAGGCAGAGTTACTGGGAAAACCAGGGAGGGAAAGAGGGAGAGAGAGAGAGAGAGAGAAATCTTCCTTCTGCTGGTTTACCAAATGGTCCAAATGGTCACAATGCCTGGACCTGAGCATATCTGAAGCCAGGCAGGGTCCTTGAGCTCCTTCCAGTTCTCCCACATGTATGTAGGGGTCCAAGCACTTGTACCATCCTCTGCTGCTTTCCCAGGTCATAAGCAGGGAGCAGTTGTGACAGGAAGCTGGCACTGCAGATGGAGATTTTGTTTACTATGCCAGCGCCAGTCCCTATTTCATTCACTTTTAATGTCACCTCTATCACATCAAAATTCTTCAGACTTGGATTTATTTGGTAATTCCTAAGACTTTCCCACTGATTTACCTATTTATTGGGTATCAAATACCAGCTTTCAATATATGTAGCTTTATGATATGATTTAACAAATTTGATAGTTTATTGAAGTTAAATCTTTGCCTTCTCATCTGTAAGATTTTCCTTTTCCAATTCAAATGGTTTTAAATGCAAATAGTGAAGAATCAGAAGAGTTTATTTTAAAATGTGCACTTTTCAATTCTGTTATAAATGTGGCCATCCTGTCCAAAAATTTCTCCTGTTGACATTGAGGCTGGGTTGAATGGCACGCGTTTCCATCTCCAGGCCAGAAACCCTTTGAAAGAGAGGCCGCATTTCCAACAGTTACTGACATTTTCTTGTCCACTGAAATTGCTTTGCTAGTATCCACTAGTGCTAGAAAAAAGTCTGGAGACAACCTATTTTTTTCACCCGTTTTCAAGTAACCTACTTTTTTTCAATGGTGTTTGGAGGAATTTTTCTTTATAGACCATACATATTGAGCACTAAGTCCCATGACACTCAATGCGTAATGAAAAGATTTCTTCATCATTCTCTAATTTACTCCCTACCTTCAGACCTCTCTCCCAAATGGGAAATGTAATTGGGGATTTTCCAGACTTACCTTCACTTGCTTTTTAAATTGCCAAATCACTGCCTTTAGAATGATCATTTATTGTCAAATTGTAGTGTTTATTTTCAATTTAGTTCAATTTATTCTATTCCTAAAAGGTATTCCATAAAGTTCACAGTATAACTTTGAAGCTATTTCCTAGTTTCAAGTTTCTTCCCTGTTTTGTTTATTTTGGAAGATTTTCGTGAGGACTGGATGATAAACCTACTCTTATTTCTACACCCTTCTTGATCTCTATATCTTTCTTGATTTCATCCTTGATGTGTATGTTATATAACAGGTTGACTCACTAAACATCTTAAAAAATAAAACCATGTGATGTGAGAACCTGCGTTTTTCCCCCCTTTGGATAGTTCATTTTCAAGGACAGTAGACACAGCACTTCTTAGCCTTCACTAAAACTTATCATAGAGGGAAATGCGTGGTCAACTTGACTGGTGAAATTGCTACATGAAGACTTGGTTGGTGTTCATGGTTATTATGTTCGAAGCTTAGGTTTCTTGTCCATTCCCTTTTCCTTTACCAATATATTAGCAAACAAGTTCCTTTTAATCTTGTATTTACTATGCCTGTGCTAAGAAATCACACTAAAAATGTTTTCAAATAGCTAGGGTGACTTTGATTTTATTTTATGCTTTTAGTTTGTTTTTATTTTTAACTTAGTTTTTAACAGGGTCACTGTGATCTTTAGATACACCTCTAAGAACATAATAATATTGCCATCTTCTCTCCCTTCCCCATAGGGCGACTTTTCTAAGGTTGTTGTAACACAATTTTTCAAAGTGATCGTATTTGTCAAAGAATGCTATGTGACATATTTGAGCTACTGGGAAAGAATCTCCATTCTTTCGTGAGCCACATGTTTATTTACTATTAATCTGAACTGATTGGAAATAAAGTTATTATGGACTAGCATTATCACAACATTACAAGAATATGCTGAACAGGAAAAAAAAAGACAAAAAGGAAGAATGAAACTGGCCCATCAGACACACTATGGACAACTTTTCTTCAGTCACACTTTCACAGAGGTCCACATTTGTTTTCAAAACACATTCTTATCACAAACCTGCATTGATCCAGTATTCCCGGATAGCAAACAGGAAAATTAGATTCATAGAAAGTGAGCAGGCCTGCTGTTGTGGAAGCAGCTCCCCGAGTACTTCCCTTTACATAACTGTTCCCCAACTGTTTATTTTTTCAAAGAATATTTACTTCATATTTCTTACTCCATTTTTAAGTCGATTTTAAGTTTGAGAGGTGGATGATTCCCCAATTACAGGAGGTTTGCTAAGCCTATAGCCTTTAATGCTTAGCATTGAGTAAGACAGCCCCAAATTGATTTCATCAATATCTCAGGGGCACTTAGTGCCAAAAGTTGGCACCCCAAAGTTTCATAATTAATCTCCTCTCTTTATAATGTTATTATTATTATTTCATAATTGGTATAGATAATTTTTAGCTGTTACTCATAAAATGTTTACATATATATATATTTTTTTACAAAATAATAATCTCTTAAAAAATCTTTATTAGTACTTATGCCACTCTGCTCTGGAAAACTGTTTACTATTTTTAAAATTTTTAAAAATGTCTTTTTGCCCTTTCCATCTTGCTCCCTATGAGATGGCTTCTGCAAAGAAGGGTGCAAGAAGAAGGGCCATTCTGCCACCAATGGGGTTGTGATACAGGAGTAGACCATTCACATTCACAAACACATCCATGGAGTAGGCTTCAAGAAGCGGGCTCCTCGAGCACTCACAGATATCCTAAAGTTTGTCATGAAAGACATGGGGACTCCAGATGTGCATATCGACACCAAGTTCAACAAAGCTCTCTGGGCCAAAGGAATAAGGAACGTCCGTCCCATACAGTATCTGTTTGAGATGTCCAGAAAACCTAATGTGGATGAAGATTAATAAAACAAGCTCTGCAATTTGGTTAGCTATGTACCAGTAATAACTTGCAAATATCTACATACGGCCAATGTGGATGAGAAATAAATAAAGTTGTAAGATTCATGTGTGTGTGTGTGTGTGTGTGTTTTATAAAAACAAACAAGCCAACAACAAAATTCCTGAAATGACTATCTAGAATGGCTCTGGTTAAGATTTTCTTCTTTTGGGCTATGTGGGATTTAATGTATGGGAATACTTCCAAAAGTTTGTGGAAAAGTGAAATTAAAAGCTTCTTTAGAACTGAGCCATAGGACAGTAAGCTGAATCCTCTGCCAGCAGAACTGGCATCATGTATGGGTGTCAGTTTGAGTCCCAGTTACTCCACTTCCAAACCACGTCCCTGCTTACAGCCTGGGAAAGCAAGTTCTTGGGCCCCTGAACCTATGTGGGAGATCCAGAATAGGTTGCTGGCTGCTGGCTTTGAACCAGCCCAGATCTGGTCATTGCAATCTTTTGGGAAGTGAACCAGTAGATGGATAATCTCTTTCTGTCCTTTCCTCTCTTTCTCTTTAACTATGCTTTTTTTTTTACATTTTATTATTATTATTATTATCATTTTATGATACAGTTCCACAGGCTCCTGGCATTTCCTTTATCCCCTCCCCAGTTCCCTCCCCACCAGTTCCTCTATATCATTACTAAAATACAGTTCTTCATACTCAGTCATATGTCCATCATTGCGGGCAGGGACAATGGCAGAGAGTCCAGAATCCTAGTGTCAAGATATAGTGAACAGTTTCATTGTAAGTCCATCTTTGTCTGGAAGTAGAAATGCATACCGCATTGTATCCTCACATCTGGATGTTAGTCTTCATTTCACAGCTACTGTACATCCCTTCAAATGAAAAGTCGTAATACAAAATCAACAATAGAAAGAAAAATAGGAATTTACAATGCCATGAAGTTAAATGACATGTTACTAGATATGACAGTCTCTATTACACAGCTACTATACATCCCCTTAAATGAAAAGCCACAAAACAAAATCAACATCTGGGAGAAAAAAGAAATTAACAACACCATGAAGTTAAATAACATGCTACTAAATGACTAACGTGTAGCTGAAGAAATGAAAATCAAGAACCTTCTTGAAGAAAATGATGCCACTGCATGATCTATGAGTCATTGAATGATTTAATCAGAAGAAAGTGTTTTGAAGAGATGAAACTAACAGAAAACAACAAAACCCATGAGATAGAGTTTCCGCTGATTTTTGTTGGTGAAGCGTGTCTCTTCTAGACAATAAATAGATGTTGTGTTGTTTTTTTAATCCAGTCTACTCATTTACGGCATTTGATTGAGCTTAAGCCTTTTACATTCAGAGTTTAAATACATGGGTGGTACTTTGATCCTGTCATTTTAGGAATAGGTTGTTCATTGGTTTAGTCTTCTGTTGTCATTTTTCTGGAATGTTCTTCCCATTTGCCTTTGGTTTTGGTAGGTGCTATTCCTTTTTTCTGTCAAGAGAACTTCTTGAAGTATCCTTTGTAGGGCAGGTTTGGAAGAGGCAAATTCTTTTAGCTTTTCTTGACTGTGGAAGAATTTTATTTCATTTTCAAAGACAAAAGAAAGCTTTGCTGGATATGTTATCCTAGATGGACAATTTTTTTCTTTTAGAATCTGGAATATATCAATCCATTCTCTTCTTTCCTGTAGAGTTTCCTGTGAGAGAGCTCCTGTGAGTTGAATTGGCATTCCTTTATATGTCAGTAGATTTTTTTCATGTGCACATTTAAGGATCTTTTCCTTATGTTCAATTGAAGAGAGCTTGATGATCATGTGTCTTGGTGAAGATCGCTTTTGATCAAGCCTGTTGTGAATTCTGTGCCCCTCCTGGAACTTGTTTCCCAATTCTTTCTCTAGATTAGGGAAATTTTCCTATATTATTTCATTAAATATATTTGCAAACTCAGCTTCTCTTTCTGCACCTTTTGGGACTCCCATAACTTTTATATTTGGCCTCTTAATAGTGTCTTGAAAGCTTTTTTTTGCCTGATCCAACTCTGCTTCCAGCTTTTTATTTGCTTCCCCCTGATGACAGGAAATATCTTTCAATTTTGAGATTCTTTCTTCTGCTTGCTTCATTCTCTTTTGGAGACTCTCCATTGTACTTTTAATTTGCTCTACTGTGTTCTTAATTTCTGATATACCAGCCTTGATTTGCTTTATTGCTTCCTTAAATTCTTTGAACTCATTGTTTCTCATTTTTGATCAGAATCTTTAAAATGAGTTTTATGGATTCTGTGTGCCCCATTTTCCCGATGTCTTCCTCAGTTAACTTCTAGGTTGGCATAAGGTTTTGCTCCTTTGCAGGGGAGTTTTCAGTAATATTCATTATGCCTTTGTCTCTTCTTTTGCTCTTGGTCATTGTACTTCTGGTTAGCAGAGTTTTCTCCTTGGGGCAGGTTTCTAATCTGTGTCACCAACAGGCCTATAATGCGATTTTACTTATTGCAGTTGTTACACAACTTTTTGCTTGCAGCCACTTGTGCCACAACCTCCAGGGAGTTCCAGGTCTGGGTTCTTAGGGAAGAGACTTTCACTGGGAGCTTGGGAGGTAAACCCAGACAAAGAAATATCCGTCTTGCTGGTCCGTTTGATTTAACCAGGAGCAGAGACAGAGCAGCAGATCCCAGATAGGCAGTGCCAGAACAGCATTGCAATTTCATAGCCCAGTCAGTTGCCTAGAGCCAAACTGGCGCCATTTTGCGGAAGCAGGCAAAAGCAAGGGAATGGAATGAGCATCGCTGAGCTGGGAGTGAACTCATTTCTGACTCAGTGAACTGTAGCTACGTGACATTCTACAGGTTCCACCCAAGACAGGTCTGGGTAGCCCTAAGACCTGATGGCCTGCAGATCAAAAGCTCTAGCAGTGGTATGTCAGGCACCATTTTGTACACTGTGGCAATAGCTTTAGGACTGCAGGGGACAACAGTGAACTGTGTACATGCTGAGCTCGCAAGAACTCACTGAGTTCTGTGGATTGCACTGGTCCTGTAAGAAAATAATACTGACTGTGGCATTGTAAGGGTCAAAATAGGTCCGTATGGCACCCAGACCTAATGTCCAACAGGTTCCGGCAACATCTGTGTCACCAACAACCTAACTAGATAGGACACCTGGTGTCTCTCTAATCCTGGGACCTGCTCCAACCAGAAGTGGAAGAAAGTTTGCAGAGACAACGGTGCAGCCTCAGCACGGTATCACAAGAGGTGGAGAGTGGTGAGTCAGAAGCCGGGGCTGTGGAGACTATAGTGGAAATCTAACGTAACTATGCTTTTAAAATACATTTATGATTATATATATGATTATATATATAAATACATTTTATTATATAAAATAAAGATAAGCTTCTTTACATACAATAAGTTTTATAATCATAATATGACCTCAATGAACTTTTTGAAAACCTCTCACAAGCTGAATTTAAGAAAGGAAAGGAGGGAGGTAGGGAGGAAGGAAAGGAAGGGAGAAGGGAGGGAAAGAGGGAGAGATAGAAGGAAGGGAGAAAGGGGAGGGACTAAAGGAATAAGGGAGAATAAGATCTTCGGATTATGCAAAGGATCTCATATATACTCCTAAGTCATTAACCACTGATCACTCCAAAATCTCTATTTCTACTTTCCAAGACCATGTGAAGTCTGTTTTTTATCATGCTTCCAAATTGGCAATATAACCTGCCTGAGTTTCACGGATGCTGGCATAAAATACAAGACTCCTAGGTTGGAGACAAAGAATTGTACTACTCCTAAGGCTGCAAGCTGATAAGCTACATGTTCATGCTACCCTGACTCCCACAGGTTGCAACCTAAGCAGCTCTACAAACACGTGCACAGAGGCATACCACAAGCTGGAGGTGTGGGATGGGTAACTCCTAAGGCTTTGAGAGTTCAAATGGAGTGTCACTAATTGCAATTTCCCACTGAAAATTCTAAGCTTTCAATGGACTACAGAACCCTAAAATACTTCAAGAAGAATTCTCCAGTGCAATTGAAATTCAGGTGGGGAGACAGATTCCTGGTGATTCCTACTTCATCATCTTCCCAGAATCCTCCTCTGACTCAGTATTCCTAGTGTTATCCGCAAGGAAGTATTCTAACTTCCAGGCTGTTCACTATACAAATATAGCAAAGATTCAAAAACTAATCAGTGCCTCAGATCCAAAAGTCCATCAATGCCTCTGCCTGCCAGGAGGACAGAATGCTGTGTATCCATGAACATTGCTTCTCAATAGAGCTCTGCTCTCTTTGAATTCCAGATCCACAAACGCAACTCCCTGGTGGACAACACCATTTGGATATCATAAAGGCATTTCCAATTCAGATTTGTAAAAGGAAGCTCAGAAGACTTCCTTAGTTCTACTTTCTCTTTGAATTTTTTTTTATCACACTGAGCCCACTATTTATGCTACTATAACAAAATATCTGATACTGATTAATTAGTAGGCAACAAACCATTATTCCTCCCAGTTCTGGGAGCTGGGCGAAGATCAGTGCACTGTGAGGCTCAGTTGTGAGATGCGGGCTGCTCTGCTTCCAAGAGAGTGCACGGCTGCTGGATCCCTCAGAAGGCATTGACACTGTGTCCTCACACTGCATAGGGCAAAAGAACAAGAAATTCGAATGCTATGTGCAGCCTCTTTCACAATGGCCTTAAGTGTGAAGGCAAAAGGAAGGGTACTCATGAGGTGAACATCCCAAAAGGACCCCAAATGTTAACACCATTGTATTGACCAGTGGGTTTCAGTGCCTTGGTTTTGGAGGGGATGTATAGCTTTCACCTGAAGACCTGGGAATCACCGTAGATGCTTTCTTGTCCTCATTTTCCCCATTCCTTGCAATCCCATTCCTACTTAATCACAAAACTCACTCAGTTTGGTCTTAGTCAAAGTTCTTATACCTGCCCACTGTGCCATCCTCTTGGTGCTTAACACTTACCTCCTGAGTACTAAAGTCCTAGGGCTATGGATCACTCTAGGCCACCTGCTACACTTCCATGACGTAGTTCTTAATGTTGTTGCCTATAAAGCAAAATTTAAAATTCTATGTCCCACAATGATATATTCCAGTACCACGGTTTTTGCTTTTTAAGCCTTTACTCTCATCTAATTATAACATTTGCTTAATGCAATCAATTATTTGTTGTCAGTATCCTGCTACCGAATATAAATTGCTTGGTTTTAGGGGCTCTCTTACTTGACTTTAAGTCTGTCAATAACATAGTAGGCATTGAATACATTTTTACTAGATAAAGATTTATCGTGAGGCCATAAGTACAGAGCGGTGGATACATGCTTTTTACTTTTGTGATTGTGTTTTCACTTACACTTGTAGACTGCATTTTAGTAAAACTGAGCAGACCAAATTTCATACAATCTTAGTGAGACTTTAAAATCTTCAAAGCTAAAAAGTGATTTATTTTTCAACACCTCTATTTGCCAAAGGGGATTTTTTTCTCCCTAAAAATTTCATTTTTATTTATTTTAAAAGCAGAATTACAGAGTGAAAGAGACAGAGATTACCCTCTGATGGATCACTCACTAAACGGCTGAAAGAGCTTGGCTGGGCCCGACTGAAGCTAGGAGCCTGCCACTCCATCTGGGCATCCCATGTGGATGGCAGTGACCCAGTCTTTTTGCTCATCTGCTGCTTTTCCAGAAACACTAGCAGGGAGCTGGATTGGAAGTAGGAATAGCTAGGACTCAAGCCATTACTCATATAGGATAAGAGGGTCCCAGCCAGTGGTGTGACACAAGGTGTCACACTCCTACCCCAAAAGGAGATATTTTATAAATAACTTTGCCAGCTAAACAATTAGTTATTTTTTCTAGATAACTCACATTATAATATTTGGTTTTGTTATTATTGTTTAACCTATAGCGGAATGTCTCAATCTCGACACTATTGACCTGCTGTTGGTCAGGTAGTTCCCTGTCATGGGGATATTTTGTACAACGTGGATGCTTAGCAGCACCCCTGCTTCCTGCCCACTTGGCACTAGATTCATCCTTTATTCCATTTTCAAAAACCAAAATTGTCTCCTGATATTGACAAATATTCCAAGGGCAATGACAGTGATAAATTTTACCTAGTTTAAGAATCATTAATTTGAAGTCACTGGCAATTTTTATGTCCCTCAAAAATATTCAAACAGCAAAAATTGCACACAAATTTCCTTGGAATTTATGACTTACAGAAAATTATATTTCAGCCAGAAAATGGTGCCATGTGGCAACACTGACATAATGCAAAGAATATGTATATTAATGATTGAGATGTGTACTGGGTAAGGCAAAACCAGTCCAGGTTATCATGCTCCCAAAACTGGGACTTCATAAACCTCATGGGCCATATTAGCCATATGTCCATCTCAAGCCCATAGAAATGATTTATGCCTTTATAGCACTCCTGACATTTTGTAGAATAATACAGCCATAGAAAATTATTTTAACTTATTATTTACAAAATTGTTTTTATTAAAATTCTTACTGGTATTTTTGTTATTGTAGCTAGTATTTGCTTATTTTTTAAAGATTTATTCATTTTTATTGGAAAAACAGATTTATAGAGAGAAGAGACAGAGACAAAGCTCTTTCATCTGCAGGTTCACTCCCCAAATAACCACTACAGCAAAAGCTGAGTTGATCTGAGAAGCCTGAAGCTGGGAGTCCAGAGCTTCTTTAGAGTCTTCCATGTTGGGGAACAGGGTCCCAAAGCTTTGGGCCATCCTCCACTGGTTTCCCAGGCAATAATCAGGGAGCTAGATGAGAAATGGAGCTGTGGGGACACGAACCAGCACCCATACAGGACCCTGGTGCTTGCAAGGGGAGGATTAGCCAAAGGAGCTATCACACAGGCTGAGTGATTATTTACTATTACAGTGGTAAATATTTTTTTGAGTTCGGTTGATCTTCTTCAGTAGGATAGTTCTAGAATGACTGTTACCAATTGAGGTACGCAAATAGGTTGTCATTATATTATCTAATTCTTCTTGGTATTTTGAATAAAATTCTTTAAAATTGCTGAGGTATTACGTTCTAGAAAATTACCTGAGTGTTGTGCAATAACTGCTTTTCATTTAGGTTATGAGTATTAACATTCACTTAGAGCATCAACTCCAGCAGATTTAAATATGCTATTACCAGCCATTTGAAATTATAAAGTATTCATAAAGAATGCATGCCAGAATAGTCTCAATTGGCTGGATAATTCAACAATTAAAATGAAGTATCAAATGCATATGTAATTTGGTTAAATAGGATAAATTTCTTTGGAGTCATTCAGGTACATTTTTCATCACTTTGAGTGAACCTTTCAGAAATGTTTGTACATTTTATAACTAACAGCAAATAGTACATTGGAACTAGAAAAATATCACAGATAGGAGTAAAAATTTGAATAAAAAGGAGATTAGTATTTTCATGAAGAGTGAAAATATGAAACCTGTTTCATTTTGTTTTTAGGAATATTTATTTATTGGTATATTGCAGGAAAATGCACAAATGGATGAGAAGATTTTACTTATTTAATATTTAGTGTGCCTCATGCTTGGAAGGAATCAAACTGGATCACATCAGGTTAATTTTTAATAACGCTACTACTTTAAAAAAATTTACTTAGTTATTTTAAATTGATAATGACAGAGACACGGGGCAGAAAAGGAAAAAGATACATGTATGATGGTTTACTGCCGAAATGTTTGCAAGGTCTAGGATTGGGCCAGGTGTAAGTCAAAAACCAGGAAGTCCACCTGAGTCATCATGTGGGCGGCAGAGAATCAAGTACATTATCTGATGTTTCCCAGGTGCATTACCAGGGAACCGGTATGGAAGCAAAGTAATCAGAACAGGAACTAAATGTGGCCATCCAAAGTGGCAACCTAACCCACTGTGTCACAGTGCATCCCCAACTGCTACTTTGGTTTACTTATATTTCAGACATTGACACAGAAGAAATATCATATCCTGCCAGTACAAATGGGAAACACATTGCCTTTATGACTCCAGTAATATCTATGGACTCCTAGGCTCAGAGTTTTGTCACATCCATCATGTTTTTGACTGTGTACCTTGATATCTTCCCCTTCCTGAGCTACTCCTTCCTCTTTAACAAAAAGCCTGAGGTACTTCAGAAAAACCCCTGAAGTCAGTAATTCTCACCAGACGAAGAGAAGGAAGACCTGAGTGGTTGCAATCCTCTTTCCCTCTTTCTGTTATTTCGAGAGTGTATTACTTTATTTATTTGAGAGACAGAGAGAGTGTTCCCATTTGCTAGTTCAATTTGAATGCCTACAATAGTTGCAACTGGTTATAACCAAAGCCAGCAGTTGGGAATTCAATCCAGGTCTCCCACCGGGTGGCTGGAGCCCAGTTATTTGAACCATCACAGCTACTTCACAGGGTTTGTATCAGCAAGAGTCTAGAGCGAAGTGTCAGAGTCAGGATTCGAACCTGATTACTCCAATGTGGGACATGAGCATCTTAATGGCCATCTTCACCACTAATCTAAATGCTTGACTTAGCAATTACTTTAATACATTATTTATCTATTTTGTACATATTCCTCTACCAGTCACAAATCTAGAGGCAGTAGATGTAGGATGGAAATCTGCGTGTGACTCAAACCTTTCACTCTATAAATGTTTCTGATGGAATTAATAAGCCAACGAACAATAACATGCTGTTTTAAAGTTTAACCTTTGATGACTCCAAGAGTTTAATTCCAGTGTTGCATGACTGTGATAGGCAGAATAACAGCCTCACAAATTTACCCCAATATAATCCCCTGAATCTGTGAATGTATTAGGTTACCTTGCAAAAGAAAATTTAGGAGTCTAAATGGTTAACTCATCTTGAGACATAAAGATAATCCTGAATTAAGAGTCACAGAACACTATACATATGAAAGAGGGAGGGAAAAGAGCATCAGTGTGAAGTCACCAACACTAGTTGTAAAGATGGAAAAGGTCTTTACATCAAAAAATGCAGAACATCTCAGAAGCCAGAATTGTCAAGAAAACAGAAGCTGCCCTAGCAACCTAGAAGCAATGGAACCATAATGACCCCTGGATTTTGGTTCAGTGTGACTCATTCTATACCTGGGAACTATCATACTGTAAGATAATGTATTTATACAGCTCTGAATAACTAAATCTGTGGCCATTCATTACAGCAGCTATGAGAAACTAATACAGCATTTACATTTTATATTTCAAAACACTGTAACCATACTCAACAAATAGCAAACCATTAAAAAATCAAGAATGTTAATATCCCAATTTCATGAAGAAATGCTTAGCCCAGGGACATATTTAAAATATACACCAAAAATGTCCACATTATCAAGCATCTATTTAATAGGTGATGTGGAAATAGTGAGAAAGTAGAGAAAGCTTTGATCTTTTTAGTTCTATAGTCAGAAATATTAGAAAATTCAATTCATTGGGAGCTCACTAAGGATTTATCTCCTACTCAACTTGATCAGGTAGAGTACGGTTTACATAAGCAGCTCATGTGGAATTCAATTTTGTTTCCAAAGATCCAAACATGTAGACTCCATGGCAACTCATCTGTCCTCGGTACATTCCTACTGACAGCAAAACTCACTCTTTTCTCTTCTCTGGAATCAGTGTTTAATCCCTTCCTCTCTCCTCAATACTAGCTTCAAAATAGACCTGTTTTTGACAACTTCTCCCCCTTCTTTCTTTTCTATTTATTTTGCCAATTACTTAAGAAAAAAATAGGAATTACAGCATAAAAAAAGAATCAGGACATAAGTTTTAGAAGCCTATGGATTTCTCTAGTCATATCATTCTTTTTTTAAAAGATTTATTTATTTTTATTACAAAGTCAGATATACAGAGAGGAGGAGAGACAGGGAGGAAGATCTTCCGTCCGATGATTCATTCCCCAAGTGAGCCTCAACGGCCAGTGCGCGCCGATCCGATGCTGGGAACCAGGAACCTCTTCCAGGTCTCCCAGGCTGGTGCAGGGTCCCAATGCATTGGGCCATCCTCGATTGCTTTCCCAGGCCACAAGCATGGAGCTGGATGGGAAGTGGAGCTGCCAGGATGGAACCGGTGCCCATATGGGATCCCGGGGCATTCCAGGCGAGGACTTTAGCTGCTAGGCCATGCCGCCAGGCCCAATATTTCTACACAGTTTTTCCAATAGTAGATAGGTCTTTAGAGTTTGTGATGTAATATCAACTCTTTCATGAGAATGACAGAGACTTGGATACCATTTTTACTCAGCAATGCTTTTTTGCTGATTGAAAATAAAATCAAAGAACAAAGCAAATTCTATTCTTTCGTATATAGACTTAGACTTTCTTCTCATAATACTACCTCTCCAAAAGACTTCCGAACTTTCCTGGAAAAAACGGATGCCCTCTGCCAAGGGCTTCTGTGACATAATAGCTACACTTGTGTGTATGTGCTTGCTGTGCATTTATTATGTAATGTACAATATAGTTTTATGTAATTATCTGTCAATATTTGCGACCTAAATTAATGACTTTTTAAAAAAAATTTTGCACTCAAGTGCAATGACTGCAACTTCCAGAGTGAATGGCACATACTGTGAGCTTAGGAATGTAGATTGCATACATAGGAAAATTAATGTAGTAATGATCTAATTAAATACATCTTTCAGAAAATATTTATTTATTTTCATTGGAACTTCAGATTTACAGAGAGAAGGAGGGACAGAGAGAACTAACTTCCATCTGCTGGATTACTCCCCAAATGGCTGCCACAGCCAGAACTGAGCCATTCCAGAACCAGGAGCTAGGATCTAGCAACTTCTTCCAGGGGTCCCTTGCAGGTACAGCATACCAAGGCTTTGGACCATCTTCCACTGCTCTCCCCCGCCTAAAGCAGGGAGCTGGATCAAAAGTGGAGAAGTAGAGCATTGGGGCACAAACCAATGCCTATATGGGATGCCATTGTTTGTAGACTGAGGATTAACCAGTTGAGCCATGGTGCTGGCTCCAGCCCTTTACATCTTTTTTTTAAAGATTCATTCATTTTTATTGGAAAGGCAGATATACAGAGAGGAGGAGAGACAGAGAGGAAGATCTTCCATCCAATGGCTCACTCCCCAAATGGCTGCAATGGCTGGAGCTGAGCCAATCGATGTCAGGAGCTTGGAGCCAGGAGCTCTTCTGGGTCTCCCACGTGCAGCCGTTTATATCTTAAAGGTTAGCTCAAGACTTTCAGATAACTTAACAATCTAAATAAGGAAAAATGCAAATTTTTGATTTTTTTTTTTAATAAACCACGTGAGAGACAGAGATCATCTGTTTGCTTGTTCATACTCCAAATGCTCCCCACAGCCGAAGTTGGACAAGGCTGGAAGCAGGAACTCAGAATTCAATCTGTGTCTTCTACATGGGTGGTAGGTACGCCCTTGTACTTGAGCTCCAGAATGCTAGAATTAGGATAGAGTCACAGTGCCAGTTTAGGCACTCTGATGGAGGATACAAGTATTCCAGGAGGCATCTTAACCCTTGTGGCAAATGTGTACTCCTAGAGAAAATTCTTTTGGCATCAAACTAATGCCTATTTCTCTTCAGATTTAAGGGTGCAGTGTACAATGGACAAGAGCTGCTTGGTGATTATTCTAAGGTATGAGAGAGAACAGGGATTCCGTAAGTAAGTTACCTAACTGTAGGAAAGTTCAATGACAATCAAGTAGGAACAGAAATTTATTCAATGTTCATTGTGTAACCAATATGTATACTAACAATGTATGAGGCTGAGTTGCTTTAAAATCTCTACTGAGGACGTATGTCCATTTCTTTGAAATCAAGAACTAGGTAATGTTTTTCTGCGACTCATTTAGGAACCATCTATACTCACTTTTTATTGTCTAAATGCAGTGTGTTCAGGGATTATTTGTACTCATTTATATTTAAACACAACCAGATACAATCAGTAGAAAAAGAGTGTATAGTGTCATCAATATTTAGTTCAAATGATAGCAGCAGAGAGTATACAAAAAAATTACTAAACTAATAACATAACTGAGTTTCACCATAACCAGTTTACTTTCCTTTGCATTTGCTAAACTAGACAGTATGGAAGTATCACTTTCTTTGATTTGGATTCTGCTAAATCACAGCATTGAGTAGTCAGGGTAAGTCAATGCATAGTCTTACTCCAATAGTCAAGGTAAATCAATGCATACTCTTCCTCCTAGTCCCTTGGGTGGTGTTGAACTACAATAAGTCAAACTCTCCACTTCAGTAAACTAGGCTGCAGTCCACATCTTGAATTCAAAGTCTCACTTATTAACTCTTCAGCAAGACATTTCAAATATATAAAAAAAAGTTCAGCTAACACACAAACACATACATAATGAGTCTGGAGCTTGTTTACACTGGGTTTGAGACACCACACTGAATTTAAAAAACAATCTTTTACTTACTAGATTTCAAGTTGTTGTGTCATTGTTCAGATCTTCTTTTTCATCATGGGATATGTATATCTGAATATTTCCTTTTATTATTTCAAAAATTTTAATTATAGCTTCAGCCACATATTGTATAACTGTAATTTTGCAAATATGATATGATGTCTAGCAAAGTAATTATTTGCAGCATGCCTGTCAGGAAATATTGCCTAAAGCTGACTTGGAAATGTAACAGGAGAATTTCATATATCAACACAAGATTTTTTTTTCTTCTAAAGGTATTTTTTTTAAATGATTTACTGATTTATTTGATGGAAGAGTTATGGAGAATGAGAGACACAGAGATCTTCCATCTGCCTATTCACTCTACAGATAGTCAGTGGTCAGGTATGGGTTGGGTTGAAGCCAGAAACTAGGAGATTCTTTCAGGTCTCCCAGATGGATACGGGGACCCAAACCCTTGGGCCATTTTCTGCTGATTTTCTAGGCACATTTTCAGGTAATTAGATTAGGAGTGTAGCATCCAGGACATGAACTGGCACCTATATGGACACCAGCTTGGCAGGTGACAATTTTATCCACTCTACCATTACATCAGCCCCTAAACACATTTTTGAATCTATAAATGATTTCATCTTTTTTTTTTAAACAATAGAGTTTCATTTCCATCCATTTGAAAAAAATAATTTTGGATTTGCACACATTTTATGATACTTAACCATGTTAACCAATTAATATGTTAGAAATCAGGTTTTATATTCAAAAGTTAATCATAAAACTCCCCGTACTTTTTCCTATGTAATTTCCCCACTCCATGTTCAATTAATAAAACATCCAATAAAAACCTTATTTAAATTTAACAACATGACAGATATGTGCTTGTTGTGTGTGTGTGTGTGTGTGTGTGTGTGTGTGTGTGTGTGTGGGCAAGTGGAATGTAAATAATATATGACAGTGCATGCATGAAAACTATGTTTTACCTCCAGTTTCAATACAGATGCATTCATTTGTTGTTTTCATGGAATTATTTTAGTAGATAAAGGGAGAGAAAGAGTAGAGTCTATTCCTTTGATCTATGATCTTCAGCAGCTGGCAAAGGAAAGAGTTAAAATATTATAAAGAGCCAAGACTTTAGTGCTACTTCTAGTTCCTTCTCCTAGAATCTCATTCATCCATTCTTCAAGTATTGATTGAATGTCTGGCACTCTGCTAAATATTGCTGATACTGTAGTGGACAATATTTTCCAAAGATAGCAGAAACAATATCCCCGTTCAGACTCTGTTAACAATATAACCTGGTCACTGATCTCTCAAGGAGTGGAGTCTAAATAGGCTGGCCTAGACTTGCTTGTAACCCATTGAGTGTGGCAGAAATAAAACATGTGAGTTTTGAGGCCAGGTCAGCAAAGATAATGTCTCTTTCTCTTGGTGCTTTTGAAACTCTTGCTAGAGTGGAAGCCAGCTGCTAAGGAATCTGAGAACATTGAGACCACCCAGTGAAGAGTCCACATATCGGCACTCTCTTCTACCGTTCATTTGAAGTTAGTCTTCTCAGTCTGGCAACACGTGAACAAATCAGCCTGGATCCTGAAGCTGATCTCAGGCAATGCTATAAGGAGTAGGGAATTGACCAGACAAATTTTGCTGGTATCTGACCCACAAAGTTGTGACAAATAATAAGACAGTTGTTGGCATATGCCATTAGATTTTGTTTCATTTCAGTTTGTTTTTATCTTCCATGATACGATTTTGTAGATACAGGGAATCCTCCTCAACTCCCCTTCCTCCTTCCTCATTCTCTTCCCATCCCACTATTTGCCCCCCAGTTGTTGCAGTAGTGTAGTGCTTCAGCAACAGTCACACGCCCAAAATTCTGCTATTAAAGTGTATCACAGCATTGCAGATATAGGCAATGGTGGAAAATCGGGTATCAATGGTCAAGGTATATTAGATTTTTAAAGGCAGTCTATTACACAGTAATATGTAAACACAGTACATAGTATTAACAACTAGCACCTAAAACAAACCAGAATTCAAGTCAAGGCATTCCAGTGCAACCGACATTATAATCTCTGTGGCCAACCCTGAAGTGACTAACTTTTAACATGGTTTGGTAAAGATTAATACAGAGACATGGCTGGAGTCCTCAGAGTGTAAAGGAAAAGGTGCCTTAGCCTAATTAGAAGTCTCCTAATGACTCTCACAAGATTAGGCATGAATGAATCTCAAACATGAGTTTCTTCTTCTTAGCATTTATTCATTCATCAAATACTTCTCAATGCCTGTTGTGCCAGGCACCATAAAGCAGAATAAGTAATTTGCAGTTTCTGTCTAATGAGAACATAAACTGTAGCATGTAGTTTTGACTTAAAATTACAAGAGTGCCTGATGTAATGACCTAGAAGCTAAATCCTTGCTTTGCATGTTCCAGGATCCCAAATGTATGCCGGTTCGTGTCCCCACTGCTCCACTTCCCATCTAGCTCCCTTCTTGTGGCTAGGGAAAACAGTGGAGGAAATCCCAATGCCCATGTGAGAGACCCAGAAGAGGCTCCAGGCCCCTGGCATCAGATCAATCAGCTCAGCTCTGGCCATCGTGACCACGTGGGGAGTGGATCAGTGGATGCAAGGTCTTTGTCTCTCCTTTGCTCTGTAAGTCTGCCATTCCAATAAAATAACTAAATCCTTACCTTAAAATTTTCAAAATAATATATATTTTTAAAGATTTATTTATTTTTATTACAAAGTCAGATATACAGAGAGGAGGAGGGACAGGGAGGAAGATCTTCCATCCACCAATTCACTCCCCAAGTGGCCCCAACAGCTGGAACTGAGCCAACCCAAAGCCAGGAGTCAGGAGTTTTCCAGGTCTCCCACATGGGTGCAGGGTCTTACTGCTTTTCCAGGCCACAAGCAGGGAGCTGGATGGGAAGTGGAGCAGCCGGGATTAGAACTGGCACCCATATGGGGTCCTGGCTTGTTCAAGGCGAGGACTTGAGCCACTAGGCCACTGCGCCAGGCCCAAAATAATATAAATATTTTTAAAGTCCATGTTTCTGTATAAGTTCTGCAAAAAGGAATTCTCATCTAATCTGAAGAAGCAAAGTTTAAACCAAGCGCTAAAATGTGAGTGGGAAACATTCACATAAAGTGACTAAAATAGGAATAGAAAGACTCTTCCTGGTGCAAAGGATATGAGGAGATAAAAGATAGAAAGAAGTGAAAAACAATGAGTCTAATGACTACAGAGAGTGATAAGTGGAATTACAACTGTGGCAGGCAGGTCTAATGCATGAGGATACTGGTAGCATATAATTTGACAGTTAATTTATAATACGGATTAGAATTTATCATCAAGTTTATGTTGGCAGTTGTGTGCTGAACAAGTTGAAAGAGGATCCAAAAGGAAGTGAGTTAACAGCAGAATTTGTATATAGAAAAGAAAAGGGCAATTTAAAGGACACACCTCAGGGTGTGTACTGGAGTATAGAGGATAGAACTTCTAATTAGAATGCCTGCATTTCATCTCAGAGTGCCCGGTCTCAGATCCTGCCTCAACTGTAGTCCAGGTTCCTGCTAATGCGAACTCCTGGAGGTAGCAGGTGATGGCTCAAGTACATGGGGCCCTGATACCCACATAATAGAGTTCCTGGCTTCTGGCTTCAAACCGGCCCAGCTCTGACCATTGAGGGCATGTGTATGGAGTGTACCAGTGCATAGATCTCTCTCTCTCTCCTTCTCCATAGACCGCTCCCCCCACATATCTAAATAGATATCTTTCTCTGTGTGTATTTTACCTATATACACCTTTTTTTCTGTTGCTTTCAAATAAATAAGAAATTAAAAATACAGTTTATCCATTTATAAATTTCTTGTCTTCTAAATAAGTGATTATATCAAGCACAGAACAACAACAAAAAAGTGGGGACTAGGACCAGTGGGGGAAGGAGAGGGTGAATTGATGGTGATCTTGGGAAACTTGGAAATATCATGAGTTTAGTATGAATGGAATTAACGTGAAACATCTGTGAGCTGTCCAGTGTGTGAGCTAACACATAGTTGGATAAATGGAGTTAGGAATGACATCTGGATTGAAGAAATGAACTTAAAAATCTCCAGAAAACATATGTATGATAAATTAAGGCTTGCAATTACTGAGGGAGGGATAGCAGAGTTGTAAGAGAAGTGCACCCTAGCCAGAGAGTTGAAGAGTATTTCACAGTTGTTTTGAGATAAAGGAGACGGAAGAATCTCCTGTAGAGTTAGACATTAAAACGCAGATTGTGTTCTTCCTCCCTTTTTCCCTCCCTCCCTTTCTTCCTTCCTCCTTCCTTCCTCCTTTCTTTTTTCTTCATCTTTTCTCTCTATCTCTCTCTTTCTCATGGGAGAGAATGCCAGGCATCTGACCTACAGGCAGGCACGCCATGGGCCCACGCTCCTGAGCCTAGTACAATCGGGGATCATTTAGGTGTTGCTAGCTTTGCCCCTCTGAAGTTCTGGAGGCCAGTCACCTGAGCCTCCCAGGGGCTCCTGCTTTGATCAAATTTGCTCTGGATCCTACTCATGACTTTTGACATCTGTAGGAGGCCTGTGTTTCATGTTCAATCAGATTCAGCCACCTCGGGATCTTAGATCCCAGAGCCAAGAGCCCATTGGTCTGTGCACTAATCTCCACGAACTCTGTTACATGTAGGATCACTACCTTTGCAGACCCTTGTGCAAAGAAGAGGAATATACCCAGGTGCACAGGAAATACAAGACTGCCTACTCCAGGAAATCAAGTTAAGACTTCAAATACCTCCCCGCCTAAAAGGAAGAACCCAACAACTTAGAGCAACGAGTACCACATTTGTTGACGTAACAGGTTGATCAAACCTGTTCTTGTGTAGATGCAGATACCTTCTCACCAGCCTGCACCAGAGACTTGCCCAATATGCCACAGCACCTCAGTGCTGCAAAACTCCTGCGCTCTGACTTCAGCCTGGCTCACTCCCAACTGCCACAGTCATTTGCGGAGTGAATCATAGTGGGAGGTCTCTCACTTTTCCCTTCTTACTCTGTGATTCTTACTTTCAAATCAATCAATAAACAAACAAACAGAACAGTAAAACCTGCTAAGATTGTTTTGTGGAGAGTTCTGAGAAAGAGAAAGTGGTTTGGATCTTTTGAAAAAATGAAGCATAACATGAAGAAAAGAAAACGCATTTTGGCTCCCAAGGATAACATCGTTGGAGGGAAATATTCCAGGTAGGTTTTGGTGGGAAGGCAAGACATCTCTTGCAAAAATTTTGTTGGGAAGGAGATAAGGAATGCATTGGGGTGTAATGCACAGTAAGCAAGGGTATCTAATTGCTTGTTGTTTGGCCTGATTTTGTGGCAGAAAATTCTAGGTTATGTTTTAAAATGTAATCAGAGTTCATGAAGCAAAGAAGGGAGAGGGCCTATACTTACCCACCTCCACATGCACACAAAAGGGAGTTGTTTCAAAGAAAGAGATCAAAGAGATAAAAGAGATCACAAAGATCAAAATTTGCTTGGAAGGTGAGAGCATGACCAGAAAATATATTGCTGCAATAATGTTAAGAAATACTTCCCAGTCACTTTACTTCCCCATCACTCAAATAAATCTGTGGTCATTTGCACAGTCATTAATTCTTTCCTGTGAGATTTGTGGTTCTAAATGTGCTTAATAGCTCCAATGTTTATTTAGCATAGATATCAGCTTGACTTTATTCATGTTTAATGTGCCCAATGAAAGTACAATCTCATGTTTGTATTTTTGAAATGTCAAAACTAACGTCCCACATTATAAGCGAGATTTTTGTCTTCTAAAAATAATTATAGATGCTGTGGTCCAGAAAAGAATAAGAATGAGTACAGGTTGACAATTCTCTTTATCAAAATCCAATCTTTGCACGTCATAGAGGTGAGACAGAGTTTTTCAGTCTGAAAAATTAAGAACTGGAAGAATCCCTGAGAACACTTTTGATCACTTGCTCACTGTCAGATCGGGAAAAGCAGCTCAGCACTAGCAATGGTGGACGCACAGTACAACTGCATGTGTGCTCGGTCATTTTAAATAGGTGTTAAGTGGACTGTCTACCTCAGCGCTGGTTTCTCTGCTCACAGTAATCCTTTTCCTCCTCTCCAACAACTGAGAAGGGTTGGTACAACCATGGAAATCTTGTTGTCTAGTTGGAAGAGGAAGTCATTAGATATGATCCACACACACTAGGAAATACTGTGCAACCGTTGGAAGCACTGAACTAGATGTGCATTCATCATCCCAGATGAATGTTAATAAATTGTTGAGTTTAAATAAAGAGCAGATCTCTCTCTTTCTCTCTCCTTCTCAATATATCTCCCTTTGCAACTTAGTCTTCCAAATAAATAAAAGCAAAGAAACATAATTCTAAAAGTTTTATTTATTTGAAAGGCTGAGTTAGAGAGAGAGAGAGAGAAAGAGAAATCTTTCATCTGCTGTTTCAATCCTCTAATGACCACATCAGCCAGGCTGTGCCAAGTTGAAGCCAGGAGAAAGAGCTTCATCCAAGTTTCCCACGCAGATGAAGGGATCCCAGTATTAGCAGGGAGCTAGAAGCAAAGTGGAACAACCAGGACTCAAACTGGGACCACTGCAGGATTTCTGTGCTGCAGGTGGTGGCTTAACACACTACACCATAGCAGGGTCCCTACATAGACTTTTGAAAAATGGTGCTCACATAGTGAGCTAAGCTGCTGCTTGAGATGCACATGTCTCATATATTAGCTCCTTGAACTGAGTATTGTTTCCATTTACAATAGGAGTTTCATGTTAACATGCACCCTTCAGGCAGCAAGTGACAGCATAAGTAGTTGAGTCGCTGCCACTCGTGTAAGATACTTGTATTCGTTTCCTAGCCTAGCTCTGACTGTTGGGATCATTTAGGGAATGGACAGGTAGGTGGAAGATACTTCTTTTACTATTTCAAATAAATAAAAATAAATATACCATGTAATTAATAAAAAATAAATATAAATATAACTTAAAATAGTGTAAGAAACTAAAGAAATAAAAAATCTATACCTAAACCATTTACATAATATTTTAAAGATTCAAAACAATTTTTTGAAGGAGAGGATATATCGAAAAACTTAGAGTAAGGATCTGATAATAGAAGGAGACATGAAGGAAACAGGACTAGTGACCTGCAGGGGAGAAGAGTAAAATGAAGATTAATGATAGCATAGGAATCTAGACCTGGGTTAAAAACAAGTATCTGTACCGTCATCCAAATGAGGAAAAAGTAATTATAACCCCAAACAGCTGTAAGTGAACTGTGTAGCAGAATATATAATGCTTGCATAGTTAATATGATTTGCAGACGCTGGCAAACTACCCACACATAAATTTGGAGGTGGGAGAGCATTATGGCACTGAACAAGTTCTTACAAACAGAAATTCAGTAGCCATTCCTCTGGACTGCTGTTGGCCCATGTAGTTCGCCCTAATGTTTCCAAAATGCACTTAATGAAAACATAGAAGGCACAAAGTAAGAGTTTGAATGAAGTAATGCTTTCATGAAAGTATGAGAAATTTGGGGGAAGGGTTAAAAATGTCTCAGGAGGATAATAAAACCTCCAGTTTTTAAGATGGCTTTCATAAAATATTTTTGAGAGACAAAAAAAAAAAATGCAGGCATGGACAATTAAAAAACGCAAAATCTTTCTACCTAGAAACATGTAGTAAATTAATATTTTATACATGTGCTGAATGTCAATCTTGACCCAAATGATGCTATGACTTTGAGTAGAATAAAAGAAGGTTAAAAACACACTTCACATGAAAGTTTTATATTCTGACAGCACAAAGGGATGAAATACTTTCTCATCTGAAATAGCAGTTTTCTGGGAAGTTCTTTTATTCTTTCATTGGCACATAGTAAATTGAATCTTTTCAACATAATGCAATTGGAAACTTTAAAGATAATTAAGAAACATAAAATATGTCGGTCTTCTCAAACACAGAGTACAAGTTTTAATCTTTTTCCTACAAAAACCTTGGTGTAAATTTATGTCTGTACATTCACAATTTTGAAAAATGGTTTAAATCTATACCAGGGGCCCAGCATCGTAGCCTAATGGCTAAAAGTCCTCACCGTTCTTGCAGCGGGATCCTACATTAGTACCAAGTCATATCCCTGCTGCACCACTTCCCATCCAGCTCCCTGCTTGTGGCCTGGGAAAACAGTCGAGGACGGCCCAGAGCCTGGGACCCTGCACCCGTGTGGGAGACCTGGAGGAGGAAGCTTGTGGTTCCTGGCTTCGGATTGGCTCATATTTGGCCATTGCAGTCACTTGGAGAGTGAACCATCGGATGGAAGAAATTTCTCTCTTTCTCTTTGTAAATCTGTCTTTCCAATAAAGAAATAATAATAAATAAAAACATCAAATATATACCAGGAAAATTTTTAATAACTGTGAATATAAAAATAAAGTGTTTACATGTTAAATATTAATGAGAGCTATACTTGAAATAAAATGCTAATACATGGGAAAATGTTTTTAATATGTTGACAGTTATACCAATTTTATGCCAATTTATACCTATTATAACAATTTTTGCTATATTATAACAGAAATATAAAACAGAGAAAAGAGAAATTCTATAATAAAGATTACACTGGATGATTGTCTCTATCATAAATACAGGAATGTCTTCGTTACCACAAATGACACAGAGGAACAAGTTTGTCTAAGTGTCCTCTTTCTACAGTCTCTTTAGCTAAACTGATTATAACACTGGATGACTTATATCAGCACCTACAACTCCCTGTAGATATGCTTATTTTAGTGCAAAGAATTTAATTCAAAATCCATACATATATAATCAATTTATAACCTCTCTTACCATATATATATATACACACACACATATATATAGTAATACATGTATATTTCCTGAATTTATGGAAGGCTCCTCCTACTCATTGTCTGCTGTACCTGAGGTCTAACAGTTCTATCTAGTTTATGGAATTCAAGAAATTATCTGTGATTCACACCAGCAGTATGAGAGTGGGTCGAGCATATTTCAATTTCACGTCAAATTTTCACAAAAAATCATGTATCTAAACCTCCATACACTGTAATCTCCTTAATAATCCACATTTAGCTGAGTTTTTTAAAAATCTCTTCTTGGATCCATATCCATTTACTATCAAATAAAATAGTGTTCCAAATTCAAGAATTTTACCATTATAAGTACTCTAGCTCCCTCTCAAAGACTCTTCATACACTGAAAACCCAGAATTACAAGCTACCAATATTTGGTGATTCCCACTTGGGCAAGTGCCTTGTTGACAACTTACCTGAATTCCTCCTCGGTGTCCATTATAATACAAAAACTGGACATCAACATTGTATGGATCTTACATTGCACACCTGGACGTAAGCCATAGTTATAACTATGTCTAATTACGAAGGTTAGCAAAAGAAATGCTGGTCAAACCTGTGAAACAGATATGTTACTGCTATCCAGGTATCATATTTTTAAACATCCCAACACACAAAGCTTTCTATATACTACTTTGACTATTTAAATGTCAGGTCAAAATCAAATAATATTCGCTCTTCAGGATTATGAGGATAAGTCAATTTTCACCAAATGGGTCCCCAAGAAGAAAAATAATTCTCCATTCTTTAAAATCTTATAGAGGCTGAGCAGGATCCTTATTGGGTATGTGAGCTCCTTCTTCTCAGAGCATGAATGTATCAAAAGAGGTTTAATTTGTGAAAGCACTCGCTTGGTGTTCAAAGTTGTAGTGTAACCTGGATAAACAGATATCTGTGTTTTGATGAGGGGGGAAAATGCTTTAACTCTGTTACGCCTCAGTTTAAAGATAATTAAGAACCTTGTGCCAGGGGCTGATATCATAGTGCAGTGAGCTAAGGTATACTTGCAATGCTAGCATCCCATATGGTCACCAGTTAGAGTTCTGATTGCTACAGTTCCTACTCAGCTTCTTGTTAATGTGCCGGGGAAAGTAACAGATGGTTCAAGCCCTCAAGACCTTTCAATCCTGTGGGAGACCAAGGTAGAGTTACAGGCTGCTGGGTCTCTACTGGCCAGTCTCAGCCATTACATTTATTTGAGGAGCAAATGAACAAATAGAAGATTTATTTCTTTCTTTCTCCTCTGCCCCTTCCCAATCTCTTCCTCTCTCTATAACACTGCCTTTCAACTAAACATTTTTATAGAGAATGCTATATTAGATCATTTCTAAAGTACTACATGCTCATTTTAATGTTTCCTTATAGCAAATTTAGTTTTTATTAATTTTATTTAATAAATGTATCAGCAATATCTAAAAAATGATGTGTTATACTAAAATACTGAAATACAAAATAAAAAATATACAACATATATTTTATACATCCACACAAATTTTCCTATTATTTGGCCAAAACTGCATCAGCATTATATAAAAAGTGTTAAAGGTAAGAGGAGGAAACTATTACCTCCCGTGGGGTACAGAGCAAATTATCTTAATTCTAGAATTATTTTGGTTCAGACTTGAAGGATGAACCTTTGTGTGAACCATTGTACACTCTCCAACTACCTTCAGATTTTGTGACTCAAAGTAACAATGACTTATCTCAACCATCAAGTATTAAACAAACAAATATTATTACTACTAGAAATGTTCAGAATCTCAATAGGTACCTCAATGTTAAAAAATTAAGTAATTGAAACTAATAAAACAGTTGAATCACTACAGAGTCACTATCACAATGAATGATCAGGCCACTTAACATGTTAACTTCCGTTTTCTTTCATTTGCGCTTGATCACAAATTTTGTGGTCAAGTGACAGAAACTCAATTTGAATGATATCATTTGTAAATGTTTTCATGTGCTTACTTTTGCTTTTTGAAAGGTGGAGAGAGACTGAGAGGGAGAGGGAGATGTTTCATGCATTGATTCACTCTCTCAAGGCCCGTGACAGCCACCGCTGGACTTCACTAAATCCAGGAGCCCAAAATTCAGTTCGGATTTTTGATGTGGGTGATAGTGACTAAACTATTTGGGCCATTACAGGCTATCACCCTGAATTCCATCAACAGGAAGCTGAAGCTGGGGGCAGACCCAGAACCTAGGCACTTTAGTCTGAAATGTAGGTATCCTATGTAGCTCTCAGGGACCTTCTGGCTAGTAGGCCCCAAGACCACCAGAGGGTGAGACGATGATGCTCTTCTGCAGCAGAACCACTGCAGACAAACTGGTGAGAGATGTCAGTTTATTTGAAAGAAGTTACAAACTTATACAGAGTAGGAAAAGGAGGCAGGAAAAAGGGTGGTCCTGACAGTACTCCCACTGAACAACAGCATTCTGACTGGCTAGTAGGTATGTTTATCTCTCTGGAACCTCCAAGGAAGTTAAAGGTCATGTTTTGCATATAGGCAGGAAGCTATGCCGTGGGGCAAATAGGTTGCTTGCTGAAAAACAGAATGAATGTACTATTTGAAATCCTAGAGTTGTTTACCAAGGAAGTCCTAGCACAGTTCGTTACAGAGACTATGACTAGGGAGCAGCCCACTGCTCTTGCATGCCCAGTGAACAGGCCAGGCTGGGGTCTTGTTTACTCAAAACTCTTGTCAGAGGTTCCCCTGAGGACATGGTGTGTGGTATGCCTATGGCCTCCCACATGGGCTAAGCAGGCAAAGATCCAGGGGCAATCTCCCACATACAGCATTTTTTTCTTTTATTTTATGTTTCATGATATAGTTCCATAGGCTCAGGGATTTCCCATTACATCTTCTTCATTGTCTGCCCCGCCAAATTGTTTTTCCCCATCTTATTACAATAGTATAGTCCTTCTACAACAGTCACAAGCCCATATAGCATCTTAGTCATTGAGTCAAGCTCCTGCCTGCCATCTCGAGCTTTGTAACCAAAAAGGCAAGAATGCTGCTAGACCTAGGGACAATGAAAGCTCAGAGCTAGAATTGTTGTGCCCAGATTTTGAGATGCCCAGAAAATCATCAGGAGTCTGAAGTCAATGCAAACGCATAAAGGTGGTTTATTCAGACTAGGCTCCCAGCCTGTTGGGCTGGGGCAGCAGCAGCAAATCTGTAGCAGAAGGGGCAAAAGAAGACAGAGAGGTTGAACAGCACAGGGTTTTTATACATTTCAAGCCAATTCCACACAAGTGTAACTGTGTAAAGTTGTGATTGGTCAATTTGTTAACTTTTAAAAAGAAAAAGTTGGCAGGCTTCTGTTGGTGGGTTAGAAGCAGGCAACTTTCAAAAAGTACAAACTGATGGCCCATACAGTAGTGAGCAACTTATCTAACAAGCACACCAGGGGTCCCCTTCCTGAGGAGTGCTCTGCCTAGATGACCTGCCAGGTGTCCTGCCAGGTGTCACGTTGGCTGTCAGGCCTGGAGTTCACACAGCTCCCATCCAAGCATGCAAGGCAGAAATCACAAAAGCAGAAAACACCTAGGTTCTTCAGAATCAGAATCTGCCTAGCTGCTATGAATTGCTAACTTTGCCTCCATTCCAATTGTCACGCTAAACTTAATCTCTTGACTGACCACCCCTTTCCACCACCACAGTTTTTTCTTTTCCCTCAGTTCTACTTTGAAAAATATGAGTCCCTATCAGAATTGCAAATTGAGTTTCTGGAGCAATCTAGCCTATTGCTGACTGTGATGTTGGAAAAGACTGAATGTCTCTGAAGCTCCCTTTTCTCATTGGTAGCCCAGAAGAAGGTGGAAAGTACTGTGTGAGCAAAGTGTCTGTCATTTGCACTGCTGCTAGAATACCTCATCTTAAAACACTATATGCAAAGCTGTCAAATAGAAGGTGATGCTGTCAGCATTCTTTTTTTTTTTTTTAATTGGGCAGTCAGATATGCAGAGAGGAGGAGAGACAGAGAGAAAGATCTTCATCTGCTGGTTCACTCTCCAAGAGGCTGCAACAGCTGGAGCTGAGCCAATCCAAAGCCAGGAGCATAGAACCTCTTTTGGGTCTCCCAACGTTTTGGGCCATCCTCAACTGCTTTCCCAGGCCACAAGCAGGGAGCTGCATGGGAAGCAAGGCCACCGGGATTAGAACCAGCATCCATATGGGATCCTGGTGAGTACAAAGCAAGGACTTTAGCCACTAGGCTATTGTATTGAGCCTGCTGTCAGCATTCTTTTTTATTATTATAATTTTATTTAGTTTTGACAATCTTTACATAGTTAATTAGGGCACAAAATTTCAAGGGTTACAGGAAAATGGGTAAGACTATTATTTCCACATTTCCCCCCCTATATCTGGGATAAGGGGGGAATACAGGGAGAAGCCCCACCCAGTCTCCCACCCATCCCAGGTCCTTGATGTGGGGCATGCGCTGAGGGTCCTGCTCAAGTGGTTTTGATAGTTCAACAGTTATGAATTGCTGCCAGTCTCACCATTCCAAGCATGATGAGGTCACTGAGGAATCTCCTGGTTGACATAGTCCATCTTAGAGTCTCTGTTTGCCCTGTTTTTCGCTGCCAACATATGGCTGGGGCAGTTGATTTATTTGTTTTGTCCACTGTCTTTTCATGGTTATAGATCTGAGTCCGGCAGTTCAATTAGGGGGATCCCCAAAGATACTTTGTCTGAGGTGAACCCAGACCAGGTTCTTGCATGTACTTGCGAGTTCGGGGCCCGCTATAGTACATCGCCCCAATCAGCTGGTGATTGCAATTGCTGGATTGGTTCTATTTCTAGCGCTGTCTTCCACTGGAACCAATGGGTGTTGCAGTCCAGCCTGATTCTGCCCAGCACACACTCGGCCCTCACATAAACCAGTGGGAGCTGCAGCCTAGTTGGAGCGACCCACAATAACCCCCACCAGGCCCACCCCCGTCCTGGTTCCTGTGCTTGCCCTTATGTGCAGCAGACTAGTGCAGTCTGTTCCACATCCCAATCAGCTCTCCTACATGTCAATGGGCATTGAAGCCTAGTTCAACCCCAGCTCCACTATCCAGCCCACACACATGCTGTTGGGTGCCCTTCTGTCTAGCCACCCCTGCCCCTGTCCTGGTTTTAGTGCCCTCCAGTGGGAGTGGTAACCCAAGAGGAAGGAGCCCACTATTTCCCTTCTAGGCCACTCCCACTCCTGGATTATACACTCTCCAGGTGGTTCTACAGTTTAACTTGACAAACTTATCCCCCAATGCCAGCTTCTGCCAGCTGATGTTGCGGCAAAGCCTAACAAACCCTCACCTATTCTAATTTATGCTTGCACCAGGAGGAACAATCAGCCCAGCCTGGCTTTTCCGTGATCTAGTTCACAGAGGCCCACAGGTGTTGTACCCCTGCCTGGCCTGTTTTGTCCCCATCCCAGCTCTCCAGTGGGAGTGGCTGTCCAGCAGGGGCATGCCCCCACATTCCCCCTGCCGGTTCTGCCTGCTCCCTCCCTGGTTCTCATGTGTGCTTTTGGGTACTGCAGCCACATCTGGTACAGGTCACCTCACCTTGGCATTCATAATGGCCACTGGTTTTTGTCATGACCGAACCTGGCTTGACCCACACTCTGTTATGGTGCTCAGATTCACCAGCAGCTGATGTGAACTGGTTCAGCTTGGTCTGCCCCTTACCCATGCCAAATGTATGCCAGTGGGATACTTTCCATGGCCTGTTCTGGGGCTGTCAACATTCTGGAAGGAACATAATCACTTTCACAGAATTGGGTTTCTTGAAGTCCACATCTATTAACTCCTGGTGGAACTTCACTTAGGCCACACAATTTCCATTTTGTCCAGTCCAGTGGTCACTTCTTTAAACTTTTTATCCAGAGTAATACTTGACAACTTTTGATTTTCTCCTTAATTTTTTCACTCATCAATCAGATTGTCTTTTTAATAAGTAATTTCATTTTCCTACCTAAATTCTGTTTGACTAGTGGTTAAGTTTCTACTTGGGTTGGAAGAGGAACAGCTGAACACTCAAGTATGGAGTATAGGGATCCCAATTTCCTGCTAATGTAAAGGTCAGAAACCTGGATTGATGCCATCCCCATGTAGGAGACTTAGATTGATTTATACATGCCTGCTTCTCACCTGGCCCTGCCCTGGCTGTTAAAAGTGTTTGCACCTGGAGCAACCACAAGAATATGAAAATTTTCAGCAATAGGCAAAGATTGGAATACCCCTTTAGAGGAACATAACTCAGTTCCTTTTGCATCATGACTAAAGTAATCTCTGCCTTCCCTGGGTTTTAATCTCAAAAAAATTAAATGAAACCCATATTTGAAAGGCAGAACAATAGATTACTCTTCATCTACTAGTTGACACCCCAGATAGTCACAATGGCCAGGGCTGGACCAGCCAGAAGCCAGGAGTTCCATCAAGGTTTCTCCATTTGATGGTAAAAGCCTGAGCCCTTAGACTGTCTGCCATCCTAGATACTTTTGCAGGAAGTTACATTTATTTTACTTTATGTATCTGGCTAGAAAAATGATTATAGACAAGATCCCCACTGTTTATATTGAAATCATTGCTCATTTTGTCTCTTCTAGGCTTCCTTACAACCATATCCTATGCAGCGATCCAATTTCCATAGCCAGACATACCAAAATTTTTAAGATTAAGCTGTTTGGGAAAGGCAGATTTACAGAGAGAAGGAGAAACAGAGAGAAAGATCTTCCTTCCACCGATCACTTCCCAAATGGCCACAATGGCTAGAGGTGAGTCAATCTGAAACCAGAAACAACATTCATCCCACATGGGTGAATGGTTCCAAGACTTTGGGTCATCATCTGCTGTTTTCTCAGGTCATAATCAGTGAGCTGGATGGGAAGCGGGGCTGCCAGGATTAGACCCAGTGCCCATATGGGATCCTGGTGAGTGCAAGGCAAGGACTTTAGCCACTAGGTCACTGCGCCGGTGGAAAATTAGCCAGAAGTGCCATCGTGCAGGCCCCTAAGGATTAAACCTCAATCTCACCTCTCTCCTCTTTAGACAAAACAGAAACTGCAGAATGCCCAAAGAATGCTGTTGGAGTTAGCCAGAGTTATGCATCGAGATCACTGCCTACCCCATCCTGAAGCATAGATTGAATCTCATAGCACAAGTTTCCCTCCCCCATCATGAGCATAAACTGTATATGACTGAAGATTAGTAGATTCATGGAATAGCTTATTCCTCTGTTAAAATTAGTATTGCTTTGTGTGATTTTAAGGATTTTATCCTTGCTAAATTCATGTGTTGACTTTCTAGTAGTAGGAGGTTAGCCCTCATTGAAAGGGACTCATGTCTTTATAGAAGTCATCATCTGAGGAAGAGACCCTCACCTAACACTCCCAACCTCTAGAATTAGAAGGAACAATCTGATATTTATAAGTTATCAGGCATAAGGAATTTTGATATAACATTCAGAATGTGTTATGAAACTCTATAATGTCCAAACCAGACATAGATTAACCTAAACTAAAACTTTTACACTGGCATCCTTCATGAATACACAGGTAAAATTTAACAAAACATTAGGAAGTAGAATTCAGCAATCCAGAAAAGATTTTGCTCCATGACTAGATGGAACTTACTTCAGGGATTCAAAGCAGGTTTCATACTGAAATGAATTCAATCTACCATATTAAAAGATCTTAAAAATGAATGCAAAAATAGTTGACATAAATTCTATCAGGAAAAGAATGTTCTGGAAATAACTTTTGTATAATTTCAGGAAAAAAAAATATAAAAGGTGTGACTCTAGCACTTGGTAACTATCAGCCTTGACATTAAGCATAATCAAACTCAGAAAAATTGAAAAATTTCTGCTCTGTAGAAAACTATTAATGATGACAAAATCCCAGTCCTAGTCAGAGACAATATTTTCAAATAATATTTCTGATAAATGACTAGCACATAGAATATACAAAGTTGTAAAGACAAGAATAAAACAAAAATCCAATTAGAACATAGACAAAAATACACAGTTATTTTCTTGAAGCAGATATAAAGATGGCATAAATGCAAATGGAAAGATGCTCAATTTCATTTGATTTTCGGGTAATGCAAATTAATAGCACAGACAGATAGCTAGCAAAGAGAATTGAGGTCCCTGGTACCTTCCTGCAGCTTTATCTGTATCCCCCAAGCACCCCAACTTCAGTGCAGGAGACAGCAGCTTCCATAGTTCCACCACTTTGAACCATTGCTGTGACAAAATATGTATGTGTAACTTCATTCCCATGATAATAACCCTTAGCTCATTTTTTCACATTTAAAAATTAGCATGCAACATTCCATGCTGATCACGCCCTTGCCCCTGATGTGAAGACACTTCCGAGAGGTCCCCCCCAAAGCAGGGGCAGGACATGGATAGCACTCAGTCGCCATCCTCAGATACCACGCCCTGTGCCCTCAGATCCTATGAAGGATAACTCCAGACTTCATGGAATCCACACACCTTGCTGCGTATGTACTTCGTGTGCAATAAATCTTGTTTCTCTGCTGAAAAAAAAAAAGAAAGAAAAAGTAATTTCGAACAAGAATATAAAAGTATAGTTAAACGAGTGCCTAAGGTGGTGAAGAAAAACAAGGACATTTAGAACAAAACTGTAGACAAGTACAAACAGAGCATACAATTAGTTTTTTTTTTTTTTTTACAGAAGTTGAAGAAAAATACTCATCTATCCTTCTTTCCTTAGTTGAAGATTTAAAAGCATTAGATTCACTCCTTCGTTTATGATACCATCCAAATTTCTACCTCCAGGATCATGGTCACTACTAGATCTTCCAAGAAATGTAGAGGAGAAATGCAAGAAAATAAATTAATTTCCACTTTAGTCTAAGGCTTTGTCAGTTATAAAATTCATACATAATGTAGACATTGTGAATTACATAATTTAGAATGTATAATTTTTAGGTAACATCCAACCTCGCTGGAATAAAAATATTCAATGATTTCGATTTCTTTTCCCTGTTGCTTTTTGTTGATGTTGTCTGATTGGCAGGCATTTAGCCTCGTGGTTAAGCTGCTCATAGGAACACTACCATACTATACTGCTGTTGCAAGCATGTGGGGAATGGACCAATGGATGAGAGAACTCTCTCTCTCAATCTCTCTTTGAATCTTAACAAGTTTCTTGAAAAAAAAAAAAAAAGCATATTGTCTGGGTAAGTGGTTGGAATTAGGGAAAAGTATGAACAACATGGTTTTTATGTCTATGGATTTATCAAGCGGGATAAAGTTCATTCGTCTGCAGGTAGGTCCCACTTGAGATTTGCCCTCTACAGCTTTATTGACCCAGTTTACATTTGTGACTCTAGTTTCTCGCTGCACTGCTTATCAGTTGGTCTTTCTTTGCACACTCAGGGTCCTGTAGTTCTGCTGGAATGTTTCAATCTTGTGTGGCTTTTAGGAGGGGGAAGCACTTTGCTAGTCAGAAGACTGTATTCTGGACATGAATCTTCTGTGGCATGCTGGAATTGTGTTCTTTCATAACCTCTCCCTTTGCTGAAGGATTTCTGCTTCTGCCATGGATGGCACATCCTCTGGCAAGTCTGCTCATCCAGAAGGTAACATTATTTCACATAACAATGCTACTTTCAGGACCCAGAGCCATAATGTAACAAGCTAAACCTCCACCTGCGGCATGCTATACAGGTGCTGGTTTGAGTCCAGGTGGCTCCACTTCTGATTCAGCTCCCTGCCAGCATACCTAGGTAAACAGCAAAAGATGGCCTCAGTTCTTGGGTACCTATAGCCATGTATGAGACTTAGAGGAAAATTCTGGCTTCTGGCTTTATACCAACCCAGATCCAGCTGTTGCAGCCAGTTGGGGAGTGAACCAGCAAATAGAAAATCTCTTTTTCTTTCTCTTCTTCTCTATCTCAGCATGAATTTACTGATTCAATTCTCATAACTAGTCTGGTACCTGGCACACAGTGCATGACCGAATAAAAGGGTTCACCCTAGTCCTTCGTTTGACTCTGACACATTCCAATTTTATTAAGCCCCTTGATCTGTTTCCAGTATTTGTTCTCATACCTTATCTACTACTTTATGAGTCACCTTCTAGGCATTTTTTTCTGAATTCATTATATTTAGATCATTGTAGTATTGCTTCTTGTAAAGTGTCCTTACAAATTTTATACCTTTTATTTGTGCGCCATTCCAACCTCTTTAGCTTTTGCCCTGCTCCTAAGAGATATTCTTGCCTAGACATATCTGTGGTACCATTGCCAGCTTTCATCGGATTGTTTATGCTTAATTCCAAAATTTGCTGTCCACCTCATTTGGACCTTCAGAAAACACTGAACTTACTGATTCTGTCTGAAATTTCTTTATGTAGTCATCATGCATCTAAAACTGTGGAGTCCTTGTTCCATTTAAAGAACAACCTAGTAAGGATCTAAATTCCATAAGTATACCATGAATAGTACAAGGTTCCATAAGCTTGCAACTTTAAAAATAGCAAAGATTTATTGAGTTTTATTATGTGCCAGATACTGATAAGCACTTTTTATTACTTACCTCATAATATTTTCATGTAACTTCGTGAATGGAGATTGTTGTTTGAGCCTCTCTTGTAGATGAAGGAACCAAGGCTCAAAGGAGGTAAGAAGTGTTAATGATGTGCATACCTGTGTTTGTAATCAAGGCCCCTGTTCTGAAGGAAAACACTAAGCAGCTCATATTATGCCTGGCTCTTGAAGAGGCATTTACTGTAATTCCACAATTCACTTATTACATAAGTGAACTGTGTAAATTTGGAGCCAAGCATTCGTTTAATTTACAATATAGAACAGAAAAGAGCATTTTGTTTACCCAGTAATATCTTACTCTTTGGCAAATTCCCAGAAGAACATTGAGATAACAAACAATACAACGGGTTTCAATGAGTCAGAAATATTCTTTTTCGCCTTTATACAGATACCAACTTTTCTTTATTCCTCTGTCATAGTGCATTCCTTCATATTCCATTGATTAGAAAATGCCATGTACTGCTATTTTTCTAAAACTTTCTGTTGTATGCCTTTAGCTAGAGACTGTCTCATAGGCCACCAGGTAATATATATTTTATTCAGCCCTGGTTGAAAACCCAATTAGTAACTTAAATAAATGCAATGGCAGCTGGCTGATCAATACTGTGCTAAACCACATTAGAGGTCTCAACTCACTCTCAGGTTGTTTACTAGCCCTCATGATATTTTAATTATCAGTATAGCCAGATATAAAATGCTGTTTTGCTGTATTTTCTCTCTTTTTACATTGCTCAGCATGGATAAACTGAAATGTATTAGAAAATGATGCTTCTAATGATTTTATTTCAAAATATGTTTCAGATTCTTCATGCTGAGAAAGTTACCCTCGGAATCCTTAAACTGCTGAGATGAGCCAAATGCTTAGACTCCTCCTGAAATCTCTAAATTGAGGGAAATCTTCAGAATAGAAATCTGTGACCCATATCTGTTCTCCATTTTATACTTATATAAACCTTAATTTCTATAAATTCATCAGCGAATCTTTTCTTCTTAAAATAGGGAGAGGAGATAGTCAGCAGAAGATAAAAGAGGAGTAGATGGACACTTCCCAGAGACTACAGCCGCTCCAATTTACAGCGAAGTTTCCTCCCTATAAAATCACTCAAGCATTGTTACTAATTCTATACACACTCTTGCTTTTTTTTCCCCAGCAAATAGGGTCCTTCATGCCCTTTCAGAGCCGCAACTACTTTTGTCAACAATCAAAACAGCTCACTGCTGTGAAAATAACTTAGAGTAAAAACCAACCAACCAAATAAAAAATATATTTGTTCCTCAAAACTGAAGTAAAAGTAAAAAGGGAAATAACTGGGGATATGATATTCAAAGAAATATGGTAAGGCAACTTGCAAAATACTAAGTCTTGTTGGAAATACAGTTGTAGAGTTTGAAATTCTTACAGGAGGAAGGCCGTTCTGGCATCCTCTGACAAGGAGTATTGACTGAAGGAATCTCCTGGATGCTATTGTGTATCGACAACCTGGTTGATTTAAGAAGCAAATGCGAAGGAGATTAGAAAAATTTATTTTATTTTGTGATCCTAAATATAAGTGTTGCAAAGGCTCCATGTTTCCTGGAACTCACATTCCACCGATAATTCATTACATGATCTGATGGGAATGACTAACAGGGCCTGTTATGGAAAGGAGAGGAAGCGTCAGCAACTCCGTTTCTGCATTGAGAATAGAAATGTCCCAGAAACCCACAAACTAAAACATCTGATATTTGAACATTAATGTGTTAATTGACAAAAATAAGCCGTTTTCATGAATTTTGCGATAAAATTAGGACATTTGTGAAGTGACTGTGAAACTGAGATAAAAGCTAAGCGACCTCATTTATTTACCATTACCAAAAAATGTTTGAAACAAGAGCCCTACAGAACATTAAGCATTTCTTTGTAATTACTTATGCCAGGTTGGCTCTGTGTGTCTCAGCCCTTACTGACAGTCAAAAATATAAATAAACACCTAGTGTGTTAACAGCAATTTAAGAAGTATCATCTATGTCATCAAAATAATTCTGCATCACAAAATAGGTCTCATTGCTTACAAATTTTAAATTTTGGTAAACTGTCTCCTAGCTTGTCCTAATCTAATAATGCATTAAACATTAACAGATAAAGAAAACTTCCCATTGGGATTCCATTTTTATTACATCTCTTCTGTTAGATGGGATTTTTTCAGTTCTTTCCATAAGGAGACTTCACACAATTGTAAATATAAAACTCATTGTGCCAAAGGTATATCTACTTGAGACAGGAAACATTTTCCAAAAATTTGGTGCTATCAGATAAATTATAATCATCCAAGACAGATACCTTTTTAGCAGATCTATTTAGGTTACTGTGTATTGATTCCTTGGAGAACATGTACTAAATTTTTACAGAAAATAAATATTTTCTGAATTTCATAGTAATCTAAGCCTCCCAGCAATTTGTCCAGCTGCCTTCTTTGAAAAGCATTTCTCTTGTTCAGTGCTTCATAAAATCTGAATGCTTTCTTTGAAGTAATTTGCATTTGCTCCCTCTGTCAGGATCTGAGCAAAGAGCACCATTCAACAGTTTTTAGTATATAAAAGATAGATGGTCGAATACATAGATGATGGATAAGTGATAGATAATTATATATCATTTTGTTAAAATGATTTGATTTCACACATAACTTGGAATATCATGTTGGTTAAGCTTGTCTTTCTATCTGGAATATTGTGTAATAGCAATCTATTTCACATGGAACGTTCGGTAATAAAATAGTAATCTTTTTGCCTGTTGATTCAATAACATAAAGAAATTAAAGTGTCCAAGCTGTTGGTTCAACTACAGGTGAATGAAAAAATCACTATCTTCCCAGCAAAATCTAAAGTCATGGATATATGATACAGAAATATTGCTAGCAGACCATTTAAATTAATAGTTAAAGAGCTACGGTGATTTCTTTCCTTTGATTCTTGGATCTATGAATTCTAGTTTTAGGAAAAACAACACCATTGGATGCTGATTTAGGGTATCTATTGCTATCTGACTAGCTCTTGCCTTAAATCAAGCCAATGGCTTCATTGGCTGGGGAACCTGTTATGACAAATGAATTCCATGAACATGTCCCTATTGCCATATTTAATTTACTATGAAGTGAATGCCATGATCAGTGTCATGCTACATGGAAAAATCATCAGGCTAAACATGGCATTCTGAGTCCTGGCAAAGGGATTAGAGAGGGAAAATACGATGAAATTCATCCAACATAAATACCCAACATGACCTATCTTCTTGGCAATAGTATCAGAGAAGGACTCAATAGTTTTCATTTTTATTTCTGTAGCTATTCTTAGGTACAGTTGGACACTCAGTAATGGGTGTAACCAAATCATCTTTGTTGAGGGACACACATGATGGTGAATTATATACACAGTCCATTAACATTGCCATTCTTTTTACTCATTCTTAAGTGTGTTACACAGTGACAAGAATAGCTGGAGAAGGAGATTAATTTTGCTCACAGAATGGGCCATACTATTCTTCTGGTTATAAAAATAATTATCCTCTGCTAAAGTAATCATTTGATGAACATTCATATAGAACACAAGTCTTCCAGCAATATAAAAGCTATTTTTGAATGAGTAAGTATCAAGAGATAACATGGATTTGTCTCCAAGTCGTAAGCGTATACACAATGTTAGAATTTTGTTAAAGGGCTTAAATAGCATCCCTATTCACAATTAAAGAACTTCGGAGTAGCAAAGAAGTTTTTGTGAAAGTTGTGATCTGTCGTGGCGTTATCTCTTGCACTGTGCCTTTTAAAGTTGACAGTTTTTGATTATTCAATAAAAGAGATAGAAAAAGCATGCTCACATTTGGTTTATACTGCTCCACAATCCAAAGTGAACTTTTTTCAGTTTTATGGATACCATGATAAGCTGTTTATCTTGGTCAATTTTGTTTTGAGTCCAGGTAATTTTTAAATAACAGATGCATATTTGGTTCCTGGTTTTGGAGATTGGGAAATCTAAGAGTACGGGACAGGTGTCTAGTGGAGGCCTGCTTGTGCGTGATAATACAACAGAGTTAGAATGCAGGGAGACAAGTGCAAGAGAAAAAGCTGAACTCATCCTGTTATCTGAAACCTACAACTGTGACAACTAGCATACTGCTATGATAGTTCAGTGATATATATGACTAATCCATTTATCAACAGAGATCTCAATCTAATCACTTCTGCAAGATCCAAGCTCTTACTAGGGTTACATTAGGGACTCAGCTTACAGTGTATGTGGTTATCAGTATACCTCATAAGCCCCAGTTGGAACACTGACTGCTTTATTTCCAGTCCAGCTCACAGCTAATGTCCATGGAAAAGCAGTAGAGGATGGTTCAAGTGATTGCACCCATGCATCATGTGGGAAACGAGAGAGGCATCTGGTTTCTGACTCAAGATCTGCCCAGCTCCAGCCTTGGTGGCCATTTATAGAGTGAATCAATGAATCTCTCTTTCTTTCTCTTGGCTGTAACTCTACCTTTAAAATAAATTCTTAAAATCTTAGAAAAACGTTCATTGCATATGAACTTTGAGGTGCACATCCAAGCAATAGTACCAGCCAATACCCAAAGATCATTGAGTCAGAATCATTCCTGCATTGGTGCCAATATTCATCACAATTACCATGACATGTTTTTCTATGTTGTCTTTAGGATGTCATCCTCCCCACTGCCCTTCAGATTCCAGTTTTATGGTAACAGATCTAACCAATTTCTGGACTATGAAAGAAAGAGCCACCACAGAATCTTCAAGGATTCTGGAGGTCCTGTCACACATACACTTCTCACAACTTGATACAAAGGACCACCTCTTTGTGCTCCTGAGCTGAAAAAGCACAGCTAATAAGGAAACCACGCAATGTTAACAGTGGCTTTTAAAACTTTGGATACCTTCTATAGTCGTCTAAGCAAGTTCTGACATTTTTACTTTTCAATATGCCTACTTTGGGTCCACATTTCAATCAACCTACCAAGAGTATATAATTGCCATTCCTAGCTTCAGATATTAAAATCAGAATCCCTGATTAACAGACTGTTAGCAATATACTAGGCTGTATCCAACCTTATTTCCCTTCCACCTTGATAGATGTACACCCTTAATAGCTGTACTCATCCGTATTCTTCAACTTTCTCTGACGATAAATGAGCAAAACATATAATTCATTTAATTATTATTGGACCTAGTACTATCTGTACTCTATCCTCTGGGGCATGCTTGGACTTCAGTTTGAGAAGGATGAGAACGGTGGGTCCAGAGCTGGAGGAAGATTGGTAGCTTGGCAAGACAAACATGTCAACAAATGCCTCACAGGTCCTTCACAATTAGTGAAAGCAGCATTCCTAGATGCAGGTGAAAAAGTCGCTGTCACTGACAAAGGGTTGGAGAATTTGTGGAGGCTGGGTCAGCAAATCTGGCCATGTCATCATTTCCAATTTTCAGGGTCCTATTTCTTTTCAATTAATGCCATAATTTTAAGAAAAGGAATATTTTAAGATTGAGAATTCAATTCCATTTCAGTTCATTCATCTATAGAATTGGACTTTGAGTTTGAGTTTTAGAAATATTAACCCTATGTTACAGGAAGTAGGAGTTTTTCTCAGGGTAGCCACCTAGAGGTTTTCACGTCCTTTATCCAAACCTATTGACGAGAATGTGAAACACTGAGCCTCATTATTTTCTTGCCTCAATTTCTCCAACTTAGTTGGAAACAATTATTGAACCCCATTATGCTACAGACTTTCACTAAAATATTGTAAGGCCACAAATACTTGGTATTGGGCTTGTTTTGTGGCACCACGTGTTGAGCTGCTGCCTATGATAATGACATTCCACATGACTGTTGGTTACGGTATCTCCTGCTCCACTAGCAACCCATCGCCCTGCCAATGCCTGGAAAGGCAACAGAGGATGGCCTCTGCTTGAGCCCCTGCACCCTAAATGGAAAACTCACATTTAATTCTAGGCTCCTGGCTTCAGCATTGACCCAGTATAAGCCACTGTGGCCATTGGGGAATGAACCCACAGGCAAGATGTCTCTCTCTCTTTCTCCCCACTCTGACTTTCAAAGAAATAAAATAAATCTTTAAAAATAAACATTAAAACAAGTATTTGGTTTCCTACAAACATGTTGTTTCTAAAGACATTCTTTACAGGTATGTGTAGGTGATAAATTAGTTACCCTGTTGTCAATGCAGACCCAATAGTATAGATAATCTTGATGCCCTCTTTACCATGGACACAATTGTCACAAATATCTTTAACGTTGAAAACATCATAACCTATTCCATGAAGCCACACATCAACATAAAAAGGTTATTCTTAAGATTCTGTGAGTCAGGATCCATTCCATTTTCAGTACCAACTTCTCTATCAATCAGGATATAATCAGAAATACAGAACCACTGGTAGATTAGATAGAAGATACCTATATATATATATATATAGAAGATATATATATAGAAGATACCTATATATATATATATATAGAAGATATATATATAGAAGATATATATAGAAGATATATATATGTATATATATATATATATATACACAGATATTTGATTTCATGCAATTGTTAAGAAGTCAAGTTCTCTGTGAGGCTTTATATTTACATTTGATATTAGTACCCTGCAGAGCAGACAGAATCAAAGGCAAGATGGATATAAAGCAAAAATGACAAGAATCTGTAACAATGAGCCAAAGCTCATGAAAAAGTTTCACATCCAATCCTTTTTTGCTTCTGATAGATAGCAAAAGTGTCCTGCAAAAGCCAGAATCCTTGGTCAGGAAGCTAAACACACAGCTACTGCAGTAGAGAAACACCAGGCAGATCCAAGACAAGTTGGAGCCATTGTTAGGTCTATCACTTCCTCATACCAACATCAATATGTGAGCAAGAGAATGGCTATCATTTCACTCTGGATCTCACTGAAGACACTCTCTCAGAATTGCTGAAATTAGAAACACACAAGAGAAGAAATGACAGTAAATATAGTTTAACCTTATACAGTTTGAATATTTGTCCTCTTGGACTCAACAGTTTGGTCCTCAAAGATTTGTGTTAATGAAAGCAAGAGGATAGGCTTTGGGGAAGTGATTAAATGGGATGAGGTTGTTACAGTTGAGCCCCTTTGTGCTGTGAAATTTCCTGTGCCACCTCAGGACTCTGCTAACAAGTACGCCATCATCTGAGACCAAATCCACAGGGCCCACCTAACTGTGAACGCCCTGAACCGTGAACCTTCAGAGATGTGAATCCTGGAGCTGTGAGTCAGAATAAGCCTCCATCCTTTGGAAAGTCATGATGCCTCAGATATTTTTATTAAAGTAATGGAAATCTGATGCCTAGTCATTTTGACCCATTTTAAAGTCTCCACACACCCGAGGGAAAGTGCTACATCAAACATTTTCTGAAGAGATTTCCTCCTGTGGCACAGAGACAAAGACTGCAAAACGTTTGCATGATAAAGAGAACGTAAGAATGAGTGGCAGCTTTGTTTTTGTTTTATTAAACACACTTTTATTTATTTGAAAGCCAGAGTGACAAAGAGAAAGAGGAGCATAAAGAGGGAGAAATCTTCCACTTGCTGCCTACAAAAGTCAAGGCGAGGCTAGGCAAAAGCAGGAAGTCAGGAACTTAAATTTATCCTACCGTGTGTGGCAGGTTCCTCGTAACTGGGACATAATCTATTGCCTTTCAGGCACATTTGTAGGAAGATTATTTGGAAGGACAAAGTAGGATTGGAGCTACAGTAACACTGAATGTGGGTGACCCAGGCAGTGACTTAATCTCCTTCACTACAATACTAATTAAGCAATTACCTTTAATAGAGTGAACAGCCTTCTAATTTATTTTCTCGATATCTTACCCTGACATTGTTTATTCCTCATAGATTCTGATAAATATTTTCTCCTGGAAAAGACATATAGATTTACTGTGTGAATTCTGCAGTTTGAAACGCACGCCCTGTGTGCTCTTTTATCCTAAGACATTCATAGAAAATTCTTTATGTGTGGAAACAATGATAGGTTTACCAGCATATCTCGGAAACTAAGTTTATTAAACATGTAATGGTTATACTAAAACACTGATACTTAAAAAGATAAATCAATCATTAGGTACATCTAATACTTAAAGATTAACATAATAATAATTATGGCCAGAATTTTATATGTATGTTTATTATTTGTGATTTTCTTTTCAAACATAGGCAATCAAATTATGGGTTTTTTTGATTTATTTATTTTTATTCGAAAGGTAGATATGCAGAGAGGAGGAGAGACAGAGAGAAAGATCTTCCATCCGATGGTTCACTTCTCAAATGGCTGCAACGGCTGGAGCTGTGCCAATCCGAAGCCAGGAGCCAGGAGCTCTTCTGGGTCTCCCAGGCTGGTGAAGGGTTCCAAGGCTTTGGGCTGTCCTCGACTGCTTTCCCAGGCCACAAGCAGGGAGCAGGATGGGATCGGGGCCACCAGGATAAGAACCAGCGCCTGTATGGGAACCCAGCGCGTGCAAGGCGAGGACTCTAACCACTACGTTATCGCGCCAGGTCCCAAATTATGTTTTTATCCTAAAAATATCATCCCTAATAGTGAGGGAATTTGCTTAAAAAGATAAAAAATGAATTTGAAATTAAATTTTATAAATCATGTGAATTTTTGTATCCTATATAGTCCTATGAAGATTTATTTATTTGAGAGGGACACACACACAGAGGAATAAGGAGAGAGACAGAGATTGATCTTGCATCTACTTGTTCATTCCCAGATGGTTGCAACAACTTGGGCTTGACTAGGAGCAAAAAGGAGCCGGGGCTTTCCACATACGTGGAATCAATCAATCACACCATCTTCTGCTTCTTCTCCAAGGCCATTCACAGGGAGGTAGCTTGGAAGTGAAACAGCCAGGATTTGAACTAACACCTACATAGTATGCTGGCATTACAGGGGGCAAGATGACTTTCTATGTCACAACACCAGCTCTTGCTTAAATTTTCAGGAAGGAAAAAGTCGTGATCGATACTTTCTCAATTACAAATTTTCAACTTAAGAATATCCAGTTACAAACAATCCAGTCGAGAAAGTCTACGAAAATAAACAGGCATTTTTCTAGGTATAAAAGGCTTGAAGTCAATAGATAAAAAAAGATGTTCAGAATTACTAGGCACCAGGGAAATGCAAATAAAAACTACTATGAGATTTTATTTCAGCCTTGTTAGAATGGCTATCATTCAAAAAATCAAACAACAGCAACCACTGGAGAGGATATAGAAGAAAAGGTACCCTACTTAACACACTGTTGGTGGGAAAGCAAACTAGTGAAACCATTATGGAAGACAGCATGGCGATTACTCAGAAACATTAAAACAGATCTAGGTCCTGCACAATGGCTCAGTGGCTAAAGTTATTGCCTTGCAAAGACTGGGACCTTTTGTGGATGATGGTTCATATTCTGGTGATTCCACTTCCCTTGCAGCTCCCTGGTTGTGGCCTGGGAAAGCAGTAGAGGACGGTCCAAAGCCTTGGGACTCTGAACCCCCATGTGGGGACACTTGAAACAAGGTCCTGGCTCCTGGCTTCAGATCAGCTCAGCTCTGGCTGTTGTAGCCACTTGGGGAGCGACCCAGAGGACAGGTCTTTCTCTCTGTCTCTCTTCTCTCTCTGTGAATCTGCCTTTTCAATAAAAATAAAATAAATCTTAAAAAGGAAGAAAAAATAGATCTGTCATATTTATCAGCCAGTCCACTTTTGGGAATTTAGCCAAAGGGAATGAAATCAGCATGTGAAAGCTATTTGTGCCCCATGTTTATAGCAGCTAAATTCACAATAGCTGAGATATGGAATTGATCCAGATGTGTATCAATTGATGACTAGACGAAGAAAATGTGGTTTATATATACTATGGAACCTACTCAGCTAGAAAATCAATGAAATTCTGTCTTTTGCAACAAATCATATGCAAATGGAGACCATTACATTCAGTAAACTAAATCATTCCAGAAAGCACAAATATAATATTTTCTCTGATTTATACAGTACAAAAAATATAATGTATATGAGTTAAATTGACATGTTGAGATTTGATTATTGTTTATAGCCCCTGTCTACACTCTTTAGGAACAATGTCTTTTCTATATACCACAAGTTAAGTTATTTATTGAGTGGAGAATTAAACCTGTAATTATAAAGTAAGTTGAAGGTATGTCATTACAAAAATTGAAAGAAAACAAAAAGCAGAAAGGAGAGCCAAGCAAATATTATTTCTTGAAACTGCGTATTTAAAGCATTTTAGTTTAGTGGATAAAGCTGCTACCAATGAATTGATATCTCATATGGTCAGGGGTTCAAATCCTGGCTGCTTCACCTCCAATCCAGTTCCTTGCTAATTACCCGAAAAAAATAAGTGGAAGGTTGCCCCAGTGCTTGGGCCCCTGCCATCCACATGAGTGACCAAGATGAAATTCCTGGCTTCTGGTTTCAGCCTGGCTCCATCTTGGCTGTTGCAGCCATCTGAAAAGTCAGCCAGGAGGAACCTGGTTGAATAATTCTCTTTCTCTATTAATAACTCTTTCAGATAAACAAATTTTTAAACACTGCATACTTGAAGTATATGAAACCTGTTCCCTGCATATAAAGGAAAGGAAAAAAAAGGAGAAATTGTTAAGAGCCATCAGTATCTGCGGTGTAGTGACAGGTGTTTGGCTTACGTTTGACACTTGCATTCGGTATTGAAGATTCTTGCTTGATATCTGTTTCCTGGTGCTGATTCAAATTTCCTGCTAATTCCGATCCTGAGAAGCAGGAGGGATGGATTTAGCAATTGTGGCACTGATATTCATGTGGATGACTTGGATTGAGTTCCTGGCTCCCAAATTTGGTCCTGGCTTAGACTGGCTATAGTGTTTGTGGGATGAACCAGGATATGGAGTGCTTTCTCTCTCTATCTGCTTCCTAAATAAATAAAGAAAAAAACATATACAGGAAATGTTCCATTTCCTTCCCCCAAATTATCCACTTGCTTCTTTTTAAAACCAACTGAAACAATAATTAGCATTTACTTAACAAATTTCGTGCTTCAAGATCATGGTTTATTGATTTAGCCCACAGAATTCCCAGACTTCCTTTCAGGATTGATAAACTTACTCATCCAAGTGTTGGATCCAAGTGTTGGAAATACTTCGAGCAGACAGGTTTGAGAAAATGATTTCTCTGAGGGTTTCTGAAGCACAATCCTTATGCCAGTAGTGTCAGCCTCACATGAGGATCTTCTGGAAATGCAGTTTGTCTGGCCCCATTCTGGATCTACTCACAGAGACTCTGGTAATAAATTGTATGAGAACCTTGACAAAAGCCTCACTCCTTTTTGATGCCATTTCCACGCTCATAATGTTGTGAATGTAAGACTTTGAGGAGAGATTCAGAAAGGCTATCAGTTTCAGCGCATTGTGAAGGTCTTCTGGAATCTTTTTGGAGTGCATTGCAAACTAGTTTCTTCCTTTGGTGATTAATTTTTTTTTTTCTTTTGCCACAGGTGTTCATCCAACATGCTCATCTGCATCTCAGCTTGTCCCTCCTTAGGAGCCTCATGGGAAAAAGGACTAACCAAAGAATGGAGTTTGACCACCTGTCTGTCTCTTAGCAATGAGGATCCTATCACTGGTGGTAGTGATCTCCTGGCTAAGGACAATGAAATTGTTAAAATGCTCACGGGTTGGGTAGAGGGGTCGGTGTAACAGTGGAAGGAAATGCACTAGCAGATGAAATGCATCAGATGTTTGAAAATTTTGGGATAGTTAAAGATCATGGAATTACTTAATTATTGATAGGGACAAATAATACTTGAGAAAAGTAATGAAAGGCTGAATAGTTTTTCAGCAACTGACAAATAGTGACGAAAGCCTGACCTCCTCCTTGGTAACGTAGAAACAGACCCAGATCTCTGGGAACTGGTAGCAAACCATCCTGAGTAGGCCTTGGATTTATTTTTTTAAGTAGCCAAGTCCTTAAGAGGGTTGAATTCTTTTTCAAAACAACTACTATGTCAAGATTAGCACTTTAATTGACAAATAATGACGTCCTGAGGTGTAAGATGCAATGAAAAATCTGAAATCATGAATTTCCAAGAAACTCTCTGGGCTTACAAATGTTCTCTTCCCACTCTTTCCAAGGCTGGCCCTGCCCGATGGCTTGAAGGTAACATAAAGGCCGAGGTATTGTGAAAAACTCATGCTATGTGAATATTGATCATGGTCTCCAGAACAATACTTGTGGATAATATCACAACATAACCTGGCTGGGACCGTGTTAGACCTTATAAGGAAGCAAAAGACACTAAGAGTAAGTAAGGCTTAGCAGGATCAGAAAAAAAAGGAAATTGGACATGAATACGGCTGGTGTTAGATAAAAATGGAGGTTATGACTATGTGCCAGTATGAAATGGTTCTATTTGGTAGATGCCTGGCCATAGTAGTGTTTAATTATTTAAATTGATGTGTTTTAAAGAAAAAATGACAGAAAGACATGGGTGGGGCTGTGCCAGGGGTCTCCTCCACAGATTACTCTAGTACCCCGTTGCCAGAGGGAGTGAGCCTGCTGCCCACCATCCAGTCTCAGGGATTCCATCCAAGCACATTCTTAACATAGGGCAGCAGATAGCCTCAGGCCAGGAATTCCAGGAATCCCAAGTGGGGAGAATAGGAGCCAGTTGTCATCAGCACCACTGTGGAAGCCACCTCCCACAGGCCAGGGCAGGTGAACCAAATGGCCTTGGCCAATCAGTCTTTCTATGAAACAACTTGACCCCTGCCCTGGTTCATGCCTAGGGCTCTGTCCTTGGCCGCCATCTTACTTGCTGTGTGTAACCCAGTGACCTTGACTGTTAGTGGCCATCTTGTTGACTTAGTGACCTCTTCTTCATCCCTGAGCCCCACAGGGTTGGGTCGAGGGTTAGAGAGAGAGAGAGAGAGAGAGAGAGAAAGAGGGAGGTACGGAGGGAGGGAGATGGGGAGAGAGAGAGAGAAAGAGAGAGATTGTACTGAATCACTCCGCAAATAGCTCAGGTAGTGTAGTTCCTGACCTGGGCTGAGCTCCAGATTCTCAGGTTCAGCTTTAAACAGTCTTCCCTGTGTGATAGACCCTATTTCTCTCTCTGTCTCATTTGCTCACTAACAAAAAGTATTGAATATACAAGCAATATTTTATCTTCTACCTTGTTTATGTTAGTTCATGATTGAGGTGCTTTTTTTCTGGAATCTTAGTCGGACTCTAAACTATTTTTAAGTTTTCAATAAAACATGTATTTAAATTCTTTCATTTGCAGACCTATTATTGAAAATCATTGTAGGCAATAAAAACACCTTTTAATAATTCTGCCAAATCATACAGACCCAGTCAAATATTCCCCAAAGTGAGAAACAACAGACAGTAGATGAAAATGAACTACTGATGCGCTTGTAATCCTAACTTAATTTTTTGCACTTGCTCAAATATTAATAACCCAAGATCTGATCTCTTTAAACATGCAGAATCTGTACAAGCTTTTACAAAATAATAATTTAAAAAAGCTAGACAGAGAGTTAGGCCCATATTGTAGGGAGTCATTCCAATATGGAAGCGGAAGAAGCCTGACAGTCCCAACACATCTTAGGTGTGTGATTTCTATTCTTTCTAGAGACTACATCCAGAGTGGGGTCACTGTACAGACACCAGCTCTGTTTCCTATGGATTATTAGTGGTGTGTGTGCTGTTTTGTCACCCTTCCAGACATTAACAGTTGTTGTTTAATCAGTGCATCATAATGATGGTTCTAATTCCACCAATTTAAACAGAATCAAAATATATATCAGTTAAGAGCATGCAGTGTTTTGATCTCATGGTTTTGGGAGAACTGTTAAAGATTTGTAAATAAACTTTGAATCTTTAATTCAAAATCTTTATAGTTTTTTTTTTTTTTTTGCTTTGCTTTTCAAAGTATGAAATAGGAAACAAAAGACTTCTACAACTCCACTTGGTTATTGAAACTTAAGTTGTCATATTAGTAATATTGTAAGTAAGGGTAGGGCTCACTGGATATGATTTTCCTTGTAAATCCTATGATTAGAGTTAACTTTAGCTTGAAATATTTTCCTTCACTGGCATATACCATGTACTTCTTATTTGCACATTAGGGATTATAACTGCCTCATAAACATGAGGGGAACAGATGTGTGCCAAATAGTAAAAATATCACTTGGTACATTGTAAGAACTAGAAAATATTGGCTATTGTTATTTTGTCAAGTATTATTATTTTGTCAAATATTGTTATTTTGACAAATGGAAAGCTACAGTATTTTCAGTAGCATAATTTTGATAAAAATAAGCTTTTATGGTCCCAGAAATTAACTGATTTTTATAACATGAAATCTATGGGAAAATGCCTCCTTAGTCCTAAGCAACCACTGTAGAACGGGTTATATATGTATGTACTTGTTAGCTAGGGACAGTCTGTAATGAATGCCAAAGGGGTTGATCAACTCTGATGTTTTCTCTAGCAGGCTTATCCTTATAATGTGGTTCAGATGACAAGATGCCACTTTGTTACTTATTCATGAGAGCAGTGCAAAATTTTGTGAGAAAAGTCTGAATAGACAGGTATCTAGGAGAACAGAGCTTTGCTTCCAGACCAGGTTAAAATTTTGTCTGTTCCTCATATCAATGGAAAGTTACTAATGGTGTTAAGCAGAATATGACTCGGAATGGATTCTCTACGTAGGATGACGACTGTGAATGTGAGTCTGAGAAAGACCAATGGTGGTTATTACAATGAACTTGCAAAGGATGATTTAGATTTTTTTTAAATTTTTAAATTTCAAAAACTTAAAATTCTTAATTTTTTATTTAAAAATTTTAAAATTAAAATTTAAAATAGTGTAGTGGAAAGAGAGAGTAGGAGAAAAACCATGAGGATTTTTTCGATAAACTGAGTTCAAACTCAAGGTATTGCTCTGTCATCTCTAGCTCCGTTTCCGTGTTTGCACGTGGGGGAAATGCCAGGCGCCACACGTTAGCTAGGAAGGTTAAAGGAAATATGGACACAAGCAGGCAGCAAGATCACACAGCTAGAAAACCACACTTTCAAGACCAGCCTAAGTTGTCTCATGCTCACAGCTTCTTCTCCCTGTGTGGGCCACTGTGAGAATTAAACAAGAAGATGCATGTAAAAGGCTTAGAGCCACCCTTGGCAGAGTGTAAGTTCTCAATAAATGTTGCCAATTGTTGTGGTTGTTACACAGAAAAATCTGTGTACATCTTAAAGCACCATGACAATGAAGTTATAACATGATCCATCCAGCAGTCACATGTCTGGGTGCCAGTCACACTTCTAACAGGATAGTTTTGAAGTTCAGTTTACAATTATTTGAGCACAGTTTTAAAGAACAAGGACCACAAGGGGTCTTTTTGCATTACAAGGGATTTTCCTCTGCAGATTGCTGTTGGATTCTCTCCCTTGCTGGCAGCCCTGGCTGTTTTGACAAAAGCAGCCAAGAATCATGACCTTGAGGCTCAACTTACCTTAGCAAACTGTGGATATCTGTTTCCTGTGACCTGAAAAGGAGTCCTCACTTTCACACCACTGGCACAGCCTTATTTCCCCAAGAGCAATGAAATGGATTTTAAAACTGTTAACTCACTGCTTAGCAATGTTCCTAAATGTTAACAGAGCTCTTATGCCTCTGAGAATTGAGCACTGACCAAATTTTAGTGTTGTTCTGGGACATATTTAAATGGTTTAGACCATGCTTTGACACTCAACTTTACCTCTCTTGACCTCATTAATAATCATAGTAATAAGCAAAACAAATGAATTTGGGAACTCAGTATCAGTTGGATCCCAGAGAGAGATTATGGGGCTCTTCTTCTGCTTGCCACATACACCTGGGGATATGTGAATTCCTGAACTGTGAAAACCTTCCATGCTAGAATCAGGAAGGGCGGACGATATGGAGAACTTGCTGGCTATTTGTTCACACATTTTAAATGAGTCTTCTCTTTCTGAGAGTGCTTAATTGGGTCAAAACATGGAGCGAACTAATGAACATTGAACTTGGCTACCAGTAAATCAAGTTACCTTAACAGCTATTCTGCAGCATATATGCTCTTGCAAAATATACATACCAAAACAGATACCTGGGGCTGATTCATCACAAATTTGGAAGAAAGGTAAAAGGCCCTACAATTCTGTTTCCAGAGGAGAGAGTTAAGCCATTTGCCTCTGCAGTAAGTTCACAATGCCAAATACCAGAGGAAGCCTCATGTGCTTGAAAATCATGTATTGTGCCAGGGAGGTTCAGATGACAGTAAAACTTGGAATCAAGTGGTAAACTTTATGTCCACAAAAAATGATCCATAAAGTGAGTCAGCTATAATATATCATAAGCTATGCTGTTAAAGAAACTACTGGGAAATAGATCAAGCTACATTTTCACAGAATATCTGCTTCAGAAATGGTGACCGTTACACCTCTGTCACTTTATCCAAGTGTCCTTTCCATCATGAACCTGCCATATACCTTATTAAGTCATCAAGGAAATGGTCTCTGCATCTGTTTACATTTCTTTCATTCCCAGTAGTTTCCAATATTACTATGTTTATTAATTAAAGCAAAATGCAAATTCTAACATGCTTCAGAAAAACACAGGCTTGATGAAAATGAGAAAGAAAAGTGTAGCCTACTCCTATTGTTCAAATAGATACACAGAGAGCAATTAGCAGGGATAGTAAAATCCCAGTCAAATGTGGCATTTCTTGGTGATCCAGAGGGGGGTTTTCTATTTATGACTTGGGCATACTCATTCATTAAATATAAAGCTGAACCTGTCATTCCAAATGTATTGTAGTTGAGCTTCAGCACAGTCTTGCAAAGTATTCCCTGAACTGACCTTGTTAGTAAAGGGGAAAAAAAAGAGAGAGAGAAAAGAAAGAAAGAAAAGAACGGATTGTGGTGCCAAGGACGGCAAGGAAATCTTTTTTCTTTTTAAATCAGTGTGAGGCTCACATCTTTGAACTTAAAATGTGTGTGACAAATGAAGGAAGCTAAGTGTTAGATATTGCTGTGTTCATTGTCGAGCCAACCCAGGAAAGCTAAAATAGAGTTAAGCTAATAATCTTTTGTACTCTTGGCTCCCTCAGCTATAACATGTCCATAACTGTGTCTCCTGTGGGGCTCAATTGTACTTGTTGATTTCTTTTCTTCTTTCAACACAGCATGACTTTTCAATTGTTTCATTTGTGTTCTGTTGTATAATCAGAATTTGAAAGAAATAATGAGCATATTTAGATTTTAAATATACTTTTACTGAAAAAATGATATCTCCACATAATGACAAGCACCTAATTCTGTGTTTTATATCCCCAATTATATGTATTTACTTGATCTACAGCTTCCACATGAAAAGTCTCAGCTATACTAACTCCAACATAGTGTGATCATCTACTAGAGGAAGACTTATTAAGACTTAAAAAGCTTAGTAATTTTATATTCCTGCATTTAAAGTAAAGAGGATGGAATTACAGGATTAAAGAGTGTAAGGAACCATAAAGAACATCCATCCCACAGCATTTTGCAGAAGGAAGAAAATTTCAATTAGGTCAAAGAGGCAGCTTTAAATATAATAAACGGTATAGGGCTCTTGTTTAGATTATTTGATAGGGATGAGAGAGAGAGAAAATTCTATCGTCTCAATCCTCTACCTACAATATCTTGACCTTGGTCAGACCAGAATCAGGAGCCTAGAAATCAATCTGATGTCCCATATGAACAGCTGAAACACAATCATGTGGGCCATCATCTTTTGCCTCCCATGGTTCACATTACCAGGAAAATGGATTGTGAACAGAATAGTGAACACAGTCACTCTGTCAGAATGCTCTAGGAGGAGGAAGATGTTAACAAGAATGGAGCATGGACCAGAAGACAGTACTGATTCTGACTGTCCTGGGAAACTGGTATTACAGCCCCTACTCTCAGACATGACCTCAGAGAAGTCCAGGGTATAAGCCAAGAAGAATAGTGTGAAAAGTGTCAGTGTCAGAATTTAAAGCCAGGTGCATTTAACTTCAAAGCCCTGACTAGTTTCACGGCATTCATTCCCTCCCAGAACTGTTCAAATTAACATACACTGGTTAACCTATTTCAATAGAGGTGTAAGTATTAATAGTTGTGATTATAGTAATCACTGACAACTCCTTTTGTGTTTGAAGACATACTATATTGACTCTGCTCTGTAGCTCATCTTAGAAGTACAGAACTAGTCAGAAGGTACATCTTTAATTACAAAACAAAATAGTAAACCAAATGATCAAGGCCACACAGCAAGAAGCATTTTATTGTTACATTTTTTTGGAAAACGGGTTTTCTTATCAGTGTTTTTTTTTTAACTTATCAGTGTTTTCAAAACTTGGTGTTCAAAGAGTCTAGAATATGAATATATAGCTATAGATTGACCATTGCAACAAGATCCAAAATAATTGCCTGCAACCACCTCAGCTGAGTAATTCAGGACTCACATGTATGTTGAGCTGAAACACAAGGAAAACAGGATTGCATATCTCTTGCTCTCCATCCCTGAACATTTGGCTTTCATGTCTGTCTGTGATAGTTGCTCTAGCAAAGGAGTTGTCCTTTGCTCACAGTTGCCTTCCAAATGCAAACGAGGGAAAGTGAAATTAAGGCTGACTTCTTCAAAGATGCTCCTAAGGATGCTAACATACTAATATAAGCAAAACTGGGAAATGTACTCAGTTAAAATCCTGATACTAGGACAGAAAAGAAGACCAGCAATAGAAATAAGTATTATGGTGGTTCAACCCACTATTCAAGCTGTAGATCCTAAAGGTGCAATTTGAAAGTTACACTGTCACAAGCTATCTCAAGTTGTAAACATTTTGCAAATTTTAAAAGACATACTTATTTACTACTAAGCAGAACATGCCCCAGAAGCCCATTCAGAGAGGAGAGAAACATGATAATGACAAGATAGAGCTGATGCAGTCAGATGACTCTGCTGGGTTCTTGCAAAAGAGCCCTGACATCAGCTTCCACGTTCATGTCTCTGAAAACTGTAGCAACCAACATAATACAAAGAGCTCCCAATTCATAAGACTGACATTTACTTTTTGAAATTATGAAATGATAATTTGAAAAATGAATGTGCATTGTAATTTTTATTTCCATATAGCTTATAAGTATATGCAATGTTTGTGTTATTCAATGCTTAAGGTTTACATAATGTCCTATTTGCTCTATACATTTTTGAACAATTTAAAGTGGCCAATGTTATATAATATTTTCAATATTTGATTTCCCTGATGTATTCTTGTTCAATTCCAATGTTTTTACAAGCACCGGCTTTTTAACTTAACTCTGATAATGAGTGATGAGCATAAAAGACAAAATTGCAGGGGATGAAGCTACTTGACACATGTTCTTAAGTAGAAGCAGTAGAGGGGTGGGTGTTTTGGCTTTTCTATAGCATTGCTGGTGAGGGAACTTGCACCCCATGTTGGACTAGTTGGGTTTGATTCCCAGTGCAATTCCTGACTCCAGTTTCCTGTTAATGCAGATGCTGGGATCAAGTCTGATGGTTCAAATGCTTATATTTCTGCCTGAATTGAGTTCCCAGCTCTTAGCCTTGGTCCCCATTTATTTTAAAATGTTGAAGCGATTCAGGAGTGAACAATAAGATGGGAGCTGCCTGTCTGTCTCCCTTTGTCTCTCTCTCTCTTTCACTGTGTCTGTTTTGTATTTTCTCTCTCAAATAAATGTATTAAAAGTTAAAAATTAAAGATCACATTTTAAAAGTCTGCCTCCAAGACGTATATTTCTTTAGGAAATGCCCAAATCTAGACATATCTCCTATTAGTTATGCCAGGAAGTAAGGCTCTTGAAAGTCATTACACTATGCTATAAGAAGTGAAAAGATATTGAGGTTATGGCTCCAAGTATGAGAGCCATAACCTTTCCTTTCTATCTTGTAACCCATTTTAGTCACAAACCCTTTTCCTTCCCTCAAACCTTGCAACATAGTGTGGCCACAAATTAATTTAATCAGTGCTGGCAAAAGGTGACAATTTTTGCCAGGTCTTTGGACTTCTCTTTTCTTATAAACATTATTAATTGATTGCAAAAGAACATGAGTCCAAGTCTTAAATGGAAATAGTATCTGAAAAAGAATGTATTATGTTTATAACTATGCCAGTTGGTTTTCCACTGGGTGTCATTATATTTTTATTTTCAATTCCAGATCAACAAAATCTGAGGATGCTTATGTGATTCAAAAATTCATTTTGGAGATGCAGACTAAATGGAGAGACAAATTTCATTTGTTAAATACTTCCAAAACAGTCGAGGGAAATCTTAATTTCCACTTTCTCTGTGTATTCTTCAAGAACCGAGTGATTCTGAAATGACAAATGGTCAAGTTAACTGTAACTTTTTTTGGTAAAATTATACTGTTTAAAGCTAATTTATCAGCACTATTATAATAAAATTAATTCATTACAGGTATTTTTACATTTAGCAAAGTCAATCATTTTTAGTCACAATTTGCAAGAGCAATCACATGCTACTGTTGTATGTTACAAGACGGTTGACTGGTGTTGCTCTTCTCTGGGTTACTGCATTATCACACACCACAACACATAGTTAGCTGCCAGAAGTGTGGAGATCTCTTCTTACTATTGTTTCTTATGGTGTGTTGGAAAAAAGAGCCAGAGATCCACATGAACTGGCTCTTCTTTCTCACTGCAGTGCCTGCAAGGTTGGGCACCTGGTATATTGTGTTGCCATTTTTTCATCTGAAGTCAGGTTCACATGGATCACCCATCCATTCTCCAGTATTGGATTATACACCTATGCCATTACCTAATTGTCTGTGTCTCTGTGGAAAACAAAACCCACAAGTTCAGGAACTAGACATTTTACTGGGTTTTACATAAATCAAACACATGAGACATAACTGGGAAATGAGAGTGAGTAAAGCACTGTAAGTCATGATAGATATGTGCCACATCAAGCATATTTTAGGAAACAACTGAGGTGTCTTTTCCCTGACATCTCAAAATTTGCCTTTTAAGAAGATTGATTATTCTAAATCTAATGTCCATGTGATGTTCCTTCTTGGTTGCACACACAAAGGATGCACAAATGACAAAACATTTAGCATATTTAGTAAAACCTGATCTCTCAGAAGCTTAAGCTTTTCTGTTTGGCCTTGGTCATGCTGTCCTAGCCTCTGGGGTTTGTGTTATTCCAACTCAGGAACTTCTCAGCACCAAACAAATCTTTTAGTACCTCAGTCTTAAACATTCTCACATCCAGGCCTCGAATTCAGTGTCTTATCATTGGGCAATGGGCAGAGGTATAATTTGTAGTTTTTGAACCTATGGTTATGTGACATCCTTGATGTCTTTTTTCCCTTAAAACAAATATTTTATGTGTAGTCCATGTCTTCCCAAGAGGAACTCAAAATGATCATAAAGTCTTGAATTCACCCATTTTTCTCATGAAATATTTTTCCTGTACATTCATTTCTATGAAAAGAATGTAAAAAATGTTAGTTTATCACATCATAACATTTTTTGAGGAGTACCAGGAAAAAATATATTTATAGTCTTAATACAAAGAATGGTTGCTTTTCTATGCATTTAGGTTGCTTTTAGTGTCTAAGATGATACAAAAGAGCTTAGAAGACCTTTCCCTTTTTAATGAAAAATAACTGGTACATGAACAGTGTGATACGTATTTTAGGCTTCATTTTTAACACTACTGCTTCTACTCCTTTTTCAGGATATAGTCAATTTTTAAATTTGCTAATTAATAAACATAAAAGACAGAGTTTTTTTAAAATTCACTTTCAAAAACCACAAATGGCCCTGAATCAGTGGCCAGAATCAACAGCCTAAAACCCAATCCAGTTGTTCTACGTGGGTAGAAAAAAACCCAATTACTTTAGCCATTATCATCACTTGCCACTGGAAAGTTTGATCACAAACAGAGCCAGGTATTAAGTTTAGGTACTCTAGTATGAGATAAGGGCATCTTTTTAAAAAAAATGTATGTATTTTTACTCCAAAGGCATATTTACATAGCGAGATGGATAGATAGATACATAGAGATCTTCAGTTCACTAATTCACCTTCCAGATGAACCCAGCGGCCAGAGTCGGGCTACACTGAAGCCAGGAGCCTGGAGCATCTTCTGGATCTCTCATGTAGTTTCACAGGCCCAAGCACTTGTGCCATTCTCTGGAGCTTTCCTAGGCACATTAAAAAGGATCTGGATCAGAAATGGATCAGCCAGGGCTGAAACAGGCTTCCCTATGGGATGCTGGCACCATAGGTGGAGGCTTAAATTACTACACAACAGCTCTAGCCCCAAGATGTGGGCATCTTAATGTGTAACTTAGTTGCTAGCCCAAATAACTGCTTCTTAATAGCCTAAAATCCCCTAGGGAATATATTGGTGTGTTACAAACCATAAACATTTTAAAATGAGTAAGAAAGGAACCCAGGAAATGCAGCAATTAAATCTCTAGGAAATCATTCATACTACTGCTTCTAATAATAATGCTGGCACCAAGTCTGAAAAAAATTTTTTTTTCTGTTATTTCTAGGTATTTATTATGAAAAGTTTAACATCACCTTTTAGAAAAATATATAGCACATAGAAACCATACAAAATGGTTAAGCTCAAAAAGTTTCATGAAGTATCACATTTCAAATTGAAAATTAACCTGCTAAAAATTTATCATTAAATCTAAAACTCTTAGAACAGTGTACGCACAGTGTACTCACTATTTGGTTGAATGAAGGAAAGTATGCACATTTGAATATTTGAAAAGCCATATTGGAGGAGGGCAGGTGAGTTCATCCTTGGGGTTGAGAGGGACGGACCTACTGGCAGCTTGGAGACTGCTGGAGGCATCTGAGCCAGTAGGACTCGATACTTTGTGCCCTAGCCCTAGCTACTGCTGCCAAACAGTGGGTGAATTCAGGGTTTGTGGGCAGTCACAACAACCAGTGCAAGGCTTTGCCTGATGGCTGCCCAGCAGTGAGCTCTGGGATCTTGAGGGTTTGAAATTATTGCCTAAGGGCATCCATGGATAAAGCTACTGTATGTATACATCAGGAATGAATCCTGAGGGACTCCCAATGATAGGACCACTGTACTTGCAGGTAAGTGAGAGGACTGATAACTGCTGATTTGGAGGGGAGAAACCTGAAGATCTGTATGAGTCAGACTGATACACCAGCCTACATGCTAACCACCACACACCAGTCCACATGAAAGCTAGGCCTGGGGCCTGTCTAGCAGGGTTAGATTCCATTACCAGACTGAATGTGGGAACAGGAGACAGGTCATACTAGGCAGGGTCATGTTACCAACCAGCACATGAGAGACCAAGTTCAGGGGTGCATTCTGTGGGGGATGTGTGGGCCCAACCTTTTGAAAATACAAGTCCTGTTGGTTAGTTCAACAGTTGGGGTGATGGTGGACTAAGTTAGGTCTGACCATGGAACTTGCCACATTAACAGGTACAGGGACTGAGAATAGGCTGGGCAGGTCTAGACTGCAGCACCCTCATGGGCATCCTAAAACAGGGTGCAGGGCAGGCAGGACCACATTCACCATCTCATACAAGGCCAAGATGGAGGGCAGGCTATGCTGGGGAAGGGCCTAGCACCCATGGCATGAATGAGATCGAGGTCTTGAAGTAGGCTGAGTGGGTGAAGGTGGGAAATTCCCCTAGTGGGTCACAGCTCCCTCTTGTTGAGCAAGTGGTTCAGGCCCGGGGGTCAGGCAAGTTGGGCAAGGTAGCTCGAACCGATGGCAAAGGAGTGAGTTGGTTTTGGAAGAGGGCAGGCTGGGCAGAGCCGAGCAAACCTTAGCTCACAAGCAAGTGCAGAAACCAGGTTGGAGCACAGGTCATGCCAGGCTGGGCTGTCCCAAATACTGGTTTGCATGTGCCAGTTATGGAAGCAGACTGAGCAGGGCCAGGTTGCAGCACCCACCAACAAGAGATGGGATTAGGGGCAGGCTGGGTCAGGCTAGGCTACAGCATCCAAAGGTAAGGCCAAGACAGGTAAGACTATAACAAGTTGAGTCAGAGCAATACTGGCACTTGTAAGATCTGTGGCTGGGAACAGGCCTGGTTGAGGAGGAAAGGAGATACCCTGGCTGGGTTGTGGTCCCCATTCGTGAGTGTAAAGTCCAGAGTGGGTGCTGCAATCTGGTCTAGACATTGCTGTAGTGTTCCACAGCACAACTGTGGACTTGGTCTGGGGGGTGCTGGACTGGGCTAGACTCCAGCACCATTTGGTATTCATGAGAACCAAGGTAGCTATGGGACAGGCTGGGCTAGGTCTCTGCCCATGAGGAACCACAAATGAGCTGTGTCTGGGTGTGGATCAGGCTTGACTGGGCTGTTACACCTAACAGCAAAAACTGGATTGGGTGAAGGCCAGTCAGCAAAGGCTACTCAATGATCCTGCAAGGACAGGGTGTGGACTAAGTAGGGCTGACCCATGGACCCACCTAAGAGTGTGATGTGTGCATTGGGAAAGATTCTGATGGAGAAGCATGGGGAACTTCTCTTTCAGGACACAGACCCTACAGGTGAGTGAAAGAACCATGATAGGGAGCAGACAAGACCAGGCCTGGTAATGATACCCACTGGCATACATTTGGCACAGGTCAAGGGTGAACCAGTCTGGGCCAGTACATATAACTCATGGGTGAATCTGAGCACCAGAATGGAGTGTGGGTCAGTCCAGGTTGGGTCTCAACACAAGCCAGTCCACTTGAGGGCCAGGACCAAGTGCTGGCTGGGCTAGCTAGGCTGTAATCTCCAGTAGTGTGAGCTGGAATTTGGGGTGGGCTGGGTCTGGCCAGGCAACAGCATCCACTGGCAAATGCAGGCCATGTCAGACTGGGTTGTAGTAACCAATCAGCATATGTGAGACCAAGTAGGGTGGGGATGAAGCCAGTAGAGGGGCTATTAGGAGCTCCCCTGTTAGACCACCACTCCTACTGGAGAGCATGAGAGCTAGCATGGGGGCAGACCAGGCTGGTCAGGGCTACAACACTGGTTGGTCTCATGTGAGCTGGATTAGGGAAATGCCAGGCTGGGTTGACTGTTCTTTCTGGTGCTTGTATAAGTCAGAGTGGGTGTGGGTAGGTTGAGTTTTGCCACAGCATCACCTGGCAGATTCTGGCACAGGGGACAATTCTGTCAAGGTAAGCTGCAGAACCACTTGGAGAGTGCAAGATCTGGGAGTGGGAGTGGGTCCAGTAGGGAAACAGTGGGTAGCTCCCTCTTGGGTTGCCATTCTGACTGTGATCATGAGAACCAGGATTGGGGCAGGCATGGCTAGACAGAAAAGCACCCACCAGCATGTGTGTGTGCTGGATAGCAGAGTTGCCTGTGTTGAACTAGGTTTCAATGTGCACTGACATGTATGAGAGCTGAATGGGATGTGGAACAGACTGTACCAGTCTGCTGTGCATACTGGCAAGCATGGGAACCAGAGCAGCGTGCAAGCCTGGAGTGGGTTATTGTGGGTCGCTCCAACTAGGCTGCCGCTGCCACTGGTGTATGTGAGGGCCAAGTGTGTGGTGGGCAGAATCAGGCTGGACTGCAACACCCATTGGTTCATGTAGAAGACAGGACTGGAAACAGAACTGACCCAGCAATTGCAACCACTAGCATATGCGACAGACTGTATCAGATCCTGCATTGCAGGCACACATAACAGTCAGGTCTGTGATCACTTCAGAAAAAGTTTCTTTGGGGATTCCTGCAACTGAATAATTGGATTCAGTACCCCAACTATGGAGAGAAATGCAGGTTCCATGGTCTGACTGTGGAGTGCATGTATCAGCTGGGCCTCTTCAGTGGCTTAGACAGAGCAGTGGACAGCATATCCAGGTGCACATGGCAGATATGGCAGTACATTGGAGTCTGAAGAGGACACCTGCTACCACAGTAGAAGATGGAGGTCAGAACAAATTGGTCAACTACCCAAACCATGTGTTGGCAGTGAATATCCGGGCAAATGGAGGCTGTAAGGTGGACTATGTCAACCAGTGGATTCTGGAGAGATTTCATCATGCTTGGAGTGGCAAGATTGGCAATAATTCAGAACTGTTGAACTATTGAACTCTCGAGCAGGACCCTCAGAATATGCGCCACATTGGGGACCCTGGGATGGCGTTGAGTGGCTGTCCTCCAACTCAGGATACAGAGGTGTTTCAGAGGCTGGGTGTGGTTTCTCTCCTTACTTTCCCCTTTCCCCCAGATACAGGAAAGAAAAAGAATGTGGAAATGGTGATCTCACCCACCTTCTTCTAGACCTTGATCCTAATCACCCTAATCAACTATGTAAAAATCATCAAAAATAAAACGAAAAGAATAAAAACATAAGAATATTTTCATTCTTATCTGATTTAAAATGATGGCCAAGTTTAAAATTATTTTTCCATAAAATCTGTCAGAACTCTCTCACATATCTATTTCTTTTTCTCTGCTATTTTAAGAACTGTTTACATGAAACTCATTGTCTACCTGGCTTTTACAGTATCTATTGTTCTCTTTGCTTCTAGAATCTCCCTTCTCTGATTGATTTTGGACATTATTTTCAACTAAATTTATATTTAGAAACCCACATCATCTTATTCATGAGTCTTCCCTGCTCTGAACGTTAATTGTTCCATATTATCTCCTGGATACATTTCAAGCTCTTCACTGGGGAGTTGAGGGAACATTGACTTTGGGGCTTATCTGGTTTTCCAAATATACATACACTGATCTCTAACATGAGACTTTGATTTTTTTTAATTTTATTTTTGATGATGTTTACATAGTTGATTAGGGTGGGAAGTGTTCAGGATCAGGGGAAAATGGGTGAGAACTGTGTTTCCAGATTCTTTTTCCTTCTTTCTGTATTTGGGTGAAAGGGAGAGACAAGGGGAGAAGCCACACTCAGTCATACCCTGCCTCAGCACCCAGGGATGGAGAATGGCCTGTCACATTTCACTGGGGTAGTTGATCAATTTGTTTCGCCCACCCTTCTTCCTCTGCCATGGAACCAGGTGTCCCTCTGTAGGCTCCAATGTTCTGATCTATCCTTCATTTGCCTCTGGGTATGCCACGTACTGCTCTATCAAAATCACTGAGGAAGTCCAGTTTTGACAAATGCCCTCCATTGGCAGACCACAGGTTCTGCCACTCTCCCCAGAGTTAGAGTTCTGAGTCCAGTGGCTTAGTTGCGGGGACTCTGCAAGAAATCTCATCCGAGATGATCTCAGATCTATCTCTTGAGTGTATGCCCACGTGTACAGGATCCAGTTGATCTGTCACCCACATCAGCCTATATCCACACTGGTAATTGTAATTTCTAGGTCATATCACCACTCCATTTCTTATGCAAACCGTAGCCAAGCCCAACCCTGCCCTCCACAAAGCCCTCACGTACACCATTGGAAGCTGCAGCCCCGTTAGAGAGATCCCCAATAATCCTCACTGGACTGACACAGAAATCCAGCCCTGATTTCTGTGTCTGCCAGCATGTGCAATGGACTGGTCCAGTCTGTCCCACCTCCCATTCAGTTCTCACACACATAATTGGGCTTAGAAGCCTAATTCATCCCAACCAACTCCACCCTCCAGCCAACGCTCATGCCAGCAGGTGCCGTTGCCTGTCTAGCCAGGTCTATACCCTCTTCTGGCTCCCATGCTTGCCAGTGTGAGTTGCAGCCCATCAGAGAGGTGTCCACAGCTTCCCTACTTTGGCCACTCCAACAGCTGGATCTTGCACTCTCCAAGTGGTTATGCAGTGTAGCTCTATAGGACCTGCCCTCATCTCAGCACTTGCTAGTTGATGCTGTGGCAAAGTCCATCCAGCTTACCCTTACTCTGGCTCATGCTTGCACCAGTGGATACAATCAGCCCAGGATAGTTCTCCCCCAGTCCAGTGCACATGCAGTCCAACAGCTGTTGTAGCTTTGCCCAGCCTGATCTGCCCCCAGTCCCAGCTCTCATGCTAACCAGCAGGAGTAGGGGCCCAGCAGGAGAGTCCCTACAGCTACCCTATTGAGCTCACCTCCTAACCCACCACCAAGTTTTGCTTGTGCTGGTGGACACTGAACCCCAGTTTGGCATGGCCCATCTCACCTCAACGTTTGCTAGCGGATACTGTAGCCTGGCCCAGCCCAATCTGTCCCCAGTTCCAGCTCATACTGGAGGGTGCTACTGCCTAATCAGGCCCAGCCCTAAGGTTTACTGGCTGGTGATGTGGCTCAACCTGGACTGTCCTGCACTCTGTCCTAGTTCTCAGATTTACCAGTGGGTGTTATGAACTGGCTAAGCCTGGTCCAGCTCAGACCTGAGCCACACTTATGCCACTGGATACTGTAACCTGGCCTAGTCTGAGTTGCTCTTTGCCCTGGTTCTTGAGCTCACCTGCAGGGACTGCACCCTGAAAAGTGTTCCTCAAGATCCTCTATCAGACCTCCTCCCAGTGGCAGCTCTTGGGCACACCAGTGGGTCCTTGGCCCAAGCTGACTTGGTCTACCTCCTGTCATGGCAGGAACAGTGTCCTTGCCCAACTGGTTCACACCCAAACCACTTCTTGCTTTTGGGAATTATAGCCCAGCCACACCTGGTCTATACCTAGATATCACTCTCGTGGCTCAGTGGAAGTTGAGGCCTAGCCCAGCCCATCCTATACCCATCCTGGCTCTCATAAGCACCAGTGTGTGCTAGAGTCTAAGCCAGGCTGGCACATTCATACCAAGGGACACTGAAGTCATGCCTAGTCCAGATCGCCATGTGCATCTCAGCCACCAGTGGGAACTCTGCACACCAGTGGAAATCACGCTTACTAGTGGGAACCACAACCCAGTGGAGGCATCTCCTTAGCTCCCTGACTGGACCTGTTCCCAGTCACAGCCTTATGTGTACCAATGGCTTCTCTGACCCAGCTCAGAATAGCCCATTCTTCGTCTCAGCCTTTGCCATTGGATGCAGCCTGGCCTGACCAGACCCACCCCCAGTCCCAACTCTCACTGCCAGGTGCTGCAGCTGAATCCTACTCAATCTGTTCCCATCCTTAACTCATGCATATTGGTAGGTGTGATACCCCATCCCTGCATGACCCGTACTCCAACCTGGCTCCTGCATTTGCCAGTAGGTTAAGGTTGGTTTGGCCCTGCCCAGTCCGGCCCCCTCCAGAACCAACCCACACTCTCGCCGACTGGTGAGCTACCCTGCTCAGCTTTACCAACACCCAGGCCTGGATAGCATGTTGACTAGTGGGAGCTATGCCCACCAGCTGAGTTTTCCAAGTTCCCCTACCGACCCACTCCCAATTCTCTGGGATATGAAAAGAGTGAGTGAAGGACTGTAATTTCAGAAGTCAGACTAACAGAAAAATTCAGTGAAAAAGCAAAACAAAGCAGTGATAGCTTGAAAGGACAAGACAGAGCTTAGAAATGCCACTCGCCATCAGCTGTAAGGTGCATTCGGTGGCCAGCATGATTCATGGCTCACCACCAACTCACCACCACACTACAAATTAGCGAATACAGCATATCCCGAGAAAGAGCAGGAAGCAAACTGCAGAGCCAGCAGCATTGCCTGGTGTTGAATCTCCCTGAACACACAGACTCCAGGTTAAGAAAGGAGCCAGAATGAGGGAATGGGTTGCCATGGAGGAGGAGCATGTTTAATTCATTCATTCTTCTTTGGGGTGCCTGGGGTGCCAGGAAATTGCCACCATTTTAAATATGGCCTGGGACCTGCTACAGTGAACGCTAGTGTGAGATAAGTTAATATCACAGGCTGCAGCAACTGTGGCACACACCTGACTCTGGGTTCATATAATTAGGTAACTGTGGAAAGGATAAATCCGCGTTGCCCACCAACTTTACACGGAGGTTGGTGGCATGGCAAAAGGTGATGTGTGTTTCTGTAAAGCTGAGAAACCGGGCACAGCATGATGGCCTAATTCTCCAATCAAAAGATACAGGCACGCTGAATGGATTAAAAAGCAAAAAAAAAAAAAATCACTTTGTTGCCTACAAGAAACACACTTTACCAAACAAGGTACAGCAAACTGACACCAAGTGGTAGAAAAAGCTAATCCATGTCAATGACCAGAAAAATAAAGAGGTGTAGCATTTCCAATATCAGACAAAATATACTTTAACATGAAAACCATTAAAAAGATAAACAAGGACATTATATAATGATCAAGGGATCAATTAAACAAGAATTGAATATAGTAAATGTTTATGTACCGGACACATGACTGTTTAAAACAGTTGTTAATGGATTTAAAGGGAAATATAGACAATAATGATAATGAACTTTAATATTCTCGTTTCACCAATGGACACAGAAAAATCACCAATAATAATAAAAATAGCAACTAAAAACAAAGCAGAACTAATTACTACTATAGACCAAATGAACCTGATTAATATTTACAAAACATTTAACCCTACAGTTGCAGAATGCATTCTTTTTATCAGTGTATGGAACTTACTTTAGGATAGACCACATGCTAAGCCATGAAGCAAGACTCAGAAAATTTAAAACAGTTGAAATTACACCATGTATGCTTTCTGATTAACATGGAATAAAGCTGGAAATCAAGAACTTAAGACACTTTAGAAAATATACAAACATTTGTATACTGAATACAAATCTCTTGAATGAACACTGGGTCAAAGAAGTAATCAAAAGGAAACTAAAAGACTGCTGGAAACACACAAAAAATGTAGCTAATCAGATTCAACAACACACCCAAAAGATCATTCACCCAAACCCTTGGTGTATATCTTTGATGTGCAGGAATGATTCAACATATGCAAATCAAAACCTAATACATCACATGAAGAAGCTGGAGGATAAAAACTACATAATTATCTCAACAGAGACAGAAAATACAACAAACTTTCATAATAAAAAATGTTAAGTAAGCATTGGTGCTATGGCTCAATTGGGTAATCCTCTCCCTACAGTGCCAGCATGCCATATGGGTTCATGTACCTACTAGTGGCCTGGGAAAGCAGCAAAATATGGCTCAAAGCCTTGGGACCCTACACTCACGTGGGAGATCTGGACAGGGTTCCTGGCTCCTGGTTTTGGATAGGCTCTGCTCTGGCCATTGTGGCCTTTTGGGGAGTGAACCAGCAAATGGAAGACCTTTCTCTGTTTATCTCCTTGTCTTTGTAAATCTGCCTTTCAAATAAAAATGAATAAATTAAAAAAATCTTAAGCAAACTGGGTATAAAAGAAACACCACTCAATGTAATCAAGCCAATATGGGAAAAACCCATAACCACTATCATATTGAATAAAAAAGTTGAAGGTATTTCTAATAAAATTCAGAACAAAACAAGAATGCCTACTTTTACCATTGTTATTCAATACACTCCTGGAAAATCTAGTCAGTGCCATTAGGCAAGAGAAAGAAATCAAAGGGATACACATTAGAAAGCAGTAAGTCAAGTTATGCTTGTTTAAAGATGATGTGTCTTCTTTATAGAGGAACCCAGAGTTTGGTAAAGTTGCAGGATTTGAAATTAACAAGCAAAAATCAATATCTGTTGGATACATAAATAACTCTAAGACTGAGAAAGGACTTGTGAGATCATTCTCATTCAAAGCAACTGTAAAGGGCCTGGCATGATGGCCTAGCCGCTAAAGTACTCACCTGGAACGGGCCAGGATCCCATATGGGCACCAGTTTTAATTCCAGTGGCTCTACTTCCCATCCAGCTCCCTGCTTGTGGCCTGGGAAAACAGTCGAGGACGGCCCAAAGCCTTGGGACCCTGCACCTGTGTGGGAGACCTGGAGGAAGTTCCTGGCTCCTGGCTTTGCATCGGTGCAGTGCAGGCCATTGCAATCACTTGGGGAGTGAATCATCAGACAGAAGATCTTCCTCTCTGTTTCTCCTCCTCTCTGTATATCTGACTTTGCAATACAAATAAATAAATCTTAAAAAAACAAAGTAGCTATAAAAATATTTAAATACCTTGGAATAAATTAAACCAAGGATATGAAGAATCTCTATGATGAAATCTCTATGTGAGAGATCTCTACGTTTGGGTCTTTCTTCCTTTGGAACTGCTCCTGTGACCATGGCATGAGATCGCTCTCACTCTCTTAAATAAATGTTGCTTTGTACACTGAAAACAAAAAAAAAAATATTCAACAAAGCAGTGGAAGAAGACACCAAAACATAAAAAAAATTCCATGCTTGTGGATTTGTAGAAAATATCAAAATGTCTGTATGAATGAAAGCAATTTGTAGATTCCATGTAACCCCAATCCAAACACCTGCTACATTCTTCTCTGATCTAAAAAAAAAATGATGCTAAAATTCATGTGGAAGCACAAGAGATCCTGAATAACTAAAGCAATGTTTAACAAGAAAAACAAAGTTGGAGGTATCATAATACCAAATCTTAAGATATACTACTGGACATTTGTAATCTAGACAGCCTGGTGTTGGCACAAAAACAGACATAAAGATCAACGGAACAGAATATAAAATCCCAGAAATGAACCCACACATCTACAGTCAACCAAGTTTTGAGAAGAGAACCAAAATCAATCCAGATAGAAAGGAATCTCTAAAAAATGGTGCTTAGAAAATTGAATTTATGTGTGCAGAAATATGAAACAAAACCCCTACCTTACACCTCATCTAAAAATCAACTCAAATGCACCAAGGCTTTAGATCTACAACCTGATACCATCGGATTATTAGAAGAAGACTCTACAAGATATATACATAGGCAAACACTTTGAAACACAGTCAATCAAAGTAAAAATGCAAAAATGGGATTACTCCAAGCTAAGAAGCTTCCCCACTGTAAAGGAAACCATCAAGAAAGTGAAGCAGCAGACAACATAATGGGAGAAAAATTTGCATACTTTGCAGCTGATAGACAATTCCTATCCAGGATTCAGCTACAACAAAACAGTCCAGTTCATAAATGGGAAAAATATATGAACAGCCATTTTTAAAGCATGAAATTCAAATGGCAAACAGATATATGCAAAAATACTCAGGTCCACTAGCCATCATGCAATTGCAAATAAAAGCATCAATGTTTTTCACTTTACCCCAATTAAAATAGCTATTATCTGAAAGTCAAAAATCAATAATTGCTAGCAAGGATGTGCGGAAAACATACTTGATTCCACTATTGGTGGGAATGTAAAGTAGTGAGGCCAGTACGGAAGGCAGTACCGATATCCCTCAGATGTCTGTGAATAGATCTACCATATCAGCCATCCCACTCCTGGGAATTTACCCAAATGGAATGAAAAGAGAATTATTTGTATTCTCATGTTTATTACAATTCAGTTTGTAGCAATGGAGATATGGAATTAACCCAAATGCTCATCAACAAAGGACTGGATATAGAAAATATGGTGAATACTACTTAGCCATTAAAAAGGACAAATACTTGTCTTTCCAATTAAATGAATGCAATTGGGAACCATTAAGTTTAGTGAAGTAAGCCACTTCCAAAACAACAAAGATATTTTTCTTGATTTATGATACCTAGTAGAGTACCAAAAATGTAATTTATTTGAGCAAGATTGATATTTTGGGACTTGATTAAGGTTTACAGCATTTGTTTGTACTCCTAAGGAATAATTTTTGTTGTTGTTTTTCCTACATGAGGTCTATTGATACTTTCACTTAATGGAGTGTTATGCCTGTGATCATAAGGTGAAACTGTAATATGCTATTATAAAAATTAGGAGGAAAAAAGAAATAAGGAAATAGAAGGGTGAGTTGGGAATGTGGGTAGGAAATACTACCAAACTCCCAAAATTGTTTTGTGAAATATGTGAAATTTGTCCACTTTATATAAATAAAAGGTGCTCATTTCAGCTTTTGCACATATACCATGTAAAATTATTATGAAATCCTGAATTAAAATTAATCCATTTGTCTTTTTTTTTTTAAGATTTATTATTATTGGAAAGCCGGATATACACAGAGGAGGAGAGACAGAGAGGAAGATCTTCCATCCGTTGTTTCACTCCCCAAGTGAACCGCAACGGCTGGTGCGCGCCGATCCGATGCTGGGAACCAGGAACCTCTTCCGGGTCTCCCACACAGGTGCAGGGTCCCAAAGCTTTGGGCCGTCCTCGACTGCTTTCCCAGGCCACAAGCAGGGAGCTGGATGGGAAGTGGGGCTTCTGGGATTAGAACCGGCGCCCATATGGGATCCCGGGGCATTCCAGGTGAGCACTTTAGTGGCTAGGCCACGCCGCTGGGCCCAATCCATTTGTCTTAAGCATGGAAATTACATCTTAAACTTATGAATTTGCCTTCAGAGTCTTTGTTTAGTTTAAGATTTTAATTTATTTATTTCAAAGGCAGAGTAACACAGAGAGAGACATAGAGAGAAAGAGAACTTCTATCCAATGGTCTGCTACCTAGTATGTCAGCCAGGACTAGTTCAAGCTAAAGTCAGGAACTCAGAGCTTCATCTGGTCTCCACCATCAGTGGCAGGGGTCCAAGCACTTGGGCTATATTCTATATTCTGCAGACACATAATCAGGAATCAGGAAGGAAGCAGTGTAGCTGGAGTTTAATTAGTATTTTAGAATACTAGATTTAGAATACTAGAATACTAGAATTTTAGAATCCCAACAGTTGGTTTAACCCACGGCACAATAATATAACACCCATTTCTGAAGTATCTGATATTATAAGCTTACTAATGATTAAGAAGTGCTTGTTTATTAAGTAGATGAATCAAATATTTTAGAATTTGGGCCCGTTGTGGTAGCCTCGCGGCTGGAGTCATCTTGCATGCTCCAGGATTCTATATGGCAGCTGGTTCTAATCCCGGTGGCCTTGCTTCCCATCCAGCTCCCTGTCTGTGGGGTGGGAAAGCAGTCGAGGACAGCTCAAAGTCTTGGGACCCTGCACCCACGTGAGAGACCTGAAGGAGGCTCCAGGTTCCTGGCTTCAGATCTGTGCAGCTCAGCCACTGCAACCGCTTGGGGTGTGAATCATCGGGTGGAAGATTTTCCTCTCTGCTTCTCCTCCTCTCTGTATATCTGCCTTGCCAATAAAAATAAAATAATCTTAAAAATTTTTCAGAATTCATTCAGATATAATAATAATGTGGAAAGTAAATGATAGCACTTGCAAAACATTTTTTATCTCTGTTGATTGATTTTACCAAACACAACATTTATTCCTCACAGCAACCCTATGAGGATACAGTTAGTTATTCCTGTTCTTCTCAGTTTATATTTGAAGAAATAGTCTCACAAAGATTAGGCCAATTTCCTAAGGACATGAAATGTTTAAGCAGTGTATCAAGGAATTATACTCTGGTTTTTGGAGATTTTCCAAAAACACTGCACAGCATTGTACAACAAATTTAACTTGGATGCAAAGAAAATACATTCAGATATTTCATATATATATATATATATACACACATATATTATATATGTATGTATATTATTATTATACACACACACATAGATGCTTATATTTGTAGATTATTTGGTAAGTTTTTAATCTGAAATGTTTTTGGAAATTTTGACCTTTATAGAAATTTGATTACAATGATTTACAGGAACATTTTGCCTAGATATCAATAAAGTGCAATCATCACTGAATGATTTTGAAGAAACTCAACCAGAATAAAATGTTCACAAGCCTTTTTACACCTAACTGCTACATCTTGTGGTAGTGTTCAGAGAAGTGATGTTTATCGGTTGAGTAACACACTTCTAAGAGAGATTATGGTAACTGATAGCTAACACATATGCCCCAGACATTATGCTTCAGTGAGCATAGATATAAATTAACTGTTACATGGCAAATGCTTAAATTTTTTTGTCTTCAAAATATTACTTCAAAATCCTTGGACTTTATTATAGCTAATATTTCAGAGAATCAAACATATATCCCACTTAATTCTAATTTATAGAAATCAACATACAAGTTTTAGAAATCAGATATCCTACTCTACTATCCAAGGATATGAAGGTAAATTTATTTTTGTCATAACATTTATTTAAATTGATCTTAATCTCATAGCAAGATTCAAAATGCAAAATCTAGAGACAGTCTTAGGCTAGCCAATATTAGAGCTTTAATGTGCTCGATAAAAACTGCCTGGCTGGATGCTGATTCAGTCAATGTGATGGGCCTAGGAACCTCATTTTTAGCAAGCCCTCAAAGTCGTTCTGGGATGAAAAGTCTATGAATTCCACATTGACATCTACTGCTTAGATTCACCAAACCCATCTTCCTCATTTTACAGATGTGAGAGCTTAGAGCAGTAAAAGGCATCAAAAAAGTACTTCAGCAAGAGCTTCTGGTCTTAGCTCCTAATCCAATGCTATCTTCATCATCACATTTGACTTCCTGAAAAATTGCCTAGTGGTATCTACATGTATCAAATAGGTCTTAAGGACGCATGGGATAAGTCTTTGTGTTTTTGATTGCTGAAATCCTAGATTATGCTTCTGAATGTTTTACTGAGCCAAGAGCAGCATCAGGATCTCCTTGCTGTCAATCAATCCTTAATACAGCGATACTTGCGACCTCGTAACAATAGCATCTATACCATGATATACAGTAACGGATAGTCTAGCCCTCTGCCTTTATTGCAAACTCAGCCTTTAGACAAGAGGAGATACAGTTTCAGGGTAGTGGTTTAGGAAAGAGATGATTTTCAAAGTCTCGTTTTACTTGGATATCAAGAAAACTGAGGTTAAAAATTCAGAAGGAATATGAAAAAAGGGCAGGTTAAAAAGGATGATTAACTTAATTTTCTCATTGTCTTTTCTTCTCCTGATCTTCTAGCATAAACTACATAAGAGCTGGATTAATCATCTCTATTAAAAAAGAAAAATAAGTAAATCAGAATTCTGCTTTCATTAAAGATGTAGTCAGCTATCCCCAAATCTCCATTTGTATCCTTTCCCTATTATGTACAGTGATTTCTAAATATCTTGAAATTTAGCATCTTTTCTTAAAGATTTTATATATCTATTTGTAAGATAGTTACAGATACAGAGACAGAGAGAGAGAGAGAGAGAGAGAGAGAGAGAGAGAGAGAGAGAGAGAGAATCTTCAGTTCACTGGTTTACTTCCCAAGTGATCACAGTGGCTAGGGTTGGGTCAGGCCACAGTCAGGAGCCGGAGCTTCATCCGGATCTCCTGCATGTGTGACAAGTCTCTAAAAGCTTCAGTCATATTGTGCTGAATAGCCAGGCACACGAGCTGAGAGCTAAGCAGGAAGTGGAGCAACCAGGTTATAAACCAGTGCCCATATGGGATGCTGGCTTCACAGGTGGTGAGTTAAACCATTATGGCGCAATGCTGAACCCTTTAACATTAGTTTTATTGTGCTACTTTCTTCTTCCTTCTTGTTGACAAATAATTTTGGTAGGAGGTGCATCATAGTTTTATTATTTTTGTGATACAATCAAAGTTTTATGTTTGGAAATGTAAGAAGCACTATCACAGTGGTTCCGCTGTATGCTTCATCCAGCTCAGGTGTGAGAGAGAATAAACAGGTCCTGCTCTCTCAGTGATCTCTTCGCTAGGCACAAGGATCAGTGTGCTCTCTTGTCCAAAATTTAAAGCTTACTTGACCCTTTTACATTTTCCATCAGTGGCATTACCCTCTAAGCTTAGTCTCCTACAAGACAGATAAAGCCTGTTTTCACATTCCATGCAATGTGATTTGAAAAGGCGTAGATTTCTGTCATGGCAGGATGTCTGTTTCTAGAAAAAACTTAATTGTTACCTATAGTTACCAATGACTCATCTCTCTAATAGTCATGTGTGGCTTCTACCTGGTAAAATGTTTGAACTTTGGGTTTCCAGTTTCCCGTCTGCGCCAGGCTGTTCTACAGCCATGTCCTCATGCCACCAGTGCTTACTCAGGAAAATCCAAGTAATTTTAATACTGATCTAAGCATTAGGAGAGTCTATCTCCTGCCAAAAGAAGGCTATAATAGATTCAAAAACCAAATGCTGAAGTTTTAAAATTATTTGCTATTTTAGATCATTCTATTCCCTGAGCAGATTACAAAGAACTGAATAAGAATTTCTTTATCTTATTAGGTAGAGACACATAGCATTGGCATTTTAGCACAATAATGATAAATTATCGGTATATTTCATACATCTCTACCTAAATAATACAGGAGATTTTCATCTCCTTGGTTTTCTCTCCTATTGCTCTCAGTTCTTGTTATAGATCTTCAGTGTCAAAATGCTTGTAAGTCTTCATTTAGGTCAATCCACAGAGCATTGTGAACCGCAATCACAGCAAGCTACTTAGAAGTGCCCAGATATGACCTATTGTGTTAGGCTTCCGGACCTTGTTCTCGGCTTCCTGGTAAATGCCTTTTGTTCCTTTGTCTGTTGGATGAACACCTACTCTTTTTTTGAGATACAATTCATAGATCATTTAGTCCACTCTGTTTTTCTAAGCATCTCCCCTAGGACGATGAGTTTTACATTAACCTTCTCTCACTTCCTGTGGGGCTCACTTGCTTCCTGTTGGGTTCCATCTTAGTTTCTGCAGAAATATTATGTGGTTTATGTAAAAGTTTGTCTTTTCTAATAAAGAGCTAGTTGGGAGTGGGTTTGCCTTATTCATTTTGTTTTGTTTTTCTAGTGCAGTCTTCATCATAGGTGATATTAAATTCAAGGCTTACCCCCCTAAAAAAAAAAAGAAACAGAGAAAAGAAATAATCCCTGTGAGATATCATAGAAATCTTACAACTGTGTTATTTTCTATTGGATTTCAAAGTTTGGAGGACTAACAATCCAAGTTTCTTTCTAGCTTATTAAGGTAGTAAACCAGAACCATAATGCTTCTAGTTTTATTTCCTTCCCTCCATCACACATGCTAAAGGGTGAGGGCAATAATCCTGCTAAAAACACAGGTAATTATTTCACAAGAAAACACAAACTTAACACAGAAGCATGCAGTCTAGGAAAGTATGAGGTATCAGGAATGTACATCTATGTATAATACACCAAAAACAGGTGACATCCTGTGATCTTCGGTTTCTCCATGGTGTCTGTCATTTTTCTATTCTTGGACTTTTGTAACATGAATACTCTCATTGCGGTGGTTTACTGAATGTTAAAAGAGCCATAATTACACTCTACCTCACATTTACCTGACAGTACAATAACTTCCCACAGAGGCCACTAAATTCAAGAGGCTGACTCTACTATAGTTTGGGTCAGTGATCTGAGAGAGATTTTTATGCACATTTACCCCATCTTGGCTACAGAATGATTCTCTAAATAGGATCATTACAGCTATCATTTCCATAAGCTATCTCTCGTACAATAGTATAATTGCACATTACAATCAGTTGTCCGACTCTGTCTTCCCACTGTGATTGTGAGCACCCGAACTTGAAGCCTTTACGGTTACTGCAGCACCTTGAACAGTTCCCAGCATGCTCTGTTCCGTACTCACTGAATTGAACTCCTGGGACACAATTAACACAAAGAGCTCCAAATTAGGCAATCGGCATCACTCAATCTTTTTCCATATATATTTCTCAATTTGAAAAACCTGTTGATTTTGTTGTGGAGTAGCTAAAAACATAAATATTTGTGTTTCATCGAATCTACCTAGCTGTTGATTTTTGAGACTGAGTTTTTCCATCATGACAGATTAATTAGGGACAGTTTCTTTTCAAGAAGTAAGTTAATGATTTGGGGAAGACAAGCTTTTTACTACAAGAAGTTAGTGCCTGAAAACTTACTGAGCAGCGTTATCCAAACCTACTGGTGGGTTGGATGCCTTTCTTCACAGTCTTAAAAGATAAACTGTTAATCAAATATTGACAATGTCTTCTGATTATCAAAGAAAACAAAATGGGTAATATAAGCTTAGGGTGTTGTTATTTTGGTAGATTTATTGGTTGGATAAAAATGTCTTGGATGACTTACTTTGAAAGCAAAATATCAAACATGGATCTTTTTATAGATGGGGGGATAAACAAAAATTAAAAAAAAAAACTTATTTCTCTGTCAAACACTTCAAGATTGCTGAAATTGGAATAAAAAAGATAAAAATTTGGCTGGAATTTCCTAGCTTAAAATTGTTATTCTTTCTCTTAGAAAAAAAATCCCCAATCCACATTTTGTTTGTTAAAAAAAAAAAAAACCAATGTTTAACAAAACAGCTAATTTTATTATTTCCAGACTGTTTTTCAAAGTACCAGATAGAAGAAAGCATGTGGGAAGAGGTCATGTTATCTGTATTAATCATTAACTATCAGTGATACAGGCCTTTGCCATTCTTTGGTTTATACATATAGCTTACACAATAGTAACCAGTAAATAAATGCATCTTTTTATATCAAACAATATACCACTTGATCTTTTATAAACCTGCAGAACTAAATTACTTTGTTGGTATACCTATAAGGGATATACTTTGTAGTTGAAGAGTTTGGGTTTATAAATTATATATAAGACAGAGAGAGTATGTATGAAAAGGTGTCCCCCAGCTGCTGGTTCATTCCCTGCAACTGTTGGAGTTGGATGAGTACAAAGCCAGGAATTGGGAATCCAACTGAATCTCTCACATGGGTGGCAGGGACTCTTGAGCCATGGCTAATGCTTCACAAGGTATGTATTAGCTGAAAACTGGAATTGGGAACAGAGCAAGAACTCAAATGTAATTACTCCAATATGCTGCTGGCATAGTCTTCACTACTAGGCCAAACTGCTTATCTTTGGGCTTATAAATGTAAAGCTTCAAGAAAAACATCCTTGGTATACCTGCAACGGCTGGAAAATCCCAGTATAATCTGGTGATAGAGCCCAGATCAAGTGCTTACAGCTTGCTAGAGGTTTAAATGTCAAAATATTTAAGTATTAAATAAGCCTGTCAGGTAAGGAACTTCAAAACCTGTCAAAACTACACTGCTAATGGCTTTGTAATGAAACATTCCTCACAGCACAAAGGGAAGGCAAGAAAAAGTTGAAGTTTTTACAACTGTGGGAAAGCTGCTTCTATTGGGACACAGGCAGCAGTTTCACAAAGCACCTAATACACAGATCACATTGAGTTAAATACACTTGCCCTTGGGTATGGACTAAAAGCTTATGTCTCAACAAAATTCTGCTGGAATCCTAGTCCTCATTGTGGAGGTAATACAGGGCAGGACGACTGGGAGGCAATTGCATCATGAAGGAAAAACTCTCATAAATGAGATTTGTGCCCTTGTGAAAATGCCCCATCCAGAGGGCTCTTTCTGCCATGGAGGAACTTGGGAATAGTTTGCTGTTTTTACCCAGAAGTCCCTAGGCAGAAGGCAACCACTCCAGCATCCTAACCTTAGAGTTCAGGCTCTAGATCTGTGACAAAGAGGTTTCCATCATTAATAAGCCACTCAGTCTATAGTACTTTGTTACAAAATCCCAAACTGCCTAGATGTTGGATATTTTGGACTTCTTAATTTAATGTGGTTAGAGTTAGTTTCTGTTACCAATGAGGCTATAACCGAATCCTGGGAATGGGCAAAATTATTCACACCGGCAGAGAACATTTATCTTACACCTATTTTATGTCTCGTGCTTTATGTTATTATTTTTTTTTAAAAAGACTCATGTCTCTTTGGACCAGATATATTGCAAACGTGCCATCACTACCAGTTTGGAATACTAAAGCTGCAAGTGCTTAAACAACCCTGCCAAATTTCTAAAAAAAAAAAAAAAAGATTTTTAGGCAGCTGAAAACCTGGAAAAAAAATGAACAATGCTAGAGATCTAATAGGATTACAAATAAGTGGATTTCTAAAGTGGGGAAGAATGAGCAGGGATCTGAAGTCAGAAAACTGAAAGATCAAACTGTTCTTCTCTAAAAGAAGAGTTGAAAGGTTAAATAAAAACAGAAAATCATTCTTTCTAAAGAAGGTTAAATATATATAATGTATATATATTTATATATATATGGAACAGGTAAAAATGACAAGCAAAAATATGCCCTAAATTATCTCCCTGTTGCTGGTGAAGTATCTTAAGTGAATTTCTGACTGGCGCAGCTTATATAAACAAATCTACAAAGATATATTCTGAGCAGATGATTTAATATGCACCTGTTAGTTCATGGATTCTGAGTTGGGAGTTCGTGTTATCCACTCAACATGCTTTTTGAAGAATGCACCTTTCTCCATGCCCACTGGAGGAGGAAACAACATATGGAGGGGCAGGGGTCTTCCCGTGTAAATATCTCCAATAACTCTGATTTGCTCCCTAGGGTTTAGATTTCTGTGTTTAGCTGGTGAAGTCCCGAGCTTCTGAGAATGTCAGATCATATGGATGACAGAAAAAAAACAACACTCCTTCTGGAAGATTCTACCCTTCCTGAGAGGCAGGCACCCCGTAACTGGAAGGGACCTTTGGACCCAGCAGTTGTTTTGAACTGCTGTCTGCCCCATGGCTCAGTGACGCCTGGAAACGAGGGATTGTAAGGGAGGAAACAGGGTAGGGTCAAGACGCTTGATGCCCAAGAGGGAATGTTTCTCCGGGCTGGGAACCAGTATCACACAGATCTTAGGATATCCCAGAAAGGATTTTCCTAATCTCTGCATCAATTTTTTCTCTTGTTTATATACAAAGGACCTAAAATGATCAGATAAAGCTAATCATGAGATTTCAGACAGGGCTTTCTAGGCTTAAGAGACAGGAGCAGCAGAAGGAAGAATAGCTTAGGGCTCCCCACCTTGCATTGCCCAGGCCAGGGGAGCCAGGGGGCATCCAGGCCACCACTGTGGGCACTGCTTCCAGCTCTATCCAAGGCTCCCACAGAGGAGCTGTGGTCTGGGGGGTCTGTCTGAGAGGGTTAGACGCTGAGAGCATTTGCATCTTTCATACCTGGTGGGGAGACACCCTAACACTGGAGATGAGCCAGAATGGCCCAGTGCGTAAGGACTTTCACACTTATTGCAATCTTAGTGTTAAAGTACAGCTGGCAGGAAGGTGGAAAATTCAGAAATCAGATTCCTGCACTGCAAGGAGTCAGAGGCAGTCAGACTCCAGGTGTCCTCTCAGGCACTGGAGGGGAGGCTGGGGTGTTTGGCTCTCCACAAGGACCTGGATGTAGGCTCCATTGGAGCCTTCCCCTCATCACCACCACCTCCCGTTGATTATAGGGCCAGAGTCGATGCCCAAGTGCTCACAACTGTCCAGGGCTTACCCTCTGCTGTTTGCTGAGCCAGCCAGAGCCAGACTCCTTTGCCATGGCAGCCCAGTGAGCTTCAGCTTTCCCCATCTCAAAGCAAGCAGTGAAGGGCACAACATCCATCCCGTGGAGTCCTTGAACCAGAGACACCTTTGGGGTTAGGCCAGCTGGGCCTCACCAGGCTGCTTTCTCTCGCTGCCTGCCTCCCCACCTTATTGAAACAAATTAAATGCACCAGCATTTGTCTGGCTTAAAGACACTTGCAGATTTCTGAAATCACATTGTTTTCCTTCCTTGTGTGTGATTGAAGATTTTCCCTGTCTTACCCAAGTTAGTTTTATTTGATGTTCCTGGGAGACTTGGAATGATCTCAGATGAGTCTGAGCCCCCATCGGGTGGAGGATGAAGCCTTGGAGCCCCAGAGCTCTTATTGTCTTGTGCAAACACTAAAGGAGGCCCGCAATGCACAGCTCTCTTGAACTTCAACTTTCTAAAGAGAAATGGATTTCTAAAGGAGCAGGCTCTAGGGATCTCAGCCTGGACTTGGAAAGGAATTGTTGATTGAAAAACCCCCAGCTCGCCCAGGCTGGGGGCCAGGGCTGTGCTGGGGAACCTTTTGGGGGAAGGGACAGGGGACCATGGGTCGGCAGAGGGCAAGGGGAGTTTACTAGATCTAGACTCCTGCGGGCCAACCCGGCTGTGGGTGAGCTAGGGGCGGGCTGGGAGCAGCATTGGCGGCGCGGGGCAGAGCAGCATCGGCTGCGAGCGGGACGGAGTTAGGACCGCTCGGAGCGCCCAGGTCTCGAGGTAGTACACGGTTTGCAGTCCTTCCACTTGCTGACAGTTGCAGACGGATTCGCTTTTTAAGTGAAACGCACACGCCACCCCTCCCAGGGCTGCGGCTTCCCCGGCTCTGCCTTGCGCTCACTCCCAGCCAAAGGCGACCCTAAGTTTGCGCAGAGCCTGCGGCCGCCGGCTGGAACAGTGTCCGGGCCGCGCGGCGGGCGGGGCGCAGCGCCCTGGCTCCGCCATCCCGAGGCGGAGCGGGCCATGTATATTTCATCAAATGGACTTCGGACGCGCCGCGTCTCGCAGCCGTCAACGATATGTGCAGTGACATTTCTGACTTGAGTGGAGGAATGCGCGAGGGAAGCCCGGGCGAAACTGCTCCAGGAGGATCTTCTTGGCGCCAAGGCTGATTGTCCTGATTGATGCCCCTTCCGACTGAGCTCAGCGTCTCCACCTGAAAATTTAAAATGTAAGCGATGCCAAGAGGGATAGAACCACCCGGCCACTGGTTTTGAGTCTCGGGAATCGGAAAATCGCCCTGCAGTTTGGGGAGGAAAAAGAAAGAAAAGAAGAAGAAGAAGAAGAAACCCGGGGGGAGAAGGGGTGGAAAAAAAAGAAAGAGAACAGAGAAGACAGATCCCTCCGTAAAAGTTTACGGCTAGAAGTGGCAGCGGTGGCGCGGGGCGAGCCGGCGAGCGGGCAGCGGGCTGGTCAGGCCTGCGAAGGCTGCGATTGCTTTATTAATATCTCCGGGTTTTGGAGGGAGAGAGGCACCTTTCTCATCCTCCCAGCCTCTCCGCCCGCCCCTGCTCCCTCCCCCTCAGCTACCTGTCAAAGTCACTGATCTTTTGCATTTCCGAAGAGGACGTCTACGGGAAGGAATTCCCCCTCTCGGCGCGGGCTCCGCGACGGGGCAACGCGCGGGAGGCTCCCCGGGCGCCTGGAAAAGGTAATTCAGCGGCGGGGCGTGGCGTGCGGGCGCGGGGTCCGGGTCCGCAGGGTCCTCTCCCGCAGTCACCGGGTGCTCTCTGGACCCGGGGCTGCAGCGGCGGCGGCTCGAGTCCACACCCCCCTCGGCATCCCTGTCCGCCCGCGCCCGCCCGGGTGAAGGCTCGGAGGGAGCTGCCGCCGCCCGCGGGCTTGGCTGCTGCGGCCGCCGCCCGAGGCGCACCAGGCTGGGCAGAGCCGCCGCCCCGCGCCGTCCGCTCGCCTCCCTCCCGGCGCAAGGGCAAAAGGGCCCCACGGTAAGTCCCGCGGGCTGCACGGCCGCTGGCCACCCACGCCTCTCTGGGCTGCAGCACCCCTCTCCCCGGGCTCCCTCCCTCCGGTCGCCTCCCCTTACCCCCCTTCAGTGCCAGCCACAGGCGGGAGGGAAGGCTCCGGGTGGGCGAGGAACTTTGTAAAGCGCCTAGAGGTGGCGGCGCGCAGAGCCTGTGAGCGCACACCCAGCCCGCACCCTCTCACACCCACACGCTAGAGTCTTCCTGGGGGTGTGCCTGGGTGGGCGCCGCGGCGGGCTGCGGGGTGTGCAGCCTGAGTGCAGGTTCGATGCCTCAGTGCCCGCCTGCTCTCTCGCTGCCGCGCACCTGGCCACACAGAACGCTCAGGAGGGTTTGGGCTTTTCTTTCTTTTGGCAATTTGTCTTTGGTTTGGGAGAAAAGGACAACTTGCCCCGTTGTCCGTCCCTAGGAGCCGGTGGCCCCATCGGGAGGCTTTGAAGTCGTCCCCTTTTTGGAAAAATATCTGCATTTTCGGGGAGAGACCACAGCCTTACAGTCCCACGTTGTGCAGCCGGGGAGGAAGGAAAATTGAGAGCGGAAATGACTGGGTGCGGGAATGCCATTTGGAATAGATTCTCAGGTCCTTTCCTGGTATCACAGTTGTCAAGTGATGGATTCAGCTAGGGGCATTGAATTGCTCTCCAGTATGGATCTGTGGATATCTATATAATACAAGTAATACTGAATATTATTGGGCCCAAAATAACCAATTAAGTGATTCATGCAAGGGAAAACTTGAATAGAAAAAGAAACTGCGCCCTCTGCTGTTGATCGCAGTAACCTCACCCAGGGACCATCCTCGCCAGAAATCCACCGGAGCACGCTGTCATTTTATAGGGCGAGGGAGGAGGACTGACCGCAGGGCGTTCAAAGCTGCACTTTTGGGAAAGTCTCAGGTTAAGTTTTCCTTAAGTGTATATATCCAGGGAACGGACACGTTCATCCTCACACAACTTTTCCATTCTTCTCTACACAGGGAATACATCCTCACAGTTTGTCAATCTAGATGGGAAATTCTGAATAAGCTTCAGAATTCTACTGACCATATGGTGAATTTGGCAGATCTGCTCTAGAAATAAGGCCTCACTTTATGATAGAAAATACTAAAAGTTTTCTTATCTTACAGAAACCAAAAAAATCATTTATTCAAATATGCTAAGTGGTTGTGCTTATCAGGAAGTTTTCCGGAAAGCTTATTCTTGGATGGTGTGGGGCAGGGAAAGTTGTTGTTAGTCCTGGAGGCGTGTCTAACGTGTGGGGGTTAGAGGTCCACTTTCCCTAAAGTATTTGGAGCTGTGTTTTCTTGCTTCCCATTCTCTTTAGCAAAGGAAAAGTAGCTCATTAACTATCCAGGATTCTTTTTTGGAAGATAAGAACTTATAGCTTTTCATTAAGATAAAATTGAGATTGTGCACTGGGATCAGTACGCAAGGAAAAAAATTTCCTCAAAGCGTCTCCTCTAGAGTGTGGTTCCAGCCAACGTACATCAGGGATCTCTTCTCTTTTCTGGATTTCTTGAAGACCAACAGACGGGCCTTCATGATTCCATATGTAATTGGCTATGAACTCAGGGACCTCTGCTAAATTCTGAAGGAGATAATCTTAAAAATCTTGGGAGAAAATAAACTTTTAAAATTTGGACATAAAGCTGTTTCTCTTTGAGTGTTTTTGTTTTGTCAGTTTTCGCTGAGTATGTGTGTTCAAGCAATTCAGGCTGCCTTTTTAATAAGAGGTAATGTATTTTGCAGTTTGCTTTTGTGTATTTGTAATTGGCACACATACCTTACTTTGCTTCCATTATTACTCTGAAAAACACCAGGAAATAATTTAAAAAGTTAAACAATTATGCCACTATTTGATTCATTTTCTAAGTGCTAGGAAATTTGGAGAGAGTTTTGAGTTACAGAAATACCAGTTACTTGGAAAGTAATTTCATGCAACTTAGAAAATTAATTCTTTGTTAATACTGAAAAGTGTGGGTGTTTGAATTATGTTTTGTTATAGGTCAGTAAGAGATTTTGCACATGTTTAAAACTAATTTTATTTCCAGAACCCAGAGTTCTGTTTCAAAACTTGAGGTGGGTGTACACGTTCTCAGATGTGCAGTGAGGCCTTGGATTGGTACACTTCCCTGTGTAACAATGGAGTATTTGTTGTTCATATGGTAATTACGCACCAGATTTCTCCTAGGCGTAAGTGAGTCTGAAATAATTTTATTACTATCCTATCAGCAATCATCCTGCAAAAAGAAATTGTGCTATCTAATTTCTCTAATCAATCTTTTTTTGGAGGACAATAGAGGTCTTTCAGATACCAAGGTTTATTGTTTGTTGTTATTAAGAGCCTCATGATAGGCAGTGGTTTATTATGTCCAATCACGTATGAGTAAGATATGCCAGTGATGTTGTAGAACATGTTAAATAGCTTATATTTGAGAGACAGTTAACAAAGGAATAGGAACAGGTTTCTCAGTAAGATAATTGAAAAACGCTTCCTTCACAACAAATAAGTAAGTGCAAAGAGCATTCACCATATGCTCAAATATCTCATATAAGCCATCTTATCATGACTGTATTAGAAGCTGCTAATTTTTAAAGGTTATGGAATTTGGATGTCTTTATCTCTCAATATTTTTCACCCAGTGGAGTGTGATTCCAGTCAGTTTTTCTTTTGTTCTTTCTCATTCAGAAGCATGCATATTTATAAAATTCTTAATGTCTATGAGGAGTGAGTCAATAGCTGCCTATTTCAGGTGCCCCTAAAGAACTGAATATTTATGGAATAAATAGCCTACTACCACCCCCACCCCCAGTGAGGTTATGCAATAATTAACAGTGCTGAAAGCCAGTTAGAGTTGGTCGATTTACTGGCAATATTTTCCTCTCTGCTGATGAAATTGGCAATTGCATTTGAGCTATAATTGTCTATAATTTTAACCATTATTGTGTTCATGAAATATTTTGTTTGTTCATTTGTTTTTTTCCTTGATGGGAATGGGTCTATGAATTACCTTCTGCAAAGTTGAGCTAAGGTGGAAGTGAAGTAGGCACAGATTCTGGGAAAAATATGAATGCAAGGCCATTTTTAGCTCATTTTTGTCCTGATCACCAATATCCATCAACTTGAAAACTGTGACATAATTTTGTATTTTTCACTGGCTCCGCAAATTTATACAGTGGAGGTCTATGGACTATTTGCAGCATATTAATGTGTCTTTTTATCAAAGAGGACTTCTCAGTACTTTCATTCACATGAGGAGAGAATTGCATTATTTGCTTACAAGTGGATTCCCGAGGGTCACAGCACAAAGTTGTGCATTGGGGCTGCCTAGGGCTCCTGTGACAATGTGCTTCTGCAGGGGATCCATACACCTGAGACAAATTCAAAGGCCATTTTTATCTGGCTTTAGTTGAATTATGGACCAAAAGGGATGCCCTTAGTATATTAGGCCCCAAATATGCTATTGATTGTTCTTTTCATAATCAGTTTGCCTGGCTGTTTGCTGAGATGCCTTAGCTTTGAAGCAGCAGTTGATATTTTTAACCTAGTTGAAAGCACAGACAGATGGGACTCAGTGCCATTAGGTTATGGAGGTCACAGTGTAAATAACATCCTATTTTTATATCATTTTCTTTTCTTTCAAATATTCATAATTATACTTTGATGGCAAATTCGTGATATCTGTGCACGCTTTTTTTTTGTCATGTGGCATGGGCATTCATGGATTTCATTTCCCATTAGTTTGAAGTTAAAGGGATATTTCTCTGAAGTTAATGTGGCACTGAAAAAAGAAAGATCCTGGACTGAAGGATGTCTAGTAGGTGATGGTAAAACATGAATACGAGAATGGAATTGCGTAATTATGTTACAGAACAGCTCAGTGACCCTCTGCTGCTGGTCTGTGATATGCCATGGTCAGTATCTCCTTCTGTGTCAATGGGAGCTCATTAAATGTGAATTCTGCAGACTAACTGAGCCATGCCATATTAGTGCTTGCCAAAGCTTGACATTTTTAATACATTAATAATATGTCTGTAATGTAATAGAAAACTATTAATCACAACTGGTTATGTGCCAGAAATTTAAGGTATAATTGGCTGCTTCTTGTCAAGAATGTCTGTCGCACAGTCCTGCAACTGCCTAATATTCAAATATCTTGCATTCCTTTGCATTTTTCCTTGTCAGTTCTCTAAATTCGATCAATGCTGTGGTCCATAATTCTGTGTAATGACCATCATTATGATTCCGCTATACTTTAATGAGGATTCGTAACATTGGGATTGCTGTTGGGTCAGGAGACAGTAGCAGGCTCACATGCATTTTTTAGTGTTGAAATTTTTCATGAACAAGTGTATGTGCAGTCATCCTTTATTTTGTAGCTGCAGGAAAGCAAAGGCAAATGAAATCAGAATCAGTAGGAGTAAAAGGATCAGGAGACGAGCATTGCTGGTTACGAGCAACAGGAAGCATGGTCTCGAGGGGCATTCCTAGTTTTCATTTGGTTTAAATGCAGAGCCTTAAATTCCAGATTCTCAAGATTATATTGTTCTCAACAAATAAATTGTTGTGTATTTGAAACTAGCCAATGATCTAGTGGTTTCTACTTCGATTCAGACGTAATGCCTCCATCTTGCCCATTATTGTTTTGTTGTTGTTGTTTTGTTTTGTTTTGTTGTTTTCTCCTAAGGTCTGAAACAGTTGAAAGATGCAACTGAAAAAGGTAGAGGTGTATCGTTTTGACAAGTTTTCGGATTATTAACTGTCAAATTGGTGGAAGTTTCTGAAAGTATGATTTTAAAATTTCTAATGAATCTGAAAAAAGAAGGCTACAGTAGCCACTACATGTTTCTTTGTGATGTTTTTCTTTTTATCTTAAAATTCCAAAATGTGATGAGGAAAGTACAGTCTTTCCATTACAAGGAAGAGACAGATTTAAATCTGTAGTTTATACATATTTAGACAAACTGCTAATTATTACTTCATAGGAACTCAAATATTCAACACTTTTACTAATAGAAAATATCACAAATTGCAGCTGTATGATAAAATTTTATGAATTGAATAAAATGAAAATTGCACTTGCATCCATAAAGCAATTATTATAAATTACTTTGCTATGGAAACACAATTCAGCCATCTGTTGGCATTTCAAAGTCTCTGTGCCTAGTTCATTTTAAGATGGTATATTGCTTATATATAGTGAATTCTTTTATAGGATTGTTTGAAGATAGTGCATTTCCATATTTAAGCTGTGATACCTGTGATTTCTCAAAGATAATGGTTACCGGTTCAACTCACCAACAATTCCTGCCCATCGCTGTGAAGACTCTACTATCAGTTAACCAGAAGTACTTTGAAACAGTCATTTTTATTTTCTCTTAGAATTAGTGCCATATTATTCTGCTTCACGGCCTGTTAACTCACCCTCAGCTATTTTTGTATGTGCATTTTAAGTTGTGCATTTTACTAAGGAGCTTTTAGTTTTAAAGCAGTGTATAATATTTGCCTTTGGGACAAATTCTCTTCTGTTACAGAAAGGAGCTGCACATGCAGATGTAAATGACTATAAAATGCTATAAGAAAATAGAAAATTCTTATGAAATGAAAATTTGTTCCTTTGGCTTTATTTTTGAATTTTTTTTCATAAAGTCAAGTTATTATCATTTAATACACTGAACAAAAGATACTCATTTTTTTCAATATAATGAGCAAATTCTGGGGCACAGGCTTGTGATGCAATACTGGCTTTCCCTCAAGCTAGCTAAAGCTAAGGCATGTAGAAGGAATTTGAAAACTTTGGGGTCTCAGTGCCAAGAGGCAAAAGATGTACAAGCCATTGTCATCTCCTTGTCATCATCATAAAAGTGCTTATTTTCCCCTTGTTCTCATGCAGATTCTCTAACCCTGCAGTCTATGAGAAATGCTTAAATCTAGCTGTTTATTCTCAGTTTCTCTCAAGATGAAAATATAATTTCTGAAGTGAAAACCTGTAACTTATCTGGAATACACACATCTGTCTTTGTTGCAGAAGAGTTAAATCTTTCATACTAAAATCTTCCCCAACATGAGCAATTTTTGTTGTATGCTCATTGTAGCAACACAGCAGAGTATACATTATCCATATTATAGCAGCTTGCTATGTATTGAACGAAATCTCCAAATGTCAATATATCATACATTTTGTAATGCATTGATTCTGAGACAATAACTTTTACTCTTACTGTTTCCAAAAGGGTGTTGGTGCCAGAAGAAAAGAATGATTGATGGGAAGCAGACACCAGGCTGTAGACACATCCTTTTGCTTCAGATACTGATATCTCAGTGCTTCTGAGCATCCATTGTGAGCTGTGAACATTGAGGATCACTCAGGGTTATCGAAAGCACAATGGGAGAGCCATCACTTCACTAAATTATTCTCTGCTACTGGACATATTTTACAAAAAAACAACTAGATCCAAGTCTAACAGATATATTCTAGGACAAGAAAAAAAAAGAAGCAGCAACTGTAACTTATTGCTAGCAGCTGCCTCACAAGTATGTTAGACTTCAACAACATCTTCAGTATACCTGAGCGTGCACAGAGTTTAACCCAGCACATTTGCTTTTGGAATCTGCTTTGAGTTATCTTCCTCTTTATTTGTTTTTAATATATGGACCTACCTATATAGAGACATACATGCTTCTGTAAAATAGATACAGGTTGAAAACAAGCCACGAAGATTGCAAAGAATTTAGAGATGTATTTATCAAGATTCCTGTCGATCCATGCCCTTTGGGTTACAGTGTCCTCTGTGATGCAGCCCTACCCTTTGGTGTGGGGACATTACGACGTGTGTAAGACTCAGATTTACACAGAAGAAGGGAAAGTTTGGGATTACATGGCCTGTCAACCCGAATCCACAGACATGACAAAATACCTGAAAGTGAAACTCGACCCTCCGGACATTACTTGTGGAGATCCTCCGGAGACCTTCTGTGCAATGGTGAGTGAGACAACACTTTTGCAGAGAGCGTTTCGTAGATAGGAAACCAAATAATATATGCATACAGAAGTGGATGAGAAGACTCAGTTCAAGCCATGTGCTGACCCTGCAGGTGGCAGATTTGTATTAGCAGGCCAGCATCACTCTCTGTGTAGGCTTGAGCTTCCTGGAATTACGATTGCACAGGGTGACCAATGAACTGCCTCCCTGACAATCAAAGTTTCATGGAATCAGGTACACTGCATGAATATCAGAAAAACCCCAACTAAAAGTTGCTTTCCATATAGGAACAATCAGTGTGTGATCTGAGCATAAAATCTTTTCGCGAGCCAGTTTTAAAAAGTTAAGGCTTCTTCACACACCTGTGTGAGGTCAGTCCCAAATTCCTTAGTTGAGGATTATATTTTATCTCATGGCTTTCCTCGTAAGGAGCTATGGTGATTTGGAATTTCTCAGTTAAGTGACCAGTGAGCAGAAGTGAGAACTACTGAAGTCTTCCAGAAAAGTCTTTTGTCACATCACATGGCACTTGATTTTCAAGGATCATTTTATGTGGGTACTTGAATGATGAATATTGGACTATTGAAAAAAAATATTTGCTGAAACATAGCAACCTGGGGCATTAAAATGCAAATACTATGCTTTTGCAAGCTAAGTTATTATTCATTATTCCAATGTTACATATAAGTCTTTTTCTGCATTGAAAGTTAAATATATGAAGAGGTAACAGTTGAGAGACATATTAGAATTCCATTGCAGATAAAGCTGTAATCTGTAAGGTATTAGTAATGAGACTGATCATTAAAATTATGCAAATTCACGCACTAAAAAATTTAGAATGTGTCTTCATTTGGTGTGTGTTTTTGCTTTGTATTATAAGTGATTTTTAATTGATTCAAGCACCGGGATCCCATTTTTCTTCACATAACAGGCATCATCACATGGCAGGTTTTAATAGTATTCTTATCTGATTTTATTATCTTGAACCTGACCTGGCATTTTCAGAATAGTGAAACTATTAATCAAGGTAACATCTGTTCCCAGTCCCCAGTGAGTTAAATTAGCATAAGATCATCTTAGCCCTAGCACTAGAGAAAAGGTTTTGTAACAGGAAACAATTTTGAGCAATAAAGAGTGTTTTCACCTAAAAGCTAAGGGCTTGCCATTTTTCAGAAGTGCCTTTGGGGACTGGTTTGAATTATCGTCTAAACCTGATTTTGTGGAGAGTGAGAAAAAGAGCCTGGCTATTAGGTGTCACTATGACTAAAGTGCCTGGAAAGACTAAATATTTCAAAGAAAGGACTGTCTCTCCTGGAATCTGGTATGTGTTTTGCAAAGAAGTTGCATTTTAGAAACCAGAGACTTTGAGAAAAGGAGTTTGTTGAAACACAATAGCAAAACTGTAATAAATCTGCAAAAAAGCTGGGACTTTTGCTGAATTATATAAGAACTATAATAATTTCTCATAAAAGGGCAAATTCAAGCTCTCATTGCAAATCTGGAATAAAATTGCTATCTGGGTGATAGGTTGTGCCGTCATCCACTCCTTGCAGCACAGGAAGAGATCTGGCCCAGTTCTCATGATTATTAAGAACACTCCAGCTCTATATACTGGTTTACATGACACTTGTAACAATATGAACAGATCTAAATAAAAGCATCTTTTTTCGGGATGATGTTTCTACTTGTGTAAGCTCTGGATGATGTGTTCAAGGTGTGATTTTTGTAATTGCAGCTTTCCTGAGCTTAGCCTCTAGTCAGAGAATGCTTGCTCAGCACTACTCCTGCCCATCTTGTTAAGGAGTTGACTTGGTGTTTGCGGGCCACTTGCACCCATCTCAAGTGGGAACAGACACATGGTACAGCTTCCCAGCTTGCTTCTGACTGGGTCGTAATCTGTGTCTTAAAGAAGCCAAGTCCCAACAATCTACTGCCTAAGTGATGTCAGAGATCAAGTGAGAAATAAGAATGAAAACGGTATCCCTCACCTTCCGCAAGTGCAGCCACATGATGCTTTGTGTGTTCATACACAATACTGCAGGACAGTCTCTCAACAAGCGAAGCCTTGCTTGATACAGATGTTCAGAAGCCATGGTAGATTTAAACTTCTAACAAGCAGTATGGTTTTCTAAGGGAGAGGATGAGGATTGAGTGATGGTATCTATGCATTCTTAATATGTATTCCATAGTATGTACGTGATTGGCATAGCATATTTAATCATCTGTCTTTTACATGAACACTTTGGGATTGTTTTGTGTCATATGCCAAGTCAATGACCATGGAATAACATAGCAACAGTCCCTTTCTGCAGTTTTGGATTTTCTATAAAACTCTGAAACGTAAGGGTTTCTGACACAAGGCTGTAAAAGTGTCTTAGGATGCTGTCAGAGCAGACCTGTTTGAGTGCTCTTTAGCCCAGGGTCTAATGGGGATCCATAAATTCATTTGTGTTATGACTTACATGTTCTCCCCTCCTGGACACTTACATCCATACCTGCTCCTTCAGAGTCGTTATGGCCTATTACATCAGGATAGCTGCCAGATGAGCACATTCGCTGCTTAGCCACTATATGTACATGCTTGCTGCAGAATGGCTCCAGTTGTTCAGCTAGTGACACCCTTATTAGTTGTGGCTACAGTTATTCTGAGCACCGAGAGGACATTTGGTCAGAGAAATGCCCTATAATTCCCACATATGATTAATTTAATATCAAGTTGAAGTTCATTGACATTTGCTGCTTTGTAAAGAGGCTATGTTGCTGATTTTTAACTTTTAATTTTTATGTGTCAGAAACGGTCAATGAGTGTTGTATTTTTTTGTTATATGGTGGAATTTTAGGTGACAAGGGTAAATATGATTATATTCACCAATATGTCTCTTCCTGCTAATCTGAATGATATGCATAGTAAATCTTCAGTGCAAAATGTATATTAATTGGACATACATACACACATTTTTTTTTCTGAGAGAATATTGCCATGTCTGTTTGTGATAGTGAACTAGAGGCACAAATCTGAGGAGAGGGGAAAGAAGGAGTAATTCTTTTTCCAGATTTGGATAATGTATTTGTAAAAGACATACTAAAAGCTTCAGGTAGCATAACTTATTCAGAAAACACAGATGATCTATGGATGATAATTTGTTTCAATATGCTTAAGAGCAGATTGGGTGTTCAGAACCTGGATGTAAAGCTGAATCGACAGCACAAAGCTGATTTGTTCTTTCTGTTTAGACAAACTTAGCTGTCATCTCTCCATGCAACACCCCAGTGGCTTAAAAATGGCAAAATTATCTGCAATTATCTCCAGCCTGCAGCTAATTTTCTGGATAAGTTAAACAGAAGCTTTGAAAAAAAAACCTACAGACGGAAGAAGTCATGTGCATTTGTACGATTTATGATGCAGAAGTGCTGACGGCTGTGGAAATGGGAGCCCTTGAGTGCTGCCATAGATTTCAGAGCCAATCAAAACTACATTAGGAAACAAAGATTATTAAAAAGTCTTCTGTGCATGTAATTTTGGCATAATATTATGAGGTGGACATTAAATGTTTCCCTTGGAGACTTTCAGCATCATTAATGCAGCATGCCTTTAATTACAAGTAGACTCATATTACTAAAAAAATGGAGAAAATAAAGTACTCTGAGATGTATTTAGTAATACCCTCATTATGTTTACTGGAATAATTAAATGAAAGAGTATAATTTTTCTAAATAAAATGTCAGAATTGGAAATGAAAATTGATTTTCTGTAGGAAATTTACTAATGTGTGCTGGCACTCCTGATAGACATTTATTCATGTAGCTTAATGGGTCTATTAATGATCATTCCATATTGTGCTATTTCTTGGTAGATTTCTATTAAGAACAACTTTAATTATGGTAAGCTTTGTGGATAGAGCACATTTCATTATGCTCAAATGGAATTTACAAAACTAGTAAAAAAAAGCCTTTGTGTTTTATGATTCCAAAGAAGCCTGTGGTATGAAGGAATCATAATGCATGATCCCAAGACAATCTATAACTTAAATTTCTGATGTGACATCAGCTCAGGCTGCCCTCTGGTGACTATCAGGTGACCTTTGAGGAATTAATTTGATACAGTCAGTTAAGTTTTCAATGACAAAGGATTAATACCAATTTTCCAAAAATTGAAAATGGCATTGTCTTAAATAATTGTCAAGTGACCTAATCACTTAAAACATAATTCAATAAATGAATTAAGTTTTAATATTTGTGACATCTTTCATTTGAACTAATTTATTAATTATGCTAGAATGAAATCCTTAAAAAAACCTTCAGTTCCTTCATTATTAACACTTCATTGTTATTGATTCATTATTTGGACTTATTTCTTAGAAAAGCTTAATTTATATTTGTAATAAATTAAGTTCTAGGTATATCAATCTCTATTACATCACTGCATCAAATGTTTCCTTTTTTAAATTACTTCATTTTGACAATCTTTACTTAGCTGCTTAGGGCACAAAGGGTCAAAGGCTACAGGAAAGTGGGTAAGACTATTGCTTCCACATTTTTTTCTGTATCTGGAGTAAAGAGGGGGGAAAAAGGGAGAAGCCCCACCCAGCCTCCCACCCATCCCGGGTCCCCAATGTGGGGCATGCTCCGAGAGTCCTCTCAAGTAGTTTTGATAGTTCAACGGTTCTAAAATGCTGCCAATCTCAACATTCCAAGCATGATGAAATTGCTGCAGAATCCACTGGTTGACATAGTTCACCTTAGAGTCACCGTTTGCCCAGATGTTCACTGCCAACACATGGCTAGGTTGTTGATTGATTTGTTTTGTCCTCCGTCCCCTCTTGTGGTACCAGGTGTTCTCTGCAGGTTCTGATGGAATGCGATATCCTCCATGTGCACCTGGATATGCTGTCCACTGCTCCATCTGAGCCTCTAAGCAGGCTCAGCTTTGACCCTTGCACTCCATGGTCAAACCATGGAACCTGCACTTCCCTTCATGGTTGGGGTTCTAAGATTAGCAGTTCAGCTGGAACGGTCCCCAAAGAGACTTCATCTGAAGTGATCACAGACCTGATTCTTGTGTGTGCATACCAGTACAGGGTTCGGTACAGTCCATCGCCCCAATCAGCTGGTGGTTGCAATTGCTGGGTCAGTTCTGTTTCCAGTCCTGTCTTCTACACAAACCAATGGGTGTTGCAGTCCAGCCTGATTCTGCCCATCACACACTAGGCCTGCACACAAACCAGCGGGAGCGGCAGCCTAGTTGGAGCGACCCGCAATAACCCCCACCAGGCCAGCCCCCTGCCCTGGTTCCTGTGCTTGCCAGTATGAACAGCAGACTAGTCCAGTCTGTGCCACATCCCATTCAGCTCTCCTGCATGTCAATGGGCATTGAAGCCTAGTTCAATGCAACCAGTCCTACTATCCAGTCACCACACCTGTTGGCAGGTGCCACTCTCTATCAACCATGTACTAGTACTCATGCTTACCAGTGGGAGTGGCAGCCCAAGAGGGAGGTGCCCGCTGTTTCCCTACTGAGCCCACTTCTAATTGTGGATCTTGACTCTTCAGGTCGTTCTGCAGTTTAGCTTAACAGAATTAGCCCCCAGTGCCAGCATCTACCAGGTGATGCTGCGCAAAGTCCAACTAAACCACACCCACTCTGGCTTATGCATGTACCAGGAGGTACAGTCAACCCAGCCTGGCTTTCCCCTGATCCAGCTCACATTCAGGCCAAAAGGTGTTGTAGCCCTGCCTGGTCTGGTCTAGCCCAATCCCAACTCACACTCTCCAGTGGGAGAGGTGTTCCAGCAGGGGAGCCTTCCATAGTCCCCCTACCAGGTTACCCCACTCCCACCCAGTTCCAACATGTGCTGGTTGAATGTTGCAGCCCAGTCTGGCACGGCCTGCCTTGCCTCATCATTTGCCAGTGGGTGCTGAAGCTTGGCCAGGCCCGGTCCACCCCCAAGTCAGGCTGACGTTGGTGAGGGTTACAGTCTAGCCCAGCCCAGCAGGCAACCAATCCTAGTCGTGATGTCTACTGATATGTGTTGCAAGCTAACCTGCCCTGACCCACACTGTTCTGGTGCTCAGATTCGCTAGAGGGTGATGTGAACTGGTTCAGCCTGGTCCGCCCCCAACCTGTGCCAAATGTATCTCGGTGGATACCTTTCCCTGGCCTGGTCTAGGTTGCTCCCTGTTGTGGTTCCTGCTTTCACCTTCAGGGACTGTTTCCTGCCTGAGGAGTTGCCCAGGCTCCTCCATCAGAACCTCTCCCAATGCCAGATCTCATGCATACTGGTGGTGGGTCTGTGAGCCAGCCCTACTTAGTCTACCTCCTGTCCTAGCAGGAACAGTGGCCTTTCCTGACTGGCCTTCAACCCATTCTGGTTTTTACTGTTGCATGTTTCAGCCCAGGCAAGGCCTGTCCGTACCCAGACACAGCTTACAATTGGCTCAGTAGGGGCAGAGACATAGTCTAGTCCATCTTACATCTATCCTGGTCCTCCAGAGCACCAAATGGTGTTGGAGTCTAGCCCAGCTCTGTGGCATCTCCAAGAAGTATAAGGCTGCAGTGCCTTTATGGAAGGGAGCTACTGGATTACTGTTGAAATTGTACAGGCAGGGTAGCAATCAGGGTTAATGGGAGAGACCTTGGGAAGAAGCTGTCCAAAATTTTTGCAAGGCTTGTAAAGCCTGAAACCACCCCATGTCATCCAATAATCTGAGATAGTGTTCTCCATGTGCACAAATGTTCCTGTTGGTTTGCTTCACAGCATTATGCCAGACCTCTATGCACAGAATGAACATATTTACTCCCCTCAAGGGAGGTAAATTCCTAAACAAAATTAATATAAAATGGTATATATCCAGGGGCAGGATGACAGAGAAGTAAGCTCAGCACCTAGAATTTAAAGGCTAAATATTATCTTGTAGCATATTAAAGGGTTACTTGGAAATGTCATCTGGTAGTTGAGTGTTTAGTGTTAAAAATTGATGGGCCAAACAAATGCAGGTGCAGCATTTAAATGACAGCCTGGTAGCCTGGTGAATGGAGGGAATGATGGTGTAATCTCTCTCTTTTTAAAAAAGATTTATTTATTTGTTTGGAATTCAGAGTTATACAGAGAGGGAAAAGAGAGGGAAAGAGAGAAGGAGAGAGACCCAAGGAATTGGGTCATCCTCAACTTCCTTCCTAGGCACACTAGCAGTGAGCTGGATTGGAAGTGGAGCAACCAGTAGTCTAAATAGTAGCCCAGTGGGATGACATGTCAACATGGGATGTTAACACCACAGGTGTTGGACCACAGACTACACCACAATGATGTGCTACACCCCAGAATGCCTTCTTAAAGCCATTTTGTAAATATACTTATTTTTATAGCTAGGAGAGTGGGCTGAGTAAGACAAAGAAAGATCATGAACATGGAGCTATAGTAACCATGAACTTTTAGATTAATGCAAAAATGTAGGACTTCAAAATAAGAATGACCATGCAATTGACTCTTTTGTGGTGCCTTATTTAATTTCCCAAGAGGTACCAATCTTACTATTAATCTAGAAAAAAAATCACTTGAAAAATATGAGAAGCAATATTTTCAAATGCCAGCTAATCCAAACCAATTTGAGGTCTCTTGGGCAAAATCTCTAGATTTCTGTGAGACTTGCTGTAGTTTCTCTGGGTTACTTTTTTTCACTTGGTTCTGGTATATTCCTCTGAATTTAAGGATTGGTGTCACAAGAAGCCCCTCATCTCATATCCCATCCTGTGTCCCTAAGCATAAGCAGATGACATTGCTTTGGTTTGGAATAGTTTGGGATCTTCTCTTCATCCTGACTTTACACATTCTGCAAAGTCTAGTTCAAGTTATTTTCTATATAAACCTCTTGCTAACTTAAGCTGAAAACATTCTCTTCACTTTTCAACTCTGTCAGCTTGCTTATCTATCTTTATACATCTATATATCTAGAGAGATATACTGAGGTATAAAAATATTTGAAAAGTTCATGGAAATACATATTAAAAAAACTGCATATTTGTTTCAAAATTCTTTGCACATAAACAAACTTACTTATAGATTTCATTTTCCATGAACTATTTGGTGCACCTTCATGCAGTATTTATCCTTGTTTAACACACTACTGTATCTCATTATATCTTACTGATTTATATACAAAGATACTTATTTTTTCATGTGTTTGCTATATTCTGGCTCTTTAACTGGATTGTGATTCTTTAAATGAGATTATATGTAAAAGAACCACAATACTTATTGATATATTCAATAAGGAATTCAGCAGAGCCTACACATGATACTTCCCCCTTTTTAAAACCTCTGAGCATTTAATATAAGCCTAAGCAACAAACAGCAACATGATTTTACCTTATAATTGCTTAAATGGTTATATATGGTATTTTTATTACCAGACTGCTTTCTATTTCTTGAGAATCCTTTATATAAAGCAAGTGTTTGCTTTATTTTTTGTAACTTTAGAGAAATTCGAAAAAATTAGTTACCATTTGGGCAGATTATATGCTGTTCTCAAAAAAGAGATAGCAGGGGCAAAAATCATAGTTCAACAAGATAAGCTGCCACTCTGGTTACCTGAATGCTGTACCTGAGTGCTTAGGATTGAATTTAACCTCCCTCCCCGTCCAGCTTTCTGTTAATACACACTTGCGGAGTCAGCAGATGAATGTCGCAGTACCTGAGTCTCTGCCACTCACCTGGGAGATCTGAATGAAATTCCTGTATCCTGATTTTGGCATGGCTTAGCTTTGGATATTGTAGGAATGGAAGAGTGAACTAATGAATGGAAGATATCTCTTTTTCAGCCCGTTTCCATTCCTTTGCAAAATTGAATGAATCCATAAATGAGAGATGGTAGAAGCAACATATACTGAGCTCTGATAGCTAAAACATATGTCTAGACAGTATAAGATGAAATTTCTTATGTTCTAATTAACCCTTTTAGATATTTTCTAATATGACTCATTGTTGTTTATTATAATTTGACAATTATGTAAAACCAAAAGCCATAACATTTAAATCATTTTGTCATGTTTCTTATACATCTCACTCCCTAAATGTATAATTTTTTAATAAAATTAGAGTCATAACACATACAGTTTTTCATCTTTTTCTCCCAATTACTCTTACATTTTCCACATTTATTTACATTATAATATACTTTAAAATATGATTTTAATAACATAAATATTCATTTATATGGATCTATAGCATTCTAATTGCCTTTCCCCCTTGATAACTTGATACTATTTTCATATTTTTCCATTGGTTACAGAGCTGTAATGAATATGGATCAGCATAGTCTTCTTTATTCGAGCAGCATATTTAGATTCTCCCACATACCTCACTTCTCGTGTTAGGTGAGGGTGTATTGAGCTCACTGTGTTATGTTTAGTGGAGGCTAACGGGCAGGGCTTTGCTGCTGTGTGCTCAGGATGAAATCTGTGCCAAATGCTTTAGGCACTTGGGCATTCGTGCATAGGAAGTGCTGCAGGACTTACACAGGTCTCTCTCGCTGGGCTTTGCTCTCTTTTGTTTGGATCTGAAAAATCATTCTGGAAGTGGAAGCAAACAGCTTTGATCACGTAATGAAGAGCAAGGCCAGGAGACTACTTTGGGAACAGTAAGCTGAACATAAGTAAATTACACCTTGTCAATCACAGAAATGGCTTCGTACATACATTTTCTTCTTTTAAAATTTTTATTTTTTCCTTTTAAAGGAATTTATTAATGCATTAGAGTTTCAGAGTCACAGCGAATACATAACAATTGCAATTCTCATGTTAATGTAATAGTAACAAAGAGAACAGATTCTGTGTAATTCATAGTTAGAATTCTAAGAATACAGATTATTTGAAAGATTTATTTATTTTACTTGAAAGAGAGAGAAAAAGAGACAGAGAGAGTGCAAGACCTTCCATGCACTGTTTCAGTCTGTAAATGATCTTAACAGCCAGAGGTGGGCTGATCCAAAGCTGGGAGCTAGGAGTTTGCTCCGGTTCTCCCACAGAGTGCAGGGGCTCAAGGACCTGGGCCATCCTCTGCTGCTTTCCCAGGCCTCAAGCAGGGAGCTGGATCAGAAGTGGAGCAGCCAGGCCTTGAACTGGTACCCATATGAGATGCTGGTGCCACATGCAGAGGATTACCTTGCTACACCATCTTACAGGCTTCCTCAGAACACAATTTAAAACTTGTTTTGATATTTTTCAACTGAGAACCTTCATATGGCACAAGGGTTAAGATGCCTCCCACATGGGCCTCAACAGCCAGCTCCTGCTCCTGGCATGTTTCCTGCTAGCATATACTCTGTGAAGTAGTGGTGATGGTCCATGTAATTGGAACCCTGTTCCCATATTAAGAGACTTGGATTATAGCTCCAAGCTCTTAGCATCAGCTTCAGCGCAGCACAGCTGTTACAGGCATTTGGGAAGTAAGCAGAAGAGAAGGCTCTATCAGTCTCTCTGTAGGTTTCTCTCCTTCTCCAATAAATACATAAACATTTAGAAAAAGCTTGCTTTTAGTAAGAAATGGATTATATACCGTAACTCAACAAAACACACAGTGAATAATACCCAAAAAGCGGAGCTGTGCTTTCTGTATGCTGTGTTCTCTGTTACCGTTCCTTCCTTTATAGTCCTTTGTTTTAAGAAGTAGTTGAAAATAATATGCTGATCATGGTCCATAAATTTTATATACCATTGTTTGTGAATGAAATGAGAAAATTCTGCTTATGTCACTACGTGACTCCCTCTTTTTAACAATAATATTTTCGAGATATATCCTTATGCACTGTTTGACACTTGGATTCTTTCTTCATCAGTCTTCCATTTATGTGGAAATTTAGGTTGCGTGGATTTTACACACTGAAGCTCTATAAGGCATTACTAAACTGTCCACCAGAAAGCTAGCTAGTGGTGTATGCTTCCATGGACAAGTGATAAAAACGTGTAACACACTAGATTCACACCAATACTGGACAATATGCCAGTTAAAATTTCTTCTAGATAGAGAGACTTAGCAGATAAACAGGGACATGTGCTTTGCTAAAAGGGATATTGATTAAATTGCACTTATTCCCAATACCTTTTATGCTAAAATTATAATTAAAAAATGTGACATTGATATAGGGACATTTTTAAGAAAGAAAATTGGCACTTAATTTTTTGAAGATGTGTTTTTAATTTTTTAAAGATGCCTTTTCTTTTTTTTTTTTTTTAAGATTTATTTATTTTATTACAAAGTCAGATATACAGAGAGAGGAGGAGAGACAGAGAGGAAGATCTTCCGTCCGATGATTCACTCCCCAAGTGAGCCGCAATGGCCAGTGTGCGCCGATCTGAAGCCGGGAACCAGGAACCTCTTCCGGGTCTCCCACGCGGGTGCAGGGTCCCAATGTATTGGGCCGTCCTCAACTGCTTTCCCAGGCCACAAGCAGGGAGCTGGATGGGAAGTGGAGCTGCCGGGATTAGAACCGGCGCCCATATGGGATCCCGGCGCGTTCAAGGCGAGGACTTCGGCAGCTAGGCCACACCGCCGAGCCCGGTCTAATGTTTCTTGATCATTTACATTTATTTCTGACTCTAGTACTATTTTCCTTTGTACTCTTTGTCCATTCACTGTTTTTTTTTTTTTTTTTTTACTAAAAGCAACAATGATCTACTAAAGACACAAAACACGTATGTATAGACATAGTGCAGCTATTTGTATATCTGTCTGTGAATGTGGGTCTTTTACATGAACTCCAATTTCTGTCAGTTTAATCAGTTCAAAATATGAAGATTCATATTGCCAGAAGAGCAGATTTGTCAGAGACATTTCCATGACTGTACTGTTGTGCAAATGTCCAGTGTTTCTGGCCAGCTTTCGGAAGCAAGAGCCATCATCCCTGGGCTAGGGAGGATATATCTAAAAGCTGACTTCTGTATCTTTTCTTCCTAAGGTACACATTTTGTCATTTTTCCTTAAGCAGATTGTCTGTTTCCACTGAGAATCAGCCCTTTTGCAGGCAGCTGCCTTTTGAAATATATTCTTTGTTTAGAGCTGAAGGTGTGAAATCTGCTTTGGGTTATTTCACCAGACCAATAGGCAGACTGATTCCTCAGGTGCCATTTTTAAATTTCAGAATTGTCTTTCTTACCTTAGGAAAAAATGATGAAAGTTGTTTCACAAGTAGGATAGGGGAAAAGAACTTATTGAGATTGGCAGGTTGTAAGTTTCTTCTTGTCTTGCTGGGAATAGATGGATTCACATAGCATCTGTCCCATGAAAATTAAAGATGTGAGCTGAGGAAGAAACCAGAATTGGTTTTCACTCTTTGACCTACTTTGAAGCTGACTTCTGAAATATTAAATGAAGAAGTGAGCAGGGGATTGCTCTAGAACAAAGAAATTGCCCTTTTGTTCCAGAGGCTTGATGCCCATTGAGAGGTTTGGGTGCTGACATCATCACCAGGTCACACCTGCACAGTGATTTTTCACCATCACACATATCTTTGTGTTTTTTCCTATTTCTCCCTTTTCTTTTTGGAAATGATAAAATGAAGAAATCAAATCCACTTCCCAATAACTTTCAAGCACGGACTAAAATTAAATCTCAGCAATGTTGTCATGGTTCTTATAAATTGGTTTGTGTAAGAGAATAATTTATAAACTGGTCGAAAAGATTGGACAAGTGTGAGGAATATGAAACCTGTGAGAAGTCAGAAAACTGTTCTAGGAAAATAATTCTATATGTCAGAGAAGGACAGTGCACACATAGGATCCTGAAGACATGGGTAGGAGAAATGTAAAACGGTAACTTGTCTGCTAGAGAAGAGCTGAAATTTGAGGGTTACATGAAGGTTATCCCAGAGGTCCTCAATCTTTCTGAAAGTGAAATTCAAACATTTTAACATATGTCTCTTATGTAGGAGTAACTGGATTTAACGTCCAACTCTACATCTTTACTGCTAGTGAAGATCCTAGAAGCAGTGGTGATGGCTCAAGTAGTTGGATCCCTTCTGCTTGTTTGGGAGCCCTGGACTAAGTTTCCAAGTTCCAGGTTTGGTCTGGTCTAACCTTAACTATTGGGCGTGATTAGGGAAGGAGTAAGTGGATGGGAACCTTTTTTTCACTGTCTCATAATACAGGCATTTATACATACATTTATACACTGTTTGGGCTACTTTGTGTCAGAATTGGTTGATACCATTCACATTACGGACCATGCTCAAGTTCTGTCAAGGGAGAGAAGAGTCCAACATTTGTAGTATGCACAAATTACAGAAGAGAAAACAAGCTGGTGGTCAGACCAGCTGTTGTTGGTTGTTAATATCTAACCATTCCATATGGATTTTGATCTCTGAGTTTTGAAAGATGAATCTTACACAAGATATTAAGGAGCATTCTCAGAAATGTGTCTGTCATTACAATTATCTCTGCTTTTATACTGTGTAGCTCAGTACAACATGTATAACAGTGTTTAATGTCTTTTTCCTGAATGAACCTGTGCTCTGTTTTTGCAAGTAATATTTGTAGCTGATATTTATGAAGAACTTACATGGTGCAATGCACTGTATTAGATGCTTGTGCTGAATTAATTCTTTCAATTCTTGACCCCATCATTATCTTTATTTACCAGGTGAAATAATTGAGGCATGAGGTTAAAAAATTTTTCCAACTAAATAGTGGGAACAGGATCTAAGCCCAATCACTAACAGGCATATCCCACTCCTAAACTAATCTATTCCTACTAATTTTGTTTGTAGCAGTGGAATACAACTGTAGTGGATTTTTTTTTTTAAATTACACTTATGATTTTGACTGTGAGTTACCTTTTGGTGATTTTGCTATTTAAGAAGGCTTTTATCTGAAATAACCTCAGAAAATTGGATTCCGTAAATAGTATGTGGAATGTTAGAAATACACATTATAGGATGAGTGCCTTCATTCAAGGATAAGAGAACCAATCAACAGTATGTGCTTCCGTTCTTGCTTTCTTTTCCATTAATGTGTTCATATAAATGGAAATAAGCTGTAAAAAATCATAGAGAACAGAGTACATATTGCATTCACCATCTTAAACCAGAATAAATCAGCAACTGTTGGCTAGTTAACAAAAGAATTTTTCTATGGGTGAGGTGTTGAGAAAAGTGGTTAGCTTGATGCTTTTGTGTTTGTTTGTTTGAATATAGTATCAATAACAGCTGTTACCATATAGACAACTGCCTACCTGCTGTCCACTTGGATATCCAGTAGCCATTTCAAACACAGTGTGTTGGACATAGAACTAAATTTCTTTCCCAGAATTGATTCTGCTTCCAGTCCTCCCAGTCCTTCCAGTATCTAAAGATGACAAATTAAATTCATCTAGCTGCTCAAGAAAAAAAAAAAAAAGCTCAGAAATGCCTTTTACCTCCTCCACAGCCCTTAAGGCACAAGCCAGCAAGTCCTGCTGGTGAGATTCACATTGTGCTGCAGTTCCAACCTCTTTTCCTTTCTTCACTGCATGGTCAGTTCCCGCTCAGACAGCATCTTCTCTGGGATGGATTTCCACTGGGCTCCCAATTAATCTCTCAGCTTACAAGTCCTGTCGTATTATCAAGTTTATATTTATTTTTACAACTTTAAATTCTTCTATTTTGAAGTTGATATAATTTTAAAAGTAATTATATAATTTAAAAAACCCAGGACATTCAGATCCTCTCCTTTTTTCCACTTCCTCCTATGGAAAAAGGAAATATCCTCATTAAAGAATGAAACCACATCCCACCGTGTTGCCTAAAAGATCCTTTCAAATCTGGTCATGCCTCCTCTCTAATGTGTGCCCTAATTCTTTCCATATTGCTCAGTTTTCCCTGGCTGTGCTCTCCTTATGTTCCCCAGGAAACTAAGTTTGTGTCCACCCTTGGTTTCTATCCACACTCTCTGTATCTTCCTCTTCGTTAAGAGATCAATAAATATTTGCTAAATAAATAAATAACATGTTAAAATAAGGACATGTTAATTCAGCCATAATAGTCATGTCAAAGATAATTGTTAAAATAAAATTCTTTAGGTGCACTATAAGTGCTAGAGATGCTTGATATTGAAGAATATCATAACAATGTATTTTTTAACTTGATTAAAAAACAGTTTATTTTTCACAAATCCTTTTAAACCATGGTTGTTCATTTTTGTCTGCTTGAAAGGCACAGTGTCAGAGAAAGATAGTGAGATATTCAAAAGATATTGAGAGATCATCTCTTTGCTGGCTGCCTACCCCAGCTGTCACACAGCCAGGCTAAAGCTAGAAGCCTAGAATTCAATCCAGGTTTCCCACAGGGTGACAGGGGCTCAAGTACTTGAACCATAATTTGTTGCCTCCACGAAACATTAGTGGGAAGCTAATTTGAAGCAGAGTAGTCAGGACACAAACTGGCACTATGGTATGGAATGAGGGAATCCCAACCAACATCTTAGTCTGCTGTGCTACAACGCCTACCCCTAAAATGCTTTAAAAGTAGGTTGGTAGCATATATACACATAAATGATGAATGCTAAAGCCACCACTAAATTGAAAGGGTAACATTATATATGCACATATTTTTTGTTGTTATTCGATTCAGAAGTTTGTATTTTTAGCTAGTAAATTTTATTGACCACAGAGGTGTTGTATAATAGTCTATTTAATGCCCCCCGATGCATAAATAATTGTTGATTATTCTTCCAAAGCAAATTTTTATACCTAAAAGCAATCCATTTGGACATGCCTTTTAGGAAGCTGTTAGTGAAAGCTGGATGTGAAATGATTCTGTAAGGATGTAAGAGAAAGCAGTAAAAGAGGAGCAGGTCTTCAAAAGATATGGAAAATCCAACATATATATGTAGATATATTCGTATTATATTTTTAACATTCAAAAAATTGAACAAACATTTATGACAAAATTGAAATCACCTTATTCCCCACCCCTTGATCTATTGCCTGTCCTCCTCTTCCCAAGAGAATCTAGAATTTTGAATTTTGGGTATTTCCATCTGATTTACATCTTTATATTTCTTATACCAAGCTTATATGGTCATAAAGAATACAAAATTTTTCCTTTGAATTTTAAAAATGGTAACTATCCTAAAAATAAATAATTCTTTAATTTGCTTTTTAATTTTAACATCATTTTATGTGTATATCTCAGCTTACTAATGTTAACATTATTTCTATATTCCCATTTGCTGTTGGATAAAGACATTCCTCTTAAGTATGAATTTAAGAAGTTTTTGTGGATTCTTGTTTTTGTTTGTTTCCCATATTAACCCACCGTGTGAGAAAGATCCTTATACCGATCTCCTGGGACATAGGAGCAAGAGTTTTCTTTCCTTCTTTTCTTTCTTTCAAAGTGTGTGTCCCAAAGTCAGTATGTTGTATTGTACTTTTTGGGTATTTTCACATTTTCAGCAAATGTGATTGCTCCACTTTGCATTTCTACCCACAATTTACAAAGACCCTGATAGATTTCTTTCTTTTTTTTTTTTTTTAAAAAAATCTCATTTACTGGCCTTGTTTCTTTTGTGTTAAATAAATGTTTTGGGATTTGTGTTCCTTTTATTTCTTTACCTGTCAGACACTCATTAGGTTGTATAATTCATGATAGCAACCGTAATGAATTCAGGGCTTTTAATAAAACTATGTTCTGGTGCTTACTCTATAATCTTTGTTTTAATTATTCAATAGTAAATCACTGGTAAGTTGTATGAGCATCACTAACAAATACCCAAAATGTTGAGTCAGCAGGAAGAAGAATGAAATTTAGACACACAAACATTGAGCTAAAGTATAGACTGCTTTGCTTGATTGTAACTTTACATAGGAAACAACAAGTTTTAATAGTGACATGGAAGATGTGCTCTACACTACACAACTGATATGAAACTCAAGGTTTTTTTGTTTGTGTTGAAGATGTATTTATTTTTACATGAAAATAAGAGTTACAGAGAGAGAGAGAGGGAAAGAGAAATCTTCCATCCATTGGTACTCCCCAAGTGGCCTGAAGGCTGGAGCTGAGCTGATCTGAAGCCAGGAACCAGAAGTTTACTTACCAGAACGTAGTTACAGGGGCACAAGGCCTTTGGCCATCCCCCTCTACATTTTCTAGGCCATAAGTAGGGATCCAACTCAGAAGTGAACTAGTCAGAATGAGATCAGCCTGCTCTGCTACTGCACTGGCAGCTGAAAATCAGTTTTAAAAACTTAGTAGAGCCCAGTGCGATAGCTTCTTTGGCTAATTCTCCATCTCCAAATGCCAGTGGCCTCCTGGCTACTCCATTTGAAATCCAGCTGCCTGCTTGTGGTCTGGGAAAGCAGTAGAGGATGACTCAAAACTTTGACCCTGCACCTGCATGGGAGACCTGGAGGAGGCTCCTGGCTCTTGGCTTCAGATTGATTCATCTCCAGCCATTGTGGCCTTTTGGGGATGACCCTGTGGACAGACAATCCTTCTCTCTGTGTCTGTCCTATCTGTAAATCTGTCTTTCCAATATAAATAAATAAATCTAAAAAAAAAAACCCCATGTGTTTAATATTTAGCAATGTGCGCTTGTGTGTGTGTGTGTAATATGTGTTTGTAGTCCCTGAAAATTCATTGTCTTCATTACCGGAATATTACAGTAACCTTATAGTTCCTTTAAACTGGAAATCTCCCTGCTTACTTTGCAAGATGATATATAAATATTGGCTCATCCATCACTGGAATGACTTGACTTGTCTTGTGGATAAAAACCTGAGGATGATCTGTAACGGTAATAAATCCAGACATCAAGGGAAGGGTTCCATTTTCAATTAAGACCACAGCAAGGAAATTTTAACTTCACTTGACAGGTGAAGGAGATAGACCCACATTCTATGTGTTTGCATATTTGTTTTGGGGAATTTTGGCTACCTTAGGAGTAACAGAACTTTATGCCTCTCCAAACAAAGGGCCGACAGTCTTTTCTAAAGAAGTTTCTAGAATTGTTGGATTATCCAGAGTGGAATGTCTAATGTAAGAAAGTACACGCTTCAGAATACATTTTGTCTGGTTTCAACAAGTCTTATGTGTCACGTTCAAACTTCATCATGCTGTTTCACGTTTTTGTTCTAAGGAGAAAGAAACAATGTACTTAGCACAGTGCCTGGCAATAATAACAATTACTCAACAAATATTAATTACCCTATTAATTACCATTATCATTGTGCTTATTGCTTCTGTTGCTAACAGGTTCAATCCTTTCCGGTTCTCATTTTCTGCTTTGAAGATGTATTCTGTGTTTCGTTTTGTCAGTTAACCTTCCTGTGAACTGCTGGCTTTCCCTATGTTACTAATGCTATCTAATAAGCTAACTATTTATAAGGCTCAGGCTCTAAGCCTGGTATTTGAATTCAAACTAATTTCACAAGTTTGGTTTTAAAGTAAATGAAATGTATTCTAAATAATACAGTATTAGAATAATCACTCATGGATGCAATGGCATTTGCACTGAGATTTTAATGGCTCAGCATTTTAATAATTGTACCAGACATTCCTAAAAATAACTTTCAGAAAACAAATACCGTTAACAAAATAACTGCAAATAAATAAAAGCTAATTTCATGAATAACATATTGGAACAGACTCAATGTGTTGGCTCACTTGCAGGCTTAGTGTCGATGAGAGAAATTCCTTTATAGGAAATGGAATGTGGATTCTAAATCAGTTTTCCTGGCTGCCATATTATCTGTGTCCTCTCCCACCTCAAAAGAATTTCCACTACACTTTTCACTAATTAACAAATGACACCTTACCTCCATAATTTCTATTTGCTCTCAGTGCAATTTTTTTTCATTCCATATGATATTTGGACTGGTATCCAATTAGAGACACCAGCAAGTCACATTATCAAGGTAGCTATACATCTATCCTTGTATGATGAGTTAAAGAGGGGTGACCTGGCTTGGGTTTATCTTACTCCACCTGCAGCTTGGCAGATGTCCTGTGTTTGCTGGTTCCTAGGTTGACCTTGATATTATAACCTGATTTTGTGCAGAATTCATGCCACATTTTGAAACAAGCATCACACAGAAGGGAGAAACTGATATAGTCCTGTAGAACTTCAATTACAAGACAGTGGGTGATAAAAGTAGCAAGTGTTACTAATTTACTCATTAAGAACTTATTTTGCGCAAGGTACTCAGCTAGGGATACAGAGATGTGCAAGTCAGGCATATATTCTTGGAGATCAAGACAGGAGGAGAAACACCATTAAAAGATGCATCAGGGCCCAGTGTGGTGGCCTAGCAGCTGAGGTCCTTGCCTTGCACATGCCAGGATCCCATATGGGCGCCAGTTCTAATCCCAGCAGGCCTGCTTCCCATCCAGCTCCCTGCTTGTTGTCTAGGAAAGCAGACAAGAAAGGCCCAAAGTCTTGGAACCATGCACCTGTGTGTGGGAGACCACGAGGAGGCTCCTGGCTTTGGGTCCTGTCTCTTGCTCTGTGTGTTTGACTTTCCAATAAAAATAAATAAAATTCTTTTTTAAAAATGCACCATTGGGCCCGGCGGCGTGGCCTAGCGGCTGAAGTCCTCGCCTTGAACGCCCAAGATCCCATATGAGCACCGGTTCTAATCCCGGCAGCTCCACTTCCCATCCAGCTCCCTGCTTGTGGCCTGGGAAAGCAGTCGAGGACGGCTTGGGACCCTGCACCTGCATGGGAGACTGGGAAGAGGTTCCTGGTTCCCAGCTTCGGATCGGCGCACCAGCCCGTTGCGGCTCACTTGGGGAGTGAAACATTGGATGGAAGATCTTCCTCTCTGTCTCTCCTCTTCTCTGTATATCCGGCTTTCCAATAATAATAAAATCTTAAAAAAAAAAATGCACCATGGCTGGCATTGTGACATAGCTAGTAAAGCCACATCATCCGATATGGCCATCAGTTCAAGTCCAAGCTACTTCACTTATGATCTGTCTGTCAATGTGCTTGAAAAAGCCCAAAGAGATGAGCCAAATGCTTGACCCCCTGCACCCACATGGAAGATCCAGAAGAAGGCCCTGGCTCCTGACTTCAGTCCGGCCCAGTTCTGGTTGTTTTGGCCATTTGGGGAGTGAATCAGTGCATGGAAGATTCCACTCTGCCACCACCACTGCTGTAACTCTCTTTCTAGTAAATAAAGTGAATATTTAAGCAGGAGTAAAACAGGCCTGGCATGATGGCTCAGTTGGCTAAATCTTCCCTTGCAAGCACCAGGATCACCCATGGGCACAAACTCTTGTCCCACCTGCTCCACTTCCCATCCAGGTCTCTAGTTATGGCCATGGAAAACAGCAGAGGACGGTCTAAGATCTTGGGACCCTGAACCCACACTGGAGACCTGGAGGAGGCTCCTGGCTCCAAGCTTTGGATCAGCTCGGCTCCAGCTGTTGCAGAAATTTGAGGAGTGAATCAGTGGATGGAAGATCTTGCTCTCCATCTCTCGTCTCTGTAAATCTGCTTTTGTCATGAAAATAAGTAAATCTTTAAAAACGAAAGTAGTACCTCCGCAACTGCTTCTGCACTACAAACGTTTCAAAGCTAACTAGTTTTTATGATAGTATTTGTAATGCTGGTAGTTTTAAGAAAGTAGAGGCCTTTCTAGAGGAAAGTCTGAATGTTGTCAAATGCCAGATATGCTGTGTCATTTTCAGTTTGCCATGGGTATTCTTCAAGTTATTCAAGCCTCGAAGTTTATAATTGAATTCCTACAGTGAGATAGCTTTGCTATCACAAGAAAGAAAATCTAGTCCCTAAAACTTTTTCTGACTGAAACTGTTTTTTAAGGCAAGATTTCTTTTCTCTCCATTTCATTCATTCTATCTTTATTTATTTGAAAGGGAGACCATGGCAAACAGATGGATACACATGCACGAAAGTTATCCATCAGTTGGCTCATTCTCCAAATGGCTGCTGAAGCCAGGAACCTGGAACACCTTCTAAGCCTTCCATATGGGTAGTGGGGACCCAAGCACTGAAGTCTTTACCTGCTGCCTCCCAGGGTGCTCATGAGGAGGGAGCCGGATTAGAAGAGGAAGTATTTATTTGCAGGCATCCAAACAAGAAAGTGGACATTCCAGATGATATCTTAAAAGTAAAGACTATTTTTTTTTTTTTAAAGATTTATTTTATTTCCATTACAAAGTCAGATATACTGAGAGGAGGAGAGACAGAGAGGAAGTGGAGCCGCCGGGATTAGAACCAGCGGCCATATGGGATCAAGGCGAGGACCTTAGCCACTAGGCCACGCTGCCGAGCCCATCCAGATGATATCTTAACTGCTGTGCCGTGGTTCCCACCCGGAGAGCAAGGCGTCTGAGCAATGAATTGCCTGTCTCAGAGATTGCTCTCCGTGGAGATGCACTTGCCACCTCATTTTGTGTCAATTAGTTTGTAGTCCACCTCCCACACTGGGCTGGGATCTTCTTGAGGACAGGAACAGAGTTGTGTTTTCTCCTGAGCATAGTGCTTCACACTGAAGGGCATTGAATATCTGGCTGCAGAGTGTAGAGTTCTACTCACCCACTCTCCTACATCCCCACTGTCTCTGTTTTTATTTTCATTTTTCATTATCCTTTAATATATTTTATGCTATGTCATTTCTGCTTTTCACTGTAATATCTATGGTGCCTCATGCAAAATCTGGCAGTAGGGGACTTTAAGGAATACTTTATCGGTGGATATACTAGGTTCTCTCTATAGAATGCTCATTAGTCTTTTAAAAATATTTATTAAATGTTAAGAAAGGCAGAGCTATGGACTGAGTGAAGGAGAGAGAAAGAGAGAAGAAAAAGAAAGAGAGAGAAGGAAAATATTTTCATGTGTTAGTTCACTCCCCAAATGGCTGGCATGGACAAGGCTAGATCAGGCCATCTGAGTGGAAGAGGCCCAAGGCATTGGAGATTTAGTGCAGCTTTTCCAGATCATTAAAAGGGAGCTGGTTCAAAAGTGGAACAACAGGGATTCAAATTGGTTCTCACAAGGGATATAGATATTATAGATGACTGATTAACTGTGCCACAGTCCCGACCCCAGCGGTATCCTTTCTACAGAATTCAATTTCTCTCATGTTTGTGGAATTCCTTGCTCTGCTGAACTTAGTACTGAGTGTAGTGGGAGATAATGATGATGAGCCAGTCTCTGCTTCAAAAAGCATTGAACGCACATAATATGCAGAAACAGAAGAAAATAAATGCTGTGGTAGGCCTACCAGTGGAGTACAATGGACACACAGAAAAGAATCAATTGATTTCAAACTAAGAATTGGTTGGTAATTTTATGAAAGCGGACAGCCTTTGAACTAAGCTTCAAGGAAAGAGGAGACTACCTCTGAGATGTAAGAAACAGGATAGTCTGGTTTAAGGAGACTACAAATGTCATCTGCTTCTGTTTTAAAATAATCTCCTGGGGTCAGTGCTGTGATTCAGCAGGTAAAGCTGCTGTCTGCACTTCTGGCATTCCATTTATGCTCTGGTTCCTCTCCAGGTGCTCTACATCCTTAACTCTCTCTTAATTGACTGGGATGATATTCTACCAGCTCTAACTTTGGACCAGAAATGGTCTCCCCAAGAAACTGTTCAACCCATCTGCACAATAAGTAGCTGGACTCTATGTTTGGTATATGTTTGTGGAAAGAATCTTGATTTAATTTGAACTGTAATACTGCATCAAGGTGGAGGAATCCACCAGGGGGGAGGGGCGTGGGGAGGGGTGGGGGGATTCCCAGAGCCTATGAAACTGTCACATAATGCATAATAATTAATAAAAAAAAAAGTCAAAAAAAAAAAAAACTCTCTGTAATGTGCTTGGGAAAGCAGTGCAAGATCGTCCAAGTGCTTGGACCCCTTCTCCCTTTGTAGGAGACTTGGGAAAAAAACTCCTAGCTTATGGCTTTGGCCTGGCCCAGTCCTAGCTATTGTGGCCATCTGGAGAGTGAACTAGCAGATGAGAGATTTGTAACTTTGATTTTCAAATAAGTCTTTTTAAAAAATGCTTTTGTGAATTTATCTCATCATTAACAAGTTCTATGACTATGCAATCCACCAGTTAAGACAAATTCTGCTCAGTTATTCTTATTCTTTCCCATATGCAGTTACAGAAACATCATTTAACCTACCAGTCATTAAAGAGAACCATGTAGATGGAAACATTTTATTAAGTGCAAATCCCTATATATAAAACAGAGGGAAGTGCTATACAATGGTGATGTGGATTGATTTAATTCTTGTTATGTGTTTATTTGCAAACAGTTGTCATAAGCCATTTAGTAATTAACAGATACTGTAAAATTCAATTTGCTAAATATAAAAGTGAAACCAAGCAATTTTGGGCATTTTAACTATTCAAATTTTCTTTATTTTAGTTGCTTTTGCATGAGTTTTTGGGCCTGATTAAAATAACTAACTTTGAAGATGAGACTATAATACAAGAAAAAGTAACTCCTCTTTTTAAAAAAATTATTTACTTTAAGGATTTAGAGAACAGAGGGAGAGAGAGGGAGAATCTTCATCTGCTTGCTCGCTAACCTAGTGGCTGCGCAGGTTAGGGCTGAGCCAGGCAAAAGCTACAAGCAAAGAGATTCATCTCGATCTCCCACATGGGCGGCAGGAGCCAAAGCAATTGAGTCATCTTCTGCTACTTTTCCTAGGTCATTAATCGAGAGCTGGATCAGAGGAGGATCTCCAAAGGCTGTCCACATGGAATGCTTATATTGCAGTGGATCACAATGTTGGCCTCCAATGAGACTCTTAACACATACCAAATCATTCATTTTGATACAGGACTTTGGATTGAAAAAGCTTTGCTAGCCAAATGAGATAACCATAGTATCAACTGAAGAATTAAGCATAGAATTCAGATGCAAGTAATTTAATCCAGCCTACATCCATAATCTCTGACATTGTGAGGGTCATATTCTATATGGATTGTGGAATTCTAAATCCACAATCCTATCCCAACTCTCAGTTTTCCTTCTTCCAAAATACCGATTAATGACTATAGGACATCTTCAATGGCACATTGGGCTGTTGGTTTTATCATTGCTTACCAGTAAGAAACATTTATAAAATGTTTGAAGTGTATTTTCATCTGATTTGTTTCACAGCAATCCAAAGTAAGTGTCTGTGAGTCCACGAGTCTTCCCACCATCTTTCTTAAAGTGGCATGAATTTATGCATAATCACTGTAAACTTCATAATAATCCACCCATAACTAGCAAGATAAAGATACTGTTTCCTAAGAATATAAAAATTTTGGGATAATATAAAAATACTTATTATAGAGTGTTGAATATCCTAAAATGCCTAAAATTAAGCTCTGTATTTATTATCTAATTCATGTTTGTATAACATAATTGAAACATGGTTTCACCTACCTTGAGTCTTGCTAATCCTAATGGGTTGGAAAAGTCCCATTTTGCAAATAAGGAGACTGAGATTTGAAAAGATTAAATGACTTGCTGTAAGTCACAGAAACTAATAAAGAACAGTTGTTGTAACACCAGTTATCTTTAAGATTGCAATAATTAATATTTAGACAGTATATTAAATAATGTAAGTGACTAAATGCTTAACATGTGCTGATTTAATCCTTGAACAAAAGCTTAAGTGGATTTCACAAGGTCGTAAATATATTGTCCTTCAGTCTTTACATTTTTTCAAAGCCTCTCTTTTTTCATGTCCATGTTGCTCATTAGTTAGGTAAGCACCTGGCAAAAGAGTGTTCTAGTCATTATTGATGCTTCTTACCTTGGGTTGTCAAAAGGCTTATGAAAAGTTTCCACAGAAATAATGTTGAAACAGATTCCTCTGGGCACTATAGGATCAGAGGCATTGGGCTATTGACAAATTAATACCAGAAAAGAGCTTCTAGATCTCGAGAGGAAAAGTACACTGTAATTTCACAATATAACTAATGGGAACTTAACTGTGAAGCTAGAAGATTATTCATGCAGTTTTAGTCTGAGGTGAGCAAAGCGGTTCTCAGTCTTGCTCTGCTGGTCTTCCTTTCTTCCTCCGTTTTTCCTTTATTCCTTCATTCTTTCATTTTTCTTTCCTTTTTGTTTCACTTCTTTCTTTTCTGTATTTATGAAATGGATAATAAGCGCAGAAAATTATTGGTCAAGTATTCGCTTTTATTTTAGAATCATGTCAAGGAAAAAAAATCTTGGGACCAGCATAGTGGCATAGTGTGTAAAGCTACCACCTGCAACACCCACATCCCATATGGTGATGATTCGGGTCCCAGCTTACTCCACTCCAATTTAACTCCCTTCCTGTGGTAAAAGCAACAGAAGATGGCTCAAGTACTTTTACCCTTGCCACCCCGTAGGACACCTGCAGAAGTTCATAGCTGCTGGCTATGGCTCCTGGCTGCAGGACTGGCCATTGCTGTTTTAAGGGAGTAAACCAGCAGACGGGAGACCTTGCCTTCTCTCTTTCTCCTATCTCTGTGATTCTGATTTTTAACTAACTAACTAAATCAGTAAATCTTAGCAAAATGTTATCATTTGATTCTAATGAAAACGCTTTTAGGACGACAAAAATTCATGCTTATAGTTAGTTTGTAGTGCATAAAGAAGAAACTAAGTATACAGTATACTTTGAGATTTTTTTTTTTCAAATTTTACTATTCTGAACAGTTTAAAAAATTTTCCTAGCCCAAAATAAATTTCTGGAATTTTTTTTTTAAAGATTTATTTTTATTACAAAGTCAGATATACAGAGAGGAGGAGAGACAGAGAGAAAGATCTTCCATCCGATGATTCACTCCCCAAGTGAGCCGCAACGGGCCAGTGCGTGCCGATCTGAAGCCGGGAACCAGGAACTTCTTCCAGGTCTCCCACGCGGGTACAGGGTCCCAAAGCTTTGGGCCGTCCTCGACTGCTTTCCCAGGCCACAAGCAGGGAGCTGGATGGGAAGTGGAGCTGCCGGGATTAGAACCGGCGCCCATATGGGATCCCGGCACGTTCAAGGCGAGGACTTTAGCTGCTAGGCCATGCCGCCGAGCCCAAATTTCTGGAATTTTTAACAGCATGTTTGAGGCCATGTTCATTCATGAGTGTCTTCACTTCCGTAAGGAAAATAAAAAGGGAATTATTTTCTGTGATATTTTCCAAGGACATTCAAACATAGTAGGAAGCCTATTATAAAATAATTGTATTTTGAGCTACATCCTGGATAAACAAGAAATAATATGAGTGGTGCATGGTTATTCTGACAGTTAAAACAGTGATTAAGGTACAATTACGATGCCCACATCCCACACTGTGGGGTGGTTGCATGTGATACCAGCTCTGGTTTCTGGCTGTAGCATTCTGCCAGTTCCTGCCACTGGAGGCAACAGTGATGAGTTCTATCATTGGTCCCTGACATCCACATGGTTGTCTGAGTTCATGTTCAGCTCCTTTGCCCTAGTCTAGCTTCATCCACTGTAGGCATCTGGGGAATTAGCCCAAAATAGGCTTTCTCTTTCTTTGCAAAACAAATGAAATTTTCTTTGAAATAGTAACTGTTCTATCTGTGATTTCATTACTTTTTGGCTTAAACCTACAAACGCAGAAGTTCATTAGTCTCTCAATCACTGAGGGTTGATGCATTAAAAACAACACAACACAATTTACATAAAACATTGAAATTGCAAATATTTTTTGATTTCATGACAATGTGAAAACACATCAAATTGTTCACTATTTTAAATATGCAACATGTTTTTGACAGACTGAAATTTGCCAAAGCCATCAGTAAGTCCTGTGTATGTGGAATAGTCTTCTTTTGCTGCCTGTACTCTCATTTATAAATACAATATAAATGAAAGTCTTTAGTTCACAAAGTTTTATCTACATAAGAATTATTTAACTAAGAGTTAGAGCTTTCTATAGGTGTGAACTGCCCTTTTGATAATGAACTGTGGTGTACACAGCAGTAAGGTCTTGGCTACTTAAATCAAGCTTGTAACCGAACAGGAATAGCAAGAACTTTGAATGTAGAAACATTAATTCCAAGAATAATGGCTTTGGAAGAAACTATGAGATGAAAGTGCTTCCATTTGCTGCTACTTTTCATTGGCCTTTAGAGCCCTTTTCTGAAGGTTCCACCTTTGTCTCTCAAATGATGAAGGCTTTAATAGGAACAGTTTATACTTTTACCTCTTCTAAATACACCATTTTCATAGGCTGTCACAAAAAAGTGAGCAATTATCCAACAATGAAACTTAACATGGTAACATGTGCATTTTTTAAAGATTTATTTATTTTTATTGGAAAGTCAGATTTATAAAAAGAAGAGATAGAGAGGAAGAGCTTCCATCTTGCTGGTTCACTCCCCGAGTGACCACCTAAGGCCAGGAGCCAGGAACTTCCTTCTGGTCTCCTATGCAGGTGCAGGGTCCCAAAGCTTTGAGCCATCTTTGACTGCTTTCCTATGCCACAAGCAGGAGCTGGGAGGAAAGTGGAACAGCGTGGATATAAACCAGGGCCCTTATGGGATCCTGGTGCACGCAAGGTAGGGACTTCAGGCCTCCACACCAGACCTGAAGTGTACATTTTAAGCAAGGAATATTTTCTACTTTCTCTAATCTCTGATGTAACCCCCAAGACATCTTTGACTAGCTAATTGTATCAGTCAGGGCTAGTCATTCATTAAAACTGTGAATCTTTGCAAACACAGAAGCAGAACTAGTATGATACACATTGAGATGTATGACTAGGCATTGGCTTATCTGATTGTGGAGGCTGCTGAGGCAAGAACAATAAGGCAGACTCTCTGAAACTGCCTTTCATAGCTGGAATTTACTCTTTAAGGAATCAGCTCTGAAAATGTTCCAGGCATTCAAATCAGGTGCTCTTAAATTGTCTAGGATAATCTTCCCTGTACATAAAAAATATACTCTATGACCTGAAGGAAATGAAATCAGAAGGTTGTTCAAGTCTAAGGAAGGTAAATTGTTTCAATTTTGCTTGTGCCATTTCTGTATCATATTTGAATATTCAAGTGAAAATTTTCATTGCACATGCGGTGTTTGTCTTTTTGATTGTATTTTAGATGATGAGTTATTAGGACAAGGGAAGGCCATTCTCAATTGATTAGATGCCTTAATGAATAACAAATCAATTAATTACAAGCAAAAATTTTGTGTGTTTTCACCGATAATACTGGCAAAAACTGATTGTTTAATAGATGTAATTAAGATTAACATCCAGATACAAACTGAATGTAACTATTGATGTTGATAATTAAAATCTGTTGGAAATCAACAAGTTGAATGATCTGTTTGACCAGCTTTTAAGTTTTGTTCTGAAAGTAGCTACTATGGGTTAGCTTATAAATATACATTATAATTTCTCAAGCTGCTATTGATGACTCCATAAGCAGGAATACAACAATTTTTTACATTAAAGACAATATTTAAGCTTTCAGTACTCTTTTTGATTTAGAACTTTTTAGTGAGATTAAGAGATTGCAATAAAAAATAAATCCCCCCTACAGTGATAACGGAATTGTCTATGCTTATTGAACCATACAAATGTTTAGTGTCCCAACTTGTGTTTTCAGTAGATTGAATTTTCTTGTGTTGAAATTTAGCCCTTAGTATGTGCTAGAATCCCATTGGCTAGTATTATTTTTATTTTTGCTTTTTATTTGAAAGAGTTGTAGAGAGAGGAAGGAACAGAGACAAAAGAGAGAGATCTTCCACCTGCCCCCAAATGTTTGGACAACCTGGCTAGGCCAGAGCCATGCCAGCCAGGAACATCATTGAGGTCTCTCACATGGCAGATATCCACAGAGCTGGGTCATCCTCTGCTGTTTTTCTCAGGGCATTCGCAGAACAGTACATGCTAAGACGAGCAGCTAGGACAGGAACTGGTGCCCCTGTGAGATGTGGTCCACACTGCTCTAGTCCACACTGCTCTAGTCTACACCGCTAGCCCCTGGACAGTCTTGTTTCATCAGTTCAAACCAGATTTATATTTTTTAGTCATCACATTTTATGTATTCCAAACCAATATTAGTTTCTGAGTTGTTTAAAATGCCTCTATTTTTCAAATGAAGATGTACAATCATTAAATAATCCTTCCAAAGTGACAAAATTTACAAAATCCTTGAAAACATGATTTCTGACTTTAACCTGTATGCTACAATGTGTAAAGTCAAGCTACAAAAGCCAACACTTAAAAACTGCCTATATGCTGTCACTACAGATGAGAAAAAAGGCTAGCGTTTTGTTAAGGTATTCTTAGAACGTGGCAAATACTGGTTATGATTTTAGAGATTCTCTTAAAAGGAAATTGGTTAATTGTGGAATCAACATAATTTTTAAAAGTTTGTCTTAAATTGCAGACAACTTGATCCACTTTTCAGTTGAAACTCTATAAGTATAAATTCACAGATTTATATTGGTAAAATATGAAAAAAAAGTAGTGCTTTCAGAGAGGAAGTTGCCTTGTAGAATTTTTAAGGTATGAGAAGAAAATTTTTCTTAGAAAATTCTGAAGAAGAGAATGTGGTGGTGCCCCTCACCATCTATTTGTTGTGAATTTCACTTTTGAGAAGAGTCGCATTCTAGGAGAATCACTTCAGTTCAGAAAAGATGACTTCTGTGCTTGCAGACTGATGAGCTGGGTGTGGGAGAGCTTGGGCATAAATTAACTGGTCCACAAGGACGTCATAATGCCTCTGTAGTAAGGACTGAAATTATACTTCACTTCCAAGACACTATGTGATATTTGTTGAAGAATCTTGTTTTAGTGCTTCAAGGATTTATTTGATACATACTCTGCCGAAGCATTTTGTTGTTGTTCAGTGCAATTTAAAGCCTCCTCATATTCACTATTCAAACTGACTTTTTCATTTTATGTTCTGGTTCTTTTTCCCTTTATTATCTTTTTAAAAATTATTATTTCTAGGGTTGTATACAGTCTAATCTCGGATAAAGAACGCTGGTGGTTCTTTGGAAGTACTCATTGCGAAGCCCTGATTGAAAAATAATTGATGTTTTTTTCTTTAGTAATAAATGAATTGCTCATGTACTACAGCTTTTTTGTTTTGGCCAAAGAAATAGTAAAAAATCGGATTGCGGTTCCTTTGACAGTGATGTACGACCCACACCACTTGGTCTTATGTGAGAAACTACTTGAAACCTAGCATCCTTCATCTATATCCCAGCACACCTGATCCTTTGGGAGGGAAAGTTTTACAGCTCTGTAGGTTTTGAGGGAGACCATAATTGCCTGTTCAAAGTTGTGTGCTTTGTTTAGAAAGTTCTTATTTATTTAGTGAAATGCAGTGAAAAAAAAAAAGATAACAGTTTTTCCTACACATCGGTGTAAGATACATAAGCAATTATTTATTTTTATTTTTCATGACACAGTTCCATAGGTTCAGGGATTGCCCTTTCTACCTTCCCCCTATTCATCCGCTTCACTGTTTCCCCTCACATTATTATAATAATATAATCCTTCAGCAACAATCACATGTCCATCATTCTGCTATTTCAGTGTATCATGACATTGTAGGTATAGACAATGGTAGACAGTCTGACATCCTATTATTGAGATATATTTAACATTTTCTTTTCTTCCTTTTTTTTAAGGATTTATTTATTTTTAGGGCCCGGTGCAATAGCATAGTAGTTAAAGTCCTCGCCTTGCACGCCCGGGATCCCATATGGGTGCCGGTTCTAATCCAAGTGGCTCCACTTCCCATCTAGCTCCCTGATTGTGGCCTGGGAAACCACCTGATTTCAAAGTCAGAGATATACAGAGAGGAGGAGAGACAGAGAGCAAGATCTTCCGTCCGATGATTCACTCCCCAAGTGACTTCAGTGGCCAGTGCTGCTCCGATCTGAAGCCAGGAGCCAGAAGCTCTCCCAGGTCTCCCACGTGGGTGCAGGAACCCAAGGCTTTGAGTCATCCTCGACTGCTTTCCCAGGCCACAAGCAAGGAGCTGGATGGGAAGCGGGGTGGCTGGAATTAGAATTGGCGATCATATGGAATCCTGGCATGCAAGACGAGGACTTTAGCTGCTAAACCACGCCACCGGGCCCTGTTTAACATTTTCATTGGGAGTCTGTCTCTATTTGGGAGAAACTTGACCTGCAAACTGCACTGTTACCTTCACCTCTTTGTGGATAAGCAAATCTTAAGCACTAAAATACTTTATAAGGAAAAACTCATCGGTGCCATATTAAAAATGTGTTCTTTGTCTAGAAGTAATTTGAGTTTTAGTATTAATTTTCATAGTGGATTTTTTCAGTAAATTAATTTATTTGAAAGGCAGAGGCAGATTGATAGAAAAAGAAAGGCATTTTCATCTGCTGGTTCATTGCAAAATTGGCTGCAACAGCCAGGACTAGGCCAAATTGAAGCCAAGAACCAGGAAATCCATCCAGATCTGCCAAGTGGGTTTCAGGACCCAGGTGCTTGGGCTATCTTTCACTGCTTTTCCAGATACATTAGCAGAGAGATGGGTCAAAAGTGGAGCAGCTGGGACTCAAACCAGTACTGGCTGCCGGCATCACAAGTGCTGGTTTAATTCACTGTGTCACAATGTTTCCCTAGTCTAAGTGTGACTTGAGTTGAAGCTGTTTGATTAATGAAAGTGTTATACTGTTTAACAGTATGGAAAAGGACAGACATGACCAAAAGGGGAAAAAATCAAACAGAAAGATACATTGGGGACTTTTAAAAAATTTGATTTAGAGATTTCAATTTTTTAAATAGAAACTGTCACCTTAATCCACTCCGATCAGTGTTTTATTTAGATAGTTCTGGCTAAGAATCATTTAATCTTCCTAATGTTAGTAATGTATTAGGTATGTTTATGACACATTTAATTTCTGCTCATTACATTTATCCTACAAAGCACCCTATTGCTTTCGCTTTTTAAAAAAGATTTATTTTTGTTTGTAAGGCAAAATTACAGGGTGAAGCGAGAGACTAAGAGAGAAAAAAGAGAGAGTGAGAGAGATTGTCCATCCCCTGGTTTTCTCCACAGATGGGTACAACAGTCAGAGCTGGGTTGGTCCAAAGCTAGGAGCCTGGAGGTTCTTCCCAGTCTCCTATGTGGGCCATCTCGTTGGCAATCCAACAATGAGTTGGGTTCACAGTAGAGCAGCCAGGACTTTAACCACTAAAGGCTTCCTGTTATTAATCCTAGTTTGTAGGTGAAGACAAGGATCAACAGAGATTGGTGACTTGTCCAGAGATACACTACTGAGGAGTAGGATTAATTCCTCACTCTTTTTTTTTTATAGATTTTATGTTTTTTCTTTTATGATTACATGATTGATCAGGGTTGGAAGGACTGAGGTTTAGGGAAAATAGGGTGAATTCATTGCTTCCAAATTTGCTATTTCCTCTTGTTGTTTCTGAGGGAAAAGGAGAGACAAAGGGGGAAACCACTCATGACTTTTAACACGCCCTAGTACCCAAGGATGAGGGACTGCCACCTCATATTACCCAGAGTCTAAATGTGTACATATTACAAGGGTTCTTTCCAAGTAGTTTGGGTAGTTCTGAAACGCTGCTGATTTTACCTATCCGAGGATGATGTCACCCTCCCAATTCCTCACTCTTTTCATTGCAAAATGAAGAATTTTGGCTAAATGCTCACCTATTTGTTTATCATGCTAAAATTTGCATGTATTCTTGGTAATTTCCTTGTTTGTTTTCTTGTCATTTCTTTTCTCCTCAAACTTTATTCTTCTGCGGAAGCGAAGGGCTATTTTTATTAGCAAAACGTTCTTTTCCATTATTGGCAAGACAAGAATGTATGACCTCCCCAGTGCTCCTATAAGCTATGCCCGTGATGGCGCTTAACACACTTGCTATGATTTCTTAGGTGCAGTTCATCTGCTAGTTCAAGGAACTTATTCCTGACTTTATCCTAGAACTTTGAGGGTGTTTTTAAGAAATGACCACGTTTTAGGAATGGAGTTCACTGACTTTTTTTTTTTTAATTGTCTAGGAAATTTTAATGCAATTCTGAGGATTGAGAATTCATCTTATAAGTCCTTCAAGGAAAGGGAGATTCAACCATGTCCAGGAATTCAGTGTTATTTCTGGTACCTCTACGGATAGTTAATTAGTAATGGTTTGCTGAAGATAATAATTTTAGAATGCTGACCTACCATAATTTTTGCAATATAAATATTTTATTCATTTTATCAGTTTTCGTTGATGAGGACATGAATGGTAGAATATCATCAAGCACTGTATCATAATGATAATGCTAGCTTCAGATTTAATTAGTACTTCTCCATTTCCACCACCAAGCTGTTCTTGTGAAGCTCAGCACAGTGGTTTCAGACTCAAGAAGGAAAAACATACTGCAATGCATGAAGTTTTAACAATAGGGCAATCAGAAAGTGAGATTTCTTTATAAGTTGTGTGGGATTTGAAGGACTTTTTACCTTTGGGTTCATTATATTCTGGTCAAATTTTTTGTCATAAGACAAGAGACATTTGAAAAGTCAGCAATCTGACAAAGGATCCTGGCATCAACACACAGCGGGCTTCTGCCTTGGGCAAGTTCATAGGAGAAATTGATTGTTTCCCTAGGGAGTCATCACGATATTACTAGATTTCTTAAAGCCATAAGACCATTAAGTGGGGTTCTCAGGACTGTAATATATCCTTCAGGTCTTACTTCAGTGGCAATCAATGCTCATAGTCCTTCTTTCAAAGGACTGAAAACATGCTGGTATAATTAATGTCACTGAAATATTGTTTTTTTTCCCTTTTGCTTTCTGTTTTTGCCTAAGAAAGTTAGGCAAGTTACAAGATAAATGTCTTACATGGAAAGCTATTAAAATTTGAGACAAAAAGCCAGCCTCTAATGATACTGGGGTGTTTGGGGCAATGACTAAAATTACTTGAATGAGATCAATCATGAAAATTCTCTAGGGACCATATTTCAACTTGGCATAAAATCCTGGATTCACTTAACATATGCAGGAGAAGAACTCCAAGTATTTTTAAGGTCAGTTGGGTAAAGGTTCATAAATTTGTTAGTTGGCTATGTCTCTGCATAGGAGCCTAAGTAATTTTAGTGTTGACAAGTACAGATTCTTGCTAAGGGCTGTATGAAATTAAATTCAGCAATTCAATACAAATCAATATCAACTTACTGAAGTCCCACTATTTTCAAGGCTGGATACTTAGAGAAGAAGGAAGTTTAGTAAGACACAGTTCTTTCCTTCAGGGAACTTACAATTGGGCAGAAAACTGCAGCTTTTGATTGGCAAAGAAGCCAGGTTTATAAAGTAGCACAGTATTAGGGGAGATTGATTTAGGAAAAGTTAAGTAGATTCCCATTCCCAATGAATACCATTCTACTCATTCAGCTGTAATCAACAACTTATTTATTTCATAGCACAACTTTGGATAAAATATGATATGCACATAATTTCCCTGAAATTAAAATAAAAATTTGTATGTATTTCCATAAGCATGAAGAGAATACTTTTACCCTAAACATCTGAATCTGAGAAGCTTTGGAGGAATAGTTTCACTGAATTAAACCTTATAAATAACTCAGTCATATTGATTTTCAGCTGAGGAATTCAAAGTTTGCGTATGCACATTTGTTCAGCAAAGTACACATCTTAACATCATTGTTGAGTGCATTAGCTTCCTGGAAAGAACTTCGTATGCACTTAAAACAAAGCTTAAAGATGCTGTGGTACTTATCCGAATTGAAGTATGCAGAAAATTTGGGAGTTAAAGGCAATGCCGTAATGGGCTTCTTTAATGGAGCTGGGTGTTTTAGCCAGGTCTTCCATGTGGGTGCAGGGGAGTAAGGATTTGGGCCATGCCCACTATTTTCCCAAGCACATTAGCAGGAACTGAATCGGAGAGGCAGTCAGAACTCAAACTGGCACCCATTTGAGATGTCAGTATTGCTGGCAGTACCTTACCTATTAAGTCCCAATGTCACCCCCAGTATTATAATTACCAAATGTAATGTGTAATGATCTAATCAAAGCAATCATCCTATCCATCACCTTGAATACTGACATTGTCCATAAGAACAGTTGAGTTCTAGCCTCCCAGTGATGGTAAAATGCAAAAGCATTTAATTAATTGTATTTCCACAGAGTATAATAAATATCAAAAATAAATAAAAATAAAATAAAACCTACTCTTCATTTATGGCTATTTGGGTCTTTCATTTTCATTCCTCTCCCCATTCGACTCCACATGCTGACACTCGTGCTTCTGTGAGTTTGTTTTAGATTCTATCTAGTTGAGGGCATGTTAAACTTGTCTTTCTATGTTCAGTTAATTTTACTGTCTGTAGTGTTTTTAATTCCATTCATCTTACCAAAAATTATATAAAAATGTCCCTTTTTAAGGTTGAAGAGTATTCCATGGATATATGTTCTATGTTTTCTGTATCTGTTCATTTGTACATAAACACATAGGTTGATCCTGTAACTTGGCTATGCTGAACCTGGTTACGGTGAATTTGAATATACTTCGACATATGGTGAGCTTCAACATACTAATTTCTAATCTTCTGGGCAAATACTCAGAAGTAAGATTGCAAATGCTATGAAGCTTTGCATGTTTTATTCTTGTCTCTTTAAGTGGAAAGCCAATAGATTAAATTTATATTATTATGACTGTGTGAACATTTTTCAGTCTTAAGTCCAGAATTATAATTTTACTTTCTTCTCCAGAGAATCAATAACGTAAAAGGAGAATAGTTGGTGTCAGTGTAGACTAATATTTTTTTAGTCTATCATCAGCTGTGAAAAGTCGTGTGATATTTTACACAAATTAATAAATAATCTCTATTCTTATGAGTTTGTATTTGCCCAGTTTCTTGCATTATTTGCTTATGTTCCTTCTGGTAGCCTCATATTTATCATATCAATTTTTTCCCCACTTTCTAAACTCCCATTTGACACTGCTCTTCCCTTTTCTCCTTAACAGAATCTATAGTTTTCTGGAGCCCGTATCAAATTTTTACTTATCATTATTTTTCTAGAGGATAGCTTAAAGTAACTTGCAAAGGAGAAGTGTGTATGAACCAAACATTGTGTAGGGTTCTAGATGCTCATCTTGATTGAGAGATGGGACATTGAATGCTAAGTCAAAGAGGTTTTAGTTCACATTTGACAAGGTGCCATTGGGCTCAATACTGCTAACTATGTTTTTTATTTATTTTTTCTAAGGGATATGTTTTTTTTTCTTTTGTGTTACATTGCATTGCATTAGGTCATGGTGACAAAAAAGCTCCAAATCTTGTAGAGAACAACAGTAATAAGCAGGAATAGTAAAATAGTAAATCATACTCCCAGAAGACATTATGTCTTTTTCCTTAACCTTGATATTCTGTAAAATTGTGATCATGTCAAGATGGTTCCTTTTCTCCTTATCATTCTGCAGTCTTAGTAGATTCCCATAAACCAAATGATTTCTGTCCCTCTTATGGTAAGGCTTTTATTGTTATTATCTCTTTAGCATCTCTGTTCCATTGTTTGTTCTATGTGTCTTATCTTTTTACTGTGTAGAAAGACACACATGGAGACAGATGTGTGGAAGACAGGGAGAGCTACTTTCTACTGATTCACTTGCTAAGTACCCCCAATGTCCAGGCTATGCCAGGTTGCAGTCCAGAGTCAAGAATGATTCAGATCTCCCCTGTAGGAGGCAGTGGTTCCACTGTTTGAGGCATCAGCTGCTGTCTTCTTGAATAGTCTTCTTGGAATAGTCTTCTTTTGCTGCCTGTACTCTCATTTATAAATACAATATAAATGAAAGTCTTTAGTTCACAAAGTTTTATCTACATAAGAATTATTTAACTAAGAGTTAGAGCTTTCTATAGGTGTGAACTGCCCTTTTGATAATGAACTGTGGTGTACACAGCAGTAAGGTCTTGGCTACTTAAATCAAGCTTGTAACCGAACAGGAATAGCAAGAACTTTGAATGTAGAAACATTAATTCCAAGAATAATGGCTTTGGAAGAAACTATGAGATGAAAGTGCTTCCATTTGCTGCTACTTTTCATTGGCCTTTAGAGCCCTTTTCTGAAGGTTCCACCTTTGTCTCTCAAATGATGAAGGCTTTAATAGGAACAGTTTATACTTTTACCTCTTCTAAATACACCATTTTCATAGGCTGTCACAAAAAAGTGAGCAATTATCCAACAATGAAACTTAACATGGTAACATGTGCATTTTTTAAAGATTTATTTATTTTTATTGGAAAGTCAGATTTATAAAAAGAAGAGATAGAGAGGAAGAGCTTCCATCTTGCTGGTTCACTCCCCGAGTGACCACCTAAGGCCAGGAGCCAGGAACTTCCTTCTGGTCTCCTATGCAGGTGCAGGGTCCCAAAGCTTTGAGCCATCTTTGACTGCTTTCCTATGCCACAAGCAGGAGCTGGGAGGAAAGTGGAACAGCGTGGATATAAACCAGGGCCCTTATGGGATCCTGGTGCACGCAAGGTAGGGACTTCAGGCCTCCACACCAGACCTGAAGTGTACATTTTAAGCAAGGAATATTTTCTACTTTCTCTAATCTCTGATGTAACCCCCAAGACATCTTTGACTAGCTAATTGTATCAGTCAGGGCTAGTCATTCATTAAAACTGTGAATCTTTGCAAACACAGAAGCAGAACTAGTATGATACACATTGAGATGTATGACTAGGCATTGGCTTATCTGATTGTGGAGGCTGCTGAGGCAAGAACAATAAGGCAGACTCTCTGAAACTGCCTTTCATAGCTGGAATTTACTCTTTAAGGAATCAGCTCTGAAAATGTTCCAGGCATTCAAATCAGGTGCTCTTAAATTGTCTAGGATAATCTTCCCTGTACATAAAAAATATACTCTATGACCTGAAGGAAATGAAATCAGAAGGTTGTTCAAGTCTAAGGAAGGTAAATTGTTTCAATTTTGCTTGTGCCATTTCTGTATCATATTTGAATATTCAAGTGAAAATTTTCATTGCACATGCGGTGTTTGTCTTTTTGATTGCATTTTAGATGATGAGTTATTAGGACAAGGGAAGGCCATTCTCAATTGATTAGATGCCTTAATGAATAACAAATCAATTAATTACAAGCAAAAATTTTGTGTGTTTTCACCGATAATACTGGCAAAAACTGATTGTTTAATAGATGTAATTAAGATTAACATCCAGATACAAACTGAATGTAACTATTGATGTTGATAATTAAAATCTGTTGGAAATCAACAAGTTGAATGATCTGTTTGACCAGCTTTTAAGTTTTGTTCTGAAAGTAGCTACTATGGGTTAGCTTATAAATATACATTATAATTTCTCAAGCTGCTATTGATGACTCCATAAGCAGGAATACAACAATTTTTTACATTAAAGACAATATTTAAGCTTTCAGTACTCTTTTTGATTTAGAACTTTTTAGTGAGATTAAGAGATTGCAATAAAAAATAAATCCCCCCTACAGTGATAACGGAATTGTCTATGCTTATTGAACCATACAAATGTTTAGTGTCCCAACTTGTGTTTTCAGTAGATTGAATTTTCTTGTGTTGAAATTTAGCCCTTAGTATGTGCTAGAATCCCATTGGCTAGTATTATTTTTATTTTTGCTTTTTATTTGAAAGAGTTGTAGAGAGAGGAAGGAACAGAGACAAAAGAGAGAGATCTTCCACCTGCCCCCAAATGTTTGGACAACCTGGCTAGGCCAGAGCCATGCCAGCCAGGAACATCATTGAGGTCTCTCACATGGCAGATATCCACAGAGCTGGGTCATCCTCTGCTGTTTTTCTCAGGGCATTCGCAGAACAGTACATGCTAAGACGAGCAGCTAGGACAGGAACTGGTGCCCCTGTGAGATGTGGTCCACACTGCTCTAGTCCACACTGCTCTAGTCTACACCGCTAGCCCCTGGACAGTCTTGTTTCATCAGTTCAAACCAGATTTATATTTTTTAGTCATCACATTTTATGTATTCCAAACCAATATTAGTTTCTGAGTTGTTTAAAATGCCTCTATTTTTCAAATGAAGATGTACAATCATTAAATAATCCTTCCAAAGTGACAAAATTTACAAAATCCTTGAAAACATGATTTCTGACTTTAACCTGTATGCTACAATGTGTAAAGTCAAGCTACAAAAGCCAACACTTAAAAACTGCCTATATGCTGTCACTACAGATGAGAAAAAAGGCTAGCGTTTTGTTAAGGTATTCTTAGAACGTGGCAAATACTGGTTATGATTTTAGAGATTCTCTTAAAAGGAAATTGGTTAATTGTGGAATCAACATAATTTTTAAAAGTTTGTCTTAAATTGCAGACAACTTGATCCACTTTTCAGTTGAAACTCTATAAGTATAAATTCACAGATTTATATTGGTAAAATATGAAAAAAAAGTAGTGCTTTCAGAGAGGAAGTTGCCTTGTAGAATTTTTAAGGTATGAGAAGAAAATTTTTCTTAGAAAATTCTGAAGAAGAGAATGTGGTGGTGCCCCTCACCATCTATTTGTTGTGAATTTCACTTTTGAGAAGAGTCGCATTCTAGGAGAATCACTTCAGTTCAGAAAAGATGACTTCTGTGCTTGCAGACTGATGAGCTGGGTGTGGGAGAGCTTGGGCATAAATTAACTGGTCCACAAGGACGTCATAATGCCTCTGTAGTAAGGACTGAAATTATACTTCACTTCCAAGACACTATGTGATATTTGTTGAAGAATCTTGTTTTAGTGCTTCAAGGATTTATTTGATACATACTCTGCCGAAGCATTTTGTTGTTGTTCAGTGCAATTTAAAGCCTCCTCATATTCACTATTCAAACTGACTTTTTCATTTTATGTTCTGGTTCTTTTTCCCTTTATTATCTTTTTAAAAATTATTATTTCTAGGGTTGTATACAGTCTAATCTCGGATAAAGAACGCTGGTGGTTCTTTGGAAGTACTCATTGCGAAGCCCTGATTGAAAAATAATTGATGTTTTTTTCTTTAGTAATAAATGAATTGCTCATGTACTACAGCTTTTTTGTTTTGGCCAAAGAAATAGTAAAAAATCGGATTGCGGTTCCTTTGACAGTGATGTACGACCCACACCACTTGGTCTTATGTGAGAAACTACTTGAAACCTAGCATCCTTCATCTATATCCCAGCACACCTGATCCTTTGGGAGGGAAAGTTTTACAGCTCTGTAGGTTTTGAGGGAGACCATAATTGCCTGTTCAAAGTTGTGTGCTTTGTTTAGAAAGTTCTTATTTATTTAGTGAAATGCAGTGAAAAAAAAAAAGATAACAGTTTTTCCTACACATCGGTGTAAGATACATAAGCAATTATTTATTTTTATTTTTCATGACACAGTTCCATAGGTTCAGGGATTGCCCTTTCTACCTTCCCCCTATTCATCCGCTTCACTGTTTCCCCTCACATTATTATAATAATATAATCCTTCAGCAACAATCACATGTCCATCATTCTGCTATTTCAGTGTATCATGACATTGTAGGTATAGACAATGGTAGACAGTCTGACATCCTATTATTGAGATATATTTAACATTTTCTTTTCTTCCTTTTTTTTAAGGATTTATTTATTTTTAGGGCCCGGTGCAATAGCATAGTAGTTAAAGTCCTCGCCTTGCACGCCCGGGATCCCATATGGGTGCCGGTTCTAATCCAAGTGGCTCCACTTCCCATCTAGCTCCCTGATTGTGGCCTGGGAAACCACCTGATTTCAAAGTCAGAGATATACAGAGAGGAGGAGAGACAGAGAGCAAGATCTTCCGTCCGATGATTCACTCCCCAAGTGACTTCAGTGGCCAGTGCTGCTCCGATCTGAAGCCAGGAGCCAGAAGCTCTCCCAGGTCTCCCACGTGGGTGCAGGAACCCAAGGCTTTGAGTCATCCTCGACTGCTTTCCCAGGCCACAAGCAAGGAGCTGGATGGGAAGCGGGGTGGCTGGAATTAGAATTGGCGATCATATGGAATCCTGGCATGCAAGACGAGGACTTTAGCTGCTAAACCACGCCACCGGGCCCTGTTTAACATTTTCATTGGGAGTCTGTCTCTATTTGGGAGAAACTTGACCTGCAAACTGCACTGTTACCTTCACCTCTTTGTGGATAAGCAAATCTTAAGCACTAAAATACTTTATAAGGAAAAACTCATCGGTGCCATATTAAAAATGTGTTCTTTGTCTAGAAGTAATTTGAGTTTTAGTATTAATTTTCATAGTGGATTTTTTCAGTAAATTAATTTATTTGAAAGGCAGAGGCAGATTGATAGAAAAAGAAAGGCATTTTCATCTGCTGGTTCATTGCAAAATTGGCTGCAACAGCCAGGACTAGGCCAAATTGAAGCCAAGAACCAGGAAATCCATCCAGATCTGCCAAGTGGGTTTCAGGACCCAGGTGCTTGGGCTATCTTTCACTGCTTTTCCAGATACATTAGCAGAGAGATGGGTCAAAAGTGGAGCAGCTGGGACTCAAACCAGTACTGGCTGCCGGCATCACAAGTGCTGGTTTAATTCACTGTGTCACAATGTTTCCCTAGTCTAAGTGTGACTTGAGTTGAAGCTGTTTGATTAATGAAAGTGTTATACTGTTTAACAGTATGGAAAAGGACAGACATGACCAAAAGGGGAAAAAATCAAACAGAAAGATACATTGGGGACTTTTAAAAAATTTGATTTAGAGATTTCAATTTTTTAAATAGAAACTGTCACCTTAATCCACTCCGATCAGTGTTTTATTTAGATAGTTCTGGCTAAGAATCATTTAATCTTCCTAATGTTAGTAATGTATTAGGTATGTTTATGACACATTTAATTTCTGCTCATTACATTTATCCTACAAAGCACCCTATTGCTTTCGCTTTTTAAAAAAGATTTATTTTTGTTTGTAAGGCAAAATTACAGGGTGAAGCGAGAGACTAAGAGAGAAAAAAGAGAGAGTGAGAGAGATTGTCCATCCCCTGGTTTTCTCCACAGATGGGTACAACAGTCAGAGCTGGGTTGGTCCAAAGCTAGGAGCCTGGAGGTTCTTCCCAGTCTCCTATGTGGGCCATCTCGTTGGCAATCCAACAATGAGTTGGGTTCACAGTAGAGCAGCCAGGACTTTAACCACTAAAGGCTTCCTGTTATTAATCCTAGTTTGTAGGTGAAGACAAGGATCAACAGAGATTGGTGACTTGTCCAGAGATACACTACTGAGGAGTAGGATTAATTCCTCACTCTTTTTTTTTTATAGATTTTATGTTTTTTCTTTTATGATTACATGATTGATCAGGGTTGGAAGGACTGAGGTTTAGGGAAAATAGGGTGAATTCATTGCTTCCAAATTTGCTATTTCCTCTTGTTGTTTCTGAGGGAAAAGGAGAGACAAAGGGGGAAACCACTCATGACTTTTAACACGCCCTAGTACCCAAGGATGAGGGACTGCCACCTCATATTACCCAGAGTCTAAATGTGTACATATTACAAGGGTTCTTTCCAAGTAGTTTGGGTAGTTCTGAAACGCTGCTGATTTTACCTATCCGAGGATGATGTCACCCTCCCAATTCCTCACTCTTTTCATTGCAAAATGAAGAATTTTGGCTAAATGCTCACCTATTTGTTTATCATGCTAAAATTTGCATGTATTCTTGGTAATTTCCTTGTTTGTTTTCTTGTCATTTCTTTTCTCCTCAAACTTTATTCTTCTGCGGAAGCGAAGGGCTATTTTTATTAGCAAAACGTTCTTTTCCATTATTGGCAAGACAAGAATGTATGACCTCCCCAGTGCTCCTATAAGCTATGCCCGTGATGGCGCTTAACACACTTGCTATGATTTCTTAGGTGCAGTTCATCTGCTAGTTCAAGGAACTTATTCCTGACTTTATCCTAGAACTTTGAGGGTGTTTTTAAGAAATGACCACGTTTTAGGAATGGAGTTCACTGACTTTTTTTTTTTTAATTGTCTAGGAAATTTTAATGCAATTCTGAGGATTGAGAATTCATCTTATAAGTCCTTCAAGGAAAGGGAGATTCAACCATGTCCAGGAATTCAGTGTTATTTCTGGTACCTCTACGGATAGTTAATTAGTAATGGTTTGCTGAAGATAATAATTTTAGAATGCTGACCTACCATAATTTTTGCAATATAAATATTTTATTCATTTTATCAGTTTTCGTTGATGAGGACATGAATGGTAGAATATCATCAAGCACTGTATCATAATGATAATGCTAGCTTCAGATTTAATTAGTACTTCTCCATTTCCACCACCAAGCTGTTCTTGTGAAGCTCAGCACAGTGGTTTCAGACTCAAGAAGGAAAAACATACTGCAATGCATGAAGTTTTAACAATAGGGCAATCAGAAAGTGAGATTTCTTTATAAGTTGTGTGGGATTTGAAGGACTTTTTACCTTTGGGTTCATTATATTCTGGTCAAATTTTTTGTCATAAGACAAGAGACATTTGAAAAGTCAGCAATCTGACAAAGGATCCTGGCATCAACACACAGCGGGCTTCTGCCTTGGGCAAGTTCATAGGAGAAATTGATTGTTTCCCTAGGGAGTCATCACGATATTACTAGATTTCTTAAAGCCATAAGACCATTAAGTGGGGTTCTCAGGACTGTAATATATCCTTCAGGTCTTACTTCAGTGGCAATCAATGCTCATAGTCCTTCTTTCAAAGGACTGAAAACATGCTGGTATAATTAATGTCACTGAAATATTGTTTTTTTTCCCTTTTGCTTTCTGTTTTTGCCTAAGAAAGTTAGGCAAGTTACAAGATAAATGTCTTACATGGAAAGCTATTAAAATTTGAGACAAAAAGCCAGCCTCTAATGATACTGGGGTGTTTGGGGCAATGACTAAAATTACTTGAATGAGATCAATCATGAAAATTCTCTAGGGACCATATTTCAACTTGGCATAAAATCCTGGATTCACTTAACATATGCAGGAGAAGAACTCCAAGTATTTTTAAGGTCAGTTGGGTAAAGGTTCATAAATTTGTTAGTTGGCTATGTCTCTGCATAGGAGCCTAAGTAATTTTAGTGTTGACAAGTACAGATTCTTGCTAAGGGCTGTATGAAATTAAATTCAGCAATTCAATACAAATCAATATCAACTTACTGAAGTCCCACTATTTTCAAGGCTGGATACTTAGAGAAGAAGGAAGTTTAGTAAGACACAGTTCTTTCCTTCAGGGAACTTACAATTGGGCAGAAAACTGCAGCTTTTGATTGGCAAAGAAGCCAGGTTTATAAAGTAGCACAGTATTAGGGGAGATTGATTTAGGAAAAGTTAAGTAGATTCCCATTCCCAATGAATACCATTCTACTCATTCAGCTGTAATCAACAACTTATTTATTTCATAGCACAACTTTGGATAAAATATGATATGCACATAATTTCCCTGAAATTAAAATAAAAATTTGTATGTATTTCCATAAGCATGAAGAGAATACTTTTACCCTAAACATCTGAATCTGAGAAGCTTTGGAGGAATAGTTTCACTGAATTAAACCTTATAAATAACTCAGTCATATTGATTTTCAGCTGAGGAATTCAAAGTTTGCGTATGCACATTTGTTCAGCAAAGTACACATCTTAACATCATTGTTGAGTGCATTAGCTTCCTGGAAAGAACTTCGTATGCACTTAAAACAAAGCTTAAAGATGCTGTGGTACTTATCCGAATTGAAGTATGCAGAAAATTTGGGAGTTAAAGGCAATGCCGTAATGGGCTTCTTTAATGGAGCTGGGTGTTTTAGCCAGGTCTTCCATGTGGGTGCAGGGGAGTAAGGATTTGGGCCATGCCCACTATTTTCCCAAGCACATTAGCAGGAACTGAATCGGAGAGGCAGTCAGAACTCAAACTGGCACCCATTTGAGATGTCAGTATTGCTGGCAGTACCTTACCTATTAAGTCCCAATGTCACCCCCAGTATTATAATTACCAAATGTAATGTGTAATGATCTAATCAAAGCAATCATCCTATCCATCACCTTGAATACTGACATTGTCCATAAGAACAGTTGAGTTCTAGCCTCCCAGTGATGGTAAAATGCAAAAGCATTTAATTAATTGTATTTCCACAGAGTATAATAAATATCAAAAATAAATAAAAATAAAATAAAACCTACTCTTCATTTATGGCTATTTGGGTCTTTCATTTTCATTCCTCTCCCCATTCGACTCCACATGCTGACACTCGTGCTTCTGTGAGTTTGTTTTAGATTCTATCTAGTTGAGGGCATGTTAAACTTGTCTTTCTATGTTCAGTTAATTTTACTGTCTGTAGTGTTTTTAATTCCATTCATCTTACCAAAAATTATATAAAAATGTCCCTTTTTAAGGTTGAAGAGTATTCCATGGATATATGTTCTATGTTTTCTGTATCTGTTCATTTGTACATAAACACATAGGTTGATCCTGTAACTTGGCTATGCTGAACCTGGTTACGGTGAATTTGAATATACTTCGACATATGGTGAGCTTCAACATACTAATTTCTAATCTTCTGGGCAAATACTCAGAAGTAAGATTGCAAATGCTATGAAGCTTTGCATGTTTTATTCTTGTCTCTTTAAGTGGAAAGCCAATAGATTAAATTTATATTATTATGACTGTGTGAACATTTTTCAGTCTTAAGTCCAGAATTATAATTTTACTTTCTTCTCCAGAGAATCAATAACGTAAAAGGAGAATAGTTGGTGTCAGTGTAGACTAATATTTTTTTAGTCTATCATCAGCTGTGAAAAGTCGTGTGATATTTTACACAAATTAATAAATAATCTCTATTCTTATGAGTTTGTATTTGCCCAGTTTCTTGCATTATTTGCTTATGTTCCTTCTGGTAGCCTCATATTTATCATATCAATTTTTTCCCCACTTTCTAAACTCCCATTTGACACTGCTCTTCCCTTTTCTCCTTAACAGAATCTATAGTTTTCTGGAGCCCGTATCAAATTTTTACTTATCATTATTTTTCTAGAGGATAGCTTAAAGTAACTTGCAAAGGAGAAGTGTGTATGAACCAAACATTGTGTAGGGTTCTAGATGCTCATCTTGATTGAGAGATGGGACATTGAATGCTAAGTCAAAGAGGTTTTAGTTCACATTTGACAAGGTGCCATTGGGCTCAATACTGCTAACTATGTTTTTTATTTATTTTTTCTAAGGGATATGTTTTTTTTTCTTTTGTGTTACATTGCATTGCATTAGGTCATGGTGACAAAAAAGCTCCAAATCTTGTAGAGAACAACAGTAATAAGCAGGAATAGTAAAATAGTAAATCATACTCCCAGAAGACATTATGTCTTTTTCCTTAACCTTGATATTCTGTAAAATTGTGATCATGTCAAGATGGTTCCTTTTCTCCTTATCATTCTGCAGTCTTAGTAGATTCCCATAAACCAAATGATTTCTGTCCCTCTTATGGTAAGGCTTTTATTGTTATTATCTCTTTAGCATCTCTGTTCCATTGTTTGTTCTATGTGTCTTATCTTTTTACTGTGTAGAAAGACACACATGGAGACAGATGTGTGGAAGACAGGGAGAGCTACTTTCTACTGATTCACTTGCTAAGTACCCCCAATGTCCAGGCTATGCCAGGTTGCAGTCCAGAGTCAAGAATGATTCAGATCTCCCCTGTAGGAGGCAGTGGTTCCACTGTTTGAGGCATCAGCTGCTGTCTTCTTGAATCCATACTGGCAGAAAGCTGAAATCAGAAACCCGAGTTGGGAATCAACCAATGATTTTAAATAAGGGTTACTCTCATTTTGAGTAACAACTTAATCACTGGACTATCACTTTTCATTATTTTTCATGTTAACTCCATGGTATTTTGTTTAAATCATTTCAATAGAACTTTTGGAATTTTGATAATAAAATCATTATTTTAGTTTTCTTTTTTCCCCCAGAGTATTTCGTTCTTGCTATAAACAAACATTCCTGTACCTCTGTGAGTAAATCCAATGGATTATTTTAATATTAGTTTTCTTCCTGGATTAACTCCATTTCTCTCAGGATGACCTTTTCTGCTTGCTTATCTTAATTTTCTTTCGAAGGAATTTCTGATTTTGAGAAGCACTGTTGGGGAGTCAATGCAGTTTTGCTTTAGTTAGTGGCATGTAAGGCAATGGCTACCCTAAAGCAGAAGTACAAAGACTTTGCACAGGATCCTTATCTTTGCCCAGACAATTAGCTTAAATCTACTTAACCCCCTGCCACCCGCACACCTGAGACTGCTTTATATTTTCTTGCCTGAAAGCATGAACACGGATTGATGACTACTGCCAACAACAGCATAGGATATGTAATAAATCTATGTTTATTTTTGTAGCAACATTTAAAAAATGAAAATGTGTTTGCATTTCTGTAAGGTGAGTTTCACCTTACAAACTTTTACTTCAGAGTGGTTGGAAGTCTCAGTCAACCCTTTCACCCAGTAAGCATGATAATCAAGTTGATCTGGCTTCTCTATGCTCCTTCTCAATGCCACTGTGAATGATAGATATTTTGGTGAAGTATCCAAGATTGCAGATTTGCTACCTTTTAAATCTAGGATTTAACACTAGAATATTTTACACCATGACTCAGTAAACACAAGGAAACATCAATGTGCATTTAACTAAGATAAAAGTTTCACAAAGATACCTTTCAGTGTACAAAGTACAATGTACTTTCCTTATTTCAGATTCTACAAATTCTGATAAAGACTTATTAAATTGGTTTTTTGATTTATTAATAATTTAATTGTCAAAGGAAGTGTTTTAGGGTATGTTTCTGAGAAGTAAATAAAAATGTTCTTTGGGATTTCAAGTAAGTATCACAAGATGTCTACTTTAAGAATATCAAGTCTATATATATTTTTAACTTTGTTTTTTAGCTCATTGCCTTATGATGTTGTATTTAACATAATTCTCAGTATGCTTCATGATTTAGATGCTTCCTTCAAAATCAAAACTGAGAAGAAAAGCAAAACTAAAATGCAAAAGTGACCCAATAATTGCCTAATATGATAAAGTTATGTGTAGCTATTGTTATAATTTAGGACATTGTGTAGTCATAATCATGTGTTTTTAAATACATGCCAATTACAGTGTTTTTCAACAACTTTTTTTTTAAAGATTTATTCATTTTTATCACAGCCAGATAAACACAGAGGAGGAGAGACAGAGAGGAAGATCCTCCGTCCGATGATGCACTCCCCAAGTGAGCTGCAACGGGCCGGTGCGCGCCGATCCGAAGCCAGGAACCCGGGAACCATGAGCCCCCCCACCCCCGGGTCTCCCACGCGGGTGCAGGGTCCCAATGCATTGGGCTGTCCTCGACTGCTTTCCCAGGCCACAAGCAGGGAGCCGGACGGGAAGTGGAGCTGCCAGGACTAGAACCGGCGCCCACATGGGATCCTGGGGCTTCCAAGGTGAGGACCTCAGCCGCTAGGCCACGCCGCCGGGCCCATCAACAACTTTTATTAAGAAGATTTACCATTTGTTGTTGCTTGATCTTGACCTACTTCTGTATTATGGGTACCCATTAAGAAGGCTCTAAACGAATTTCTCAAGGACTGAGCCACAAAAAAGAAAAAACTATCCTAAACATTCTAGTGGAGAATGATGTATTAGATTTATACAAAAGTGAGCATTCTGTAAGATTGATTTAAGTTTGAAAATAAGAGATAAATGAATTCAGCAAAAAACCTAAGGCATGTTCAGTTATATACAATGAAAGAATTACATATCCAGAGCTGCTAAAAGCAACAACAACAAGAAACAAACTAGGCAGTGAATTCTAAAGCAAAATTAGATCTCAATGAAATCATCTTTGACATAAAAGTAACTGTGAACACACCCATGGTTATCATCAATTGATTATGTGTTGTGTAAATGAGAGTTTGTTTATATTTGTTATTTTAGGAATTGAGTAATTTTCAAGTAGCCAGAAAGTTGCTTGAAAGGGCAGTCTGAAGTGGATTCTGTCACGGTGTTGAAAAACCTTAAGTGAGGAAGTAAAACACGCCTAGTAATTTATTTTTTTTTTTCACTAGAGGTTGGGAGGAAGGTGGCTTTTTAAAGTTTATCAGAACCCTTCCAAAAAAAAATGTTGCTGAGGATTTCTTTAAGTCACATCCACACAAATAATCATAGACTAGAGTGTCATACAACTCCATTGACTAGGTATAGCAAAACTGCAACATTTTCATTTTAATGAAATGTCAGCTCCCTCCATTGCTGTACTATGCATCTTAATGTCCATGGTGTCTACACTGACTTGGGTCCCCAAGGCTCTGTCATTACGTGGCAATTCTTTTCTGTAATTTCTTGTGACACTGGGTGCTTAAATCCTCAAGAAATGAGAGGTGAGGCAGGGAGAATTCCTGCAGACTGACTTGCTATATGCAGAACATTCATTTGCATTATTCATTAGATAAGAACACTGATTTGCATCTCATTTTGGTTGTCTCCTTTAGGTGAAAAAAATGCCAGAAGATTCTTCATATTCCCCCATTTTTAAAAAATAGGAATAACAAGTATTAGGGACTTAGAGTGAATTGCTGTCCTAGATTTGGTCTTGAACCATTTGCAATTTCTCTTTAGAAAAAGCAAAACTGTAAGCAGACCCACATCCCCAAAACACTGTGCATTTTCCATTTGTGTTTAAAATATGTGAAGATCTAACATTTGATGAAATATTTGAATGCATAACTATATTTTATTGAAATGCAAAATGAGACATTTATGATCTATATCTAACATTAGGACTGTTAGAAGGAAGCAGGCAAAAAAAAAAGTCTAGGCACAAGTACAGTATTTATGTATCCCTACATCTCACTTTAGAGAAATATCCTAGCAACAGAAACATGCCATGGATTAGCAGATAGTACCACTAATGCATTCCTCCCCCCTTGATGGTCAAATGCAAATCAAATTTTGCTTTGTATGTTATTTTGTTGACCACTGTGAGTTAAGATAATATTTTCTTGTAAGTTTTAGTTTCATCATTATGAAAAAGAAACTCACTGATGTCTTAATAGGGTCAAAGTTCTATGGTGGTTCTTAGAGTTCCTGCGTTAGATACAAGAAAAATCAGAAAACATATTTTCTTCAGCTTGCAGTCTCAAGTTCCCACTATCCTAGCTAAGTTCCAAGCACTAATCATTTCATCCAATATCTTATTAGTAGTTCTTTGGGATGCGGAGATGTGAATTTCCCAAAAGATGCTGTTTAGTTGGCACCATTGGCGCATTCATAAAAGAAGTAAGATATTGAGTGAATATAAATTTTCTTTTAAACTTTGTTTCTCTTTCTTTTTTTGTTCCTTTCCTTTTTACAATTTAAAAGGAACACACACACATACACACACACAGAATTTTCCATCTGTTGGTGACTTCAAGTGGCAGCCTTCTTTATCCTTCCCTGAGGGGAGAGGACAGAGGAACTGGAGACTTATTCTTCTGTGTGTTAATTTGTTGCTCTTTAATTGCTAACTGAAGAGATGATGCCATTCAGTGGAAGATTGCAGTGAAGCTAGTGTCATGGATCAATCACAGCAGCTGAACATGAAAGGGAGTTCCAGTGATATTAGGTGGATTTGTAACAAAAAATATAGTGTCAGGCAGTCTGGGATGGCCTGTGTGAGTGCAAAGATTTTTGCACAAGTCTTCCTGAACATAGGTGACAGATGACTGAACCTTTTTTATTTCTCATTTCTCTTAATGTGAATTCAGCGGTAGAAGTGGTCATTGCAAATACTGACTACCCTTGTTCTTGGAGCACCTCCTCACCAACTGCTGTTTATTCTTGTGTGGTTCCTATGATGCAAAGCAGCTTCTTCTCTTCTTTCTGGCTTTGCCTGGCATGCAGCAGTGTTGAAGACCTTTTGGCATTCCCACAAGGAGCACCATTTCTGAAATAGGCCCCATTGGCACTGGACTGAGCTGGAATCCTATCCAAGTTGCAATTTTTGGCAAGTGATGAGTTAGATCAGCTTCAAATTGTATTTTTCTTGCAAGGGTGATTATTTAAATGCATTTTCCACTGCAAACATTCAAACATTTTCAAATAATAAAGTTTCATTTCATTTACTTAAGTAGAGCCAAATGGTGCCCATTCAAAGTAATAAACGTTAGTACTGAATATCAGGGGCAACTTAAGCTCGGCTATATTAATTTTGGAGGATTATGCCATTTGGAGGACATTAATCTTTTGTTTTTGTTCATGTCACAGTGGGCTTATTGTGCCCTGCTTCATGAAAATGTCACTGGTGAGCTAGTTTCACCACAGAATCAGATCGGTGTTTCTGAATTCTGGATGAACTAAGTAAAGTGATTGCATTTGGATGTGTGCTACCCAAATGCATTTGAAAAAAATCATGGCTGTGCTCACTTTAGCAGCACATATAATAAAATTGGAATAATACAGAGATGATTAGCATGGTCCCTACACAAGGATCGCACATAAAAAAAAATCATGGCCAAAAGACAACATGATTTTCTCCTGTTTTCAGTTCCCAACAGTAAAACAAACTTATCACTGATTATCTCAGCAAGTGATAGCATCAGTCACCCATTTGCCTAATCAAAACCCTGTAGCCATCATTAGTTCCCACTTCATGTCATCCTTATGATTGCTTTTGCTATATAATGAATCACCCTAAAACTTTGTGGCATAAAGTAAATAACAGCATGTTAGAGAGAGGAAACTGTTTAGTCGTCTTCAGTAAATAAAATCAGCCATGTACCTTCTGTCTATATCTTTTCTATGTTTAAAATATGCCTGGCCCTTCCCCTAAGATTCCCAGTCTTGACGTATTGTCCAAAGTTTAGGATATTGTCTTCCAAATCAAACCCAGTACAAATGCAGCGCTTCGAATCTGGCATGACACTGAACCTCTGAGGAGCTTTGAACAAAAGATTCCAGTATCTCCCTAACACATTCCCAACATGTTATGTGGCCAGGCATAAGATAACCACCTTAAGTGTTCCCATTAAGATATATGGAGAAATGGAAGACACAACATAGTCACTGCCTCAGTTACACAGCTTCACATTACTACTTCTGAGAGAAGCTGCCTTTATAAAGAGGAAAAGACTTATTTAGATTACACGTTTGGAGACTCATGTCCAAAATCAGGTGACCCATTGATTTGGCTTTTTATGAGCATGGCAATGGTGGAGCATTGAGTGTGGGGGAAGGAGGTTTACACAGTAAGTCAAGAAACAGAGAATCACTAAGCATCACTCCGCTTTGATCACCAGCCCTCTCCAAGATTCTGCCAAAGGCAATTGCTGCCACCATGATTAAAGGACCTGTCACCTGCTACATACTGAACTTGCATTAAGTTTCCACCCTCTTAGAACCTGACTTTGTGGTGTTTGGTCTCATGGGTCTGGACATCAAATCTTAGTCAAATCATAGCATTATTCAGTGTAATTCTGAATGTAAGCAGTTGTCAATTCCTTGATCCTGGGAGACTTTTTGTTTGTTTGCTTTTTTCTCTAACAGTTGCGTCGTCCCTGGCATTTGACTCTCCTCTCTGATATCCATCTTTTTTCCTAATACAAGACTCATATTTGGGGTTGAGTAGTTTTTTTCACCAGGCTTGTTGCTCAGAGTGTCTCATGGGTTCATAAACTCTACTCCTTTCAGTAAGGTGTTCAAGCTGACAAAATTGGTTTTAAAAATTTTGGACTTTCTGTGTGTTCTTTTATAAATCCACTACGTTGTGCAACAGATATACATAAAGGTCTCTTCCAAGTAATTCTTTTTCTACCACAGGCTTCCTGTAAACCTTTATGACACTATCCTTACATTTCTTAGGTGTCTATTGTTTAAAAGAGGGAAGTCCTTAAATCCTGAAGGCTCTGTGTGTGTTTGAAAGGCTTGTAAGGAGCGATCTTAATCTTTCTGGAGTGTTAGTGGAGGATTTTCCAATCACATTCGTGTCTTTATTCCAACACTGAGACATTTTCCTAACAGACCCCAGATTTGATATTCACACTGAATTCCTTTCTGTATTTCAGAATCTCCTGCTAGGAAGTCCTGAATGAGCAATATTTTGCTTTTTCAAATACAAAAAAGGTTTTAATAGATTATCTAAAGTTTTTCCTTTTTTTTAAGCTTAATTTCTTATTTTTCTTCAGGACTCTTGATCACAGTGTTAAATATAATAAAAGAAACAGCATTTTAAATATTCTGTTTGAGAAATATCCTTAGCCAAATCTACCAAATCACTAATGTACTTTTAGTTTTCAGTGCAGTCAATGGCATTACTATGCTTTCTGATACTACGTTGCTTAGTGAGCATCTTCATACTTTACAGTGTAGGTTTCCTCTCAAACTTGCTAAATTTCTACTCAAGGCCCTCCTTCCTAACTTTCACTAGTGCTTGTACTTAGTTCACTAATGTTCACTGTCTCCACAAGGTCCTTCTAGCTTCTGCCTGCTTCCCAACTCCAAAGCCAGCGTCGTGGGCTTTAGGATTCTGGTCCAGCACCCCTTCATTCTAAGACACACTTTCTGCTTTACTGGCTGTTACGGTGTAAGAAACCATTTTTGAAATGCTATGTCAGACAGTGAACTCTATTAGAAATTGTTTAGCACAGGAATTCACACAGGGTACAGTAAGGATGACTTCTATGTAGAGTTAAGCTGGGAGAGCTGCACAGCTTGGGGCAGGTGTCCTTCTTGGACTGGAATCATTCTATGCTTCTTCTCGCACACATCTGACAGTTGATATTGACTGTCGATTGGGTTCTCAATGAATGCTTATCACTGAGGCATCTTCATGTGGCTTCTCCATGCAGCAAGAGCTTCCCCATTGCATGGTGGGCCGAGGCAGGTCTAGCTTAAAAGGTGAGACTCTGGGCAGGCAAAGTATGTTAGTTTTATGGGATTGCTTTGACAAAATGCTCCATAGTGAATGACTTAAAAACAGGGATTTATTTACTGACAGTTCTAGAAGCCAAAAGAGAGAAATCAAAGTGTTCAGAAGACAGCATTTCCCTCTGACGGCTCAAGGGGCGACTCTCCCCTTGCCTGTTCCTAACTCATGGTAATTACTGGAAATCTGTGACATTCTTTGACTTGCAACTGCATCACAGCAAGCTTAGCCTCCTCTGCTCGCATGACCTTATTCCCTCTGTGTGTGTGTCTGCATTTGTGTATTATTTCCCCTTATATTAACACTGGGATCTATCCGAATTCACTATGTCATCAATAAATAATACCTGTAAAAACTCTACTTTTGAGCCCAGCGCGATAGCGTAGCAGTTAAAGTCCTCGCCTTGAACTCACTGGGATCCCATATGGGTGCCGGTTCTAATCCCTGCAGCCCCACTTCCCATCCATCTTCTTGCCTGTGGCCTGGAAAAGCAGTCGAGGATGGCCCAAAGCCTTGGGAGACCTGGAAGAGGCTCCGGGCTCCTGGCTTCGGATTTGCTCAGCTCCAGCCATTGCGGCCGCTTGGGGAGTGAATCACCGGATGGATGATTTTCCTCTCTGTCTCTCCTCCTTCTCTGTATATCTGCTTTTCCAATAAAAAAATAAATACATAAGTCTTTAAAAAACACAAATCTACTCCTACATAAGGTTCTTTTGGTGATTTGGGTGGACATGAGATTTTGTGGGGCATTATTCGAGCTTGTAGAAAGCAGAAACTGCTTTGTTTCCATTTCAGCACCAATTTGCTGTGCAGTCATAATAACACTGAAGCTTATACATTTTTATTATTTCTTTATTTGAATGACAGCACAATAGTCACAAATCTCCTATCTAGCTGTCCACTCCCCAAATGCCTGTTTTGACTCCAAGCCAGACTGACAAAACCAGAAGTTAGGGACTCAGTCAAGGTCTCCCTTCCTAGTGACAGGGATTCAACTACTCCATTGCCTATTCCCTCCCATAGTCTGTGTAAGCAAGAAGCTGAAACTGTCATTCCGCTTTGGATGCAGGCAAACCCGGAGCTCAATGCCAATCCCACACTGAAGCTGAGAGGGAAGGGGAGCAGAGCACTCTTACAGATAACTATTTAGGGGAGTGTGGCCAACTAGGATGATAATATGGAAAAATATGTGGGCTATGAGATAAAATGGTGATATTCCTTGAAAAATGAATTTTCCCACACTCTTATCCAATCTTCAACCAAATTTTATTGGTTTTACCTTAAAATAAATACCAAATCTATTCATTTACCTCTTGTTATTCAACTATGCAAAGTATAATCATTTCTCATCTGAATAAATGGATCTTTCTGTCTCTATTCTTGCTTTATCTTACCTGTTTACTAGTAACTGCAAAATGAGAGCCATTAAAACAATGAACTAACTCTTGTCACTCTTCTGCTTTAATCTACTTGGAATCCTTCATTTACAAGTAAACTAAAATCCAGATATGTTCCCGTGGCCTAACTGACCTTGCATGATATTTCCTTGGCTTGTCTATTCGTCTCTATTCTATTCCAACTTCTTCCTCAGTTTTAATCTCTAGCCACGCATGCCATCTAACAGTTATTACCAAGAATGCCTCAAAGATACTGTGTTTGTGCTTTGTTCTACCTGGAAAGCTCCTTCCTGAATTTTTCATCAGCCTTACATGTTGTATACTCTAAGTTCCACAATAAATGTTACCTCTGTAGATTATAATGAAGATAGTAATTACAGTTAAACTTCTTTTGTGTTAATTCAAAACATATGCCAGACCCTGAAGCGAGATGTTCTACCTGGATTATGAAGTAATGCAGATGTTTAACAATGTTCCCAAAAGTTATCTACCAGAATATGTATATGCCGTGTATCATACATCCTGTGCCACAGGGTTTAAAATTATACTTTGGATCCTTTGATTCTGGAGACTGTGCTCTGCCTTCTGCTGCCTCTGCAGAAACACTGCCCCTCACCATAGTGTTAGTTACAGCATCTTTCCTTTTTCTCATGTCTTGAGTCATTTGCTGTTATTATTTTTACAATATTTGTGCTTTTGTTTATTGATGATTGTTCTCACTAATATTGAACATTTTGGTGGTTGTTTTTCATGGCTGTATCTTAACTCCCAACACCATGCTTGGCACACAGTGAGTACAAAATGAATGAATGATGAATAAATGCGGTGACGTGTTGGTAGTGTTTCACAGCTAGCTTTGGATGAGCTGATTTGGAGCTGTTTTTGAATTTTTATACTCCTACTCTTAGCCAATTTCAGTTTGCAGTTTACAATTTCAGCTTAACAACTGGCATAGAAGGTTCCTGAACATTAAGCTTTTGTGCCTTGACAAATGAGTGAATGAATAAATATTACAAGCAGCAGGACACTTCACCACAGTGATGGTTTTGAGGAGGTGGCAGAGTCTCCATCGCTCCCTAAACCCTTGAGGTTTTAGCTCACATGGGTGTGAGGGTTGAGAGCATTGCTGTTACGAGGACTGTGGGACAAAGAAACACAGGGAAGAGTGAAGCGCTATACTTTACGTACCTGAAAAACAGTGTGGGAGAAACACAGAGACCAGATACTGTCATTTTTTTAAAATCTTGTTTTCTGTGTCCCAGGTAGTGTCAGGGCACATATGATTCAGGAGGAAGGATGACTCTTTACCTTTTATAGGGTGAGGACAGCAGAAATTGTGACAGGAATAGCTAAAAAGTAGGAAGGAGAAAAAAGCCATTAATATTTCAAGATAGTCTTAAAAATGCTCTGTTGCACCTCCGGCTATGAAGAGAAATTCTCTTGAGACTAGTCGTTAGCTTTTTGTGCTTCATAATCTTACGAAAGATTGATTTATGACTGATGTATTTATTTGCCTCTGTGTGTAACACAGAATGGCACAGGCTTATTTTTAAAGAGCATATATGCTACCTGGTTTTTCTGACATCGTATGTGACAGTTCTTAATTACAAAAGAATCTGTTGATTTATTTTTTCTGGATCAAAAGTTTCATAGTTCTGATTGATATGAGCCTGGAAATAGCTCTCCATGAATCTGTATTGCTTGGTGAGACTGAATTTACTGCATTGGGTATGAAAGTCTTGACAGATGTTGGCTGGCTGCAGCATCAGGGTGGTAAGAAAAAGGATAGTACTTGGTGTCTTGTCTCAGTCATGGCAAAGGTGTAATGTGTCATTTAACTGACAGGTTTATACATTTGCCCCATGTTCTGAAACCCCTTCACACTTTGCATTGATAACACCTCCATTCATTCTGGGATTTTGAATGAATAAATCCTTAAATGTTCATATTGTCAACTTTGGAATCCAGAATTTTAAAACTATGATGCATAGTTAATTTTGCTATACAATGCTGAATTAATATCAAATGAAATGCCTTTCTCATTGTTAATGTCTGAGTGTCGAGGTGAGAGTCTTTAAAAATAAGCCACAGTAATCACTTTTCTTGAAATCAAAAACATCATGTGTATGTCTCTTGGTAATCTATCCATTGTTTAATGGACCCAGAGCCCTTTAGACAGCACACAAATCCACAGAACAGAGCAGATTTTTGCATTAGGATTCCTTATTTAGCTGGAAAATCAGATGTAGGCAGAGTCCCTTATTGATTACTAATGAGACGATCAAGAGTAAGTTTTTCCATCCAAGGTAGCATTCATTTAAATTTAAAATGGTCCTTCCTGGTAATCTCATTTGGGAGAGTGGTTTACAAATGAACAGAATTTTTCAGAGCATTAACTCTGTATGATTTTCAGCGATGTCCTGTCCAGTAGGAAAGAAAAGCCATTGATACACAATTGTATTTGGGTAAGAGACTCTAAGAATTTTGGATAATTAAGAAATACAAATAAAATTTGTGGAATTAACTCTTAATTTTAAAAGATAAAGGAAGCAAGCAGAAGAATGAGAATCAAGATTACCAGTTCTATCAAATTACCCTTCATTGTTCAAATATTTCAAAATTGCTTGATATCTTGATTCCATTTCTTTTTTCTTTTTTGCCCCACTCATTCTGTTTTATTTTTCTTCATGGCTTATAAAATCAAATGCCATTTTATAGTTTTATTTCATTGAATGTCTCTAATTAAAATACAATCTTAAAATAATCTCATAAAATGTGTATTATGGAAAATTGCATGGATTTCAAATTTATTTTGTACCAAACAATCTGGCAATTTTTAAATCCTCATTATTTTTTCTGGCTATTATTATTCTTATTTTTAATGTCTGACTCAGGTTCATGAAGTGTTTTAACAGTCTACACCCCTCTAACATGACTTCTACATATGTAATCTATGAATTGTCCTACATCCTTTTTAGAAGAGCTCTATATACTTTATTCAGGACAAATAGATACTTCCAACATGATCACATTTAAAAACTGAAGTATTCAGTATTGTAATGCGAAAGATGCAAATGTCTGTGATCTGGCAAGTCGTAAGTTAAAATCAAAGTGCCTAACTTGAAGAGATGTTTGTATTCCAAGGTTCATAGTAGCAGAAAGATGAAAGTAGTTCAAATGTCCCCGATAGATGACTGAATGCACAAAATGCAATATGTATTTATAATGAATTAATATTCAACCTTAAAAAGGAATCAAAATTTCATACATGATGAAACACTGAGAGCATGGAAAATATTATTTATGCTGAGGAAAATAAGCAAGTCAAAAAATGACCAATATTGTGTGATTGTGCTTGTGTGAATTCGCCAGCATAGTCAGATTCATGCACATGGAAGTAGAATGACAATTGCCATAGAGTAGGGGAAGAAGTGAATGAGGAGTTGTTGTTTAATGGATGTGTAGTTTTAATTTGGGAAGATTAATGTTTTGGAGTGGGATTACAGTAACAATTGCACAACAGTGCAATTACAACTAATTTTACTGAGGTGTGTCCTTGAAAATGGCTTAAATGGTGTTATAGTGTGTACAGTTTTCTAAAACTAAATGAAAAGCAAAGCAATAGCTTGCACGGTGTTGTGGGAGAAGCTGGGAGTCTATGGGCATCTTTCTGCCCGATGTAGGCTCCTGTCACTTCTTTGTGCTCTTGGAAATCTTATTTTTACACAAGTATTGAGGATGGGTAATGTCCAGAGTGTTCCCTTGAGGAATTTGGGTGTGCTTTGTTCATATCCTTATCCCAACAGCTGCCATCACTTGTACTGTGTCTGACCATAGTTGTTCCCAGAAGTCTTAAGACCTTCTGGCTTCAGAATCCCAGCTGTTCACCTGATACACCAGTGCCTGTGGTTTTGTGACCTGGTGAACTCTCCCTTCATTCTCCAACACACAGGGTCCCTGAACACACATATTAGCCTGGAATAACTTTCCTGAATGAAGTTTCCTTAGAAAGTTTCCTTAGAAAGTTCATTGAAAGTTGGAATCAAAAGACTCATTTATCTTGTTTTTAAAAAATGTTCAAAAACCATAATGTACTTTTACATTGTACATCATGAACTCAGACTTCTCGTACTTAGGTTTCAAAATATTTCTGCCCCAAATAAGCTTAACTTCCAACTCCATTTTTTTCTGTAAGATATCTTTGAATTTGCTGAATAAGTTTTTTTTGAAGGAGGACTCTTTTCCCACTTATTTCCAAAATATAGTTTAAAAACCTAAGACACAAACACTGCCATAAGTGATAAAATGCACTTTGTTATAATTGTCATTTTATACATATAAGAATCAAATCAAGGACTTGATTCTAATATTCATGTTAGTTCAATTGACTCACATCATGCATTGGAATATGACTAATTCTGAACAATGGAAATTGATAGGGACCACACCCTCTCTGTCATTTCACAGGATAGCTTCCTATTTGGGACAATAAGATGGCTTTTTCTCCTGGTATTTTCACCCCTCTGAAAACCCCATCCACAACTCCTTCACTGCTGCCTCTCAGTACCACATTGTTTTCTTCACCTCTTTTGCCGTTTCACGTAGCATTCTTTATGTGATTTCCAGTTGCACCTAATTGCTGCTGTTGCTTTGATTTCAACCTTTTTGTCTTCTCCAACTCTGGATACCTAACTGCCAACATTTCTGTATCTTAGAGTGAATTAAACTCTAGAACTCAGCCTCCACCTATCATTACTCAGTCTTCTGGTATTCCCTGTTTTTCTCTGGCCAATAGCTCCTCCTTATAATTCTCTTAATAGCAGTTACAGTAACTAATATTATTACATGTTTACTGTCTGTTTGGACACTTTCACTGCAGCAGCCCTGGGAACTAGATTTTTGCTGAGATGAAGAAATACAAGGTGAACAAAGTTAAGTAACCTGCCTAAGCACTCCAAAGGGAGGATCAGGCATTCAAATTATAACACTTGTATGTTCAGATTGTACTTTGCCAACTTACTACCTAGTCGTAAAATCATACATACGTAACATAAATTTTTTTTAGTTTATATTCTCTTTATATTTCCTCTTGTAGTTCAAAGTCCTCATGTTCTCACCTTGAATATTTCTTTACCTTCAATTTTACTTCAGATTCATTCTCTCTTTGGAACCAGGTCCCCTCCCTCTCTCATCCTGTGTCCCTCCCTCTATTGCTCCATCAGAGTAACTTTATAAAGAAAGGACAAATAGTATCTCTCTCCTGTATAAACTGTCACAGATTCCATCTTCTCTCCTCAGTCAAATCTAAACTTCCTTGCCTTTTATAATCATGTCCCTGAATTCATGCATTAGGCTTTGTGTTTTAATTTCCTGTTGGCTTTTTCTTTTTTTTTCCTTCCTTCCTTCCTTCCTTCCTTCCTTCCTTCCTTCCTTCCTTCCTTCCTTCCTTCCTTCCTTCCTTCCTTCCTTCCTTCCTTCCTCCCCCTCTCTCTTTCTCTCTATCCTTCTCACTCTCTTTTTTTTGTCTTTTCATTTTAAAGGCAGATTTAGAGAGAGAAAGATCTTCCATCCAGTGATTCACTCAAAATGACTGCAACAACCAGAGCTCAGCTGATCAGGAATCAGGAACTTCTGACTTTCCCACATGAGTGCAGGGGCCCTAGGGCTTAAGTCATCCTCCACTGCTTTCTTAGGCCAAAAGCAAAGACTGGATGGGAAGTGGTACAACTGGGAAATGGAATGGTGCCCATATGGGATGCCAGTGCTGCAAGGCAGATTAGCCTGTTGAGTCACTATGCTGGTCCCTCCTGTTGACTTTCTTACACATTACTTCTAACTGTTCCAAACCGCCTGACATTGTCTATGAATTACGGCTTGCCATTTTTGTTCCTTTCCATGCATATTCTCCCCTGCTTAGAATTTCTTCCTGGCCCTTCTGACAACACACTCATTCTTCAGAATTCAGCTTAAATGAAAGCCCCTATTCTAGACTGCTTGAGACAATAATCAAAAATATGGGGGTGGTGACCAGTGCAAAGCATTGTCTGACTAGCAGTATCTTTTTCTGTAGTATTCACACAATCTGTCTTTTTAAAAATTGGTTCTTAGTTAACTACAGCAACACATATATCACTCTCACCTTTTAAAACTTCCTAGTACACTCAGATACTTAGGTGATTTTTTTCCTCTTTTCTTGCTTTTCTTTCTCCCATTCCATCATGTCTTTTTATCTCAGTGCAAAAAGATAATTCCAGTTATGCCCCACATCTGTCATGCTCAAAATCTGTGTCTAAGAAAAGATGTTCTATAAAAATAGCATCTTTTAGTGATTTTAAATAGCATTAAAAAATTTGTAGAACATGTGATCAAATCATCACAACGTTTCTGACCCATCTCAATACAATTTTCTCTTTCTCTTCTTTTCTTCTTTGTCTATTTATTATTTGATAGGGAAACAGTAGGGAGAGAGAGAGAGAGAGAGAGAGAGAGAGAGAGAGAGAGAGAAAGAGAGAAGCTGGGAGCCAACAACTAATTCAGGTCTCCCACAAGAGAGGCACAAACCCAATTGTTTTAACCATCTGTGCCTCCCAGGGTCTGCAGTAACAGAAAGTTGGAGTCAAAGCCTGAGTTGAGAGACACAGGCCATCACATTTATGACACAAGCATCTCAACAGACATCTTATGCTAGGCTAAAGACCCATCTCACGGTTCTATGTAACTTGATTCTAGTGTCACACTGGGTCCAGTCCCACTCCCACACAATTTCTCCTACTTATATTTAGTATTCCCTCTGTCATTTGATTTTTCTCCAGCCACTTCATCCTCCTTGTTCTTTAATATTCCAGTTATGACCTGGGCCTTCGCACTTTATTTCTTCTGCAAGGAATATTTTCTGCATATCAAATAATTTATTCTCATCTTTACCGTGACCCTGATCCAAATATTTTCTTCTCAGCAGCATCCTTATAATATATAAAATATTTATTCTAACTATAGATGATTGTTATATTTCATCAGCATATCTTCTTTTTCCTCCAAATGTCAGTGCCAATATGGGTTGCATTTTCCAAGCTCAAGTCAACTCAAGGGCATATGAAATCCTTGGAGAGGTGCTGCTGTGTGGAGCAATGTGTGTGTGTGTGTGTGTGCATGCTTTTGAATGTGCATGTGTGTACCTGCATGTGAGGGGTTAGGATTGCTGGATTCGATATAGATCATTCAGTTAAATTTAACTCTGTATAAACCATACATATTACTAATATAAACATTTTTGTTATATGCAATTTTACTGTAAAGCCATTCATTGTTTATCTGAAACTCTAATGGAGAGTGTGTTCTATTTAATTTGCTAAATCTGACCAGTTTACAGATGAAAGTAATACATCTCTGTGTGATATCTTAACATGTGTTGTAAAAACTACTGTGGAACAAGTCTGCAACTCTTGGTTACAGTGGTGAGTTATTCTGAATGACGGTAAGTTGCTTCTTGCACTCAACTGTTGCCTTCTGCAGCAATGAATGACGTAGTCACAGAGTCCTCATTGTAGACAAATCTGATGGGAAATAATGAAGTTTGCTGCTCTGAGATTTTGCTCTTCAGAAACTATTAATTTCATAATGAAATAATGTCTGTGAAGTGTAGCACACTTTATAAGAACGGATCAACAATATTTGATTATTTGACATAAAAAGGACTTCAGAGACCATCTTAGCTACTCGCCCCCTCCCTTTTTTTAAACCAATAACCATCATGGTATTAGGAGGTTCAACAGATTTGCACAGGGTTACATTCGGGTCAAGCCACAGCTGGAATCTAGGTCCCTTGACAACAGGCTCAGCTGCTTCTTCCATACAGAGTTTCTCCTTCAGTGTCCTCTGTGTAATCTTGTCACGACATAATAGCATGCCCTTTCTTGCAGACACTAAGCAGGATCACTTTTATTTTCTCTGTGTAACATCTTGTATGAATGGGTATAATTTGGTGCACCAGGATGTATAAACATTGCCATTCAATGACCGTTGTATTTTTAATCATATATTTATTGCAATACGTTTCTCTGTGTTAAATTAGGTTATAAAATATGTGCAGACAAAAATAATATTTTCCTCAGACTCTTATGATAGTACATATTTTTCCCCCACTTTCCAAAGTGTAGAATCCAAAGCCAATTTTATTACATCTTTTATCATTACAGCTTATTTAGGTACTTTGTGTCTTCAATGATTCAGGAAAACAAATTATTCAATATTTAAACTAATTTGAAGTTTTTTTTTTTAATTTGTGGATGAAATTGGAAAATTTGAACACTGGCTTTACAATGATGTTAAATGCTTGTTAATTCTTTAGATGTGATAGTGGTGGAATGTGCTTTTAGATTTGCTTCAGATTGTATTATGGGAGAATACAGGACTGAGAAGGAAATAAGTAAGACAAGACTCGTCGTAGGTGCTGAAAGGGGTACTGAGACCAAGGCAGGTTCATTAGACTATCCTCTCTGCATTTCTTTTCTGCTTGAAACTCTCACAGAATAGATTGAGTTATGTTTCTAATCCCTAAACCTATCTGATTATTCACAGTTTAAGTAAAAGACGGTCACAAGACAGCAAAGATTCTAGCGCTCATGTTTAGTGGATGGAAATAAGGGTTGTTTTGGTCTGAGTCTCCTTTGCCCTGCCCCTTGCATGAGTATTCTTATGGATTGAGGGAGTCAGTGTGTAATCAAATTTAGAATGGAAAATTCAAATAATCAAGATTTTAATTGGTCTCTGCCTTTATATGTATGTATGTATGTATGCATATATATATACACACACACACATATATAGCTTGGTAACCTCAAGCAAGTGTTGTGATCTTTTCGGGTCTCAGTATTCTCATTTTGCAAACTGAAAAAATTGTACTGTGTGCTTTCATGGTATTTCAAAGTCAGTTTTAAAGTTGTATTACAGGCTTTCCAAATCCAGCATAGTGCTGGCTCACACTGTTTAGCTCTGTGCTCTGTCCCTGTTAATGGAGCAATAGGCTGTTTTTGGAACAGCTGATTTTCACTTGAAATGATTGGGAGCAAGACGCCAAATGTGCTTCCTATGACTCCTTTGTACATGAATCTATTATTTACTTTTTAAAAAATGGAATTGGCTGATATTTTTTGATAGTGCCTAGCCAAAAGCGAATTATGGAAGTTATTTCTCACTTCAAAATTTTTGGTATCATGCTAAAATAACATTTAAGATTTCAAAATGTGTACTTTGATTATAATATTTTCTGAATAATATTCTCTTGCTCTCTATATACCATTTTGTGATTTTATTACCTTTAATAATATCCACAGCATTCTTGATTCTTTCATTAAGTCTCATGTAATAGGACATTGTCCTTTTCAGCAAGCTTAATGCCCCTGCTCGGGACTATCCCTCTTTCTGCATTTTGTCATACATTATGCATGCTTTCTGCATCTAAATTCTAAAACATAGGTAAGACTTGAATATGTAAGGCACAGTCCCAGTTCACTTCAGGCCTATCTTTATAACTGCTACCAAAGTATTAAATTTCACTGCAGTTCTATAATCATTGAAAAACATTTGCTTATGAAAATATGCATTGGGTACTTTATAGTAATACTAAACTTGAAGTATTATCTCAATGTCACATCAAAATTTATCCATTCAACAGGGGTTTAATGAATGTCTTCTAGGTGTGTTAATTTTGAAAATGGATTTCACAGGAAAGAAGGCTTAGAGTAAATTACCAGAGGGCACATATTTCCAATTTTAAACTGATTTATTCATCAGAAAATGTTACTAAGAGACAATTACTTATTCATACACACAGTCCTCCACTTGCACAGATGCTTCAAGATCACCATAATTAATTCAGAGTCCCAACTCTGGCCCTTGCAATGTGAAATGACTCCTGCAGTAGAAGTAATAATGGGGATCCTCACGAAGTCCATAATCAATTCTGTAAAAACCAAATCCTCTCTGCTTACTCAATATATTTGTGATAATCTCTTTTACCAATACATAGCCTTATGAGCCAGGATTTGTTTGATCTCACTTTGAGAGAATCAAACATTCTCTTACCCACATCATTCAAGACCAGTTTCTGTTTGATAGCATAGGGTTACCTGTCAGCCTATTAGAACCTACCATGCCAAGTAGCATCACTGATTTTTTCTGCAGCAGATAAACACGCCAGTAACCATGTCGATTTTTTTGGGCACAATTTTTATAATCATCACTTTCAGCCTTAGGTTTGACTGGTACATCAAAGTGAGTTCTATTGTTAGGTAATTGTGAACATTCACTTATTCATTTGATAATAGTTTGTTAGAATATCCATTTTGTGCCGAATACTTAAAAGAGTGACAAAAACAGTCCTAACAACTTCCATTGCAGAATAACTGAATGATGTGGGCATTTGGCACAGCAGTTAAGACACCATTGTGATGCCTGGATCCCATATCAAGCAAGGCATCTGGATTTGAGTACCGGCTCCACTCTCCTTTCCAGCTTCCTGCTAATGCACATTTTGGGAGATTTGAATTGACTTCCTAGCTCCTGATTGAGCCTGACCCAGATCCAGCCTTTAAAAGTTTTTGAGGAGTTGAACAACAGATAGAAGTACTTCTTTCTTTCTCTCTGCCCTCCAGTTTTTTGAATAAATAAAAACAAATCCTCTGTAATTTTTTTCTTTGATAATTCTAGCTAACACATCCACTAATCATGTTCTGTGCAGTTAAATTATACCAGTCTTCCTGTCACATTCATGATATCTCTACTTTGTTTTTAATCTTTGGGAAAGACATTTTCATGAGTGTTTGTTGTTTGTGGGAAGTTACGGGAACACCTAAGAGGAAATTGTATCTAGAGGGCGGTTGACTGGGTCGTTCTTTCCTCCTCACCAATCCTTTGGACACTCTTGACTCATTGCCTTTTAATACATTTTTAAAATGAGAAATATTTAAAACCCTTTTAAAAGTTAAAAAGTGTTTAGATTCACTGGTTGTTATTTGTTCACACAATTCTAAAGCTTTGCTATAACTTGTTCGTATGAAGGAGGATTGATATTCCATTTCAAAAATCAACTGACATTTCTCCATGAACCATTCTGATTACTAGCAGGTAAAGTGAATTTTCATAAATTTGTTTGATAGATATTTATCAAATACTGTGTACTATCCTGGAATGACAAAACTGAGTCATTCTGAACAGTTTTCTTAAAAATTTTATGAGCCAGTCCCTTTCTGTGACCATCATTGCATTTTTCATTCATATACCACCATTAATTCATGTCTCTTTCTTGTACATCTACTGTGCTTACTTCTATTTTCTTTCTTTTTTACCATTTAAACATTAATTATTTTATTTTTGGGGGGGAAATGTTCCTTTAAAAATTTTTTTAGATGATGTTAACATAGTTGCTTAGGATAGAAAGGATAAAGGATTAGGGAAAAAGTGAGTGTGATCATTTTTTCCAAATTTTCTATTTCTTCTTTCTGTTTCAGGGGCGGGGAGAGGGGATAAGGAGAGAAGCCTACCCTGCTTCCCAAGCATCCCAGTGCCCGGGGATGGGGATGGTCACCAACCCGAGTTTCTGCCCAGGTGTTTTTGATAGTTCTGAAATGTTTTGAATCTCGCCAACTGAAGGATGAGAGAACACTTTCAATGTTTACTGGCTGACACAGGGGACCCTAGGGTTTCCATTCACCCAGATACTTGTTGCCATCATTTGGCTGGAGTAGTTGTCCTGTTTGTTCTGCCCTCCTTCCTCTGGCATGTGCTCTGCAGGGCTCGATGGGCTGCCATAGCCTCCACGTGGATCTGGGCCAGCTGCACACTATTTCATCTTTTCCAGTGAGGAGGACCAGTTCTCGCAAGTGGGTCCAAGGTTCCAGGCCACATGACTGGGGCCCCACCTCTATGGCTCATTGACCTGACACCCACCATACAGGTGGGCCCAAGGACTCAGGCCAGGAGACCCAGGCCTCACGAAACTCCCCTCCTCCCATCCCCAGGCCCATATTGACTTTGTCCATCTCTTGATCTGGCAGGAACAGTGTTCCTGCCCAACTGACCCACACTCATTCCAGTTCTTACTGTTGGTTGTTGCAGCCCTGCCACACCTGGTCCACACTCAAACTCAGCTCTCACATGTTTCAGCAGGAGCACAGATCTAACCCACCCATTCTACTCCTACCCTGGCTCTCATGAGTACCGGTGGGTGCTGGAGTCTAGCCTAGTCTAGCTCTCCCCAGACCCAGTCCCCACCCATGCCAGGGGAGACTGCAGCCATATCCAGTCCAGCCTGCTGCCCCATCCCTGCTCTTGTGCGCACCAGTGGGAACCCCAACCCAGCTGGGGCATTCCCTCAGCTTCCCAACCAGGTTTGTCCCCAGCCACAGATCTCGTGCATGCCAATAGAGCTTGTTGTTCCACAGGGGTGAGCACCCATACGCCTCCACAGATTTTGTCCCCAGAACTGATTCACTCATGCGCTGGTTAGTATTATGGCCCAGCTTCACATTACCCATTCCTTGTTCTGACTCACTTGTGAGTATTGTGATCTAGGCCTGGCAGGTAGACCCCCAGCTCTAGCTTTAGTATGTGCCTGTGAGTGGTATTTGGTGATGGTCTTTGCTAACTAAGCCTGTTCAGACCTCCCATGTGTGCTGGAAATTTGGCCTGATCCTCAAAGTTCCTCCCATTCCACACTCCAAATAGTTCAGTCTCAACCCCCTTGCTTTCCTGCTAGTACAGTGGCCATGTCCATGGAAGTCCCTTGGAAGTCACTGCTCACCTGGACATGAATCCTCAGGTATTTGCCCCAACCTGTGCCATCCCCCAGGCCCCTTATATGCCCACACCTCCAAGTCCCCAGAGCTTACCACTGAGTGGCATGAGGGCTTTGCCTTGTGCCATTGCTACCCTGGCCACCTGACCCAAAACCCCACCAGCCACAGTTAGGCAGCTGGTGGGGCAGAAATCCCTGGTCATGATCCTAGGCTGCCCTCTATCCTGCAATCCATAGCTAGGAAGCTGGTGGGCAGAATTCCTGGGTCATGAGCCTAGGATGTTATTCAGCCAGTGAGGTAGAAATCCTGGGTTGCACCTCTAGGTACCCTAAATTCTACCAGCTGTCACTTATTTTTATTTTCTCTTGCATTTTATACAAAGGAATTCATATTTGTCTAGTGCAAATCTTTCCAAGGTTTCATTTATAAAAAGCTGAAGGAGATGATTAAAATATCCTTCATGTCATGTCAACCTTATCCTTAGGAACTTGTATACCTATTTGTATTAACACCGCTAAATATATCTTGTTACTCATCTTTCATTTCTACAGACACTGGTGGAAAAAAAAACTGTTGGATGACCATCACAGGCAGGAAGATCTTTGCCTTTATGTCATGTGTGTTTGAATTTATCTCTCAGATCATCTTGCTAGCGTCCCTGCTTTTCTTTCTTGACTGTTTTCTGAATTGTTCTCTAATTCCAATTCACTATCCACTTAGCCTTCCATTCTGAATCTATTTCTGTACTTGTACAAACTTGTTAAATAGCCCTCCACTTCTCGTATAAGTTTCCCTTCAATGTGTTGATTAGGTGGACAGGAGAAAGATAATTCACCCCATATTTTACACGTTTCTTTGTTTGGAATACGTCAAACCTCTCAACTTATCTTCTAGTTTGTAGGGTCTTCCAGATGCAGGCAAACCAAGTGAAAGGAATCACTTTTAACTTTGTAAAATACAAAGGTACTTACGTACAGATATCAAGCATTTTGGATAACACTTGTTTCCAATTCTCAATCCACGTCCAGCTTAATATTAAGCACATTCTGTAAGAAGTCCAAATGCTTCTTGTTACATGAGGCGACACGTAGTATGTGAAGTTCAGCGTATGTGCATCTCTAGCGTAACATTTTGTTGGCTTATTCTTTCTGTACTTAAATAATGCTTCTCTTTTCCATAATAATTCTTTGGGATTTAAGTTTTATTTTCTCTGACATAGGTACTGCTACATTTTTACCCTCTTCTATTTGTTTGCTTGTTTGCTTGTTACGATTAGCATTTCATTAGTTGATTTTTAAATTGTTTTATTATTTGCCTTTCTGTGTAATTTTATTTTAGACATCTCTCTTAGCATTCTTTTTGTTTATAACACAAATGAGAAGGAAAATTTAATACATTTACAGTTAATGTTATTTCTGATCTATTTGAACCTTTTTCTACTTTCAAATTCCAATTTTAAACTTTAGTGATTGCGACTTACACACACGTGATTTTATATTTATATATATATATACATATGTCTATAAACATGAAGATGCTAAATTAATATCAGTTTCTCTTAGTCTGAATGTGAATTTTTTTTTCTTTTTGGCCAATTCTTCATTCTAGAATGGTAGTACACCCAGAAATAAAATTGCAAATTGACAATTACTTTTCATCAACATATAATGCTTAAAATGGTACATACTAAATACTCAGTGAATGCCTTTGTTGCTATCATCACATCGCCATTACCACTATTTAGAAGAACGTTTATTTCCTTTTTTATAATTTCCAGTCTTCCTTTAGTTAACTTTTTGTCTACACCCCAGTACAAGACTATAAAATTTATTACCAGCATTTCACTAGTTATCAAGATTTTGTTTCTTTAATATTTTTCATTTTATACAATAATAGTAGCTTGTTTCAGCAAAATGGGAATTTGAATCTATGCAGATTCTCAGAAACAAAGCACAATTGCCATTCTGTGTAATTCCAAATGTCCATGATATTTGCTCATGCTTACTTTGCAGGTAATCATATTTCTACTCCTAACTTCGGGGAATTATAGTTTTGTACGTTTTATCCACATGTAATCAGCTTCCTTCCCTGTGTGTAATGCTTTTGAGAACAATCCATATGAAGAGCTATGTACTGAATCTTAATAAGAACATGTGAGACTTGCAAGCAGTTCCTGGATCCTGGTTTTGGATCAACTTGACTCTGGCCCTTGCAGCCATTTGGGGATTGCGCCAGCTAATGGATGATCTCTCTGAGTCTCTCCTCTGTTAATCTGCTTTTCAAATAAAATTAACTAATTTTATTTTTGATAAAAGACTGTGCTTTTACTATGTCTTTACTCTAGAATAGTAGTAAAGCCTGAGATAGAACTCTGGTCTAACAGTGATTTTCTACCAACTTAAAAAAAAATTATTGCTTCCTAAGATACATACATAAACACACACATACACACACACACACACAGCCTTGAGAAAGTGGAAAATATCAATCATGAAAAAACTATGCCTGATATTAGAATTTTTGCAACAAAATAAACTTATTTTTAATTCCATTTTCTGCAAACTTTCTGAAATGCACTTATGTCTCTGTGTCATGGGGAAGGGCAGAGTCAGGGGTTGTTTTTTTTTTTTTTCTTTTTAAAGTTCTGTTAATGTACAATCATTTTTTTTCTTATTTTGATTTTTCAATTTGGTTCTTTATTTTGGACATGAACGTTGTTGATTTTTATTCAGTTTTGGAAAATTTTTAATCCATTCCCTTTATTATATGACTTGAATTTGTCTATTAAAGTATATTTGAGCGTACAAACTGATCTTTTCAAACTGCTTTTTAATCTATTTTAAACTATCACTACACACTGCACTTTAGGTTCATTTCTCCATAATGTATTTCAGTCACTAATTCTTGACATTAGCTATAGACAACTAAAGTTTATACCATATTCTTTTATGAATCATCAAACTTTATTTTTAAAACATTTATTTATTTGAAAGTCAGAGTTACAGAGAGAGAAAGATGGAGAGAAAGAAAGAGAGAATGAGATCTTCTTTCCACTGGTTTGTTTCGCAGATGATTATAGAAGTCAGAAAGGGGGCAGGCCAAACCAGGAGCCAGGAGTTGAATCTGCGTCTCCAAATACTTGGGCTACTTTCTGCTATAACTGTTGTTACACACAATGATGTGGATGTGAAGATTTCGCCAGCTCTGGATACTTCCTATCTTTTGTATCATTCATTTCAGTCTGCAACCATTGCTATGGAGGGGATATATCTCTTGGGAGCTTGGTCTTCAGTGTAGTGATACTGGAAGTTGGTGAAAGTTTTAAGAAGTAGGACTTTGTGCAAAAATGGTTTGTTGGCGTTACTACCTTTAGAAATAGTTAACGTGGGGTTGGCATGGTGGCTCAACAGGCTAATCCTCTACCTTGCAGTGCTGACATCCTACAGGGATGCCAGTTTTAGTTCCAGCTGCTCCGCTTCTGATCCAGCTCCATGCGTATGAACTGGGAAAGCAGCATAGGATGGCCCACCTTGTGACCCTGCATTCACATGGGAGATCTTAAATTGGCTCCTGGCTTCAAACTGGCTCAGCCCCAGGCATTGTGGTCATTTGCTGAGTGAACCAGCAGATGGAAGATCTTTCTCTTTTAGTCTCTTTCTGTAAATCTCCCTTAGAAACAAAAACAAATCTTTTAAAAAATAAATAATCAGCAAAGTTCTCAAGAAATCTAGCTAGTTCCTTTAAGCAGGGATATTAAAAAGAGTAAGACTGGGTCTGGCACGATAGCCTAGTGGTTAAAGTTCTCACCTTGCACTCACTGGGATCCCAAATGGGTGTCAGTTCTAATCCTGGTGGCCCCCCATTCCCATCCAGCTCCCTGCTTGTGGCCTGGGAAAGCAGTCGAGAATGGTCCAAAGCTTTGGGACCCTGCACGCATGTGGGAGACCTGGAAGCGGCTCCGGGCTCCTGGCTTCAGATTTGCTCAGCTCCAGCCATTGAGGCCACCTGGGGAGTGAACCAATGAACAGAAGATCTTCCTCTCTGTCCTCCTCTCTGTATATCTACCTTTTGCAATAAAAATACATAAATCTTTTAAAAGAAAGAAAGAGTAAGACTGACCCTCTCCAGTCTCTAGCTTCCTGTCTTGTCATGTGGTCTTTGCTTACATGTGTCTCTTCTAGTAATGCTGTGTGATGCACCTATAGTGGCCCTTTGTAAAGGCAAGCAGATGCTAGTGCCCTGCTTCTGCAACTTCAAAACTGTGAGCTTAGTAAACCCTTCTTCTGTGTGCAGCCTCGGGTACTTTGTTATATGTACAGGGCCTGGCTGATCCCACCTCTCCACCAGTTCCTTCTATAGAATGTACATGAACTTGTTCTGCACCTTCCATTTCAACTCAGCCACCACCTAACTACCTACCACCAAGTGACCATAACTGACACAAGCTGAAGCTGAATCCTGTGCAAATCCTTAACCCACAAAACTATACTGCCGTGGTCATAGGTTTAAGCAATTAAGTTTTAGATACCATGCTCATAACCATAGGCAACAGAAAAGTGACATTTTGTTAAATGAACTTCTTCATCTCATTCCCACTGCTCCATAATTTCTGCTCCACGAAATTTCTCCAATCTGTACACTGCAAAACTAGACATTAGAGTTACTGACGATATTCAAGATAATGCACACAGGACTCACTGATGAAAAAATCAGCTTGGAGGTGGGGCAGAAAGGCTGTGCGATGGCTCAATTGACTCAGCTCCCCTTGCTAGTGCCAGAAGCACATATGAGCCCCTGTTGGTGTCCTGGTCGCTTCATTTCCCATCCAGTTCCATGCTTGTGGCTTAGGAAAGCAATGGAAGATGGACAAAGCGTTGGAAGCCTGCACTCGCATGGGAGATCCAGAGGCGACCCCTGGCTTCTGGCTTCCAATCAGCTCTGCTCTGGCCATCGTACCCTTTTGGGGAGTGAACCAGTTTGTGTAATATCTTTCTCGTTGTCTCTCCTTCTCATTTTAAATCTGTCTTTCTAATAAAGATAAATTCGTCTTTTAAAAAAAGTCAGCTTGGATCAGGTCCTGACTTTGATGGAGCATCTTATCCCAGGATCTTCCCTTTGGTCTGCGAGATCTGCAGGAAATCTGTAGAGTGGACACCCAGTGGGAATCCTGAAAGTAGAACATATGCAAGTATGGAGCCCCACAATGACTTGGCCCCACGAGTGTCTCATTCTCACTGTCGTCCACACTTTTCACCTTCAGCAATTTGACAATTATGCTTAAGTGTTCCTGCCAGCTTTTGACTCTTAGAGGATCTTATTCCAGGCATGAAGCTCTAGGCTGTGTTTCAGTGAATGTACCTGTTTTGCCACATTTCAAGTTCAATATGTAATTTCAGTTCTTTGATAGGTTCAAAGGAAGTTTGTTAAAATTTTACTCAGGTTTTCCTTGTAAGGATGGCAGCCGTGACATCTAAGACTTTTACATATGAGAAATCAACCCCGAAGATGGGTTTTTAATTTAATTTAAAAATTTAAACTTTTAATTTAAATTAAAATTTCAAATTTTAATTTAAATTAAAAGCATTTTTAATTTTAAATTTCTGTTATTATTAAAACTTTGGACCAGGATTCTGAGTCTCAAAATGTGAATTATAGTGTCTTGATGAAAACAAATGCTAATTCGCTTGTAATTTCCTTATGAAATGTAAATTAGGCTTATTTCTACAAATTTTCCCTAAGAGTTACTGATTGATCGATTGATTGATATTATTCCTTTGAAAGGCAGGATTGCAGATAGTGATAGGAAGAGAGATGGAAAGAGAGAGGAAGAGGGAAAATCATTCATTGGTTCACTCTCCAAATGGCTGCAGTAGCCAGGGTTAGACCCGGGAGAAGCCAGGAGCCTGGAACCCTGAGTCTTCCACCTTCATGGCAGTGGCTCAGACACTTGGAAAATCTTCTGCTATTTTCCCAGTTGCTTTAATAGGCAGGCGGATCAGAAGTGGAGGAGACAGGATTCAAACCAGTACTCATTTGGGGTGTCAAAATCCTAAGGCGCAACTTAACCAGCCATTCCACAATACTGGTCCTTTGTAAAAATGTTTTTCAATCTGCTACACACAGTGGCTAGTGTTTTGGCATAATAACTAAAATTGCCATATGGTGCCAGCTTATTTCCTTGGCTGCTTTCTTTCCAATATGAATTCCTGCTGATGGTTTGGAAAAGCAGAAGATGGCCCAAATGCTTGAGTCCCTGTCATGTACGTGGGAAACCTGGGTAAAGCCTGGCTCCTGGCTTTGGATGCCCAGAGCTGGCCAATTGGACCATCTGGGGAGCGAACAAGTGGATTAGAGATCTCTGTCTTTTCTTGTCTCTGTACCTCTGACTTTCAAATAATGAAATAAATTATATATATGTGTGTGTGTGTGCGTAAAGTATTACATATTATTAAATTATACAAATTATAAGTTTAGAAAGTAGAGAATTTTCACAAATTGAAAGTCATCCGTGAAACTAACATCCCGATTAACAAACAAAACGTAACCAGACACACTCACTTCTCACTCTTTCAGCTTTAGTAATTACTCTGGATTCCCAAAAGATAGCTGCTATTCTGACTTTTTATAGCTTAAACTAGTTTGGCTTATCTTAGAATTTCTTAAAAATGGAATCATGCCATATGTGCTCTTTCACATGTAACTTTTTTGGTTGAATGTCACATTATTTTAGAATCATCTACAATATTATGTTTCATTGGAGATTTTTTATTCTCATTACTTATTGTGACAATTTTTTTAAAGATTTATTTATTTTTATTGCAAAGTCAGATATAAAGAGAGGAGGAAACAAAGAGAAAGATCTTCTGTCCAATGATTCACTCCCCAGGTGGCCTCAATGGCTGGAGCTGAGCAAATCTGAAGCCAGGAGCCCGGAGCCGCTTCCAGGTCTCCCACATGCGTGCAGGGTCCCAAGGCTTTGGACCATTCTCGACTGCTTTCCCAGGCCACAAGCAGGGAGCTGGATGGGAATGGGAGGCCACCAGGATTAGAACTGGCACCCATATGGGATCCCAGTGAGTGCAAGGCGAGGACTTTAACCACTAGGCTATTGCGTCAAGCCCGACAATTTATTATTCATTATACAGTAGATGAAAGCTTGTGTGGGTTCCAAGGCTGTTAGAATATCCTTATATATGATTTTCAGTAAATATATAGGAATATATTTTTCTTAAGTATATGTATATAACAGCTGTCTAGTTGGTCAGCCATGTTGAATCTCATATACAAAAAACTGCATTTTTCTGAATGACTATATCTAGTCTCTCTTATTGTCCTATTCATTCCCCCATTGTAACATCATATCCTTATGAGCATTCAATATTTTGCATTGTCCTCTCCTGCTGTTCGAGGTATATAGTGATATTTCATTGTAGTTATAACTTTGTTTTCCCTAGTGAGTAATGAAATTTAACATTGTTTTATGTTTCTGGCTTTTTTGATATGCCATTCACATTGTGAATTTTCGATCAAATCTGTCTTTGTAACTAGATTTCTAATTTTTTCTAGGTGGGACTCATATCAGTTGGCTTTGCAGGTCTCAAAATTTGCCAATGTATGTTTAGCCTGTTGTATTCATTGCCCCGTGTTACATAAGTGCTTGCTTGATTAATTATATGTATACACCATATAGGATTTTAAATTTCCATTCCTCAAGTTGTGTCTGATAACTACCCTAAGTATTATCCCTATAAAATCATGTGTGCAAATTTCAGATTGTAAGCCTTTTTAAAAACATTAATAGTGCCTGATTTATTTATTTATTTATTTATTTATTTATGAGACTGTTGTGCAAGAGTTTATGGGTAGATCAAAGATAATTCCTTCACTCAGATTGCATCTGAACCAGGTGCCAGTCTATATTAAGCAAGTTTTGAATGATCTCTACACTAACAGAAGACCTTGGTGTGTCTTCTCTCAACTTTTTCTTGCAATTGGATAGGGGGACGGGGAAGCTGACACATAGCACTTAAATCAAATGAATATGGAGACCACTTTGAAATTTGGCTGTAAGAGAGTTCTGTCTAGTAATTTCCTAGAGAGAGGAAGAAAGAATTTTCGCTGGCATCTTTTCAAAAGTCACATGAAGTGTATTTCAAAAATGAAAATATCCAATTACTTGGTTCTTAATTTCTCACATATCCTGGCCACTCTCTGGTGTCTGTGTGGCTTTTATTAAAGAAATTGGCTTCTCCAGCTGACACATCTTCATTATCCCCTTTGATGACAGAACTGGGCCCTCCACCCTGTGAAGGCACTCTTTGCGGGCACTAACTGGGACACCTAGACATTTCATTTTGATTCTCCCACTCTTCCTGCTTCTGCTCCCATATCTGTGAAAACACCCCTCTGTGGAGGCACATAGTTTATGCAGTAAGCATCCACATAAAAAATGACTTTCAGGCTGTGGACAGCCAGTTCCCCAAGGAAGAGTATTGTTAACTGTGAAGGGCATGACACAAAGCTAGTTTTTTTTCCCTGGTACTTAGTGAGAGATCCTGTTGGGCACTCACTTTTTTTTTTTAAATAAGTTCCTCATTCTACTTTTCTCTTTTGATCAACATCTGCCTCTGCCCTAGAAAATGAAGTGAAAAAATAAACGCTTCCTTGGAAAACTGTGTATGTTTAGTACTTAGAGTCTAAATGTTGCCTGAGATTTTTTTCTCATGTTAGAAATGATTAAAAACTTGCTACCCTATTGAAGGGAGGGTAGCACATGCATCTCAACAATTTTAATAATTCTTGTGTCAGTTCATCCCCCCCGTGCCCTGTGAGGCGATGAATACATCCATCAGTCTTGCATCTGGGACTATTTTAAGATTTCTGGCCTCATGCACGTTCTCTCCATTCTAGCCGGCGTCCCTGAGAGGCTTCTACCATATCATGAGCTTGAACCTGTCCTAAGAGCAAGAGCATGGCAGCTCGATTTTACAGCTATTTCATCTTAGCTCTGATTCCAGTGACTCTGCTGGTTATTACCTCTGGTAGCCACACAATGGTTTCGGCCCCACCTGCCCTGCCGGGTGATTGTGGAGACAGCTGATGCTGAAGTGATTAAGGCCCAGAGGGGTGTGTGTTCTCCAGAGACTTCAGGAACTAAGGTCATGTCCTGAATCATGCAGACCAAGGTAGAAGGCTTTTTTACTCACTTTGGTGTCAGCTGTTATCAAATATGGCTCTAAACAATTTATACCCTGGTGTCTCACTGCATTTATAATGAGGGAACTCTTTCAGTTTCCCTCTATTGTGGTTATCCCCAGAGGCTTGGCTGGCAGACATATGCCCCACTGCCACTGTGCAGTTAGAAACATTTCTGCCTTCCAGAGACCAAAACTTTGCTGTCAGCATAGGTTGTCTCCTCTACTCCTTTCTCGAGACAGAGTACCTTTCACAGGGTGCCTGGGTCCTCTCCTCCCTCACTCCTTCTTCCCAACCCCCGTCACAGTCTTTGAGGGACTTACCTCCAGTCTCTCTGGAAGACAAGGATCTTACAAGCCACATTTGCAGCTTCTACAGACTTTGTCTAGAAATAACACCACCACTGTGGTGGCCCCTGCCCTCATGCCTACATAGTTTTAATTTCTATATTCCTGCCAATAAATACATCCATTTAGGGAAAATAGAGAACATTTCCAATTTCTCATTGTGCAAATAAAGCTCAAATTTTGTATTTTATTTGTAAATCTTTTGCTTGATTTCTGAGATTCCAGATTCTTTTGTTATCTTGCAAACTGGTTGCATCTGCTTTTTCTCATTCAAATTTATTTTTAAATAAATATTAATTTCAAATTCTTACATGGGTTTAGCTTCAAATACCCATATGGCAGGGACAGTGAGTCCCTGCTCCTCTGCTCTGACCTACTTTAAAACCTTATTTATAAGGTTAAATACCACATGTTTGCCTTAATTTAAGATGACACGATGTTATGTACAACAAGTTATGTTATGAATGTTATATGTTGTGTATAAACCTAAATTGAAATGTCAATGAGGTGGTCACAGAAGGTGGATAAGAAATCGCATTTACTTTTACCATATTGGTTACTTGTTACTATGTCAATTAATTCCATGGTGATGTAAATTTTTGCTGATGGTATGTTGGAGCTTTTAATTGATCGGGATGATAGTCTGCTGGCTCTGTCTTCAGACCAGAGAGTGTATACCTAAGAAGCCGTTGAACTTATCTGGACAATAAGATGCTGGACTCTATGTTTGGTATATGCTTGCAATGGGGGAATCTCAAGTGAACTTGAACTGTGGTTATGCAACAAGGTGGAGGAATCCACCATGGTGGGAGGGTTTGGGGAGGGGTGGGGAGAATCCCAGTACCTATGAAACTGTGTCACATAATACAATGTAATTAATGAATTTAAAATAAAATTAAAAAAAAATAAAAAAAAAAAATAAAAAAAAAAAACCTTATTTATTACCCTATTCTCTTTGTATAAATGTAAATTTTAATTTGGGGGCATATTTAATGAGTGTTTTGCAAGACTACTACATGCCCAGCATTATGGTCAGAAAGATATGCCTCAGTGCATATTCCTGAATAAAGAAGCAAAGGAAGCAGAGGGTTATGATAGTGTTATGTAAGAGGTGTTAAAGGAGCATCCCTGAACAGTAACAGGACTTGCAAGTACAAAAAGTCTTACATTGGCTATTTTATAGTCCAGAGGCAACTTCCTGCAAATGAAGAGAGTTTAGAGATAGAAGAAGTAGAGCCTTCGTGCTGTGGAGATGAGAGGGAGGGTCCAGAAAGAGATTTGACCAAAGGTGTATCACCAGGTCAGATGTTGCCTACAGCCACCCTTGTCATTCTCTCTTGTCAATATGAGGCTACCTTTTGTTTAGTGGTCCAATGGTTTGTTTTGGTTGCAATGTTCAGGATTCTAGCCAACTGCAACTAAGAAATGTGATTTAAATACATGTGTTATCACCATTCTCAACAGAGCTTATCTTGACTCCTTACAACATCATCACAGTGTAAGTATTACTCCATTTCAAATGACTCCCAGTAAGACTAGGGGACTTTTACAAGGTCACATAGTTAATAACATGTTTACAAAAGGGTAAACACTTTATGCAAAGATTGCAAGTTATGTAAAATATGTGCAAATTGTTTAAATGTGAGTGGTGAGGACTTTTTGGAGTTGACAGGATAACTGTGGTTAAGATGACAGGAAATGCTTTTTTTTTTCTGGGAGATTAGGCAGAGAAATTTCAGATTTTTCACTGAAGACATTAATAAGATAAGGCATTTTAGAAACTGAGCTTTGGTAACCTAAGCAAATAATACGTGGTTTTTATTGCTTTGTCTGACAGAATTCTGTCTATACATGACTTAAGACACAGTTCAACTTTTATCTTCTCTGTGAAAGTAGACCACAGATTGAAGTGGATTCTTTATTCTCTCCTCATACATGTATTATACATTTGAATATAATACATTTAAACATATCTCAATCATGATATTTATCAAATAATATAAGGAAGCATCTTCAATTGTACGTATAAGGGCAAACAGGTTTATTTTAGTATTTCTAAGCCACTATTTCCAGGGAAATTCTTACTTGACCCTTGGAAAGATTTTTTGCAGAGAAAAGCATCTCCTATTTGTATCCATGGAGTTCCATTTGCAAATTGCTGTATGAGGAAAAGGTTGAGTTCATCCAGGAAAAAGCCCACCAGCTGACAGAGGCAGGTGATGAGATCTCTCACCAGATTAAAAAGGGAAGGGCAGCAACTCATTAGATAACACAGAGATGTCTGCTTAATTACTTGAAAAATGTCTGAGCCAGTACATTTTATGACACCTGGAGGGTATAAACATGCCCATAAATTTAATTAATTTTCTTTCTTCTTTCATTGCACCTGTATGGCCTAAAGGAAAAGAAGTCTAATGAAAGTACAATCAAGCACTTCTGTTGGACTTCCACAATTCATTTGGGCAATATTCATAAAATGAAATACTAAATTTTGTATCAGTTTATGGGGGAGAAATGTATTTGGAAAAATGCAGCCCAGCAGTGAAATTATTCCCACGTCAAACTCTGATCAATGGCTTCTTCAGATTTATTTCCAAAAAGAGCTTAAATCTCTTTCTAGATATATTGAAATATATTTAACGCTCATAAATCTCTAAGGAGAAAATAAGAACTAGATATTACTGTTTTCCTGCATGAAAGCATCATATAGGAACTAAACGGCCAGCGGAATGGGTCAAATCATAAAGCAAGTAACCTCTTTTGCCCTCTATTTCTGTAACATAACCAAAACTAATTTTTTTGGTTAAAAATTCTCTGAATCTATGATATTACTAATTTTTATTAAACATAAGGTTGATACTAATGGGCATCCTTGAATATTCATTATAGTAATATTATGTCATTTAATGAGTTTGCCAGAGATTGTCCCCAATCTCTACTGACCTTATCTTGACTCCTTGTAATAGTATTACAGTGCAAGAAACACCCCATTTAAAATGACTCCCAGTAAGACTAAGGGATTTTCACAAGGTCACACAGTTAATAAATGTTGAAACTAGGATTCAAGCTCAAGTCTTTCTGGCTTTAAAATCTGTGCTCATTTAATTTTATTATATGAACAATAATGTCAAGCCATTTTTCTCCTTGCTAATTCAGTATTACTGAACATATGAAAAAACTATACATGCATCTATCTTGTTTTCTTAAGAGAATCTTGACATTATTGAGCTTTGAATAGTGAATTATTCATTGGAGCATCTGGACATAGCTCAAATAATTTGCCTTTCCAAGAACTTAGAAAAACTCCAGGTGTATCTGATTCCGTTTAACTTGAAATACATTTGCCTGTGTTCATTAGTTCCAATGGTAACAATGAGTTTTTATATACCTATAATATAGGAGAAAGGGGAATGAAAACAGTCCATATGAAGCCCCTACTCTGTGTCCATTATCTGCTTTTGTCTTTCATGTACTGACACACTTGGAACAAACTATGTGGGTAATGACGCTAGCCAATCCTGAGTAGGCATGTTTTCAAGCAAGAGCTACTGGGAGCACCCTAGAGTGATGCTGCCTTGTATCTTTGAATTCTGCTTTTAAAACACTTGGTAGTAAATGCCAAGATTTACAGTCGAACCTATTCTGGAGTGATTTGAAAATTGTGCCACATAAAAGCGAAGTGAAATATTTTCATTTTGGCTGTTAAATTCCTCATACTGTCATGATATGCCATAGTTAGTGCTGTGTTCAGTTTTAATCTCTTGTAAACTCATTGACTGTTAACATTTAGTGGGCTCACAAGCTAATTTGAATGGATCCGATTTTGCACAATCAAGCCTATTACACTTGTTTCAATTTTTTGCATCATGGCTCTCACATCTGGAAGCTATGAAAAGCACAACAGCTTGTCTAAAGAGACATCATAAGGAATCATGTTAAAGGACATGTTATGAAGACCTGACTGACTATTGGCACTAAAGCTATAGCCACACCTTTTCCAATTCTACGTTGCAACATCACAGAGGATCAGAGCATGTGTGGAAGGTTGCACTTAAAATCCTGAGAGCTGCTTTTCCTGAAACGTGTTCTTCTCTAGGTACCTACTGAGCTTCATTCCCTGCTTTTTTTATGCTCGGCCAGTTATGAAATGATACTTTGGATTTAATTAGATGTAGTTGACGAATTCCTGTGTCAGAGTCAGAGAACATCTTTTGTATTCCAGATTCTGAACTGTCACATGTGTAGCAGTATGTCACAGGTACATGCTTTTGTGCTCTTCCAATCATTATTCTTTGAAGTCGCTGGTAAACAACCATTTTGGTCTTTGAAAGCACAACATTTTTGAAAAGAGCTTGTCTGTTATTTTATGCCTCACAGCGTTAGGGTGGATTAGGGTTGCTAAATTCATTCCCATTTTTTAATGCATTCCTAACCTTGGCTTAGATTAACCTCTGTGAATCTTGTCATTTAAATTTGCTATCATTTTTCTGTGCACTCTGCATGACATAGAGGTTGAGAGAATATTGTCGTCTGTCAAACGGCCTGCCAAATCCTGGACCCACTGTGCAGTGACTGTGTGACCTTAGGGAAAGCTTTGATTCTCGCTAAGCCTCGGTTTCCTTGTTTGTCAAGACTGTATCTCTTAGGATTATTGTGCTCATTAAATGATTTATAAGAGTTAATGTTTGGCAAAAGGTGTGTTCTCGATGAATTTTTAATTATTATAATTGTATGCATTTAGTTATTTTAATAACATGCTTATTCACAATCACTATGGAAATAAGAAAAATATAGAAAATAAGTAAAAATAATGTTATATGTTGTATATAAACTAAATTGAAGTATAGGTGAGTTGGTCACAGAAGGTGGCTGGGAACTCGCATTTACTTTTAACATATTGGTTACTCATTACTATGTCAATTAATTCCATAATGATGTAAATTTTTGCTGATGGTATGTTGGAGCTTTCAATTGACTGGGATAATACTCTGCTAGCTCTGTCTTCAGACCAGAGAGGGTATACCTAAGAAGCCGTTGAACTTGACTGGACAATAAGATGCTGGACTCTATGTTTGGTATATGCTTGCAATGGGGGAATCTCAACTGAACTTGAGCTGTGGTTATGCAACAAGGTGGAGGAATCCACCATGGTGGGAGGGTTTGGGGAGGGGTGGGAGAACCCAAGTACCTATGTAACTGTGTCACATAATACAATGTAATTAATGAAGTTAAATAATTAAAAAAAAATAATAATAATGTTGATTTCCCTCTGTCCCTGCACTGAGAAGGAATTTTTGTCACTGTTTTGAAGAGTTTCATTACAATAATTTTTAACTCATTTCAGCTGTTACACTTGTTATCATTATAACCTTGACCAAATAGTTTAACTTCTCTAAGCCTTGGTGACTTCATGTAATAGAAGCAATTACAATATTTTCATCACAGGGCGATTCTGAAGATTAATTGAGATATCTTATGTAAATTGCTTTGTTCAATATTTGGCTTACATTTAGGTTAAAACATGAAGAAATTTGAATATTTACCATTTCGACCTATGAAAAAAGCTATTTCATATAATTTACAGTAATAAAAAGAGCCCCAAATTAGGAAGTCTTATTATAAGACTGTCTAGGGTTTTGGTGGTACAGAGACCATTATGCTGGAGCCTCAACCTACAAGTGGCCTTTCTCCTAAAGTAAAGTAAACCATTTTCTTAGACAAGCAAGCACTTATAATGCAGAACTGATCCATGCTATAAGAAAGGCATATGCTAAGCTTTGGAAGACTCCAAGGAACGTAGAATGTCATTGTCTACAAGTATTCATCCTGGTCATAGGCTGGAGTGCTCTCAGCTGGACTCTGACATAGACCTTCCAAAAACAAACAAACAAACAAACAAACAAAACCTCAAACCTCTTTCTTTGATATATACCTACCCAAAAAATCTTTTCCTTGGTAGATGAAAAATTTCAAGCAAAGAAGTGCAGTAGACATACACAACTCATCCGCTTGACATAGGGTGCATGAGGATAGGAAGCAGAAGGCCATGTTCATGTGTGTCAGCACAGGGCCTGGCCCCTGACTGGAATCTGATGACCACATGAGCCAGCGCATACTAAGGAAAGTACATTCTATATTCTTCAAGCAGAGAGAAGGGGACATATTTTTTCCAAGAGAAAGCAATTGTTAGGGGCACCCTTTGGCAAGCTGAACCTGGGAAGTGCAGATGCCAGAGGCAGAGATACTTCTGTTTGTCCAGGGTCCTGCTGAGCGTTGCAGCCTTGTCTCTGAACCTTCTCCTTCCTCCTTGCTTCTCCACTGCTCTGAGACGGGTCTCTATAGCTGATTCAGTTCCTTTAACTTGCTGAGCTTGTTCTGTGTCTCAAACCTTCACTCACATCCCTTCTGTGTTGAAACTCTTTCTCACCACCAGGCTAATTCTTGCTCATTTTTCGTCTCAATTGATGCATCACTCGTTGCATGACACCTTCCCTGATTCGCTGTCATCCCGCAAGTCTGGCCTATATTTCCCCTGGAGACTCTTCTTACAACTTGCAAAAAGTGCTGAAACTTCTGAACTTTACCATGATAGGTCCTCTGTACTTGCCTTCTAGCCACTACACAGTGAAAACTCAGGTGGCCAAGTGAGGCCTATGTAACCTACTGGTTGAAAGTAGGAGTTGAGATAGATATGTATGGTCTGTCCTGATTCTGCCAGCTCATACTTTAGTGTCTTTGAGCTATTTTATGTGTCTGACAAGATCTTCATCTGCACAATGAGGAGAATACAGTCTAACTTTTAGGGTTGGTATAACAATTAATAGGTAAAGTCCTTAGCATACTTCTTGAAATGTGATTAAAGCGTTCTATGTGCTTACTGAAACTTTGCTGCTACTAACCCCAGTCACACCCCTAAAGTGCTCCTCAACCACACACTACCTGTGTGACCAGCATGTATGCTAGATATTATGGGATGATTGAAGCAATACATGTGCAAATGAAGATGAAGTTGTGAAAAACATTTTAGAGATGAAAACCAATGGAAATCAGCGATTAATCAAACATCAACAGTGGTTGAGGAGGGCAGACTTTATCTAGCACGTGGTGCTGGGGACTAGGAAGATCAGTAGTGCTGTTCTGGAGAGGAGCAGAAATGATGCAAAAAGGGGATCAATTCAGCATTCATTTGTGGACATGAAAGTTTTAGGCCTGGTACAGAGTTCAATAGGTATAGTCCTGGGGCTTAGGAAAGAAGTTTTGCCTGTACAGTATGCATGAATTTCATTGTAAGAAGAAGGACTGTTCTGAGTCAGTGCTTTCCTACCTGTAGTGCGTACTGAAATAATTTGGGGAGGATTTTTAAAACTAGGCTACTATGTCTCATCTCAGCAGCTTTTGATCAATGGGATAGGACTCTGGGGGAGCGAAGAAATATGCATCTCAACAAAAAGCTAAGACATCTGCTGTGACTTTGAACTAATCATTACATTCCAGCTTCAGTTTCTGTCTGTGTTCAATGGGAATTATGCCTACCCTGTTTGGGTGGAAAGGAGGAGAGAACATGTATTGAAAAGTAGCTGATGAGGTGGACAAGGAGGCTTTGAACAGCCTAGAGAGCTGTGTGTGTGTGTGTATGTGTGTGTGTGAAGATTGTATTCCATGATGATGTAAAGAGCTTCTGGAAAAAATTATGGTATCCCATGTGATATCAGAAGGTGATAAAGGGAGAGAAATAGAGAAATGTGTGTAGGCCTATGAACTTGAAAAAGAAAAGACATGCGTGAAAGAATTGTATCTGTGAGCAAGACTAGGGCATGATAGGAAAGTAGCAGCTGTCTCTTGCTGTTTCAAAAGAGAAAAAACATTTTAAGAACTTGTAAAAACATTAAGAATGTGCACTAAGTAAAACATAGGATTTTTTTTTAAAGATTTATTATTATTGGAAAGCCGGATATACAGAGAGGAGGAGAGACAGAGAGGAAAATCTTCCACCCGATGATTCACTCCCCAAGTGAGCCACAATGGGCCGGTGCACTCTGATCCGATGCCGGGAGCCAGGAACTTCTTCCAGGTCTCCCATGCGGGTGCAGGGTCCCAAAGCTTTGGGCCGTCCTCGACTGCTTTCCCAGGCCACAAGCAGGGAGCTGGATGGGAAGTGGAGCTGCCGGGATTAGAACCGGCACCCATATGGGATCCTGGGGTGTTCAAGGCGAGGACTTTAGCCACTAGGCCACGCTGCCGGGCCCAAAAACATAGGATTTTTAAGCTACATTTGCTCATTTTCTTTATTTTTGAAAAATATGTTTCATTTTTATTTGAAAGGCAGTTAACAGAAAGGAAAGGCGGGGGAGAAAGAGAGCAAGAGAGAGAGAGAGAGAGAGAGAAAACTGGTGAGATTGAGCATTTTTTAAAGATGCTAAAGAACTTTATTCTTTTTTGCATTTGCCTGTTAGATAAGGTAGAGATGGAGTGAGGTGAGGATAAAATGCTGGAAGATTGCATTTGGAATTGATTGAGGGATGATCCTGAGAAAGGAAAAGAAGGCATTTTATATATGAGAAGATAAGCCATGAAAATAATAATGAATGCATGAGGAATAAAGGCATTGTGCTTCACATGGGGATTTTGAAAATGTTAATGCAGTTTTTTAAACATGTTTTTGTTAGAGGTAAATCTTATGGGTTTTATTCCCTCATGGGATGGTTAATTTCTTCTCATTCCTATAGGCTAATTTACCATAATATCAGACATCTGCTTTATATACAAAGATTCCAAGGGTCACAAAGAATGCCACACAATAGGAGATGAATGTATTCCTGCAAATTTATAGGCATTCCTTCAAGCTAAATTGCAGGTGTATCCAATTACAAGTGAGTTCCAGTCTGACACAGGATCTGGCCTTGCCTAAAGACCCGGTGAGTCTGGATTTGAGGATATAAAATCTGAAACCACAGCCCACATTTTGGGGTTCCTCTATCCTGAAAAAATTGCCATGAAACATGTGTTCATTGAATTGCATGAAGCACATTTTCAAGAAAATTGATGTTTGGAGACAGGAGTGCTTCAGTCACAGATTTCTAAGCCTGGTGACATGGCATCCTCTCCCGTGTAATGCATCTCACTTTTCCTGGGTATCCAGACAGTTCGCTCCCTCCAAACCCTCACCAAACAGAGACCAACTCAAGAGGAGCCTAGAGCACCATCCCCTGAGAAGCAGCTGTGCGAGTAGCGTCTGTGGTCAGACATTTGATGGTCCCTAAAGAGTTTTCTAAGTGGGATTTGATTCTGTCTTCCTGCCTGGAATGCCAGTTTTAAGTACTCCCCACTGGATTACCGGCTGCCTTTTCTTCTGAAGAACTGCGTGGTATTTAACAGAAGCTGGAGGATTATAGTGTATTCATTTAATTATACAGGAATAAAGAGAAATTAAATTGCACCCCAGCTCACATTTTACAACTGAGGCAGAATCTATAGCACTTAATAATATAGATGTCAGTGTCAAACAGAATTCAGTTTGAAACTCATCTTAGAGTATCATAAATTCTGAAAGTCTAGGATTCAGTTTTTCATCTGTTGCGTCATCTGTCACTTCCTTTATAACATTACAGCAAGTAGTAAATGAAATAATGCATATTTATCAATTGATATTATCTAATTGTATAGATGCTTAATTAACGTTTGTGATTACTTCTGTTACTGTTACCTTTAGTCTCTATAATCAGGATATTCATAGGAAAATGAATTTATCCTCAAGGAAAAAATGAACATAGTATTTAACTAGAATGTAAGACCTGGACTAAACTTTGGAAAGATGCTGTTTGGGGTAGATCTGGATTAGGAGATATTACAATCAAGGATATTAACATCTATCTTCTAGGTAAAGATGGGTGAGAAGCACGTGTCCAAAGACAGAGGAAAATAGAGTACCTATTAAAAAAGTCTTGAATGAATGTTTGGCACACAGCAGTTAAGATAACATGTGGGATGCCCATATCCCAAAATGGGAGTGCTGAATTGGAGTCCAAACTCTACTGTCTATTTCAACTTTCTGCTAGTGCACACTTTAAGAGGTGGTGAATGGTGGCTGAACTGATCAAATCCCTACTGCATGAGGAGATTGTGATAGAATTTCTCGTCCCTGGCTTCAGAGTAGCACAGCCCTGAGTATTGTAGGGGTTTGAAGAGTGAACCAGCAAAGGGGAGATCTCTCTCCATATCTGTCTTTCTAATAAAATGCAAATATTATCTGTCTTCAGTGGCAGATTCTGAAAGATAATGTATAATTATGTGAAAACTTTTTGGATAGGTCCATCAACATGAAATAAGGATCCAAACACAGCTTTGAAATCATAACTGGGTTTGAGTCTCAGCACACATCATTTTACTCACTGTGAGCACCTGAACAAGGTACCTACTCTGTAAATCATATTTCCCTCTTTTTGTTTGACTTAATTTAAATGCTAGAAGTAAATTAGCAGAAAGCATAGCATGAAGTAAATAATCAGTATATGTTAGTTATGTGTTTCTGTATTTGTGAATGTGACATGAGTGTATATCAAGGCAGACAAAAACCATGTTATGTTGATGATGTCTTCATGTGTATTAAGATGAGTTTGAGAATTTATTTTCAGTCCTTATTCCATTAATGCAAAAATTTGAACAATTTAATAGCAATAGCATGCTATACAAATGCATATATGTATGTATATATACATGTTAAACATGATATAAACAATAGTATATGCATACCTATATGTATGTATATATTTATATATATTACATGCATGCATGTATATATGTGTGTGTATAAGCTATATGTTTTTCTTTCTGATGGATCTTTTTCCAAGTGGCTAACATTTGGATTGCTCTAATCACTTATAAGGATAACCACACACCACAAAAGTGTATGTTAAAATCTGTGGTATTGGTAATGCAAGCTCTGTTTCCAACCCTGTTCCAAGCACATGGAAAGTAATGTCTTGTGTAAATCTCCCATCAATGCTGTGTTGAGACAGGCAAACATCATCTGCATTTGTGGACAGATGAAATGAGACTCAGAGATACTGAATACCTTGGCCAAAGTTAAACAGCTTGTAGGAGGAGTCAGGGCTTGAACCTTGGTCTGTTCTCTGTGAAGCCATTTTTCAGCCAGTGTTAGTTTTATACCATACACAAAGGTAATGTTATTGTGACTATATTACAAATAATACCACCAGAACTCCCATGACATCTCTGTGTACTCTTGTGAGTCTTAATTTGGCGGAATTGATCCCAGATGTTAAATGTGAAACGCTATGTGCTGTTTTAGGTCTTTTTATTCCTCCCTGCTATTCAAATACAACCATTAACACAGTCAGGAAGTCAAATGTTGCATCTGAGATAAATGCTAAGTTAATGTTTCTTTTTTTCCCTCTCTCCTGTGTAAGAGAAGAATTGCGTTATTAATGTGACAAAAGTTTTCTTTTTCAAGAATAAAGCACATGGAGATTCACACGCCTCCAGGGCAATCACTTGCAGGCAGGAAGCTCAGCTCCCAGCAGGTACAGGATTAGCAGTTCCCAACCCAACTGTATCTCTTGTCATCTTACTTTCCTTAGCACCTGAAGAGGTTTCACCCGATCGCATCAACCTGCGAATGAAATTCAGTAGTAGAGTATTTGCCACAGCTAAGGGTTCTTTGATTCTCTTTGTATTTATTGCAGTATGACCAGCATCCTGTGTAATGGTTGCCCTGGTTATTCTAAGGAGATTTGTTCATGGATATAGGCTTCCTAGACAACTAAGATTGCCACCACTTTCTTCCTTGTGTTTTCAAGCGTCTTGAAGTAGTGCTACTGCTCAGGCCTGTGGTGTCTCTGCATCTGCCTCCAGCCTTGATGTCACCAAGCACAGGCCTGCAATACCAAGGATGTTGTCCATCAGCAGGGCAGCACCAATGACTTGCTGCATTCTCCTGGAATTCCTGAAGCCTCAAATCTACTTCTGTGTGCTTCAAGCATAAATGGTAACCTAATTCTCCACTTGAGCGTTTCTGTAGTTCTATAACCTGGAGCAGATCTGATTAGGGTGTGGAGTACAACTTCTTCTTCCCAGGGTCTGCATTTTAGTTCTTCTGTCTGATTGCAGTGTCACTGTGAGAAATTATCTATTTTCTGTTTGCCCGTATTTCCTTATATTTAAGCTGTGGCTAATGCTTGTACTTGACTCATAGGGTTGCACCTAGCCCAAAAGAAGAATCAGTACTTGTAACCACTGTTACTCCATACTAATTACATGTACCCAAATCTGACTGGTTCAGATGGCTGCAACAATATAGAGATATTAATTTTTTGCTCATTCAGTTTGTACTTTAGTTCCTCTCTCTAGGATCAGACTTTAGCTGGAGGACTCAGGGAGCAGTAACCACTTCACTTTATTCAGAAGTACCCTACACTTCAACTCTGACAATAACCTTAGATTACATTCCTGTGCCTTTATTATTCTCTCCTTAGGATTCATTCTTAACTAACTAGCTACCCAGTCACCTGAACACATCAGTCCTGTTGGAATGGTCCCAGCAGGCATGCAAAAGATCAGGTATGTCTGATGTTTGAATTCTTGGCTGCATTTATTGGCTCAAGCAGGAAGCAAACATTCTCTCTCTCTCTCTCTCTCACTCTCTCTTTCTCACTCTCTCTCCCTGCCACATACACACATACATAAACACATAATCATAAGGAAGGACTTGCATTTTTAATACCTTTTAAAGCTTTCTGCTACGTTTTAGTGGAAACATAAACTTAGAATTTATATTAAATTTTGTTCAAAGATACTTTGACATTGAAGTGTTAGTGGATCATCACTGTCAGGTAATAGTATTTCACATGGGTATCCCAAATCGTCTCACAAAGAGACTCATAACTTTTTTTCAGTTGCAGTTATTCAGAAACAATTATTCAAGAATTGTTGACATAAAAACATACTCTAACAGTTTATGACACACACTGATTTATATGACATCTACATAATGGATTTACTATGTTTTTTTTTTCTTTCTGATCCCGGTACTATATAAGTATCAGATAATCCACAAAAATTTGCATGGATTTTCAAATATTTAAATTATTTCCTAGGTTAAACTTGAACTGCAAAATTCTTTTGCAAAGGCAAAATAGAAATAATGTCTCTAAGATCAAAACATTGTATTTTTTATCAGTAAGATATTTGAACTTAGGCACTAATACCTTCTAGCTCACTTTCTTGATATTTCTCAATATGAAATACTCAGGGTTTACTTGTTGCATGCCAAGAAGTTTTGGATCTATGAGGCCAGACTTAGCTATTGTGTTATGAACTACAAAGTTTACTTACATGCTCAGTTGTAACAGAACATCTGAAATTTCATTCTAGGCATAATAAATCCCTTGCATGTTTACAAAAAAGTAAAACATTCATCTTACAAATGTATGAAGGAACTTACAAAAGCTCAGAGAAAAAACCAGAATTGTAAGATAAGTTTTGGGGTAGGATTTTAAGCTAGCAATTAAGCTGATGGCTCCTGCAACCCATGTCATGGTGCCTGGATTCAGTGCCAACCTCTGGCTCTTGACTCCAAACTCCTGCTATTGCAGATTCTGGGAATCAGTGGTGATGGCTCAGGTGGCTGGGTTCTGACATACATGTGGAAGGCTCAGATTAAATCCCTGGTTCCTGGCCTCCTATCCCTCAGCCATTGTGCACATTTGGGAGGTGAACTCATGAGTAGGAGCATGCTCTCTTGCTCTCTCTCCAATGTCTTATGATTTTTTTGTCTCCAATGGGTAATTTTTTAAAGAGGAAAATTTATTTGCATGCAAGTTTTGGAAATGGTACATTCATAGTATGCATTTTCCAAGAACATTTTAAGATTCCTCATTTGAGTACCATTTACTTGGTAGGTTATCATACACATGTAAAGTCAGTACACATTCCAGAAAATTGAGTAACAGCAATTACAATAATTAGTATTGACAGAGTCACCAATAGATGCCATTCGTGGGGTGAAATCTTTTATAATAGTCCTACAATAAAATCATGAGGCAGGTAGCAACATTATTCCAAATTAATAGATGAGGAAACTGAGCCCCAAAGAAGTTAAAGATGAAAGTGACATGGCTTCATTTCCAGATATAGTGTTATCTAGTTCTGATGAAGCCATAAGACCTGGATGAACTGAAGACACCACCATCAGCCAGTGGAGAATCACAGTTAATGTCAAGTGTGATGTAGATATGTGAACATAAAGGGCAAAACAAGATTGCCAGTGACTAAGTCATCCCATTGAAGAGGGCAGCATTGTTATCTACAAGACATCACTGAGATGATCATGGTAAAGATATTCAAGTAAGATGTCATAAGCAGGAAACTGGTATAAAAAGCCTTGACAATTCATGAAGCTGGCTTCATACTCTAAGCCTTTTAAGGAAGAAAGGAAGGATAGCCAAGTGGTCAGTCCAGCAGGTTAAGGGACCCATTGGAACTGTTCATACTGAAGAGAGTTGGCATTGCAGCTAGAGGAGAGACCTCAGAAAAGAAGGACTCTGGGCGGCAGAACTGTTCAATGACAATCAATTTTCTGCTCAACACATTCATGCACACCATTGATCAGCACTGGCGTTTTTAGTTACATCTGCATACACTGGATGCCATTTGCTTATCAAGTATGTCCTCTATGAAAGTAAAAAGCAGTAGGTCATGAGCTCCTTTGCTGCCTTCCCAGGCTCTTACCCCTCTCTGTCCAGAGCAACTTATTAAGATGTAAGAATTCATGATGCATTTATCACATCACATCTCAAAGTTGTTTTCATTCATTTAAAGATAAGAATACCTACAAGGGCTGTGTCCTGGAAATAAAGAGAGAGACTATTGAGAAAAGGCTTGGAGGTGGAGGTGCCAGTGTGGTAGACTGCTCCGTGGGGATTTGGGAAGTCGATTCGTGTAATATCTTATTTTCAGGTTTCAGCTCTAAAAAGTTTGCTAAACCATGACAGTTCAGAAACTTTTTGGGTTCTTTTGACTTAAAAATATTCTTTTTAGAGTCCCAAGTGATTCCTTTACTTAAGTCATATTGTCAGGTATTTCTGCATTTACTGTGAATTCTATTGGAAATGATGATAACTCTCTGAGAATGGGCTGGAAAAAAAATCTGGTGGTTTCTCTCATGGCAGGAGCAAATGCATTTTCCTCACAGTTGCTCTGCTCTGTAGACCCATGGGAATATGTTAATGACCCAGAAAACGGAATTTGTTTCTTTAGAAACACTGTTCTGTGGTCTCTGGGAATTGGGTTTATTTGTAAAGATGGGAAAGACTGGTCCTAGAATCCTTCAGGAAGGCAAAGTGTGGAATATAAATTGAGGAAATGAAATGTAACATATATAAATAACATCCTAAAACCCAAATAATTCTTTACTGTAATTATTTGCTGGATTATTGTACTTGTTTTTTTTTTTTAAGATTAGGTTTATGAACATCAAAATGTCATGGATCCTGACCTACTGATATACCAAGATCTTTTTGTTTTTAGGTGTCGGCATCCCTGGTCATAACAATGATAGAAGGTCCTTCTGTGCAGGATCCAATCTGTCTGTTGCTGAGCCTTCTATATCATATAGATCCCTAGGAGGCCTGCAGGAGCCTGCAGAGTTTGCACCATGAAGAAAGCCAGAGAGGAAATAACCAAAAAAAAATAAAATAAAAGTCATAGAGGGTTAGAAAAGAAGCTATGAGGCATCAGGAAGTTGATTTGAAGAAGAATTTTTAGGATTCTGGAAAGATTAAGTCAACGACATAGGATTTGAATACTCTTTTGAATTTGAATTCTGCATGGGACAGCCTAACACATTCTCTAAGTCTCTATTTTCCAATCTTTGTTTCCTTTTTATTTTTATTTTTAAAACACATTTTTTTAAAAAAATGTATTTGAAATGTAGATTTCAGAGGGAGGAGGAGAGAGACAGAGAAAGAGAGAATTTTCATTTCTTTCTCTATCTTTCCAAATAGCTAAATCAACTTTGGATACTCCAGGCCCTAACCAGGAGCTAGAGCTTCATCTTGGTCACCAACATGGATGGCAGGAACTCAAGCACTTGGGCCATTTTCCTCTTTTTTCCCAGGCACATTAGCAGGGATCTGGAGTAGCTGGGACTTGAACTAATATGGAATACCAGCATCACAGGTGGTGAAAGTTTAACATACTCTGTCACATCCTAGCCCTTCTTTTTTCTTTTTTAACTTAGCAATGTTTTGTTCAAATTAAAATTTGAATATTACAATGATATTTATCATAATGGATATTTCTGTGGCATTAGCTCATTTTTCTTGCTGAAACAAGAGATTCAAAGCTGGCACGTTTATAAACACATTAAATAGTTTCATCCACCTGTTTTGGAGGTTGACAGTACCAGATTGCACAGCCTCCTTTCAGCCTCCAGTGAAGGTTTTAAGGCAGATGGCATCCTGACAGGTGTGTAAGAGCGATCCCAAGATGGAGAACCACAGAGGAATCCAGAGTTCTTGCTCTTTTCAAGCAGCTTATTCTCATGATAACCAACTGGAGTCCCCCAGACATCGAGCACTCTCAATGATCTAATCATATCACAATAGAACCCAGTTCTTAAACATCCCATCATCTCTACACACCACTCTGAAAAACCATGCCTATAAAACATGAACCTCTGGGGAATAAATAATACCAAAACCATAGTGAATCAAATGTAATCATGAAATGTCATTTAGGAAGGTGTTTTTAAAACTCCAACAGATGAACAACTTACTTCTAACTAAACACTAGTTTACTGCTGAGAGTCCAGAGATGCAAAGATGACTTTCTGTGCTAGCTTTGTAGTCCAAGAGCTAAAGCTGCTGAGACAATGGCATTTCATGTGCACACACCAATTCGAATTCCAATTGCTCCATTTCGGATCCAGCTGTTTGTTAATGGCCTGGGAAAGTAGCAGAGGATGACTCAAGTACTTAGGCCCCTGCCACTCATGTGAGAGACTTAGATGAAGCTCCTGGCCCTTGGCTTTGACCTTGCCCAGCACTGGCCATTGCAGCCATTACGGAAGTGAACTAGCAGATGCAAGATCTCTCCCAGTCTTTTCCTCTCTGTAACTCTGATTTTCATATAAATAAATTTTAAAAAATGATTTTAAAAACATAAGAAGGCTTTTTTCAAAGATGACTTTCTGACTCATTAGCTGATCTTAGTAGTAGCACAGCATTTTGGTACAAAGATGAATGAATTAAGCTTTTCTTGTGCCAGATAGAGTGTTTGCTAAAAGACTAATTTCCAAATCATTAGCTAGATTAAAGAGATATCATGGTAGAATAAGAAAAACTGTGAATTTGAGAAACAGATAAAGCTGATGTTGATACCAGATCATGACAATAATTAAAACTAAGACAAAGTACTTGACTCCCAGGGCATCAGTTTCCAGACCCATAAAACAAAGAACCATATAATTGTCTCTTAATTTTCTAAAACAGAAACAATACACATAAATTAGATACAAGAAGAGAATCAATGCCCATGGTGGCCATGATTATGATCATAAAGTTAATTCTAATGAATGAGCTCAGATACTGATATGAACAGCTAGCAATTCCTGCCTCTGCATCCACTGGTGGCCTCTCAGTCCTGGAAGTTGCATTCTGAGCTGTTTTGGAGCACAGTCTGGTAAACAGGTCTTCGAGGTGAACAACCAGATCTACTTTTGGTTACTGGTAAAAGGTGGCTGGTATAGACAAATAATTAATTCATGTCAAATGCAATTCTGTGTGTCTTCTCAAGGGATTGTACACTTTTTTCTAGGGCTGTTTTATCTTCAAGCTAATTAATCTCAGCTAGTGTGTTGTTCATTGTGATATTAGTACATTAGATCATTATACATAATCAAGTTAATTATAGTTGTAAGAACTTCACTCTTTTGTAAAAATATATTGTCCCACATAGAAGGGGAGATGGTCACAGTATCCCATGGTTGGTTCCCAGCCAATCAGGCCGATGAAGTGTGCAGATTGAAGAAGGGCAAACTCCTAACATCTGTGAGTTGGTTCCTAGCTTGGGTATTGCTAGGACACAGAAATCATCTCAGTGTCAAAGACATGAAATTAAGCTATGACCATACTAGGAAAACAGATTTATCCCATGGATTAACTCAACCCTTATCACTTTGGTAAATCCATCTGGAGGTTTTCAAGCGTTTCCTATATGTTTGAGGTTAATTTGTACATTAGATTGCTTTCCTATATAGAGAAAAGATATCAAATTCTTCTTCACTCAAAAACTGTAGATAGAACTGTGATGTTGAGTGAATATTTAAGACTAACTTTCATGGTTGGTCTTCTCTGATCTTAATGGGCTCATGTCCATGTGAAACCTTCTTGGTTTCCTAACTACTAAAATGGTTCAAGATCAGATCCTTTTGGCTGTAATAGTTTCTTTATAAGGGAATGTGAGTAAAGAACCAAAATGACAACCAGCAAAGATATATAATGAAGAAAGGAGTTCTTCATATATTGAAAAATGCAAAAAAAAAAAAAAACACCACATTAATTGTGCCTCATGCTAAAGAAAACAAAGAATGACTACACTTAAATGAGTTTTCTGCATATCATTTCCTTTATTCCAGGGCTACCAGAATCTGTGGCTATCCTATGTTCTACTATTTCCCCTTGTCTTTTTATTCTATTTTATTTTTGATGATCTTTACATAGTGAGAAGGTTGCATACCCATGTGGACTAATGATTGCAGTGGGAAAAGCTGAAGAATAAGGGAAAGTGGATGAGATTATTTGTTTCCAATTTCTTTTTTTTTCTTCCTGTATCTGGTGGAAGGGAGGAGGAGGGAAGAAGTTGCACTCAGCCTTACAACCACCTCAGTACCCAGGGATGTGGGATGGCCACACATTTTTACCCCAGGATCCCCTTTTGTTTCGAAAGAACTGCTCAAGTGATTTTGATAGTTCTGAAATGCTGTTGATTTTATTGATCCAAGGATTAGGAAATTCTTCCAAGGTCCACTGGCTGACATAGTCCACCCTAGAGTCTCCACTCACCAAGATACTTGCTGTCAGTGCTTGGCTAGGAGAGTTAACCAATTTGTTCGGCATTCCTTCCCATGCTACATACTAGATGTCCTCTGTAATCCCCAAGATACTGCTAATACCCCTTGTACATCTGGGCATACTGTCCACTGCACCGTCTTCAGCAACTAAGGAGGCCTGGTTCTGAACCCATGTACTCCATCATCAGACCACAGATCCTGCAGTTCTCTCCATGGTTAGAGTTCTGGGTCCAGAAGTTCAGTTGATGTAGGGAGGGTAGGGCGGGGGGAGAGTCTCCAAAGAAACCTTGTCTGAGGTGACCCCAGACCTGACTCCTGTGTGTATTAGCCAGTACAAAGTCTGCTTTGCCTGTCACTAACATCAGCTTACACTAGTCTCTTAATGAATATTGTTTTGTATTGTTTCCTTAATAGGTATGCACCATGCGCTTATCTTGATTAACAATTCAAATAGAGTGATTCCTTTGAAAATATAATTTCCTTTTAGATATGTTCAATTGCTCTTATATTTCTGTTGCTGATTTGGATATTAAATAATATATGTATTTATATTAAATACTCTCTGATACTCATCTAGAAGATGTTGTATTTATGTAGTTGAGAGAAGGGATGAATTCAATTTAATTCTTGCTACCCTGGAGTGCTTTGCATCTTATAATCACTATTGATTGCCTACTTATTAGAATCAATAAAAGGAGTAGATGTAAAATTGCCCAGTGTTATGTTTTGTGATATAATAGCCGACTCAGAATGAAGGATACTAATAGCACTCAGCTGCATAGATATTGTCTGATGACAACAACAGTTGTGCATAGCTGAGAATATAGAAAAACAAATTAAAGCTGAATGCTCATGTATTGGACTTCATTTTATTTAAGATGAAGTTTATGCACACTCTCTCAAAAACACATTCTTACTATTTTATAGATAACAATATAATTTTTATTAATCTTTATTCATTTTAATTGAATTTTCCACCAGAGACAACTAATATTGTTTTACCCATGTTTCAAAGTTGTCTATGATAGGGCTGATGTATATTTCCCAAAGTACACCAATATGAGCTTATGAAAATATTAAGCACAGAAACCTCTGTTAAGAATATCAGCATTCAATTTCAAGCCTAAATAAATCAAGATTTTTCACCTTGGAGGTAAGCAATGAAAGATATTATTGGGTAGAGACTTAGTCAACTAATTTTAAATATTTGCACTTCTCTATTTTGCCTTGTGGATCTCAGAAAATAATTTCATTGGGCTTAGATATTTCTGGAATGACGGTTGCTTTTGTCTGAAGTCTGCTGAACTCTGACATCCCGCTGGGAGTAGCCTTTAGATTTTTCAATGTATTCAAACGTTTAGGTCCTTATGTAAGCACCCTTGATTATACTTTGTAAAAAGAAATGCAATGTGTACAATTTCAAGCCCCATCCAGAAAGAAGCTTTACTTGAAAAATCAATCTATACAATGATAAATTACATCCTGCATTGGAAAAGAAATGTGCTTGTGGCATTTTGGAAAACATTCAACATAGTAGTCAAGTTCTGTTAGTGAGTCCTCTGACAACCAAGGTGCTTTACTATTCACCACACCTAAAGCTGAAAGTTCCCCACTGACACCTTTTAAATGCAATGATTAGAGAGTGTGCATGGAAAAAAAGCCTCATTTGTAGATTTTGATTATGGATTAATTACTGAATTTTCTGTTGTCTGTTCAGGTTGTTTAATGACCATCTGGCTTTTGACAGTTTTCCCCATTTTTCTTATTCTTTTCTGTTAAGTTTTTCTCATTGGAAACTGTGTAATTGGAATCACCTTTCTCATCTCATGTACCCTTCAGTGACATCTGCTATAAAACAGTCCAGGTCTGTTTCAGAGCAAGAGGTACATTAGATCAAAGGGCAGATAACCACCTACACTAATTTTGCCTATGTTGTCCTGCCACTTTGTATATACTCTGGATATAGACTTCTTGGTCATTGATTTTTAGCTTTATATGGTAGGAAAATTGTGTAATGCCGAAGGAATAACTTATAAATCTAATAAAATAATTAGATAATAACCTAGAGCTATTAAGAGGCAGTCAAGAAAGCTTTTTTCCCTTCTTTTTCTCCCTCAGACATATCTCATCAATACTAATTTCATTTCATGTTTATTGAGTGCTTAATCTGTGTCAATCATTGTTTTAAGTGCACGATGAATTCTATCTTTTGATCTGCACTGCTGTTGCACAAGATAGACATCATTCTCTACTGCATTAGTGAAACAATATGCTAATAGGGCTGTTTTGTGGGAGGGTAACTAATATGCATACAGTGGTACAGCTGAAAATGACAAAGGAAATATTCAAAATTCTCCTCTACACACTCCTAATAACATACTATAATTTTTAGGAAGCCCACCATCAGCTGGTTCCAATTGACAAAACATCGAGCGTCTGAAATTGTTGTCTTATATTTGGGTAAATGCCAAACCAATAACTAAAACAGGGAGGCTATACTGAACCCATGGCTTCCAGATTTGTCAACAATGGAAGTGCTCATGAAGAGTGAAGCTTCATGTTTGGGACAACAAGGCAGGAAATAGAGAAATAGATCAAGGCCCCCAGTGCATAACTGTGCATAAGCACAAATGAAAACAGCCCCTGGGAAATAACAGCAGTCAAATTTCATGGAGTCGTTTCTGTGTGTTGGACTCAATGGAAAGCAAGACTTGATTTCATTTAACTTTCTCATAATTATTCCAGTTTTATCAATGTGGTTATGCTGGTTTTTAAATGTTAAGTAATCTACCAGGGAAACATAACAGCAGAGCTTCAGCAGCTTTTGTTTGAGTTCAAATCCCTCACATGCAGGCCTTCTGGTTTCGCTTCTGAAAGAGAAGAATTAGAGGTCATTACTCTTGTCCTGATAAGAAAAGTCTGTTTAAACAAAAACAATGACTTTTTTTTGGATTCATAAGAGATGAAGTTACAGGGTAAATAACCACCCCCAATTCTGGAAGGATGGGCACATTTAGAGAGAATCTTCCATATCTGAGTAATTAGAATTCAAACTACAGGAGTTATAGAATGGTTAGAGCACTTCAATAATGATTTTGGTGAACTACTAGTTGCTGAGAATAGACTGGCTTGGCTGTGAGAAATACCCATGCAGCTCACTCTTAAAGCTTTCCTTACAGTTTCACAAGATTGTTGTAGTAAAGATTCCATTATTGCTCTGGCTTGAAAGGAATTGCTGTGAGATACGTTCAGAGTAACTTTCAGGGTAATAGACTAGCCTCAGGTAAGGAAAGGGCATTCCCTCCACTTCACATCCTTCCAATCAGTCAATGGGGAAAAATAAGACATGAGATCTTTAATATATGTATATACACATATCACTGGAACCATGCATAGATACAAGAAGACAAGAGACAATGAGTAATAACGACGCCTTGGAGTTGACTTTGGGATACTACAGTCTTTAAACATGGATCCTATAATATACTAAAATTTGTTCAGATATAGAATGTTCCTCTCCCCTGTAACTGAACATTCCACCCAGAAGGCTTCAGTACAGTAGTGGAGGAGAACTGACAGAGCTGCAAGACAGTCTCTCAAAACCAGAAAGGAAGGTAAAAATAAAGATATCTATATATAAGAGCTCTTCATGAAAAACTGGAATTGACAGATAATTTCATTTTGATGCAAAAAAAAAAAGTGAAATCCATGCCCAATATCCCTGACATCATTGTCACTTACTGCATTGGAAGAAGAAACGGGAAGACTATACTTCATGGTCAGACTAGAACTGAAGCTAAAGTAACGTATCAGTCGGCACCCAAAGAAACAGCTTTTCAAAAAGCTGCTAATCCATGAAAGCAACCCTTTAAAAATGTGGGAGAGGCAGGCATTTAGCCTATCAAGTAAAACACCTTTGTTCCATATGTGGTTCATTCAGTGCACACGGATTGAAACACTGACTCTCAGCTTCAGCCCACGCTTAATCAGCGTGGTAGCTGGAGAGCGAACCAGCTGATGGAAGTTCTTTTTGTCATTCCATGTCTGCATCACAAAGAAGTAAATAAAACATTTAAAATTATAAGAACTAAACACAACTAACCTTAACTGGTAAAATGCACAAATATCAACATGGGGATGCCAGGAATATGAAAAAGCGAGACGATGTGACACTTGGAAAGGAGCTCCATAACAACTTATTGTCAAATTTGAGAGAAAAGAAAATGGATGAAAAGTGTGATGCAGAACTCAGAAGAAAGATCCCAAGGAGGTCTGACGAGATACTAGATACAGACATAAGGTTAGTAACACCGGAAAATCAAGGTAGGATACTAATGACAAATTCAGCAGAGATATAAACAATCAGAAATCTTAGAAATGAAGAACTCAGTAAGTCAAAAAGTACCTTTGGCAGCTTTAACAATAGATTAGATAAAATGGAAGAAAGAATTCCTGAACTTGAAGTTGGAGCTTTTTAAATATACATATCAGATAAAAAGAGAGGGAGAAAAAAAGAATGAAGACAGACTCCAAAACCATTGGGAAACAAGTAAATGAGCAAACATTTCCATCCGGGGTTTTCTGAGTAAAGGTGCTATATAAGCATGGAAAATCTGTTTAGTGAAGCAGTAACTGAACATTTCTTGGCTCTGGGAATGATGGGGACATCCAAACGCAGGAGGCCCCTAGAACACCAAATCAGCATGGCAGAAAAAGGTCCTCACTGCAGCATATGGCTTTTTTCAAAATCTGTATTTTTCAAGAGATTTTTGAAGACTCCCTAAGATGCATACATTAGCTTTCATTGCATCAAAGTAAATATATTTCATTAAATTAATTAAATTCTGTTCCCATTAACCTTTTGAAGTATCTTTGCTCGTTTTATACTCCACAAATACACATAACACATCTGAGAATTTCATATTCAAAGAGCAAAAAAATCATGAAAGAGAAAAATTTGAATGAATCCAGAGGAGGAAAAAAATACCTTACTTACAAAGAACAACTATTGTAATTACAGTACACTTCTGTTTAGAAATAAGGCAAGCACAAGAAGCAGATTGAGCTATTTTAAAATGCTGAGTGAAAAAAAAATAGCAGTTATATTCTTATTGAAACTGTCCTTCAAGAGTAGAAATTTAAGTTCAAGCAGAAGGAAGAGGATATAAGCCAGAAATTTGGACCCACATAAGCAAAGAGCCATGAAAAGGGGGACAAAAGGAAAGGCTTTTCTGTTTTCTTATTCCCAATTGCTCTGAAAGATCAATGTTTAAGAAATAATCGTAAGTGTATTGGGTAATTATAGCATGTAGATCAGTGCAGTGAGTGTCAGCAATGTCAGAAGGCATGGCAGAGAGGAACTGGAAATACTCTGAGACTTTATTTGCAGTACATGTGAAGTTAGTGTCACTTGAACATAGATTTGTTAAAAATGTATGTTGCAAACTCTAGAGAATTCATTAAAATTTTTAAAATACAAATAATTGATACTGAGAGGATAGAAAATGAGAATCTGTAAAACAATCAGTGAAAACCAGCGGAGGCAGAAAGAGATAGGGAAAGTAAAGGCAGGTGAGGCAAGAAACAAAGGACATGCCCCTAATCACAGTATTTATTTGGTTTCTATTTTGCCTTGCCTAGACATTCAGAATTAATACAAAGCCACGAAGCAGCATTCAACCAAATCTAAGATGATGGCTAGGCAAATGTGTTCATATTTCTCAACCACGATTGCTGAAAAATATATATCAGCAGAGTTGGTTGTTCCAGTGAGCAGGTCCAAGTCTAAACACACTCCCTGCTGGAAAGTAGGTGCTGCTCCTGACATTGGTGGGGCTGCTGCAAAGGGACTATTGGGCAATTCCTGTTATGTGCAGATTTGTCTCTGGCACAGGGCTCTCTAGGACACAACAGGGTGCAAATGAGACTCCCTGGGCCTGGGATGTCACACTCAAGTGAGGCACCCTAAGCCTGTGATGAAAGCATCTGGCTTCTTACTCTCAGGTGCCGGGGTGCAAAGCCCTGGCTTTAGGCACAGATGGGCTTCCATACCCGATGTCATTCATTCAGCCCAGGATGGCATGAGAGTTGAGTTCAAGCATGCTCTGGTCTACACCACTGCAGTAGATCCTGATCACCCTTTTTGGGACCTGAGACAGAAACCAGAGAACCCATAAATTTTGCCCATGACAGACCCCAAAGCCAAAGCAGATGAAGGCATGCAGTTGAAGGAGTTTTTTAGAGCAGGGCTTTGTCTGAAGGCCCTACCCAGACTTCCAGGAGGGGTAGGAGTACATGGTGGGGGTAGGCTGGTTAGGTGGAGATATTTAATGTAAATAGATTCCTAAGTACAGCCTCAGTATACCAGAGGCTGAAAATTACCATGTGGAGTTTACTGACAAGTGAAATTTGTCCAGCCTCTAAGCCAGTTATTTCAATTCTGGGAATCTGTCTGGAAAAAGAGTGAACCAATAAAGATACATGCTGATTCTTAAAAAGTAGGTAAGTATAAACAAATACTTGTTAAGTGATGTCAAGCAGTTGGCAAGAATCAGACAAACAGGAAATAAAAGTGATTTAAAATTTGGGCAGAGAGTTAAAAAACAAAATCAAAAACCAAAAACCAGGAATTCTGAAAGGGCAGAAAGGCAAAGGAAAGCGTACCAATGATCTGAACACTTCCTTGTGTACAGATAAGCTAAGCAGTTTGCCGTATGTCCTCCGGGCTGAAGGATTATTCCTCAGGTATTTTCCAGGTACTATTTCATATTAGGAATATGAAGCTAGTATTAAGAGTGGTATAACCAAACTGCTCTCATCCAGTTACCATTTACTTTTTTCAACTCATATGAGCACCTGTTTTGTACCAGGTGACATCATAATTGCCAAAATTACAAACCATAGAAAGTGCTTTGAAATCACAGGCATGTAGGTAAATCAGATACCTATGATTGTGAGAAAAACAAAACAAAACAGAAAAACCTACCAGTGTCGGGTAACATGAGTTTGTCCTTAGAAGAGTAGAAAATTTCAGATTACATTGACAGAAGGAAGCAATCTGAGTGGCCATCATGGGGCACCAGCAATTTCTGCTTTAGGGAATTTTATGAATATTTCATTGTTTGTTTCAAATCAGCCCTATAGAATATGTAGTTCAGGGCCAAGTTTAGAACACAAGAAACACTGGACTAGAGAAGAAATGAAAGGATGGGGAAGGCCTTGACTTTTCATTTTAAGGTTAGGTATTAGGAATGAAAAGTTACACAATATGCTACAAATTTTTGGAATTAATGCCTGAGATTGTACTGACTTAATCTTAACTTAACAAATGTGTATTCTGAGAAAGACTAACTGCTGAGTATGACTGTTGTCTTTCTGAAAATCACAGTGACAAAAAATGAATAATTCTGAAGCTGTATTGATAAAATCCAACCAATAAGAGCCTGCTATATGTTACCAGAGAGTATCATGGACTATGTATGTGCAGAAAGCCTTGATGTACAATGGAACTACACAGAGAGCTAGAGTTCCTAACTGCAGGCTGCTAGGTCAGTGATAGAATCAAGGAAAAAAGAATTGAGAGCAGAGATGGAGCTCAGTACGAAGTGAGTTGTGTGGGAACCTGATTCTAGCACATGTGTTAACAACTCTCAAGAACAGTGTTGTCCACTAACTATTTAAATTTAAATTTGAGTCAAATTAAAATTTCACTTGGGTCTTCGATTGTAATCGTGGCATTTTAAGTGCTCAGTAGTCGCATGTAGCTAGTGGTTACCATGTTGAGTATCACATAAATAGAACATTAATCATGCAAAAATTCTATCACATATTAATGACCTAAAGTGTGTGTGGTATGGTTATAGAATAGAGAAACTTTTGTAGGAGGGTTTCAGTGGTCTTTTTGAGTAGAATGAAACATCCTCAGTCACAGATTAGAAAATTTAGTTTTTGTGAAGTTAGATCAATCCACAGGAGCAGTAAATGGTGGCAGAGTCAGACGTTGAAGTTAGGTAACCTATGTCATGTGACACTCTACTACAGGACATCTCAGGAGGCCATCAGTGGGCAGAGTGGCAGCCCCTCATGGCTGTCTGTAGCCAACATCTGAGTTCGATGGTTGAAAGTGGCCACTCTGCTTGGGCAGTGCCACTCTGCAGGAACTGTGAGGTATTTTGTAATATTCCTTTTGTCAAAGATACACATATTTCTTCCTAAATCTCTTTTTTTTTTAGACTTGCATTTTTTTATTTCTCTTGGATAATACATAGGAGCAGAATTACTAGTTTATGTGGTGGAACTATGGTTTACTTCCTTTTTTTTTAAACACATATTTTTATTGCATTTCCTTTTTTTTTTTAAAACTAATTACACTGCATTATGTGATACATTTTTTTTATGCACTGGGATTCCCCCCGCCCCTCCCAAAACCCTCCCCCCACGGTGGATTGCTCCACCTTGTTGCATTTCCATAGTTCAAATTCAGTTGACATTCTTTCATTGGAGGTATTTACCAAGCATAAAGTCCAGCATCTTATTGTCCTGGTAAGTTCAATGGTTTCTTGGTGAGACCATCTCTGGTCTGAAGGTAGAGCCGGCAGAGTATCATTCCAATCAATTAAAAGTCCCAACATAATATTTCCAACCATTTACAACATTATGGCATTAATTGACATGGTATTGATTAACCAATATGTTAATAGGAAAATGCAGGTTCTCAACCACAACCTGTGACTTCTTCATAGACATTTCAATTGTGGTTTACATTCAACCGTATTCTATACACCTTAAAATGGCTTAGATTGCTATTCAGCTGTCTCATGCCTATTTTAATTTTAGTCTTTAGCAGTTTATAGCATTGAAGCATGATTTCGCTGAACCTGGCTGTTTTTCGGGTGGTCTAACTCTATAATTCTAACAGGATATATGTCAACAGTTTAGGTGAACATGTTTAGGAGGGGTGTGCAGAGAAATCTTCCATACCCCAGTGAGGAGTAACTAATCTTTGTGTCCCACCCAGTGAGGTATAAATGCATCCCCGCTGACCGTTTCGTGTCTGGTTCTAAGCTTTCCTTGTTGTTCTCTGTCTATCTATTCTAGTTTTGTTTGTTTGTTTGTTATGAGGGTTTTCTGGAGAGCTCCTGATGGTTATTACGAGAGGGGGTGGGGACCCAAAGTTGGAAGCAGGCAAGGACCAGAGAAAGCTCCTCTCTCTAGTCCCGAAGGAAGTTTACTGTTCTTCTGTTTCTGTGGACCGCTCAGGGATCCTGGTTGTTGTTCCAATGACCTTGGATCCTGCAAGGCAGGATTTGGGCTTCTTCCATCCCATGTGGTAGATCCAAATGGGGGTGGTTACCTCAAGTTCTTGGACCCTGAAGGCACTCCATTTCCCCGTGGTCTCCTTGGCAGTAGGGATGTAGTCCTCGGTGCTCCTTGGTGAGGATCTGGGAGTCTTTAGGATTTTTCCTGATCTCTTAATGCATGTAAAACACTATATGCACTATATTAATGTTTTTCATGAATACCTAGTTAGCCATTTTGTTTTCATGATTTTAATTTTATTTTCATTGTTCAGTTATGAAAAAAGGAAAACAAACTATGTGCAATGTAAGTTCATTGCTTTTCTATAATGGAAGTTGATGAAGATTTAATCAATAAAATTATTTTTAAAATGTATTCATTGCTATAGACTCAAAGAGCCTAGTTTTTCAATTATTTAGAAATTTAAGTAAAGTGCCTTCATTTACTTATACTTTGTGTGCTTAGTTTAGAAAATGACAGGTGTATAGCAAGTGTCTTAAAATAATTTTGGATTTGACTTTTTAAGTACTAATTATGTTGTATGATTTTTTTTGTTGTTCTTATTTTCAAATCTTTCTACCTTGGACATTAATTTACTTCAAGGGATTTTGTAAATAACTTGAGAGTCCCTCAGTTTAAAGAATTTCTTTTATGGTAATAATTACTGAATCTTTGGGGGCAAGGAAATTTCAAGGGAAGTTTAGTTTTTAGAATGTTCAGTGGGCCTTCTACCACTACGTTTTGTAATGCCTTGGATCACTTGTGCTTGACTGTTCAAAAAATGCAGTGATCTGTTGTGTCCAGCACATGTCGTGTCAGGGAATACTAAATCAATAGTAATGCTATCAGGACCTGAAATCAAATGCGAACTAGTTGTCTTGGCCTCCTGTATAATGACATTTGCTCTTTTGATGAGTTTCTAATGGATTCTTGGACAAGAGACCTCCTGGAATTGGTAAATCTAAAAATAACTGGAAAGGAGAGAGAGAGATGTGTGCTGTGTATCGAAGAATTGTCAATGTTGTACTAAAGGAAAACAAAAAAGATTCAGACATTACTGAATGCCATATTCAGAGCTGGACCAGTCAGAAGTAGAAAGTCAGGGTCTCTCACATGGGTTCAGGGACCAAACTTTGGACCATGCTAAGCTGGGAGCCTAATTGGAAGTGCAGCAACTAGTACTTGAACCTGCATTGATATAGGATGTCAGCATCCCAGGCAGAGGATTAGCTTGCCAAACCACTGTGCTGGCACTTTACAGTGCCACTTTTTTTTTTTTTTTAAGATTTTATTATTATTGGAAAGCCGGATATACAGAGAGGAGGAGAGACAGAGAGGAAGATCTTCCATCCGATGTTTCACTCCCCAAGTGAGCCGCAATGGGCTGGTGCGCACCGATCCGATGCCGGGAACCTGGAACCTCGTCCAGGTCGCCCATGCGGGTGCAGGTTCCCAAAACTTTGGGCCGTCCTCGACTGCTTTGCCAGGCCACAAGCGGGGAGCTGGATGGGAAATGGAGCTGCTGGGATTAGTACCGGCGCCCATATGGGATCCCGGGGTGTTCAAGGCGAGGACTTTAGCCGCTAGGCTATGCCGCCGGGCCCACAGTGCCACTTTTTAACAGATTTGATCTGTTGCTTGACTCAGTTGCAATTAAATTAATGCCAAGAACAAATTATAAGTCAAGGAAAGAGGAGACAGGAGTTCATGTAATTGTGATATAAATCCTGAACTGACTTAATCAAATGTATGGCCTCATGTGTCACTGTGCCCATGAAGTTTTTATTAACAATTCATTATGAACTGTATCATCCAGGGCCTGGCATAATGGCTCAACTGGCTAATCCTCCTCCTTCAAGCACCGGAATCCCATATGGCGCCGGTTCCTGTTCCAGCTGCTCCATTTCCCATCCAGCTTCCTACTTGTGGCCTGGGAAAGTAGTAAAGGATGGCCCAATGCCTAAAAGCTCTGTACCCATCTCATGTGCAGAAACCCAGAGGAAGCTCCTGGCAGATGGAAGAACTACTTTTCTCTCCTTCTCTCTATAAATCTGCCTTTACAGTAATAATAAAAGTAAAGAAATATACCATCCAGACCTCAGAATGTATTCGGTGCTCATATGTGTATACATACTTGGCATAAAAGAAAACATTCAGTACACTTGTATATTATAGCATAACTCAGCAGCTTCAGGAGTCCGTGAAAGGGTAGGTCTTCCTATCACCCGGCTGTGCTGAACAGTCTGACACGTGCAGATCAGTCTCTGATCCCTGCAAAGAGTTAGACATTGTGGTGTCCTATGGGAATTGTTAAGTGGACTGCAAACCAATGCAAGCTTCCTGCTTTTGAGAGCTACAGAATGAACATCCCTGAGACTTGCATGGGTCCTAACTTTGTTTTATGCTTGTGATGGAGTTGCTTCCTTTAGCAAATGAAAGATCTTTGTCCTCTTGACCACCTCACCTCAGCTCATAATGTTGGCTGCAGCTGAAGTGAGAACATTTGTGCTTCAAAAATAACTTTGTTTTGGTGGATTTCCAAATTAAAAAGAAAAAATTTAATACTGGAGGATTAGATGCAACCAGGGAACAAAATAATGAAAAGCCTTGTTGGAGAAGAAATAAGTCTTTGGAATAAGAGGTTACCATATGTCAATATGTCACAAAGAGGGAGAGTGAGCTTTTGATTACTAAGAGGTAAGGTTGCCAGAGGGTTTCTGATTTAAATTTCTGAGGCTTGATCAGAGCATCAAGGGGTTTGTTGAAAATCCTCATAACTTGTGAACTTGACTTTCATTCCTTTGAAAAATTATACAAAATATTTTTTGCCCGCATTTATATTCCATGTGGTACATTTCCCCTTGTAGCTTTGCAGTCATCCCCGTGCGGGCTTTATACTTGTTGAAACATCAGTGACTGAGTTGAATTTGAGCAGTTCTAGAAGAAGCAGTAAGTTTTGGATAAGGAAATGTGACCCCAAAAGTCACTTCCAAAATGTGTTAAGCTTGAAAATGGACAGAAAGAACTTAAAGGGATATGAACAGGAACTATTTGAATAAATCTTGGTACATCTTTTAAATAAACTTCATCAGTTTGAATGTGCTCAAAATGTTTAAAAACTGGATCACTGTTCAATAATGTAAAAATAGCTATAAACAAATTAAGAAACTATTGTTTTGAAATGAAAAACTGAATTCCTAGTAAACTTGGAAGTTAATTAAAATATCTTTTGTTCTATCAGAATAATTATTCGAAGGTGAAAGCACGTTAATAAAATAAGTGATTAATATACTCTTGGTTAGTTAATGTATATATGACTAAATTCATAGTTGACTCTGCCTGCTGTTCATTTCTTAAACTTATTGGTATATTTTTTTCAGATAACTTTTTAAAAGATTCATTCATTTTTATTGGAAAAGCAGTGTTACAGAGAGAACAGAGAAAGAGACAAAGATTTGACAACTGCTGGTTCACTCCAGCGAGACCTTTAGGTGGCCACAATGGCTAGAACTGAACCAATCCAAAGACAGCAGCCTGGAGCTTCTTCCAGGTCACCCACGTATGTACAGAGTCCCAAGACTTTGGAGCTGGATGGGAAGTGGAGCAGCTGGGATGCAAATCAGCTCCCATATGGGATCCTGGTGCATGCAAGATGAAAATTTAGTGACTAGACTATTGCACTGGGCCCGAGATAATTTTTTTTAACTTGTATTATAGTCAAAGCAAAAATAAAAAGCTTTACTCCAGCAGGACAATAACAAGGGCTACAACAAAACAAAACAAAAAGGACTAACCCCAACCCTAACCTAAAAACAAAAAGGGCAACAACAAAAGGTAAACAAAGTATGTCCATTTGAAAGTCTCACTTTACATAAATACAAATTAATAAATGAGAGAATTAGTATTATCTACCCGTTGTTACCTTATAGAGACAAAATACTGGTAAAATGGGTCAAACTTAAAACATTTGGATTATTTCTTTTAAAAATATTTATTTTTATTAGGAAGGGGATTCATAGAGAGAAGAGATAGAGAAGGTTATTCTGTTTGCAACTTCACTCCCCAAGTGACTGCAACAGTTGGAACTGAGCCTGCCCAAAGCTGGGAGCCAGGAGCCAGGAGCTTCTTCTGGGTTTCCCACACAGGTACAGGGTCCCAAGGCTTTGAACCATTCTCTGCTGCTTTCCCATGCTACAAGCAGGGAGCTGGATGGGAAGGGAAGCAGGCGGCTCACCAACTGGGCCCACGTGGGATCCTGGTGAATGCATGGTAAGGACTCAGCCATTAGGCCATTGTGCTATACCCTGGATTATTTCTGTTTACCTTATGTTGCCTGTAACTTTGGAAACTCATATGATTTTGAAAAATTGAGACGTGTTGACAATTCACCTTCCTGCCCTAACCCGATTATTTCATGTGAACTGTCATATGATGTCCTCACATCTGCTGTTCCATATAAACCAGGACTGCTGTTGAAGAAATAATAGGTCCTTTTATTCTCTAATAAAGACATTGCCATTATGTCAGCTTTTGTTAGAGCTTTAAATTCTGCCACCTGCATTTCTGCATTCAGATGTTTTTATGCAGCCAAGGATCCCTCATTTCAGTAATGTATACTGTTATGTTTTTGCATTTCCTTTCTGCAGCTCTTCTCCCTGCCTCATTCCCTTTCCTGCTTCCTCAAGGTGTTCTCTCTCTTTTCACATCTCTGTCTCTCAGTCCCTCTCTCTTGCCTGTCCTTCACAGGTCCCCTGAATCAGGGGAAGACTGGCGAGGACAGTGAGACCTTTAGTGAAGTGGAACATGCTGGGGAGTGCATCTCATGCTGCAGAATTTAGCTGTCACTTTGGAGCCAGATAGAACAGGTGTGCAATCCACGTACCCCAAGTCCTGAAAGGGAAACTGCAGCTGGTGTCAGCGCAGTTCACTGATAAGATTTTATCTCTTCTCCTGCTGATACTGATAGAGCCATAGCCAGGTGGGCAGTAAATAAAGAAGATTTATTGTGGGCTGCAATCGTTAGCTAGCAGTTCTTTTCTAGAGGAAGAAAGAAATGTGTGTGTGTACGTGTGTGTGTGTGTGTGCACTACTTAGAAGTGTTCATCTTTCACACCCAGAAAGCTCAATAAAGAATCACATAATGGGGGAAGGGCAACTTAAAGAATTTATCCATGAAACGCCTTTGAAACGGTGAACAGTCTGTGCACAATCAACCTAGTCTGAATAGATGAGTAAAAATCCAGTGGTTGACAAATTATCATCATGGCACCTGCGTCTTATGCTTCAAGAACCTTAAGCAAACCCAAAGCTGTACTTGTGGATTAATTGAGCATGCATAATTTACCACTGCAGTTTACATAAGTGTAAGTATTTTTCTCATTCTGGTAAATAGGCATTTCCAGCTTCAGGAGAAAAAAAATCAGAATATTGCTGCACAATGAAATGAACCATCAGCCTATTTGGCTATTATAAGGAAAAAATATATATCCGCTGTTACTACCATTGTTAAGTTTTTAAATTGAAATGATTTTTTAAGTCTAATTTGCTGTTCACCACTTATATGCACTTTTTTGTTCACATTCATTGTGTTGATTTTTACAGTTGCTTGTAATCAATACTGTTTTCTTCCTCTAATTTGATGCTACTGTATTTGAATGATTTTGAGAATATCAATCTCAGAAAATACTTTCATTGCAGTTATTTTAGGCCAGCAAGGAAAAGGAGAAAATGAGTAGGGAGTTAGGGATAATAGTCTCAGAAACACATCAGGGTCTGAATAGATTATCACATGCCATTTCCCATTTGCTTTGGGGTAAATTAGCTCTTAATATGAAGTCACTTTTTTTCTCTCCTGTAGAATGGAAACAACAATACCTCTTCCACAAGTGGTTGTGTTGTGATATATTTACATATATATAAGCCAATTTTGGAAATAGGCACCTGCTAGACACTTCATAAATGACATGCATCTTCTAATTTTCTTATTAAAACAAATTACACTTCTCATGCCTTAACAATAAATTTTAGTTTTGTTAGGACAGCTTAGCACTTAGCACACCAACTGAGCAACTATGCCCCTTATCAGAGTGTTTGAATTTGCTACTCCATCCTGACTCCTGACTCCAGCTTCCTCTAATGTAGACCCTGGGAGATAGTGGGTTCTGGTGGTAGCTCGGGTAAGTGGATCCCTTCTGAGACAGGGGAGGCCTAGCTTGAATTTTCAGTTCCTAGCTTCTCCCATTTAATCTTGGCCTTTTCAGCTGTTTGAGAAATGAACAAGCAGAAGGGAATGATGTCTCTTACAAGCATGCCAACTTTCTCTTCTCTTTCTCATGACCTCATATTAAAAATATGTATATGTTCCTGTATAAGAATATATTTGATTTTTATAGTAGGCTATAAAGTATCCAGATACTGTTTGTGAATGTTTAGTTGTCTCTGGATTCATAGCAGATTTATGCAAGATTTAATACGTAAGCCGATACCTAAGCACAGTGCTGTTGTTGTTCCAACTGAGCATATTATAAAGCCTGAAACATAACTTTATTCTCATTGTTTAAGCCCCATAGAAAGCCTTTGTGAGAACTTAAAGCTTAAATGAAACTGTTCATAAAGGGATATTGTTATGAATTTGTTAATCCCCATTTTGCGATGGGGAAATGCATCCAAAGTTTAATTCATGTAGTAGGCATGATCCTGAATGTTTGAGTGGAAAAATTATTTTTCTCAACCACCCCATTTCCTGTAAAACATACATTGTAGCTTTTAAAAAAAATTTATTTATGTTACAGTTTTTATTGTGACAGTTACTAGCACTGAAATCTTCAAATTTGATATCTTAGTGTCACTGTGTAATATACAAAATTTAAACATAATAAATAAATGATTTAAATGAATTTTCAATGAATTCAATAAAATTTGAGATTCTCTATGCAAGAGGTCTATATGAATTAGAATAGCTCAGTTTAATTTTTTCATATTACTCAACTTCTACATGTAAATTGTAAAATCCATTTTGTGCTTCTTTCCTCGGTGAGAATTACAGCTTTCAGCCACTGGGTTGTTCCTCGAAAGGCATGTCACATTTTCTACCACTTCTCTGTGGCTTTACTGATGTGGCTGTCACCCTAGAAACCCAGTGAATTCGGAAATGAAGCTGCCTTTCTTCTTGATTTTTCACTAAGGCACATTTCAGGAGACCACTGTGAGGCTCGGGTGGAAGAAGCCAAAAGGGCAATTCTCTGTAAGTGTAATCTTATACTTCGGAGACTTTCCATCTGCACACAAGGCCTGGTTGTTTCCTGAATGCTAAATGGGAATTGCCGTGCCATTTGTCACACCAGAATACCACCCTCAAAGCTACCTAGGAAAAAAAATCATTACTTAATTAGCTGGTCTTTTCTTCGATTTTTTTTTTTTTTTTTTTTTTTTGCTTCTTCTTTCAGTCTGTGATAAAAAATGAGTTCACAGAGCTATGCAGGAGGTAAAGAGTCAAGCGAAGAGGACTGTGCGGTAGTGAGTGTACAACTTGGAATCAGTTTACCAGTCATAAACTGCGTGACCTTGGTAATAGTATAGCAGAAAGACTCAGTTTCTTCTTATGTAAATGGCAACTGGAATGAATAAGTGAGATAATATGTGTATTGAAGGGCACAGTATCCTTCCATGAGTATTAGTGACTTTTACACAGATTTGCGTCGATACTGTGGAAAAATGGGCCTTCTTTGCTAATGTCTGCCAAGATTCTGTGGATGGTCCACGGTGAGATGGTGACTGAATATAGAAATTCTCACCAACAACATGAATTTACTTAGGTCAGGTTTATAGCTCAGGCAGAACTAAGCATTGTCAGTCAAAATCATCCCTTGTCACTGTCATGGACAATCATCTTTTTCAGTACCCTACTGCTAATGCACCATTCTATTTAAAGGGAAAATCACATTATACATAGTATTATTGGAATAGTACCTTGTCTCCAAGTAAGGAATTCATGAAAGAGAAATGAAACTTAGCAGCCAGACTCAGTCCTGTGGCCTTGGCTCTGTGATCGGATGCTTTTGCAGGATGAGAATGGCAAGAATTCATTCATGATCATCACTTCAGTGATGGACAGTGTTTATGGTACATACTTACTGAGAAGTTGGCTTCCATAATACTAGATCTGCTCCAATTGCTGGAGAGGGTAACAAGTATGGAAACCAGTAATGAGCCTAAGAAAGTCTTGTGTTTAGTTACATTTACAAATACAGCACTGTGGAAATGGAGGGGGCAACAAAGAGCTTATCTTACCAAGAAATTAAAATATTCACGCCTTCCTTACCCACTTTTTCTCAAGGCTTAAAGGCAACCATTTTTTCATTGCTTTTGGCTATCAGGTTCAGTGAATTTATAACAATCGTAAGAAAGCTGAATAATAATTGGCAGGTTAATAAAATAGCTTACACGGTACATACTTATTGAGAAGTTGGCTCACATAATACTAGATCTGCTCCATTTGCTGGAGAAAGGTAACAAGTATGGAAATCAGTAATGAGCCTAAGAAAGTCTACCAGTCCACAAACATGAAAGATTTTTTCCCCCAATTTTTGGGTGTCTTTTTTCTTTCCTTAATATTCTATAATTTTCATCGTAGAGATCCCTTACAGTCTCAGTTAAATTTATTGCAAGGTATTTAATGTTTTTGCAGCTATTGTGAGTGAGACTGAACTTGTAAGTTCTTTATCAGCAATGGGATTATTTGTGTTTACAACAGCTATTGACTTTCATGTGTTTATTTTATAACCTGCAGCCTTACCAAACTTTTCTATATGGAAGTTCTCATCATCGCTTAGTAGAGTCTATTGGTTCTTCTATATGTCATCCACAGATAGAGATAGCTTGACTTCCTGCTTCCCGGAATTTTGTATCCTTTTGATGTATCTTCCTTGTCTCATGGCTCTGGCTAAATCTTCCAGAACTAAATTAAATAACCATAGTGAAAATGGATATCCTTGTCTGGCTACAAGTCTTAGCAGAAATGGTTCCAACTTTTCTTCATTCAGTATGATGTTGGCTATGGGTTTGTCATAAAATGCCTTCATTGTGCTAAGGAAATGCTTTCTGTACATCTGTTGAGATTATCATATGATTTTTATTCTTTAGCTTGTTACTGTGACGCATCATCTTTATTGATTTGCAACTAAGCTATCCTTGCATACCAGGAAAAGATCTCACTTAGTCGAGGTGAATGATTTTTCTGATGTGGTGTTGTATTAGATTAGCTAGTATTTTCTTGAGGCTTTTTGTGTCTGTGTTGAACAGGAATATTGGTTTAGTCTCTGTTATGTTTTTCTGGTTTGGGAGTTTATGCGTTGGCTGGCTTGATAAGGAGAGTTTGGGAGAATTTCCTGCCATTCAATTGTTTTGAATAGTTTGAGGAAATTAGAATTAGTTCTTGAAAAGTTTGATAGAGTTCACAAATGAAGACATCCCTTCTTTGTTAGGAGAATCTTTATGACTGAGTCAATGTCTGTCTTCGTTATTGGTCCATTTAGGTTTCCTAAGTCATTATGATTCAACTTAGGTGGATTATTTATGTTCAGAAATCTACCTATTTCTCCTATATTTCTCAATTCATTGGTGTATAACTACCGTAATTTCTGATAATTCTGTATATATCACTGGTGTTCATTGGTATATATCCATTTTTATCTTTTATTCTTTGTCTCTCATTTTTGGGGAGGTTTAGTTAGGTCAAAAACTATCTTTTTGCTTATTTGTTTTACAAAAGCCAACTCTTGAATTCATTAATTTTATAAAATGTTAATAATGATCCTGGTATACACCTCAAGAAATTTAAAAATTAAATTGATTGAAATTTGAAAATTAGGGGAGTTAGTTATGTATTTGGACATTTTTTTAAGATATGGTTGCATTATTTTCTGAAATAGACATTCTAAGTGTGTTGTTTTGATGAGATCACTCTGAAAGATTTTGTGTTCAAAGGAATTCAGAAAGAATTACATAAAATAGTTCCCTGTTGGAAATCTATGGTATTAGTACATTAAAGGGTTTCATACTTTCCTGAAAAATATGAGCTTATTTTAGAATCTGACCATAGTTTTAGAACTTTATTTACCTAATAAGACCTTTCCTCTCATGTAAAAATTGCACATCTTCTGAACCAACAGGACCAATGACACTCTAGAAAATGCTGCCATGTGCAGTTCTATATTGCACTTTTTATTTTCTTTTTTTTGAAGATTTATTTATTTATTTATTTATTTATTTATTTATTTATTATTGGCAAGTGAGATATACAGAGAGGAAGAGAGACAGAAAGGAAGATCTTCTGTCCAATGATTCACTCCCCAAGCGGCTGCAATGGCTGGAGCTGAGCCAATCTGAAGCCAGGAGCCAGGAGCTTCTTCTAGGTCTCCCACACGGGGCCTCAAGGCTTTGGGCAATCCTCGACTGCCCTCCAGGCCACAAGTAGGGAGCTGGATGGGAAACGGGGCTGCTGGGATTAGAGCTGGTGCGCATATGAGATCCTGGCACGTTCAAGGCTAGGACTTTAGCCGCTAGGCCATCGCACCAGGCCCGCACTTTTTATTTGCCACAGTGAGCACACTGGGTGGAATGGGAGAAGAGAAGGTACTTAAAGATATTCATTTATGTTTTAGCTCATTCCAAAGGTCTTTCCTAAGGGTGAGAGTTTCTGAGGTGAGGGCATGTGAAGTGATTTTCCTGTTATATGTAAGCTTCAGAAACCTATTTCTGCACCTAAATTTATTAGAATCTTTGATGCAGTATCTATTGATACAAGGGCCAATTGTTCAGATTGTTACTCTTTTCAAATTTAATTTTGAGTATTTTAACTACAGAAATCTCCAATTTAGTAAAAACGTGAAAAAGATGGCTGGTTTTAAAAAGAATGTAGCAAATGGAAACTTCTTGTGATAAAAAGAACAGTAGAGAAAAAAAGGTGTTTGGTTCATCAGTTAATATGAGGTCGGGACCCTTTCATTCCATATTGATCATTGTGTCTCAACTCTGCTTCTAATTCTAGCTTCCAGTTAGCGTGCACCCTGGGAGGCAGCAAATGAGGGCTCACCATTTGAGTTTTGGGGTCCAGGAACTGTGGCCATTTTCTGCTGCTTTACCAGGTGAATTAGTTGTGAACTGGATTGGAACTGGAGCAACTAAGACAAACCAGCTCTCATCTGGAATGCTGAAAGAGTAGATGATAGCTTAACCCACTATGCCAATAGTGCAGGTGTCACGCCAAAACCTTTCAAAGTGTTTTGTTAAATGTGAATTTTGCTGAAATTTTCATTTAAAAAAATCAGGGTGTGCCTCATAGATAAGTAAACACTCTTATTGATTCGGGCTCTTAAATATTCATGTACTTTGTGGAACTCACTTCATCCCTCCTTCCTCCTACTTTTATTTTCCATTTGTGCTATAGTCTAATTAATTCCAGTTTTTGGTTTTTAGGCTTTTCTACTGGAATTACCTTTTTCAAAGACTCTCAGGCTTGTACTGTTAGAATAAATTTAATTTTCTGACCCAACCCTTCACTGTAGCATCCAGCTAACAAACTAGTTAACAAATTCATGAATTTTTCACCTTCACTGTACCAAGGCCCTAAGAACTCCAAGTTGACTAGTACATTGATAAATGTAAATTTAGTATCCCCAGTTGAACCAATCTCCATCAGGCCAGTTTTCTATAATTCAACTAATATCAGCTCACTTTGTTGCTTGGAATTGTCAGTTTCCAGACCCAGCCTGGTGTTAAGATTCCTTTATTCTCACTCACCAAAGTAATTGATTTGCCATTTGGTAATGAAATGCTTGTTCCAAGATTTTTCAAATGGAAAATTGCCAAATCGTGATTTTTTCCCTGTTCTAATTGAATAAGTATTTATCATATTGAAAATTATAGAAACCAATATATGTGAATATGGAACTTATTAAATAGGTCCAAGGGGCAATCCCATCAACATCTAGAAACAGGAATTGTGGGCAGCTAGGCCATATGGCTAGATTGCGACTTCTTTTTCAAATTTTAAACCATTTCATACTTCTGGGCCCTTAAGCAGTTCTCTAATGAGACCAACTTTCTTTGTTCAGTTTTGCTGTTCTTCATGTGCTTTTTATACATGATGATTTAGCTTTTGGTAAAGCAATAATTCCTTCATGGATAACACTTGGCTTTCTATCACGTATTCACACAACTAGTAAACTTTGTGTCTCAGTGTCTTAATTCTCTTGATATCTCAGTATCTAGGAACTGGTATCTTTACTATTACCATCCTATGGTTTTGTTCCCTGGTTTTGTTTATGTACATTCCTATATTATGTATAGCCAAAGGCATTTGTGATCAGGCATAGTCAGATCTATGGCTTTCTCTGCTACAAACATGAATGTTCAGAATACACTTCTGTAACACCAATGAGGGCAAAAAATATCACCCATATAGAGATGGGCTCAGGTCCAGTGCTGTCACCATCTTTGGTAACAGAAGATATACCTTAGTTTTCCTTCCAGAATGCTTCTTGTCTTGACTCCATTTTCTCACCCACAAATAATTAAAGGATGCCTTAGACAAATTTGTGTAACCAAATCCAAACCTATAATCTTAATTTTAGGGCTATTTGTCTGAACAGGACAAAATGTATAGGTAGCTTCTTCCAGCAACTGTGGGCTGAAAACAATTTTGAGAAGCACTTGTTATTCAGTGGGATCTGACCTAAACTGGGCTTGAATACCCCTGCAAGTCACACTGCTGAGCCACAGCTCAGTTATATATATATATGCAATCTGGTAACTCCTTTTACTCCTGGCCACAGTCATCCTGCATCGAGGGTTTAATCTTCATGACGTGAAATGAAGTCTCATGTTAAGAGTTGGCTGATAGCATTTGCAAGTGTTGAATTTAAGGTCCAAAAAAGAAGCAGTCAGTAAGGAATGATATTTTCCTTTGTATTTTACACTTGATCTTAGTGAGGAAGTCAAGAAGCGATGTTTCATTTGTATTTTAAGTTATCAGAATGACCTCGCTGATCAATTTGTTTCAAGGGACATAGAGGAAGTTACTCTTTTGACTCTTTTTTCCATTTCATTTTTCATTAATAGGGACATGTATAGTTAAGTTTACCTCTCTCTCCCCAGAAGGCCATTGATCCTTTTCACATGATCACTATGTCAGGTCTTTGATGACTTGCTGAGACACGGAGTGCTACCTCTGTTTCCTCTTTTATTGTAAAGCATTTGTCCTTTTTGTTTTCCCCTGACATTGATATGTGTTATTCCTCTCCGCAAAGAAAGGAATGAACATCCCACGCTGCATAAACATTTGTGTCACACTTTCCTCTTGAAATTAGTATTCTTTTGAGCTGGTTAACACATTTGTACTGTTTCTGACACCTTTAACTATGACAACTATGAAGTAAAATAGTGTACAGTGAACAAACACATCGCTCAGAGCCAATTAGATTAATTACTATTTGGGGCAGTGCTTAGATTAATTATTTTGTTTGTGTAGAGTGTTCGTTAAGTGGTTGCCTGATTGCTCCTCAGAAGACTGATTACTTGTTACATTCATCTTGTGGTTTCTGTAGGGAAAACATCTTTTAGGATTCATCACTTGGAAAAGCCCAAGGGGCTTAGTTGACATGAGAATGCTCTGGCAAGGCTATAAAACAGTGAACAGGCTGTTGAAAAACGTGTTGTTTAAATAAACACCTACAGTGGTGACTGGAGTAGCCATGAGATCTTTAAAGTTTGAGAGCGGCAATCAATGACAAAATTGAGTTAATACAAACTATTACAAACCCGGCGTGGTAGCCTAGTGGCTAAAGTCCTCATCTGGCACATAGCGGGACCGCATATGGGTGCTGGTTCGTATCCTGACTGTTCCATTTCCTATCCAGCTCCCTGCTTGTGGCCTGGGAAAGTAATAGACGACAGCTCAAAGCCTTGGAACCCTGCATCCGCACAGGAGACCTGGAAGAAGTTCCTGGCTCCTGACTTTGGATCAGCTCAACTCTGGCTGTTGGGGCCACTTGGGGAGTGAACCAGCAGATGGAAGATCTTTCTCTTTGTCTCTCCTGCTCTCTGTAAATCTGACTTTCCAATAAAAATATATACATACATACAAACTGTACCATATGAAAACTCAGCAAACCAGTTGGATTTTAAGACTGAGGTAAATCCACACTACCTATGTCTTTCTGGCTATCTAGCAAACTAAAATAATCTCTCAGTGACCACGGTTTTTCTGTATATCACTTTACTTCCCTGTGGCTGTAGCTGCCACTGCTGAGTGCGTCTGACCTCTCAGCCATGCTCAAGCACTTCCCAGGTTCCCTTTGCAGATCTCCAGTCTCAGCCCTGGAGGTGGCTGCTTGCGATGGGGAGCTGCAGGGGCTCATAGAGGGTATCAGCTGCATTCAGTGTCAAGACCACAAGCAGAAATTGTAACAGGAATTATAACAAATTTAAGAAGGGTGCTTTTAAAAGAGATAAATCAATCAAGATAAAAAAAAATAGAATGGAAAAAAGAATGGCTTTTGTTTATGCAAGGCAGAACAAACTTCTCCATTTGGGAACACACACACAAAAATGTGCTGCTTCAACCTGATGGTGACTTATAGGTGACTTTGGATGCTTGGAGCTGTTTTACAGGAACAACTGCATAACCCAAAAAAGATTCAGATATACTCACCAAAAATATCATACTTTGGTGTGGAAAAGCTATTCCAAGGAATATTTTGTTTCCAAGCCTTTGACCTGATTATTGAAGTTTATTAATCATAGTCATAAACATCTACAACAACAACAGCACAACGAATACTTACAGATAGGTCACTGAAGGTACTCAGAACTTCTAATAGTAAAGATTAGAACAAAGCAAGCATTGAACTGCCATACATCCCAACAGAAGACAATAAATAATATAATGAAGTAGAAATTCTCATTTGCATCATCGTTTTCCGTTGAGAGCTTGAGATTTCAGATGTCATTTAATATCAAACTCAAATTTAAGATTATTAAACACTATAAACATCACGACAAAGGGGATTTTGCTACATAACACCTAGTCAGTGCCCAGGACAGAGGTAGCTCAAAGCCTGAGAATTGCAGCCTTGGGGCAAGGAGGTGGTGAGAGATGGGACTGTTTTTGAGTTTGTTGACTTTTCTACTTTATTGCAAAGAATAGAAATAAAAGGTAATGCTTTAAATCAGCTCAAAATATATTTAGGAACTTTTTGACTAAATCTATCATTTCCTATGTGATTTGAAAACTAGGACTAGAAAAGAGTTAATTCCTTCAACATCCTCCTTTCTCATGAACTTTTCGAAGGTAGCTGTGTAAATTCAAGTCCAATTGGAAATTTCAATATTTCATTTGTCATCAGTAGAGGCACACTTTTCATGTCCGATGCATGATTGCTCTCGGGAGGTGTTTTTGGAAATGATTAGGAGAATAAAGTTACCTTTAAACCAAGATTTCTGTGGTTTGAAAACTCAAGTTCAGTGCATTGAAAAATAATCTGAAATTCTGATAAATGAGCTCTGTTCATTTCAGCGTCTCTGATACCTCTGACTTAAATCCTCAACAACTAAAATATATGACTTATAATTATTTTTAAACTCTTAAAATGTAACTGTGTTTTGAGAAAATGAAAAAAAAAATGCTTTGGAAACCTCAGTGAATGCTTATAAGCCATAGTCTCAATGACCTTACACACAGCTTCTAAATATATCTGTCACAGTCTGATTTTTTTGAGTTAATGAAGCTGGTTTTTCATGGGTTGTCTAATGAAATCATATTCCTTTATGATCCCACTTCCCTTTAACTATTTGATAACTAAATGTGCCTATTATTTTAAAAAGAACACATTGTGATGCATGCTGTTACTGCTAACCCACAGTTTGGTTTCATTGGACAAGGAGCTATACAATGGTTTCCCATCAGTTTTCTAATGTAACCACAGATATTTCTCCAAAAACAACAGCCAAGGTGAAAGTACTTTTAATGCTCCTTGAAACTGCCAGTGGCTAAATAGATTTTCTCCTTTATTCAATGACTAAACATGTTTATTCAGTGTATTGAAAATTTGCCAGATCCCAGCTCCTGTGCATTTATTTTCTATATAAAAGAAAGGCATATTCTCTGACCTTAAACAACTTAGGGTTTTGTGTGGGAAGTTGCAAAGGAGCAATAACTAACAAAGAATGTGTAAATCTAGCCTAACTGAGCCCATAAAAGTTACAGACCCTGTTCCAAGAGGAAGGTAGTTCCAAAAACAGGTAGTTGTGCTCACAAGCACTTGCGGAGGAAACACTGTGCAAGTATGTTAGTACTGCTAGAGGAGAAACAGGCAGAGGAAGATGAGGAGAAGAAAAGGAAGGGTAAAGGCTGAGGAAGACAGCAGAGCAAAGAAGCCACAGGATAGAGCCTTGGAAGTCACTCATTTGGCTTTTACTGTGCAGAAACTGGAGAACAGGTGAAGGATTTAATCCAGGGAATGGCTCTGTCCAATTAGTATCACATTCTAGCAGAATTAACCAGCCACACTTTACCTTTTCTATGCCTGTCAAAGTGTCCATACTGTGTGTGTGCGTGTGCGTGTGTTGTGTGTGTGTGTGTATGTGTGTAGTATGTGTGTGTGTGTTTTGTCCAAGCTGAGCTGACTTCTATTTCTGACAGATTTGATTTTGAAATGTTTTTGCTTATCTGAAAGATATGGAGATTTTTCTTTCTAGTCTGAATTTCTAACTTCTTCTTCCTTTTCCAGCTACCTGCTAAAGAACCTTAACTACACTAAATTAGAAAGGGGAATCTGCTCCAAAAACACTTATCATGTATGACCTTATAAAGATGATATATGATTTCTTTGATATTAACTGCTTGCTTTTATAATTTGTTTGGTATTGAATGAACTGGTTTGTGGATTAGTTTAAAGTATAATTCTTGGCATTAGAAATAGAAAAATCTTTGGATAGTCCCATGGGCAAATTTCTGAAATCCGTTTTTATTAAAACTTATCCCAACATGAGAAATACTAGATCTAGAAAATATTTGGAAAAGTCAGTCTCATGATGTTTGTCCATCCAAGAAAATATTTTGTAGTTTAAGTGTAGATAGGGATTTTTCCTCTTTATATGTTACACAATGAAAGGGTCAAACCTGTCAATAGTCATTTTGGACATCTGTGAATAAATTGAATTGCTGCATAGTTCTTCTAGCCATCGGATCTGACATTGATCGTGAATGCGTCCAACAATACCATCTTGACTGTGTTCCCTGCATGTAGGCATCATCTGTGGATGGGCACCATGTAGGGAGGATTAGGGCCCCTTTTATATGGAGCCTGGCTGAGAGACCCCTCCCATATGTTATCCACAGTGATGGCATGGCAGGTGGGGAAGGCAGTGTTGTGCAGAAGCAATATAAAAGATAAAATGATAGATGTGACCGATTAGAATTCCCCAAACCAAAATGTCTTATCAAAATGACCTCAGCAATGAGAAAGTATTCTACATTTTAATAATCCAGTATCCCTTCTCTTACTCCCAATTTTGTTTAGGAAGCCTCAGATATAAAATAGAACAGACTGCCTGCTTTCTCCAAGATTATTTTATTATTTAGGATATCAACTATGACAGTAGGATCTTTTCCACCAGTTTTTTGATGCCCGTGTCTCTTTTTTAAAGATCTTTTTCCTTTTATTTGAGAAACTGGGTTTCAAGGAGGGAGGGAAGGAAAGAATGGGAGTGAGTGATGGGAGAGAGAGAGAAAGAATAAGCTGGAATTGGGCCAGACTGAAGCCATGTTACTAATACAGATGTAGAGTTCCAAGGATTTTGTTCGTAATATGCTGCTTTCCTGCGTATATTAGCAGGTAGTTATATGAAAAGAGCAGCTAGGAATAGAACTGGCTTCCATATGGGATGCCAGCATCACAGGAAGCAGCTTAACCTGATCTGCCACAACACTAGCCCACGATATCTATTTATTTCCTCCTACTTAAAAAGCAGAGAGGGAAAACGAGAGAAGAGATTGAACTCCTACCTCCTGGTTCATCCCCTAATGCCACAATTGCTAGGGACTGGACCAGGTTGAAGCAAGGATCCTGGAATTCCAGCAGGGTTAGTGGCACGGGAACACTTGAAATAACTACTGCCTCTTGGGAATGAATCAGCAGGAAGCTGGGATCAAAAGCAGAGCAGCCAGAACTCCAAGAGGCACTTCAGCATGAGACTCAGACATCCTAACTAGTGGCTTAACCCGCTGCATCATAATATTTTAGAAAGAGTGCGGTTAAAACATTGCAGGAAAGACAGTCACAGATTAATTTTAACCCTACAGTAGCCGTGACAGTCTTGCCTTGTGTAGAAAGTAGGATCATCTAAGTTTGATTTTATGAAATGAACTTAAGTTGAATATTTTTGAAGAATTATGTCATTGCTTTAATACTTTCTTCAAAATCATGCTTATTAATTGTTTTACTAGCTGCATAATTTTAAATTTTAATAATAATTGAAGGAAAACATCTACATGACATTGCTACAAAAATTGTCACTGTCAAGTTTATTTCTGAATTAAGCCAGTTTTGTCACACATTCAGAAAAAATGACCAAGAAAAACAGAAAGAGTAATGATAAAATAAAAAATAAAGATATGATTATCTACATACTAGACTATCTATGCCATATTTTATTGCAAATATTTTAAAATGGAATGTGAATCTAATTCATATTTAGGAGAATACATGATACACAGTTTAGAGTAACACCAAACACAGACTCTTGTGACCATTTTAGTGTGTCAAGTACTCTTCTGCCTACTTATAGCCTCGCAAAACATTCATAGAAATTGGCGACTATTCTGTGATCATTTTCCAAAAGAAAAAAAAAAAACAAAGATAGTAAATTAGTTCACTTGAATTCACAAGCAAGTGGCTCATCTCTAGGTCCATTCCCACAGGGTAAAAAATGCCTCTTGACCACATCTAGAGAGAGTTCATAGTTGAGTATAGTTTGGCAAACCTAACCCAAAGGAGATTTAAATTTGATAGTGTAACAGTCTTCAAACAAAGACTATAAAGCCATTTTGCTTTCTATGTTGTTACTATTATTTGTTTCAAACACTGAGGATGACAAAAATGGAGATTCTAGAGAATACAACTTGTTTCCTTTAAGCAAAAAGAGAAAAGTAGAAAATAGGCAATTCTTGAAAAGATTTGTAAAAAGTAAGCAGCTGTAATGGTGGCCATCAAAATGTGATTGACATAAGGGGTAGCAATGATCTCCTATGGGAACATAGGTACAAAAACTTTAGTATCAAAAATAATGGGTTTAAAATCAATCACCAAAATCATAACAAACAGTTCCCAAAGATGCTGATAATTTTTGTTTTCATTTTCTTCTTTTCTCTTCCATTTTTTCTTTCTGTCCTTCTTGCCATATCTTCCTGGTGCATTTTTATTCAAAGAACCGCAATTCATACTAAAATGTTCACTAAATCCAGGTAGCAAATATGCTTATTTGGAAAAGTTCAATGTTATAAATAGTAGGAATAGAATAACAGGATTCCCTAACAGGACCATCAATATTAGAAAGTATTAGTGTGTAAAGCGTATTGTAATTTCTTTGTCCATATATTCATAAAAATTAGACACAGAAAATAACTTTTGAGTCATTTCATTTAAATCTGAACTTGTTTTCGTAGATGCAGAGCCTATTAGAACTCATTTCTAAATTGTTTCCCTCAAGGTGTATTCTAATTTTTTTCTTCCTAAAATATTATTCTGCTAGTAATGAATAATTCACATTTGGTACTTCAGTTTTATCCTCATTATATGTTTTCTGCCACAAGCTAAAACCAACCTCTTGCTATTTATTTCACTCCAATCAACGCTTCTGTCTGGTGGGTGAGATCTGTGTAATGGTTATCATTGGCAACTTATTTCTTCATCAGGTCTCTATTTTTCTTCTTTAAATGATTCTTAGCATCTTTATACTTGTACTTACATGTTGAGTCAGAAATATACTTCAGCATTCTGTTATTTTAATTATAATCCTGTTAATTCCATCTCCAGAGTAAAGGCATTGGCTACTAAGGTCAGACAATTGCTCTAAATCTTGACCCAGGTGAGAGAAATTCCACAGGATTATTGTTGTGGAAATGTTTCATTCTTTCATTTTGAATGCAGATTATGGGTTATCTAAAAAAGAACTCCAGTACATAGGAGAAGACACACACTGAAAACTAAAATTTTGGCCAAGTCATCATGAGAGTAAATAGTAATTGAAAATTGAAAACATGCATTTGATCCTATCAAAATAGCAATCTTCTTTGATAACATCATGTAAATAGTAGATAAGCTGCCACCATATACCCATTGAAGCATTTGCTGCTGGCTTTTGACTAAGGCATTCTGAAGCAGTCACTGCTATTATACCATCTATTTCTGGAGTATGTTGCCTCTGAGAATGTGTCCTGTTCTGGGATTCTCCCATGTGACTTTTATAGGCTCTGGAAAAGCAACATCCCCACTGTTGCTACCAGGCAATCCTGGAGGAATATGATGTTTACAGATACAAAGAAAGCAATCAGAGGAGTGCTCCTTTCCATGCCACACAATAGAGCTCTGGTTTCTTCTTTTGCCATTTCTCCTGCTCCTGTTGACCGACAAACCTAATAGATGGAAGCCACTGATTAAAAATCAATGTTTTACTTCGGAAAACTGAATCCCAGCTAGGACTACTTACCTAGGTAATTCATTGGGAACGAAGAGCAATAGAAAGGATCCACAGATATCCACTTGACCTTCACTTTGGAAAAGTGCATCTGAAGAACAATGTGTTTACAAAACTGAGAGCCCAAAGAAGTGAGAGTGCCAGAGATTGCAGTTACTCTGTAATTCATTAACTTCCAGAAATGCATACCATCCTTGTATTGGATTTATGAAAAGTAACAAGGTAAAGCATAGTTCCTGTCCTGACGGAATGAGCAATCTTTTAAATTGACTGTTTAATCACATATGTGATAAATTCTACGTGGGCAACTAATTTTGTTTTTAATCTTTACCTGATGGAGTGTTAAATCTGTGAATGCAAATGAGTTGAAAGCATGCTATCGTAAAAACTAGGAAAATTAAGAAATAAAGAAGCAGGAGGGTGAATGGAGAACATGGGCAGGATGGGGAGTAGAGTGGGAAGTCTCAGTAAGCTGCTAAATCTGGATTATGAAATTTGTGAAATCTTTTCACGTTATGTTAGTGAAAACGAAGGAAAAATACAAAATGACTTCCAGTAGTCAATTTGATAATTGATTTGCTAATAGCAGAAAATGCTGGCAGTTGAAATTTTTATTTACATATGTCCCAAAATTAAAAAATAAGATTCCATAATGAACTCAACAAAATTAAAATAAAGATAAATTAAACATTTCAAGTAAGGGGCAGGTATTAGATGCAGCAGTTAAGGCACCGTTTGAGATGCCTACATCCCATATTTTGCCAGCTCTGCCTGCAGACCAAAGATGGTCTCCCCAAGAAACCGTTGAATTTACCTGGACAATAAGATGCTGGACTCTATGCTTGGTATACACTTGCAATGAAAGAATCTTGACTGAATTTGAAATTTAATACAGCAACAAGGTGGAGGAATCCACCATGGGGGGAGGGTACTAGGAGGAGTAGGGAGAATCCCAGAGCCTATGAAACTGTGTCACATAATGCAATGTAATTATATATATATATATATATAAAGTTAAAAAAAAAGATGCCTACATCGCATATTGGAGTGTGTAGGTTTGAGTCCTAGCTCTACTTGCAAAGAGAGTTTCCTGCTGATGTACACGCTGGGAGGCATGTGAAGTTATTACATCTCTGACAGCCATGTGGGAAACCTAGACTGAGCTCTAGGCTTGTGGATTTGACCTGGCACAGCCACAGTGGTTGCAGGAATTTGGAGAGTGAGTTACAGATCACAGATTTGCCCATTTTTCTGTGTCTCTGTTTTTGTTGTGTGTATGTATGTAATATCTCTACCATTCATATAGGTAAATTTTAAAAGTTTAACTCAAATAAGCATAACTAGCACTTTATTTCCAAATCTGTTGATTTTGGATGAAAGTTGTATAGCTTAAAATGACAGCCATATTGAGGTATTTCATTTGTGAGTTCAACATTCATATATGTAAGTTAAACTCAAGGTTGTTATAATTTGTTCTGCCTGAGCACAGTGAGAGATGCATAAATTGCATTGTAAAAAATCTACCCTTGTGGGAGAGAAATGCAATACATATTGAAATAAATACAAAACAAGAATATGTTATAAGGTCTGTGGGAGTTAAGTACCTAGGTGCTATTTATGTTTTTTGAACTGAAAATTGCAACTCCATGACTGATAAAGACTTCTTTTCTGATTTGTAGGTTTACATAAAAGATTTTCTAAAGGTGTTTTTTAAAGCTGTGTTACATGTAGTAATACAATTAGTAAATTACATGCACTGTAAGTAATTCTGGAGAGTTAGGGGCATATGAGTAGAGACCAAAAAGGCTAAGTTGACAGATCAGGGAAGCCTGGATGGAGCAGTTATGTGACAGACAGGGGTGACTCAAAGGGTCTTATTTTGGGGGGAGGAAAGGGGAAAACAGAAATTTTTTGTCATACATGATCAAAGCATGCATGGGAGGCAAGTAGTAGATCAGGTATCAAAAATAGGGCTTATTTTATTGCTAAAGTAGAGATTATAATTTGGGTTGGAGACTCTGTGATGGTCTGAATGCATAATTAAAGACTTACTTTTGCCTGACACTTCTTGCCATGGGACGTTTTGGAGCAAAGCAAAATTTTATGCCCAAAGAAGAAAAGTGAGTCTAGTCGCTACCCATGGAAGGTGACATAAATTGTAATTTACTGACTGTAGCATTTGGGAATTAAGAGACAAATACACAAATGAAAGTATCTTTAAGAATACTTCTATAAGGGCCTGGCGCGATAGTGTAGTGGTTAAAGTTCTCACCTTGCATGCACCGGGATCCCATATGGGCACCGGTTCTAATCCCGGTGGCCCCACTTCCCATCCAGCTCTCTGCTTGTGGCCTGGGAAAGCAGTGGAGGACGGCCTAAAGCCTTGGGACCCTGCACCCGTGTGGGAGACCCGGAAGAGCTCCTGGCTCCTGGCTTCGGATTGGCTCAGCTCCAGCCATTGCGGCTCACTTGAGCAGTGAGCCATCAGACGGAAGATCTTCCTCTCTGTCTCTCCTCCTTTCTGTATATCTGCCTTTCCAATGAAAAATAAATAAATCTTTTAAAAATTACTCATATAGACTTGCAGCAACAGTGTTCATATTTGCCAACAGCAGATCTGTCTGCTGCTTAGATTATATATATATACACACACGTACATATATACATATATATGTATATACAAGTTTGGATAGTCTCACACTTCACTCTAAAAAGAAGAGACAAACAAGGGGTTGTTAATTAGGCTGTTGTTTACTATCTGTTAGTAGTGGACACAACTGAGTATCCCTTTTTCTGGTGCGTAGTTATTCATGTCTATAAATATTTGTAATTACAGGAGATGCTTTAGTGATGACTAATTGAGAAGTTAAACAGCTCGAAGATGTGGTGGCAAAGGGACGGGAATTGTAATGTGCAAGGTTGATCATTTGCTGATGCATCAGTTACTATTGAAACATGTCTGATAAGGAATGGGAGACCAGGGAATTCGTATCATCCCTACTGTAAAGGGGAGTGGAGTTGCACATTCCACAGTGCTTTGCAATGTGGCAAATCCAATATGGGAACTCCAAGAGAGGGCTATATTGCCACAATTTTTGGAAAAAGATATATGCACAGGATTTACTGGATGTGGATGGAAAGCTGATAGCAGGTTGGTTCTTGCTTCTAAACTTTCCTGAAGCCTTTAAGATAGGCAATCTTATACCTCTGAGGCCTATGCTAATTTTTGAGACACATTTTATACTCTTTCCATTTAGGCACTAATCAGGAAGTTAGTCTTTTCGAAGTGTGAATCATGAATAGTGAGTATGAAACCTTTTAAGAATGTAGTGGGGAAGATATTAGCACTTTGGGGACAGCTGCTTAGTGGAGTGAAAGAACTAATGAATACTCTACGTTATCCAGCTCTTTTCATCTATGGTAATTAGCCTTAACAAGGCAAGTTAAAAAAATCCTTCCACGTCTTGTACAGCGTAACTCCCCACTTAGCATTTCTTGTCTCCTTATAAGCCTTATAACCTGAGGCAATCCCAGATTGTCCCTATGGGGAAAATGTATTTGAGAGTTATGCTTACAGCATCTGCCTTTATTAATTTTATAAAAAATTACATTTTAACATTCATTTTTATGTTTGAGTACCTCAGAATTTGAAGTTTAAATTCGGGTATTATTTAAGGGATTTTGAAGATAATAAATAAATAAAAAATAATAGATAATACATCATGACCCAAACACATTTTAATGAAGTCTTTTGTAATTCCAAATCTCTTTCTTGAATGTGTGTAATGTTTCTCCTATAGTCCTGTTAACATAATTTGTTGTAACACTCAAGAAATTAGATACTAAGCCATCTTATAAATGACAGAAAGTTGCAGTGCTAGCTTTCACCTACTTTGTGAAACAGAAGTCGCTGTCTCTTGCTTTGTCTTATATACAGCAGACAGACACCCTTGTGTCTTTCATAGTTCCTAACTGCTTACCACTCCCACCCTCCATCACCAACACTTCCGTTTTCCCTCTACACCCCTCTGTAGCTGGACACTCCTTAAAGTGACAATAAGAGAGACTTCTGATTGATCATCTTACCTCCCACACCATGTATTATAAGTTGACACTCTCACTCTTCCTGCCGTGTGTGTGTGTGTGTGTGTGTGTGTGTAGGTTGAAGGAGTCATTTATGATAGAGATGGCTTCATTAAAGAAGCAAACCCAAAGTTTTAGTGGATTATGGCATTTAACTACAGGGCAAAATCCTCAAAGTCTTATGACAATGAATGCTTCTTTCTTTGCTCCCTAGAAAGGTTAAAGACATGTATAAATTTCCTTTCATTTTTTTATATGTGCTCCTTAGATTTTTATTTCACCCTGTACTATCTGAAGTTAAATCCTCAGTATAATTCCAAGCTCTCACTTAATTATATATTGGCAATTTTAAAAATAGAAATCACTTTGCATCTATGTACCAGATCTCAATATTTTCCGGGTTTATATTAGACCAAGATAAGGTGTCTTTGAGTCATTCCCTTTTCACTTCTTCCCTGTGCTGCCTGTACCTGGGACGAGCAAGGAGAAGGTACACCCAGCCTTCGGTCATTGTGCACAGCTGTGAGCATTCTTTGAGAAAACAAACATTCACATAAGGCTTCTTTGCACTGAAACGAGGCTTTTGGTGGATTATGTGGGCAGCACTTTCCCTAGGACTTCGTCCCATGAGACACCTTGCCGGTTTGCCTCTGTCGCTGACATTGGGTCTGCATCTCCAATCACCTTCCTATCCTCCAGTGCTTTTGCAGCAGGCATCAATAAATATTTGTGAAATGAACGAATGTTGAACAAAGGGCTAATCCTGGTGCAGTGACTGTATCTTACTTTCTCGTTGTTCCAATATTCTGTCTTAGTGTCTTACGCATTTCCAAAGAATTACAGGAAAAGAGAAGCTGCTAGAAAGTGTACAAAATCAGTGGTGCGATGGAGACAGGAGCCTATATGACTCTGCTATTAAAAGACACCCCTGCAGGTTCTGCTAAATGCTCTTTCAGAAAATTATAATATTTTGGTTAATGCAAATTTGAATACAGTATTTCTTCCTTGATCTGATCAACTTGGCAGTGATTCAAATGGTAGGAGCCTGGAAGTGGCAGGACTTGTTGAAAAGAAATCAGCTATGGAACTATGTTAGCAGAACAATCGTACACACTGAAAATTCTCTCACATGAGTTGAGATTGAAGGCTACAAGAGAGTGAGATAAATATCACATGCGGATTTCTGAAAAGCAATGAGTTTTGTTCTGTTAGCTTTTGGTTGTGTTGACCTCTAGTTTTTACACATACTACAAATCTGTTAATTTTTAATTTTTAAATGAATCATTATAAACTTTAATGATATTTCTCATTTGTTAAAATTGTTAATAAGTTATTTATTTAATAAGCATATAAAAATAAAACAGAGTCTGTGGATGTATGCCAAAAATTGGAGTACTTTCTCTGATGTTTTAATTGGCCTCCTAGTATACACTCTTCTTTGTTGCAATGTCAAGTCTTCATCAAACATTTTTAAGAATAGGCCCACCATGATGGCTCAGTGGTTAGCTACTCGCCTTGCACACACTCACAGATCCCACATGGCCTCCGGCTCATGTCCTGCCTGCTCCACTTCCCATCCAGCTCTCTGCCTGTGACCTAGAAAAGCAGCGGAGGATGGCCCAATACTTTGGGATCCTGCACCTACAGGAGAAATCCAGAAGACACTCCTGGCTCCTGCTTTGAATCAGCTCAGCTCTGGCTGTTGCAGCCACTTGGGGAGTGAACCAATGGACAAAAGCTCTTTTTCTGTCTCTCCTCTCTATATATTTGCCTTTCCAGTGAAAATAAATAATTCTTTAAATAGAAACAAAAAACTAATTAAGTAGTGAATCATTGACTTAATGGACAAATTACAGCTTCTTCTGTCCCTCTGCTTCTTGCCACAAATAAAATTCATTATTTCAAACTGTGCATTCTGTGTATGTTCTATGTAATTGTAATTGCATGCTGATTATATTTTGCAGTACTTTTAAAATTTACTTGTTTAGAAGAACGAAATAGAAGAGCCAGAGAGCATTCCATGCTCTCAATTGTTTATCAAATCTCAAATGCCTACACTATTCAGCATTTGGCCAATCACAGCCAGGAGCCAGGAACTCAATCCAGGTCTCCCATGTGGATGGCAGAGACTCAACTACTTGAGCTATCACCTGCCGACACCCAGGATATATAGTGCCTGTTGGAGTCAGAAGCAAAGCCTTATATTAAATTGCTCTTTCATATGAAACATCGGTATCTTAACTAATTTCTCAACAAGCAGGCTCAATGCCTGCCCCTGCAGTAATTTTTACATTGCCTATCTTCCTCTTTTTACTAGAATATGAAATCTTGTGTTTCATGTGTTTTTTTTCTTTAACAAGTATTCAATATATTTTAGCTGAAGTAGACTGCTGACAAGCACTACTTTGATAGTCCCATGTGAGGTGAATCAGGACAATGTGCTGGATATCCTTTTTTTCCAGAGTTTAACCCTAACATTAGAATTGAGTGACTCTGGGGGCCCGGCACGGTGGCCTAGTGGCTAAAGCCCTTGCCTTGAACACTCCGGGATTCCATACGGACACCGGTTCTAGTCCTGGCAGCTCCACTTCCCATCCAGCTCCCTGCTTGTGGCCTGAGAAAGCAGTCGAGGACAGCCCAAAACCTTGAGACCCTGCACCCGCGTGGGAAATCTGGAGGAAGTTCCTGGTTTCTGGCTTGTGGTCACTTGGGGCATGAATCATCGAAGGGAAGATCTTCCTCTCTGTCTCTCCTTCGCTCTGTATATATGACTTTGCAATAAAATAAAAATAAATCTTAAAAAAAAGAATTGAGTAACCCTGATAAGTCTTTTAGTCCTTCCATTTTCAATTTTGTATTTATAAAATGATAAGAATCACAAAGGAAAGTGATATGTGGACTTCTTTCGGGATTGCAAGGTGTTACTAACTTAATGTTAACTTGTTAGCATTTTAAACAATTGGAGTGCGTTTTGGCTCTTCCTTCATCTCCTTAAACATGCTTACTGAAAGTTATAAAAATTTTAAAATTTTAAGTTACGGATATCCTCTAAAGATCTCTTTTGGTTCAGTCAATATTAATTTGCTTCCTTTTGTTAGATGTTATAAAAGGTTAAGGAGTTACAGGGATGTTGGTTGTCCATTCTGAATCCGTTGTCTCATTACAGTTGTGACATGTTATGCTACAATGTACAAACAAGTATAGAGAGTAGAAGTTCAGAAATTTTGGTGCAGCAAATTAATCCACTGCTTGGGATGCCCACATCCCATGTTGAAGTGTCTAAACTGAATCTTGGCTTACTGTGCGCTTCTAGTCCAGCTCCTGCTAATATACCTGGGAAGCAGCCCATAATCGCTCAAGTACTTGAGTCCCTATCACCTATTAGGCTGACCCATAAGGCACTACTCCTGGTCTTTTTCTTATACAACTCTGGGCTGTAAAACAACAAACAGAAGATCTCTCTCTCTCTCTCTTTCTGTGTGTGTATTTGTGTGTGTGTGTGTGTGTGTGTGTGAGAGAGAGAGAGAGAGAGAGAGAGAGAGAGAGAGAGAGAGAGAGATCCTGTCTTTCGAATTACCAGCCAAATAAATCTTAAAAAAAAAGAAAAGGAAACCACTCCTCCACTTCTTTTATTCTGCCAATACATGAATAGAAGACATGTGAAAATGTCCATGCTGAACCATCTTTGTACTAATCTGTAAAGGAGTAACAAAACCTACCTTTTATTTTCTGTTGTTACTAAAATTAATGAGATAATGCATTTTAAACACTTCATGCAATGCCTGACTGTCAGAAGATTTCCAATGAGTAATCACAGTTTCGGTCATTATTCAAGGGAGTCAGAGATCAATGTAGGCTGGAAGAGTACTAGAAGGCATGAAGGCATGAGAGGGAGACGGAGTATGTGTTTCATTTGAAGACGGAAGTGTAACTCACTCGGAGATAAAGTATGAATAAAAGGGCGGGAGGGACTGAGCTAATACAGACACAACATACACTTGGTTGTTCAAAGTAGAAACCTGGTTATCCACTGTAGCTTGTCTCCTCCCCTCATATTCATCTTTGCTAGTCAATCTACTCCCAAATTTATTTCTATTGTGGTTTTTAAATTCTCAAACTTAGAGAGCTCTCTCAATTCTCACTGCCTTTCTCCATCCCTAGCACCACTTTGCTGCCATGACCCAGCAGATACTTCTAGTGCCTAACATGTCTCCTCACAAGTCGCCTGATAGCTCCACAGAGAATTTGGCCTCTGCCACATTCCTTCCTCACAGCGCACTCACTAGGCACACATACACCGGCTCTTAGGTTCGCACCCTGCAGTAATTCTTCAACATAGCAGTGCATCCCACAGTTCGCTCTGCCTCTCATTAGAATATAAGCTTGAGAGACAATTCTCTAGCCATAAATTAAGAGTACAGTTTCCACCAGTTTCTAGAACATACTTAACATTCTTCCTCGATCTAGCTTTCAAACTGTGCTGTTATTTTCTTTATTAAACTATTCTCCATTTTATCTCAGAATAACCTCTTTGTGCACTGGATCCCATCCCTTCTCAACAAAGCAAATGTGTTTCTGCAGATGTTTCCCTCTTAAATTATGCCTGCTCTTAGTATAGAGTTAATATAGTACATTAAAATATATCCCATCTTAGGAAAACAAAAAACCTTTTGACTTCACATGTTTGTTTAGCTATCAGCCTAAATCTCTGCTTCCATGTCTATATCAGGCTTCATAAAAGATCTGTCTTCACGGGCTGGCAGTGCGTTCATTTTTCTCTACAACCATTATAAAAATGCTTCTCTCTCCTCCATTTTAACAAAACAATCTGCAGTTGAAACCGTCACAACAGTGCACGTTAGCAAATCCATTCAGGGGGATCTCAGGCTTTAGCTTTCTTCATTTATTGGACACATAGGATTTGGCCGATTATCACCCCTTTACTTCTTGGTGTTTTGGGCTACTCTGCCTAGGTTTTCTCTCTCTCTCTCTCTTTTTTTTTCTTTTGGTGGCTTCTCCTATCTCTCAACACCTTAAGATACATTGTTTCCTATTCTATATACTTTCCACAATCTATCTCATAGCTTCTAATGTGAACAACACCTATGTAGACCCCAAGTAGCTAATTTTCATACTTGCTACACCTCCAGTGTTCTGTCACCTGCCTTCCTCACAGCCAAACCATTGGCATCGTGTCTTTAACATGTCCATTTCCTCGACAAATTGATTAAAACACAACCATTTAAGTCGCTCTCATCTCTCCAGTAGATAATCACAACAACCTCCTAGCCAGTTTACCATTTCTGCAGCTGCATCCTCTAGTCTCTTATCAAGGTGGCATTCTATTGAAGCATAAGACATGTCAAGCATAATTCCTCTGTTAAAACACTTTCCAGTGAATTATTGTCTTTGAAAAATAAAGACAAACTCTTTTAGTACCTTCACTACTTCACTGTACCTTTCTCTAACATCTCCATACTTAGTTTGCCAATACAATAGGGTGTTTTTTTTTTTTCTGGACTTCTGTCACCTGCTCAAGTATACCCTCACATTTACACTCATTTTTCTTACACTCTGGTAGTTTCTTTTCCCCAGATCTACATCCTTCAAGATTGTTTTCCTGAGTTCTCCACTCATAGTTTTTCTCCTGGTGAAGTTTCATCACCTGGGGAAAACACTATCCCCATTACCAGCCTTGAAACTTCCAGGACTTTTTGTCCTTCTTTGTTTGCCCCCACAGTGCTGGCTGCCCACACATGTTGTACATGTTTCTTTGCTTTATTTATTGACTGTCGTTACCCAAATGACAGGATGTCCTCCCTCCATTTGTCTTTATCTACAGCACCTAGAAGAAAAATGTGTCACATGAGATATGCGTAGGGAAGGGTTTGTTGGTTTAATGACTATTCCCCTTAGTTGACCATGGGAGACTAGGATGACAGTCATTCCTTCTGAGTGTGTATGTCAACCACCTTAGCAAGGAGTAAGGCTCTTGCAATGGTAAACTGTTATAGTGTCTTTATGTTTCTTAGCAGTTTCCCTGACTGGGATGCTTTAAAGATTTCTTTCTATTCATATTCAGAGGGTCGTCTTTAAATATCATAAACTTAACACATAGACATCAGCAGCTTTAAAGCAGTTCTGTACTATTGTCCTCAGAATGGCAGCCTAAGCAATTGTTTTGCTTTTAGATAGCTGGCTCAGTAATTTCTATTTATGTTCCAAATGCCATTGAAAAGCCACTGAATATTACACAAAGTATGCCAGTATGAAAAATACCATCAACTGCCATTTTATTTCAAGCTGAGCTCTGCACAGCAAATTGTTCCCAATTTGGTAAAAACTAAATGAAATCACCTTAAGCAGACAGATCTAAAACAGTAAGAACAACTTTTTAAAGCAGAAAACAAATTCAATGTGCTCACACAATTAGAGACATAAATCATGTTTTTCTGACCTGCAGTTGTGTTGAATTTATCTTAGGATAAATTATTTTATCATCTTGGACATGTGACTGTTTATGAAGGACTATACTACACCAATAATATGGGGAATGTCAGTGATGGGAGAGGACTTAAGGTGCAGGGAGGGGAAACCCCAGAACCTACGGAATCTCATTGTATAATAATAATAATAATAAATACAGCAACATTATTTTATCTTTTTTCAAAGAATTTTATAAGTTATAGAAATCCTATTGTGTCATTGTGGATAATTATGGTCAATTTATGTCTTCATTTACCATTAGCAATGGTAGCTTTGTAAATACCTGAATGTTTATAGTCCAACGGATTTCTATTTGAATCCAGACTCTTGGAATCCCATCTCAGTAACCTCAGACAATTCACTTAATGTCTCCTAAAAATAAGTTTTCAAATTTATGGAATGGGAATAAGGATGGGTGATGTAAAATTAACAGATCATAAAACAGAACTCCAAATGTGATTGTTAGTATTTCTGTTCGTTTTAATGTTTATCTAAAAGTTTATGTTTTTAAAAATATGTTTATATTTTCATTTATTTATAGTGTGATACTTATGTTTTTAGTAAGTACTTATTTATATAGGAAATGCATATTTATAGAGAGACAGAGAGAAAGGTCTTTCATCAGCTGGTTCACTTCCCAAATGGTTCAACAGCCAGAGATGAGCTGATTCAAAACCAGGTGCCAAGAGCCTCTTTTGGGTCTTACATGTGGACACATGGGCCCAAAGACTTGGACCATCCTCCACAGCCTTCCCAGGTTATAAGGAGGTAAGTTGGATCAGAAGTGGAGCAGGTAGGGCACAAACGGGCACCCATATGGGATGCCAGAGTTTGCAGGTAGAGGATTAGCCTGTTGAGCTAAGAGACTAACTCTGGCCCCTTAATTGGTTCTGTTATATAACAGGAAGAGTTTATATGATAAAAATCATACTCTGGAGAAGGATTTGCCCTTGAAAATGAACTTTTGTTTGTTTTCTAAACAAAACCACATTTACCTCCATGAAGTACTCTGTTTGTTCCTCTCTTCTAGTCAAGGTCTGATATTTCTTTGAGTTTAAAAACTGAGGCTTTCAATGATAATGCCTGTCCTAAAAGGCCCTTTATCGTGATACAGAGTTTGTTTTGTTTGTGTAATATGCTTATCTTAAGAGAAGACACCCATCTTGCTACAGAACCATTTATCTTACCAATATTAACTTGAGAATGATTTTTTTTTTAAAAAAAAAAAAAGGAATTATTTCTTTATTTTAAAGAGTTACTGGCCAGGAGCCAGGAGCTGAGCCTCCTGAATGGGTGAAGAGGGATTCAAGTATTTTGGTTATTTCCTGCTGCTCTTCTCAAGGCATTAACAGGAAGATGGATGGACAGTGGAGCAGCCAACACACATATCAGTGAAAATATGGGATTTGACAATACTCCATCACACTGCCCCGAGAATGGTTCTGATGGTTAGGAAGCAAGTGAGCTCATGTCAACAACTGAAGATCTTGTTAAATAGGTGCAAGTATTCTACGTATTTAACCAGCAAGATCTGAAAGGCAGATAGTGTATCCCCAAATTGGGCAACAACATTTAAACATGAATCTAAGACTAAGAAACATTGATAGTTATTATAACTTTGTATAAACATTGCAGTTTTGGACTCCAGAAACTATAAATCAATTCAAAATATATTTTACTGGAGGTTGTATCCATCATTATCAGACAAAACCACTTAGACGTCAACAAGTCTAACCTCAATAAATTTGTCCCCATTAGGATTTATGATGATAATGATATGGTGATGACTATTTTCGTTTTCTGTTTCGTTTCGGATTCAGCCTCTGAATGAATAACAGTACATACTCAGAAGCTATATTTAAAATAATAACGGTAAAAATATATAGTAACTGGCAGGCCTCAGACGCTTTAATAAACACAGCCTGAAGATGAGTAAGGATCCCATAATAGTAATAACTAAATAGCAGTATCAAAATGATATATTTTAACAGAACAGTTATTTTTTGGTATAGAGTAATTTTAAAAGGATAAAACTATACATATAAACATACGACACAAAGAAACATTGTTCCAGAAGCTCTTTCAAGACTGGTTAATAGACAGTTCCCTATGTTAGGTAAAAAAAAATTCTACTAATGTGAGACATGAATATGATAAGGTAGAGAGCTTTGCAGAATAACACTCCAGTCATGTTTGCCTCATGAATATATATTAGTGACTTTAGAATCTAGGGCATGTACTGTCTTTTAAATGCATTGGGAAAAAAAGATGATGTTAATGAAAAGGGGGAATTATGGGGAGGTAAGACCTTGTTCTGTCAAGTTTAGTACCTGTTCTAAAAACAATGATTCAGAGTTTTAAGGTAAAACCGTCTCTTCTAGTTAAAATTCCCTTCTGACCAAATAGTGATGTGGAGAACTTTTGAAAGTCAAATGGAAATCAGCCTCAGTATAATATCCTTGGTAGTTTTTAGGACTTTCCACAAATACCTATTGAGCCCCTCCTTGTGTTGATGCTGTGTCTTTACAAGTGACCCAATTATCGATGACAATATCATTAATATTACTATTAATAATATTCTTAAAAGGGCTACAAGATTCTTTTTTTACATATAATTTTCTCCCATGTGGCAAATTGTAACCTTTCCTAAAGGTTCTTTTCAGAACACAGTAATTGTCATTTTTCTTTTCCTTTGTTCATATTATAAAGTAATGATTCCTGCATTTGCTGCCTGACTTATAGCTCGCTGCTGGGCTGTTGTAAACTTCAGAATCTTTGGTGGTTAATAAATGAACATTTTGGAAAGAATCCTGCTGGGACAATGATATTCACTTCAGCCCTCCAGGGTTTTTTGTTCCAGTGAATTCTCACAGGTACATGGAACAAGATGAGGAATAAGTTTCTGTTGGAATGTCCCTTGGGACGGTTATTTATATCCTTAAATCTGGCTGTAGCGAACACATAAAACCCTCTGAGGCAGCCATTGCTCCAGGAAGGAACCATTTCTCCATACATTCAGAGTTGAGTAAGTGAAAGTGAATCTGTACTTAAACAAAAGTTGCTGGGAGGTGAAGCTGAGGTTTGAAGTGCTCACCAAGTCACTTGAGAAACATCTGTCTTCAAAACTGGAATGTGCTGTATAAATTGGCTTTGGAGGGAGTTGGGTTAAAAGAGTAGTTGTCAATATGGGTAGCCATTAATTATAAATGTTCATACCGTTTAAAGCACTGACATCGGAAGCACTTAAAAAACTCAGCCACAATTGTCTATAGTATGAACTAATCTAAAGTTTATAAATACTTAAAGACTGCTTAGCGTATTCCATACTATCATTGTTTTTCAAGCATTTTGCTTTTGGCAAGCATAAATCAATCCTTAATAAAGGAATTAAAGTGTATCCATCTTCACTCCACATATTTTTTTAATAATATTGGGCCTTGTTAAATGGTGTAGGTAACATAGAAACAGGTAGGTATTGAGCTAGGTGTGCGAAGGTGTGACTGAACATGAACAGAAATAGAAGTAGATAACAGAGAAGCATTCAAACTGTCTAGACCTTAAAATCAAGAACTTGGAGTCAGACATTAGGGTGTTGGAATCCTGGTGGGAGAATTTATTGTCTTGTGATTCAGGGAAAATTATTATAAACTATCTGAAGTTATTAAAAATTCATCTCAGAATTGCTAAGGGAATTTCATTACACAGGACTGGAAATATGAGATATGAAACCATACAGGTTTTTTTAAATTGTGATATTCTATGGGAAAGGGGTATTTGACTTGTTTTTTAAACACAAGGAGCAGGGAACTGAAACAGAAGCCATACCTGCCCTCTGTCTTTGCTTCATTCCAAGTCTCCTGAGGAATTGCCTCATACAGACATGCCTTACAAGTGCTGAATGAGTATTTGAGGAATGTGGCAGGCATTCAATACCTTAGTTATAATATCTCTTGGGCGACAGCATTCCATAGCAATGCTTGCTTCAAGTCCCAGCTCCATCCCCAATTCCAACTTCCTACTAATGCATCCAAGAACGCAACCAGTGATGATTCAAATATTTGCATTTCCTGCCACCCATGTGGCAGGGCTGAATTGAGTTCCTGGCTCGCAGCAACAGCCTGGACCAGCACCAGCTACTGAGGTTGTTTGGGCAGTGAAACAGCAAATAAATATCTATCTCTTGATGATTTAAAAAATTTTAGCAATGGATGGCTTTTTTTCTCTCTAATTCTGAATATTGCAATATGAATTGCATTACTGTTTAGAGTGCTTTACTTACATATATACGTGTATATACATTATATATGTAATTTGTGAGCCTTAAGTATGTATTAGTTGGGTTGAATACATGAAGTATAAATATCCATTGAGTTTTCCCTACTTTCATTTTTTTTTTTAACTAATATTTCTTTCCTTCTTTTTTGGGTATTCACAGTGATTTACCATTGTTGTTCAGTAACTGAATTAAGTGCTAAAAGTGAATTCCGGCAAAGCTCCATGGCAAGGGAGTTTGCAATTTGTTAGAGTCAACTATTTAACAAGTTATTACTTAACTGTCAGACAGTCCAGCATCCCATTGTCTAGACATGTCCAGCAATTTCACTGGGAGTCCATCTTTAATTTGGTAGTAGGGATGCATATTGCATTGTATCTTCACATCTGGATATGGTAGTCTCTATTGCTCCGTCACTATACATTCCCCTGAGTGAGAAGCCACAAAATAAGGTTAACAACAGATATGAAATTAAAACAAAGAAAAAACAGAAAAAGAGAAAAGAAATACCTCACTGTAGTGTTAAAAAAAAAATCACACCACTGAACAGCCAATGCATGGGTGACAAAAAGAAAACACAAAAGCCTAATTTGCATGACGGTTTGCTTATATTAAAAGAGAATATATGTTTTTTTTCCTTTTGAGTTTGACTTATTTCACTGAGGATGATGGTCTCTAGTTGGGACCATGTAGTTGCAAATGGTATAATTTCATTCTTTTTAATGAATGAATAATATTCCATGCAGTAGATGTACCATAGTGTCTTTAACCACTCCTCTTTTGATGGGCATCTGGATTGTTTCCATGTGCTTGCTATTGTAGATTGTGCTGCTATAAATGTAGGATTACAAATCCCTTTCTCATATGCAGTTTTTATTTCCTTTGGGTATATTTGTAGGAGTGGGAGAGCTGGATCATACGGCATATTAATTTGCAATTCTCTAAGTACTCTCAATTCTGATTTCCACAGTGGTTGTATTCACCTACACTCACAACAGCAGTGAAGGAGGGTAACTTTCTCCCCACATCCATGTCAGTGTGTGTTGTTAGTAGAGTTCTGAATGTAGGCCAATCTCACTGGAGTTAGGTGGTACCACAGTGTGGTTTTCATTTGTATCTCCCTGATGGCTAGGGAGCATAAGCATCTTGTCATATGTCTGTTAGCCATTTGGATCTCTTTTGAAAAATGTTTGTTCATTTCCTTTGCCCATTTTTTCACAGGGTTGTTTTGTTGTTGTTGTTGTCCCTGAGTTTCTGAAGCTCCTTGTAAATTTTGGATATTAGTTGCCTATCAGTTGTGTAGTGTGCAAAAATTTTCTCCCATTCTGTTGGTTGCTTCTTCACTTTGTAAATTGTTTCCTTTGTTGTACAGAAGCTTTTTAGTTTGATGTAATCCCATTTGTTTGTCTTTGACTGCCTGTGTTATTGGCGTCTTTTCTAAAAAGCCTTTCCCTAATCCAAATTAAAACATCAATGAGGTACCACCTAACGCCAGTAAGACTGGCCCACATGAATAAAAGCACCAACAACACCTGTTGGCCAGGTTGTGGGGGGGTGTGCGGAGAAAAGGGAACCCTACTCCACTGCTGGTGGGGCTGCAGGCTGGTACAGCCTCTATGGAAATCAGTATGGAGAACATTCAAACAACTCAAAATCAACATACCGTATGATCCAGCAATAGCACTCCTAGGAATATATCCAGAACACTTGTTTTATGAGAAACCAACATGCACTCCTATGTTCATAGCAGCACAATCAGTAATTGCAAAAACATGGAAGCAACCAAAATGCCCATCAATAGAAGACTGGATAAGAAAGCTATGGTTCATCTACTCCATGGAATACTACTCAGCTATTAAAAAAAAACAAAATGCAGTTCTTTGTGGCCAAATGGGCCAAACTGGAAACCATAATGCTAAGGGAAATGAGCCAATCCCAAAAGGTTAAATACCACATGTTTGCCTTAATTTAAGATGATATGATGTTATGTATAACATGTTATGTTATGTATGTTATATGTTGTGTATAAACTAAAATTGAAATGTCAATGAGGTGGTCACAGAAGGTGGTGAAGAACTCGCATTTACTTTTAACATATTGGTTACTCATTACTATGTCAATTAATTCCATAATGATGTAAATTTTTGCTGATGGTATGTTGGAGCTTTCAATTGATCGGGATGATACTCTGCTGGCTCTGTCTTCAGACCAGAGAGGGTATACCTAAGAAGCCGTTGAACTTGACTGGACAATAAGATGCTGGACTCTATGTTTGGTATATGCTTGCAATGGGGGAATCTCAACTGAACTTGAGCTGTGGTTATGCAACAAGGTGGAGGAATCCACCATGGTGGGAGGGTTTGGGGAGGGGTGGGGAGAATCCAAGTACCTATGAAACTGTGTCACATAATACAATGTAATTAATGAATTAAAAATAAAAATAAAAAAATAAACACCTTAATATAGCACATCAAAAAAAAAAAAGCCTTTCCCTGTTCCTACTTCTTGGAGAGTGCTTCCTATATTCCTATAATTTCCTTTACAATTTGATGGTTTCTGGATATAGATTTTGGTCCTTGAACCATTTAGAACTGATTTTTATATAATGTGACTGATGGAATTATAACTTGTCATGAAGGATTATATTATTGTAACAATATGGGAAAAAATCAGTTGGGGGTGAGAATTTCTGCAGGGTATCCCAGGCCCTACATAATTGTACCATAAAATTTAAAATAAAAAATAAAAAGATAAATACATTAAAAAACTAGTTATTACTGTGCATTAGATTTGAAGTGGAGTTTATAACAAACTCAGGTAGTATTATCATTATCCACAATTTACAAATAAGAGAATTGGAAATTGAAGAGCAACTTTCCCGAGTCCACAAAGAAGCAGCACTGGTATTCCAACCCAGCAGACTGAGTGTCTGCAGGAGCCATTCTGAGAAAACAAGGAACATGGCAGATGCCATGGACTAAGTATTCACAAGTGTAAAATGTACTGGCAGATTTCCGGGAAATGGGAAATGAAATGTCTATAAAGATAAGCTGTTTGGCAGGACTTGGTGAAATGGGTCAACCAAACTTGGACTGCTAAGTAAGAACAAATTTAACAACTGGAATGACTTACTATGTACTAAAGCCAGTTTGTTTTTTAATTAATTCATATCTGACTCATAATAACCCAATGAATTGTACACTATTATCCCTTCATGTTCCAATGAGCAAATTAAAACACAGGCAGATAATTTTCTCCAGGTCACCTTGCCACTGAAAAAAAGTTTAGAGGAGCAGCAGGAAGTGATGACTCATTGTCCATATGCGGAGAATAATGTACCCAGGGTGTTTGGAAAGAGTCAAACATATTCTGTTATGGGGATTTTCTCTGGGCTATGACAAGAAAAGAACTTGAGGCAAATTATCTCCCATTTTTGAAAGATGGCACAAGGTTTCAGATATGTTGGCCAAGGATTTTGGAGTACTGATAAAATGATTTTAGTACTGTAATGTATTTGAGTATCTATAAAGGTTCCTGCACTAAGCCTCAGTTTAAATGCTTCCTCTAAAAATTCCCCTTTATCATCAACTCCAGTTTTGAAATAAACACCCTTCTATGTTTGCAGAGATCCCAGACATGCTCATTCGTGTTGCTCTTACTACTTCTTTGTGCTTTCTTTCTGTTTTAACCTTCTCCAGGGGGGAACAAAAGCAATAGGGATGTGTCTGTCTGTGTGTGTGTGTGTGAGAAAAGAATTTACTATAAGGAAGCAACTTATGCAGTCATGGAAATTGAAAAATCCTGAATTTTGCAGTCAGCAAGTTAGACCAAAGAGAGTCACTGTGTATCTCTACTTGGAAGGTCGGTGGTCAGTCATTTGGTTTATTTGTTCATTTATACATTAAGGTAATTGGATGGGGTCCATCTACATGAAGGAGGGAAATTCACTTTACTCCATCTATTGATTCAAACGTTTATCCTATCCAATACTACTCCTGTAATAGTACGCATGCTAGAATAACTTGACCAAATGTCTGAATATCCTGTGTCCGAATCAAGTCAACAATACAAAATTAACTATGGCTTTTCATCATTTCTGCAAAAACAAGAGGTCTGATAGGAGATGGGGAGATTTTTTTGTTTTCTCTGAACTCCCTTACCTCCAAGCATTTCCTAGAGAGCTCAGAACACAGAAGTTGATAACTTTAATTATATTAACTATCTGAAATATTTTCTGGATACCATAGAATTTAAATCCATTTTCACTGTTGCTTTATGCATTGCTACTTGGAATGCATGTATTCTATGCCTGTCCATCCTGCACAGCTCATCACAGAGGTCATGCCTTTTCCTTTGAGTCTCTCACAACTTCTGCTCTAAACATGACTCCATACCAGGGAATTTCTATACATACTTGCTGATTACCTCCTTCCTTGTGTGGAGGAAAACAGTACTGGATATTCACACATTTATGTAATATACTACAACAGAGCTATCAATTGCTATCTCTGCAAAACTTCCCTTTTTTCGGTTTTACCATCCTCCCCAAAGTCAATGTTAAGGTCTTTACTGCTATTCACAGTTCCTTCTCACATTCCACGCCCTTGCCTTTCTTTTTTCCCTGCCTTTGCTTATGCTGTACTCTTGCTTTCTCACTATGGTGAATGGGTACTCAAATGTCAAGGCTGAGATTACTGAAACTCTGTCTTCTAATTTTTCTCTTGTAAAAGCATCAGTTAGGTCTTCAATTAGGTTTTCATAACACTGGGTGTCTACTTCCATTATAGCATATTTATGAAATCTTACCTCTCTTGCCATCAATGAAATGGTAGGAGCTGAAGACGACCAGGTCATATCTAATCTCTGCATTCCAGGCATCTAGAGCGCTACCCGACATTGTCAAATAAGCAAGGTAATTGTTGGGCACATAAGCTAGTGTGTGTAATAAGCTTGTTAATAACGATACTCATTGCTCAACAATCTCTCACCTTCCCTACGTCACTTAAATTTCCATTTCCATATTACTTAAGAGATGGGAAAAACAGCCATGGTTAAGACTTGTTTTTACCTTTATGAAGTGAGTAAAGTTCACAGATTTAGGAGTACAGTGAGGCTTCCTATCTCAGCCTTCCTCCTGCTAACACTCCGCACCCATCATGTTGCTTCCTTGCTTCTTTTCATTCACCTGATTTTTATTATACCATGTTTTCATTTTATTTAAAAATCACAGGCTTAACACTCAACTAAGTAAAGATATCAGCACATAGCAAGCAAGCAAACAAAAACAAAAACCCTACACTTCCCCCCAAAGTACCAAGATTGTAAACAGTAAGCAAATCCCAGGATGTCACATTCACTCATATAGATCACATTTTTTTGTATTCTGTTTATTATTTATCACAGATCAGGGAAAATATATTATCATTTAGTTGCAAAAGACAAGATTTCATTCTTTTTTCTGGTCAAACACTACTCCATAGTGTATATGCACCACATTTTCATCATCCAGTCAATTGATGAGCATCTCAGCTGATTCCATATCTTAGTCACTGTGAATTTAGCTGTTATCAATGTGGGGGTACAGATAGCTCTCTTATATGTTGATTGTATTTTGTGTGTAAAAATTCCCAGGAGTGGGTGACAGGATCATTAAAGATCTGATCTTTATTGGTGTATCAATTAAGGATCCTCCCACAAGCAAATGTTAGGCCGCTATTAAATGTGCATGAGATTATTGGCGAGAACTCCTATAAGGAATATAAAAGCAAAGAAAAGTGTGTGGAGGCAAGAAACTTTGTCAGATCACCATGCATGCTTAATCATTGTGGAGGAGAGAAAGAATCAGGTTGGTTATGAAAAGCTTCAGACCACAGTACAATTCTAACTTTCAACTAAGCTTGTGATGGATCTTCAGGCCTAAAATCAAGGGTGAAAGGGCTTTTTAACTCCCCAGAACCGATGCCTTCAGTGATTGCTACACTCAGTGTGGCCCAGGACAGCTCTTGGAAGGTGTGGACTTTTTGGTTAAGATTAGAGATGGATTTTAGAACCCGAAATTAGGACATTTCATCAGTCACAATTCCTACGGTTGGAAGCCAATGTTCTCACGGTGGTCACAATTGCTTGAAACCTTTGAAGCAGTAGAGACAGTCCTGTGTTACCTCTGTAGGGCCACAATAAATGTAATTTACAAATGAAACACACTTTAAATGACAGAATAATATTGCATGGTTTTAATACTTTTAAATAATATTTAAAGTTAGGGTCACAGGCATACTTCACTTTTCATCTAATACTGATACACGAGAGGAAAAAAACCTCAACTAAATAAAATTAAAACACTACAAGAAATTTGAGCACAACTATGTTTAGGAGATAAATCAAAGGTGGTTTTACATGCAATTTCTAATGAGCAGGCAGGCATTTGATGAAGGTCATAGTTTCTTTAAATCTTAGAGGTTAAATTCAAATGACTTCCTAGGAAGGATCACATTTAACAAATTGTTGATGCCACATATCTTATGAGAAAGAGCATGTGAAAGTTTATTGTATAGAATAGGGCATATCTAATTTATAGGGATTTTAAATGACAAGCTTTTCTGAATCCCAGAAGGCTTTTTAAATTTGCATTGTTATAAATAATCCAGTGTCTCTTAGAAGCAACCTTAAGTCTAATAAATAAATGAAAGCCAGCCATTATTTCATATAATATTTTTCATGCCAGAAAAAGAATGATTCAAGATAAAATATGGTATAACTTTTTGAAGGCAGGACTATTAAAAACTACATGGTGCAATTTCTCTGTTCAAGATACACTTTACTTATTTCCCCCTGCACTTGACCACATGTTCTCTGCTTCTTATGTCTGGATACTGTTGCTTAAACTTCATCTTTCTGAAATAGGATTGTTTTCCATTTCTTCACTAGCCCTGTGAACCCATTACTTCCTTGAGTGTGCCTTGAGCTGGTAAAGAAAGCTGCCTTCCAAGCAGTCTTTCCTAAGGAATTATTTTCCTGTTTTTCTCCCATAGGCTGCAAAAATCAGAGGAAGTATCATTCCTTTAGCCCCTATATCAGCACATTTTACACTGTATTCAGTACTTGCGTAACGTTGCTGTCTTCTTGAGTTGTTTCAGATCTTGCCTCATAAATTAGGTAAAAAATAATTCAGGGAAATTAAGATTATTATTTCAGGGCAGGCATGATGGCATACAGGGTAATTCTCCGCCTACAGCGCTGGTTTCCCATGTGAGCACCAGTTTGAGTCTCAGTGCTCCACTTTTGATCCAGCTCCCTGCTTATGAATGGGAAAGCAGTGGAGAATGACCCAAGTCCCTGGGACCCTGCACCCACATGGAGACCTGGAAGAAGCTCCTGGCTCCTGGCTTTGGACCAGTTCAGCTTCAGCAACTGTGGCCACGTGGAGAGTGAACCAGATGAAAGATGGCTCTCTCCATTGCTCATTCTCTCTTTGCAAATCTGGTTTTCAAATAATATACATACATACGAATGTATGTACATGATTATAGCAGATTGTTACAAGTGTTTTTGTTTTGTGCTTACTTTGTTACTTTTCTAAATAAGAGTATGTGATTAAGGTAAGAAATCATAAAATTTAGAGTCTTATTCATTCAATTTCACCTTAAAAATGATCATTTTTCATTTTTGTTTTTTCTTAGTATGTTCACCTCCCTTTCTTCATTAGAAGTTTTAGACAATATCTGCTGATTCTCTATTATAAACTACAAAATCTAATAATAATATAACACTACTTTTCCAAATGCTCACTTATTTTTCCCTTTGTTTGAAAATCATTGTATTAATTTAGATCTTATATTGACTATTTTTATAATTTTACATTTGTATTTATTTTTTTATCAACTTCAGTAAACCTCTGGATTTCTACTGTTTGGCAATTTTTAGTTATTCTGAACTTTCTAGTACTTTCATTCCTCCCATTCTATTGATCAACTTCTTACTCTTATTTTTATATTATTGGTATTCTCAATACTCCAATTATGTACCATAACGATAACCAAGATTATTAAGCTCAACCCATTAGTAGTTTAAAAAGTAAAAGCAAGTGTTATGGGTTAATATGAATGTGTTGATGTTGATCATGGGTTAACTTAGTACAAGGATTACATTTTACATTTTCTCTCAGTAGTACTAATGTTATGATCTTTTCATTACTTGAAAAGAAATATTTTTAGCATTATTTCTAGAGACCTATAATTACTTAAAATTGCTGTGAATTATTTTTGGCTCATTTCTACTTGATATCAGTCATAATGCCTTTTGATCCAGATTTTTTCCCCTTTTACTTATTTATTTTCTTATTTATCTTCATTTTATTAGAAAAGTTGAGAGAGAACCAAAAAGAGATCATTCCTCAAGTGTTTCATTGCCCAAATGCCTACAAGCAGCCGAACTGGACCTGGCTGAAGTCAGGCACCTAGAACCTAATCCAGGTCTCCCACATGAATGACCTGCTTGACTCGCCTGCTACCTCCTAGGACTCCCATCAGCAGAAGGATGGAGAAGAAACAATGGAGTCAGAATTAAACTAGGCTCTGTGAATTGAGATGCAGGAGTCCCAACTGCTGCACCAAAAGCCTGCCACCGCACAGCTTTTTCTGTTTCCTCTTGCTTTCTTTTTGACTTTACACCACATTGTTATTGTAATCTAAAGTTTTTGTCTTCTCAGTTTTAAAATCTATTGCATAATAACACTATTTTCCTGTGGATTTTCCAGCTTATGTCAAAGCATAACTGGAATTGGCATAAAATCATCACTGCCCAATCAGGGCAGAAATCATTCACAAAGATTTATTTCTTTTCAATTGGAAAGTCAGATTTACACAGAGAAGGAAACACTGATTTCTATCGACTGGTTCACTCCCCAAGTGGTCACAACGGCCAGAGCTGAGCTGATTTGAAGCCAGGAGCTAGGAGCTTCTTCCAGGTATCCCAGGTAGGTGCAGGTTCCTGACACTGGGTCATCCTCTACTGCTTTCCCAGGACACAAGCAGGGAGCTGGAAGGGAAGCAGGGATTAGAACTGTTGTTGGAAGGGAAATGGAACAGCCAGGATAAAAACCAGTGCCCTTATGGGATCCCAATGCATGCAAGAGGAAGACTTTAGCCAACAGGCTACTGAGTCTGGCTGGAGGCATTGCTGTTTGTACAGACTAGCAGCCCTGCTAGCTTGCTCAGCGTACTGAGAACTAAGCCAGAAACACAGCTGGAACACAAGGGCTCCTCCTTTATGTTCTGAGCTGATTTGCTTCTTGGCTCTCCTGACCTCTGTTTTCTTTCATGTTTTTCTAGAATACCATTTTCAAAAGTAACATTATACAAGTAATAAGTCTTTATTTTTTTTATTAATTATTTTGCGTTATGTGACAGTTTCATAGGCTCTGGGAATCCCCCCACCCCTCTCCACGCCCCTCCCCCCTGGTGGATTCCTCCACCTTGATGCAGTATTACAGTTCAGATTCAATCAAGATTCCTTCCTTGCAAACGTATACCAAGCATAGAGTCCAGCTACTTATTGTCCAGATGGGTTGAACAGTTTCTTGGGGAGACCATTTCTGGCCCAAAGTTAGAGCTGGTAGAATATCATCCCAGTCAATTAAGAGTTCCTATATAACATCAACAGCAATTTGCAACATTATGGAATTGACATGGTTTTGAGTAACCAGTATGTTAAAAAAAAAAAAAAGCAAGTTCTTAACCACAACCTATGATTAGCTCATTGACATTTCAATTTTAGTTTATATACAGGACCGGCTGCTATATACCTTAAAATGGCTATAAGGTACCATTCAGCTGTCTCGTGTCTATTTCATTTTAGTATTTAGCCATTTGTTGTGTTGAAGTATAATTTTGCTGATCTTGGCAGATTTTAGGATAATCTAGACTGGAATAAGCCTTTATTTTATCTTAATGATAGATTGACACTTTGGTTGAGAAGGAATTGCTCAATTGAAAACCATATTCCCTTATGCCATTTTTAAAGACTTGTTCTGTTGGCTTTTGGCCTCTATTGTTGCTGTTAAATGAAGTCGGGTGCTTTTGGGATTCCTGCTCTTTTATAGGGATGTCTGTATGTGTGTGTTACTTTCTGTAGATATGTTAATTACAACTTTAATACTGTTCTTAATATTCTGAATCATTTCTGTTTTTGTCAAAGTCCATTTTCCTTTTGTTTTTCTCCTTCAAATTGTAACCCTTTCTTCCAATATTTGGTGATATTTGCTATCCTTTCTAACATAAGAATCAAGCTTTAGAAAGTCAACTTGGCTTTCCTTGTCCACCATGTATGTGTATTGATCTGTAACTTCCTCAGTGATTAAGAAACTCAATTTGTTTATATTTAGCCATTTGTTGTTATCCAGATAATCTGAATTGGGAAACTTCCTTTTAAATTGAATCGAAGCAAAGCCAAAAATTAGGATCCAGGATGAAATCCACAGGACTATAAATGCCAACATAAGGAGATTAACTCTAAAAAATTTTTTATGATATAGTTCCTTACATTCAGAATTTCCCCTTCCATCCTCCCCACCCCCTTTTCCCCTACTCCTTCTCCCTATATTATTATGACAGTATACTCATTCAACAACAGCCACAGTCCATCATTCTGCTATTTAAGGGTATCATTACATTGTAATTATAGACAATGGTAGAAAGTCCAGCATCCTATTGTTGAGATACATTTAACAGTTTCATTGGAAGCCCATCTTTTATTCGGAAGAGATGTGTACTGCAATGTATCTCCATTTCATAGTATACTTACCTCCATTATATGGTTCCTCTAGATAAATATATGCATATATGTCTTAATGCTAGCATTCATAATAAACACGGGCTAGCCACAGACAGTCCATGTAATGTATTTCAGCAATAATTTTCATTTTACTTTATTTTGATTAGGAACAAATGCCAGGATATCAATCTGTGAGTAATGAAGGTGACACGACTTGTTCTGTATGAAATGTCCACTTAGTCTTCCTCTTTCAAGGGACATCACTCAGTATTATTTCCACCTGACCCTATCGTGCAGAACCTGGGCCCACTCGGATTTCTAGTCTTCTCATTTTTGCTAAATTTATCTTCCAGCACATTTTGGCCTGTTGCTTTTTTTTAATTGTATTTTTTCCATAAAGTCTATGGCTTATTTTCTTCAATAACTGTGCTGAAATATTATCTTTATTGTTAAACAGCTATTCATTTTTTGTACTTGCATATAATTATATTCATGCATGACAGTATTATGTCAGCAGAACTGAGGCATGAGTGGCTAACTGCAGTTTACTGTCTTGTCCCCCAAGCCCTTTCAACATTTTGAAATTTATATTGGGCAAAGCTGTTTTTTTTTTTTTCTGAGAAAAAAAAATATGTCTAGTCTTCTCCAAAACAAAAGAAATATATGTGTTGTTGTTGTCGTCGTCGTTGTTTATCCTATGGTTACATTCAGGAGTTTTCAAAGTAATTGAGAATTTTTGAAGCACCTCAAAATATGTCAAGAGTAGTTGAATGGACAGTTTGCCATATTTTTTCTTTTATACACGATGCTGAAGAAGTGAACCAATCTTAATTCAAATGTCTTCTTTATCCCACATTTTCCTCTGTAAGACACTTTGACTTGTGTACTTGGTTGAATCATATAAAGTATCTAAATCATTTTTATCCTAAGTGTGGTTTGTGATGCCAATGAGCTATTCGTTAATTTTTCATAATCAAGAAACTTACACCAGAACATAAGTGAACTATGTTGTTAGCCACTGATTTTAAGGTAGATGGCTTCTTTGATGAGAGACCATCCCAATGAAGAAAAGTGTTGCATTGATTAATATTTTGCTAAAGTAACCTACCCTGTCACACACCTGTTTTTCATCAGTAGTGCCCCCCTTCACCCTCACCCTGTAACTCGCTGCTGTGTTTGAAAAGGGTGTCTCTATCTCTACCTGCTGATGAAGGTAAAGCATTTCTGAAGGCTAACTACAGTACTGCCTTCTATATACTATGATGTAATTGGGCAATGATCAACCCCTTTCTATAGGTACTCAGGGTTCCTTGATTCTCTTCCTGAGTGCTTTCCCTAAGAAGGGTCACCCAAGTACTATCTCCATGTCTGCTACAAGTTGACTATAGGTTCCAGCCATTATCCAATTCTGAAGTTCATATTCAGCCACTAACCTTTAGCCTCATTTCACCCAAATTCTAAGGATTGTTCAATTTCTAAATAATGTGAGTCCATTTTTACCGCTGCAACAAAATACCATAAATAAACTGGACTTATAAATAACAAATTTATTTCTCACAGTTCTGGAAACTAGAGAATCCAAGCTCAAAGTGCCAGGTCTGAGAGCCCTTTTGCTGGTTTATAGATAATACCTTTCTACTAAAATCTCCAAAGTGGAAGAAGCAAAGCCACTCTATGGGGCTTCTTTCAGAAGGCAACAATCCTAATCATCTTTCAACCGCCCCCCCAAATATGGTTATACTGAGGCTATGCTTCAGCTTGTGAGTTTGTGGAGGGTGGGGCACGCACACCTTGACCATAGTAGAGCGCTTACCAAGTTTGAACTCCACTCAGAATAGCATCCTGTTTGTCCCTATACAAATAGTCTTCTCTCTGAGTTCCACCACCCAGTTTACTTAGTGCTAAAAAGGCTATTGTTTACCTAATCCACCTTGATTTGATGTGAACTTCCTCAAGCATCACAACTCTATGCAGTTTTGTGAGTAACCTGCTGGATTTTCCCAGTATTCTCTGTTGATGCAGGGCATTGTTTGGGATGCTTATCGCGGATACAAAACAGAACAAAAGCAAAAAATGCTTCTCTTTGCCAGCTCCACTCTGTTCAATCCCAGGATATGAGCACTAACCACACATAACCTATGTCAGTGCAAATAATTTTGTTAGGTTTGTGCCTAATTCAGTTTTAGTTTTGCAAATATCAATAGCATATACATATATATATATACACACACATATATATCGATATATATACATATATATATGTATATGTATCATCACCTAGGAATGAGCAAGTCAATTCAATTGCTGTGTTGTTATTTCCAATGCCCTTACCTTGTTGCAGTTCAACAGCAGTAGATCTGGCACAGATATCTTGCTTCTTTCTCACTGCCATATTAAGTTTTTCAGACTGCTGCAGGTTTCTCACATCCATATCAAAGAATGTATAATGACTACCTATCACAGAATGGATAAAGTCCAAGAACTGCTGCCTGATGATGAACTCATTAACTCAGTCACTAACTCCTATATTCTAAGCTGTCTTGCAGCAATACAGTCATATGCCCATAATTGTTGCCTATAACTTGTTCTTATTGTCAAACCTGTCTTCTTGCTTCCCACTAATTCAATTATTTATGCATCCTGTAAAACCGAGTTCAAATGTTGTCACACCTTTATTACCTGAGCCAATGTGATTAATGTTTGAGTTTGTACTGCATTTACACTCATTTCCATTAATGTATGAGTACATAAACATACTTCCAAAAGATTGTAAAAAGTGGAATTGAAAAATATTTGTTTTGCTGAAAAAAATGGACTTCTCTGCATATAAAGGGTCATTAAAACATTCATGAAAATGTACATTATGAAAAAAACTAAAACTATGCATAGATTTCACAATGTTTGCACCAAAATAAGCATCTTTGAATTCTGTGTTGTTTTTTTTTTTCCTGCCACAAACCTTTGTAAATAGCTTTTTCTTCTCCTTTTCGTATTAGCTACTTGAGGGTAGGTGTGGCTCCTTCATCTGTCAGCACTGACTTCCAGTGACTAGCAAGGATTTTCTTGATTGTGGTGTACTAAAGGAAGGCCGGAGATGAAACTTTCAGAGTGGTAACTTTGTGAAGCCTATTTGTGTAAGTTTGAAGGAAAAGATGGAGTCATACTTAATGCGTAAAACCTAGTGCATAGGACATTTAACAGAGGCTTGAATATACTCACATGCAGCAATTTATCCTAGATTATTAATCAATTTATAGATACCTCCAGAACACTTCAATATATATGTATGCAAATAATGGTATTTATACAAAGAGATAAATCTGTAGTTAAGAAAATTGGCCTAAAGATTCATTGACTTCATGGACAATTGTGTAGCCATTCAAGCTAAAATTCACAATAAAATGAAAGCTATTTCATAAGTGAAAAGCAGATAAAAGTAATATACAGTTTAATTTCAATATATTTTTAAATATCTGATAATAAAAAATTTGAGGGATAGATAAGCACACCATCAGCTCCAAAAAATTATTATAACGTTGTGTTGACACAACTGTGAGTACTTTTTTCTCTGTTATAGGATTATGAATATTTTCAGTTTTTCTTAATGAATATGGTAGACCTATATTAAAAGGGAATGGATTAAGAAAGTAATGAACTAATGGGAGCAACACTATTTCACTGATAGGTGTCAATAGGTGGATTATCTTGGTTATTTGAAATATTCAGCAATAGGTGGTATGCCTTAGGATGGAGCATAGCTTTATGCATAAAATGTAATTTTAATGCAGTTAGTCTTGGATGCTTATTAATGAGTAACTTACATGTCATTGATGGCCACTCACATGTAAAAAATATTTGATACAGACTTTTTTGTGGCTTGTGTGGGAAACAGTGGTTTTCCTCCAAATTGAATTTGTAGGAAAATAAAGCTTGAACTTCAGATACAATTTTTCATAACTATTCAGAATAATATAGGTAAATATGCAACATTATGCCTTTCCAGGAAATTATTCTTCATAACTTTGTAACACGAGAAACCCTACCTCTAACCCCTATTAAGGATATATGCTTTACTCTCCTGTAGTCCAGCTTTCACAGCTTTGGTGTGTTTTGACTGTTGTTGATGAATCATGTAAAAAATGAAGAACTAAACTGCCTAACATGTCCTTTTTTAAAAAAATAAAAGTGAAAGGTAATTAGGTTCCATTTACAATTACCATTTTTATGTTTGTTAACTTTCTCCTTTTTGAAAAAAGGTTTTCATGAAAGGGTTACTGAGAGCTAAAAAGTGCATGAAAGAATGATCAAATACAACAGAAGTGAGCGCTGAATTTTATGGTTAGAATAAAGCAGTTTTTTCAATATATTAAACTGGTATTTCTGCATGTGATCAGCAATTCTAATTGTGGTGCTTGACATTCAGTGCTAATCCACCAACTCTAAAGCTTATTAAAAATGGCAGCAGACACACTGGCAGCATAAAAGTAGCTCAAAAAATTGTTGAAAAAAATCGGAGCTTTGTGACCAACCATGAAATTGTGATTATTTAGAAATCTGAATTTTGTGTGGAATCCACAGGTGAAGAATCAACAGCCATGAGTAATCACTTTCAATTGCAGACAATCCCAATAGTGCAGTTTAAATATCCCAAGAGCCTTCATTTGCTGTTTTTGTTGTTGTTGTTTGTTTGTTTTACCTTTGTTCTCTGTCTCATCTGACAGTATAGTGTTCCTCACCTTTACTCCATGGGATTAATGACAGAATTAACAACAAAGAATAAATGTCAGTTTACTTTCCTAAAAATAGACACATCAAAGACTGTGAAGTAACTACAGGAGACCTGCAGTAGCTTTGTCACTATGAGGGTGTTTGCTACACATTCTCCCAGCAGATGTGTAAAATAAAGGAAGTTATTTATACTTTAACTTTGATTTCTAAATTGATTTATCAGACAACCCCAAACACCAGTTTCTTAAATGTTTAGGAGCCATGGAAAAACAAGTCATACTTAGTGGTGTTGGAGTCTAAGGGTATGGAGAAACATATAATTCAACAGCAGTTTTCTTCTGCTCACTAAGTAACACCTGAACACCTTGGCACTTCTCAGTCATCAGCCCAGGCTTTACAACATGTCTGACAAAAAAGTCACTTCTCTCCTGCCATCAATGATCAGTTATCTGCATGATGCCCTAACACTGAGTTGAGGAAACGGGAACCATTTAAGGAAGGATTAGTAAACTTAAACCGACACTGTTTTGTCACAAGCACCCATTAATGAGCACTATGGAGAACTGCATGTTGCCAATGCACTGTTATGTCTAATTTCTTTACAGACTAAGCGGTAACAAATACTTCATGAATGCTTCTTGTAGAAGCACATTTTGGAAATTAAATAGGATCATATGTATGTGGATGGAAGTAGGATGTATGTATAACTAATTGCCTTGTAAATAGCTGTTATTTCCTGCTGGTGATGGGTTCTCCTCTTATAGAAGCTTTTACAATTAAGTCTCAATTATAGAGATTTTTTTATAGAAAGGAAATATTTATTTGTATTTATTTGAAATAGTGAGAGAACGGTGAAAGGTATTTCAACTGCTGGTTCAGTCCCTCAGCACCTGCAACTGTCAGGGCCAGGCCGGGCCAAACGCTGGAGCCTCTGTCTCCATCCTGTTCTGTGTAAGTGACAGGGACAAAAGTAGTTCAGCCATACTCTGCTTCTTCCAAAGGTCCACATCCACAGGGAGCTGGCTTTGGCAGTGGAGGCAGGACACTGAAGATGCAGGTGTCCCAAGTGGTGCCAAATAATGACCCCAATTCCTGGTTACTGCTGTGATTCCATTTTTCAAATTCTGTATTTATTTCTTTGAAATAAGTAATTTCTTTGAAAGATAGTTTGGGAGAGGATTTTGAAGAAAGACATGCATAGAGAAAGAGAGATCTTCCATCTGGTAATTGACTCAACAAATGGCCACAGGATTGGGTCAGGTTGAAACCAGGAGCCAGGAATTCCATCTTGGTCTCCTATGTGAGTTGCAGGGGCCCAGGAAATTAACCCATAATTCATCACCTTCCAAAGTTCACTTGAGCCAGCACTCTGATTTGGGATGTGAGTGTAATAAGCAACTTACCCCTATGTGCCACAGTGCTGGCCAAAATGTGGTTTTTTTTATTAACCATAATCTGCTCTAATCCAATCCAAAGATTTTACTGTGAAAAGTGTAAATTTAATCATTTAATGTATGAAAAATGTTAATATACTTTTAAGCCCAATAATGATTTGATATATCCTTCACACCTGGCATACTAATTACATTTATAAAATTTGTAAAATTGTGTGCAAAGTTCTTTAGATAATTCCAGCTACATCTGATTTCCTGGGGTTTTTTGAAGATCCCTTTCTCTTGTACAAAGAGAATATTTATTTATGGAAAGGAATAATAGATGTATTTACCCATTTAAGAATACATTATACAAGATGAAAGGCAATAAATTGGACATCTTGTAAGATGGCTTTAGAGAGAGCATGACAAATAACTTATTTATCATCTTTTAAAGTATCTTCTTCCCAACCAAAACAGGTTAGAAAGAATATATTATTAAAAAAGAATTTGTCCTAAAGTGTAAACAGTTGATCACTACTTTGTCAGGTTCACGCAGAATAGGAAAAATACATGACCTTTGGTTAACTATTGCAGATTTTTTGAGGCATTATCGCCTCAAAGATTCCACTGCTTTGAATGCTTGCAAGCAATATAGTACACCTTGTTTAAATTTAAAGTAATAATAGAAGTGCAGAAGATGGAAAGTGTATGTTTGCAATATACCTTGAAGAATGTGAAAGTGAAGCCAAGGATTTAGAGCTTTGTTGTCCAGTAGAAAGGTAATGGTTAGAAGCAGAGATTTACAGCTAAGTAGATATTTGCTCGAATTCTAACTGCATCATGAGTTGAGTCTTGTGAACTTCGAAGCTGTTAGTTGTAGGTATGAGGGTAATTCCTCTCTCAAATAAAATGATGATAAGGAGTAAAAATAAAACAATCGTTATCCTCTTAGATTATAAGGTAATAGAAGTAAGAATCATTCACTCATTCAAATATGCATGCAGCTTCATCTTGATTTCTTCATGTCAGTGGTACAATAGGCTCATATTTCATCTAAATTTGTAAAGGCCTCCCTCACTTCTTGACTTCTTCCAGCTCCTTCTCTAAAGAACCTGGTGTGACTCGCAATGCTCCATACAATTTTATCAGTCTTTAACACATAGAGCCTCTCCTTGCCGCTACAAGTTTCTTTGGCTGCAATGTTTCTTCCCATCTCAAACTCTGCACTTCAACTCAAACCTCTTGAGACTCTCAAGTTAAATTCCACTTCTTTTGAGTCACTTTTCCTTAACCCTTTCCCTATTCTATTTAGCCCACTGTGTTTCCAGTCTTTTCTTAGCTTTGTTTTCTAACAATAAGAAATAGAGGAATAATGACTTTTTCTTAAAAAAAATTTATTTTTTTTCATTGGAAAGTCAAATTCACAGAGAGAAGGAGAAACAGAGAGAAATATCTTATATCTGCTGGGTCACTCCCCGGGGGGCCACATAACCAGAGCTGAGCTGATCTAAACCATTAACCACAAGACTTTTCCAGGTCTCTCATATGGATCCAGGGTCCCAAAGCTTTGAATCATCTTCTACTGCTTTCCCAGGTCACAAGCAGAGAACTGGATGGGAAGTGGAACATCTAGGACATGAACTAGTGCCCATATGACATCCCGAGCCATGCAAGGCAAGGACTTTAGCCATTAGGCTACCAAACCAGGTCTAATAATGTTTATTTCACTCTTAAATTATGAATATTACATACCACATATCATAAAGCAATCCCTCAGAAATTTTTTGCTGAGTGTTTTTTGCAGATTCTCATTTATATTGTCTATATACAAGGGGTCTTCAAAAAGTTAATGCAAAACGCATACTTTGAAAAAAGTTATGCATATATTTCAATTTTTGTTCCAGTATAAATGTATCTTTCAGTTCTATTCTCTACGAACTCTTTCAAGTGTCCTCATATATTATAATGTAATTAACCAACAGATTTTATGTTCAATCAATTGTTACAGTAATTGATTTTTATACATTAGTTTAGCAATAAAGGCAAGGAATGTTTCTGTATGTAGTCATATTTTCCTACTTAGAGTAATTACAACTTCAAATGTTTCCATGGAAAAAGTATTGACCTTAACATATAACAAAGCACTCACTAACATTTCTGTATTGACTTCAGCAGGCATTATCTCTTTGCCATGTTTATAATTCTTCAGTTTGTATATTTAGTTCTTCTACACCAATAATAACTTAATTAACCAGACACAAAATATATGTATGTAAATACAGGATTATACAATGAAATTATTTCATAATCCTTTGTCCATTGCACCATGATTTGAGAACTCGCTCACTGTGGCTTGACAGACTAAAATATTCCGCCTCTATGCCATGTGGTCAACAGAGCAGGACAGATAGAGGAGTTGAATGAAGTGCTAGGGGAAAAAAATGTGATGATGGGGTTGGATGATGAAGCAGTGTGAAAGTAAGTGACAGGTAAAACACTTTAGCCCCTTGGGGCAAGGATTTGGCACAGCAAACTAATGCACAGTTTGTGATGCTTACGGTCCATATTGAACTATCTGTTTTAAGCCCTGGCTCCTCTGTTTCCCATCTAGCTTCCAGATAATGCATCCTGGGAGGCAGCAGATGATAGTGGCTCAAGTGCTTGAGTCCTTCTAACCTGTGTTGGAGACTTGAATAGCCTTCTGGGCTTCTTGCTTTGAAAAGAGCTAGTTCCAGCCATGGCAGCCTTTTGGTGAATGAATGAGAAATTTCATGCTATCTCTCACTCTGCCTCCTCCTCCTCTCTAGCTCTGTGATTCCTTCAAATCAATATTTCTTATTTTTAAAAGATTTATTTTATTTTCATTGGAGAGTCCGATTTACAGAGGGAAGGAGAGACACAGAGAAAGGTCTTCTTCCATCTGCTGGGTCGCTCCCCAAGGGGCCACAGGGTCAGAGCTGAGCCAATCCAAAGCAGGAACAAGGAGCTTCTCCAGGTCTCCTGTGTGGGTGCAGGGTTCTAAGTCTTTGGGCCATCCTACTGTTTTCCCAGGCCACAAACAGGGAGCTGAGTGGGAAGGGAAGTGTAGCAGACAGGATACAAACCGGCGTCCATTTGGGATCCTGCATAGTGTAAGGTGAGGGCTTTAGCTACTAGGCTACTGTGTTGGGCCCCAAATAAATAAATCTTTAGAAGATAAAAGCAAATAAACAGTTTTACTTTAAAATTAAAAGTTCTGTTCTCTCATGCTAGTGCAGTTACTGATTAACTATGTCGTTTATCCTATTTTAGTCTGATTCAGTTGTGAAATCAATCCATAAATTGTTCATACTTAAGATAAATTTGCCTGAAAAGTACATTGTGTTAAACGCTGTAGGGTATACTGACAAGCACAGTCTTTATACACAGGTGACTTATTTTTTCTTTGGAACACAAACCAAAAAGTTGTAAAATTCAATTAAAACATGCTGTTGAACTTGTATGGTACGTGCCTAATGACCAGCAGAGACCATATACACTACAGAGTTGAAGGCAAAGTAGCATTTCTCATTAAATAACAGGACATCTTCCTTGTCGAAATAGCAATAACAAAATTGAGAAAAAACAGTTATATCCTATATGTAGAGCCTACTCATGAATATGCAGTAAACAAATGAATAACAGACCAAATGGAGCAATCATTGGGTTATATTATGTAAGTATTGATTATATGTGCAGAAGCATCATAAATTATTCCACATATACATGTACATATACAAATATGTTTATGCATGCACATAGTATCCGCACTTCTGTGTGTCTCTACACATAAGAAGCATGTGTGTATGTGTGTATCCTTTCATACATGTGTAAAGGTGGCACATCACATGGGATAAATTAAATTTTTCAAAAAATATTACCATTAGTTGTATGAAATATCATAGATATGCATAAGTTTTATGGTTAAATAAATTAAATATTAAATAATGCCATCTGTAAACTTAAGAGGAAATATAATGAGTATATTTTGTGGGTTAAGAAAAAATTTTTAAAATTTAAAAAAATTTTTTTAAATTCTTTATCCAAAACCGGGCCCGGTGGCGTGGCCTAGCGGCTAAAGTCCTCACCCTGAATGTGCCGGGATCCCATATGGACACCGGTTCTAATCCCAGCAGCTCCACTTCCCATCCAGCTCCCTGCTTGTGGCCTGGGAAAGCAGTTGAGGACGGCCCAAAGCTTTGGGACCCTGCACCCGCAAGGGAGACCCGGAGGAGGTTCCTGGTTCCCAGCTTTGGATCAGCGCAGCACTGGCCATTGCGCTCACTTGGGGAGTGAATCATCTGACAGAAGACTTTCCTCTCTGTCTCTCCTCCTCTCTGTATATCTGACTTTGTAATAAAAATAAATAAATCTTTAAAAAAAAAATTCTATCCAAAACCAAAGGCAGAAGCCAGAAAGCAAAACTACTTATAGACATGATTGAATGAAAATGTAAACTCTATTACATCAAAACCATTTGCAAGAAATTTGCAAATGGAAAGTAAGATTTTATGAAATGTATGTTTCCAGAATATGAAAAGTCCTTTCAAATTATAAACTAATAAGAAGCCTTAAGTCAAGAGATATTTTTAAGTAAAGGAAAACTATAACTAAGATATATCACAAGAAAGAAAATAGGGCCCGGGACGATAGTGTAGTGGTTAAAGTCCTCGCCTTGAAAGAGCCAGGATCCCATACGGGCACTGGTTCTAATCCCGGTGGCCCTGCTTCCCATCCAACTCCCTGCTTGTGACCTGGGAAAACAGTTGAGGATTGCCCGAAGCCTTGGGACCCTACACCGCATGGAAGACCAGGAAGAACCTCCTGGCTCCAGGCTTCGGATTGGCTCAGCTCCAGTCATTGTGGCCGTTTGGCGAGTGAACCATTGGAAAAAACATCTTCCTCTCTGTCTCTCCTCCTCTCTGTATATCTGCCTTTCTAATAAAAATAAATGAAACTTTTTTTAAAAAGAAAGAAAATAAAGTAACTAGATCAATAAACATAAAAATCTGTTATATTTCATTAGTTTTTTCAAAGACACTAAGACAAACAAGATATTTTTTGTTGACAAGGGTGTGAAGAAATGGTCATTCGCATTCCTAGATGGTGGGAGTATAAATGTGACCTTTCTAGCACACAATTTAGAAATATCATAATGATTAACAGCTTCTAAAGAAGTGTGTATCCATGAATTCAGTCATTTAACCTTTAGTAACTTAATCAAATATCCAAAACTGTAACCAAGATAAATGTTTAATCTTTTGTAAACAACACCTTGGAAGTACGCATCAAGAACTATTTTTTTAACTGCTTATACGCTTCCAAATGTCGGTCCATTTTCTAAGAGTTTGTCCTAAAGAAGTTCATTGGAGACACGAACATAAGTTTACAAAAATACTCACTGAAGCATTACAGCAATTTTAATTATATCAATAAGCATTAAATAAGCAAATGACAAAGTGCTAAAATAGAGGGGGTACATGACTTTTTAAAATACTACCTATAGAATATTTTAAATATCTTAGAGATGTGGGTCTACTGAACATTTGAATGCGAAAAGAAACAGTTCCTGGGTTCAAAGCTGCACTTTGCCATGACCAAATGAGCTTTTATAACTCTCAGTTTCTTTCACAGTGGGTGTACAACTGTGCCTTCCTTATAAGCTTGTTGTGATGTTGTGAGAATTAAAATAAGATCAGGTACTGGCAGAAGCACATTGCACTGAATAAAAAAGAACATGTTTTTGTTCTGTTTTGTTTTATGTTTTCTCTTTTAATTTTTTATTTTTAACAGATTCAATATAGTTTGCAAACACAATTTCAAGAACATAATTATACCCTCTTATTCTGTCTTTCTCTTTTAGTTTTTAAGATAGTATCTTGGAATTTACATTACAGTAAAAGGTTTAATGCTGTATCAAATCAGAAATTTAACAAGTTTAGTGGGAAATAGACAAGGATGATAAACAACAATTGAAAAGTGACCAATTCCACCCATATGACCTTGCCACTGTTATGTTGGTTGGTTGACAGAAGGGTTCTATCTTTGGCAGGGACGATGTTGCTCAGTAGCTGACACTGCAAAGGATGCTGCTGGGTGACAAATTCTGAGTTCAGTGTTGCATTCCCTATTATTCAGTTGGGTCCAGCAGACAACACTATCTCGTGATATGCTATAGAAGGCCGATGACAGTCTGTTGAGTTTCACAGTACGTAAAGACCCAGGGCGTCTTATGTAATATTAAACTCTAAGAACTCCCTATGCTTCACCAAGATAGGCTACATTTCTCATACTTGAAGTTGACACTTGGCAGGATCCAACATCCTGATTTCGTGGGTGAAGCCACTATGTGCAATACTGACATTCTATATGGCCACCAGTTCAAGACCCAGCTGCTCCACTTCCAATCCAGGTCCCTAGTAATGCATTCATGGAAGTCGCAGGAAATGGCCCAAGTTTTTGAGCTCCTGCACCCATGAGGAAGGTGCAGAAGAGGCTCTTCGCTACCGGCTTCAGCTTGATGCATCCCTGGCTATTAATGCTATTTAGGAGAGTGTGCAGCTGATGGAAGATCTTTATTCTCCTCTGTCTCTGTAACTCTTAGCAATAAATAAATCTTCAATTAAAAAAAAGAAGTCAACATATGGCATAATCAATTTTGCATGTCAAAAGAATATTATTACCTCTGTTTGTGTTTTTTCTTTTTTTTTTTAAAGATTTATTTACTTTTATTGGAAAGGCAGATCAGATCTACAGAGAGACGGAGAGACAGAAACGTCCTCCATTGGCCAGTTCACTCCCCAGATGACCACAATAGCCAAAGCTGAGCTGATCTGAAGCTTTAATACATGCATAGCTCCATAAAAGAATGGTACAATTGTATGTAGGGGGTTTTTTTTGGTATATTTTCCAAATGTCTGTACTTTGTGATTTCTTTTTAGGCATATATGTTTTTGGTTGATATCAGTTTTTGAATTGGTTTGGTTTTCAAGTGCAAAATAGACAAGAATAAATTTTAAAAAGCACAGAAATAGAAGGAGGGAGAAAGGGAGTGGGGGTGAGGAGAGAGAGTCTGGGCAACAGTGTAGAGCCTCTGTCAGAGGACACCATATGCTAGCAAGCAAGTCATCAGAGTCCTGACATTGGAGGCACGTCCTGGTGGCCAGAGCAGCGGTTCTGCAGTTGTGGTGTGTATCCAAATCTACAGGGGCATCTAAGAACAGCAGGGTTCCCGGGGGTCAGCCTCCAGAGATTTTTATTCAGTCGGCTTGAGGCGGGATCTAAGCAATTCATTTTTTTTGGTAATGATTCCATCTGTAATTCTAACTCACCCCAAAATTGTAGAACCCCTAGGATAGAATGTGGTTGGAATACAGCCAAAGTTCCATGTTGCAGCCACAAGGGACTATTATAGGTAGCTGTTTGTGTGCCTGCAGGCTGGATGCCTTTTCATAGCCATATGTCTCACCAAGGCAGAGCTAGTACAGAGCCTGGAAGGAAAGACACAAATTATCAGCCTCCTTCCTTTTTCTTAACCTCCTCCACCAGCCCTACTAAATCAAAAACCCAAAACATACACTCTGCCTATAGTGAAACAGGAACTGCATCCTCACTTATCAATAACAGGACCTTGGCTGCCAAGGTGGCAAATGAAAATCAAATGAAGCAATTGATGTCAAAAAGTGACAGTTTGGTGGAATTCATATGTAGGAGAGCAGGACAGTTTTGCCTTTCTAGTAGACACTTGCAGAAATGAGAGTTCAGTTGCTTTGTCAGACTGGCTATCATTTAATTACCCATCTTTTTGTAGTATTACCTTAAAACACATTGTGCTATGTGTATGAGTTCATCTGAAGTGCAGGGCTTGCAACATATAAAATGAGCTGACCCTTTGGTGATCAGCAATGTTTTCATCCAAAAAAGTCTCAATAAATACTCAATAAGTGAAATCTCACCACTCAACATCCAGTTCCAGTGTGCAAATAAAATTGTGTAAATTTCCATCCATGTTTGATTTCGATAGTAAATGAGTCATGATCACCTCAAGGATATTACACTGTGTTCAGTTTTCAGTGTCAGAAAGTGATCTTGTAATTGCATCAAGATTGTAGGGATGTGCAAAGAACAATTTGTGCTCTGGTTTTTGTAAAGTGAAGTCTAGTGGAGTAAATTGTGTCACTGTTTTCCTATAAGAAACTTTGTTTCTTGTGATTCTCTTTTAATATAATGGTTTAAACTTCCTTCCTAGATCTTTGGACCAGCCATTTTATTCATTCAATGTGGAGATATATATATATATATATATATATATATATATATATATATATATATATATATATATATCTCCCTCCTCTGGTTTCTGTGACGGATTAAATAATCCAGTATTTTTTTCCATAGGCTGGAAACATCAGATAACTCTCTCTCTCATTAGTTTTTCTGTGCCATTAGGAAGCTGCATTTGATGGCATTTGGCTCATGCAATTGAAACCTGAACAGAGCAATGGGCTATGGCATAAGTGTGAATAAAACAGGTGTTAATTAATATCTGCCAATTTAGCTTAAGTTTCTTTTTCTTTGAATTACAGTAACAGGAACACTTCGTGAATACAGCAAGTATCTAATAAAGTATAGCTGCTACTATGAATGCAAGTGTTAAGAACCATATAAATGATGCAAAACTAATGTAAGAGATGGCAGAATTGAGATTTAAAATTGTTTAAACTACTATTATATGTAATACATATTTAATTTAGTTTATAGGTGTGTGCTACTAGTCGCCTAATTCAGTAGATATTGCAACTTTATATTTCACTCTCCTGTAGTGCAATGCTTGTCCCTGTTGAACCCTGTTATCTTTTGAGACTTCCTACTCTTTGATCCAGTTTTATTTTCTTCTTACCTCTTTGGGTTATCTATCTCTGTCTCTTATCTTCTTCAGTTCATCCCCTCCTAATGGTCTTATTACCAGGCTCCATCCTCGACCTTCCTTGAATTTGACCAGAATTGACTGATTCACTGTTTATCGCTGAGTATTTATCCACTGAAGTTATAACAGGTCTCATGAAATTTTTGCAAAATCATGTTTGCTCATCTTGATGGATCACATTATGCAGACACACAGATTAGAAATGTGAAATCCTTGCACATACTTACTGCCCCATCACTATTTCAATCAACCACGTCCTGCAATTTCTATTATTCCTTTCTCCATGGAGTACCTATTTATGTCTTGATTATCCCTATTCCCCCTCCTTCATAATTCCTATCTGGGCTTCAGTAGCTTCTTGTACTCCCTGCCTCATTTTCTGACCTCCTCACAGAAATGCCCTTGACCCTGCTGTATGGTGAATTATAGTATAGGTTTGTACTCAGATACATAAATGTTTAAGTTCTTGTTCTATTCCTTATTATGATTGAGTTAGTTAACTCATATTTTATGACTAAATATAAAGATAACAACTTCCATATCATCAAGTTGTTAGCATCATTAAATAAGAAAAATTTATGTAACGGAAAAGGAACCTCAACAAAATGTGTTTCACTGTTATTTTCTGAATCAATTTGTTGCTTTCCTGCCTGAAGGTCTTTAAGGATACTCAGTAACTTTTAAGATATGTAAGTCTTGTTTACTTAGCTGATCCATTTTCATGGACTAAATTCCAGATTCTTATTTCCTCATTTGCCCCTTTAATATGCTTTGCTCTGGATTAATCTATGTGTTTATTACTGTGGTTTTGGATTGACAGGTATTGGTTGTACACGCTTTAGAGTACACTGTACTATATCAATGCATGTAGAGGTCCACAGTGAAGTGGGATGACTACATTTCACAATAACATGGTATATATTCTACAAGAGAGGAGCACAAACATTCTGAACTGTAAAGTACTGTAAAGAAAGGTAACGTGTTGATTTGATTAAAACATATACATGTACATAAATGTGGTGGACATTCCAAGTGTGGGCTCAACCACTGCAATGTTATGCCTGCTCATTTTGTAATTATTAGTAATACCACCTTTTCCTCTCAAGGGAGTTAATAGTATATGGTTACTCTACCTGTTCCAGGTCAACTAAGTATCTCCTACTTTCTGTTTCTATGGTTGTCTGTACTCTCCCACTGTTTTACTTGTTTTGCTCGCTTTGAGAATTCTCACTGCTTTTACTTTTCCACTGGACCATTGGTTCCTGGGGAATATGACTTTCAGCTATTTTCTTTTGGTTTCAATCATTCCTAACATTCCTGGACAACACAATTTGTTTGTTAATTATGCAGTCTGTCTTTCTGATTCCACTGTAGTAATCTATGAAATATCAAATGAGAAAATATACTCCAATGCAAAAATTACTAAGTATTAAGCTGTGTCTCTATTTTGTTCCCAAGCCAGTGGGACAGATGTGAACGCTCTGTAGAACTCTCTTCATTGTGTGTATCATCCTCTCAGCCCTTGTCTTTGTACTGTTAAACCAGTTTCCCGCTTTTCCATTCAACTCTCTTGCATTTGCTCTCTGTCAACTACTAGAAAATTCTGCATTACATCACAAAACACAAATGATACCAGTTAGTCCTTCTTTTTGTTCTCAGTCACTGACCAGGATTCCAAATGTCAAGCTGTCTGTCACTGAGTAATTATAATAAGAACAGTTAGCATTTATCACAATCTATGCTAATTCTAACTAAACACTTTTTAGATATTTTATTCAATTGTGTGAGGGATAAAATATTCTTGGAACTTTCGACTCATTCTGAACTAAGGGTTGCTTATTTAATAAGCCCTGGATTTTGTTTTGTATCTCATATCTTTAATAGATTTATGTTCATTTCCATAGGTGCATAGGAAACCATAATTGTATTCCTGTGTTGTGATAAAGTAGTTTCACTATGGAAGAGATCATATGCCAACATCTCATCCAGGACTTACAGGACAGTTTTTGCTTTTTTTAATAAGATTTAGTTATTTTCATTTTTAAGTGTAGATTTTAGGGGACAAGAGAGATAGACAACTCTTCATCTGTTGTTTTACTCCCCAAATGGCCACAGTGGCCAGAGCTGAGCTGATCCAAAGCTTGGAACAAGGGTGCAGGAGCCCAGGAACTTGGGCCATCCTTCACTGCATTCCCAGGACATAAACAGAGAGCCTGGAAGTGGAGCAACCAGGACATAAATCAGTGCCCATATGGGATGCCAGAACCATAAGGTGGAGGATTAACGTTCTATGCTATCATGCTGGCACCCAAAGGGCAAATTTTAACAGCAGCTGCTCCAAAATAAGCATTATATGGGACCTGATTCAATAACATAATGTAAAAATATATTTTAATCTTTGTGAGAAATTTAAATAGGATTATGCATTGTAGGATATTAGTAGTTTCATTTATTAGATGTGACAGTATCATTGTGATTTTACGAAAACAAAAAGTCCTTTTTGTTTTGTTTTTGCTTTGTTTTGTTTTGGAAAGGCAGATTTACAGAAAGAAAGATCTTCCATTCACTGGTTTACTCCCCCAAATGGCCACAGTGGCTGGAGCTGAGCTGATCCAAAACCAGGAGCATCTTTTCCACATGAGTGCAGGATCCCAAGGCTGTGGGCCATCCTCCATTGCCATCCCAGACCGTAAGCAAAGAGCTGATAGGAAGTGGAACAGCTAGGACATGAACCAGTACCATATGGGATGCTGGCAATTAAAGGTGAAAGATTATTCTGTTGATTCATTGTACCAGCATCCAAAAAATTTCATTCTTTGGAGTTCCATTTTAGAGAGTGAATGAGGGCAGATATTGTGCTGCAACAGGCCAATTAACTGCCCATTGGGAAGCCCATATCCCATACCAATGATCCTAAAATCAAATCCCCTCCTCACTTCTAATCCAGGTTTTTGCTAATGTGCCTGGGAGGCAGCAGATGATAGCCCAAACAATTGGATTTCAACCACCCAAGTTGGGGACCCAGATGGAGTTCTTGTCTCATGTCTTCAGTCTGGCCCACCCCTGGCAGTGGCAGGCATTTGAGAACTGAACTGGTGTATGGATAAAACTTTTCTTGCTCTCATCTTTCACTGATTTTCTCATTCTCTCTCACTCTATCTTTTGAGTAAAAATAAATAAATACATAAAACCTAAAAAAGATTGAGTAACCTGACTTGGAAGATAGGTTTTAATGTATTCTAGCAAAAAATAAAAATTTTTAAGCAGTAGAAACATGAGGAACGCTGATAGAAGAGACCAGACAAGCAAAATATTGATACTTGCCTTAGATGCAGACAGAGCGGTTTAATATATTATTCCACTTCTGTGATACTTGAGATTTTCATCTGTATGAACATGTAATAATGTTACAATGGGAGTGGAGCACCAAACCTACATTCTTCAAAGTTTCAGGTGTGTTTCTTGTTCTAATTTTTTCAGTCGTTTGTTTGTTAGAAATACAGAGAAAACCCTTACACTGGTTCATTCCTCAAATGCCCACAGCAACCAGAGCTACAGGAGAAAGCTGAGAGCCAAGAACATATTTGAGGTCTCCCACATGAGTGACAGGCCCCTGCCAGATAATTTGCCATCTTCCAGCTTGAATTAGAAGTAGTCCAACACTAGAATGCAAGTCCTCTGATATGGAACATGAGTGTGTTGATCCCTGGGTCATATGTCCTCCTCTGGTTATTCTTATGCACTCTGAACTTTGAGAATCACTTGTGCATATGTGACATGACAGGTTATTTTTCTGATATACCTGTCTTTCCCCTAGACAATTGCTGCTCCTCTAGATGTACAAGAAAAATTGTAGCTTCCAGTCTGCACATATCAACCCATCAGTCTCAAAGTTGTAAAACAGTAGCAGAAATGCAGACACACAACAGAAGCAAGTGCTCAGGAATAAATCTGAACTATTTCATATCATAAACAACGTGTTTTTAGAAATTATCTTCGTTTGATTCCTAATAAAATAAAATAAGCCATTGTCTCTTTGAGTAAGAACAGACCTAACAAAGAAGAGCATGCTACATAATGAAAATGATGATAACTGAAAGAAATACCTTATTTGAAAGTAGTAAAAAGCAGGCCTGCCTGACATTGCAGATAATCAAATCAGCCATATTCAGAATACTAAGAAAATGAAATCACGGATTTAGAAAAAGATTCAGAATATAATGGACATAAAGGTCAGTTGTCATGAAGATGAAACTTATGAACTCAACAAATGGATTAAAACTAATCAACAAAGATACTATAAAGCATATTTCGTATTTCAAGGGCTAAAAGATCCAAAAATAGTAGTTGAGTTTTTCACGTTTCAGGGATCCTTAGTAATTAGGGTAATGACAAAAACTATATTTTGTTATAATTTTTAACTCATTAAAAATTGCAATGATGAATTCCATTCATTTCAGAGCACAAAATCAGGTCACATTAACATACGGAAAAATTGGCTTTTTGTTAGGTCTCATCTGCATTATTGTAGGTGTGACAATGGAGAGACTATTGTATTTCTGGGGACAATCATGGTTGAATTATCAATAGAAGAGACATCCTCAGATCTGAACCACAGTGGAAGATGTCACCCAAGAACCTGTTTTGCTAATGTTGTTCATAAACAAATTGATGGAGAAATCAAGAAAAGGGATTTATATCTTCTGGGTCATATTTTATTATGTTTCTATTGAATTGGCCCTAAATTACACTTTCTCTTTTCATTTTCACATCATTGAATTCAGAATGCACCTTCCAATCAGTGATGCCCTACAACTGCTGTTTAGCAAGCGGTAGTAGCGAGTGACATAGTTCTTGTTTTTAACATATGCATAAGCCTGTCGGGGGTTCCTGTGTACTTGACAAAGCTAAGGAAAGCCCCTTGATGTTTCCAGAAAGAAGTAATATAAGGGCAATAGGAAAACGAATATGTAAGTCTTCATTTTCACCTGAAAGCCTTGTATTGATATTTTCTAGTAAGATCAGAAAATTGTGAATCTTAAAATTGGCAAAATTAAATCAGCAGCTGGAGAAAAAATATTGCCGATGGTAAAACACATTTTGTTAAGGAGTGTTGCCTTGGATTTTTTGTTACACATGAGTAGTGTTGTATTGGGTTATGGGTACAGGACACTATTCCTTCTACTGCAAGGAATCTTGGAAAATTTTAGAAATGGAAAGTCTTTTACAAAATTGGAAGAAAAATTAGGAGCAGAAAAAAAGGAAAAGTATATCATATATTCCCAGGGCTCTTGATTGCTAAGATGATATCGGGTAAAAAAAACACTGATACAGATAATTCAAAATTATAAAGTAATTCACCAAGTCAAGCTAAATAATTAAATATATATCTGAAAAGTCACATGAGTGGTGGTGTCTGATACAAATCTGTACCCAATTCTGGCTTTTTTTTTTTTTACTATAAAATGAAAGCTCTGCTAGCCAACAGTTATGTCACAACTCAATTTGAAGCATTTGTTTACTTGTTTGGTGGTAAATTTTGAATTTCTTACAATCAATGACAAATTAAATTCTAGGAGCCATTGAAACAGCTATCATTTATTAGTCTCTTGATATATTTTGACCTTAGCTTAAACACTTTAAATGTCTCACTGATTTCTTTAAAGGACTCTGTATGGGAAGTACTCTTATCCCCCCAGGTTTCAGGTGGGAAACTCAAACATGTAATAGTTCAAGTCTCTTACAATGCTAAAGACTGTAACCACATTATTTATTTTTTTTATTTTTAAAAATTTATTCATTAATTGCATTGTATTACGTGACACAGTTTCATAGGTACTGGGATTTTCCCCAACCCTCCCCCCATGGTGGATTCCTCCATTTTGATGCATAACCACAGCTCAAGTTCAGTTGGGATTCCCTCATTGCAAGCATATATCATACATAGAATCCAGCATCCTGTTGTCCAGTCAAGTTCAACGGCTTCTTAGGGAGGCCCTCTCTGGATTTATTAGTGCCTAGAAAGAAGAGCTTTGCTTACCTGTAGGTGAGGAGAGAAGGAAGCTAACTAGCTCGACAAAAAACATGTGCTATTTGAGTGGTGTGGGAGGATCTGAGTTACTCTATGTTGTTTCCACTTCCTATCTGGTCTCCAGAAAGAAACAAAACAAAAGCTTCAAAAGCAACGTGCCCATTCATACCCTGACACACACACGCACTCACAAAGGACACAATCAAGCACACACCCATTTCCCAGTTTTGCTACCTGTGGAAGCAGAACTGAAAGCAAATGCAGTAAATTCTAGAGAGTACCAATGATGTTTGTTATTTAGTCCTCATAGCAATGCTTTAAGGTCATGGTAATTTTCTCCTGTGTAGTAGCTGAAGAAATGAATGCTTGGGGATGAAAGGTAGCTTGTATCAAGTAACAGAACTTCACTGAAGAAAAATATGGATTCCAGCAGTGGGTTCTGTGTCTCACAAGATCACAGTCTGCTTATCCAAAGAAAACTAAACACAATTCCAGTCCGCTAACAGAAAGTACACAGTTATAGCACATGTTGGACAAAAGCAGCTTGCAGCTTTACCTTTCCTTTGAATGAAGTTGGTTTATCACATGCGTTGCTGACCATAAAATTGTCTGGATTTATAAATTGGACAGGTTTCCTAAAATCTGGCTTTTCTTTAAACATGAGAGAATTCAGTAGTGCTGTATCTTAATTTTGATATGGTGGCCATTGCCCTGAACCACACAGCACTTGTTTTCCTGATGCTGCACAGGCCTAGGTGCTCAGCTCATCAGACAACAGCACTTGATTCTTCTTATATACACATCGATGCTTTGCTTTCATGATCTCCATGCTCAATGATTGTTGTAACAAGACATTTACCTTCCCAAAAACAAGACACTGTGACAGTTTCAGAAAATTTCAAGAATTTTAGAGGCAGGAGGAGCAATTCAGTTTGCTTTCTCGTGGTTACTCTTACACAGTGTTTTCTAATCAAGATAGTGCCTTACCTCTTCTTTTTAAAATTTGGGAAACTGTGTCTCAAAAGTAGCAAATTTACAAAATACTTTCCCATTTTAAGATCCTACACTCATACTCAATGTTAAAATTTTAGGACTTAGTAACTAATTATAATTGGATATGTAAAGGTTGGTAATATTCTTCTGCACCCATATTTAATTTTTAAAACCTATGTCAGCAAACATATTTAGAGAAAATTTTGAAGGTTTCAGGCAAAAGGGATTTATTTTATAAGTCCAAACAACTGCAGTGGCTGAATATATTTTCTCTTCTTGTCCCTTTTTTTTCTTTCTAAAAGTTGAAAATTTTTTGAGACAAATAATTTTTAAAATTTGTTGTGCATATAAAATCTTAAACTCTGAATTGCTATCAAAGAAAAATATTTTCTTATTTCTATACATAGACCTTTTTAAGATCAAATTACTAGTGTACTTATTTTTTACTGGTTAAAATTCATTAAAATGTTATTTAATATTTGCATTTACTTTATACTTTGCGAGGGTATTTGTATTATAGTTGAAAGTCTTTAAATTCCATTGATCATGCTGATATTGGCACTTACCATTAATTAAGTAGCGAAACATAGTTACATAGGAGGCTAAACATTCAACCTGGAAAATCACCAAAAGAAATAAAAATACAGGAAAAAGGAAGCTCAACCTCCATGTCTGTGTCTGTTAGGGTTGCGCTGTGATAAGGAAAGTCCCCTCAAAGTGGTTTTCATCCTTTTCCAGTTGTCTGCAAACCTGTTTGAGGTGCGTTTAATACAAATATGATCTACATAAAAATTGAATAAATGGGATTGATGTTCAACAAAGCAGGTTAAGATGCCTCTTGGGGCATGTTCATCCCATATCTGAATCTTTAATTCTCAGTCAGCTTCCTGCTAATGTGCTCTCTGAGATAGCCAATGATGGTTCAAGTACTTAGATTCCTGCTACTCACACAGGAAATCAAGATTGAGTTCCTGGATCCCAGCTTTGACCTGGCAAACCCCAATTGTTGCAGACATTTGGGAAATTAATCACAGATGTGAACTCTCTCTCTGCTTCTTCTCTGTTCCTTTCTGCCTCTCAAATAAAAACTAAATAATTTTAATGAAACAAATGTCCTACCACACTATTACATTTTGTATATCATAAAACATGTCAAAGTAGGATAATTTAAAGAATGAACTAACAAATTCAAAAATAGGTGTCCCAATATTGTCATAAACTCCCTTTGTGGAGTACTTCATTCCATCTTCATTGTATCTCTCCCAGTTCTTCCCTATAACCAATTCTGTGAAATGCCAGTTCAATGTTATCTTAATACATTCTAAAAGTTAGTGAGAAAATTTAATTTGGAGTATAAGTTTATTTTGCTGAGGCAGATATTGTGGTGCAGTGGGGTAAGCCACCATGTGCCTCACCAACATCCTTTAGTAGCCTGTCAGAGTATCTAGGATCAAGTTCTGCTTCTCATTCTGAAAACAGTTCCTATTCATGTTCCTGGAATTAGCAGGTGATGCATCACATACATGGAACCTGCCATCCATGTGGAGACTCAGATGCAATGTCAAGGCTCCTGACTTCAGCCTGGTCAGCTGTTATGGATATTTAGGGTATGAATAATCAAATGAAAAACCTGTACGTTTTTCTCTTTAATGTTGCCCCCTCATATAAATAAAAATTGATAGCATTTAAAATATGAATTGAGGGCAGAGTCCAGGTAAGTCTGAGCAGCGATGCGGGTGTCTAGATCCCTCAGCCAAGTGGATGTGGCTGGGGGTACCCATGCCAGCTCAGGCTTCCTACTCGGGATCCTAGTTACCCATCCACCGTTACGAGGTGGTGGGAAGGTCCTGTGCTTGTCCAAGCCCAAAGTGTGAGACTTTCCTCTGTCCACAGCAACCCTGCTGGGGACAGATCTCGGACAGCTTTAGGCATGCTCAGGATCATGGTTCTGCCTACTGCTGCCATGTTGGTGGGAGGAGTCTAGGTAAGTCTTAGCAGCAGGACAGGTGTCTGAATCCTCCAGCCATGTGGGTGTGGCCGGGGTTACCAATATTGACCATGCTTCCTGCTGGGAATCCAAGCTCCCCATCCACTGATGCTAGGCTGGAGGAGGGTATTGGGCTTGTGGGCAGCCATCACACCAACTGGAACCAGGCTGTGCCCGCTGACAGCCCAACAATGAACTCTGGGGTCTTGGGAGTATGGAATTACTGCCTAGGCACATTCAAGGATAAGGCCACTGTAGATGTAGGTGAGGAATAAATCCTGAGGGACACCCAAAGACAGGGCTTCTGAACTTGCAGGTAAGCGAGGGGACTAAGACCTGGTGGTCTGGAGGGGAAAGACCAAAAGATTTTTATGGGTGAGACTAATGCACCAGCCCACATGGAAGTCCTGGATTGGGCTTGTTAACATGGAAATGGCTGACTACCACATGCCAGAGCAAACTGTGGCTGGGGGCCTGTCTGGCAGGTCTGGATCTCAGTATCTGACAGTAAGTGTCAGATCAAGAGAACAGCCACATTAGACTGGGCCATGACACCAACCAGATTGCAATATAACCAGATATAGGGGTGGATTCTGTGGGGAGATATGTAGGCCCTATCCGATGGAACTACAAGTCTTGCTGGTTAGCTTGAGAGTTGGGATGGTGATGGGCTGAGCTAAGTGTGACCATGGAACCCATCAATGTTCACTGGTACTGGGGCTGGGAACAAGTGGGGCAGGTCCAGGCTATAACACTCACATGAGCACCCTAAACAGGGTGTGGGGCAGACTGGGCCACACCAACTCATGCGAAGTCTGGGACAGATAGAGCAGGTCACGTTGGGCAAGGGCCAAGCACCTGCTGGCATGCATGAGATCTGGGTCTAGAAGTTGCCTGAGGTGGGGAACGTGGGAAACTCCCCTAGTAGGTCATAGCTCCCGCTAGTTATCATATGGTCCAGGCTGGATGTTAAGCAGGCTGGGCAGGGTAGCTCCATCTGTTGGCAAGTATATGAATTGGTTTTTGAAGGGGGTAGACTGGACAGAGCCAAGAAAACCATAGCCTACTGGCAAGCGCAGAAACCAGGAGTGAATGCAGGTCATGCTGGGCTAGGAAGCCACACCTACTGGTTTGCAAGAGTCAGGGATGAGAGCAGACTGAGCAGGGCCAGGTTGCAGCACCTGCCAATGAGAGTTGGGACTGGGGACCAACTAGGCCAGGTCAGGCTGCAGCATCTGAAGGCAAAGACCAAGACAGGAGAGGGGCTATGCCAAGTTGGGTCAGAGCAACCACTGGCACTCGTGAGATCTGTGGCTGGGATCAGGCCTGGTTAGCAAATTAAGGGGATGCCCTGGCAGGGTTATGGGTCCCACTGGTGAGTTTTGGGAGCCAGAGTTGGGGCTGAGGTATGGTCTGGACATGCTGCAGTCTCCCTCAGCACAAATGTGGACTGTTTCTGGGGCGTGAAAGAGTGGGTTAGACTCCAGCACTCATTGGAGCTTGTGAGAACCAAGATGGGTGCAGGATGGGCTGGGCTAGGTCTCTGTCCCTGCTGAGCCATGTGTGAGCTGTGCCTGGGTATGGACCAGGCTTGGCTGGGCTGTAGTATCTACTAGTAAGAACTAGAATGGGTGCAGGCTGGTCAGGAAAGGCCACTGTTCCCGCTAGGACAGGAGGTAGACTAAGTAAGGCTAGCACATGGACCTATGGGAGAGGTTCTGCTGGGGGAGCTTGGCAACTGCTCTTTGGGACACAGTCCCTACAGGTCAGTGCAAGAACCAAGAAAGGGAGCAACCCAGACCAGGCAAGGGAATGGTACCCTTTGGTTCCGGTCTGGGGCAAGTCAGGCTGGGCCAGCTCATATCACTTGCTGGCAATTCTGAGAGCCAGAGTAGTGTGTGGGTCATGCCAGGTTGGGCTGCAACACCAGCCAGTTCTATTAGGGCTGGGACTGGTGGCTGGCTGGGCTAGGCCAGGCTGTAGTCCTCACCAGCATGAGCTACAACTGGAGGTGGGCTGTGCCTGGCCAGGCTACAGCACCCACTGACAAATGCCAAGGTGAGACAGGCCATACCAGACTGGTGTGCTGCAACACACAACCGGTACACGTGAGACCCTGTGGAAAGTAGGTGAACCCAATAGTGTGGCTGTAGGGAGCTTCCCTGCTGGGCCACTATTCTCATTGGTAAGCATGAGAGCTGGGATTGGGGCAGACTAGGCCAGGCAGGGCTGTAACACATGTTGGCCTGCACATAAGCTGGATCAGTGACAAGCCAGAATAGGCAGAATGTAGCTACTGGGGCATGCATAAGCCAGAGGGGGTAAAGGTTGGTTACGCTTTGTCACAGCATAAGCTGGCAAATGCTTGCACAGGGGGAAAACTCTGTTGAGCTAAACTGAACTACGACCTAGAGAATGCAAGATCCAGGAATAGGAGTGGGCCCAGTAGGGAAACAGCAGGCATTTCCTGCTTGGGTTGCCACTCTTACAGGTGAGGATGAGAACCAGGCATGAATAGACAGAGAGTGGCACCTGCCAGCACATGTGTGGCCTGGATAGTGGACTGGTTGGGATGCACTAGGCTTCAATGCCCATTGACATGTAGGAGAGCTGAATGGGATGTGTGACAGACTGGTAAAGTCTGCTGTACATACTGGCAAGTATGGGAACGAGGACAGAGTGCAGGCCTTGTGGGGGTTATTGCAGTTCGCTCCAACTAGGCCGTAGCTCCCACTGGTTTCAGTGAGGACCAAGTGTGGCATGAGCAGGATCTGGCTGGACTTCAACACTCATTATTTGTGAATAAGACTGGGCTGGAGACAACTGACCCAGCAATTGCAACTAACAGTGTGCGCATAGGCCAATTTGGGCAATGGACTCTGCCAAACCCTGTGTTGGCATGCACACACAACAATCAAGTCTGGGATCACCTCAGATGAAGTTTCTTTGGGAATCCTCCCAACTGAACTGCTGGAATCAGAAGTCATACCATAGTGGAAATTGTAGGTTCTATGATTTGACCATGGAATGCATGTGTCAGAGCTAGGCCTCCTCAGTGGCTTAGATGGTGCAGTGGACAGCATATCCAGATGCACATGGACAATTTGGCAGTACACTGAAACCTGCAGAGGACACCTGGTACCATAACAGAGCACAGAGGACAGAAAAAAAAAAACAATCAACTACCCCAGAAAGGAGTTGGCAGTGAATACCTGAGTAAACAGAGACTCTAATGTGGGCTATGTCAGTCAGTGGAGTCTGGAGAGATTTCATCGCAATTAGAGTAGCAAGATTGGCAGCAAAACAGAACTGTTGAACTATCAAAATCACCTGAGCAGGTCACTTAGAGCATGCCCCACACTGGGGACCATGGGATGATTGGGAGGCTGAGTGTGGCTTCTCTTCTTATCTCCCCCCTCCACCCAGATACAGGAAGGAAAAAAAGAGAATGTCATAACAAAAATAAAATAATATAAAACATAATTGATCCTGCTGCAAACATCTTTCATAATGTAATATGTAGAAAATGTATCTTTTCTAAGATTGCATTGATTTTGCAAAAAAAAAAATTGCACAAAATAAATTCATACTTTTAACTCCACTTTCCCGCGCTTTTGCTTTTCAGATAGGCCTCTATGTGACTTTTTATTTTTAATAGGAGACTCCATTGTAAACCCTTATGGAAAGAACACTCAAACGGCTAATAGTGCCCCGGTATCCCTTTCCAAAATCCTGGTCTGTTCAAGGTTTTTGAACTTTACTTTAGCTTGCTGTATGTCAGCCCTTTCCAGAGTTTTCCCTGGCTTAGAACCTATGTCTTTCTGTTTACATTAGAATGTAAGATGTTTTTGAATAAGCCTTAGTGTAGCGGTTAGCCTTTCTTCCCCTCTTTTCCAGGAACTGTCATGTCTTGGCTTTTGATGTGCTAGCCTAGCTTCCACGTTTCTAGGATGAATTCTGGTCTTACTTAAAAGGGGTGTAAGATAGATCTACCCTATAATTTAGAAATCACTATAAAGTCACCTTTTGTTCCTGGTGTTGATCATGTATGGGAACATTTGCTCTAACATTCTTATTCCTAGGAACCAGTCATTTACTTCATATAGATGATGATAACCAGGTTACTGTTAATCAGACCATCTCAAGAACATTTTGAATTCTTGCTTTGTGGAAAACATAATCATCAGGGCTCAAGTGAAACAACGTATCATTTGCATTTTGCTCCATGCTTACTCTCTGTATCAACATTTTGGTCATTAATGATAAAGTACTGTATTTTTTACACACAAATGCAAAAGCAAACTAGAAGAAAGAATTTCAAATGTTCTAAACATAGAAAAGTAATGTTTGGGAAGATAGGTATCTTTAAACTAATTTAATATGTGAGTGTATTGAAACATCACTTCTTACCCCATAAATAATGTACAATTATATCACTTTCTTTTTAAAATATAAACAAGAACTTCAGAAAAATTCATGGAAATGGAACAAATAAAACACAGTGTCAATTAGCCTTCTGAAGACTCCTTGGATCTGAAAATCATTCTGCTAAAAATAATTTTGACTCACTTTGGTCACACAATTGTGACTGTTCATAATTATCTTTCCCATTTGTCCTGTCTATACCAACCTTTATGGCATCAACATATGATGCTGCCGAGGTACTCTTCCTTGGAGAAATGCTTCTCTTTGTAAAACCTTTGGTTGGCTCACACACACATTCTAAAGATTAGCTTGATGTTTCATTCTGTTTTATTTCATATTTTCTTGCTACAATAGTAAGATATGATTTGGCCACCAGACGTTAATAAATGACTGTGTTTAAAGTTTGCCAACATTTGTTTTGAAGCTTGGGCTGTCCACCATTCAATAAATAGAGTAAATATTTTCCCTTGTGCTGTAGGCTCATGAGCCATCAAATACTGTACTAAAACAATACTGATCCTGCAGCAGGATAAAAAAAGAAAGCCGGCAATAAGAACAATGTGATTTTATGCTTTAATATCTAATATTAGAGCCAAAGTCCAATATAAAATAATCTAATATTTAAAACTCAATATCTTCTGACTTCCCAGTTCTGAAATCACTTGAGTAGACCAGTGCAATCCATTCAGGACAAGTAGATTTTCCACTGATATGGTCCTGAACTAATACTGAGGAAGACTTAAAATTGCCTAAAATCAATCCTTATATTGGTTCTTGTTAGTGAAAGTTAACCACAGCAGATTAATGAGATTACACAGTGAGGAATAAGGGAGGCATTTATTCAATCAACTTAACTGTGGAGCATCCTGCTACTAACTAAAAATATATAGCCATTATATGAAGTTTTCTGTATTAGGAGTCCGTTGTTTGTTTCCCAGTTACCATGTTGATACTAGTAACTTAGTCTTTTACTAACCTCTTTCATGAATGTATTTAGTGTTAACTTTTCTCTACATTTCTTTGCACTCTGTTATCAAACCCTTGACAGCCTTACAAGTGTTTAATCCTTTTCCCCATTTAAACTACTATCCCATTTTTTCCTGTCTCCAGTTTTAGACTTCCCTAATGAGTGTTTTGAACCTCTGTCTCTTTTTCAAAAAAAAAAAAAAGTCATTGTACTATTCTCTAGCAAAATGGTTTTGCCTCAACATCTATTATAGCAAATATTTCCAAGGTCAGTGACAACCGCTTTCAAGACAAATCAAAAGATTTTTCTAACTCCTTATCATCTCTCAAATGTCTGGCACTATTGATCATATACTTTTTCCCCCTCTGGCATTTTCAAAGGATTTTTTTTTACTGTATTCTCTGGGATATGAATTGCCTTTTCATTTTCTTGGGTAGCAGATTAAATTTTTATTTCTCTCCTTGTACACACATTCAACTGTCTAGAGTGGCCTAAATTAGATATAGTATCTCAAATATAGGTTTGAGGTACTATATATAAAATCAGCTTTAAGCACATTTTGTGTTCTAGCATTTATGACCTAGTTCATGGAGTCTTCTCCCATCTAGATGAGTTGATGAGCTCTCTACATGATGTCTCGGGGAGCATCTCCAGAAAAATGAACTCTGCACTCTACTCCTAAATTCTAATACAATGTATTGACCAATATTGACTCAATTAATATTAAACCTAAAGAATTTTTAATTACTTTCCTGGGATCACCTAGATCCCTATTGCAGTTGGATTATTGACTATCGAATTAACATCATTATTCATGCAATTTCTGAAGAAATTTTTTGTTGTTTTACATCTGATCTTCTTTGTCTTTTTAAACCATGGAAAACACAAGAATCACACAGTTCTGAGAAGACTCCTCATCACTCTGTTTCTCAAGGTGAGCTTTGTCTTTGCTAACTGGTTAGACTGTGTGTGTATTTTGCATGTCTTCATGTGTGAGTGTACAAGAGGCTGAGAAACACCTCAGAAAAGTAGCTCCATGTTCCAATTCATTATAGAAGAGGTGGCACCAATTATTCGTTCCAACTATGCAACCGTGAAACCGTGAAAATGACGAGTCCATTTTAGTCCAACACTAATACTCTCACACAACACTAATTTCCAGCTCACAAGTTTTTATGGCTTCTTCCTAATCTACTCCTATATTTATGAGTTTCTGTCTTCCAATACTTATCCCGGTCCAAAAATCTACTCAAATTATCTCCATTAGTCCTTTGTGCTTGACTTTCACTCTCATGACTACTTTCATGATGTCAACATAGCTTGTTACTTTCTCAGGTTGCAATTTGCAGCTCTAGTCCCTTGTCAAAAATATCTCCATAAGAACATTCATGGCTTCTTCTATTGTTCCTGTGAGTTTTGCTTTGCCCTCTGCACTCTTGGGTCTTTGTTTCATGAACTAGTGTCCTGTGTAAGAAGGATATTTGAAGAATCCAAAGGGATTAGCTGGATTTGTAATGAAATAAGTACACAGTAGCTATAAGAAGATAATAAAGAAGGGGAAGAAACCAAGAGAGATAAGGGAGCTTATGCATGCTACACTCAAAATTCAGTTAATGGGAACTTAAGTGGGGTTGGAAAGATTTGTGGGTCGGTCAGTAATAATACATGCAGGAAATGTATAGAGAAATTAGAATGAGACCTTCAAAATACTGTGTATTTTAAATTGAATCTCTAAGGTTTTTTACTTCCCACCAACACCCACTTTCAGTTGCTGGTTTCAAAACTACTGTTTTTCTAGTGGAAATGCTGGGATGAGGACATAATATTGCTAATATCAAGTTAGTATTAAATAGAAACCTTATTATCATCACTTCCACTGTCTTCCAGGCAAAACATCTTGATGTCCTTATTGATTCTTGAATTTCCTCTGTTCTATGTTTCCAATCAATCTTATTCCTACTAGATCTCCCATCACTTTTATGTTCAAATTAATCCAACTCCTTATTCCACGGCTAGACAATTGAACCTGATTCCTACATGATTCACCCTTCTCAGATTTATCCCCCTTTGGTTCTACCCTGTACCTGAGTTACCATGACAGTCCACTATTTCTGAGGATACCTCCGTACTTGCCATGGAGGTCCATGGAAGTGGAGTTACAATTACAACCAGTTCCAGACGTTCCTGAACCCACATGAGTTGTGTTTGTTTGTAAATAACGAACACAAAGCTTTTTATCACCATAAACTAATGTTTGAGATTTGGATAGTGTCTAAACAAAAAAAAAGTCAATGATCATATGCTATTTTTTACTTAATAGTTTGGAAGCAATTCCTGCAGCAGAAACACAGTTGAATTAGAAGACATATCATGTCTCCACTTTTGGAGAATTATCATGGCTTTATGTAAAAAAGCTAGTTAACAAAATTCTAGTTTTACATCCTTTTGCATGCCCATCATGTATTGGTTATCTAATCATATGCTAGAAATATCCCTGAATGTAAAGATGAATAAAATGCCTGGGATTATTTGCATTCCCACTCCTAGATTTTAATGGCATCTTGATTTTATTTCTTCATGATTTAAAATGAGATGACACATAATTTTGGATTTAATGTAAACATTTTGGTTTCCCATGGAAAAGAATTCAGAAAACTAGTGAAGATGATTAACCATATTTTATGGTTTAGAATATAAGCTGAGTATCCTCAAAGGCCCATGTGTTAATCTAGCTCCCAAGTCATCAAATATGGAATAAGGGTGAAAACATGATTGAATTTTGGAGTCTGAAGGTAAGACCTTAGCAACTGGTTAGATTGGATTAGGTTGCTGAAGTGCATCCAGTGATGGAATCAGTATGGCTCCATAATGAGTCACAAGGACATGAAGGAAAGATGTGCTTCCTCTCTTTCCAACTCTCTCTGCATCTCCCTTGCGCTGTGATTACAGCTCTTTCTTCGTCTTCAGCACATGCCAAAATGAATGGAGTCACCCAAACATGGACTGTGAACCTCCAAAACAGTAAGCAGACGTAAACTTTCTATCTAAATAGCTTCTTTTTATTATTTTAGTTGAAGCAATGAAACGACAATACTCCTCTACTACAAAAACCATAATTTCCTCTTGTCCTATTAGCCAAATCTGAGCATTTCTTTCCAGGTTTAAACATTCTGTAAAGTTAAGTTGTGCCCCATCGCTTCATAGTCCACCCTGCTCTCCTAAACATTAGGTTTATTTTCTCTTTACAATCAGGCTTCCACTATTTACATTGATAAGATTCCTTGATATTTTGAACCTCTGTATCTTCTATTAGAATAATAGGTTCTTCCTGAGGAATTGTAAAGAACAAATGAAATGACAAATAAAAAGCCTTTTTCAAAATTTTCAGTCATAAACATTGGTCAGTAGTCCTAGATCCTTCTATATTTCTGAAAGATAGTGTCTTATTCACCTAGGCAAACCTAAGACATTTTTCAAAACCAACTTTCCTCCTCCTCTAAATGTGTTCTAATGACATACTTTTATACCTCTCTCTAACCATAGATTTTTTTTTACACTTACTGTCTGTGAATTAGACTATTTTAACTGCTTATCTCTTTTCTATAGAGCCTACCCAAAGTAGCCCTCTGAAACACATTTTTAAAGAATTTTTCAGTGTAATACATTTTTATCTTTTCTTACTACTGCATTACAGTGATGAGGCAGAATTAATTCTATTTTGAACTAATCTATAGCATAGAGTGTAATGCTTAGCTTAGGTATCTAATTTGCTCTAGCCCATGATAGTGGCTGCAGTACATTAAAGTTACTCCTATCATACAAATAAGTGAAGAATATATTTGTTGTTCGTTATATCACAAGAGAATTATGAATCTGTTGATCTGAATAAAATTCATTACACTTGAATTAAATGTTGTATTAATGTACATAGTATACTATGATACAAGGTGTGAACTTGAACAAGTACAATTTTAAAAACTGGATTTAAAGAAACTGCATTTTAAGGCTGGAAATGCTGCAAATAGAACATGTTTTGGAGAAATAAGTGAATGGAATCAACTAAAAAGAAGGAAGAATGAGGAAGAGTGGTTTTAGTTGAGGTTGACATGAAATACATCTGTGTCTAAGAGAAAAAATCAGTTTCATGAAACCAATAGAGTTCATGGAGCATTCCTTTCTTTTTTTTTTTTTTTAACATTTATTTAGTTTTAAACACTTGAAAAGCAGAGTGAAAGCAAGAATGAGAGAGAGAGAGAATCTTCTGTCTGGTGTTTCACTCCCTAACTGCCACAAGAGTCAGGGTGGGTGCATCAGGTTGAAGTGATTAACCTGGTGGAATCTACCTAGAACTCTCAGTCTGGGTGGCAAGGTGCCTCACAGGACACACCAGCAGAAGGCTGGATGGGAAACAAAGGTGCCAGGTTCAAACCAACAACTCTGATATGTGATGCAGTAATCCCAACCTTCAACTCAACCAATTGCTCCACAACACTTGTCCTCAGAGATTGGCATTTAAAGAGAGGTTCAATAAACAGTTTGTGTAACTGAGTGATCCTGAGGGATAAGCTTGGTTAGTCTATGAATCAACTCTGCACTCAGATTTCAGATTCTCCACTGAAGCATGTTCCTCTTTACAAAAGAACATGTCTGGTTCCCTTTTCTACAGTCATTTCTACAGCATCTCTTGCATCACTTTTCAAATATTTCCCCAACTGAAGATGCTTTTTGCTCAGGCCTTATATAAGTATGAGCAGCCCATTCACTGGATGCCCTCCCCTGTAGTTTCATTTAGTTCTTCTTACTTGCTAAGAACAAATCAAGTTTTTCGGTGTTTGGCTCCTCCCAAAAGGGATGGTACATGTTGCACTAGTGCAGCAAAATGAGATTAGGAACACAGACATTCCCTACTAAAGCTATTGGGAGAAATGTTGTTTTGACTGGGAGAGATGAGGACAGAATGAACACGTGGAAAAGACTCCTAAGAGAGCAAGGACATATATGTCCTTTGTCTTCCTCCTGACACGAACTGTAACTAACTGTGTCAATCACACACAAATCACTGACACTTGTAGTTAGATTGTTGCTTTTTTAATTGTTGCATTACATATTACATCATAACAATTCTTTCTACACTTAGAGATATGATTAGTTCTAAATCTTGGCTGGCTGATTCCCAGTCACCAATCAATTTATGGGCATATTCTCTCAATCTTAACATAACACTCTTACATCTTTAATTTATGTTGTCTCCTTCCTGGATTCCTATATTTATGCCTTCCTTGTTTTCTTTAAGTCAGAAAAATTTTAATACATGTTTACTAATTGCCAATTATTGATCTCCCAAAGTTATGTACTCAGTATGATGAGTTCTGGTGATGGTACAGGCAGTAGTATGTTCAGACAGTACAAGGGATAGTACAGTATCTGGTACAAGTGGTTTACTGTATTGTACAAAGTGAGTGATATATGTGAACAAAGTGAGTGAAAAAATTGAAAGCACATTGAGGCTGGCAAAAGTGATATCTTGAACAATCCTGCATGCTATGCTAAGAAATTTGAATTGCATTTTTAAGAACAATGAACAATCCAGTGAATAACTTTAAGAAGAGACGTGACTGCAATAGGATTGGATTTCTGAAAGATTGGTTTAGTAACTATGCAGAGAACAGATTATAAGTTAGCAATACAGTATGGAGGAAGAGAACTTTGAGGCTATTAATAATTCAGGAGAAAAGCACATTTTTAAAAAACTGAGAAGGTAATGGCAATTTGAGTGAAATTGTGTTGTTACAGTTTGTAAACAAATTAAGGAGGCATAAGGAATATGACTCCCAAGTTTCCTCTCTGGGAAATGGAAGAAATTGGTGTCCTTCTTAGTCAAGGAACACAGGTAGAGGAGCATACTTGATACTAACCAGTAGTTATCGAACACTTACTGCATACTAAGGAGATGGTAAGTACTTAAATTCAAGTACATATTTTTTTCCAAGACTAAAATCATGAAGTACATATTTTTCCTCCATAGTACCTAATCTTCATTTGTAATTAGACAATGTTTTACTTTTTAAAGGCTGCCTCTCCAAGTAAGCTGTCAGTTTAGTGTAGGTAGGGACCATGTTTAATTTATTTGCCACACTGCACACTATAAAGTCTGATAAGAACAAATGTCTGAAAACTGGTTAGAAAATAAGCCTTCCTGGAAACTGGAGGTCAACCTCTTTTTCAGGAAAGGCATCAAAACAAAGATGTTGTTAATGTGCAGGTGTTTCTCTAATGCCCCGGTTAGGAGTCCTTGTTTTCAAATTATAGTTCCTGTGTTTACCTTTAGAGCCAAAGAATTAGAATTTCCACTGCTGGGAATCTAGGAATCAATACATAAACATGCTCTGGGTGACTCAGGTGCACACCAGATCGTTTTGCTGTAAGAATAATTCACACTTCTGAACATGTCATTAGTGTCCAGGGCTTGGGAGTGACTCAATGGAGGATAACACCTAGTTCGTCATAGGTGGAGTGCAGCAAATATCCCCTGATTAGGAATTTTTGATGGGAGTGGTTAACCTCTTAGTCTTTTTAAGACTTGTAACTCCAGGATTGTGCCAATGTAGGACAACATGGAAGAAGCATGGTGGAAAAGAATGAATTGTTGCAATATCACAGTTCAAATTCAATCAAGATTCTTTCCTTGCAAACTTATGCCAAGTATAGAGTCCAGCACCTTATTCTCCAGATAAGTTGAACAGTTTCTTGGTGAGACCATTTCTGGTCTGAAGGTAGAGCTGGTAGAATATCGTCCCAGCCAATTAAGAATCCCGACATAACATCAACAACGATTTACACCATTATGGAATTGACATGGTTTTGAGTAACCAATATGTTAAAAGAAAAAAAAAATGCAAGTTCTTAGCCACATCCTGTGATTAGTAGTTGATATTTCAATTTTAGTTTCTATATAGAGCCATGGGGAAGGGTATGGGGAGGGGATGGGGGAAACCCAGAGCCTATGTAACTGTCACATAATGCAATGTAATTAATAAAAAAAAAAAAAAAAAGAAAGACAATAGTTGCCAATCACTGAGATGTCTGCATGTTTGTACAAGAATTTATCATTTTGTAAAAAGTAAATATATCTTTTCAATTAGTGTTAATTTGTTAATATTCAGTGTTTTACATTCTTATAGTAACTATAAGCTTACAAAGTCCTTTCCCATGGTAATAAATTAATTTGAAGAGAATTATGTTCAAAACACACACACACACAAAAAAAGAATGAATTGTTACTGATTCTCCCAAAGCAACACCCCCAAGCACACACACACACACTTATGATCCTATACAATTTTGACAGCATATCCCCAAATCCACCCCAGGCATTAAATATCTTTATGCTATTTTCCTAAAGATGCTTGCAAAACATTTTTACTTGATGAATGTCTTTATCACACAAAATTATGTTTAATTATACACAACAGGTGAAATGGACACTCCACAAAGTTGCACTGTGTTAGTCATGACTCTTTATTCTCAAGCATAGATAATACCCTATTTGGAACACAAGTAATTCGTTGGAGAAATACACAATTGTCGGCTACAGAACCTCCGACCTCCACATCAAATTCCTAACATTTTGTTGTTGTGTTTCTGTGTTCTTTGCAATGTTCTTATCATTGATGTTTATGGGCATACAATACATACCAAATGAATTTGGAAAAGAACTTGAAAGCAATAAGCAGGAAGAAAAATCTGTTCGGTCAGCAACCACTCATTGTGGCTGCCTCACATTAGGAAATTTTCTTCCTGTTCCTTGTGGTCAAGGAATCACTTCAGAATAGTAGGCTTCGGGTCCTCCCATGCTCTCTCCAAATCAGTGACCTTTCATAAATGGATTTCAAGTGGATCTTGGGCTTTCTTTCTCATGCTTGAGAAGAAGAAACCAATTTTTTAGCATTAGGTTGGAGGCTTTAAAATTCAAACACTCAGACTGACTCACGATGATGTCAGGACCCAGAACATTCGCACATTCGTATTTTGACTAGTCTTGTTTCTCTCAAGTTGCTTTAACTTAATGCTGAAAGACCGGCAGTTTGCTGTTATTAACATTTTAGCATCTGTGTTCTGATCTAGTTTGAGAATATCTAAAAGGGAAAATCAAGTATTGAAAACTTGTAACAGTTATTTTATTTTTTTTTTTTAAGAGAAGCAGCTTTTGCAAAGAAATTTCCCTGGTGCTTACAGTAATATCAGTAATATTACCTCATCTAGGGGGTTTTGTGAAAACATTGTGGACAACTTCACTTGACTATGGTAGGCTTTATTTTTGCCATGCCTGAGAAGTGTTTCAGATTTCTATATAGAAATCATGGATGTGTGGGCTGGGGATGTATTTGGCTCTTTAGGAGCTTGGTTTTCTTGACCTCTTCAGCCTTCGCTAGTTTGAAAATCCTCATGGTCGTCTTCTGTGGGGATTTACTCAGGTGTCTATTACGACCCATCATCAGTGGCATGGATTCTAGGATTCTCCTTGCAGAAAGGTTAAGCTTTACTGTCTTTATTTTTGAGTAAAAAAGTCCACAAGGTGTTAGTATTGTCAGGTAGTAGATTGAAGTGAGCTACAACTTCAATCAGGCCTTAAGCCCAAGTCTATGTGCGGGAACAAACTCTGTGATGAACAAAACGTTCCATGAGAAAAGTGAGAGTTCAGTTTTAAATTCCCAAGACACAAAAACAAAACCTTTCATCCTCCACTATTAGAGAGACCCTATGTATTTTGCAAGCTGAAATTTAGCACTCTGTGTACTCATGTCACAATGATTTCAGATTATCCATTGACCCGACAATACTAGCATTCAGGCTAAATTGTTACCCCACCATGGGAGCCTGAATATATATGGGAAGATTATAATGAGACTGCATTGCCATTGTGGGGATCCTGACCTTTATGACCTGAGAGTCAGCGACCAGTTGGAAATGAGCTGTTTTATGGAACTTTCTTCTCTAAGAACACAGTCTGTCTCTGCAGCTGTGATTACCAGGGCGCTCATGTCTGTCAGTCTCAGTGGTACTGCTATTTATCTTTCAGGTTTGTTACTTGCACTTTCCTTAGTCTGGACTTGCCTCTGATTCTGACTGCTTTCTGCTTCTGCCCAGTGCTGTAAGAACTTTAACAGAGCTGTAAGAGCTGCTGAACACATCTCTGCATGGCCTCCAAAAGTCAGTTCCCGGGCTTACAATAGTCTGGATATCTCCAGAAAAGCCATAGAAGGGGAGCCTTCCCATGCTATGGTTGCACAAGCAACCATAGGGGAACTTTGGACCAGAAGGAATGGTTGGGAAGTTCCAAAAAGTACTGGAAACGGGACTCCATTCTACTCAAATGTACAGCTCCCAGAAACTGGCTTATATGTTTGACTCCTGGGAAGATGGAGTACAGTAAGCCATCTGCCCAGGATGATGCCTGAGCCCAAGAGTTTAAAGCAGTGCACATGATCTCTCTGAGGAATGAATTTGTCTCTGCATGCATTGCTGCACGCTTTAAAGGTTTTGTATTGGCAAAGCCATAATGGTGTCTCTTACAGACCTGCAGCAGGAACAAATTGAGTGTCTCTAAGTGCAGCATACTGCCTTTGAGTCCTTTTTGGATGGTCACTTAACAAAACAAGTAAGTATGGGCCAGATGCAAATGAGTGTAAGGCAGCTTCAGAATTGGTTTAAGTGCTAACTTGAATTCTTCTTAGGAACACTTGTTAGCACATGCCTGTTTGGCTTGTAACTTACACTTCAGTAATGAATCTCCTGTGAGAACCTCCTTTATTTTATAATTTTAATTCTCAATAGTTTCCTAGTAGGTATAACTTGGAAGGGTAAGGTCAAAATGATTGCAAACACATGTTGCACTTTAACTGTTTATGTGGGGTCTGTTCTGATTTTTAACTCTGAAGGAAGTAATAGAAGTGAGGTGAAAGAATGTTCATTTCAAAGTGTTACTTTCCGGTTCCATGGCACCTTCTGTCAACAGAACCGTGAAAGCAATTTCCAAGTTCTAGGTACCCCTCTAAATTCTGAAAGCACAGTAAGAAAGAAGGACAATATTCCAACTTGGCTACAAAGTGTTAATTAATAACTAGTATTTGTTCTCCCAGAGGAAAATTATTAACATTATAGAATGAAATTAAATATCACAATCTTATTCTAACCATTATAAAAAAAATTAGCATCAATGCCTGTTTAATTATTTGGGGATCTTTAGCTGCTATAAATATTATTTACATAGCCATAAATAGTTTCTGCTTTGTCCATAAACAATCAGCTAAGGATCTGTTGCTTGTAGGACTTAAATTAAAATCTACTTAAGGCTGCCTGCTGGCCACAAAATAATTACTTAGACTCGCTGATGCCTGAATCTGTTAGATTTACCAGTTAGAAGTGTTCTTTGCCTTCACAAGAAGGGGAAAGTTGCTTTTTCTTATATAAATTTCATTACTGATACTGTTAAAGAGGATTAGGGCGGAGTTGAAGTAGTTGAAAATTTAATTAATTTAATCCCTTTAAAAGGAATTGTTTTCGTGTTGATAATTCTTTGTAACAACAGTATTACAGATCACACCCATGAGAAATATTTACACTAAATATTTTAGCATATAATCTGTCCTCCAGCTTTCTCTTTGGGGAAAGGTAAGATTTTCACTTCCTTCCACTTGCTTTTTTTTTTTTTTTTCCTTTCACGCTTAAAAGAAAAGGACCAAAATGAAATCTTTTTTTTTTTTTTTAAATCATTCCCTCTGCTAATTTTCTCTCAATGTCATTGTCTGTCAGTAAATTATGTCAATGGCCATCGAATCATTAATCTCCTAAGAGTGCGTGAGTGTAAAGAAATAAGAACAATCCAATTGATTTTTTCTTTTTTGGTATCTACAGTCATTTGGTGTAGATTCTCATTTGAAATGATTTGTTTATCCACTCATTTCAATACATTGTTATGCTGCTGTAAATATCACTCAGAGTAGAGTCAGATGAAGGACGAAACTGCTATTCTTGCCCAACCCCTCTGATCACCTGCAGTGTGGATTGGGAATTGTTCTTAATCTACTCAAATGACACATTATCAGAGAGACCTTCTCTGACCTCCCCATATGAAATTACAACCACGATTCCTCTTCCAAAGCCATTTCCCCTGAAAATTGGATTTATTTTTCTCCCTAATAATTACCATCATGTAATGTTATAAAGGCATGTTTTTGTTTAGTGTTTCTCCCCTGAGATGGAAAGCATCACAGAAACCAAGGACTTGGATTTGTTTCCTATTATATCCTGAGCAGCAGATGACTGCCTTGGATGCACTGGAAGCAATAAATGTTGAATGCATGAAACTTTTCTCTCCTTGTTCAAGTGCCTAGAGCATTGCATCTGTGTGCAGCTACAAAAACTGAACATAGATGTAGAGGTTTATTTTGAACTGGCTGTTCTGCTGAGTCCCATGCAAAGGAACTGATTGGAACAAAAGCAGAGATCAAATGCTTTGTGTGGTTGCATCTCCATTGAACTAAAACTGAGTTGTGCTTCTACTCATGTATAGTTTTAAGAGGCACACGATGCAGAAAAGCTCAAAAGATTCCCTCCATGGATTACATCTGCAGACTAGTTAGGGGGATAACAGAGTAGGGAGTTCTAAACAGAAAAAAGCCTCATGGTCAAACATGGTTTTGATACTTGGTATTACACAGTTAAAGTTTTTAAAGGCATTTTAGATGTAATTGTGTTCATTAGGATCCAAGAAAAGAAAATTTTAGATTTGATTGGCACAGAAGGAACCCCGTTGGCGTGGGAGGTGAACGCCAAGGCAACATGAGGGGAGAATTCCCAGTCACAACTGTTTCTTATATGACCTTGGGCATAATTCACAGCACCATTCTGTTCCATTTTTCCCTTCTATAAAATAGCAAGCAGAAGGATTGCCAGGATAATACATACAAAATGTCCAATGTGTAAGAGCTAATTAAATGCATATATACTACCGATACCTTTTCTGGAATGTAGAAATAGACATCTGTCATAAGGATTAATTCAAACATTCTTTCTTTGACAGATTGTTAGTATTAGCCCATTCCACAGTCAGTCTGATATGTCTCCTCTGACATTTCTGGTGACCTTGATTCATCTGAAAGGCTCTGTACGAAGCAATGCTACTTTTACCACAACTGAAAGTAAATGTCTGACTTCTGTGTGCCCTGCCATGTTGATCCCCCTTGATCCCACACCCTGACCTCGGATAAAGACACTCTTGTCAGGATGAAGGTGGCAGCACCCTAGTTCTTGGTTGTGCAGATTCCTAACCTGTGGAGAGATTTTCAGTTGGCCATATATTTTTTTTTCCAGTAAATTTCAGATGCAGACGTTATTTGTGTAAATCTGACCCTTTCCAGTAAAATCCACATTTACATAGATTTTGAATGTATAAATCCTGACAGATTTCACAATATTTATAACCCTTTGTAAAATGCTTTTGCAGGTTGCAGAGCTTTGTATTTGGTTAGCTGGTATGCTCAAGAGAGTTTCAATAATAACAAATTTGCTGATTTATTCCACCTGGAACAGAAACTTATCCTTCTCCTACCTCAACCCCACTCCCTGGGCTTTTTGTGAAGGGGACACCTATAAATAGTGCACAGACGCTGGGATCAGGAATAGGGAATTGAAATTGGAGAGAGAAGTACAGAAACATTTCCATTATCACTGATTTCTGCAGTATATTTTTAAAACAGTCTGTTCCTAAATAATGTACCTTCTCTTCTTTCTCCTGTGCTATCTCAATTATACTGAGTCCTCAAACCTGTTGCCAACTCTTGGATTTGGTTACATTAATGGGAGAGAGAGAGAGTGAAAGAGCATTAGCTGATGAGGTAGGAGAAAGTTGCCTCTGGGGATACCAAACAGGTTCTCCAATGTTCATCTTATATTTCACAAGAGTCAGCCAGTAACTCAGAGTCAGTATCTAAAGTGTAATCTCATTACCTAAAACCCAGCTTATGCACTCTACAGGTATGAAGAAAATCCCACAGTTTGTGAAAAGGAATAAAGAAACCCTACAATAATTACAGGAAAAATCCTAAGGACTATGTCACTTATCCATGTTCATATTTACCTAGCATCAGATGAAGAGAACATGCAGTAGTTCCCTCTTATTCATAGTCTCCTTTTCCATGGGTGCAGTTATTTGAGGTCAATCACAATCTGAAAACATTATGAGGAAAATTCCAGAAATAAATAATTTGTAAGTTTTACATAAAGCGCCACCTGGCTAGCAGGATAAAATGGTCTGTCTCTGGCCCCATTCTGAATCATTCCTTTGTCCATCATATCCTCTTTGTGTAAGCTGCCTTCAGTCACATAGTAGCCATCTTCATAGAAGTTCTTCCGCCGACTTATTGCAGTGTTTGCATTCAAATAACCCTTATATAGCAGCTTAATTCCACATCACAATGCCTACATCAATCCTGTCACATCATCCTGTCCATAGGTTTTGTGTCCCCTTTATATCTTCCTGAGAAAAGGAGCAAATATGAAAACATATTTTGTGATAGAAAGACTACATTCACAGGATTCTTACTTCATGTATTGTAATTCCTCCAATCTATTGTTATTTTTTCCCATCATGTACTGTGCCTCGTTTATAAATGACATCTTGTCACAGATGTATGTTTAGAATAAAACACACGTATGACTCAGTATTGTCCTCGAACTTGGATATCCACTGAGACTCTTGTAATGTTCCTCCTAAGGAAAAAGAGGAACTACTATTCCTGCACAGTTGACGCAGTTTGATTTCTTAAAATGAAAATAAAAATCTGAGAGCAGGCTGTTCACCATATAATGTAAGCTGAGAGTAGCCATTCAGTGTAGCACAGTGGTGTTGCAACTTCCATCTGGCTTCTTGTTAGACTAGGCTGTGAGGAAAGAGGCTTTGTTAGCAGAACAATAATAACTAATGTCCCTGGAGAGCCGCTGTTGGGCCTGCAGGGAGAAACAAGCACATCAAGTGCCCAGGAGCTGATATGTACCCTCTTACTTGAGCACAGTCCAAACTCTGCATCCACAGGCTCTGCATCTGAAGATTCAACTAATCAATCAAGAGAAATGCCCGCCCCCCTGAAAAAAAAGAGAAAGCAAACCTGAGTTTTCCATGTGCTGAGCACCATGCTGAAACCACATGCTGAAATCACATTTTCTTACTCGCTCTCCAACACCCATGTGAGCGCTGTTTATCTCTTCTAGTTCATGTAATATGTTGTTAGGCCTCTTCATACTGAACACATACAGATTTTTTTAATTATTTCTGTTCCCTAGACAATATAGTTTAACAACTATTTACACAGTGTGGATATTATAAGTAAGCTGGAAAATGACTTATATACACAAGAGGGTGCATATTGGTTGCATGCAAGCACTATACTGCCATTTTATATATAAAAAAACTTGAACATCCAAAGACTTTTGTATCCCTAAGGAGTTCTGGAACTGATTTTCCATGGATGCACAGAGACAACTGTAGTGAGTTTTGTTGTCCTGATAACTTGGACCACAATCCCAGCTCCAAGAATCTCCTGAGCAATCCTCTTATCTTCCACTAATAGGATGGCAGATGTTTGGCCCAGGCCCAGAGCCTGTCATGTACCACATTTTAATGATTTGTGGGAACAAAGTAAATGTTTTAAAACCAGGCTTTATGAAGCAGGGACCCAGTTAAGTATGATGGATTTGAGGCAATGCCAAGAGAAGCTGAATCTTTTTTGGGGACATTGTTTTCTAAACAGGACATGGGTATATACGGTTCATTGCTAATTCTAAATCTTTCCTTGAAAAATGACTTTGGAAAACACTGTGCTGCTAGGAGCGTCCTTGAGACAGGGAGGGACGCCCTGTGCTTTTCTATAGCATCATTTTAAGAGGAAGCAGGGGAGCTGACCTGTTCAACAGTTGTTCGGTGTCTTTGTGTTTCTGTGATTACGTTATGGATCTAACACATATGAGACAAATAAGTGGTTCACATTTGGTAAAGTCCATGGAATAAAGTAAGAAGGGAAAATTAGCATACTGCTTTTTAAAAAAAATATTTATTTTTATTGGTAAGTCATATTTACAGAGAGAAGGAAATAGAGAGTGAGAGGGATTTTCTATCTGCTGGTTCACTGCCCAATTGCTTCAATGGCTGGAGCCGTGTTGATTCAAAGTCAGGAGCCAGGAGATCCCACCTGGTCTCCCCTTCAGGTGCAGTGTCCCAAGGATTTGGGCATCCTCAACTGCTTATCCAGGCCACAAGCAGGGAGCTAGATGGGAAGTGGAGTAGCAGGGACATGAACCAGCACCCGTATGGGATCCCAATCCCAATGAATGCAAGATAAGCACTTAGCAAGTAGGTTACCTTGACAGGCCCTGCTTTTACTATTTATGTATGTATGTATGTATGTATTTATTTATTTTCAAAGAGAAAACTCACAGAGGAGCAATAAAGAAAAATCATTCATATACTGGTTCACTCTTCAAATGATCACAATGGCCAGAACCAACCCAATGCAAAGACTGGAGCCAGGAGCCCTAGGATCTGGCATATTCTGCTGCTTTCCCGGGCTGTGAGTGGATTGGAAGTGGGGTAGCCAGGACACAAACCAGCACCCATTGAGCCTTCCAACAGTCCCAGAATACTGCTTTTAATGCAAGCTGCAGAAGAGGAGAATCCAGTCAGGGCAAATAGAAAATTATTATTGAAAATGAATTTTTTTTCTCTCTTCATGGTTTCTTGCTTAACAACAATATGCCAACACATGTCAATCCGTATTTTGACACCTTCTCTTTTATTCTTCTTCCACAGGGTAACCCCTACATGTGCAATAATGAATGTGATGCAAGCACCCCAGAGCTGGCACACCCACCTGAGCTGATGTTTGACTTTGAAGGAAGACATCCCTCCACCTTTTGGCAGTCTGCTACTTGGAAGGAGTATCCCAAGCCTCTCCAGGTGAACATTACTCTGTCTTGGAGCAAAACCATTGAGCTCACAGACAACATAGTGATCACTTTTGAATCAGGTCGCCCAGACCAGATGATCCTGGAGAAATCCCTGGATTATGGACGAACATGGCAGCCCTATCAGTACTACGCTACAGACTGTTTGGATGCATTTCACATGGATCCCAAATCCGTGAAGGATTTGTCACAGCACACGGTCTTAGAAATCATTTGTACAGAAGAGTACTCCACGGGGTATTCCACAAATAGCAAAATAATCCACTTTGAAATCAAAGACAGGTTCGCATTTTTTGCTGGACCTCGGCTACGCAATATGGCTTCCCTCTATGGACAGCTGGATACAACCAAGAAACTCAGAGATTTCTTTACAGTAACAGACCTGAGAATAAGACTGTTGAGACCAGCCGTTGGGGAAATATTTGTAGATGAGCTCCACTTGGCACGCTACTTCTACGCAATCTCAGACATAAAGGTGCGCGGAAGGTAAGAGAACATCTGTCAACCTTGAACGGGAATGGGTAGACCTAAAGAAAACTCCAGTACATTGGTCCACAGCTGGAAAGGAACATTTGTCAATTTATGCTGCAATATTTTCTCAGGAACACCAGTGTAGAAGTAGTTTCTAAAGGCATTTGAAACCTTTTGTACTCAGCAGTAATTTGTAATCCCAGGCTTGCTGTCACTGAACCTGGCAGGATTCTTTAGAATCTAAACAAAAGCCAAAAAGAAAAAAAAACATCTCATTTCAGACAAAACAACTCCCTAGGTCAGGAGATGGTATAAGTCTTTAAGGTAATAAGCTGAGAAAGTAAAGCCAGTTGCTCTGAAGGGCTTTGAAAATATAATATACACCTTGCCGTTTTTTTAATGAAAGAGAGGGTCTCAATTTTTAACTACAGTATGTTTATATTTTGTTATGTTGCACACAGAACCTAACAGAAGTAAGAAATTCTGATTCTTCAAATGTATTAGATAAAAACATTAAAGCTTGTTGATAGAATGAATTTCTTGAAGAAGGACATGTTCTACTTGTTAAATTTCTAGATACAGCTGTACTAAAGAGATAACTTTTGCTATCTTCCTATTACAGATCAGTTACTGATGGTGCAGTATGGTGACATTAATAATCACAGAGATATATTTGGTTTTGATTATATATCTAAAACAAACACAATTGAGCAAAGTTGCAAGACTTACGCAGGTGTAAATAATTGAAAAACTCTAATGAAGAGAGACAGGGTTGCCAACTTAGAGGTTTTTAAACAAACTGTTAAGTGTGGCATGGCATCAAAATAGCCAACCAAAGGCAGTAGCACCATAAAACAACAAGTGAGGGAAACTGAAGATAAAAGGGGAAAACTGGGTGAATGGGGGGAGGAGGAGGAAATGATAAACAAATCAATGATTATGCATTCCATGGGAGATTTAAATCAACATTGATAAAGGTAAAATATCTCATAGGTTCAATTAAGTAATCTTAAATTTAAATAGATACTATAGGGCTCATTCGGAGAGCTAGTTCTAGATTCCCCAAATGCAGCCTAGATCTTGGAAACTGGAGAAATAAACTGGCTCTGCTTCTCAGAAGGTTGCTAGGGGCAGGTGTAAAGGGGGTCTTAGCTGCTTCTATCTTTGTCTTGCTCTCTGCCTCTCAAATTAAGTAAATAAATCTAAAAGTATTTGTGAGCCTTCCACACTGGGGTAGGACCCACTGTTTTCTATAGCTGGCTTGTTGCAAATGTAGGATCCTTCCAGATTGACTTTTCTTTTATCCCTCATCCTGATACTCTTCTCCAACTGCACTGCAGCTGTTCTGTGGAGTTTGGAGGAAGCTTCCTCCCTGCTCCCGGACTCACCTCCACTGTCTTTCTCTGATCACCAGTCAAGTACAAGCAGGTGAGAAGCAGCTGGGCTTAGCAAAAGGTCCAGTAGAGGTGAGCCCCTTCCATCATGTTCCACTCTGTCACCTCTACACTCCATCCAACTTCCTTAGGGCAAAACTGGTACTGGCATGTACTGCACTAAGCACCAGATGGCCGGAATATTTTTAGTCATAGGGGAGGGACTAAAGAAGCAAGGCCTGATGGCTTGGGCATGTCTCCAGCTTTTAAGTTACATAAGGTAGATCTGCTCATCATGGAGCCACTGAAGGGAAATGAGCTATTGCCTGGTTTGTGGGCTCTTTCAGCCTAGGCACTGAGATAATTACTTTATTCTTGAGAATTTTGATACAAGTAATTGTCTAGATTGTATTTCTCTTATCCAACAAACATCTATAGAAAGATCTGATGTTAATTGATGATCTTTATGAGACAGTTCTAAGTGTTCCTTTTTCAAGACTATAATGAGTATAAATTTTCCAAATACAACTGAGGTCTTTGTTTCCTGCAGTGTTAACCCCTCCACTCTCTCCATCATTCCATGCAGCGAATGCATCATGTTGCATGCCTTTACATGTTTATCTCTGATTGTGATAATGATGTCCTTCTACTATGACACCTCCCCTTCCCCCCCGCACACACAATATCACATGGGAATTGATGTGAGTTATTTTGGAAAAGTGAGATGGAGGCTGCATGTGAATATCCAGAAATTAGTTAGAAAAAATTTTTCATCTTAAAGATTAAAATATTAAAAATATGAAATTGTGCAACAAAGCAGTTGAATATCTTTGCTTAAATTGTTTAACATTTAGTTCTTATTCTCTATTTCTTTATGCACATGTACATTTTATATAGACCAGTGTTGTTTGGCATAAAAATGATTGTCATCAGACTAATGCAGCTTCTATGTTCTTTTTGGTGTGTTATACATCTGATGGCTATTTTACTGGTGAGAAACTAAAAAATCACCATGAAAAATTTGTTTTTTTTCTGCAACATACTTCCTTTGCTTCCATTTATTCCCCCTCATTTTGTATTTGTTAAGATAATGGAGGGGGAAAAAGGAAACACCGCTGTTGGCAATCTCAGCGACTCTGTAGTACTTACATTGTTCAATAGACCTAATAATCTTCTTGGACTAATTCTGACTTATGGATGTCCTGCTTCAGTAAATCAGGGTGATTTTCTCTTGTGAATAATAGGCGAGTGCAGTGTGCCAGTACCTTAATTAAAGAGACGCTCTCTTAGTCTTGATCTCATTTTAATTTACAGGGTAATACTACAATAATATCACTAATGGAAGGTACATTAAAGGGCATCAAGTAGCATTAACTGTATTAAATTATGGTACTTGTGTTAATTAACTGCTGAAACAAGATGGTCCTAATGGCCAAAAAGGTCGTCTAATGCATAAATAAAATCTACCCAGATGAGAGGTGAGAGGAGAAATGAAGAGTAGATGTTTGTCCTGAACATCTTTCTGTGCAGACAGGGGGGTAATTCAAAAGCTGTTAAATATAAATAATTTGCAAAATGTTTTCTGAGTTACACAGTTGGAATTTCTGATTTGGAAGTATTTTGTTTCTTTCTAAGCTTTCATAATTAAGCTAAGTGAAGAGTTGAACATGGGATTTGTCAGATTCATAGATTTTACAGAATATAAACTCGATATTGCTTCTTTGATATGCCCCTTTTTCAACAATATAATGGGATTTATTGTGACAAATTTTAAAACTGAATAGCAAGCAAAAAATTTGCTCATTTGCACATTTAATTTTAAGGTATTTTGTCAGTAACTGGTTTTGTGCATGAAGTAACAGAAATTTCTTTCAACAGGAACTTTAAGACAGAATGATAACAACTTATCTCAATGGCCTACAAAACTATAATTGCCCTTTTCATTACTTATGTTTTTAAGAAGGATCGCTAAAGCTAATCCTCAGTAATTTTCTATCCGTAAAATGTGTTAGTTTCTTACTCTGTGTCGTATTTACTCAGGATTCTTTTCAGGTAGACAATGATCCAAATATGAGTGTAGTTTCCCTGTATTCACAGTTTGCTTTTCGCAGTTTCACTCACCAATATTCGATTGTAGTTCAAAATATATTAAGTGAAAAAACTCAAAGATAAGCAATTTATAAGTTTTAAATCGCTTTTCTTATAGGGCATTGTTATAACTGCTTTATTCGTATCTAGTATTGTTGTTAATTATTTACTGTGTTTTATTTACAAATTAAAGTTTTACATAAGTATTTATGCGATTTATGTAACAGAAAAAAATACCCTACTGTGGCTTTCCATACTGTCCAAGGGTTTGCACATGCCCCTGGAATGTTGGGCTGCGTCCCCCTGTGGATGGAAAAGTAGGCATAAGAAAAACTGAAGTATTTTTGCTTTTTCCACCTCTGTTGTTCTCCTCTACGAAAGCATTCCAGTATTTGTACCACAGAAGCTCCACTTCCACAGTTTCCAGTGCTCTCCTCACCTCTCTATTGGCCTAGCTAAGAACCTAACTAAGAACCTGACTAATCCCAGGATCCAGAAAGGGACAGGCACAGAACCAAAGCCTTCTTTCCCCTCCAACCCTACCTGAGTGAAAGTAATGAGAATGGCTGGAGTCCCTCTCATTCCTGGAAGGAGCCAGGATTAAATGTGCATACCTTTCACCTTTACATGTTACTGTCTTGGTATTTGTGTAATCTGAGCAAGGTGAAGGTAGCATTCACTCTGGAAGAAAACTTTCAAATAATGAGCCCCAAAATGCATTGTGTCAAGTAAGTAAAAGCATTTGAGGAAGTATAAAAGCATGGGCATTTTGTATTTATTTTTGCAAAATCACATAACATAGAAGTGATTTTTCTAATTACAAAAGGTTTCTTATTTATTCTGCAAGTTCTATGAGTCTGTTTCCTAGTCACAACTCAAATGAGTTCACTAAAATACCTACTTTCCATATCTCATGTAAAAGTTTGTCTCACAAGACAATTTCAGCATGCTGACCCGAACCATGATCTGTTCTTCCCAGTTAGTCTTTACTATCCAGGTCAGGCTTCTCTACTACGTAACAGATTTGGCTTTTCTAACACCTGCTTTCTGTCAGCAGACTGTGCTTGCCCTCTGCCCTAGGAAGTGATCATCAGAGATGGGTAGGCAGAGTCCCCCTTTCCTTTCCTTTCCTTTCCTTTCCTTTCCTTTCCTTTCCTTTCCTTTCCTTTCCTTTCCTTTCCTTTCCTTTCCTTTCCTTTCCTTTCCTTTCCTTTCCTTTCCTTTCCTTTCCTTTCCTTCTCTTCTCTTCTCTTCTCTTCTCTTCTCTTTTCTTTTCTTTTCTTTTCTTTTCTTTTCTTTTCTTTTCTTTTTGATACAATTTAGTTGGCGGTAGGTTCTCCCTCCCCCCTCTCTCCCCCTCTCCTCTGTTCTCCCCTCTAGGTTCATAATGTGTATCCACCGTGAATTTTCCCAAGTCCACCATGCTTCTCCCAGCCATGTAGGAGAATAACTTTTCATTACAGGTTAATTTTTGTATTCTGTGCCCTAATGTAGGTACAGTGAGGATTAGGCCTTCGTTGTTTATGGGCCGTACCAATAACAGTTATATGTGGACACTATCTCAGGTGGCTATAAACAATCCACCACTTGTGGATGGCTAATTAATGAATTACAGCACAAGTTCTTGTTACCTTAGCTACAAGTAAGTATGAAGTAACATTGATTAACACAAAGTAAGATTCACATATGATATCTCTAGATTTGATATATTATATTATATTATATTATATTATATTATATTATATTATATTATATTATATCAAACATAATATCTAACCTTTTAGGATTGGCTCATTTCCCTTAGCATTATGGTCTCTAGTTTGGCCCATTTGGCCACAAAGTAATGCATTTCATTTTTTTTTAATCGCCAAGTAGTATTCCGTAGTGTAAATGAACCAGTTTCTTTATTCAGTCCTCTGTTGATGGGCATTTAGGTTGCTCCCAAATTCTTACGATTTCAGTTGTAGTGCAATAAACATTGGGGTACATGTTGCTTTGTTGCATAATAAGTCTTTCGGATATATTCCTAGAAGTGGTATTGCTGGGTCATATGGTTGGTGAATTTTTAATTGCCTAAGTGTTCTCCATACTGACTTCCATAGTGGCTGCACTAGCCTGCATTCCCACCAGCAGTGGAGTAGAATTCCCTTTTCTCTGCAACCTCGCCAGCAAGTGTTGTTGATATTTTTCTGTATGTGGGCAATTCTTTCAAGCATTAGGTGGAACCTCAGCATTTTTTTTTTGCTTTCATTTCCCTTATTGCCAGAGAGCTTGAGCATTTTTTCATGTGTTTGTTAGCCATTTGAATTTGGCTTCTTTGATATAATTTGGCTTCTATGATAAGAGATCACAATCTCAGATCTCCAGACATACTATAGGGCAGTGGTGATCAAAAAGCCTGGTACGGTACAGAAACAAGGAGGTAGATCAATGGAGTAAAATAGAAAATCCAGAAGGGAACCCATGCATGCACAACTATCTAATGTTTGACAAGAAAATAGAAAACAATCAGGGAAAAAAGGAAGGTGTCTTCAATAGATGCTCTTGGACAACTGGCGAATAGCATGTAGAAATAAGAAGCAAGACCCACACCTTTCACCATGCACAAAGATCAAATCCAAATAGATTAAAGATCTGAACTTACACCCAGAAACCATCAAAATTTTGGAAGAAAAAGTTGGACATATTCTGCAAGACATAGGAGTGGGCAAAAACTTCCTAGAAAAAAACACTAAAAGCAAAAGAAATCAAGAACAAAATAAACAAGTGGGACTACATTAAGCTAAGAAGTTTCTGCACAGCAAAGGAAACATTCAATGAAATAAATAAGAAACCAACAGAATGGGAGAAGATCTTTGCACACTACATAGAAGACAAAGGGCTAATTTCTAGAATATAGAGAGTGCTCCAGAGCAACAATAACATCAAAACAAACAAACCAGTCAAGAAATGGGCACAGGAAATGGGCAGAGTCCCCATTTTCTACAAGCTGAGACCCAAAAGGGCCATAGGCTCGCACAGAAAAAAAAAATGATGACAATATGGGCTAAGTGCTTTTTCTAGTTGAATGTTTACAGCATCATTGCCACAGAGAAAAGATGACCAGTTTAATCTGGGAAGAGCAGAGAAAGCTCTAATCAGAGTGTGACATATATATGGTATCTTGCAAGATGAGATTTTGTGTGCTGAGCAGCCAGGACAGAATGAATTAATTAAGCAGATAAGTTGCACACACAATAACATAGTGATCTGAGAGCTCTGAGCAGTCAAGAATCAGTGAGATGGACAGTCCTGGGCATGTCCTCTCAAGTTTCCCCTACTGATGTCCAGAACCTCTGAGAATCAGTAGGGGTTTCCTTCATCTTGCTCTCAGTGTGTTCCTTGTCCGTATCCAAAGCACGGATTCTCATGTATCAGCAAGTGCGGATGAGAAATATATTAAAGTAGTGGCAGTCCTGGCTATTCCAGTGTGGCTGTGAAGACTGGAAAGCCATTACTTTGCTTAATTGTGCAGCAGCCACTCACACAGTAATCCCAAGTCCTCATTCACAGAGCCGGAAGACAGACTCAGATAATGTGCTGAGACTTCCTCACCAGGTCAATAGAACTTGGAGACCAATCAGATGCTGAGGAAAAACTGAAAAAAAAATTCTCAATCATCTGAAATGGACAATGGATCCACAAACTAATAGAACAAATAATTACTCAAACAGAGACTTAGTTAATTCATTGTTTTGTTGGTGTTTTTTTTTTTTGTTTGACCACTTCAAGTAGCAGGAATCTGAATGAAAGCTCCAGTAAAGGATTTTAAATATGATGTTTATAGCACAGAAAATGATTTAAGTTAATTATACAAGTTCGAAAGTTATTACTTTACACCTGCTAGTTGAAATTTGGGGGATTGATGACATCAATAAAGTATGGTGCTTTTCTCTGTATTGTTAAAAAATGATTGTAGAATGTTTATAAAGCCTATGGAACAGTGCTATTTAAAGGGCAGTTCATGAAGAAATGGAAGAAAACATTTAAAGGAACAGGAAAACTGAAGGGAGTGAAATAATTTAATGTAATTCTAATAATCTCTGTTAATATGTAAATAACAATTCTTTACTTTTGCATAGCACTAAACATAAATATGTTAAGTATTTCGTTTCCTTTAATTTGTACAGGACACTTGTGAAGCAGGTGGTCTTTAAACCCATTTTATAGTTGTAAAAACTGAGGACCTTAGAATGTCCCCTAAGACACATAGTAAAATCATAAATGTGCTACTTACGGTTTCTCTAAATGTTGTACTTTCACAGCCACATCTCCGTAAAGTGAGCTCAGAACATGCAGGAGACTCAAACTATTCTTTTTCTTTCTTTTTTCTTTTTATTATTATTTTTTTAATTTATTCATTAATTACATTGTATTATGTGACACAGTTTCATAGGTACTGGGATTCTCCCCTCCCCTCCCCAAGCCCTCCCCCCATGGTGGATTCCTCCACCTTGTTGCATAACCACAGTTCAAGTTCAGTTGAGATTCCCCCATTGCAAGCATATACAGGAGCCGTGCTTGAATAGTACCAACAGATAAGTTCTTCCCCCTGCTTTGCCCTACCTGAACAGTTCTAAAAGTTGCAACCTCCTAACTTCTGGTTCAGTATTTTATTAGGTTATGTATTTATCTGAACTCTATCTTTTTTATTTTTCTTATCTTTCAGCATGCGATAGCATGAATTAATCATTTTTATATTAAAAACTAGGAGCTACATTGCTGAAATAGGATTATAATGATTTTCAATTTTGGAGAAAAAGTAATAATCAACTGAATTTTCTCAACATTTGTCTTTCTACTACAATTCCACTTAAGTCTTAATATCTACAGTGGCTTTTAATTAATTAAGCAGAATTGTCAGAAATTCATTGATATTCGTGGACAGGCTTGGAACTGGCCAATACCTCAGCTTATGTTAAGAAAACTGATTCTTCAAGTGAAAACGATCAGTTTTTCCTTTTATTTTGTTAATTATTTTTATTGCAGAAACAGAGACTAAGCTCCCATTTACTCATTGATTCTCCAGATAACCTGTGACCAGACCCAGGAGCCAGAAATTCAGTCTAGGTCTTCCATGAGGGTATAGAAAAGCAGTACTGAGATGATGGTCCAAGTCCTTGGGACCCTGCACCTGCAAGGCAGGCATGGAAGAAGCTGCTGACTCCTGACATTGGATCAGTTCAGCTCTGACCGTTTGGGGACTAAATCAGCAGATACAAGATGTTTCCCTCTCTGTCTCTCCTTACTTTGTAAATCTGCCTTTAAAATAAAAGAAATAAAATCTTTTTGAAGATTAAAGTATTTGATCATGACCTACTGCCTCCCAAGATGCACATTAACAGTAAGCTGAAATTAGAAGTATTGCAGAAACTTTAACCCCAGGCACTCCAATGTAGGGTGAAGAAGTTTTAAGCACTGTACCAAATACTTGCCCCTGCTCTACCCTTTAGCTTCCACATATCACTCTAATTCTCTCTTCTGAAATTATAATAAATAAGTGCAATGCCTCTTTCATACAATAAAATTTCATAAATTTAGTCAGTGATCCTATGCTCCAGATTTTTTCTTCAAAGTCAAATGGATACTTAACCATTCTACCATCAAAAATTTAATTTGCTCTTCTTAAAAGACCAACTCCAAGAAATAGAAATATTCAAATGCAAAACTTAGTAACCACATTTTTAAAAAGGAGTGAGAACACAAAGAATTGCTACTTAGTTGCAATGGAAATACTTAGAATGAAGATTTATGGTGTGCTCCTATGTTAAGTAGGCAACTGAGTGCCATTCTGATTTGGAACATATTTTTCAAGTCCTTGGGAAGTTCTTGAATTACAAACAGAATATATGTATAAAAGACCATTTTATTGTGAGATTTGCATGATTATAGAGAATGCATCTAATAATTCCTCTGCTTAACTTACAAATTTCATTAGCATTTGGAAACTACCCAGTGTCCCATTATCCCTAATTTCCCAGAGCCATAGATACTTTTTAACTAGCTGGTCATTAAAGGAAAGATGTCTCCTTGTTAAGAAATGTAAGGATATTTATGGAAAATGTCACATAATGAAGAAGTACAGTAATTTCCTCTGTCTATTAAGTTAGCATTTACATAAGATGCAAGATATGAAATATATCTTCATGCTCCAATAATAGCATGTGTTCAGGTTTTGTTTTTTCTACAGCTGGAGGCATGTGATTGCATGTTAGAAGATGGTAGCAACGGGTTTATTATGAGTATGGGAGATTTTGAGGATCTGTGCTGTCAATTATTCAGTGGACTGTTTTCACTCATTGTCCAAATATAAGAACAATGTATCTTGAGATCCATGCAAAGTTTTCATAATGAACATTTTCTGTGGAGATTTTGAAGACTCATAATTTGCATGAATTTTGAAGAAATTTTATTCTGCATATTCATGAAATTTTGAAACTAAGTTTGGGGCCCGGCTTGCTAGCATAGTGGTCAAAGTCCTAGCCTTGCATGCGCTGGGATCCCATATGGGTGCCGGTTTTAATCCCAGCAAGCCCACTTCCCATCCAGCTCCCTGCTTGTGGCCTGGGAAAGCAGTCGAGGATGGCCCAAAGCCTTGGGCCCCTCCACCCGCATGGGAGACCCGGAAGAGCTTCTGGCTCCTGCCTTTGGATTGGCTCAGCTCCAGCCATTGTGGCCACTTGGGGATTTTTCTCTCCGTCTCTCCTCCTCTGTATATCCGCCTTTCCAATACAAATAAATGAATCTTAAAAAAAAAAAGAACTAAGTTTGTTGTTGTAACTTGAAATCTCTGCACTTCTTTTAGAGTCGTGATTGCTGTTTGTGTCATCCTTGAATAGTTTGAGGAAAGCTCTCCTAAGCAAGCTTAAACAATCAGTGTCAAAGTGGAAGAGGAAAAATTTTGAATTACTCATGTTGGCATATGAATTTGTTTCTAAATTCTACCAGAAAAACACTGAATGACTGCGCGGACAGACTTGAAATACAAATAACATAGGTGCCTCACATGCGCATTTGCCTGAAGACCCCAATCAAAAACACTGAACAATTACCACAGCTACTGTGTTGGCTCTACATTGTGTGGGGTGCCCAAAATTTTGTTCTAGAAAAATAAAAAGTACAAGAAGACAACCATTAGTTTCAAATAATTTCCTATCTTACTTTAAAGGGAAACAACTGATTAGAGGTCAAAAGGAGTAGGTTCAAGCGGTAACTATGCTGACAACTGCTTGTGAGTTTAGACATATCAATGTAGCCAATCTCCTCATCCACAAAACAGGAGTAGCACGCTACATTAATGCTTTTTGGAATTACCCTTCATATAAACATCAATGATCAAAGACATTTGGATGTTCACAGCATTCCTTCTAGGAGATTTCCAGGCATGTGAGTATCGTAAAAGCTCTAGGTTACCCTAAAGTAAGGACATATTTCCATTTAACTTAAGCCAGAGATTTCAATATTAACTCAGTTTAAAAAAATCTGTTAATCCCCCCTAAAAGAACCAGTGACTTGTGAGTAGCTAGATTCCTTCAACTTTCACCATCATTGGATTCTTAATATAATATATAGAAATAAATATATAACATAATATTATATATATAATAATTATAGCAATTATAATAATTATATAATTGTACATGATTATATGAATATATAATATATTATATGTTATATATTATGTATTATATGTTATATAATATATAGAAATAAATGAAAAGTGTGTGTGTTTAAACTATCTGTAGTGCTAGGAATAGATTGATTTTTCATAGGTGTAATTTTAACTGTCATACTTCCTATATTGTTGCTGTACTGAATGAAAAAAAAATGAATACGTTAGAGAAAAGCTAACCTCGATAGAGAATATCTTTTTTAAATTGTTGCTCTTATTTTTTTGAACCATGGGGAGTTCTGTGTATACACCTTTGTGAATTATAGAAAATCAAGTATTTATTGGAATAATTGTTTTGTTTTATTTTTAAGCTAGAGAATTTATGATGAAAGAGTCAGCAAAGATGTGAAAAATGAAGTGCCATGTGGTACAATCTGGTGCATTTTAGAGATAGAAATGCTAAAGAATTTCTACTCCCCTTGTGTTTAAACTCCTCAAATCCCAATCACAGTAACAAACTAAAACCCTGAAGGTAAATAAAAATAATATTAACTAGCATATAGTTTTTTTTCATTTGTTCTGGAGGATATCCTTGAAACCACAGTCTAATTTTAGAGTTCATTACACTTTGCTTTGCTTTTGACCCTTAAGACTGTTAATGAAAAACAAATTTGGATGTGGTGAAGTGAACCATTATATCAACTGAGGGATATTACTCTGTCTAGGAAAGGCATATTGCTGATTTGACCATTTTTGTTCGTTTGGTGCCACCAAAATATCTGTGAGGCAAAGCAGTTGCAACATATTGGTGACACCCATGTTTAATAATACATCCTCCTGGTTTGCTGGGAACAGAGAACAGATGGGGGTTGCTTAGCCAAGAAATGATAGAATTGAATGGTTCTAAGAGGTCAGAAATTTAGCAGGCTTGGAGGAATCCGCATTATGAACTTCTGCATTGTATTTGTGTATGCAGTGTGCATGCCAAATAGAGTCACTGTGTTGCAAAATCATTTTTTTCAGAACCAAAAAAAAATAAGGAAAATAATTTCATCTATTTCTTTTTCATAATGCAAAACAAGATTGCTAAATAAATTAGCTAAGTATATTACTCTTGCATAACTAGAATTTAGAATTGATAAATTTTTATTCACTGGTCTACCCCTTGTAGCTGGAACTGGGTCTGACATGCCCATGGAGCTCAATAAATGCCAAAGGAGTGAGTGAATGATTATGGAATGCCATTCTGAGCATAATGTCAGACTCTGCTCTAATATCTATACTCTTCAGAAGAAGTACCTTGTAGCCATCTTTGCATATTTTTCATTCACACCTTCCAGGGAATTGGAGCTAAGTTCAATGTTTGTGGTTATGTTGCTTCATCAAATATAGCAATTGTTTCAATCAATTGTGCAAAGTCAAAGAATAAATTTTATCAGGTCCAAATATGAGTAACACATGAAAACTGGAAAAACAAATACCTCTGTTTCAAACCACATATGTTTTCATTTGTTTTATGGGTTCTCCCAAGAGTAGAAATTATGATCCTTAATTCCTTTCCTGAGTGAGCAGATGTCTATGAAAAAACTTTAACTCTTCCACTTGTCCTTACACAATAATTACTAAAATCCCAATTATCATCATGGGTCCTGAAGTTGACTTCACATGAATCAATCAAGGAATTACAGTTTCTCAGTGACATATTTAAATATTGATGGAGTCAGAATTGGAATTGAAAAGAGTTTGAGGTAAGAAGACATGGAAACAGGCAATTGTCACAGCCAGCTACAATGATTAGCCAATTCAGTCTTTTAGAAAATACAACTTTACATAAATAATTCAAGTTTATGGGCATGTCAGACCTAGTTCCAGGTAGTAGGGGTAGACCAGTGTACTGTAAACCAGCAAGATAGGATTTTAAAATATTAGTAGTCTGAGATTCAGAAGGAGAGAGAGAAAAAACCATGTTGGATTAGTTCACAATGCTAAAATTGATCGAAGAAGTAAACTTAACCAATGAATCAAAAATCTTGTATGCTAAAATCTACAGAACAGTAAAAGAAAGCACAAACAAACTGAAAAGCATACTGTGGTTAGTTATTGGGAGACTTACATTGTTAAAATGTCAATACTACCCAAAATGGCCCATAAAATCATGCAAGCTTTGCCAAAACCTTAATGGTGTATTTTGGGAAGAAGAAAAACATTTCCTGAAAAATTTATGTACCATTTTAAGGGAGTTCCAAACAACCATAATAATATTGAAGAAGAGTAAAATTGGAGGTCTAATTTTAGAATTTAAAACCTAATACACATAATCAAAACAGTATAGTTCTAGCTTAAAGTGAGACATGTGAATCAAAGGAATAGAATTAACTAAAGGAGTAGAAGTAACTCCACCTATATGTAATGAAACGGTTTTCAACAAAAATCCCAAGGACAACCTTTCCAACAAATGGTTTGGTGGAAATGAGATATCTACATACAGGAAGAAAAAGAAACACATTTCATTTTTCCTTATATTATTTTTAAGAACTGGCTAAAATGAATCTAAGACTTAATTGCAAGACCTAAAATTGTGAAACTTTTACAATAAAACATAGGGGTAATTTTCATTATTTTGAATTTGGCAATAGTTTCTTGTATATGCTGTGTTGACAAAAGGAAAAATAGGTGATCTGAACCTTAGCAACATTAAAAAGGTTTTATGCATCAAAGATAATTATCGATAAAGTGAAAAAGCAACCCATGGAATAGGATAAAATATTTGCAAATCATATATTTGCTAAGGAATTATTACCCAGAATACGCAAAGAACTCTTATAGCCCAACAAAGGGCTTGAATACACATTTCTCCTTCTAATAGTTAATAAACATAAGAAAGGATGCTCAATGTCATTAGTCATTAGAGACATAAAGACTAACACCCCAATATAATACTAATTAGGAGAGAGAGGGAGAGAGAGTGAGTGAAGATAAAACATTAAATTTGAGCTAGTTTGTAAAGAAATTGAAGCACTTGTGCCTGTGCTAACGAAAAGGCACAGCTGTAATAAAAATCGGTGTGATGGTGTGATGATAAATCCCCAAATTAGACATATACTTACTGTATAATTTGCCAATTCCATTTGTGGATGTACACACAAAGTAAATGAAACCAGAGACTTGAGCAGACGTTTTCACATCTGGTTCATAGTGACATGTTGCATAACAGTCGAAAAGAGAAAGCCAGCCATTATGCATTGATTGATGAGTGGAAAAAGCATGACATGTACATAAAATTGAATTTTATAAATAAACCCATAATTCAGGCAAAAATTCAACCATAGAAAGGTATTACACTAGGTGAACTAGGCAAATGACAAAGGGTAAAAACTATTGGATTCCATTTTTATGAGGCTCCTACTGTAGTCAAGTTCTTTGAGAAAGCAGAAATCAGAATGGTGGTTGTAAGAGGCTGAGCAAGAGTTGTGTAATTGGTGCCCAGTTTTAGGAGGGGAAGATGAAAAACTCTTGAAATGTGTGTTGAAGCTGGCTGTGGAACATTGTGCATGTGCTTAACGCCACGAAACTACACTTAGACACAATTAAAATAGCAAACTCTTCATTTGTGTATTTTAACAAAATTAAAAACAAATTAGCAGCACAAATATAATACTCTATTAATTATTTAATGAGTACAACATGGAAATTCAAAATGTACCAATGCATCTTTCCACTACATGCTTATTTAGCATCACTCTACATGTTACACTTAATATTTTCATACCTTTATGATACATGATATCATCCAGGAGGTTTCTGAATTTGTAAGGATGTTCAGGTAAAGGGTCTGGTTGGAGAAAGAGGATTTTGAGAGACCATGAAGAATCAGATCCTAAATTGCATAGAAAGAATTTGAGAAGCAGATTAACATAGAAGGGATTCTCATTTTAGAGGAGAGAAAATCCACATACAGAAGAGAGCTTAAGATACAGATAACATCGTAGGAGTGGAGGATCTTTATTATCACTCTCAGTTTTGATTTCACACTGAGTTTTAATTTCGTAAGCAGAGAATCCTCTGTAGGTATTTGTAAAGTGTTCTGTGTCAGGGAACACAGTGATTTTTCAAAATCTCTTAAAAGCTTGTGCTGCTACCTGTGTAAAGTAGGTTGGAAGTGGCACCTCACTGAGTTTTACAATAGCCTTTGTGAAACATAATGGCCATGGATGCAGAAAGGAACAAGCAGTCTAAAAAACAGGCTTTAATGATGTAAGAAAATAGGTTTGCTCTTAATATTTGCAAGGTTAGAGAAGGTATATAAATAAAGGCATATACACAATATGAATTTTTTATAAATTGTAAATTGAACTGTATTGTTGACTGACTCATATCCCTAACCCAGAGTCCTATAACAAACTTTCCAAAGTAAAGTAAAATGACCCATCATCTACCTTAGCCAGTCCTGCTGTGTGCCGGCCTAACTGTCCCACAGTACTGCCAGAGGATGGTGCAAGCTCTTTCTTTGTCTTAGTTTCATAAGTAGTGACTGGATCTGCCAGAACTTGAAATGACAAAGCAGAAAAGTCCTCGACTTCAACTCACTTCTCCTTTAGATATTTCTAAACTCCTGGCAAATATACACAATTTTTTCTTAAAATGGTCAAGCATTTCATATCATACTAACTTCCATGCACATAACAACTGCAAGCCTGGGCTAAGTTCAAAAATAATTATTTGAAGACTCCAATAGTGACGAGGAGAAGACACTTGAAACTGAAAACTTGAAAGTAAGGGGAGGAAAGAGTTCTACCTTTCTCTAGGACAGACTGAAGTACATGCTGTATATACTGGGGAAAGGAGGCTACAGTGAGCAAATAAAAAATCTTGCCTTAGTGCATTCAACAACCAGAAAATAGAGTTGGAACAATTATAGCAACTGAAATGCAGAGGAAAATACTGAGAGAGCCAGAAAGGGAGGAACTCAGGCTGCTCTCTGTAATCCCTGCTGAAACTGCCGAATCATCAACACATGAAAATCTCTAGAACAAAGTTGAGAATTCAGCTGAAATTGTAGTGGCAGAGAGGGTAACTTGAATTTAGCTATGTTCCCTGCCAAAATCAGTGTTCCTCAAAATATAGAATCCAGTCTCTAAAAAGTACCATTTATAATGTACAGATACCATTTAAAATTAATCAATGTTTATAGAAAATAGGAAGATGGCCCACACTCTAGAAAAGGCAACAAATTCCATACTCCACACAATCTGTGTGTTGGAATCAAAACAGAAGCATTTTAAAGACAGTATTATAACTAAGCTGACAGATGTAAGAAAATATTATTTTAATAAATGAAGACATAAAATATCTGTAGAGAAGTAGAACCTACAAAGAATGAACTGAATGAAATTTCTAATATTGGGAAAAATGTATCTTAGATCTTTCATAAATTTCTACCAGATATAATTAGGAGTAAATTGGGCCTGACAAAAGATTCAGCGAATTTGAAGATAAGCAGGTGGAAAATATCTGCAATGGAGAACAGTGAGAAAGAAGGCAGAAAAAATGAACTAAACCTCAAAAATGGGAAGCATAATAACAAGAGGTCTAATAAATGTGCAACTAGAGTCCCAGAATAGAAAAATGGGTTGGGGGGCAACAAAAATATTTGACAGAGTGTTTATTCAAAGATATAAAAATACATGAACCTAACCTAACCTAACCAAGATTAATATGAAGCAGCCCATGGAAATACTACATATAATTTAATGAAATCTATAATAATGAGAAAGTGTTGAAAGACACAGGAGAAAAACTACACAGTACATATATATAAAAATTGTTCGAATGACCACTGAATTCTCAGCAGTAACAATTGAGATCAGACAGTAGAACTACAGTTAACAAGCACTGAGAATAGAAGAAAAAGTATCAATCCAGAATTCCATGTCCAGTGGAAAAAAATTTTATAAGTGAAGCCTTATTAAAGACATTTTCAGACAAAAAAGAAATAAAAAACTCATTCCCACCAGACTGGGTTACCTAAAGAAACTATGATACATCTGTTATGTGGAATACTACTCAGCCATTAAAAAGAATGAAATTCTACCATTTGCAACACAATGGTCTCAACTAGAGATCATTATGCTCAGTGAAATAAGGCAATCTGTAAAGGACAAATTTTATATGTTTCCTGTGATATATGGCAACTTTCATCAAAACGCAAGCTCAATAGATACAGAGGTACACATGCATGTACATAGAGTCATCTAGAGGAACTGTGCAATAACAATCATCATATCAAAAAGTACACATACATCGTAGTGTGCATGTTTTCTCCTGAATGAAAGATGGGACTCCCAATGAAACTGTTAAATACATCTTGACAATAGGATGCTGGACTTTCTCCATTGTCTATACCTACAATATCATGACACACTTAAATAGTACGATTGACTTGTGACTATTTTTGAAGGACTATTCACTGTTATAATCTAGGAGAAATCAGTGGGAGGAGGGGAATTGGAGGGGGACAGTCAGAAAATCCCTAATCTATGAAACTATATCATACAATAATTTAAAAAAATAAGAAATTTTTTGGGCTAAGGAATTATATCAAACTGAAATTTTTGAATTTCAAAAAGTGATGAAAAACACTAGGAAGCGAACATGCATGGGAAATTTAAAAGATTATTTTTACTTTTTGCTTCCTTGAAATACATATCACTATTAAAGCATTGAATTACTTGTGACTACTCATGAAGGACATCCATTGTAAAACTAGAGGGGAAATCAATGAGGTTGGGGAGGGACCTTGGGGAAGGGCACGGGCAACCCCAGAGTCTATGGAACTATATCATAAAAATGAAGTATTTTTAAATGTAAAAATTAATATATTGTGATACTAGTTTACTAATGTGACAGATACCACAAAAGGCATGAGACGAGAGAGTTCATGGACCTTATATATGGCCCCAGGTTCTTTTATTTACATATATATTGAGCAGAAAGAGAGAAGAAACAGAGAAAACTAGACACATCTTCCATTTGTTGGCTCACTCTCCAAATAGTTGTAAAAACCAACCAGAGCTGGACCTGTCCCAGGCTGAAACTAGCGCTTCTTTTGGATCTCCCACTAGGGTTCAGGGGTTCAACCAAGCACGTACATATCCTCTGCTACTTTCCCAAGCTTTTGTAGTGATCTGGATTGGAAAGAAAGCAGCCAGAATATGAACCAGCACCTATATGGAAGGCCAGTGTCACACAGAGAGGTGGAAGTGGAGGATTAGCATGCTATGCCATTTGCTGGCACTGGTCTCAAATTTTTACACTTACCATAAATGGCACAAATACACATATAAAATATAAAAGATATTTTTAAAATATATAAAATAGATTAAAATATATGAAATCCCTAGAAAGCTAACTCTCTCTGTCACACACACATACATTAAAAGCCAATGTAAAAATCAATATGGGCATCTTATAAATTATATCATCATGCCTAAGCTATACCACTTACATGACTCCAGCCCAAGAGAGGGAGAAAGTATAGTTATCTGAAGGACCTACTCCTGGGATATCTTGTGGTGATTTAAGATGGTCAATATGTTTTTTTTTTTTAAAAATACAAAACAAAATAAACAGAAAGCAGAGGTTTGATTTTATTCCCGTTTTCCCACCTTAAGTTCTCTGCCCTGCCCACCCTGGTGAGATTTGAAAGAGTGTGGGCATCCAGGGATTGAGGTTTAGTTTCTCTCTCAAGTTCTCCCACACCATCGCTCAAACTATGGCCAAAATGACAAAGCAATTTTCTTTTAGAGAACATAAAGGAAGGGAAAAAAAAAACCCTGTTTGCATATTTTTGATGTATGGAACCTCTAAATCAGGTTGAACCGGTTACAGAGGCGCAAGGATAGCAGTGGTGAAGGATAAAAGAGACAGATGTGAGTGTCCAGAAAATTTAGACAATTTTTCATACTAAGATATCAGAGGAGTGTTGTAGTATATGTAATGATAGAAATAGGGAGAGGTACCCATATGAGACTATAATGAGTTCATATTTTTTCTAAAATGCAGATGGGCGATTTAGAGAGTTTTAGAGAGGAAAGGAAGGAAGAAAGGAGGGAGGGAGGCAGAAAGAAGGAGGAAGAAAAAGAAGGTTGAGAGAAGAAAGGCAGGAAGGAGAGAAAGGAATCAAGAAAGGGAAAATGATAGGATAGGAGGAGGGAAGAACAGAGGGAGGAAGAGAGAGAGGGAAGGGAAAAGGGAGGAAAGTAGGAGAAATGTGGAAGTTGAAAGAGAGCCCCTCAGCTTTTTGCTTATGTTTACAGTTCTTCCAAAGAAGAGTAGATCAGTTGAGAATCCTCACCACATTTATGCTACAGTCATGTGAATTTCCCAATGAGTGCCTGTCTTAGATGGGAATGAGGGGCCATACAGGTCCAGTACATGCCTACTTAATTCAAAGCACATGACGCCAGCTCCACAGGACATCTCAGTGGCTTTTTGTTCTTCCAGTTCTGTTCACTTCTCCAGTCACTGTGAATTTGGGAAGTCAACAGGTCATAGTTTATTATGTAATGGCTTTTCTATGTTTTGGGGTGACTCATTCAGAAGAAAAGAAGTATGTTAAAAAGTGTGTGGTGTTACTATGAAGGAAACAATACTAATAACTTGTTTTAAAAGATGTATTTATTTTTATTGGAAAGTGAGATATACAGAGAGGAGGAGAGACAGAGAGGAAGATCTTCCATCTGCTGACTCACTCCCCAAGTGGCCATGCCACCCAGAGCTGAGCTGATCCCAAGCCAGAAGCCCAGAGCCTCTTCTGGATCTCCCATGCGGGTACAGGGTCCCAAGGCTTTGGGCTGTCCTTGACTGCTTTCCCAGGCCACAAGCAGGGAGCTGGCTGGGAAGCGGGGCCGCCGGGTTCAGAGCTGGTGCCCACATGGGATGCTGGCACGGCAAGGTGAGGACTTTAGCTGCTAGGCCACAACGCCAGGCCAATAATAATTTTATTACATGTACGCAGTGTAAAATACACAAGATCCCATAATGTGTAGCAAACAGGAAAAAATGGGGTCAGAAAACTGAGGATTATACTGTAAATTAAAAAGGACAGAGGTCCATCTTAGAAACAACAGTTTATTTTATTAAACTTGTTAATATTATGCACATATTTTTGCAATTTTAGGAATTATTTATGATCAGGAATTAAGGAATGAAAGAAGAAATGATTCCATGTAGTTAACTTAAAACTATCTTTTAATTTTGCAAGAACGTTGACAATTGGCAGGAATACAAACGAGAAGAAAATGTTTAACTGAAAATCAGATCAATGATTCTAATCACAAAATTCTAACAATGGAAAGAATAATATATACCTACTTTGCTTTAAGAAGTCTGAAAAATGCAAAACACAATACAAACAAATGCAAACACTTCAGTGTTTAGTGCCTAGTAGTCTCTGGCAGAGTGCCAGCGTCTGAAGATACAACATGAAAAACCACCATCCCTGTCCTCAAGTTGCTACCATCTGGATGCGTTGACAGACACTCGGATAAAAAATGATAAAGCAACGTGGTCTGTGCCACGATGAGGATTTGTAAGGTTGCTGTGGCAACAACAGGGAGGAGAAAGAGCAGCAGTCAGTCCTTTGGAATGTGAGAAGCTTTCTGGAGGACATACTAATTTTCCTCATTTTCATCAAGGTTATCTCTAAGCAGTTCTTACCATCTGGTAGGACCATATGAAATGGTTGTTATTAATCATTTGAAATGGTAGAGTATTATCTAATGGTGGGAAGTAATGCATCATTTTAGTACCAGATCTATACATGCACTTAGACACGCTTCCAGTATCCTTTGCCTAATAATGGTATATACAGAGAATAGATTCACAGTGGAATTGGTTTCAGACACATACAAATAATGAGTAAAGCGTGGATTTGCCAGACTGCATGTTGTTTAATCAGGCTGAATGACAGGCTCAATTTTCAATACAAAGTTAATCCTGTTTTCATTAAATATAAATGTTATTTATGGAAAACAAGAGTTCTGCAGAAGCAAGGAATATCTCAGGGTTATACATTTTGTATTTGTTTAGCATTGATGAGTTTAAACCAAGAGGCTTCTTCACAATTTGATTATTTGATCCTTTCCCTGATATTGATTATTCTATTAGAGTTTTTGCCATTAACAGCAGCATATGTAAAGATCCCAGTATTATTTTACCATGAAAATAAGGAGCCAGTGGAAATTACATGCCATAGCTGAATTTTTTATATATATTAAAATAAATAAGTAGCAATTTGCCACATATATTTCTTAACCGACCCTAGTTCACATGGAAAATCAGCCTACAGAAGATTTAAGACAATATGTGAGTTCAAATCCCAAAAAACAGGAATGGGAGCAGCAATTGAATAGTATGACTTTGACAGAAGCTTTGATTTCCTTTTGATATTTTTTCTTTTATGAATCCCACAACAAAATGGCCTAATCAACCTACATGATATTTTCTTCTACTAACTCCAGTTTCCCAAACTGATAGACTGAATTTATATTTATACTAATATATAATTCATGCCCTATTTTACCTTCTATAATGGCACTTAACTGTCTTCATTGTTTCTTTCCCACTTTAAAGACCTCGGCAAGCTAAATTTATCATTACCATATTTCTAGAAATTTACATTGGTGTAGATTCTCATGAAAATTAAAACTGGGAATTGAAAAAGGAAGAGCAAGCACAGTGTTCTGGGGTTGGCTCCCGAGTGCTGGGTAAATGCAGCTCTATTATAGCCCATCTCCTCTGGGTCGCAGATGTGCATTTATTCCTACTGAGGATGGATGGCCTACTTTGACATTTTGTGCGGACAGCTCTTGAGAATGAAAATCAGACTTATAAAAGATTCATTGGTTCATCTACAGTGCTAGCATTGTCACCTTGACACACAGTGACAGTATCGTAATGTCCATTGACCCTGTTGGTCTGTACAAAAGAGAAAATATCTCAGGATCATCTAAAAGTGAAAAGAGTTGGGGCTTCTTTTCCTAACAATGCAGTAACTAATGCAATTTTTAGTTCTGTGTCTTTCTTTTTGGCTTCAGGAAAGCTGTCTTTCAAAGGCAGCAGAACCCCAGCGTCCTAAGCTGTTTAGAGGTCACCACCTGAGAAGGCTCTTCCAGTTTAGAAATAAATCTATGAGTTAAAAAAGAATTGTACTGAAGTTTAAAGAGATGAAAAAAATAATGTGAGCATGTTAAAATGGACAATTTACTGAGGGAGAAATGATTAAACAGGAGTTAGGCATTAATAAAAATGACATTAAAAACCCAATCAAAATTAGCCATTCTTTGTAAGTCACTTTTTGATTAGAAGTCTTGTTTCATATCCAATTTCTATTGATTATGTTCTATCCAAAAAGGAAAGTGAACTTCTTAAAATAAGCATTTTGGAAAGTTTGTTAGTAATTTATAGCACTTAATTTAATAATAAAATGTGGCTGACCTATCATTGTCCAGAGAAATTCTTTCATATAAATGGTAACCCCTTCGATTGAAAAAAAAAATACAGGACAACTGAAGCATTAATAGAACCATAATTATAGAGACATTACCATAATCAAAAGAGGAATGCCATAGTTCAGATTTAATTGCTTTGCACAAATAAAGCAGTAAACTATAAAAATATAGAGAAGGGCTTTGTACATTGAGATATGTGTCTTTACACTCAACTAATTAGTTGCTACTGAATGTTTTTGCTTTGCTCAGTGGCATGTGGTATATAAATCATTGCAATATGTTAAATGCAAATGGTTGTTAATAGAGGAACCATCTGCTCTATGCTGGAGAGTTTGTTAAAATGAATGTGGTGAACCTACTTTGGATAATGTTGAAAAACTCAAATATCAAATTTCTAAAATGAGCTGCCTCTGTTAACCCCAACATTACTAATACTCCCCTGGCTTTTAAAAGTCTCCAAATTTTTTTTTTTCTGAAATGCTTCTAACATAATTTGCGCTGTTTAAAGCCACTCCATTGGTCATTGCTAAAGGCAGGCTAACCTACAGCAGTATTGTACTACACAGAGACCTGCAAATGTCTTAAAATTGCATGCAGAAATTTGGAATAACTAATAAATAAACCAAGGGTTCTCTCTTGAACATATTTGCTAAAGAGTGAGACTTTTCCCTCCTGTTTCTAACAAAAGTAGCTGTAGATCACTGGCAAGTGGCTGGCTTATGATGAACTGCCAAGGGTGTCATTGGTGTTTGCACTCTTCACCTCCTGTAATCTATAACACTGTATTTCTTCAAAAGATCATCAGTGCAAAGGGGAGCCGTGATTTCTCCCTCAACATACTTTATTAGATACTGTCACATAGCTTCCTAATCATGTCTGCCGGACTCACTGATGCCAGCGTAAAACATGGGGAAATTAGTACCAAGGCAGGAATCAGAGCCTTCAGGTTTCCAAGGTCATGCTCTAGTTTCCAGCAGAAAGAGAATACTCCTTTATCCTGCCCTTTCTAATCAGCTCCTGGTCAAGGTTGCTATCAGTATACATAAGAGCAAGCTGCCATGATGATCTATTGCATTAATATCCATTGAAGGTGTGCTCAGCTGATGGCACTACTCAAAACAGAATCTTGCCATTAAAGAACAAGTTTAGAATCAACTGTGCAGATAGGTCTTTTCAAGTACACAACTTCACTGACGTGAGATGCAAAGTATGATTATTGACCTACTGCTAACTTGGCTTTCTTGACCCGCCTTTTATTCTTTCCTGTCTTGCCCCTCCTCCAAACCTCTTTTGACATTTACAGTATCTGATTTAAGACTGTGCTTTTGGGGATTCACAAGCAGAAGAGACTGCGGGAGAGCTCATTAGCCCAGCAGACACTCTATCCCTGGACGAATTGCACAATGAAAAGCTGGCTTCTGAGGGCCACCAAAGAGAGCCAGGGCTTTGTGGAGGTGTGCAGCCCTGCCGGGCAATACAAGCTTTTTATTTGTTAAAAAGAGATTTTTGTACTAAAAACATTTCCCTTTGTTTGTTCTCATGAAAAGAGGAGCCTCCTGAAGACTGCATGTATTTGATGACTCCATTTCAAAACGAACACTCGTCAGTTTCCAAACGTGGCTGCTGCTCTTAAAAGTTACACAAAACCATTTGGAGATGGAAAGACTGGTGTGATAATCAGACAAGCAATGCCTTAAAGGCAGAGTGCACTGGCTGTGAATTTGAGAAGGTGGAATATTGAACTGGATTCTAACAATGATCCCAAGCCTTTGCAAAACTCATGTTTTAGACTCGGAGCTTAGAAAAAAAAATCTTACACTGTCTAATTACGTTAGTTTATTGAGCTGTAGTTCCACTTTGGTTCCCAGAACACCACTTTAATTTAATTTAGATTTTGTTGCTTCTTCCCCTACAAAAGGAAAACTTCACCATCGAGCCGTATTTATTGTTTTTAATGCTTATGTTTGGAAACATTTACTAATTCATTTTCCCATGTAATTACTGGAAACAGGCTTGACTCTTTAAACCTGTAGATGGTATTAACCAAAGTTTAAATGGAAACATAAATGAAAAGTTCCTTTTTATCTAAAATGATGATCTGATTTTTCTAGATTTTTTGGGAGAGGACAGGGCACGAGGGAGCTATGAAGGGACAACAAAAGCCAGCTGCAGTCATCAAGCTTGAGTCTTTTTGAATGGGGAAGTGCATTTGGGTGGCTGCCTTCTTGGCAGATTCCTGTGGGGCCTCCCTGATTCACGCTGCTGATATTTAGTGACACACACACCACCAGGGAGGGGAGTCAGACACATTCCATCTGTTGGTCTTGGTCTTTTATTTATTTAGTTTTCTAATCTACTGCATGAAGTATTTGCCATGAAGCTTGCCCTTGTATTTTTGAGATTGGGGTCACTGTCTTGGATCCCACAAAATCAAAGAGATGTAAAGCAAGATTTCTTCACCCTCCCTCTTAACATTTTTTTTTCTGCTGTTTGTGTCCTTAATTACAAAACACCTCATTTTGTTCACAAACTCATCTGTGTCATAAAGTTCAAGATGCTTAGTTGGGTGAAGGGAAGCATCTCAAAAATAAAAAATGATGTTTTTAAGTGTAGCTTCCTCTCCTGCACAATGTGAGACTCTGTTTTAAAATACAAAAAAGTGTAGATTTGTGAATAAAATGTTGAGTTTCCCCCCTTAGAGCACTATTTGCTTATGTTATCAGAGAAAACCATTCCACACCAAATGCTGTTATTTCTAGAGCAGATCCAAGATGTCATGATATTTTTGTCTTTTTAAGAGAGATAGGCTCAATAATTCTAAAGAGAATAGGAATCAGTTTCTGTTGTTGATATGATCATGGAAATCTCTCCAAATATTTGGGTGTCATATTTTTACCTGAAAATTGAAATCCAGTGTTCTTGAATTACATGGAAAGCTAAGTAGTAGTAGCAGGTATCTCTACACTGCTTGATGCCAGAATTAGTAAATAAAATAGAGGGGGAAAAAACAGTGTTGTGGCACAGTGTATCAATCCTCTGCCTGCAGCACTGGCATCCCACGTGAGCACCGGTTCAAGTCCCTGTTGGTCCACTTCTGATACAGCTCCCTGCTAAGCAACATAGAAAAGCAGCTGAAGATGGCCAAAGTGCTTGGGTCTTTACCACCCACATGAAAGACCCAAGTGAATTCCTGGCTTCTGATCTGGTGTAACTCAGCTATTGCCATCATCTGGGAAGTAAGCCAATGGATCAAAGGCTATCTCTCTCAACTCTGCTTTTCAAATACATAAATATTTTAAAAATTAGAGGGAGATGACCTGTTCAGATTATGCAGGAACTAGTTCTCAGCAAATTCTCAGAGTAATCAACCCTACTGTTTTATTGTGAGTCTAAAGAACCCAGAGGATGCTTTTCAAAGTTCTGTGGATGTGCTGGAAGGCAGCATGCTCAGCAGGTCGCTAGACAGGTGTGCACTGCATTGGCACAGAAATTGCAAACAAAGCAGCAAGGGGAAACAGGCTACTATGGCTTTCTCCCTTGAAATGGCATTACGCATAGACAATGGCATCTCTTGTTATTCCAGGCAGCCACCTCTCCACTCAGAACTGCTGTGGTAAAGGATTCACCTGCAGACTGACAGCTGCCCTTATCCCAATTTGAATGTCACTTACTGTATCTTATGTGCAGCATTTGTAGCACTTTGGAGATTCTTTTCCTTCAAATAATCCCCACATGAAAAGGTATACCCTGTCTTAAATGTTTGCTGTTTTTTTCTCTAAAACATATTTCTGATTTGAGAGACATCCATTCCTGGGTTACATAACTGACACAATGTGAAATACCCTTTACTCATTTCTAGAACTGAATATGTTGATTAATTCGCCTGATAACCTCAGGATCAGCTTTCTGAGCCTGGGCTTCCTGAGGCTCTTCTGAGGCCCTAATTTACCAGCGAAATTATGCTTTTACCAATGAAAAACAAACAGAAAAGGTTGACCTGCATTGCTTCCTTTGAACTGGGATCTGGTATTTCCAGCCTGTGTGTCAGAAACATTGCAGTCTGACTTGCTTAGGCATTGCCATTTCCATAGAAATAAAGAAATTAATAAACTAAAAAGGAAAAGCGCATGACACTAAGCATGATCCAGAGCCAATCAGAACTGAAGGTTTTCTCTGTCAGTAACACAACTCTGGGAGGGGGAGGCTCCATGTACACTCTGCTCTATAAGGAAACTTCATGTCTTTGGCTCTTGAGTATAAATAGTATAGTCAACTGGCCAGGGATAAAAATGGTGCTTTGATGCTCTTTGGGTTGCAGGCAAAGAGAAAAGATCTGCATTTGGAAGAAACCATGTCTGTGGGGGCAGTTTACCCAAGAAGAAGATTCCAGGCAGCAGCACAGACCTGACCTGCAGCCCCTTGTTGTGGTGATAGTCTGAATTCATGGACTCTGATGCTTGTTCTAGATATAGAATACATTTCTCTCAAGGTACACTCACACTCTGTTATAGATTTAGATTTTTTGGCAAGTTTTTTTTTAACTCTTCAGATATGTCAAAACAAGTGAAAAATTTATATCCAAGATAAAATGTTCAGTAGTTAGTTTAAAAAGAAGCTTTGATCAGGCTTAACGTACCAGAATAGATTTGAGAGGTTGATTGCAAGGAACCCCTTGTTTTACACATTCTTTCCGGATAGTCTATAGGTGTGTTCAATCTTGGCCCCCTGACAGTCAGGACTTTCTTCCTTATACATGCATTTATGAATAATCTGCACATAGTAGGAAATTTAAAAAAGCAGAAATTCTTAGTCTACCTACACCTGCCATCATCTCTTCTCTATCTTAGATTTAAAAAAAAAAAGTTTTTCTCTAAGGGTGCATTCACTCTGGAAATCATGGCTGCAGAAGCAGCTGTAACATGTATTAGAGACGGGGGAATAGAAAGGTAAAAAAAAAGTTCAAAAAAATTAAAACAGAACAATGTACAAGCAGGAAGAGCAAACTTGTAGAATGAGAATGGATTCAAATCCATCTCTCCATCTCTCCATCTTCATCACCTCAGTAAAATGCAAATAATAGCTTGTCTCACAGGATCATGGGGAAAGTTGATGCTTAACATCACATACTGCAGTTGGGGCCTAGCACATCCTTGATGAAGAATTGCTATTTGTTATCACTCTGCTGCAGTCCTGTCCTGCTGGCCCTCAGACTCCCCATCATCTTCCATCCTTGTATTGATGCCCTTGCTAGTATTAAACTGTATTAAACATCCATTTTCTCATATTTCATGAAAGGCTGTTTTCTAATGGTCATTCCTGCACTTCATTGCTTTCTATTTTTTTTTTAAAAAAAACATTATTATTAAAAGGCCAGATTTCATGCATTTCATAGACACAATTCAGGATGTATCACCTTGCCCCTGAATCTGTATTATGAAACACATGACATACATTCAACTTATGAAAATAAAATTACAAACGAATAGCTATACTTACCTCCATCCCGCTTTCAATCCCCCTTCTACCTTTTCTATAATTTTTTTCCCATTAACCATAGCAATAACATGCTTTCAATTACTTCATAATCACAGGCCTATGTACTACAGGATGATCAACAAATAAAAATTTGAAGATCACTGTTCCATATGAATATAGACAAATGTCCTAAGCAATAATCAAATCATGACATATTAATTTAAATCTTTTGCACTTCTATGTCTTCTATAAACTACCACGTATCAGTGAAAACATATGATATTTGTCCTTTTGGGACTGGCTTATTTCATTGTGTATGTTCATCTCCAGTTGCATCCGTTTTGTTGCAAAAGATAGAATTAATTTTTTTTGTGGTTGTATTGTGTCTCATTATAATATGTTATATATATTATATAATATATGCTATATATTATATCTAGTATATTGTATATATTAGATATTAGACATTAGATGATAATATAATATATTGTTGATTGACATCTGGGTTCCATATCTTGGCTATTCTGAATTAAGCTATTATAAACATGGGAGCACAGGTAGCTCTATTATATATACTGATTTCATTCCCTTTGAGTAAGTTCCCAGTAGTAGGTGGTTTGTGTTAGTTACATGATAGAGCTATTTTCAGATTTTTGAGGATTCTTTATACTGTTTGCCATAATGGTTGCACCTAATTTTCATTTCCACCAATGGTAGATTAGGATAACTTTTTTCTGGACGTCCTCACCAGCATGTATTCTTTTCTGGTATCTGGATGATAGTCATGTTAGTGGAAGTGAGGTGGAACCTCATTATAAATTTTATTTGCATTTCTCTAATGTCTTGGGATCTTGGGGATTTTTTCATATGGCTGCTAGCCACCTGTGTTTGTCCTTTGAAACCTGCCTGTCCTCATCCTTTGCCCATTTCTTAACTGGGCTGTTCATTTTGTTGTTGCTGAGTTTCTTGAGTTCCTTATTATACATATTCTGATATCAAGCCTCTATCAGTTGCATAGTATACAAGTATTTTCTCGCATTCTATTGCTTACATTTTCACTTTGATCATAATCTCCTTTGCTATGTAGAAGTTCCTTCAACAAATGTCAGAGGCACCACCACCACTGCCTGAAATCTCCCTACCACTTCTGAATGTAGTATTGTTCAGAACTCCATTCTCCCTGGTGATGACAATGAGTGATGATCATTGTAGTAAAGTGATTCGAACAATTTGGTTTCTAGGATATTAACTTTCATAATCATGTAGAATTCTACCTTTCTTAACGAGATTTAGGGTAATACTGCTATATGCCTAATATGTAGTATGCATTCAATAAATCTTGGTTGTTATCCTCATCATCATCATTATTTTGATGGAAATGTTAGTATATTAGTCTCTCTCTCTCTCTCTCTCTCTCTCTCTCTCTCTCTCTCTCTTCCACTTCGGACTGTGTAAAATATATTTTCTACTCTATTGCCAAGTTCACCTTTGCAATTTGTAACAATATTACTTTCTTGTTTTACTTAAATAAAGGGAACAAATTTAGTATATTTCATATACACAATTTTAATATAATAGTAATGTCCTATTTCCTCTCCCTCTCTCAGCTTCACTCCTCACCCTCCTTCCTTTCTTATTTTTCTTTAATTTTGTAATGATATAGCTTCAATATATTTGATAATCACAAGTTTAGCCCTCCACAAAATAAAGAATTCAACAAGTAGTAAGTAGAAAAACCATTGTTGCTTTCAGGCTTGATGTTTTCAAGTGGCATCCCAGTGCATCTGAGAAAATATGCAAACATTTCCTCTCTCCCCTTCACCGCAGAACTTTCCTTCCAGTTCTCAAATGCCAAGCTTTTATCTCTTCACAACCTCTTCATGAGCTTCTGATTCCTTTGCCCAATGTACTGTGCCCAACATTTCATGGACTCGTTACACGATTCAGCTCCCACCCCAAATGTCATCTTCACAAAGATGGCTTTCCAAATGAATGATATTACTAGTGTTTTCATAGTACTTAGCTCCATATAAAATAATCCTAATTATACATTGATGCCCTTACTTTTAAAATTTATATTTACATGTGAAATTTATAGATGCATTAACTTTTATTTGGAGCTACCAGGTTTTTATTATATCCATTAGAAATCAAATTTTAGTAACTTTTGACTACCTAAATATCCATGTACTCTCTTGGCTAGAAGTAATATAAGGTATTGGAGAGTTATATAAAGTAGTTCAAATGGAATGTTTATATAAAATCATGCCTTTCCTTTTTCCCATGTCAAATGTGTCTTTAAACCGTTATAGTAACACATACATATTCTGCTTAAAGAAAGTAGACTTTTCACTTATAAAGTACCAAATGTGCAGTAAAAATTTAAGCTATGTTTGTTGCACTTAAAGAAGCTAACCTTCTAAGAAGAGTCACAGTTAAGTCAATGCAGGACTATATATGCATATATAATCTATAATCTACACAGTTTACATGTTTTTCTAATGGGAAATAAATGCATAATTGATAGCCAAAGAATAATCGAATACAAGATTGTATGTAAAATATGAGTAGTTAAGGAACATAAAAGAAGATTATGCATCTGAACCCTAAACATAATTTGAGAAACAGAAACTTGGCAACATTTCAAAATTCCTTTATGATGCATGTCTATAACTCTTTTTTAAAGTTTTTTTTTTTTTTATTGAAAAGTCAGATATACAGAGAGGAGGAGAGACAGAGAGGAAGATCCTCTGTCTGCTGACTCACTCCCAAGAGGCTGCACCAGCCAGAGCAGAGCTGATCCCAAGCCAGGAGCCAGGAGCTTCTTCTGGGTCTTCCACATGGGTACCAGGTCCCAAGGCTTTGGGCTGTCTTCTACTGCTATGCCTGGCCATGAGCAGGGAGCTGGATGGGAAGTGGAACTGCAGGATTAGAACCGACGCCTGTATGGGATCCCAGCTCGTTCAAGACAAGGACTTCAGCTACTAGGGCATGGCGCCAGGCCCGAATACATATAATTTTTATGTTGACTATTTGTCAGTAAATTCAGGGAAAAAAATCATCTTTCGCTAAGCCATAAATATATTTTTCTTCTAACTATTCTGGAAATTAGTCAAGCACACTGAAGTCCAAAAACTAGCTGACAATGAACTTTTCATGTGATCTGAACCATTAAACACAGACTTTGTAAGTGGAAACCCTACACCTAGCTCAACTATATCCATCAGCAAAATTCCTTAGATTGTAAACTTCATGGGGATCATCAAACACCAAGTGCATTCTCATTGCTTCGGCAGGTAAGTCATCTGCTGGAAACTTTCTCCTAGTTCTTTGGCCTTTGCCAAGATAATCTACCAAAAAAGCCTCATCTACCTCCAGCAACACCTTAATTCCCTCCAGTGGCCTGCCTGCCTTCTCATCCTCAGGACATTGTTAAATGAGTGGATTCCACCACTCCCCCAGAGAATATCTCATGCCTGAATGAGTAATAAACATTCCATTATTTAGGATACCATACTTCAATGCCGTGTGTTTTGACAGTGTGTACTTTAAAAAGGAAAGCAACAGTGTATGCAGCAGTTGGCATCCTAAAAATAATCCATCCTTTCCTGTTGATAAGCCATGCTACTTCTGTCTTATATTGGGTTTCTCTACACATAAAGCTCTTACATTGATTTTTTTTTCTTAAACAAGTGTATTTTATTTCTAAAGTATGTTTAGTCAGGCTTTTTCCCTTTTAAAAATCAGATTATTTTGGGGTCCAGCGTGGTAGCTTAATGGCTAAAGTCCTTGCCTTGCACGCACTGGGATCCCATATGGGCACTGTTCTAATCCCAGTGGCCCCACTTCCCATCTAGCGCCCTGCTTGTGATCTGGGAAACCAGTAGAGGATGGCCCAAAGCTTTGGGACCCTGCACTCACGTGGGAGACCTGGAAGAGGCTCCTGGCTCCTGGCTCCTGGCTTTGGATCAGCTTCACTTTGGCCATTGTGGCCACTTGGGGAATAAATTATTGGATGAAGTATCTTCCTCTCTGTTTCTCCTCCTCCCTGTATGTCTGAATTTCCAATTTAAAAAATTAGATTATTTTTCATAGTCATGTCTTTAATTGCTTCTCTATCTCTTAATGCTATCAAGTACAATTAGTTGGTATTTGATTTGATTATTCCTGCTTCAAACATCTTTGAAGGGCTGGTTCTTTTTACTTATTCATTTTCATTTATTTAATTTGTTCAAGTGGCATGATTATTTTTACTTTTCCATGGGTTCTTATGGTTTCCAGGTAGCTTTATATGCTTTTTAAAAATTATTACAATTAGCTTATAATTGATAGTGTCAATTCTCTAATAAAATTTTATCTGTGCCAGTTCTTTAATACCAATTCTTTAATTAAATCTGCACCAATTCTGTATTAATTCTGTAGTTTTCCTCTTTCTAGTACCTAAGAGTAGCATAACCCAGGTCTATTTAAAGTTGAAATTCACGTAAGATGGTTTTATGACCCTCTAATTAGGATATAGTCAAACTTCAGGGCCTAGGAGAGTTAGAGGCAATCACAATTTGAGGAATTTGATTTTTGATTACTGCGTAGAATACACGAAAAAATAAACAAACAGCTTTCCTTGCTGAATTTCTCAGAATTCATAGGAAGAGGGGATGTCTGTTGATAAGTGTGAATGTATATATATATATATGCACTTTTTCTTGAGATCTTAATCGTTCCTTGGTGACTCCTCAAAGGTGTTATTTCAGTATGCATCCAAGCAACACTATCCTCAAACTCGGGTCCACAGAATTCTACTAATACAGTGGCCTCCATGTTTTTTTGAGTCTCTGGTTTTATGTTTTCTTCCTTACTTCATTGGGTTTTCTGCATTGTTTTTCACACTCAAATGTATTTAGTAAGAATTATGGTGAAGCTATAACTGCTAAGATGCAACCCGGGTCACCGGCATCCTCTAGCAAAACTCCTGACTTCAAGTTCCCAGTTCTGTTCCTGAAAAGGATCATCCTAGTAGCAAGTAGGTGATGCCTCAATATAGCTGTGTCCTTGACAACCATGTGGGAGACTCAGACTAAATTCTTGTCTCCTGGCTTTGGCCTGGCCCGGGTCAACCATTGTACGCGTATCAGAGAGTAAAACATCAGATGGAAACTCCCTGTTCCTAACAATTCAACTAAGTAAATAAAAAATTGTCTTATGAAAAGTTCCAGTGTGTTCTAGGGTAATGTACTGGCAGAAACAAAATTCTTTGTAAGTGTTTAGGTCCTTCCTTTGCTAAAATATGTGTATGTTGTGAGTAAGGAGTTTTTAGCCCTATTTTTTAACCTCAATGCCTGAGGCACGTTTCTCAATCCTGATTATGATTAAGACCATACTCAATAACTGTGCATGTGGCCTGGGACCTGACAAGCACTGTCTAAAAGCCTTTAAGGAATTTCAGTGAGGAGGTGCAATTGCAAAATATTGATCTAGCACATACTGGGAAGAGAACATATTCTCAAAAATATTTATTGGCTTCATTCATGATTCTTAAAAAAGCTGTTTTTAAAGAAGTATTTAGCTATTTGTTAAAAGGAGTCAAGTCATTGGAAGAAGTATGCTGACCTTATGGGTATAGATATAAAAGGCCCATCTGGTGACAGGATGGACTTCACCAAGCTTCTCTCCATCTGGAACTAATCAGCCATTTCTAACCAGAAAACACCTCACAAATTACCAAGTATAACTTATAGATGTGCTCTCTAGCATGCTCCACTGCAACCAGAATTGGATGAAATAATTGCACACACAGATTCCTTCGCCAGCCTGCAGGCCAATGTCCAGGCTGTGGTGAGTTAGTGTTATTTGAAAGATGTTCTTTTTACCTGACTAGACCTATTATGATAGTTGACCTTATTGAACCATGATCTCATTTTTGAAATACCTAAATTTATACTTCAATGGACCCAGGGAAAAAAAAAAGAACAGGCATGAAGAGAACAAGGCAGGGGATGCTAACAGTGTTTCATTCAGGGTTATAATGTCATTTCTGGATACCTTACTTCTAACATCTCTGCATTAAAACCTTGGACCCCAGAAGTTCCACAGACATAAAGAAGCTCAAATACCTTTTAATTGGCTTAAAAAAAAATATATATATATATATATATATATATATATATATATATATATATATCACACATCATATCCTACTTTGTTATATAAGCCAAACTATTTCTTCAAAATTTATGATTATTTCATTCAAAGGTATGATTAAGATTTTGAAATACATTAATTTAAAAAAACAATGCATTTATTTACTTACTTAATTACTTAGAAAAGTGAAGAACCAGAGGTTTTCCGTACACTGGTTCACTCCCCACAAACAAAGCAGTGTGGAAATCAAGCCAGGTTTCACAATTAGGTGGCAAAGTCATGGCCACATAAGCCATTCTGTGCTCCTTCCCAAAGGATACAAAAGCACAAGGCTGGAACCAAGGGTGGAGCCAGGGCTCAAATGCAGGTATTGAAACATGAAGAGTGGACATCCCAGCTGATGATTTAGCTACTGGCTCAAATGCAGGTCCCTGAAACATCTTAAATTTAAAGTGACTTTCATAGCCACTATATTTGAAAACCATGAAAAAAACATTTACATGTTAAAAGAATGAAGTGCAGAGAAATTTTATAAGCTATAGTATTCAGAATCTATAGGTAAATACAATGAATATGTTTTTCCCCCACCATTACAAGGTAAAATGTGATTAGGAGAAAATATTACACTTTTAACAGAAATATTCAGTGCTATGTTTAGGTTATTCTAGAGTTCACTTCCTCAAACTTTCTTAATGAAGATGACAGCCTACAACTAAGCACTAGAAAACAGAAGGGTCTGGAATTATAGAATGTAATGTAATTTTCTTGACATCTTTGGTTGACCGTTTCGACAAACTAAAACCATTCATTTGCAATTGGCCACTTGCACATAGGTTTGGCCATAATGAGGGTTTTCTATCCCATTTTCTGGATGGACACATCTAATGTAACATTTTCCTTGATTACCTATTCAAGTTTTGTATTCTAGGATTGATCTGGCCTACTGAAAACTTGATTATTTTATTAACAAAAGTCTAAATTAGAATATCTACTTTGAAAGTAATGAATTCTAAAGAGCACCTTAAGATGATAATCAAATCATTCCAGGAAAAAAGAAGCAGAGAGTTTAACAACTTCTACAAGCTGTTGTTGCTTCAAACCGTACTATTTGAACTGCAGTTTGAGCATATTTCTACCCTTTAGACATTACAAACATGCCATAACACCCTGCTGTGAGGACAGCTTTGGTGCCCCAGAAATAAAGAGTTTAGCTGTGATTAAAGGATTGAAGTCTGTGTCTTGAATTAACAGATTAGTTTCCTCTAGACTTTTGCTGTTAATTCTAGGCTTCACAGCTTCATTGTGAATTAATCTAAGTTATGGCAAACTTCATAATTGCAGATCATGATCAATAAGGTTGATGATGGTATTGAAAAAGAAACCAAAATTTCTGTTCAAAAATGCTGATACCTCTATCGCAAAAATGTTATTTAAATTAGATGGAAATCCAAAAAAGCAACTAAAAAATAGGAAATTCTGATTCTTTAGATGCTGCTGGGGCTATAGAGATGCAGACACACAAACTCAGCTGGGGGGATCATGTGTGTAACCTCTGTGAGCAATGAGTAAGCCTCTTCACTCAGCATCTGGAATAGCTCATAACAAGGCAGTTACATCCTGTCTGCCCAATTTTCTCATAACTAAAGTAGATAAATATAAACTGCAGTTTATGATTGTGAATCACAACCTGAAGCGCTGTGGCACGGGCATTAGTTGTGCAGAAACATAAATAGCGAACAGTAATAGATTGACTGAATCTGAACCCTATCACAGACCATTTAGGGCATCTAAAGATCAGAGAATTGCCAAAGATCTGCCTCTACTTCCCAGGAAAAGGCCATGAATACATAGTGGTCATGTCCTGTAGGGAAATAAAGGCTGTATAATGTCTTTAGCCTCATTCTTGTTAATAGGATGATCATACCTCTTGGAATTAACCCCTCTGCAGACATGAAAATATAGCCAGAGGTGAGGGATGGCATATTCTATCTTGGTTAGCCCCTGGCAACCTTCCCATGGCCTCCAAGCTTTTGTCAAGGGTTTTATGCTGTTAAGAACTTCCTGCTTCTGTGTTAGAAATGTAGTAGTGAGTTTTTATTTGCATTCCCTCTTCATATCACTGGGGAAATGAGCAAACTAGGACTCATACCCTGTGCTAATTCACCTTCAGATCTTCAGGGGAAATACCAAGGGTGATAAGACAAAAGAAAGGGAAAGAGAGAAGATAGAATAAACTTATTGAAAACAGTCTTTTCTCCAGAAATATCAGTAGATGATCACTACTGTCTGTAAGTGTGTTATTTATGTAGTGCCAAAGCAGTTGATCTCATTTGGCCCTCAATGTATGTTATTTGATGAACACAGCATTTGATTTGAATATCTCTGTATGGGACCTAATCTGTTCATAAGTATGCAGCTACCACTAGCCTTTGCGATCCACTTACCTGCCTTCCAACTGAAGCTGAGTTTGAATCTCTTAGTCTGAATCAACTGGCAAACTGAGTAAGAAACACCGATTCTTTGAGGAAAACATTTACTGGGCACCGTTTATATGCCATATACTCCACTTAACTCAAACGAAACAGTAAGTTTGACAGTCACAAGCAGTAATGCAGACCATGAAGACAAATGAGCTGAGTTGAGAGGAAAGGAATAACGTCAGCCCGTTTAGAAGGAGTGGTCTGAGGAGGCTTCTCTGATGACGGGAATCAGAGCAAGAATCACACAGTACAAGGGAGTGAGTCCCGTCAGCATCTGGAGAGCAGTCCCAACAGAGGAAAAGGAGTGAAACCCCTGAAGAAGAAAGCAAGCACAGTGTGGGGTCAGAAGAGCACTGATGATGGAAAGGTATAGTATCTTACTGCGCAAATCTTAGGGGTGCACTGCAAGCAACGGGAAGCCACTGGAGATTTTGAGCAACAACATCTAATTACTTAATTTGTGCGTTAATAAAAATAATCTCTTTTTTAATGCTTTATTTAATTAATTTATTTTATTTGAAAGACAGATATACAGAGAGAAGCAGAGACAGAAAGATCTCTTGTCTACTGATTCATTCCTCACATGGAGACAACGGCTGGACTTGAGCCAATCCGAAACCAGGAGCCAGGAGCTTCTTCTAGTCTCCCACATGGGTGCAGGGCACCAACTCCATAGGCCTTTCTTGACTGATCTCCCAGGCCATGAGCAGAGAGCTGCATGGGAAGTGGAGCAGCTGGGATTCGAACCAGTGCCCATATGGGATTACGACAGATGCAAGGCAAGGATTTAGCCATGAGTCTATAGTGACAGGCCCTGAAAAGAATTTTTAATTCACAAATAGTACATGGTTTACTTAAAATCTTAGAAGTATATGCAAAATTAAATAATTTTCCTGAAAGTTTATCTGCAGTGTCAGTCTGCACCTCCTTGTAACATCCAGTCACCAAATATGTGGTACATGTTTCTTCATGTTGCTTTTTAGACTTAAGAATCTTAGTTAATGTGTGATAGACAGTGTCCTCTAAATCTGCTGCTAGTGGAACTCCTGTGTCACTTCTTTAAGCGTTTTTACTGCAGTATGGACATTCACAACTCCAGGGAATAAGGCAAAAGATCTTCAACATGAGTTGGGAAAGACAAACCTTTTCTTTGCTGCTAGCACCTCCAGATCCTTGTGAAAGTGGATGTCATATTTTGACATTCAGGAAATGATTTCTATATGGAAAAAATGATAAATCAGCCTGCATCCTCAGGCAATAAACTGATGAAGGAATGTTTGCTCTTTCAATTCTTCATATTCCCTCATAATTGTAGAGTCATATCAGATTAGCATCTTAGCTTCAGTTACTAGTGTGTAAGAATCTTAGTGTGTGACTGCCAAGGTGGATAAAACACTTTACAAACGCAACTTGGCTTAAGTATGGCAGTGTCAGTGACAGGAACCTTCAGCCGAGAAACAGAGAGAGCAGATTTCACCTCAAGTCCACCCCTCACTCATCTACTGTCCTTGTACAACCATCAAAGATTCCTTGGGCACGTCACAAAGTACCTGTCCTCTAAACCCGCCCATCAGAATTATCCTGACCTCTATCCATTTTCTTACAGCTCTTCTTCTCACAAATGTTACCAAGTCTGAGGGCTGTGATATTTACATTTTAATAATGTACTAATTCTGTTGAAGCAGTGGTTATATATTATCCAAAAAATAACTTCAGTGGTAGAAATTCAAGATGCGCTAGCAGACAGTTTGGGAGGGTAATGGAGAAAAGATCATTACATTCCCTTGCAATATTGCCACTTAATGATTAGTGTGAGGTAGACCAGAATTATGCATGCAGTTTGGAACAAGTTTCGGACTCAGATCCTGGTTACTTATGATAAGCACGACTCCGGTGTCCTACCGCTTTCTTTAATGGAAGGCTGGATGCTCACTGGTCAAACCTCATTTCAGCGACATTGTAGAGTGGCAGGATCTAAGTAGGAAAATGAGTTAGTATGTTATCTGACACACGGGAAATCAAAGTGACCTATCCACAGTGTTCTGTGGAAATAATGAGCCTTGCAATCTGAAGACCTAGGTGTAGGTTCAGCATCCACTGCTTGGAGTTGAAGAGAATAGATGTGGACAGACCCCCCCCAGCCTCTGAGACTATTAACTCATCTGTGAAATTCCATGGTTATTGTGAAACTTACACAAAGAATATATGTTAAAATACTTTGTAAACTATAAAGCACACAGCAAATGATGTTATTTTGATTTAAAGTCAAACTAGAATAAAGGCAGACGCCAATTTCAAGACCTTTAGAGGTTTGATTCTTTTAAGTTTCTGTACGCTTTTAGCAATCTGTTTTTATTTTGGCTGGTACTTGCAGATGAGCTCAGAGAATGCTCTGAGGACCTGTCTGTGTTTGGTCTTAGTGTCCCCTCCTTCTGCAGGTGGTATCTCAGGACTTTGTCCTGTCACACCCAAAGTTGGCTGCTTATATTCCCAAGGAACTATTGTGTAATTAGGCAAATTAACTGTCTTGGTTTCAGGTCACTGCGTCTCAAATGATTCAATCAATGAATCAGGGTTAGGTGTTCTTGCTTTGTTTGTTAAATATGACATAGGCTAATAGAATGAAGATGAAGCTTATCTTTTATCTGCTTTCTGGAATAAAAAAAGCTCCATTGCAAATACAATGGAATAAAATCTGCTGTGCTTCTATGAAGGGACTGATGAATTCCCTACACCCTGTGCTGTTACTTTAGTCCTCTTTACTGTAGATACCCTCTTGCCATTAAGACGAATTTGCCCATCTTTCCTAACTCAACTCAGTCTGCTGGGAGGCAGATTCTTTTCATTGCTCATCATCTTCCTTCTTAGCTGAATTCAATTCTTGGTAGTGTTCGATATTCCACTCATTTACAGGTATGTTTTCTAAGATGCTTCATACAATGTTATTGTCACTGAAGCTATAAATAAGACGCAACTGCTACTTATCCTACATTGTTTACTCTTGTCTTGATCAATTTTTTTGTTGCTGATTCATTTAACTTTTAGGGACCAAAGGACTGTGGTGTTCCCTTCTGTTTTGGAATGTTCTACTCTGTCTGGTAAAGGAAAGCACATAGATGCGATTTCCCCATATTTTTGATTGATTGAATAATACAGATGTATAAATATTTCTAGAGGGCCTGGAGCAGTAACTTAACGGCCAAAGTCCTGGCCTTGCAGGTGCTGGGATCCCATACAAGCGCCGTTTCTAATACTGGCAGCCCCACTTCCCATCCAGGTCCCTGCTTGTGGCCTGGGAAAGCAGTAAAGGATGGCCCAAAGCCTTGGGACACTGCATCCAAATGGGAGACCCAGAAGAGGCTATCGGCTCCCGGCTTCAGACTGGCACAGCTCTGGCAGTTGTGGCTGCTTGGGGAGTGAATCAACAGACAGATCTTCCTCTCTGTATCTCATCTTCTCTGTATATCTGACTTTCTAATAGACATTTTAGCAATTAAAACTATGAATAAATTGCTCACATTTTCCCAATATTTGTAATAATAATGAAAGATAATTTAAGTCACTTCACCCTAACGCAGCTCATTCTGTCTTTGCAGATTACCTTTTCAACATTTTTTAACATCCACATAAACATAATTGTTCCAGAGCATATTTGTCATTTTGTGTTCTGATTTTTTCACTTCTATTGCCATAATTACTTAAGTAATTTCACATAATCTTCCTGATTAAACCTGTTAACTCTATCATGACATAACATTCCTCTAAATGGGTATATTATAGTTCTAGCAAACTATTCGTTTATTATTAAACTATTGACTTTTTCCCACTTATTTCTTTCTAGTAGGGAGTACTGCAATGAGAACTTTAATAAAGTTTTTTATTGTTTCACTTGATTTTTTTCATGCACATATATTCAAAAACTGGGTCAACTTGGCTACATATACATTTATTTGCTATTTTTAGAATATAATTGGAATGTTTTAATTTTAATCAAAAGACAGAGAGACAGAAACAAATAGAGAGGCATCTGTCATCCTATGATTAACTCTCCAGATGTCCGCAGCAGTCAGGGATGGCTAGATTGAAGCCAGGAGTCAGGAACCCAATACAGATCTCCAGTGTGAACAACAGAGAATCAACTACTTGGATGGTCACCCGGTGCCCCCCAGGGAACACAGTAGCAAGGAGCTGGAAGTGAGGGTCAAGCTGCTCTGCAAGCATCCTGAGCCATGTCTTAACTATTTTCCAAATGCCTTCCCAGTATGTTTCTTTTCTCATAAAATTTCTTTTTAAGATTTATTTATTTTATTACAAAGTCAGATATACAGAAAGGAGGAGAGACAGAGAGGAAGATCTTCCTTCCGATGTTTCACTCCCCAAGTGAGCCCAGATGGCCGGTGCTGCGCCTATCTGAAGCTGGGAACCAAGAACTCTTCCGGGTCTCCCATGCGGGTGCAGGGTCCCAAAGCACTAGGCCATCCTCGACTGCTTTCCCAGGCCACAAGCAGGGAGCTGGATGGAAAGTGGAGCTGCCGGGATTAGAACCGGCGCTTGTATGGGATCCCGGGGCGTTCAAGGTGAGGACTTTAGCCGCTAGGCCACGCCGCCGGGCCCTCTCATAAAATTTCATAAATAGTTTTTCAAGGGACTTATACAATCATTCACAACATATCCAGCAGATTATAGTATTTCTTCCAATGAGTTCTTAATGAAATGAACAAAACCATAATTGATTTCACAATAAAGTATCACCATAATCTTATCCCTCAAATCACTTATGAACGGTTGCTCTGTGCCTAATGATATACCATATACTTTATCAGCTAATCTAATTTGAAGCAAGTATCATTACCCTCCTTTCACAGATGTTTTGGTTCTAAATTCTGTTTACCTATGGAATCAATCATTTATTTAAACAAAAAACCAGTAGTCCCAAATCACATCATTCTGAAACCAATCCAATTTGTCTCTATTTCTTGTCTCTCAAACACATCCTATTATTCAAGAATGTATTTCTTCTGGGGCCAGTGTTGTGGCGTAATGAGTAAAGTCACAACCTGCAAGGCTGACACCCCATATGAGCACTGATTCAAGTCCTGGCTGTTCCATTTCCAATCCAGCCTACTGCTACTCACCTAGGAAAGCAGCAGCAGATGCCCCAAGTGTTTGGCCCCAGACACCCAAGAAGCTCTTAACTTCTTCCTGGGTTAGCACTGGCTGTTGGTATCCACCGGGGAGTGAACCAGTGAGTGAAAGATCTATCTCTCTATCCCTACTTATCTCTGTAACTCAAACTTGCAAATAAATAAATCTTTAAAAAAAATTTCCCCTGATATAACATCTAAAGTATTGACATGAAGTAAAATAATTTCATCCCCTTTATAGCTATATATTAATTTTAAAGACTATCAGAAAAAATATTGAGGTATGTACTGGATTTAAATAATTACACATATTATCACTGTGTTGGTAATCATAAAATGTCAGAACAGTTCAGCTTACATGTGGCTCATATTTGTGGCTCACATTGATTTTTTATTATAAAATGCTGAATTAAGGCAGTTAAACTTTAGTATACTGTCTAGAACTTTGAATATCTTCTTTAGGAAGAGTTCATCAAAATGGTAAAACCCTCTCTTGTCTTCACTGACAACATGACTCCATCGTGCCAGCCTATGACAGAAACTGTTCCACCCCTCCCCCAAATTAGTTATGCCTATGGAGAAAAGCTAAGCGAAAGACTAGCAATGTGGTGAACGATTTATCAGTGATAACAGCAAGTCCGCTTTGTACTCTGGGACCCCTAAGAAGCAGTTAGATTCTAGTGTCAGTTTTAAGAAGTTACAGGATAATAAAAGAAAATATACACATGAATATATTTATTTAGTTGCATATAGGTAAGCCAATATAATTTTATATGCATATTTATAGTCATTTACCATATGTGATGTAATGATGTCTATAAATATAAAAATTTAAATTCAGCTATAATGCAGAATAGAGAGAATCTTCAATGAAACATAATCATATTTTTGCATATTTTTTCTGTATGCCACTTGGCACAAGATACGATTTGTAACAACTATTTAACATAATCCCTTAGAATGTGAATCCGTAAGAATTTTAAATCTATTTTAAAAATTGAAAACAATTTTGAGCTTGCTTTGCTTGCGGGAGGGCAGGTCTTAAGCATACCACTATTATGCTCAAGCATTATTTTATTTTGCAGTATTTCAAAGCTATACTAAACAGTATGAAATTAACCTCTCTTGTTTCTCCAGGAGCAGTAAACAATTCAACAGAAACTCAATTTTCTTTCAGTTCACAAATGTACTGTATTCCCCACTGTGTCAAAGTGCCTTCTCTAGTTTACCTCTCCAGTAAGCTGATGACAAAGAGTTGGCCACCAGCGGCTGTTCCCAGTAACAATAGCAGTGACACAGATCTGTAGCAACTCACCTGGTGGCTCTGGACGGGAGGGGGAAAATAATGTAGCCATGACTGAAGTCATATTTTTGAATGTCCACTTAAATGGCAGTTTAGACTCCAGAATCTGAGGCCTCCCACACAACAAATTGTTTCTTTTCGGTGGCACAGCAGGGAGAGAAGTGAGGGATACCAGCTGGCAGTTGCCGCTATGGGAAACCACCTGCAAATGCAGGTCTGAAGTGGTGGGTCATTACTTGCATCTCAGAAATACTTCTTCAGGATGTGTCTGAGCAGATGTAAGGGCACTTCTCATTAAATATAGATCCCAAAATCTGTCTCAAAGTTTATGGTGATGCATTCTCTTCAAAGACTTGGAAATTCGTAACTAAAATTAACTTTTTAACAAAAGGGTTTAGAATCAGGGATGGTATTCCAAAAGGCCTGACATGCCAGCATGATAAGGTTACAGATCTGTAGATAAATGTTATTTATATAAATCTTGTGCGTGTGTGTAAAAGGATAAAGTCAGACTTCAAATCTTACCCAAATGTTTAACCAATGCATTACTGTGACACAATGAACTTTTCCACATTTTCTATCTAGATTGAAAAAATTCAGCGTTAGTTCATTTTGTCTGTTACAATTCAAGGTGCCCTCTAATTTTTAAACCTTTTTTTTTCTGAGAAATTATGTAATACCCATTTTAGGTGTTTTAGTTCATTTTGTCCACAAACACAGCAGCCCTTTATATTTTTAGTCATTTAGAATCCTATTTTAGTATTCCCACAAGCAAAGGTGTCTGTCAGAATTACTGTATAAAATCTTAATTGAATATTTATGAATTTCGTAAAATGTATATTGGTTGCTTGATCTACTGAATAAGCATACATTCATTATTCCTTTTTTACACATGGCTGCTAAGTAGAAACAATGTCTTTTATCTGTTTTCCATGTGTCTAAGCACACTATGGGTGCTTAATAAATGTTTAATGACATCAAGACATGGAAAAAAAAAAGCAGTTCTGTACTACATATACAACGGGAAAATCAGCTGAATCCTGAATGGAGATGTGGGTATTTTAACTGGCAGTTTCCCCAAACAGGAAGAATCTGTCTTAATGTTGGCCATAGATTGGTTTTCATTTTTCAGAGCCCTAAGGCATGGAGTTAGGATTGAGAGACCAGTGGATTTGAAACTGAGCAGTGCTCTGAATCTGCTGATTGTGTGGCACTGGTACACTTAGTTCTTTATAGCCACCCAGTAAAGAGTTGTGGCCAGAGTGATTACTGTTGTGGCCTAACCATCTTCATATGTAACTGACCAGAGAGACTCGCAGGCAGAAGTTTTCCTGGGTGATTTTGACATCATGGAATATATTTGGGCATGCAGACTCCTGGTGCATCAAAACTAAGTCGGGACTATCGATGATATCCTTAAAGGGTCTCCATTGCCCTCCATTCGTGAAGCAGCAAATTTAGCATATGTATATACATATATGTACACATACATACATATATTTCCATTACTTTCTCTCATAGAAAAATAAATGTGTGGTACCAGCATAACTCAGGTGTGCAAGAACACCAACGATATTGATTTCTTTACATAGAAAAAGAACTGATGGCAGAGTTTTCAACACAAGTTTCTCATTTGATGCCCTTTCGTATCAGTTCTTGGTGTGCTATATTCATTTTAGCTTGGGCAACAGACATTGAGGAAAGGTAGCTAACTTACTGGAAAAAAATCACTGTGAGTACACAAAGCAAACTTAAGATGCCTAGTCTACTCCCACATCTGATTCTTTAGAGGTATCGTGCTATGATTTAAATTGGCAGTTTTCTAACAGCGTGTGGCACTGAAGGATCTTTCCTTCGTTTATTTGCCATAAATCTCTCTTAGTAAAGTGTCAGATCAGATCAGATCTTTGGCACAATTTTCAAATCACAGATTGGATTGGTTGCTGTCCTTTTACTGAGTTATATGTTGCACATACACATTCTTTATCAGATAGATGTTTTACAAATATTTCCTTGCGTTTCATGGATGTTCCAATCTGTCTTCTTCCCCCTCCGCTGCAATGTCTTAAAAGTAAACATTTTTAATTTTGTCAGTTTTTCTTTAAGCTGCATGGTATTGGTGTCATCTCTAAGAAATTTTTTTCCTAATCTCAGGCCACCAAGATTTTCTGAATGCTTTCTTCATAAAAATTTGTGATCTCATGCTTTATATTTATAACTATAATCAGTACTGAGTTAATTTTTCTGAAGGATGCTGATACAGGACAAAAGGTCATTTTTATATGGCTAATAGTTCTTTCTTTCTTTCTTTCTTTCTTTCTTTCTTTCTTTCTTTCTCTCTCTCTCTCTCTCTCTCTCTCTCTCTCTCTCTCTCTCTCTCTCTCAAAAGAAAGATTTACAAAGACAAGGAGAGGTAGAGAGAAAGATGTTCCTTCCACTGGTTCACTGCCCAAGTGGTGACAATAGCCAGAGCCCTCTTATACTATTTCTTGAAGAAGCAATCCTGAGACCAGCATGATGGCTTAGTGGCTAAATCTTCACTTTACATGTGCCAGGATCCGATATGGATGATGGCTGCTCGATTTCCCATCCAACTTAGGCCTGTGGCCTGGGAAAGCAGCAGAGGACAGCCCAAAGCTTTGGAATCCTGTACCTGCTAGGAGACCGGAAAGAAGCTTCTAGCTCTTGCTTCAAATTACCTCAGTTCCAGCCACTGTGGCCATTTATGGCGTAAATCAGCAGATGGAAGATCTTTGTCTCTCATTCTCTGTGTAAATATGATCTGCCTTTCTAATAAAAATAAATAAATCTTATATGTATACATATATATACATATGTATACATAATCTTTTAAAAAAAGACATTCCTTTATCTACCAAAATACCTTTATAGTTTTGGCAAAATCAGCTATCTATATATGTCTATTTTGGATGGTCTGTTCTGTTCTCATTAATCGTTACACCAATTTTTTTTCAATTATTATATCTTGAAATCATCTAATTTAATCCTCCAGCATTTTTCTTTTTCAAAATTCGTTTGGTTTTTCTAGGTTCTGTAGCTTTCCATGTGAATGTTGGAATAAGGTCATGAATCTTTAAAAAGAGAAATAGAAGCCTGCTGAGCTTTTTGCTGAATCGGTGGAAGGAATTAATTTGAATTGTATTGAATCCCCTGTTAAGTTTGGGGAGAACTGACATTTTAACAATTTTGGATATTCTGGCCCAGGTAAAGTGTGCATTTCTCTTTTAACATTGGTCTTCTTTCTCTCAGTAATGTTGTGTCTATTTGTATAAGGATTTTACATGTACTTTATCATACTTAACATTAAATATTTCCTACAAATTATATTGGGTTTTTGGTTCAATTTTCAATTGATGGCTATCAATCTTCAACAATTTTTTGAAAATTGATCATTTATCCTACAAACCTTACTAAATTTCTCATTAAATCTTGGAGCTTTAGAATTTTTACACAAACAAGAAGTTAGGAATAATGAAATGAGTATGGGTGTATGGCAGTGAGAGCCTGGCAGAAATTGCATCCAACATACCAGAAGCTCAGCCCAAGTATTCCAAAAGCATTTGGGCCAGACTGCTGGAATGACCCAATGCTGGAAAAGGCACCCATATTGGCTGAAAACTTCTGTATCTGCCATTTACATGCTAAGGGTCATGGTAATTTTGTGGCTCAAAGCTGATTATAACTGGATACTGGGGAACTGATGAGTGATGAATAGTCACAGAGTTCATGGGAAGATTTGGGGACCCCTTCAGGCAAGAAAAGCTTTAGACCAGTACTGTAATATACTGGTTATTCCACTGACTATATGGCCAGCATGTTCAAGTCTTGGCTACTCCACTTCTTGTCCATCTACCGGTTAATGTGCCGGGAACAGCAGAAGAAAATGGCCCCAGTGCTATGATTCCTGCACTGACATGGGAGACTCCAAAGAAGCTCCCAGCACGTGGCTTCGTCTGACCTGGCCATTGCAGCCATGTGGAGAGTGAATCAGTGATTGGAAGAATGTCTCTGTCTCTGTCTCTGTCTCTGTCTCTGTCTCTGTCTCTCTCTCTCTCTCTCTCTCTCTCTCTCTCTAACTCTGCCTTTTAAATAAGAAAAGAAGAGAAAGAAAAGAACAACAAATGAAGGAGAAAAGAGAAAGAAAGAAAGAGAAAAGAGAATCAAGGCTATTTTCTTCTAGATGGTTTCCTTCAGATTGTGAGGAAAGCAGAAGTGTTTGACGACCCCGGTAGATGGAGAAGAGGAAACAGAATTTTGATTCTATGATGGAATTCGGTATCCCAGATACTTCACTGATGGGTAGAATGATAAGAAAGCTGATTCCCCAAACAAGTAATATCACTACCAAGAGAAGTTCCACACTCCAAAAGAATCCATAAAAATGGCCGCATGTGAAACCCTTGATCATTGATTAAACGATAGCAAAAACCTTGAAAATCACCTAGAGGCCTCCTACACTCAGACTACCTCACACATGGAGTACTACCCACATGTGGAGTACTGCAGGAAACCGATAATCCACGCTGCTATGGATCCATTCCAGACTCATGAAGTCATATTTGCATGCAACCCAGCATCCTTCTCCAAAGCCACATCACAGTAACAGAATCCCAGGTGAGCCTATGCCTCTACTCATCAACTGCCACGGGATCCCTGAAGTTAAATGCTGGGATAAAGGGCAAGAATGGTCAGGGAAGGGATAGAGGAAGAGCTGGTGAGGAACTTGAGTATTTAGAAGAATTGCAAGGTTCTCGTAGTGAGGCATTTTCTTCTACACACAGGATTTTTAAAAGTGTAACTGAAGATTAATTTAAAACCACTGGAGTTGTTAGATCCAAATAGGAGGAGGCAGTCTTCCAAAGAATTTGGTTTTACTTTACTTGATACTTGACTGTTAATGTTATTTGTCATAGTACATGCCCTAAGACCTCAGAATCAAGCGGGTTGCCAGGCAAAAAAAAAAAAAAAAAAAAAAAATCAGAAATCAAACTATAACACTGTCGGTCCCATAGCTTGGGACAGGAAGCATTTTGAATATTGACCTTCTTTCATATCATCAATCAGAAAGTCATCATGTCTGACAAAGTTCTCATGGTTCGTTCAAGCTGAAGGTGGCTCAGCGAATCAGGGTTGCTGAAGTCTTAGGAATGTTGCATTCAGTCTCTTCCTCTGACACCTGCTGATTTTACCAGTCCACCAGTTCTCCTGGCTAAGCTCTTACCAGTCATCTAAATGCACTACAATGCTACACTCTTGCCTTCATCCATGGTGCATGAAAGGTCCCTTTTAAATCAACAAGTAAGTGTCCTCCACTATATCATCTAAAGATTATCCTTTCCATCCTCAATTCCACTGATGGGAATCATTCAATAGCACTGTGATGAATTGTTTTAAAATGGGGTGCCATTCTTAACTGACAAAATACTAACTTGTTGGACCCTAAAGTCAATAAATTACATGAAACATTTGAAAATAAGAAAAGCAGTAACAACAAACATTTTTTATCTTTTTTCTGATCATAAATGGCAAGCATTCAGTCTTTCACCATAGCTGAAATGTTATATTAGTGTGCCATGTTAACATGTTAATTAAGTTCTAGTGCTAATATCCTGATAGTTGTTATCAGAAATGGATGTTAGATTTTGGCAAATATTTTATTCATGACTATTGAAATGATCATATTTTTGTTTATTTGTTGAAGTAGTGAATGCATTGATGTATTTTGTTCAATGGTAAAGCAACCCCACATTTCTGGGACACATATCACTTAGATAAAATGTACTATTCTCATTAAATATTTTTGAATTTGGATTGCTGTTTTTTGTTCAAAATTTCTAAGTCTATGAAAATGAGGATTGGTCTATCATTGTCTTACATTTTTTGGCATGGTTTTAAAGTAGGTTGGGGCTCTAACAATGAGTTGGGAAGTATTCCTGCCTTTTCAATTTTATTCAGACTGGATACTTGCTCTTGAGTAAGTTTCAGTAATTTATAGAAATTTAACTATTTCACCTAAGTTGTCATATTTATACACTAAAGTTGTCCACAATAATGTCTAGTTATCCTTCTACAGTCTAATCAATCATGATGTCACCAGTTTCATTCCATACATAGGTAGTTCATGTCTTCACTGTTCTTTTCCCATATTAACCTACTTATCAAAGTCAGAAGTGTGGAAAGCTGGGTTTGATTAATTAATTGTGAAAAATAATGTGAGATATTTATAGGGGAAATGTGATAGGGGGTATATGGAAACACTGTACTACTACCTAGAATTCTTGTTTTATAAATTTGAAATTAGTCTACAATAAAATATCAAAACAACCCACGTCTGTATGAACTCAGGTTTGGTCTCATTTTTTCACTGTTGTATTCTGCTTCCTATTGCATTGACTACTGCTTTGATATTATCAAGTGTACTTTAAGTTCAAATAATTATGATTTTTCTGGCTTCTTAAAATGGAAGCTGGGGTCTTGACTTGAAGCATTTCTTCTTTTTAAATAATAGTCTTTAATATTGGGAATTCCTTCCTGTACCCAGTGCTACTGCAAAACTGTCCCACAAATTCTGACCTATTTTACCAGTTTAAAATACCTTCTAGTTTCCTTTTTATTTTTAATTTGATTTGCGATTTATTTAATCATTTATGTATATATATATTTGATTTACCAAATATTTAGATATATTTTACATATCTTTATAGTATTGATTTCAAATTTCATTTCATTTTGGTAGAAAAATAAATGTGTACTTCAATCATTTTTATTTTATTATCATTTATTTTATGGCTCATAATGTGGTCTCTCTTAGTATGAATTCTGTGTATACCTAAAAAGGATATGTATTCTGAAGCTTTGGATGGAATCTTTTATGAATGCTAAAATCAAGTTGTCTGAGTCTCAAGTCTACAATTAGCTTACCAATTTACTGTTCACTTGTTTTATCAACTATTCAGAATGGAAATTGCTACTCTTAAATGTTTACCACATAGTCACTATTTCCAGTTTTTCCTATGTGTAAATCCAGATTTCCATCTGTTAGCATCATTCTGCCTTAGGACTTCCTTTTACATTTCCTGTAGTGCATGGCTACAGCTAATAAATTCTTTTAGCTTTTGCATGTCTAAAAATGTTTTTATTTTGGCTTTCATTTTTGAAAAGTAATTTTCTGAGTCTAGCATTCTAATCAATAGAATTTGTAATTATTTCATAACTCTAAACAGTTTGCTCCACTATCATTTCATTTGCATTGTCTCAAAAGAAAATTCAATGTGTAATGTGCCCTTTAAGATACTCTGCAACATTTGTCTGGGACATTTTGCTGATGTGTTTGGTATGATTTCCTTCAGATTTTTATAAGTGGAGTTCATTACACTTCTTGAACTTCATATTTTTGTGAATTATTTCTTCAAGAATTTATTCTCCCCATCTCTCCCTCTTACCCATTGGCATTCCTAATTGTCTGTCTTAGATACTTTGAGTCTTTCTACATTTTTCAACCTTTGGTTAACTTTTGAACATAACTGTATTTATTTTCTGCTTTCTTGTTCTAATATACATGCCTATTTTCAGTTGGTTTAGATTAACTGATTTTGGTCTCATTTTTCTTCTCCTTTGTATACCTGGCATCTTTGATTGTATGTCAGATATTGTGAATTTTATGTTGGAGAGTACTGAATATTTTTGTACTCTTGTGAATAATCTTGAGGTTTATTTGGGGATTTATTAAGTTATTCTGGAAACATGTTAGTCCATTTGGGTCTTGCTTTTGTGATTCATTAGGCTATCTGGAGCAGTGTTTAGTCTAGGGTTAATTATTTAGCAATACTGAAGCAAGACTTTTCTAAGAATTCTATCCAGTGTCCTGTGAATTATGCGAGTTTCTTATTTGCTAATGAGAATAGATACTAATCCTAGTTTTGTGTGAGTGCTGGATGTTTGTCTCTATTCTTCTAGATGCTCTGCATTCTGGCCTCAGGTGGACTAACTGAGTAGTTCAGAGGTCTGTGTACTGGAGTCCAGGGTTCTCACCTGTGTGGATCTCCTGTCCACCATCTTGACTATGGAGGAGGCAGCAGAGTTCACTCTGGGTTCCTCCTTTCTACGCTATGTTCATGAAACACTCTTAGGACCATGAGATAAGGTGTTTGTTGGATTCACCTTGTTTGTTTCCTGCCTCTCAGAGATAATTGTCCATCCTTGCCTGGTGCCATACAAATATTTTACATGTCACATTTCAGCCAGCTTTTTTTATTTGTTTTTTTGTCTTTTTTTAAAATACATTTTATTATTGTTGTTATTATTTTATAATACAGTTTCATATTCTCTTATCCCCTCCCCAGTTCCCTCCCCCCCAGTTCCTCTTTATCATTACTAACATATAGTTCTTCATACTCAGTCATATGTCCATCATTGCGGGCATAGACACTGGCAGAGAGTCCAGAATCCTATTGTCAAGATATAGTAAACAGTTTCATTGTAAGTCCATCTTTGTCTGGAAGTAGAAACGCATACCACACTATATCCTCACATCTGAATGTTAGTCTCAATTTCGCAGCTACCGTACATCTCCTTAAATGAAAAGTCATGATTCAAAATCAACAATAGAAAGAAGAAATTTACAATGCCATGAAGTTAAATGACACATTAGTCAGTTAATAGCATGTTATTCAACTTCTTCATGTTGTTAATTTCTTTTTTCCTCCAGATGTTGATTTTGTTTTGTGGCTCTTCATGTAAGGGGATGTATAGTAGCCGTGTAATGGAGACTGTCATATCTAGCAGCATGTCATTTAACTTCAGGCATTGTAAATTTCTATTTTCCTTTTTATTATTGATTTTGTATCATGACTTTTCATTTAAGGGGATGTTTAGTAGCTGTGTAATGGAAACTGTCATATCTAGTAACATGTCATTTAGCTTTTTTATTTTAACGGGGCAGGAGAAGGCACTGTTGTTGATTTGGGTGGGAGGGTAAATGTAGACCCTATAGTTCCATCTTGGATTGAAGTGCACATTTTTCCGGAGTTCATGTTTTCTAGTAATGTCTGGGAAAATCTACGAAGTACTACTGAGCAGAAATGTGTAACTAATAGATTCATTGGCTAAAATGCCTGTGTTGGGTATAAATTGTGCATATAATTATTGATTAGTCCAAATTGTTTACATATTTCTTGACTGACATAAATTCAGTCCTCTCCTCATAGTGAAATTCACTTTAGTCCCCATATCTCTCTCTCATAGATGAATCATTTAATCAATAATTAGTAACAAGCAATATAGTTAGCTACCCTAATAAGGGGATAAATGTGAAATTGACTTACTTTCATTATTTTAACCCTTTGGCTTGTACTTTCAGTTCTTGTACTCACTCCCTTCTCATTTATTTCTTCCTTCTTTTGAAGCAAGAAAGATACATGCAGCTCTTCAGTACCTCTGATCATGAATTGGTTGGTCCTAGGACATATTTGTCTTGAAAGCAATAATAACAATAACAATAGCTAACATCTATTGAGTACTTACATTGTGTTAACAGCAATTCTAAGTGCTTTTTTTCTATCTAACTCATTTAATAATTAAAACATCCATATAATAATATTGCTATTTTCAGTATTTTTATTTTACAAATGGAAAACTTAGGCACTTAGGAAGATTTTTAAGGCTAAAATTCCAATCAGGAAATTCTGCCAAGAAGCCAAAGCTCTTATAAGCCCTACTATGGTAATTTTGTTCTGCCCGTGCTCTCTTAACTTTGGAATTTACATCTTCCCTGAAATCTGTTTTATCCCTGAATTTTTGACCTGTTATATAACACAGGGACTCCTAACCTCTTGCTTAAAGTGAACTTTAAGGATAATTTCTTGGCTTTCTTGATTCCACATCCTGTCTTCTTATGTTCTTCTCCAACTACTGGCCTTGGTAGTAAGTATCATTTCTCTCCTAATCTTTATGATCATGGCTGTGTTCATTCCAAACTGGGTTATAGTTCTTTTTCATTTATAGCAGCTCATTTGTTTGGTTTGGCAGAAGAATCTCTTACAAAATAGCAGCGAGACAGGAGAAACGAGAGGACACATCCCCATCAAGGGGCACTCAAGTGCCTTCAACCTGGTATATACATCTTCAATGATCCTCCTGCCTGTTTTAAAAGGGACTATCCAGGCTGCTTATCAAATTTCTGTCCATGGATCAAACAGTTTAAATGTATTTGAAAGGCCGAATGACAGAGAGAAAGGGAAAGAGGGAAGTCATTTATTGGCTAGTTCACTCCCCAAATGCCATGACAGCTAAGTCTTGGCTGGGCATAAACCAGGAGCCATGTGCTTGCTTCATTCAACTCTCCACATGGGTACGTACTTAGGTCATGATCTGACTCACAGGTGCATCAACAATAAGCTGGATAGAAAGTGAGCATGGAACTGAATCCCAGGAATACCGATGTGGGATGCAGACACCTAAGAACCTCATTCTGCCGTGTCACAATTCTGACCCCCAAGGCAATTAAACTACTTGAGTATAGAACACTGAAGGAAAGCAATCCGAGTCAGTAATCTAAGATGGCATGGTGAATGTCCAAGAAGGCATCATCACACAGCTGTGATGTGGTGACTGAGAGGGGAAAGATTTCCTCATCATGCCAGCAGGAACCTCCAAACACCACCATACTTGAGAGTCCAGGCAGCTTACTCAGTGGATCCAGAGAGGAAAAAAAATCCCTCTTTCCAAAACCTGTCATAGTCTATGTCTCAGGATATCCGTCAGCAAATATTCCATTTCCTTCAGAGGAACTCTCCTACCCAGAGAAGGCAGTCAGACCTCCTGCGCTACAGGAAACAACCAATGTCTTTTTAAGGGGTAATTTCTTCACATGTATCTCACCCTCCACCATATATTTTTAAGGCACCCCAGAACACAGAGGTCTATGTGCACTGATTTCAGTCTGGGTCCCCTCCACGGTTTTCTCAAGGAGTCTAAGGAATCAGACTACCACACTACTCCTTGTGTGTCTTCCAAGGGTAAGTGAGCATTCTCAGGCATGGGCAGCATCATTACCTGGGGCTTCCTAAGGACATCTGACAGAACTGCATCTGCAAAGGAGATAGTAAGTTTATGTATTAAGCTGAAGCTTCTTCATTCGGGTTATTCCACAAGATAACAGAATTCCCATGAAGGGTAGTTGGACATTTGTATTTCATTGCATATCCAACATAAGCCACACAAATGCAATCTATTGCTGATATTTCTGACAGAGTCTCACAAGTGATGATTTCCTGTTTTGATTATATTGAAATAGATTTTTTTCCAAATCAATATTCCAGTTTAGTGTATGTTCTTTTATTAAAGAAAGCATTAAAAAGTAGAATGGTTTAAAATATGTACAAAGTGTAAACTGAAGATCAGAGAAATTAAATATCATGTCTGAAGTGGCACACCTTCAGTGGTGAGCAATACACTGCCGGTGCTGCCCCAGCTGAAAAGTTGTCAGAATTTTAGGAGATCCAGTGTCAGCAGCAAGAGGTATGCTGCGCCCCAGACCCAACACACTGCCTGTGACCCTGGAGGATAATTCTGATCATGTGGAAAACTGCAAGCATAGCCAGGGAAGATAACAAATACAGGGACATAAGCAGATGAATGCAAAAATCAGGGTCACACACTCCAAACCAAATTCTCAACAAATGCAGAAGCCAACACTGATGTCCAATAATCCTGGTTCGAAATGGAGATGCAAATGTAGGATACAAAGGGCAGGGGAACAGCCTTGGAATTACAAATCAGAGCCACAGAAGTAGGGAACAAAGTTAAAACTGATTCTTCAGTATAGTGGGGCTCAGCTGGATGTTGCACCCATGTTAATACCATGAGAAGGATGCCTTAGAAGAGAAAGAGCCCAAGGGACAAGTCAGGACAAACTCAAGACAGGGAGGCTGGTCTGACCCACCTTGGTATGTCTTGACAACCTTACATCCCTACAGCTGCTCACAGGAGCACCTGCTTTTACTGACTGACTGGGTGTGGGCCAGCCTGCTGACTTCCTGGCAGGGTGCTGACACCAATCAATGGTAACCACACTTCCATTCCACACGTCGAACAGAGGGCATCCTGTCAAGCAGATTCACTGTCAGCCTCGTATCTTATTCTCTGTCATAAAGCTCTTGTGTTTACCAGTGCATTAAATATAACCCTGCAATAGAAAATCCTCATTTTCATGCTTGAAATACATTATCTTAACAGAATATCTATTTGACTTTTACTACATGCCTTTCATTCCTCTAAGTGAGGTAATTGACCTTTACTTTGCTACCCTGTGGATTAAAAGGCTGCACCACACTCTGCATGTGATATTTCCAGTCCTACAGGAGAGTTGATTTCCATTTGCTATTGTAGCTGGACTGCTCTTCGGGTGGGTGCTCAAAGACGGGGAACCTCAAGGCCAGGGACTACAGTGAGGCAGTTGTTGTTACCATCATGGCTTTTATTAGAAAAAAAACAGGCCACTGCATCTTTGTGGACACCACTTACAGAAGCCTAAAGACTATGGGCCTATTAGACTTTCAGAACCTTCCTCCTTAGTTGGATGACATATTCTCTATTCCCCGAGAGTTTGAGATCAGCAGCATGCTTCAGATTTGGATAAAGGTCATGATCAAACTAGACAATTTCTGAGAGAGAACAATATGGTTGTTATTGGGAATGCCCTAAGCTTTGTATCAACCAGAGATAGCTAGAAAGTTGATGTGTGTTGAGCACAAGTGCTGTGCAAAACTCTGCAAGTCAGGAGCTTGGAAGCCTTTCCTTTTCTCAATGTCCCATGGACAAGAAGAGTAAAGATGAGGATGACAATGAAGGTAAGGATGACAAGGAGAAAATGTTGGCAATGATATCAAATATTACTGCTTTTTCAAAAATTATTGTATTTATATTTGAAAGGCAAAGCTGCACATACACACACACAGAGAGAGAGAGAGAGAGAGAGAGAGAGAGAGAGAAGCAGAGAGACAGAAAATCTTCCATCTGGAGATCTACTCCTCAAATGTCTGGCCAAGCTGAAGTTGGGAGATAAGACTTTCCTCTGGTCTCCCTCAGAGGAGCAGGGGCCAAAGCAGTTGGGTCATCCGCTAGTTCCCTCCAACCCATCCCTGCCTCAAGCAAACATAAGCAGGGAGGTAGATTGGAAGTGGAACAACTGAAATACACACCGGTGCTCATATAAGATGCCAGCACTGTAGATGGTGGTTTAATCCACTATGTTGCAACACCAGCACCAGCTCATATGTGCTGTTTCAAACATATTTTGCTCTACTCACAACCGTATGACTTGAGTCATATGACGTGTGTTATATGATCCAATTTTACAGCTGAGGAAACTGAAGTATGTATTAGTCAGAACTAAGCTACTTATCCAATGTGACATTGCAAACAAATATAGAGGCAGAATTTAAGTTGAAGAATTTTGGACTTAAGAGATAGAAGACCTGTATATATATTTCAATACCGGTAAATCCAGACAAATTGCGATACAATTGAGGGCATTCTATTATCTACCAGTTACCTTGTGGAAGTCCATGGTTTCTTTTCCAGCACTCCAGGAAAATACCCCCAGGGGAGGCAACAAGTCAGGGAAATCCCACCACATTACAAATTCCCTCCCACAGGCTCATGAAAGATCAGCACCCATGGGCCCTGGGCTTTGGGGACATCGCACTGCTGCAGAGACAGGAAAAGCACTGTGAGGAACCTGGTCAGGAAGAGAAGTCAAGAAAGGTGCTGCTCTGCAGAACTGTCACCCCGAGAGGCAAGGAGGCAGGGTGTTGTCTTCAAGTATCCACCCCTTATTGGTTCAGGGCTCCCTCTGACATTGTCACCCAGAGCTTGCAAGAAGTGAGAACCCAGGAAGCCCAATGGGAGGACTCTCTCTACAGATTTTCTGAATATTAAAAGCAGTGATGATTTACTACCAATTTTCATGAACAAAACCTCCTTTCTCTTTGCCATCCGTCATACAACTGTGAATAACCCATTGGATCACAATAGAGATCACTGGCAACTAAAAGTACAGCTAAAGGGATCACAATTTTTAAACCTGTGAAGACACCAAAGTGGCCTTAGTTTGTTTAAAGTATTACTACTGCAAGTGTGTGTTATCAAACAGCCTTCCATGCTAATGGTATTTGGGGAGGGTGTGTAGGAAGTTGGGTGGACAATAGTTGAATCTTTGTTTAAGTTTTAAAACAAGTATAAATTCATCCTATATGTAACCTCCCTAGGGCTAAGATATTTTTGTGTTTAAATGGTGATAGTGATATCCACCTGAGTGACTCATACAAAGTTGCTGTATAAACGAAACACAACACCACTAGGGAAGTCTGTTCTTGTGAGTATGCATTTACACCCAATGTAAGCTCAATAATACCAGCTAATTGACATTGTTATGGTCATTGTTGCTGATCCTGTGTTTCTGTAATTCCACAGTGAGGGGGTGGCATTAGATAATCCTTTCATGAAACATTCATTAAAAGCCTACTGCATGCCAGGCACCATAAAGCCCTGTACAAGGAGATGTAGCCCTGCCCACCCTTGTCCTTGCCCCTGTGAAGTTCACATTCCTGATCCCTTTCCTTCATATTACAGTACCTAACAATGTGTCAGGATTTCTTTTTATACTGTGATTAAAAAGGAAACAAAATCAGAAAATCTGATGAATCTGTAGCTGTGTAGAAACAATCGACCTATTTTTTTTTTATAAATCTTGTTTGATTAAAGGGTTTGTTTTCTATGCTAACTTTTTTTCTATGTTTATTAGTCATCCAGTGGTCAGATATAGGTAAATATGAACCAGAGGTCTTATGTGCAGTGAGTGCTTACTAATACTTTACAATGAAGGAGAGTGAAAGCTAATCAAGAACTGACATAGGAACAGTTCATATAGTGCTGTCTCATTGAAATGTTACAGTAAACTCAAATGAATAGTTTCTTGTTACGGGGGCTGGATGAGGAACTAGACTTAGAAAAGGAAAGTCACTAGCCTGGGGTCTGACAGTCAAATGGTGATCTAGAGCAGATTCAAATTCAATTTCTCTAACTTCAAAATACAGTGATTTTGACCTTAATTTTTTAAAGTCAGTTAATCTTAATTAAAAAAAAATAGTCATAGCATTAGAACTTCAATAGGCTTTGAAATTGGCTACTATAACAACCCACCATAAGGATAATGTTTGTTTAATTTCCAATGCTAAATCCTTGCCAGAAAAATCTGGTTGTCCAAACTCATTTTTGCAAGCCAATTGATATGTTTCAGGTTGTTGTCTAATTTCTAGAACAACTGCTTTGGGGGCATGCATCCCATCTAGTTTAATCAGTTTCATGAGGCTTGGGCTTCATGGAAAAGAAACATGCTATATTCTCTGTTTTGGTTAGGTGTGTGTCAGGATCTTTGCAAACTGGTGTAAGCAAAATAGAACATTGCTCAGATAACTAAGAATCCAGGTCACAGCCAAATTCAAGAGTCTGGGTCACTGGCTCACGCAGTCATTAGGTCTCTTGATGGAGTTCTCCTCCTGTCTTGGCTTTGCTCTAAGTTCATTTTCTTCATGTAATGGCAACCATGGCCATGAGCAGTTCCAGATTCACTTCCTAGCAGTTTAGCAATGTTATCAGGAAAAGGACTCATTTCTCCCATAATCTCTTTAAAGGCCTCCAAGCCAATGTTCACAGAGAATGTTTCATTACCCTGTATGTGAACCAGTCACTATTCCCAGGAAGATAAAATTGGTTGTGTTGACTGTGCCTGGCATCTCTGCTCACTCTCAATCTTGAAGTTAGACTACTTGGCTTGAGAACAACAAAGTTTGATTCCAAGGAAGAAGGGATACAGGGCAAGCAAAAACTACAGCATATGTACTTACTACAATTTAGATATTGCCAGAAGATAGGGCCAGTCAATCAGTCAATATGAAGCATTTTTTTCTTTTTTCAAACAAAGACTGAACTTTTCACAACCCCAGAAAATCAGCCTAGCCCATCAAAAGTGAATGAGCTAGCTAGTGATTGAACTTGATTCCTTGATCACAAATTACTGGACCATAAGTTATAAAGTGAATTCATATTAAATTATTTTTCATTGCTTGGGCTGGCATTGTGGTGCCATGGGCTAAACTGCTGCCTACAATGCTGGCCTCCCATATTAGAGTACCAGTTCAAGTCCCAACTGCTACACTTCCTATCCACTCCCTACTGATGCCCCTGGGAAGGCAGTTGGAGATGGCCCAAGTACTTGGGTCACTACCACCCATGTGGGACAATCAGATGGAGCTCAAGGCCTCTGGCCTCAACCAGGTTGAGCTGGCCACTGTGGCTTTTTAGGGAGTGAATCAGCAGATGGAAGATCTCTCTGGATATGTCTCCCTCTCTATATCACTCTGCCTTTCAAGTAAATAAATAAATATTTTAAAATATATTTTTAACTTCTTTTTTTATTAAAGTGTTTTAACAATGTGGTGCATGCTTTACCTCTAAATATCCAACCATGGAAATACAAAGGCTGTATCACTGATCAGTATTTAAGAAAGCATCAGTAAATCCCATAGGCACCATCTGGTTATTTTTCCCTTGGTCAGATCCTCTCTCTTGGATCACTTCAGAACTCATTGCTCATTTCTATTTTAAGGGTTCTTTGTATCTTTGCTTTGAATCTTCATTTTTTTCCTTTTTTCTATTTAATATTTTTATTGGAAAGGCAGATTTACAGAGAGAAGGAGATACAAAGAAAAAGATTTTCCATCCATTACCTCACTCCCTAAGCGGCCACAATGGCCAGAGCTGATTCGAAGCCAGGAGCCTCTACCATGTCTCCCATGTGGGTGAAGGGTCCCAAGGCTTTAGACCATTCTTCACTGCTCTACCAGATGACAAGTAGGGAGCTGGATGGGAAATGAAACAGCTGGAACACAAACCAGTGCCCATATGGGATTCCGGTGCATGCGCAGTGGGGATTTAGCCACTGAGCCATCACGCCAGGCCCAAGTCTTCATTTCTAATCTTAATGGCATAATTTGGAACATTGATCATGACCAATTAGATCATGCTCCTTTTGTTAGATGTGGAGCTTTTCATCTCTGCCTCAAATTTTTGTGTGTTTTTATCTTGTTTCCTATAAAACTTCAACCGTTCCAACACCAGTTTAACTAAAGTAGGACACCAAATAAGGAAAAATAAAACAATGGCTTTGCTAAGCATACTCTTTTCTATTGGATATTATTTTATTTCTCTGAATAGAGAGAATTAGAAGCTATCTCCTCAAATTTTCCATACTACCCATGGAAATCTAATTTGATTTCCTATCACATTCTGAAGCGAAAACTGAAAGTGTAGAATAAGGTTGCTACAGTCAAATAGTTTTCTTTTATACATGTTTGGTTTCTGGAAATTCTTACTCATGAAGCTATTTAATCAACCTTGCTCAGTTTTAATCAGACTATAATGGAAGTATTTGTAGAAATAAGATCATTTTTAAGTGGACAGTCATGCATATTTAAGAGATACCAAGAATCTACCTGATGATCTAACCTGATAAAATAATGCCATTGTGTCAGGTGGCTCTCAAGCTTCCAGCTATAACCAGACTGAATTTTGTGATTTTTTTCAAAATCAAAGAGAATATGAGGTTTATTCTTTTTCTAGTTTTATCTCAATTTTCCCTATGGAAAAATGGAAAATTATGCTGCTTAATCCAAGGAACTATATAAGATATTATCATGGCATAATTTACATTAAACTGGATGAAGTTTATAAAATTTACAAAAAAACCTGGATGAAACAAATGTTTTACCTGTGTAATTCCACAAACAGAAAAAAAGAAAGAAGGGAAATCTGATATAGCAGTTTGTCACCATACCACACAATGGATGATATAATTGCAAATAATTTGAACACATTAAATTGAAATTGTTAACTTGAAAATTCCATTTAATCGTCATACAAATCCAGTATTATAGATTTTTGACCAGATAGTGGCTATTATATAGACAGTAGTCTCAGGTTGCAGGTGAGGAAACAGAGACACTGTTTGGGAGCACAGACATGTCCCTGGTAGAGCTGAGACTTGAAATTAGTCCCTCTTCTCCTAAAGTCCAAGATTTTAACACAATACTTAACCTCTTTCTCCTCTGAAATCTGGTGACTTGAATTCTGTTTTATTTCTGGAACTGAAGACCTCTATATTTCTCAAAAAACTTAGGTTACAAAAGTTTACCATGCCATACTGAGTCACTGTAAACAAAACAAACAAAAAATATAAGTAAACAAAAGTTTACCATATTATACTAAGTCACTGAGGTCAATCATTGGGCTTGGATCAGCTCGGTTTTAATTTAATAGGATAGGATTCTGCATTGCTGGCATTATCTTTACAGATCTTTCACCCTTCAGTGCCTGTTATCCAAACAGATGCCTCATGAGTTTTGTAAACAGTTAGAGTATCATCATGTCCCTGAGCCAACCTCACAAGGACAGTGCATTATCTTAAGTTTATAGACTCCTATTTTTATTTGATAATCATTGTGCCCTTGCCACCCTAGTGAGATTGGAAATGGACAAGGACTACTTTTAATATTATCTAAAGGAACAAGCAGTTTAGTGAATCACATGATCTGATATCTCACTAAAGGCAAGCTTAGGGTCTCAAGTAAGCTTTCAGTGGGCCTTTTAGTGGGTTTTCTTTTTAATGCTGGGATAACTAAATCATTCATTCCTAAATGTGCAAGGCTTTCTAGTCTTTGTTCCATCTAGCTTAAAAGCAATCAAATTGGCTCATATATATTTATTAAAAGAACATAGAATCACCATGTTCACTGAAGAACTGATCAAAATCTCTGTTTTACCATATGCTACCAGAGAAGATTATGCAGTAATCTATTTATCTGGGGTGATGAGGCAAAGACTGTATCAGTTTGTAAAAGGGATTCTCCCAATGACAGAGCTAAAGAGAGGAAAGCTTCATCAATCAGGTGGGTCTCAATATATTTAGGAGATAAAAGATCAAGAACTTTATGGAAATTTACCATCTAAATTTGCAGAGAAGCTTCTTAGGATCCTAATGCCTTTTCTTACATGTGTGTGTTCCTGTAACACAGGAAATAGACAAGAGGCAAGCTGTCCCGACTCTCTGTTGGTCCCTTAGAGTGTATTGACTTTAAAAAAACTAGTTATAAGCATCTATTCCACATTGAACTGTACCCATTGTAGTTTTGAAAATACGTATACTAGGAATGTTTTTATGTGCCAATGATAGCTACCATCAGATTCCAGGGCAGACTAAGGCTCAGTGGAGACCTCCACTCCACACACCCACTTTGATCCACCTTCATTGAATTGCAATAGAAGCAAGTCCAAGGCTCACTGTCCACATCCAGGTCTCTTCCTCAGTCCATGTACATTACGTTCCAATGTATATCCTTCCTGTGTTCATCTTTCATAAAGTAAATGAGAAATGGAAGAAAGTCCAGGTCACCAGCTCATTGAGACACAAAAGTTTCACACACTCTTTTTTACTAATATCTTGTCATTATTGTGATAATTTTGGGGAAACAGGAAGATATCATGCAAAAAATAATAATGAAATAAAATAACAAACGTTCTAAAAGCAGGCAGCATTCCATACTGAAGGTAGTTCAGAATGCTGCATCCCACCACTTGCACGTTATGATAGTTTGAAGAGAATTCAGTTCCAAAAAGCTTATGCTCACATTTAAACTCCAAAGTATTATGATAATTGTTAATGAATTAATATTATAGGTTGATAGTGTAAGATGGAGGCTTGGTCTAATTATGGCAGTTGGGAGACAAGCCTGGGGAGAATTCTTTAGGTCATTATGGGCTACCCCTGGAAAGGGAGTTCTCTTGAGAGTATTGGTTACAAAGCCCAGCAGGCTAGCGCGCTCTGTCTCTCTCTCTCTCTCTCTCTCTCTCTCTCTCCCTCTCTCTCTCTCTCTCTCCTTCCAGCTCTCTGTGTCTCTCCTTTCAGCTAACTGTGTGATCCTTTCTTTGCATGTATTATGCCATCCACCATCTTCATCAGACCCCAGACTCATGAGACTACTCATGCCTGGACTGTGAATATCAAAATGCTAAGCCAAAATAAACTTTCCTTCTTAAATAGCCTCTTTAAGTAGCATTTAGATTTCAGCAGAGGTGTTAGCAGCATCTGTTAGTTTTACAATAAGAATTAGGAGCAGGAAGCTTTGGAAAATTCACAAACTGGCCAGAGAAAGGAAGAAGAAAAAAATGTCGTTCGATATAGGAACATGAGATAGAGAAATCACTTGCTAACGACAGAGTGGATACAAAAGAGAGCCATGTGTGCTAATGGACAAAGCAATGGGAAACAGATCCTGAAGACATTTCAGAGATATTCAGGACTGTTCCTTCTCATTTGGGCCAATCAAGGGTTTAGAAGTGAAATTTCACCTCACAGATTTAGGGAAGAACCCTTCCAGGAGAAAGCCCCAGGATCTTCTGCTGGTCTAGCTCCAGACTCTGGCTTGCTATTAAAGTGATTCAAGGCTATTAATCCAGGATCCAGGTGGACCCAGACGAGGCTGTTGTTGGCAGCCCACTTTGGGGTCATCCACATGATGCTGGTTTTGTAGATGTGCAGAACGTAAGAGTTAAGGAGTCATTGTGGCTTTTATCAGGATTACAGAGAAGAGCCTGGAAAGTGAGAGAGAGCTATGCTACAGCGTTGGAACCCCTGTATGAAGGGATGCTTAGTGAAACTGTGGGAGCAAAGATGCAGCCAGAATGCCAGAATGGTAGAGATACAAATCATTAGACTTGTAGGTAGCATGTCTGGCAAACCTAGGAAGACCTTAGACATCAACATGCAGCCACAGAGAATAAACACATAAGCGGAGTCCAACAGAGCATCGAGGCATGGGGGCCTCCACTTACATTTCAAAGAATGTTTGAAAAAAGCTAGTGGTTCAGAGGTTGATCACAGTGACACAGCCACTGTAGATCACCCCTGATAGGCCAATACCAAGCAGATATTTGAGGTCAGAGCTGCTGCAGAGAGCCCCCAACACTGTAATCCTACTGGAGCTGCAGAGATGAGATTTCAGCCTGTGACAACTGAAGCAGGAGCACAAAAGCTAAAGGATCCGGCTTTGTAAGCCTTTGGGAGTCCAGCTCCCATCACGGGGTTACCAGGATGCTGCACATGAGCTTCTAGGATTTAGTGTTTGCCCTGCTTGGTTTGGACTTGCTTTGACCTGATTAACCTTTTTTATTTCATTGTCTCCATTTTTAGAATGGAAATGTCTACCCCGTTGCTGTCCTTTTATTGTGTCTTTGTACTTGGTTTTTAATTGTACAGCAATTCACAGTTAAGAGAATTTGCCTTGAGTCTCAATAACGCTTTGGTTTTGGTGGATTTTGGGGTGGGTGTGGAATGGCTGTATGGTGAGTATGCATAGGGCATATACTTTGTGCAACTAGGAGTGAAATCCTATGGTTTGAACAGGATTTGGCTTCCTAAATGCATGCAGACATATAAACCCCAAAATCTTATGTTAAGGTTAATGGAATAGTGTTAATGATCAATAGATTATGGATGCAGAGGTGATCTAATTTTGGCATCTGGGAGATGTGTCTCATCAGAGGTTTTTAAGTCTTTGAGAACTTGACATTTTTGGGAGCGGTTCGCTTCTATCAGATGAGCGCTTCCCATCATCTCAGCCTCCTGGTTCTCTCTGTGATGTTTCCTCTGCATGGGTCTACCATTCACCATCCTTACCAGACGTCAGCCTAATGGGCCACCTGCTTTTGCACTGTGACCTACAAGCTGCAAACTTAAATAAACCTTCTTCCTTCCTTAGTAGCCTCCTTCAGGTATTTTAGTTAAAGTAGCAAGAAGTTAGCATATACTCGTCATATTTATAGTCAAAGAATAGGAAGTAACATACAGAAACAACCTGCTGGCTGAAGTTGGCATTTGCCTCATACTGGTATGCTCTTGTTTTATCAGTTTTCAGCCTCTGGTTGGATGGAAGTTCAACTGCTGGTATGATTGAGTGAAACCCAGGTGCTTGATCACAAGGGTATAACTCCTAGGTTTAGTTTAAAATTTGTTAACGCATAAATCTATGGTATGATTCACCAAGTACAGAAACTGGTTTTGTTTTTCTTTTTGTTTTGTTTTGTCAAACTTATCATTCAAATACAGAGGTTAGCTTAGGACAAATACATTTTCATTTAACCACTCCATTGGATAGGACAGAGTCACATGGGCAAAAGAAGTGCTGGGAATTGTAATATTTATTTTGACTATTCATTCATAATTGTATTGATTGAAGGGGGAAGGGAAGAATACTTCAATTACTAGATAGAATCATGGTGTCATATAATTTATGCCAACAGTCGGCACTATAGTGATTTTATTACTCAAGTTTTACAGAGGAAGTAATTTCAGATTAAAGGGCTTTCCTAAGTTTGCTTCTGAAGCAGGACTATATGACTCCAAAACAAAATTCTTATCTACTGTTTATTATTCTGCTTTGGATAAATACCTTTTTGGTTGAAATTAATTTTTTTAATTTTTCCAAATATGGAATTCATTAGTTCTTAGTAAACTCAAAAAGTTAACCAGCCATCAAGAGTATATAATTTTAGAACATTTTCATCACTCTAAAAACAGCCTCTGAAACTGGCCTGTGGTAGGACAGATTAAGCTGCCCTTTAGGATGCGATATTCTGTGTCACAGTACTTGTTTGAGTCTGCTACTCCACTTGCAATGTAGCTTCTGATAACGTGCTCTGTAAGATAGCAGAAGATGACCCAAGTACTTAAGTTCCTGCCACCCACATGTGAGACAAAATAGAGTTCCAGACTCCTCCTAGCTTCTCTCTCTCTCTCTCTCACTCTCTCTCTATCACTTTGCTTTTCAAATAAATAAATCATTACAACACTGAAAATTAAAGAATGCTCCTATTCCCTCCTTTCCCCAACTTCTGACAACCACTAACATGCTTTTTGTATCTATGTTAATTGCCCATTTAAAATATTTAGTATAAAAGAAGTCATATATTACACTGTCATTTGGATCTGCTTGCCATTGCTGAGTACAACATTCTCAAGGCCATACATGGAGCATGCCTGTAGCAATGCATCAGAACTTCAGTTTTTGTTTCAATTTTATTTTTTAACAGGGATATACATACATTCTCATAGATGAACTGTATAATGGAGACTAGAATAGCAGGTAGCAAAGATACATTGCAGTAGGGATCTCTACTCCTGAGTAAAAGGAGAGCTCCCAGTGAAAATTTAAATGTACCTCAACAGTATCATAGGGGAGTTTCTACCTTTGTGTATGCCTGCAATGCCATGATGCTCTTAAATGACAGACCCTTAAACCTGTAACTGTTACTAAAGGACTATACTACTATAATAACATGGGAGAAAATAGGAAGGGAAAACAAAGAAAAATGGAAGAGAATGGGGAGGGATCCCTGTACCTACAAAATTGTATCATGAAAAATTACAAAAATAATTTTTAAAAATTATTTTGAAAAAGATGTATTTTATTTATTTGAAAGAGTTGCAGAGAGTTCCATGAACTTTTTGGGATAGCTTCATTATGTTCTTTAGAAAAATAGCTCATTTTGTAATTAGGTTATTTATCATTTTATTCTTGAGTTGTCAGATCTTATATATTCTAGAGGCAAACGCCATTTTGACTAAAAAGTATGAACCAAATAATTTGTTAATATAATTGGTTAATTCCTCTGGAAATATATTAATCTGTAGATCTAACGGAATTTATAAACAAAGTGGTCAAGTTATTCTGTGAGTGCAGCTAGACCCTTAATGCTAGCTCAGTTTGAACCAGAAATCTCCAAAGTCACTGATGGAAGGGAAGTTTGCATTAGCCTTGCTCTCATAGTTTACACTTGGTGTCCAACTAACTCTGACAGCCTGGTGCCTTTCTTACCTTGCTCTACAGAGAAGTTGCGCAAGCATTTACTTGAATTACAGATTATGAGCCAGTATAAAGACCTGAGGTTTCTCACAAGCTCTCATTTGATACTGTAGCTGCAGGTCCATAGACTTCACTTGAGTAACAACTCCTGCTCAAGTAATAATATCAATGCTAGATACGTGAGTGTAATTCTTACATGAATCCATTAGCTTTGTTTTGGCTACAGATGTGTTAGAAAGAGCTCACCCTTTAGCACTGACTCTTTTTTCTTTCTTTTTTCTTCTTTTTTTTTTTTTTTTTTTTTGATAATCTTACATAGCGATTAGGGTACAAAGGGTCAAGGGCTACAAGAAAGTGGGTAATACCATTGTTTCCACACTAATATCATAATTTCCCCCTGTATCTGGGGTCAGGGGAGAAACAAAGGGAAAAGCCCCACCCAGCCTCCCACTCATCCCAGGTACCCAATGCGGGGCATGCTCCGAGGGTCCTGCTCAAGCAGTTTTGATAGTTCAATAGTTTGGAATTGATGCCAATCTTGCCGTTCCAAGCATGATGGCATCTCTTCAGAATTCACTGGCTGACGTAGTCTCTTCATGGTTGGGGTTCTGAGATCAGCAGTTCAGTTGGAGGGATCTCCAAAGAAACTTTGTCTAACATGACCCAAGACCAGATTTTTGTGTGCGCTTGCCAGTACAGGGTCCGGCACAGTCCGTTGCCAAATCAGCTTATGCCCATGCTGGTCATTGCAATTGCTAGGTCAGTTCTGTTTCCAGCCCTGTCTTCCATGCGAATTGATGGGTGTTGCAATCCAGCCCAATTTTGCTCACTTTATATTCAGCCCTCACACAAACCAGTGGGAGCTGCAGCTTAGTCGGGGCGACTCCCGTAACGCCCTTCAGTTCTGCACCCCACCCTGGTTCCCAAGCTTGTCACTGTGTACCGATGACCTGTTCAGTCTGTCCCACATCCCACCTAGCTCTCGTATATGTCAGTGGGCACTGAAAACTAGTTCAACCCAACCAATGCTACTATCCAGCCCACACACATACTGGCGGGTACCTTTCTGTCTAGCCACCCCTGCCCCTGTCCTGATTTTCATGCTCTCCAGTGGGAGTGGTAACCCAAGAGGGAGGTGCCCACTATTTCCATATTAGGCCACTCCAACTCCCTGATTATGAACGCTCCAGGTGGTTCTGGAGTTTAACTTGACAGAATTAACCCCCAGTGCCAGTTTCTGCCAGCTGATGCTGCAGTAAAGCCCAAACAACCCTCACACTCTAATTTTTGCTTGTACCAGTTGGAACAGTCAGCCCATCCTGGCTTTTCCCTGATCTAGCTTGCACGAGGCCCCCAAGTGTTGTAGCCCTGCCTGGTCTGGTCTGCTCCCATCCCAACTCATGCTCTCCAGTGGGAGTGGCTGTCCAGCAGGGGAGCCCACATTTCCCCTCTCCCTCCCTGGTTCTTACGTGTGTTGTTTGGGCACTGCAGCCATATCTGGTATGTCTCACCTCCACTTGGCATTCTCTAATGTGCACTGGTTTGTGTTGCGACCGAATCTGTCCTGACCACACTCTGTTCTGTTGCTCAGATTCACCAGCAGGTGATGTGAACTGGTTCACTCTGGTCTGCCCACGACCTATGCCAAATGTATGCTGGTGGGTATCTTTCTCTGGTCTGGTCTGGGCTGCCCCCTATTGCGGTTCTTGAGTTCACCTGCAAGGACTCTGTCCCAACAGAGGAGTTTACCAAGCTCCTCCAACAGAAACTCTCCCTAGATCTTGCACATACTGGTAGGTCCATGAGCCAGCCCTACTTAGTTCACCTCCTGTCCTGGTAGGAGCAGTGGTCTTTCCTTGCTGGCCTTCAAACCATTCCAGTTCTTACTGTTGGATGTTTCAGCCCAGCCAAGGCTCATCCATACCCAGACACAGCTTATATATAGCTCAGTAGGGACAGAAACCTAGCCTAGTCTGTCCTACATCTACCCAGGTTCTCCAGAGCACCAGAGGGTGCTGGCAGTTAGGTGTACCCAGCCCCAGTTCACTCTTGTGCCAAGGGAGATTGCAGCCATATCCAGACCAGAATGTAGTCCCCAGTCCAGCCCCAGCACTCACCAGGGGGATCCCCAACCCAGCAAGGGTGTACTTTCACAGCTCCCCAACCGAGTATTTTCCCAGCCATAGATTGCACTCATGCTAGTGGTTGCTCCGACCCAGTTGGCTCAGCCCCTCACCTGTCTCAGCCTTTGCCTTCAATGATGTGGCCTCATATCCCTGGCTCATGCAGACCAGTCGGTGTAAGAGCCTAGTTCGGCATGACCTGTGCTCCAGCCTGATTTCTATTCTTCCTTGTGAGTTGAGGTTTGCTCAACCCTGCCTGGTCCACCCCTTCCAGTTGCAGCTCTTCCCACCCCATATCCTATTTTAGGATGCACATTCGGGTGCTTCTGCCTTGAACTGCCCACACTGTTGTCAGTTCCTTTACCCATAAATGATGGCAGGTTCCATGGTCACACCTAGCTCAGCCCATCACCACCCCAGCTTGCAAGCTAACCAGTGGGACTTGTATCTCCACAGGGTTCAACCCACACATACCCCACAGAATCTACCCCCAAACCTGGTTATCTCACGTGCTGTTTAGTGTCTTAACCCTGCCAAGTGTGACCCATCCCCTGTTCCAGCACTCAATCAGGTACTGTTACCTAGCCTGGCCAGACAGTCCTCAACCATAGCTTTCATGTGGACTGGTGTGGCAGCCAGTGATGCTGTACGCTAACAGCCCATCTCAGGATTCCCATGTGGGCTGGTGAATCAAACAGATCTTATGGACTCTCCCCTCCAAACCACCAGATCTCAGTCCCACAATTGCCAGCAAGTTTCATGACCCCATTGCTGGGAATCACGCAGAATTCATCCCTCACCTACACTCACACTGGTCTTATCCTTGAATGTCCCAAAGCAGCAATTATCTATCCTAAAAACCTCAGAGCTCACTGCTGGGCAGCCAACAGGCAGAGCCTGGCACCACTTGGTGAGTTGGTAGCTCAAAGCCTAGGACTCAGTCACTGCCTGGCGGCATGACTTTGGTCTGAGTCATGAGCATTGGGTCTGGTCTGGCTGGGGAACCCCCACAGCACCCACAATGCAGGGGGCTCCTTTTGCCCCAACCCCATGGCCGAACACTGCCCAAACTCTTCCTGCCGCAAGATGATAGCAGCAGGGCGAAGCCAACGCCTTAATCTAGTTTCCAAGTTTCCCTCATGGTGAACTTACCCTGAGGGAAGAGATCTCTCAGGCCTGGAGAAAGCCTAGGACTCGGTCACCACCCGGTGGCAGCAACCCTGGCCTGAATCCCCAGCATTGCGTTTGGCCTGGCTGGGGCACCCCCCACTAGCACTGACTCTTACTTATCACTTACCAACAGTAGCTTTCTTTGAGCAAGCATTTGACTTTCTTAATATATTTATATTATATTAATTATATAATTCTTAATTATATAAAAATATATTAATATTCTTAACAGTCAATGCATCAAATGTAATACTTAGTGCTCTGTTACACAACCTACATTCTAAAAAGTAGGTAATCATTCTCCCTCAGAGTGTAGATGAGAGTGAGGTGAAATGATACACGTAAAATGATTTTTACAGTTGTCATTGGTAACTATTTTTTTTTAAGATTTATTTATTTTATCACAAAGCCAGATATACAGAGAGGAGGAGAGACAGAGAGGAAGATCTTCCATCCAATGATTCACTCCCCAAGTGACCACAATGGCCGGTGCTGTGCCGATCCGAAGCCAGGAACCAGGAACCTCTTCCAGGTCTCCCATGCGGGTGCAGTGTCCCAATGCATTGGGCCATCCTCGACTGCTTTCCCAGGCCACAAGCAGGGAGCTGGATGGGAAGTGGAGCTGCTGGGATTAGAACCGGCATCCATATAGGATCCCGGGGCGTTCAAGGCGAGGACTTTAGCCGCTAGGCCATGCCGCCGGGCCCCATTGTTAACTATTGCTGGCCTTTCTTCCTTGCCTTCAGTAGTAGAGGCTGTGTCTCTGAAGGGTTGGTGCAAAGACATCAGGCATCCTTACCAATGCAGAACCAACTAAGTGCTGGAGCAGTTTTAAGTTTTAATAGGTTTATTAATATAAACAAATAAATAACAAACAGTATCTTTTTTGTACAAAATATACAAAAGCATGTGATCATTGAACACATTGTTAGGGTTCTCCTCAGCACCATGGAAGAGCCTTACATCTTAAATTTCATTTACTCTGTGGCAACTCCTCCCTTGGTGCAAAAGAAGCCAAAACCCTGACCTGCTAAGCAGCAAGTCTGACCTCCCTTTCTCTTCAACTTTTCAAAGAGCAAGTTTCTAAATTTCTGTCTTAGTACCTCTATTTTAAACATTAGTAATAGACTGTAGGAAACTAACTTGCAGGAAATTCTGGCAGATAACGTTCTTCCCATAATAGATATATTAAGTTATAAAGAAAAATCAGACAGACTGTATGGGTTTTTCATACCTACTGGCAGGTGGCATAGAACTAAATGTTGCAGCCTTTTTATAAGCAAGATTAAATTGACTCATGACAGCTGGTCACTAAAATACAGGAAGTGCAGACCTGTATGAAAGGGAGAACACACCGGTGTTCATTAGTTTTCAACACAAGAAGACAACTCATTTTTTTTTTCTTCTAAGTCTGTCTTAGTGATGCCCTTATGTGACAAGGTCTCCTGTTTGTCCCTTGCACACAAAATGAACCTTCAAGGAGCATGAAAGTCCATTAGTTCTATCAACAGTGTCTTGGAGTGAGTTCTGTGTATATAAACAGATTCAGTGAATTGGCTTAGCACTAAAGAACAAAACACATATTTCCCTGCTACTGAAGCCTGTCAGGTCTCCACTTGCACAGTCCCTCCCCCTCCTAATGTGACAGTAGATGTGGTAGCTACATGGCCATGGAAATGGATAATGAATCTATCAGAGACAAGTGGATGTCACAGAAGTCTGCCCTCCACCCATCACAAGGTTGGAGGTCACAACATCAGGAATTGAGAGCAATCTACTAGCATTGTGAAATTCATTTTTTTCCTGTTGGAAGAAGAGCTGCTCTGGCAGAGACTCTAAATATAGGATTTTAGTATCTGGTTAGAATGAGAGTGATGAGAATAAACTGAGCTATGGAAAAAGAAAGGGGACCATTTCCAAACACAATGCTGTGGTGCCTCAGAGTCAACTTTCAATGCTTAGTCTCAGCACACAATTATCACAATTACTCAGGAAACACAGTCCCAATGCTGAGATAAGTCACCACATTTACTGGTGATTAAGTTATGAATTTAACCAAAGCCCAAGCAATATTACTCTAAAGTTCAAGTGAAATAGATGATTATTCTTACACAAGTCATTAACACTAACAGGTGTACCCCCCAGAATAATTAGGCAACACAAATGGATTTCTTTTCTTTTCCTTTCCTTTTTTCTCTTCCTTGTGTTCTTTTCCTGTTTTTTTTTTTTTTTTAGGCATTGGTTTACTGTAGTTCTTATGTAAGGTTTCAGTTATCTGGTCAATTCCCTGGAAGTTAAATTAAATGAGATTTACAGGGTTTCATTGATTTTATAGAGAACTCTTCATTCAATATAAAGCTAATGATAAAACCGATGATAAGGGCATATGGCAATTTTCTTATGCATCATGGTGCTTGATTTCATGAGAGTATGCAGATGATGCTTCTGTTTTCAGGGTGTTTCTTTATCACATTCACTGGTTCAATCATCAGATATCTTTGGAGTACTTATTATATTCCAAGCAGCTTTACACATGTTAGCAATAAGAAGGGCAGATATAACTGCTGATTTAAAAAAAAAAAAAAAACTTTTGCTCCAGGAAGAGTAACAGAATCAAATAATGCAGCTTATGGCTATAGCAGAGCTAGTGAACGTATTATGCAACCAGCTGGTCTAGATTTAGGAACACATAGGAATAGTATTCTTGTGGGCCAGGGAAACACTCAAATAATTGATCAGTAGATTTTCTTTTGAATGCCAGGTAGGAGCCAGGAACTAACCCTAGTTATCATCTGAAGGGAAGAATTATTCAAATAAAAAAATAGGAATAGGAAAATCGAATATTGTAGTCATAAAAAAGAGTTTATAAGATTACCTGAAGCAAAATTCAAAGAACTAAGTGTACATGTTGCAGTGGTACAGATGAATGTAGAATGGATACGAGGTAAATTGCAAACCATGTTACAGAATTGAACTGTATCTTAAGAATGATAGGAAATTGGGCCCAGCACGGTGGCTTACAGGCTGAAGTCCTCTTCTTGAACGCCCCGGGATCCTATATGGGTGCCGGTTCTAATCCCGGAAGCTCCACTTCCCATCCAGCTCCCTGCTTGTGGCCTGGGAAAGCAGTCGAGGATGGCCTAAAGTCTTGGGACCCTGTAACCATGTGGGAGACATGGAAGAGCTCCTGGCTCCCTGCTTCAGGCTGGCACAGTACCGGCCATTGTGGCCACTTGGGGAGTAAATCATCAGACAGAAGATCTTCCTCTCTGTCTCTCCTCCTCTCTGTATATCTGACTTTGCAATAAAAAAAAATAGATCTTTGAAAAAAAGAATGATAGGAAATCTTGCAATGTTTCTTAGTCAGGAGTGGCTCAAATATATTGGTGTAGAAGATTGATTTGAATATTGTGCTGAGATTGAACTACAAAAATTCATAACTGGAGCATTCATTTCTGCATACAAGCTGCCATAATGAATCGTATCAAATACGATGGTGATCTCTACTGAGAAAATGATCATTGCTAGAACTGCATGGATTTGAGATACAGTCAAACAAGATGAATCCCAGAACGTGGTGAGAAACTAAGTAATGACAGGTTAGATGTGGTAGGAAAGGAAGACATAGAAGTCACTCTTGGCCAATAACATGGAAGATAACACAATTGACTGAAAATATAGAAGAGATGGGTTGGAACAGGGATCCAAAGAATTCAGTTTGGAACACAATCAGTTTGATGCATCTGGGATCTGAATAAATCTGAAATGCAGGAGAGATACCTATGAAGGGATACGATCCATGACTTATCAATTACTTGGAGAGATATACCTCATTTGGAGTAATGGAAGCATGGAGGTTTTTTGGCCCCATGTGGCTAACAGAGAGTATCTGAAACTAATGAAATGTTTTTAAGTCTTTTGGGCTTATTTTATAGGTATTTCTTTAATAAAGAATAGGCCATTTAAATTTACTTTAAAAGGTGGACAATTCAAAGGACAGACAAGAAAGGGAAACTGATGGGACAACTCAGATAAGAGTGCCTGGGGTAGTGTGGGGTCTGCTCTGGGGGCAGAATTCAAAGAATAACACAGAGAGAAAGCAAGTAGAAGAAGTTTTTGAAAATAAACTTGCGTATTCAGTGGAGAGTGTTTCAGGGCAAAGGGAGTGGTCTACGGAACCAATGTCCAAAAGGGTCCAATAAGGCAAGGAAAAGTACACATTGCATTTTAAGCAAGGATATCATGGATGATTCTGGAAAGAGAAGCAATAATCAGGGTGTAGTCAGTGATTTCCACTTGGGACACTCATATTCATACTTACAGGGCCTAGTATTCAGCTCAGCCCTACATCCAATTCCAAATTCCTGTTAATGTGTACCTTGGGAATTGCTAACTCAAACACTTGGGTTCTTGTCACCCACCGAGGCGACACAGATTGAATTCCAGGTTCCCAGCTTTGCTCTGACATGCTCTACAGTTGCAGAAATTTAGGGAGTAAACCAGCAGATAAAGGCTATCTTTTTAACATTTCACATAAAGAGATAATAAACACATTTCCTCTAAAAAAGCAGTTGCTGACAATCACAAAGAGTGAATGGAAGATGAGAAAATGAAGACGGTACACTCAACAACTCAACGAGAGAGTTAAGAAAGTAGTTGGAGTAAAAAGACTAGGTACAAGGTAGCTGTTTCCTCTCTTGAAAGTCAGAGAATTGCTCAATGAGTAAAACCTTATAACAACAGCCAAACCAAGCACACACAAAGGCTGCCCCTTTGGTAAAGACTTCAAGCCTCTGCCACATCTAGAATCACGAGAATAAGCTCAGAGCATGTACCATGGGCGAATCAGATTGCAGACAAGGGCTACGAATTGAGTGGAAGCTTCAATGATTAATAAGCTTTGGAGCAGGTGAGAATGAGCCATTGATTGGGAGAAATCTGAGAAGAATAAGACTAAAGATTCATCCATTCTCTTCTCTCCTGCTTTTGTTAGTCAAAAATTATTTTCTCAGCTAATGTAATGTCTTTAAAATAGAAACTGCTTGTAACTCGAAGAATGACTACAAATATGAAGGTACTAAGAGTTACAAGATATATAATCCAATTTACAATTACTACTTGCTTTCTTTGTCTTCACACATACACCCAGCATATTCTTTGAGGTCACACTGTTCACATCCTCATTTAGAATTTTTAACACCAGATAGGGTGTTAAATCAGTATAAGCTGGTGTTTCTATCACTTAGGTTTCAAACATCCTCTTTATATATAAACACACTTATAAATAAAGGTGCTAATGTTGGAAGAGAATGTTCCTTTAATAAGTAGTGGGTACAAATAACTGCCTGAATAGAGGAGGGTGTTGTAGGACCTAGCTTATAATTAAGCTCTACTTAATTGAATTATTTTTTCCTTACTTTTTAAAAGTAGTATGCAAGTGTTAATTTTCAAAGGTGATAATTGTGTGTCTAGTTTACCAGCTATTGTTTCAATGGTAGCCTTTCAGTTACCACAGTTCCTAGGTACACAGAGGCAGCTCAAAGAACTACAGATTGCAGTAGATCCTTAATGAGGCTGAGATAGGATCTTCCAAAAAAGTTTGAGTGTGTGGCCATTGCAGTAGGGAATACACTCTTTAGTTACAAGACAGTATGAAAGCTCTCAGTACTAGTTTTAGCCATTCCTTTTCTTTTTCATGAGATCCAGACCACTGATGAACAAACAGAAATTTCCCTTATACAGTCATAGAAACCAACATCCACTGCTGTCACAACCCCACGCTCCTATCTGCTTCATGCCACCTGCACATAGTCTATTTTGTCCTAAGAAGCTTGAGTCTATATTTGCGACTGAAGCTCAGGTCTATTTTCACACACATGTACATACTCAGAGAACGTTTCCAGTTGTGATTTTGATGACTCTCAGTGCTTTGTCCCTGCCCTAGGTGTTCAGGGTTGCCTTTGGCATGAACCCTTTCTCTCTACGTACTCTAACTTGTGATCATGGCCATTGTATGAACTCAGATTTCACCGTGCCAGAGGATGTGGCCAATTCCTAGTGAGGAACAAGTTAGAACCTGCTTCTGCAACAAACATCAAGCTGGCCTTTGCAGTTTTACAGTTGGAGATTTCAGATACAGAAATGTGTTTTTTGTGGAAATTGCATATTCCGTTGTTGCCCCTCATAGATCATCGCAGCTTTATCCACAGCCACCAAAGGCTTTCCCTTTGCTAATGACTTCAACCCCTCTGCCATACGTGGGTTTTCCTCTTTTCTAAGCATCTTTTGTCAGAGTCATGTGGCCTGTTTCTTGGAAACATCTATGAATACCATGTTATCTATGAATGGGAAACTCCCCTCACCCAGGGCAAAGGGTTCTTGCTGGAGAAAATCTTCCTGATTTAAAATAAATGTGATTTACAGCCCATATCTGATAATAATGTCTGGGTTCTACAACCCTGAACAGCACATGGTTTTAAAGGCTACCTCCCTTTTGTAAATGCGTAGAATTATCCTAATGATTTAAAGCCAAAAAGAAAGTTAACATTGTTCTTCAAAACCAGACGAAATGGTCATAGGAGGCTAGATAAGCTCACAAGTAAGCCTCTTACTGGTGGCAATATTTTTTATCCCTGTAGGGAAACCCTGGATTTTGGAGCATAGTTGTCTAGCAGAGCTTCTGAACCCCCTTGATATTGGGTTTCCTTAAGTGTGAGGAGTGACAGGCCCCACCCTATGGCATTTGTGGAAAGGAGTCTCTAGACCTACCAATCTGCAGTTTCACAGATGCCTCTGTGTAGGACCAAAGCACTGTAAAGTTGATTGGAGAACCACCACCCCCAAGAGATAGATCAGTAAAGCTTCAGTGGCCACCAACAGACCAATGTGACTGACAATGACTTCTCTGTCTCTCCTCTGCCTAGGTGCAAGTGTAATCTCCATGCCACTGTGTGTGTATATGACAACAGCAAACTGACATGTGAATGTGAGCACAACACAACAGGCCCAGACTGTGGGAAATGCAAGAAGAATTATCAGGGCCGACCTTGGAGTCCAGGCTCATATCTCCCCATCCCCAAAGGCACTGCAAATACCTGTGAGTAGCTCTGCTTGGTAACACTGTCTTCTGTGCATCACGAGCTGATAGTTCCTCTCAATTTCACTGGCAATTGTGACTCTACTCCTCTTACCAATTATCTAACTCTTAAAAGTACACCTAAAGTTGTGGTCTGATTTTCCCACTTGTCAGCATGTTTTAACACTGTCATCATCTCAAATTCTAGCATCCACATTAAGTGGATCGACAAAATGATTCTTGAAATCATAGCAGCAATTTTCTCTAACTGGGTGAAACAGGTGGATGATCTTATTTCTTTCACAAATTAATTTCCTAACGAAATAACACAGGCCTTGAGAATTTTCAAGCCTAACTTGAAAATTAACTTATCCATAAACAACTTCCAGGAATGCTTTGAATATTTTTAATTCACTTACCATACTGAATAGCACTAGAACTATCTAGTCTAAAATATATTTTCTTCTCCAAGGAAAAGACCTCTTAAAGAGGTTTTCCCATTTCAAGTGAAATGAATGGATGTTTTTAAATTCCAGCCATTGAGACAAGCCCATCATGGATTCTGGGAGCAAAAGATGTCTATAGTGAAACAGTTGGTGGATATCACATTAAGAAAAAAGATTTTTGTTTCTCTGTGAAAGAATATAGCCATTTGCTATTTTTGAAAGAAATACCCATTGCTACACAGATGTATGCTCCACTGAAATTCCTGAGCGTTCGCAGGAAAGGAGATTCTGACACAATCTAAAGCACAAGAGATTGTTTCTAGATATGGTGCCCAATTCCATTAGTAAATCAATTAGCCACCTATAAAAGCCCAACCTTATCCTTCTCTAAAAAGCAGAAAAGGGGACAGAAAAGACCTTTCCTGGAGGAGTAACAGAAGTAACACAACAGTGAACACAGGAGAATGAGAACTTGAAAAGCCACTGGCTCTTCGCAAAGCTAAGAATGTTATCAGGCCTTTCAAAGCAGCAGCTGTGAGAAACTAAACCTAAAAAGTAATATCACAGGATCCAGGACCTTATCAAGTTGAACATAAGAGTAATGGACCAAGTAACAAGCCACAAAGTATGGGGGCATGAAATTATAATAACGTTTCTATGCGCAGAAAAAAATTGTTCCAAAGGTTTTTTTTTTTTTAAGTCTCTTTGTAAGGGTATTCAGCTCTTTCTGTGTTACAGAAAAAAACAAAAACAAAACAAAAAAAAAAAACAAAAAAACGACTTCTCTCTTCTAAAATTAATTCATTAAAGCTCTGTTGAACAGAAACGTCAATTTCTAAGGCGAATTTATTAATGGAGACTTTCTCAGACCTTCTTCAGTTGCAGAGAGCCAAGGACTCTCGAATTCAGGAGGCATTCTACAAAGTTATTTGTTGCGATATCCTGTGGCTGGCTACCTAATTACCCCTATCATCACAGTTGTCAAATTTAGTTTAAAGCTTTCTCACAATGAAAATGGCTTGGATTTCATTTCAGTGCCTGCTGCCACTTTAGTGGGACAGCATGAGAGAACTGAGAGTTCACAAACATGTGCTAATACTCTTGCTCCTCTGTGACACAGGTCCAATTCCAAGGCCATCAGAGAGCCAATGTGGAAGGCATTGGTTTCTATTTTAATGGGGCCTGTTCTTCCAATACACATAGCTTATGCTTCAAAATCACTATTTCGAGGCATTTTCATTGAGAAGACCTTGTTTCAACCAAGCTTTCTTACTGAGACCGATCTCTACACACTCCGTGGAAGTAACAGATGCTCGTTTAGCCCTCTGCATATTGATGATCACCAAATCATTCATTCCTGAACAACATAATGCAATGTCTTTTGGCTTTGCCTGTAGGTTTAATTGTCTATCTATTCCTTAGATCACATTAAACTTCCCTGGGTTTTTGGAGTTTTCCAAATCTGTGTTAAAATTAGAACATAATGTATCCAATGACCATAAGGGTTCAATTCAATAATTTGAACCTCAGTATTGCATAAATTTAATGAAATAGTGTAGAAATTATCTGACATGGTCCAGTCTTGCAATAGAAAAAAAAATTCACCTAAGTCTCTGACACATGAGACTATACTTCAAAATAATCAACAGTTGAAGTTAACAATTTAGTATTGGTGCATAAGTTCTGGAACAAAACCCAAGTCCCTCCCTGCACTAGCAGAGTGATCTTGGTATAGACCAAGCTAACTTTGCCAACATGGTTTTCCATCTGTAATGTGCAGATAATAATAGTCCTCAATTCATAGGCATTTTGAGGGGATTGAATAAGCTAATGCATGTCATATGTTTATTTAGCATAACACCTGTCACAAAATAAGTATTCAAAAATAACTCACTTTTAGAATATTTCCCATAAGGCAGTTTGTCCATTGTTGGATAGTTTTGTTATAAAAGTGATTTTTAAGAGCAAACTTGAGTGCTACCTAGTTTTTATTTTTCTTTTTATATAAAGAAAGAGCTTCATTGACCCTTATTTAATTTATTCTCCAGTCTAATCATCAACAACTCCATTTTTCATGTGATATTTTCATGCCTTTTATCTGCTTACCTGCCTTGGGAGTCTTCTAATTCATTACTGGACTTCTAATACTCTGATCATTCTCAGTTCATACTGAACTTTTATTACATACCCATGTACACACATCCTATCTACACATTCACATGACTTACTGGTGTGCTATCAGCTACGCAATAGGGACACTGAGGATGTGTCATACTTTAGAATGAAAACACAAACCTAACAGGTCAAACAGGAAGCACCGCAATCACTGATTCTTCAGAATCCATCCCTCGGTATCCTAGAAATGACACTCACACAGGACAACCCCCGGCTCTAGCAGAACCTCAGCCAGGATATTTTTTGAATAAGAGAATCAGTTTCTTTTCAGGATTCCTTCATCTTACTCCAAAGGGTGGGACGAGAACAAGCTTGTCTTCGTTAAAACAGGCAATTAACAATTTCCCTCCAAAGCCACTCAACATATCACTCAGAGAAACACCATCCGCTAGAACTTTCTTAGGCGTCATTTGACTTGAGAAGCACTTCACTCTAAAGCAACTTAAGCCAACTTTTGTATGGAACAGGTTTAGCCAAGAAAGAAGGCTGTTGAACACTAGCACTCTGAAGCGCATCTACCTCAGTTAGCAGGACACACCCCTGTTCCCTAACATTTTCTCTATACCAAATTGGCAGAAGTAAAGTAATAATGTTTGTGATAGTATTTTTACTCATCATGCATTTACTCAAGACTGAGTTTTCTTGAGCTCTTAAGACATTGAATATGGCAATATTTTACTTTCCTACAAAGTTTATGTATGTAGAAAACACTTCTTACTTCTTCTCCCTGTTGCTCTTCTGTGTCTTTTTTGATGAAATTCTACTCTAAATGCTTTCTGAATTTCATTTCTGTCTTCAAAGCAATAGCAAGCCTGTCCGACATTGCACAGCATCACGATTTGATTACCATTGTCTAGCTCATGAATAAAAATATTAGGTAACATACTTTCAACTCATTTGGACTCACAGGTGGCATTTACATACATACACATATTAAAATACACATATTAGATGCCTTAACTCCAAAAAAATATAGTATAACAACTACACATTTACATTTGAAACTATGACCCTTAAAAGAATTTCATGTCCAAATTATTCAAGAAAATTCTGTGTAACTTGCTGATCTCAGTTATCCATAACATTTAAAAAAAAATATTTGTGAGGTACTACTCTCAAATAACCTATTTTTTCCAGTGTTTCCAAAACTTACTTGCTTCATGGAACACTTAATAACTTTCTATGAAACAGTCTTCTGAGGACAAGCTAGACTAAATATTTTTTTGCAGGCTTTTAATAGAAATGTCATGGAGATAGAAGCTCAATTAGTATGTCTGTGTTCAATCTTTTACTTTTCTCATACCTACATAGATTAATATTCTTCAAAGAAAGAAAATTAAATTGGTCTGACATTGATGTTATTATTTGTTCAGAAATACAACTTGAACTGTTGCACAATATCTGGAGTTCCTTTGAGTGATGGGAAGTAATTTGATGTTTCTTCTATTATTTTTCACTGGTATTAAATTTGCATTGACAAATTTATGTTTTTCCAGGTGTATATATGTGTGTGCCATTATCCAGACAATTTCCTAAGTGCTTTATATCCATTAGTCCATTCTAAACTCACAACAGTCTTAATAAGGTAAATACTCTGATTTTTATTTTACATACATGGAATCGTGATTATCAAGCTACAGAATCCTATCTAAGATTTACACAGATAGCAAAGATGAGAGGAAGTACTGCACGTTGTTCTAATTTGCTCCTCAAGATAAATCTTGCTTTCTTTAGCCTCCCCTAGAGTTAGAGTCCATTTTGACATCTGTTTGAAAATGTTCATCTTCTATACATCAGCTTTCCTCCTAGAACTTGTTTCTCTGGCTTCCACAACTCCTCTTTTTCCTTTAATCTACCAATTCTGTGGGTGTTTTTCCTCAGCACTCCTACTTATCCCCGTGGCTTTAGCTCTTGGTGGTAATCAACCAATTCTAGCTTCATTCTTTCTAATGAATTGAGGCCATATTTTCTATAAAGTTTTAGAGCCATTTTGCTGGATACTAAATTCATCCCTTTATCCCGAAGCACCTTTCTATTAACTCTTTATTGAAAGTCTGCTCATTCTTCATGACTGCTCCTCAAATCGAGCTCCTCAAAAAATGTTTACCTGAACTCTCCCATGAAAAATAAATTAGTCCTCTTTCTCTCTCCTTACATATTCTTGATCATATATAGAAAATTATAAAAATGGTTAGCTATCACCAACCAAAATTCCATTAAAAATGATAGCTACTACTTATTTTCTATAGGCTTGTATAACTATGAAGTACTTTTTGTGCTATGTCACCTTAAATCCTCACAACAACCCCAATGAGGTGCATACTATTAGTATGTCTGTTCTACATATAAAGAAGCAGATAAGTAAATTGTCCCAAGGTGTCACAGCTAATACATGATAGAACAAAATTTAAACCTAGGTTTTTTATGGTTACTGGAGCTAAAATATTAGCAATTGAAGAGTGGAACCTTGTCTTACTCTTGGTCTTCACAAATATCTACCTATTATTGGCTATTGGCTATTGGTCAGAACTAGCTGCTCTGGTAAGCAAGTAATTGAAGCTAAACCCCTGAATATGCATGTGGTTATATTCTCCTTCCATTGGTCTTCTGTATATTCTGGAGTGTTTGCCCTTTGCAGTTCAGCAGCTTTAACACAAGAACCTACAAAGAAAAAATTATCTGAGGTCTTAGAAGACTTCAATAGGAAAAATGCTCACAGGGGCTCATGGCCCATGCAATTCTCTTGATGTCAGAATAGCTAGCTGGTTTTCACAGGCATCTCCAAGTGACAGTCACTACTTGGATGACTTGCTCATTACCAGATTCTGACCATCATCCTCCCAAACTCAGAAACCTAAATTAGTTAAGAAGAAGCTCTTCCTCTTAAGAACTTACATGTATACACCCAGCTTGTACAATCAATAGGTAAAACTAGAATATCGAGTTATTTGTTCACGTGGAACCAGAACTAATTTGGAATTGCACAGTTTTAGGATTTTAGAATTGTAATACAGTGCATATAAAAAGGTAACAGAAACCCAAAGCAGAATATCAGTACCATGTAAACGTTTTTATATTACTGCAACAAACTTACTACTTTCACAAAGAAGGATAAAACAGGAATTAATTGATACCTTCATACTGATCTCAGTATGAAGGTATCAATTAATTTTTTATTTTCATCAAATAAATCCAGACATTATTAGGTTGTGTTACTGGTATATTTTAATAGAGAACAAAATTTCTATTTTCCTGTTTTTTTTTTTTTTAATTGAGAGCTGAAAGTAAGAAATTGGGAGCTGTAGTACTTGGAGACACAGCATAGAGTAATGGATAGGGACTCAAAAATGGAACATGACTTCTAGGTGCAAGCCTCAGTTTCAAACCCAGCTGACAGAATCCTTGGCAGATTACTTGAGGTGTACATACTTGAGTTTGCTTCCTGTGTGAAATCAGCATGTGTACTGCCTTCATCAACTTGTTGCAAATGTAAGGGGATTACTATGCATAGAGTATTGAGACAGGGAAAGGTACATAGTGAGCAGAAAATGAAGTTAGTTGGTATCATTGTACTGTTCCTCAGACCTAGATCATGATGCGCGAAGTTCCCATAGGAGTCAGCAGGTTTATGGGGAGATAAATTGTGGTCAAATGCCTTTCCATCTATTCATAATATGAAATAATTGTTACTGCGTTTGGAATGTCCAAGTCCTTGTGAGTGCTGTAGTTTCTCTTCTGTAATGCAGTCTGTGTGCACAGGCAGAGGATAATCTGCAGATTGCTTGGTGTGCATGGGGTCATGAAATGCAAATGATCCCGACCTATTTATCCTACCCCATTGTCAATGCCAACAGGCCACTGAAAGTCTATCATTTACTCTGACAGCATTAGGACAATACTGCTCCCGTTTGCATCTGGATGCTCCTTTTTCCAGGCTTCCACCTTTTGACAAGCTTGTTTCTCTCCTCTTTAGATTTGCTGATACAGTAAATTGGGTTAAGGTTAATGTCATCTCTATTTGGATTATTTATATGAGAATTTCACAACATTCATCAGCGAAAATACTCTTATTTCCCTCACTTTCAAGTTCCTGAGAAACAACTCATCATATCTCCTATCAACAGCAGTTTGGGCCAGCAACCAGAGACGAGAGACTTTGGAAATAATTCCTTCAGAATACAAATACGTCTGATGCATGTTTTCTTACCCATCACCTCTCTCATCTTCAATTGGCATTTTTGGAGTTTACAGCTCCCAATGGTTTCAGTCTAGCTGTGTAAGAAGATCCCATCACCTACCTGATGGGTTTTTTTCAAGTCATTGATCACAACAATTGTAATTTTACCTCTCTGTCTGAAGCATCCTGAATCCTATCCCTTCTGCTTCCTTCTTGATGAAAAGCTGTTGAACCTTCCATTGATTCTCCAAAGGAATTATGGCTTTGAGCACTGCATTAATCTGCTTCTGATGACCAGGCTATTCATTTTTGAGATCTCCATCATTTTGACTCGCTTAACCGTGTACTCTTTTACGATTTACTTTGGAATAGGGGTGTACTAAAAACTTTAGAAAATAGAAAATATCATATCATTATGTAATCTAATAGGTTCTGTTACCCCTAATAGCAACAAAACTCCTTTAAAGCAAACATTGAAATTAATGTTACAATGGGAAAGGCTGCTGAAAGAGACACCAAGTGCAAAGACCCGCACAACAAGCATCTTATTCTGGTACATGATGGTAGTATAATGCCCTGTGGCTCATACAATATGGCATATTTTTCACATTTCAGTGACATTTCTGTCCCAGAAGAAGCATTAGCACTAAAGTCACATATGTACCACAGAAACTTTTGGTCAACTTCTGCACACTATGCATCATTTCATCAGTGTGAGTTTAGTAGATAGTCAGGGACTAGAAATTACATGCTCTAGTCCTGAGTCGAAAAGGGTCAGCTTGGACAAGGCACTCACATCGCTTTATGTCTCCTCTGTGAAGTGGAAGAACAGGATAAAATGACTTTTAAAATCCTTTTCAGTGCTCAATTTTACATCACTTTTGTGAATTAGCTTATCTATTATCTTCTCTTATTTTCTTCTTATTTCAAAAAAGAACTCCTATCTACTTATCTTGCCCAAGTGATTTTGAAGTTGTTCCAAGGGCAAAGTGAACCAATGAAGCTTACATTTCCGGGCACCTCACTGGACTCATTCTGAATTAAACAAAACTTCCAGTTTCATACCTACTTTTATATTTACATTTTTTTCCAAAATGTGGCTCTTTACATGTGTTTTTATATTTGTGTGTGTGTGTATATATATATGTGTGTATATATATATATATATATATACATATTAACCCCTAAAAATATCTTTACTTACCTTTAGGTAGCTTGGGGAAAAAAAGCAAATGCAGATAAGAAAATTAAATAGAAGTCTAAAATAAAGATCTGTGGATATCAGCATTGTGGTATAGTGGGTTAAGCCACTTCTTGTAATGCCAGCATCCTCATATCAGAGTGCCAGTTCAAGTCTCAGCTGTTCAACTTCTGATCTGGTTTCCTTCTGGTACACCTGGGAAACAGCAGAAGATACCCCAAGACTTGGCGTCAGCCCGGCCATCGCAGCTGTCTAGGAAATGGAGAAAGGTCTTTGGATCTCTCTGTGTCTCCCTTTCTTCTTCTTCTTCTTTTTCATCTTCCTCTCTTCTTTTTTTTTTCCTTCTCCTCCTCTTCTTTCTTCTTATGCTTATTGCTCACTTCTCTGTCACTCTGCATTTCAAATAAATAAGAAAAAATAAATGAATAATTATTTTAAAAGATATATATATATATATATATATATATATATATATATATAAAACCAGAAAGTATAGCCAAATCCTAAATACACAGTTTCCCCAGCTGATTTTCAAGTTGAGCTCTGAACCTTGAGTTTCCAGAAAGGAAAGCAGTGAGGGAGATCTTTATAGTGTATCACTTTTTCTCTCAGGACAGAGGAAGTATTTTAAGACAGCTAAAACATTCACTAATCTAGAACTCTGATAAGCAATTTCAGTGAAACGTTTTATAAGGGTAAAACCATACCATGCCCCAAATGATATTCTCACAATACATATCTTCATGGAAAGCAGTAATACATTTTTGTTCAAATACTCATTTAAGCAAGTTTTCTGTATTTGGCATTGTTCCAGGCAGACTCTAAAGATACAGAAAAGAAGATTAGGGAGTGTATTCCCTTGAGCCCTTAGGAAAGCGTGCAAACAATTATAAAGCCTACTTGATAAGTCCATCAGAGAGGCCTGTGTCAAGCATTGTGGGATAAACGCAGTTAACATCAGAAATGTGGGAAAGGAAGAATATCTGACTCAGAGTTCAAGGTAAAATACTCCAACAGTTGTCACTTCATAGGAAATATGAAGAAAAATTGAACAGCCTTTGCCTAGGCTGTCTCCCTGAGTACACTGCGACCCCAGTTCCTATGGCATATGGGCACAGTCAGTGTGATAGGACAGAACAACACTGATGGATTCATTCCCCACGGACACCAAAGACACCTCACTCTTCATGAAATGAATCATTGCGATTCGTTTCTAGACCTTCCTGTCTTGTTTCTTTGAGTGTTTGAGTCATTTCTTATGGCTTCTTTGTGGTGTAATGGATTTCTTAAGCTGTCTGAAAAGAACCTAAAACAAGTATTTGAATATTAACATAAGAATAATTAGGAAATAAAGGGCGTTAAAAAATTAATGAACATTCATAGGTATTCAAAAATTTTCAGTTTCAAAAATCTTAAATGAGAAATTTAAAAATCTTTAGCAAGCAATTTACATTTTGCAATTGCAGAACAGAAAGTAACTCATCTGGCAGCCCCGTCAAAAAGGGTATGAGCCACAAGATGAGGAAGAACTTGAACTTTAAGCATCCAGTGTTAAGCAAACCATCCTACAGAAAACAAGTCTCATCAAGGCTTTGGCGAGGTTTGTGTAATTGGAATGAACACTTCTTTCCTGTACTGTATCCCCACAGAAATAGAAACATTTCTGCATTTTCCTCAAGTATTCAGCTGCAGCAAGTACTGCATCATACAGTCTTGCTGGTTGCCCTCCACTGTGTCTGGCCAAAGCCCTGGCATTATACATGTTTCCTTTATTCCAAATAAATGTCCAAACATGTGAAAAGTCTCTTTTCACTAACTTACATTCACTTTGATGGATTACAACAGGCAAGTAGTTCCTTGCACAGGAGTGGGGTTTTCAATCATGGGGAAATTGGAGCTCCTGCAATTGATACTAAAATTATGGTATTGTCATCATACCCTACTCAACAGGGAATTTGCAAAGGAAAGAAAAAATAAAAATTCAGTACCAATTCTCTGCCTTGCTGTGGCTAAAAAAATTAAATCAGATATTCAGTAGTCCTTTGCACAAATTGCATTCAGCTTGAAATTCAGCTCATAGAATAAGGTAAAAATATGGAAATAACTTCAATAAAAACCAAAATCTTCCAGCTTTGGTTGATCTGTGATGATAATTGACTGTTATCACTATAAACTCTGAACACTCAAAAGCAAAGATTTTTAAATGTATCTAATTGGCATCCCATGGAATATTTACAAAAATTATATTGATCTTTAGTTCCTCACCTTCCTTTTCCCTTTGTAGATTATGAAAATAATTTTTCAATTTAAAAAGTACAAAGCTAAAAATCACTGAATAAGTAATAATGATTGGTTAATATAAGCAACGGGCAGTTGTTCAAATATGGAGACTAAAATACAAGGTTTAATGACTCTTACAGTTAGCACCTGTTAGTGCACTCCAATGATGTAGAAAACAAGCCTGAACAACTCATTAACAGCTACCATTTATTGACTAGCTACCATGTGTCAGACATTTTTATGGATTATCTCATTCAATCCTCAGAGCAGCCTTAATTCAGTGGATATTTTTAGCACCCGTTCAAATAATGAAATGAGTTGAGAAGTTACCTAAAATCACCAAACTAGTTAGTAAAGAAGCACAAATTTCACTGCCTTAGTCTCGTCTTACACTTCTTGAACTTAGTGGCACAGATAAAAATCTTTGATTTTTAATTAGCATTTTATATTTACTGGAAATGCTTGATGAACCAGCTAAAATAATAACAATAGTAACAATAATAGCCATCAAGCAAAGATGGCTATGGCACCCAGTCCCTTTCATACAATGCTCCAAGTGCTTACATTTTTCAATTTATTTTGTCCTTGCAGCAACTCCGAGAAGTAGAGCACTGAGCGATTGCCACCAAGAAAAGAACCAACTTGTCACAAGCTCACAGAAAAAATTTAGGATTCAGAGATAACTTTCAAAATCAGTCAGGCTCCCGTGCCTCCGCTCTTGGCCACAGCATCATGTTATATCCTGAGAGTTTTAGTCTGGATAGAGACTAAAATCATACCTGCATTTTACCAAGTCCAGCCACACTCTGAAATGGTTCTACTACCTTAGCACCATTTGTGAATTAAAATGAAAGCTGAAAAATCAATGAAGCCCATGATCAATATGAATAGCCTAATGTATTCCTGAATTATTCTGCTCAATTAAGTTTCTATTATAGAGTTTAATCCAAGTATTTGATAGGTAAAAGAGGAATGAAAATGATGGCTATGTGAAATTAATCAAATAAAGTGCCAACTGACTTTCAGCAAGTAGCATCCACATCCCATAACACACTTTCAAAGATCTATTGCATATGTGGTTATATTTGTGTAGATCCATTTAGTGTGCATTTGGTACTCTGTGCTCAGAACATAAACATAGTTCAGTGTTTGTTTTGAACCATATACAAATGTTCATTAACCTTATATGTAACCACGAAATGTATGGGCCTGTCACAAGAGTTCCTGATACCAGCTGTTTGAGCATTAACTTCCCAACTCTGAGGAGCTTCAGAGTTCCAGAATAAAACCAAAATGATTTCAATGGCTGGACATATTTATTTAAATTTTTGGTGTGCTAATTTCTTGATGACTTCAATGTTTTCACATATGTAGTTGCTGTAAGCTTTGTACTAAATTAGACTTGTGTAATTCACAGCTAACTGCTTTTTTATTGTTCTTTTTTTCTACAGGTATCCCCAGTATTTCCAGTATTGGTAGTAAGTAAAAAAAAAAAAATCACCAAACCAAGTCTAGGCTAAGGTTGCTTTGTTGTTCATCTCCTCAGATCTATTTTCCCAGAGTCCATTTCTGATGTAATAGAGTGTTTTCTTTGTGAATTGCACTTGTATGTTGTTTTCCTTTACAGAAATGGTAAGTGCATAGATAAAAGTTATTTTTGTGTTAACTCTTCTGTGGACATGGTACCACAGCTTTCCTGCCTACTTTTGGTCAATAAAGACCACCTAAACAGAGGTGCAATAATTTAGGTGAGAATACCTCATTTACTAAAAACATTGAATAGTCTATTCATCCATACTTCGTAAGCAACAAAGAACTTGAGCTCTCTCTAAGACTAGATGTGGATTTCTAATATAATTTAGAAAAGCAGAAAATGAATCCCAATGAGTGTCTTCTACATATTCATGAGCATCAAAGGTAAAGGCCATGAAACCAGGGGGAGGGAGACCTGCTAATGCATTCAACTCTAGATCTGGGGAAGGCTTGAAAGAAGCAGGTTGTGATCATGAGGCTCTTTGGAAGAATGGAGGATAAACATCGTCAGTATGTCCCTTTTTCTCTCCTGAAATACAGTGACCCATGTCTTCATGACCAGTTAGGTTTAAGTGTGATAGAGAAAAGATATAAAAACACATGCAAAATTTAAGTCAGAATTTCTACAAAAAAATCTTTCATTAGAAATCCAAGTAATTAAAGCTACATCCCTTTTATACCCTCTGTCTACCACTTTTCCAATATTACTGCAAAAAACATTCTCCTATCTGTCATGAAACAAACTATAGCTCCTCTCCAACTCTAGATTCGGCCTACCGATACCAGTCGTCCTGAAGTGCCCATTAAGAAATTGCCTAATCACTTTTTTGAGCAGAATTTTACCTATTTTTCACATATTGGTCATTTATGCCTGATGCGTAAAACCTTGCAATAACTTTTGAATAACTGAAACAACGTAAAGCATTGTAGAAGTACAATTATGCACTCTAAGACAAGAGAATTTTTATTGCAGTGCCACCCCTCACAGTCTAGCATTATAGGTGCTATGCCAAGCTGGGTGATTGCAGTGTAAATAGCAACAGTTGGAGAATGGCAATACCGAACACCATGTAACAGGCAACACTCTGATATGTCGGATGAAACATTTTGACTTTTATATATGCACAGTCAGGTATTCCAAAATATACGTCAGCTGTTTATTTAAGATTGTGAATAGAGACAGCCGCCAGTTTGCTAAGCACTAGATGTGTTAAATGCCATGAAAATCATCTGCTTTGCACTCAGAAGCAGTGTTCACATCCATTTAGATGCCAACCTTTTGCTGCTACATTCTCTGTAATATAACCGGAGAGGCATCAGTTCTACAAACTTACAAATACAAACCTGCAGTTCAGATAGTCTAGTTTTTCTACTTGAGCATTTGCCTTGGCGGTGGCCTTAAGTGTGTGAATACCCCACAACCTGCTCCTTTCAGGCTTTGACAATTGTCTTTACACAAGTCCCACAGAGCAAAAAGGAACTAGAAGGAAGTAAACCAAGACAGACTACATGATTTAGCCTGTCAAAAATTTCAGAAATGGATGGATGGAAAAGTAGTTCTTTGGCGTTGGGATGTGTTTCTGTTCAGAGTGTTGTGTGTTGCATGAACCCTCTTAATGTACTGCTCACTCCACATTTCATTCGGCCGCTTCCGCCACATTCCCCATCTCTGAGCATCAGCAGATGTTGACCTTTTACACACAGAATCGGGAAATTCCAGTTTTATTTTGTTTTATTTTACTTTTTTAAATCAGTGGTGACATGAAAGGATGCTTTGTTGTGCCTTTGAAAAATGTGTTACCCTTTATGATCAGGGATCTTGAAAATTTAACTCCTAATGCCTGGCAGAAGCCCTCCAGTTTAAAGTGATAGTTTATACTCTGCCTCAACTTGCCTCTGGCTGTTTTGCTTGGAATGCAATGGCTGTTTTCTCAAATTTCCAGCAAACAGGATGTAGGAGCTTCCAGGGGTCACCCAATATCACACATGACTAGCTTGCCTGTTGCCTGGCTTTTAAGGTAAAGAGATTTATGATAAGACCATCAAATATGATCTTCTGGGCTGCTTTACATTCACAAGTTCCTTCTTTGTGGGATGATGAGACACTTATTGAGTGTACTGGTGGGTTCCTTTCCTCTCCCAAGGGCAAGAGTTCACACACAGATGATTCATCTGTACCACAGAACATGGGAAGGGGATTTGCAGTGTGCCAACCAGAGAAGAGGGAACTGCTTGCATATTTATGGCTGGGTGTTTGACAGAGCTTTCCTCTTAACCCCAAAGAAGGAATCAATGAATATAATTGCACCAGCTGTACAGGAAGCTACCATGATGACAGAAGTAACATTCATGAGACCCACTCTGATCATCAAAGCATTTCTCAAGGAAAATAAATGATGTATATTATTGATGTGAATTATTGATGTATGTAACAATACGTTCACATGCATATACTGTATGCAAAATGGCTAAAGGTTCTGGAACCTCTAATAGATTCGAATATGGATCTCAAGTTGTCAATGTCTATATTAAGGTTCAAAAGCATGGACAGAGTGGTCATCCTTTCCGTTCATCTGCTACAAACATTCTGAAGCAAAGTCCCATTAAGGTCATTTGTACCTGCTGTTGTCTATTAGGAAACAGGTTCTCAATCATTCCAAGGATACTTGATTTAAAATACGGTCGTTTTAATGTGGTTTTGGCATGGCTGGACAAATATAAACTGGTGATATTGTCAGCAATTAATGAATCCCAAAATAGATCTACAGCCAGTTGAGCCTTATGATCCTTGTTTTTACTCTGGTGTGGTAGTAATTCATTCAAGTTTCCTTTTTAAAATGAAATGTATTCCTCATTTAAAAGTAGCCATTCACAATTTTATCCAAGTGAACATTTGCTAAAGCTGGTGGTCCAAAGTTATTGTTGGCTTTGTTGTGGGTGTTTTTGTCAAAGTGATAAACTAATCATTACTTCCTAACATATATTACCCAGTCCTTAGTCCTACAGAATGAATTATTTTACTAATTAGATTAAACAATGTATTATAAAGACCATAATTAGAACAGGAAGATTTGGCCCAACGGCAAACAGCCTTCAGTGACTAATTACCACTTCTTATAAAAGCAGGTGAAAAAAGTCGAGAATACAGTTAGACAATCCATGAAATGAAGGATCCCATCTAAAAAATCATTTAAAATTTCTCATAGCAATATTTCATATCAGCAAATTAAAGCATGTTCTGAACCCAATTATAGGTTATTTTCTTAAATTATTTTCAAATAAGTAAAGGGATGGCATATAAACCATAGAACAATGTTGAAGGAGTTGGCAGTCCCTCCACCATTCCAAATTATTGAACTTGAAATGACAGTTCCCTTAAGGGCAATATTACATTTCATGTTTACTCATAAAATTCACATTGGATTCATCACAGAATTGAGAAATTTATCCCTAATTTTATTTAATTGGCATGACTGTTGAACAGGGAAGCACTACCTGCAGGGATCCATCAGCCTGTTGAGTAAGCCCAGAGATGTTTTCATACTAGAAAATATTTGATGCCAGTTGGAGACCTTGTATAATTTGTTTTCCATGCAGCATCCAAATATTTTTGTGCTGTACTGATTTATCATATAAAGCTGGATTGTGAGGAAAATAACAAGGTTAATCTCTTTCCCATCCCGGGGTTATTAATAATCATGTTCATGCTATCCAGAGAGTCACAGTATATGTTTGTTTCTCTTTTTCCTTTGCCTTAATACTTCTAAATCTCCCAATAAAAGTTTCATTTGAATTGCCCTTTAACTAATTAGGTTTTATATAACAAAGAAATAAATATCAGGCTATTATAACAATATGGCAAATTGCATGGTGTGCTACATTAATTTTGAACTGTTTGCTGATGTTCTAGAAAGTTAGCTAATATCCCAGGTGATGTGCCTCTGGAACTGTCTTATCACGTACCCAGTATTCTCATCACAGATTCATTTCATATTTGTGTAACTAGCATTTCACATTCATTAAACACCTTTGTGGCTACCCTAAAATTGAATGAACATTAGCACATAGCTTCCTCTTTAATACTAAAGCAAACCAAATATTCTAAATGTTACTAATGTTTCTTAACAGTAGCCCACCCTGAGATAACAGACATTTCCTTGTATTAACCTCATCCCAGGTGAATTTAGAAAGCCAAGCCACTTTTTAAGTGTGAGCTCATATCTCTGCCTTTGCTAATTATCTCTGTGGAGTCATGAAATTCTTAACTTAAACAGAGATTTGCCAAGATCTCCCAAAAGATCACCAATGAGATTCTGAACATGTTACTTGTGAATTTCCACACACTAACAGTCACTTCAAATTGTATCATTGAAGTTATCCTCAATGGAGGACTACCCCACTAAACACTCTATTTCCTGGGAAATTTTGAGTTTTTAGCTTGAATTGTAAGGCTATGACTCCTTTTAGCTACTGGAATCCATTTTACAAATACAGACTCTAAAGCCCAGAATGACCAAATCACATATTCAATGTAACACAGCCAGGAATGCCTATCTAACTCCAAAGGCCATGCTCATTAACATTTTACCAAGTAGAAGAGATTGGAAAAGAAAAATCTTAGACTTACTGACTCCTACCCCATAGCATTCTGAAAGATCTATCCATTCTCTAGAATGGCTTGTTTTGTACAAGTAGCTACAGCATTCTAATACAGTCCTAGAGAAAACAGAAGTTCATTTTCCTGTACCTTACTGTGTTATTATCAGAACTTAAAAGCATAGTGTCTTAGGGAATGGGAGACTGACTCTTCCCCTCCCATCAAGATATGCCCTTCCACCAAACATCCTCAATCTACCATAGCAGAGGAGAAGTGTTTAGATGTCACACCATAAAATAAGAAAAGATTAAGGAAATTAACTTGGCAAGTGATGAGAGATGTTTATACATATTCCATGACAGTAAACTAAGCTGTTTTCTTTATTGATGTAGTTGTGTATAAAACTGTCTCCATTGCAAAGAGACCTACCACTATAATATTAAGTGTTTTGCCCTCAGACTGACATGTTTCTGAGAGTAGGCAGCAAACTGTGGAGTTGGTAAGACTACCTCCAAGGCCCTAGAGGTTTCTCCTGGAAAGTTTTGAGTTTCTTGCAGATGTCTTTTCCACATTCCCTCATAGAGCGCAGCAGTGACTGAGATTTTAGCTCCACCTGCCAGCCTCCTCTCATGCCCTGGAACGAGGTGTGATGAGGACTCCCTCTCCTCGTCTCAGGACTGCTTTCTCAGTGTCACGATGGCGCTCCTTTTCCCACAAGATGCTGTGTTTTAGCACCGAAAAATTACACAGATACTGACGTCGCTAGGGTACTTAAAGAGGAGGTCATCCAACTTTATCATTTGACAAGAAGATGACAAGGCCTACTTGAATTGTGTAAAGCATCCAAATAGGAACGAACAAGTTTAAGCTCAGCGTCCACATTCCAAGCAAGGAGTCTACACATTCTACCATGCCATTACAATTCACCCTCCCACATTTAAACGACTAAAGCATTTAGGGAGTGGTCTACTAAGAACTGTGAACTTGCTCTTTGTTAGGAAATCATGATCTAATTTTCCTCTATCATTAAAGCTGCCCACCATGCTTAGTGAACGGCTGTGTGACAGAAGACAACTTAATATTGTAAAGTAATCCTACCTGCATAGCTTTTTTTGATGTAACTTTTTTTTTTCTTTCTGCTTCAAAGCTTGCTTTTCAGCTTGATTCACTATGGTGTTAGCACTAGCTGGCTGGGTTTAGCAATTCTAACACGATTCTCTCCAATTTACAGTGCAGAGGCTTTTCCTTGGGACATAAAAGAGAAAGTTTTTTTTTTCTTCCCAGGGATTCATTTCTATAACAGGAATCTCAGTTTTTCTGACTCATGAAAATAATTTCAAGTAAATTGCTACATAATATTTTTTCTGAGTTCTTGACAACAATAACAAAATTTAGAGAAACTGTGTCACATTAGTAGTCTATGCTGATGTGCTTCTAAGTCAAAATTCAGAAATTAACATTTTTATGCTTTTAAAGATTAAGAATAAATGTCTCCCACAATATTTAAAATAATTTTATTGCATTCTGAACAATAAAATTAATTGATATCTCCCAGAGAACTGACTTATTCCCCAAAGTTAAACAGATCTGAAGTGAATGTTTTTGCATATCAAAATCACCTGCCTTGGGAACAATTAAGATTGCAAAGAAATACGGGGATCTCATTATCTTCCCTATTTCAAGTCAGTCAGAAGTGTTTATACTACAGTAATCTGGTTTTTATTACAACTATAACCACAAATAGAGTAAGAGCTAACATTTATTGAGTACTCACTCCAAGGCCAAGCAAGCATTAATCTACTCAATCCTGACAAGAAGCAAGTCATGTCATTACCAGCATTTTACACATGAGAAAGGATAGGCATGAAGGAATTATGGAACCTATCCAAGCAGCAGAATTAAGGTTCCAACCCAGACTAAGGTCTATTTATGTGCGCTGTGTCTTAACTAAATTTCTTCTAAGTAGGTGCTTTCAAGGATTTCCATATATATAATTTGATAACCTCAAATAACGAAAGAATAACAACATTTAATGAGCATATACAGCAGTGTATTTCTAAAAGGGGTAGTTGTAAGGCATGTTTGTGATCTCCACATTCCATGCATACACAGATCAACTGAGGCAGTTATCAAGATAATTTGGCTTATTTTCCCAAATGAATGAGACCAGAAATCTTAAGAAAAAGAGATTTGCATAAAGAATTATCCCTAGATAGTCGGCTATACACAGGCCTATGCTGATCCCTCTTTTCCCTGCTAATTATTCAATTTCCAGTTTGGATTTCACTGTGCCGAGTCAAAGGTTCACAGTCAAGGTGTACAGACAGTTTTCCCTGTGCACAGATAGCTCTTAACATCCCACTTTCTCCCAATAGCATATGCACAATTTGCTGAAGATTAAAAGAAGGGTCTAGACTCCACATCCTCTGACTCCAGGACCTCTAGTGCTGTAACAAACTATCTTCATATTGACCCAGGAATTCCTCCCTTAAAAAGCCAACACTTCCAAGGGACAATATCAGTATCTTCCCCACCCCCCAACAGGCAATTTATTCCTACTTAAACCACTCTGCTAATGGCTAGGCATTCTCACAGATTTCTGCAAAGACTTTCATTGAATAAACCTATAATGAGACAATTTGTCTCAAATATATTATTAGGATAGGCTCCGGTGTGCCAAACTTATTTCTGGAAAATAATTTGTTGGTAATATTTGAATATTTGAATATTTCCTACATTCTAACAGTAATAAAAGTAGTGAGAGTAACTCTCAAATTTAAGTAGGTTATTTATTTGATCTATTTTAAAACAAAATGATTATTTTCAGTGAACAGAAGGTAGCATGTTTAAAACATCGTATGATGATCAAATATTAAATGTATATGGCAGACAGCAATGCGACATAGGAGTTTGAAAGCCACACATTTCAATAACCAGTTTCACAAATCAGCATTCTTCCTATCTAGAGACACATGGAGCACACACCGTTCGGTCCCTCTGGAGAAATGAATAGATTATATCAGGATCTCCATATGATGGCTGCCAGGTATTCTCGGTTAAATTTTTCAGGAAAGTTAGGCATTCTAAATAAAGAACATTATTTGAAAATTATATTTCCAGGCAAAACAACGGATTCCCCTGCCCAAGAAAATTTCTTGCAGACATGGCCTGGAAGGAAAGTTAATTCTAGATAGAGAAAAGATTGGAGCTGAAGTTCATATCTTGAATATTCCATAGAAGCCATAATCTGAATGACCAACATTAATCTTTAAAACATATGTAATCCTCAACTTATGTCCTTAGCATTTTCAGGAAAAATCGTAAAATACTAAGAAAAGAACTTTATAAAAATATATACATAATGGCCAGGAACAGTGGCCTAACGGCTAAAATCCTTACCTTGAACGTGTCGGGATCCCATATGCGCACTGGTTGTAATCCTGGTAGCCCTGCCTCCCATCCAGCTCCCTGCTTGTGGCTTGGGAAAGCAGTTAAGGATGGCCCAAAGCTTTGAGACCCTGCACCCACGTGGGAGACCCAGAAGAGGATCCAGCTCCTGGCTCCGGATTGGCTCAGCTCCAGCCATTGCGGCCACTTTGGGGATGAATCTTTGGACGGAAGATCTTGCTCTCTGTCTCTCCTCCTCTCTGTATATCTGACTTTCCAATAAAAATAAATAAATCTTTAAAAATACATATATATATAATACTTAATACATTAGAATATAGAGTAGCAAGATTTCATTACTATGTTAACTTTTTCTGAACTCATTTCTACACTGATGCAAAATGAATTATCTTACATTTCATAAATCATTTGTTTATATTTGCATTATCAAGGGAAATCCATCACTAAATACTTGAACAAATGTCACTATCACTTACGAACTGTATTTCCCCTAGAAAAAGTTAGAAGAACCTGCTCCACTAAACTGAGATGATACTAATTTGATTTTATTAGTATAGCGATGAATGTTCATATAAAATCATAACAATAAGCTGAAATCTTTTCAAAGAAACAATTTCTAGCAACAATATGAATGCATTTAAAATTAAAATTTATTGTTTTTCCAAGGCTGATCAAGAAGAAACAATTAGAATTTTTCTGTTGACTCCCTATCTATTTATCAGTCATACTAATATTAAGATTTTCTTTCTCTTCATGTATATGTATAAGAGCAGAACCAAGCAGAGTTACAGTTCTAGTAAGGTTTGGATATCTAGCAGATCTTTTAGATCAGCTTTTGTAACAAATATGAAACAGCTAAAGTTACAATGAAAGTCTCATGTATGCAAGATTATTGTTTACTGCTATCTCTTTATGGAGAAAGCAATTTAATAACATCTGTTTATAATAACCTCACCACTTGTTATCAATTTCTTAATAACTGGATACTCCCTGAAGCCTTCTGCAAGACTTTCCCCATTTCCAAGGAGAACTTGTCTAATTAGGGAGATAGAAAACAAGCCTATGGGATTTATACTAGCAAAATTAAAACTTGTGCCCATCCACCTACCAGTGAGAGATTGGAACATTGACAAGAACATGCTACAGGAGTTGGAGGTAAGAGCTGTCCTTGTGTTTCTTTTGATGGTCCGTAAACATGACACAGGAGATGTCATTTAGAGCTGAATGTAATGGATGGCAAGACAGCCTCTGTGCCTTAGCGAAATAGTTTTAAGGCATCAAATCCTAAGGATGGTGTTCTCTTGCCACTGGTAGTCAGGTTTTCTTTTTATATTATTGGATCCAAGAAGAAGATACTATCGGTTTTTACACAATGCTTTCAATTATTTCTACATGGGAACCAATAACTAGGCACTTATTTTGAGATAAAAGCACCATGAAAGCATACACACATATACATGCAAACCTTAGACATGACTGGAATCACCATGGACTGTGCTCTGTAAGTCAGAACTACTGGTAAATCCTCTTCTCTGAGAAATTATGTATATAAAAATAAGAAGTAGATCCACTTAGCTTTAGAGATAATGGCTCACACTTAAAAAATACCCCAAAGACTCTCTCAAGAGAGATGAATGCAACCAGTTCATATCTGTAAATATAAACTGAAGAGAATGGAATTCTCAAATGAGAAATTATTTCTTTAGTGTTATCTTCTAGTTTCAGGAACGAGCTTTACATAATGGTTTGGAGTGCTAAAATACCTATTTGGTTATTTTTGTAAAAATACTTTACCTTATATCAAAGCAAATTCGTAGCTTTTTTTAGAAAAGGGGCTATATATTTAATGTCCATTCAATGTTTTGGGAATCATCAATTGCTTGCTCTTGTTTAGTGTGAAAGTCATGTTTTGTTTAAGTGCATCACAGCCAAGATAAAGAGCAGATGTGTGGTTTGTGTCTCTGTCCATATAATTTTCTGTTTAAGCCAAATGACATAGCTGTAAATAACATGCCCTGATTTTTCCTGATGCATGCAGATCCTCCCAAGTTTAATAGGATATGGCCGAATATTTCTTCCCTTGAGGTTTCTAATCCAAAACAAGGTAGGAGCATGTAAAATTCCTACTGATATAAAACCCCATGTGTCTGAAAGGAAATCCCATTTGGCATTTTTGGCACTAAATAGGAGCATTATCATGAATTCCATGTTTGAAAGAGTCATAATTGAACTCTTCTAAGAGCATCCCATAAATATTTGAGTAAAAAATGGAGGGAACATTTTACATGGTGTGAAAGCTTTAAGCCCTCCACCAAATTTACATTGAATATCGTTCAATCCCAACAGATCCTCAGAGCTCTCTGCCATGGCAGTCTGAACTATGAACAAATTTTTCAAACCTTGTGACTGACATAAGTGTTCTCCCACTATCTTTTCTTATTATTATTAAATAAACTGACCAGTACCTCAGTTTTGAAGAGCTGGGAAAATACATAGAGGCAGTATTGTGGCACAGAAACAATATTTTTTCTATGTTACTCTATACAGACTCCAAAAAATATAGATTGCCACTTCCTCCTCATCCACTCCATCACAGTAATTTTTCTGTCTTGGAATTCTTTCCTTTATCAATGCACACTCATGTCTATCTGCGATAAGAACAAGAATAATCACTTGCTACATGTCCATAGAGCAGATGAGTATTTTCTATTTCTAATATCAAAATGAAAAAGAAAAGAGAAGAAGAAACTGACCAACAGCAGTGATATTGCACAGAAATAAACAGAATTGTAAAAACTTGGAAATGAATTTTATAAGCTGAAGTGCAGTGTTAATTCACATAAACATCTATCCTCAGTATGTACACACATGTGGTCAAATATAAATAAGAGTCTAACTATATAGTTGTATTCTGTCTCCTTCTTTCTTTAAAAAAATAGCAAGAGATGAAGGAAAGAAAGAAAAAGAATTAGAAAGAAAAAAGAGAAAAAGGAAGAAAGAAAAAGAAAAGCAAGCAAGCTAGGGCGTATCTTTGGCTTCCACCTTCCTTCTTCGTTACATACAGGATGTTCCCTTTACACGTTAATGAATACAGATGGAGGAGGAAATGAGCAAAAGGAGGAACCAGGAAATAACTACTAAGCAAAACAAAACATATTAGCAATTTGTTGAGGAGTCAAATTGGAAGGGCTGCATTTTCAGTCCTTGATCAACGTGATGAAATCGAGACTGTCCTAGATACATATATAAGTAGCAAATAGAATTATCTTAATCATGTGCTCCAAATGAATTTCCTCTAGTTTCTGCATACATATGTGAAAGAAGAAATACAGATCAAGCTCACCACTATTGGTATAATTCTATAAGGATCCAAGGGAGGTTTAGTGGCTTTAGTCTTCCGCAAATTCAATGAGAGCATCTTCAGTGAAATGTCACTTTGCATTTCCCGTTGAATTTTATAGTTCAACAAATTTAAGCAAGGCAGAATCTCAGACTGTACATTTCTCAGAGTGAGTTTTGAGATGAACAAGATTATTCATTGTTCAAAACCTGAAATAGATCCATTTAATTATTTTGCTGTTTTTCTCTGATTGTCACAGGACAAAAAGCTTCCAGACATATCTTTAGGTAATGCCAGTTGCACTCTTTCAGAATGTGAATAATGAGCTCAAATGAATCTGTTTAAAAAGCTGCACAGTTGAATAAAATGCTTGAACTAGAACTTTTAGTAAAAGGTGCAGAGAGTAGTTCTGTGCAGTCATAATTCAGCTTGTCAACATCTGCAAAGAACATCAGGTTCTATTTTGGTACTGCTATTTTCACAGCAAAAATCTTGAATAATTGGAAAAGAAATGGCAGGTACACTCAGGGAGTGAATACCATTAGCAAAGTGATATCACAAAATTCTAAACGTGCCAACAAGACCCCAATTATTGACGGTACACTAGTTCAAAGTGACTGAGACTAAGACCCAGTGTTGCTGAATGATTGAGCATTGTGACTAAGCTCAGCGATATTTCATCAGTTCCGTCAAAATAATCTATCTGACTTATATTAAAACACGCTTACAATTACACAGAATGGCGTGGTGAATTTAGGTAATGATATTGCTGATTAACTCAAGACAGCTACTGTTTTAAAAGAGAGAAGGTAGAAATCCTAATATCCACATTGTTTTGAGAACAATTCTTGCTTAACTGAATTCTTAATTTAAATGAGAGTTCTCTTTGGTAGTATAACTCTCTATGAATTCTCCAAAATAAAGGATTTAAATTTTGCCACTGAAGATTTGGAACCATTTTTAGCCAAATACAAGCCTTCCTTTGCTTTGCTGCAAAAATAAATTCCCCAAAACAACAAACACTTAGCGGTACTTCTCAAGTTGGTTGTTAATGTTATTGTAGTTTGAACCTTTCGCTGTTGTTTCTAATTTGCTGTTCATTCTCTTAAACCTATCCAGTTGCTCCCAAATTAGCTTTGTCAACAGTTTCTTCTGTTCAAGTTGCAAACCACAAGAGAGGTAGGAATTCTTGGATTCATACAGTGATTTCATGGTGTTATGTGTTGTGAAACATTGCACTGTATGAATCTGGAATATCTGTGAAGTGTACCCATCAGCTTATTGGTGAGGCATGTGGACTGATATCAATCAATGCATCAAGTAATATTGAGAATGTCATCTGTAAGAAATGAAATGCTTCCCTCTGAAATTTGACTGCAATTTTAAAATGCTGCAACATTTGTTTTCTGAAAGATTATTGTGTGAATAAGAACAGTAACAATCTAAATTCCTACTTAGACCATGAATGTCAGAGCATGAAAATTGATACTCATTTGCATTGAAAATAAGGAAATCCATGTAGAGTCAGTTTCAAGGGTACCTTTCATGAGTCCCGGAGGACAGGCTCCATGCACAGAGGCCCTTTGTGACAAATGAAACATCTGAAATACATTTTGAATGAATTTGAAAAATACCAGTGAGTATCTATACTGGGTTAAACTTTCATTGCACAAGAATAATAGCTATATCACTTTATTTGAATGAAAAGAAGCAGTAGCCCATCCACGACTACTGAATGGCCCATTGCAGTCACTATTTGTCGTTCACAAAAGGAAGATTTTTCAGGAAACATAAAGACTCTTGTTATTATTTCATCATTTTCCTTTAAATGTCCTGTGTGACAAATGTGACTTGTTTTCTACCCTTGACTGTTGGGCATATGTTGTTTTCTTGGTTGGTTTTCTCTTACCCTATGAAACAAACACCTACTATTACAAAGTAGATTTATATTAACTAAATCTGAACTTAGTTTGAACCTCTTGGATTAAAATAACTGTAATAGCTTCCCTATCTCTTATTGAATTTAGTCAAATCATTTCCCAGATTTTAATCAATGTTGTTGAATTTTTCCTTCCTTGGCATGTAAAAAACAGGAGAAAGATGAGGGAAAGGTCAGGAGTTGGGAAGAAGAACCTCCTGTCTTACCTCATGTGTGAAACTTTTCTTACAATATGCATTTAACTAAGGAACTCTGAAGACTCCCTTTTGAAGGGAATCCAAATGGGTTTCTAATTTTGACAAATAAGTTTTTAGGCCAACAGTTTTAGCCAACAGTTCAGAAGGTAACAAGCAGATTTAGACATGTGGTGTATGATGGGGGACAGTTCTTAAAGCCACAGTGGGGATGCCATTCTTTAGCATGGTATGTGAATCTGTAGAAAGAACAAAGGTGAAGGAGGCAGAGGCAAAAGGGAATGTTACACATCTGACTCTGTCATGTTGTGTTGAAACACGCTGGATATACAAGAGGACCCTTGACCTGGAATTTGACGCTGTATTATAGAATCTCTAGTTTCTTGAGAACATTGCACTAATGAGATCCAAACACATCCCTTGAGGCAGAAAGCAGCCACCTAATGAAGTAAACTTTTTCAGAAAAAAACCCACAATGTCACTGTGCAATGTGTGTGGTAGAGCCTCTTAGCTGCTCAAGGATACAAGTCAGGGGAAGGACCAGCAGTGCAGGAGCAACATGACTGCCACCAATGCGTAAGACATCACCGTGTCAATACAGCAAAGGGAAAGTACTTAGAGTTGCCTTTGCCTTCTGTCTGAAGTCTCTTTCCCAATTCCTTTGCCTTTGGACAAGTAAAATAAATTTTCATTAGCTATAGATTTGAATGAATATGCTTCATTCACACAAAACAAAAGAAGGAGAAAAGTAAAAAGGAAGCAAGAATGCATTTATTGCACATCCAGAATATTTTGTGTGGTCTAAATGTAATGGATGGCATAATAATATAGATACAGCTTACACGGGAATGGTAAGAAAAAGGCAGAAAGGGGAAATTTAATCTCCACTCCTTAATGTTCTTTTTCTTGTATGTGTCTCCAACTTTTTGTTTTCTTCTAACTCCTGCATTCATGGGTTTCCCAGCCAATCTTAGTCAGAAGGCACCTTGTTAACCTAAGAAGAGACTTGGACCTTTCCTGATCTGAAAAGTTCACTTTGCACGTTCTCACTTCTAAAATGCCAGTATCCTTTATTACTCTTAAATAGCGGGAGACTAAACAACTTAGAATCATAACTGCCTTATATGATGAAATATATACCTTATATGTGATACATACTTGAGTAGAATATTTCTTTCCTGTCTTCCCACTAGACCAATAGCACTCATAGTGCATCTGTGAGGTAGGGGAATTTTACCCCCAATGTCTGAATTTGGTTACGGACACTTGGTGTTTGCTGCTATTGCTAGGGGTGGGGATTCTTCTGAATATTTTCCGATGCTCAGAACAGTCATACTCAGCCACCAGTTAGTCCAAAATTCATTAGTGCCATGAGTGGGAAATCTTCTCACTAGAGTCTGCAGGAGTTGGTCGCATTTGGTATTGTTTCCTAGTACATAGTGTCTGGTACAGAGTAATGCTTCTCAACAACCATGTGTTGCCCATCTAGCCATGTCACAGCATGTTAATACATTTTAGACTCCATTGCCTTTGAATGCACAGAAGTGATGAAATATGTCGGAAATAAATATAGATACATATATAAATGGCCTACAGTAGAAGTTGAGATTTAAAGCTCTTCAGCAGGTTTTAGCAATCTGCCTTTTTTGTTTCTACCCACACCAATTTGCACTTTCTCATATGGTCAAGTTCTGACCAACACAGGCATGAGCTCAGTTATGTCTTGCTGGGGGCCTGCTGTCTAATTTCTTTAGTATATAGGATTTAGCCCAATACTCTTAGGGAATTCAAACATGGAAGGGTGAAATCTGCTATAGTTTTCCTCTGTGTCTTCCTCTGTCTCTCAAAGGAAGGTGCCATTGAATCATCATTCATTCATTCATTCACAACATTTTCTGAGTGCCAAGTTTCTGCCTGAAAAAAACTGTAAGTTACACGGTTACAACAATGAACAGGCTGCCCTCATGAATTTATACTCAAAACAAAGGAGAAGAATTTTTTGTATATATGTTTTAGATGTTATCTGTTCTATGAAAAAAAATTAAAAGGTTTAGGAAACTAAGGAAATAGAATATTTCAGTTTAGGGTTGTTATTTCAGATAAATGGTCAGAGGTCTCTGAACAGAGACCTACAAAGGAAATGAGGAAGCAAGTCATGGAAACACTGGGGGAAGAAGAATTCCAGAGAGGTGACTAGAGCGAAACTCATGGTGGTCCCTGGCATGCTTCAGGAGCAACATGTAAGCACTTTCTAGCAAGTGAAGAGGTTGCACTGAGGCCCTTGGGGAGCTACTGGTCAGACCCCTGGGGAATGCCTGAACTTCTCTTTTTATTCTGAATGGAAAAGGAACACTTTGGGATTGTGAGCAGAGGAGTGACGTAACTTCCAAAGGAGATTATCCTAGAGGTAGAAACTAGGTGTGATTTGGGGACAATATCAATTCTTCAGGTAAGAGTGGAATGTGCCATTGACTTGGAATAAGATATTGAGGATGGATAGAGATAGTGAGATTCAGAATATATTTTAAAGGCAAAAACAAGAGTATCTGCTAAAGGATTGGTTGTAGGGTGTTGGGAAAAAAAAGGAATCAAGAATAATTCCCAGCATTTTAAGCCTTGCAATTGAAGGTTAGAGTCATCACTTACTGGATGAGAAGCATGCTTAGGAAGATGGCCCAAGAGCTCAGTTTTGGAGATGTTAAATTGAGAGCTTTATTAAACACCTAAGCAAATGTATTTAAAACGCTATGAAAACAGCATATGAGTCTAAGTGACATCTCATAGGTAACTGGGAAAAACTATTTTGGAATGACTCACATAATGATAGTTTTAAAGCCAGGGCCAGATGAAAAATGGGTAAGATTAACCTAAAGAACAGTGAGTTCCAAGGACCAAGCCTCAGACATTCAAGGAAGTAGGAACAAAGAAAGAGAAAGCAATGAGATGTAGCGAGGTTAGGGAGAATCATGACAGAGATGGCCCAGAAGCACCTACTGGCACAAAGTTGTCTGGAAACTCAGAATGTAAAATTGTGATTTAAGGCCATGAACAGACTTATTTCAAAATTATTCTCACCACATTTAGTTGTTAAGATGTAGGCATATAGCTGTGGAGAATTGAGTTTAACCAGCATCAGGCTGGTTAAATTATGGGAGGGTTAAAGTGTAAATCAAAGAAAGCACTTCTAAGAATGGACCCAAGAAGAAAACACCCATGAGCTCCACACCTTGTAAGAAGAGAAGGCAGGTCAGAGAATTGGAGAATAAAAATCTATTAAACTACTAATACCTTCCCTTCAACATCTTAATATGATAATGCCCTCCAAACTGCATCATTAATAATCATTAATGGTTTCCATGCCCGCGTTGAAAGACAGATATTAAAAAGTGGTAAATTAACAGAACACTGAAAAATTATACAGCAATCTCATAATTATATTTGAAATGCTTATGTAATATGTATATGTATACTGTCATATTTCTGAAATAACTTGCAAGGGTCTTTTCCTCATTCAATCTTCTCAAAGATGTTGTAGTCAGAGAAGGCAACTTTATTGAAATCTCAGAGGCTTCCTACAAGTCTTAAACAAGTTTTACTGGCCCATTTTTTTTGTGTATTATAAAACCCATTAATGTTTATTAAACATCTTTATCCACATACGTTGGAAATGAGTATATAATATGATTTTAGTTGATAATTTTGTTACTTGTATAGTTATTTAACTTTTCTGATTCAAATAAATAGTTCTCAGAGAAGACCCATAAATAGATAGTTATTGCCACAAAAATGTATACTGTTCACTAAACTCAAAAAGTACCAGGCAATAGTGTCACATTTGGTGCATCTATGGAGACTCATGAAATGGGTCTTAAAGTATTAAACTGGACATTTTACAGGTATATTTTTCTTTGAAAAGACTTTATAAAATGGGGCTAAGCCGTATTTCCAGCCTTTGGCAGGTCCTACAGGGTCCCTGAAATACCACAAGTGATCCACATTACGAACATTCTCTGACCTTGTACTCTACATTTCCCAACTTCATGCCTTGGTACATTCCTCATTCAATTCGTTTTATCCAAAAATGCGCCTTTCATCCTTTCTTTAAGGAAACAAAGTGGTTTTTTCCCCCAACATAAAAATATAAACCATACCTGCCCTCAAGAAATATTCAGAGTACAGGCCCTACAAGACACTTCCTAATTCCCTCCCAATTAAAGAGATTTCTCCTTTCACATAGATTGTTTCGTGTAACTGTTCTGTTTTCCTAGCACATGTGTCTTACTTTCTAGTTATCCAGTTATGTTTGTCTCAGCTGCTAAGTGAGTTTGCTGACTACCAGCTTCTATATATTACCAGAAAGTTCCCAGAATGAATGTTTGCACATAAAAAAAAAATGTATTTGAAAAAAGAGAGGGAATTGAACTAGGCATCCCAAGGACCAAGCTGAGGGTGAAGACCCTGTATAAGGACAGCCAGTAGGGTACCTCTTTTTAAGAAGGACCCTGGGAACAGGACTTTCATTGACCGTTACACAGAGGGTCCGGGCAGATCTGAAAATGTCCTTGAAGAGCTGCAACATCTCCTGAAGGCGCCAAGCCAGAAGAGCAGCTCTGATTTTGAACTCAACAAAGGAAGACTCTAAAAGCCCAGTCTCTAAGGAAGACAAAAAGGCCAACAATTTGTAACCAAGAAGTTGGCAGATTGGGATGAAACACTCATCACTTTCCAAGAAAATTTATTTTGGCAACTACATCTCTGCTTTTTTTTTTTAAGTTGATGGGCAGAAAGACATTAAGTGACAAACAGACAGAGCATCCATCTGCTGGTTTACTCCTTAAATGTTTGCAAGGGATGGTGTTGGGATGAGCCAATGCCAGAAGCCAGGAACTCAATCCAGGTATCTCTTTTGGGGAGCATGAATCCAACTGCTTGAGCCAATTGCAGCTGCTTCCTAAAGTCTGAATTAGCAAGAAGCTGGAAGTGGTATCAGATCCAGGCAGTCTCATGTGAGTCATGTGTCCCATTGTGTGTCTTAACTGCTAGGCCAGATCTGCATCTACCCTTGTAACTCTTAATTATAGGTGGTATTATTATTAACTTGGAGTACTTTAGCAACTGAATTTATTCAGGTGTTTTGTTGCTTCATCTCCTACTTTAGATTCTCCCACTGCCTTCTGTCCCCCTTCATAGTTTCCCTGTCCCTATGCCCACCTCCTTCCTGCACACACATAGATCCTGTTACAGCTGATCTCAGATATAAGAAGTTGCTTGGCTCTAGAATCTTCTCTTCTCTTTCTTAAACAGTTGAGGTTTTCTAGGTGCTGACTGGAGTATTTGCTCTTCTTAGCTTTCTAATGCTTTCCAATGCTTTCTACTGCTTATATCCAAATTTGGATCATTCCATCAGTACTTTGGTCACAGCTCTCTGATAAATGCGCACTGCTCTGATGAGTGTTAGCAGATTATTTAAAATTATTTTAAAGCTCATCATCTCTTTATATTCTTCCTTCTTGATAACAGTTATTTGCTTCTCATCTAGTGATCAACATGCATTGTTTCCAAAATTAGATGTAAGCTAAAAGAGAAACACAGCAGCTAGCATAGCTCCCATCCTAGCAGAGCTCAATGCAACAAAATATTCATTGAATGAATGCATATGTCAGTGAGTGACTGCCTTTGAGTTCCTTGTACAATAAGACAGAGCTTGGTATTAATGAGAGGGGTATTTCTAGACAGAGTTTAAAGGATCATGGTTGACATTCTATATCATCATATTTTCAGAAAATAAAACAAACTTCCTGCCTCATTAAATCTTACACTTTAATATGAACATTAGGGTTATCAACAATAACTCTGGCCTTGTTTGAGATGCAAGAAAGAAGAAATGCAGTCATCCCTCACTGCTCCATAAGATTTCCATCTTCTTTTCTCCATCTCCTGTCTGGTTCCTTCCACCATCGCACCTAAGCTCAATAGAAGTGTTAACATTCAAGAAAGATAAGGAAAACCAAATTTGGCAAGGCAGTAGCTGTCTAGTCCTTTTATGGATTTTATTTGAAATGTAAAAACAAATCTTAGACATACATTTTATACAAATATTTATCCTGTTTGCAGTGTTTTCACACACAGGTAAACATGCAGATTTGCCCTAAAGAAAGGCCCAAGAATTCCATCTTCTCCTGTTGGGCAGGGTCAATAATTACATTTCCATAACTTTTATGAAAACTTGGCTGAATTGCTGATTTGATATCAATGGAGGTGACCCAAAGGAGCCACGAGGATGCAGATCCCCATTTCAGTGCTCACATACTACCCTCCCCCTTTCTAACACTGCAGATAGAAAGACAAAATGGCATAGACGATGCAAGATCATAAAATTCTCCTTGTACGAATATTAGAATTTTATGTCAATGGCACCTGAGACTTCCCAAAATTTAAAAGGTGTACACCTGCGAATGCTTCTGTTCATCTTGTCTGCCAAGAATTACCAATTTTAAGTCATGTTATGAATGTCTGACCTTTCTAACCTGCTTGAAACAGATGCTATATCCATGCCGGTCATAACCACCTGTTCTCACCATATGCCATGTTGAATCACATGTGTGTAATGCCATTGCACCATCTTTTCTCCATCCCTCATTTTATCTGAGCATGTGGTGTGCTATTACTCTGCCACTGTATACACTCTGTATACATTTCTGTTCTTCCTTGCAAGATTGTGAATGCTTCGGCCACTCCAATCGATGCAGTTATATCGATCTGCTAAATACAGTCATTTGCGTGAGCTGTAAACACAACACTAGAGGGCAGCACTGTGAGTTATGCAGGCTGGGCTACTTCAGAAATGCTTCTGCACAGCTGGACGATGAGAATGTGTGCATAGGTCAGTTCTATTATACTTTCAGCTATAGTTCTGTGCTTTTCCAGCTACGGGGAGCTATTTAGGGTCGAGAGGCTGGTGTTGACATCAGAGCTGAGCCCAAATGACCTTCCCCAATGGGGCAAATATCCTTCTGTTAAACTTGGAATTCATTGTACTGGTTGAAATCATAGCTGGAGTGTATATTTTGAGCCCATATGTTGTTGTTGCTTTAAAAATGATAATCTGAGAAATCATGTTTAGGGGCTGAAGATTTTTCTTTCTTCCCTTTTTTATTTTGCATGAAAATTTTAAAACCTGGTAATTTCGACCTGATCATATAGCCATAAATTATAGATTCAACATTCAAAATGGAAACTCATTATACAGAATTTAATTATAGATATGAAATATGGGAGTACACACTCTTGCACATAATTGGTGATCAACAAATGTTGATGGATTTTAAATGTTGCCATTTGGAATTGAAAGCTGCTGGTAATGTAGAAGTTTGCCTGCTTTTTCCATCCATAGTAAATGAAATTCCATTTATTGAATTTTCCTGTAGAAAACTACCCCCAAAACAGGAGCAATTTCTCAAAACCACATTTGTAGTTGTTTCTCATAGCTTCCCTGATACATGAACCCTGGAAAGCTGGGACCACAGGGTCCCTCAAGCAGGGCCCTCCATCCCCTTGCCAATGGGTTCTGCAGTTGTGGCATGAAGAGGAACAAGTGCCTCTCTCCCTCAGAAAATCTTCTATCTTTTGTTTAGTGGAATGTGTCTTCAAGAAAGGGAAATTGGGGGGGGAATAATAAATGGAATTTCATTCATAATCTACTTGAAAGTAATGCGTATATTTGAAATGCTGATGGATGTGTTTGTGGTTAACTATACAGAGCATAAAATTAAATAGTATAAACTGAAAAGTGACAGATAACTTTCATCAAAAAGGAACTTATTCAACCTGTATTCATGGTGTCATGGTTCTATGATTGTATTTCCAAGATCTTACGATTCTCACCAAGTTTCACATAAAATAACTACGGTTGTTTTGGATTAGATTGTGCCATGAATGCATAACACTGTTTATGTTCATAGCATTTTCCATTTTTCAAGGTGCTTTTTGATTTATTATTTGTGAATTAAAGGCTAGAACCCTGGTTTCAAGACTCAGTTTGGCAATTGGTAGCTGGGTGCCTTAGGTAAGTCACCTAGCCACCTGCCCAAATCAGGGACATGTAGCACGCACAGGAAATAATTAATCATAAGTCAATTTGCAATTTTAAAATGTAATCTTCCTGAACAAAAGTGTGAGGTAAGTGTCTCACCAATACTTTATCTTATTTTCTAGTTGAGAAAAATAAAACAAATTGTCCCAAATCAGAAAGCTTTAACAAAGGCACCCCTGACTTTGAAGTTTGAGCATTTGAGCACTGTAGCTCAGCCATTATGACACAAGTTAGCAGAGCTGAGCTTTCCACATTGGCACTTATATTACACATTGGGGATGCCAGCAACAATTCCATTTTGAGTTTTTGAACAGAAGTCCTATTGCCTTCATAACACTTGAGTTGCAAAGATATACAGATATTAATAAAACCCAAGTGACAAGGAGCCATCTGAACTCTGAATGCAGAGCATGTCTCACCGAATGGCATTTGTAAAAATAAATAAATGTCATACCATCAGTATGGACCCAACAGAAAAGGTAGAATAATTAGGCACATAGGAAAACACTGAATCACTTAGGTATAAAATACATAACATTAAAATGTTTTACAATATTTATTACTACTTTAAAGAAATCAAAGAAAAAGACATCCACAGAAAGCGTTTATTGCATAAAAGGTCTCATAACAGGGAACTTAACAGTATTCCAATATATTTTACTCAGAGTGACCTTTTCCCAGTCCTGAAGTAGTCAATGAACTACAAAATCTGTTTCTTCACATCCATTTTGAGAGCTGTTTTTTATTATTATTAATAAACCTGTATTTGATTTTCCATGAACTGAAAGATAGCCCATCTTGTTTTTATTTGCAAACCACATATAGACAAAATAGAGAAGATTTTAATAGCCATGTTTACATTTCTGTACTTAAAAACCAAACACAGTTGTTTTCTCCATTTCTATAAAATTTGATATTTAAAAATACAAAACTTTGGGGAATTTTATTTTATTGAGCAAACAAATCCCCCGTTAGTATTTGATACTCTTCAACCAAGTAAAATTCTTTAGAACAAATATGAACATTTTCAGTTATTATATCCCTTATCTCCACACAAATACACTAAAATCTCTTAAGTTGCTGATCTTTTCCTAAAATGAAAAATTATTTTTTTAAAAATGATCTGAATATTTTGACTGATAAGGGCTTCTGTCTTTTTGGGGTTGTGTCTTTAGTCTTTACATACAATGCTTCGTGTTCTTACCATGAGTCCGCAATAGTTTCCCAAAAGTGCTGTGAACTTCATCTGCCCCACTGGGATTACCTGTGGACAAGGCTAAGGTTAAGTCTGAGGTCTGCTCTGGAGCGCCATTGCTACGTTTTTGCTCTGTGAGACCTAGTCACCATTTTCCGTGTTTAAGCTCCCCAAAGGGCTTATGGCAGGGCTGAGTATTATATTTAAGAGGTTTCACCACACGTAATTGAGAGTTACTTTTAATATTATTTTGTGTAGAAAGCACTAATGAGAATGAATGGCTGTTACACAACTCAGTTTCACGGATTAAGCACTAATCTTGAAAACTTTGAAGTTCGTCTGAGTCTTCTGAAATTAAAACAAAATAAAAGGCATTTCGCCAATTTTCTAACCATTGACAATCCGATTCACCATCCAGACTGTGAAGAAGCAGTTCATACCTTTGACAAAATGTAGTCTGTTCAAACAGATGTTTTAATATATTCATATCATTTTATATTGCAGCAAATACACAGTGCAGCTGGCCAGTCTTTCCTGCCGCAGTGATTACTACCTTGTGGTGACTGGTGAATTTATTTTCAGACAAATTACAAAAGCAGACATTTCTCTAAGATGCATATAATTACTCTGTGATGACACGACAATTACGTGAAGATGGCATCCTTGCATGCTTCTGTTTTATGTAAACTTGATCATTAAGCTGGAAGCTAGAGGATGCATGCTCTGCGACCTTGGGTAATCATGTTAATAATCTCTGCTAATAAGCTTGGCATTAGAATGAAACTCAGTTCGCAGACCTTGCCAAACGTATCTCAAGGTTTTGATGTATTCTTTTTAATTCTCCTTGAAACCCAAGCTCAGGTTATCAGAGTTGTCTTACGTATAACAAAGCAAACACAGGGACTTTAACAACCATGATGCAGTCAACCCTCCCAAAATGTTTCATGTTGTTGGGTAACCTGACAATTCTGCATAATCTTCCTAGTTTCTTGGAATAAGATATGACCTTTCAAGGCTGTTCCCATTAACCCAACTTCTAACATTAGCCATGGTTCTGTAAATGATGTTTTTATTTTAAGATTTATTTTATTTTTATTGGAATGTCAAATATACAGATAGGAGGAGAGAGAGAGAGGAAAGATCTTCCATCTGATGATTCACTCCCCAAGTGACCACAATGGTTGGTGCTACGCTGATTCGAAGCCAGGAGCCCAGATCCTCTTCTGGGTCTCCCACGCTGGTGCAGGGTACCAAGGCTTTGGGCTGTCCTCAGTTGCTTTCCCAGGCCACAAGCAGGGAGCTGGATGGGAAGCAGGGCTGCCAGGATTAAAACCAGCACCCATATGGGATCCCAGGTGTGCAAGGCAAGGACTTTAACCACTATGCTATTGCGCCAGGCCCTGTAAATGATGTTTTTTAAAAAGTGAATTGTTTGCAGGTAAGGTAGAAGGCAGACAACATAATCATTTGTACGTAAGGAGGCTGTCAAAATGAAACTTCAGAAGTAAAAATACCCTCTATAGGAAGCAATTTTTTTTTACTATTGTCCTGCCAGCAGACACTACAATGAGAGATTAACATCTCAATTTTATCTATGGTGAAATTTGTTTGATTTCAAAATTTTTCTTTCACAGTTTTAATTTAGGTCTCTTAGATTCTATACTAACGCACCTAGCAAATCCAGTATTTAAAAACTCATCACAAACAGTATATACTCAAAGAAGTCAAGGTGCTCTCCCAAATAATAAAGCCAAATGATCTTTGAATTAATAAACTGCATTCATATTCGACTTTCAAAAGACAAATATTTAAAACTATTTAAAAATTTGTAAAAAAAACTAACAGATAAGTCCATTTGAATAACTTAAAACAGATATTACAGTGATGGCATATTGATTTATCCTTATATGTTAATTTCTCATAGTATTCGTTAAACCATCTGAAAATGCTGTAACAAATGAAACCCCCATTGCGATCTGTTAGTAGTGACAAGCATGATGTCTTATTCTTTTGGAAGTTTTCAGTTGATTTTCTCCTAAAAGATAAAATGGTATCATGGAAGACAGGGCGAGTAAATAAATGGTCCAGAAATAGCCATATTTGCCAAAGCGTTTCATTATTGGACATGTTTCTTCAAGTAAGTGAAGCATTTAAGTAAGTGATGCTCCTATGTTGATGACCTCTAAGCCATGTGGACTTTTCTCCAGCCTGTGTGTTGTCTTGTTTCTACAGAGTGTTATTGTAACCCTTTGGGCTCAATCCATGACCGTTGTAATGGCTCAGGATTTTGTGAGTGTAAGACTGGAACAACAGGGCCTAAGTGTGATGAGTGTCTGCCAGGAAATTCCTGGCACTACGGCTGTCAACGTAAGTAAATCTGGGAGCTGCCCTTTGCCTGCTGCAGCATGGCTGATTCTGCTTGTCTGGGCCGGTACGTGCAGCTTTTCAGAGCAGAAAAAGACCCAAACCACCGACAAGCTTTAAAAGCTACTTACTGCTCCGGCCCAATGTGCGGGAGAGCAATCCATCAGCTGTCCACCTGGCTTCTTTGAAGCTCATCTTCATCTCTTCTGATGCCTGGAGCAACTTACATTGAAATATTATATGGAGATCCATGTACCTGGCCAGACCATAAATTAAGTGGCACAATAGGAACCCGGCTAGAAAATCTTCACCGCGAAATGAAGGGTGATGCACATGTGGTTAATATATTTCTTGAGCTGAAAGCTACCCTGGAGCTTCAGAGTTCATAAATTAAATGATATCTACATAACTTATTAACACCTTGCTGTCATACTCATCACTGCATCCTAACTAGAAACCTAAAGGTAATAAATTTAAGAGATATTTAAATGCCAAGATAAAATAAATGACAAAAATCAATATTGATTTTAAGTCTCTGAGGTTAGGTAGCAAGCAGCAAACCTTAGACGGATGTCATTTGGTTAAGCCTCATTTCTCTGGAGACTGTGGGGTCTTTGTAAAAGCTTGTTGAGCCAGGTGGCATGTCAGTATATGCAGGGAGAAGAAATGTGAGAATCTGAGCAAAGGCTTTCTTCTGTCATTTGCAGATTTTTCTCCTTTTTAGTTGTACATAAACTTCCTATTATACCTATATGCATAATGAGCTCAAGAATATTAAAGAATCACAAGACTTATCCCCTGACACTTCAATTTCATAGAAAATAATACATACCATGTGGATAACATGGAATTTTTGTTGTCCACATTTAATAAGTGAAAATAAATAGGAGAAATTAATTTTAACAATTTGCTTAATGTCACACACACATTAAAATACTATTATTTCAAGATGTAAGAAATAACAAAATTATTAAGGTGTATTTTTCATTTTTCTGCATTGTCGTTAGAATTATATGTGTGTTACATACCTGCACAGTGTCTAAACTAGGATCACCCATGTTGCAGGTCCACGTAGCCATATGGGTCTACCATACTGAACAGCCTGACTCTAGAATTGTTTTTTTCTTACTTTCCATTTGTAGCAAAGTCAGCATACAAGAACTCTTCACAGTCAATATCTACACTATAGCCAATTTCTACAGAAAATTTAGAAAATGATAGAATGCTTTATCTACTGCTTGTAGAATTTATAATTACGTGGCAACAACAGTTCTATGTACTGAGATGCTAGAGACAAATGCATCCATTCTCTTAACTGCAGATTGATTCCTTTCTAGTATTTGGGTAATGGATGAATGGTAGAGGCTGCCAGTAACAGCAGACATGTAACCTAACAATTACGATAAAAGAACTAAGGAATTATGATAATTTGAACTAAGGAAGATGTATGTGTTTGCTATTACTAATGGAATCAAAATGGGGAAAAGCAGCATTTGAGTTAAATATTGGAACCTGAGTGGAAGTTTTCTGAAAAAGAACTTATTGGGCAAAACTGTATGAGATAACACAGTATGTTTCAGAAGTATTAAATAGCTTTCATGAAACTAGCTTTTTGTAAACAGCAGCGTTAACATTTTAACCATGCCTTTGAGCTCTCAAGTTTTTCTCTGAAATTTCCTTTCTCTTCCTTAAGCTCCTCCTAGGGTGGATATTCTATTTCAAAATACAGAAATCATAAAGTCAGTTAGTAAACAATGATTTCAGCAAGATTCCAAAGTGCCTTTCTGAGATCTCTTAAAACTCCAGCAAATCCAGCAACTAACGGGAAAACACCTGTCATAGTAGAATACTTAAACACATGCTTTAGTTTTATAGCACATGTCTGTTCTGATTATATGGTGCTATTGGTTGAAAAACATTTTTCATGTCATTCTTGTGTCTCCAAACATGTTTTTTTCTTGAAATTGTCCCTCCAGCCAATTTCTCACTCTCAATACTATCCGTTTCAACACACATTTCTGTTTCCCTTGAGTTGGACTCCTGTTTGTATACATCACAATATCAGTGATGGAGATACTAACCCGGCAACATGAACCACAGTCTAAAATCACTGCAGCGGTAAAGTAAGGTTGATAGTAGAATTGGTAGCCATATTTTGGGGTAACCAGATGTTTACATAGAACTTCCAGGAGGACCTGTAAAGATAGCAGGAAGATTCCAAGGGATAATAACGTCTTGGCCTTTTGGCTAAGATCAAGTGTAGATTCCAAGGGATCCAGGCCCAGAGTTCCAAACACTAAGAGCTAACACAAGAGAAAATGTGGAACAGGAATCCAAAAACAATTCAACTTAGAACAGAAAATAAAGATATTCAATCACTGACACTGTGACTTACATCCTGTGAGTACAGCAAAGTGAGTAGATTGTTTGAATTGGTTTGATAGTCATACCAAGCTAGATGTGAACAGCATTTAATCCTCTTAGCACCTTCTTGGGTTAGAAAGAATTACATGGACTCATTAAAATGATTCTGTATTCTACAAACATGGATAATAATAGGATCTAACACATACGGTAATTGTGAAATTCAAGGCGAAAAAGAGTGTGGACTATAGCATATATTAAGTCCTCGAATGTATGTGGACATACACATGTTCACTGAATTTTTCAAAAAAAGTAAAAGTATGCATTGTTTCTAATAGGTGACCTTGAGAATAATGGTTGTCTTCTAAATCAACATAAATAAGAGTTTCACTTTTCGGGTTTGGATGAGCATTGATTTAGTTCATATTGTGTGGCACACAGTGTGTTGTAAAATCAGGCTTGAAGGTGACGAAAAATGCAGATGGTAGAGCTTCCTTAACTTCATTTATGGATAAAGATGTGGATACCCTAACTTACACTGGGATTCAAATGCAGACAACAATATGTGGTCAGTGGTACAGAAGCTAATGCAGTTTCAGGCTGAACAGCGATCAGAGCAGATTATATTTCTACTGAAACACATGGTCATCAGCCTGCATCAAGACCTAGAGTTCAGAAACAGCATCTTAGCAGATAGCAATACAGGAGAGTTATCTCTCTGGAAAACATTTTCATAGAGACAAGGGATAGCACAGCTTGGTGAGCATGTAACTGAGGTTGTCACAGATGTCAACTGGTGTTGAAAGGGCTACGATGTAACTCACAGCAAGCTAGAGCAGGAGCCATCTGCAAAACGAGGGATGAGGGCTGTGACTCCGATTTTTCTGAGAATTTCTTCTCCCCAGCTGTTTGAGAAGTCAGCAGAGGTTATTGAGTGATGATGTGCTCTTTAGAGTCCACAATAGCTCAAATGGAAGCCGAGCAGGCTTCTGTTACTGATGTGTCTGGAGAGTTATGATTTAAACGGCAAGTCGCACGGACAGGCCTCCTGGGCCTCTTCATGCTGCAGTTCTGACTTCAGACCAAGCCCTTGGGGCAAAGGAGAGGTACCAGGAGAGTCTCTCGCTCAGGTTCTCTTAGAAATCACAATTGTCGCTGTGCTACCCTTGACACTCTAATCTCTCTTTACCCAAGGCTTCAGCCCTCAGACTTCTCCTTTGCCGTTTTTTAGTTCCCACTCCTGTTTTCCAAAAGGCAGAAGCTAAAGGCTTATACAACTACTTTTATTTCGATTATTTTCCCCCATAGCTCTTCTGCAAATTACACTTAAGTTTTCTTTCTCTTATATTCTTTTTTTAAAAAATTTATATAATGAGGGCAAATTGTACGCTTTTTCTATATGCCATTTTAATCACATAGTAATCCTTCCCACCACCTCTTTTCTTCCTTCCTTTCCTTTTCTCTCTTTTCAGTTTTGTGATAAGATACTTTCACTTTATGCTAACATCACTTGCTTAATCCTTCACTGAAGAATTCAACAAGTAAAAAATGGAAATGTCATTTTTCATGGGAATATAGACAAGGGCTATAAATAATAATTGAATCTCAATTTCACTCATATCCATTCCTGGGGTGTTTTTTTGTTTGTTTATTTGTTTGGTCACTATTTGAGATTAACTCCCACTGGCCTGACAGTTTGTGATGATGAAGATATTTAAGATGATGCTTCCAGTTGCTTCTGTGAGCTGAAAATTATACCTCCCTGGACAATACCTTACGCACACCTTGAAATTTTTAAATTGCCTCTAGTGACTGTCTCTTCCTGTTGACTGTTTTACATTAAGATGTCATTCCCACATCTCCAGCTGACCGCACACACAGAATGTGTCGTCAGGGAGTAGCAGCATGGCACTTACAAAGGCTGTGTCTGTGAAGTTTCAGAGCCTTTTGGCAGGACCAGCCTCATGGTTTCATTCTTTTGGCTCTTCTACCTCTATCACTTGAAGTTGTTCTCAACAATCACGTCAGCAACACTAATCCAAGTTTCTAACTTTCTTACTGGCATAGCAATCACTTCCCTTGTTGAGTACCATATACATAAGAGTGATGGAAAATAAATACTTTGAGAAGAGCACTTGATGTTGCTGTTGTGCGATTCCTAAGAGTGACACAAAGTGCTCTTTAAACAAAGCTGGTGAGAGCCTCGTTGAGGTAATTTTAAAAGGAAAATATTAGGAAGACAGAGGATAGCCAGTGGCAATTAGTAGGCATTACAAATATGCTGGGTAGTACTCCTGTGGGAAAGAGGCTCATATTGTCAGAGATCAAACCCAGGCCTGTCTCCAGTTGGGAAGTTTCTCCTGATTCAGCAGGAAGATGCCACCCCACTCAGATGCTTCATATAACTTTAATTTGGGGATGTTAGGAAAAGTTTCCACACTCACTCCCAATATAATATATCAAGATTCTAATATCACCCATTAGCAGGAGGGATCTAGGTTTGTGCCATGGAAAGTGCTCTAATTCTTCACACACTACCGGCTCCATTCTGAGCAATCACCAAGGTCATATAGTGCAAGAGACAGCTTGAACTCAGAGACTTGTTTCAAAATGCCCTACATGGTAGGTTCAATTGTGAAAACATTCAGAGTCCACAGCTCCTGAATCATGTATGCTCAGCAAAGGATAAGCAGACAGTGTGCTTAGCGTGCATCCTGAGGAGTCTATTCTGGAGCTCTCTGGGCTCCTGGGCTCACTTCAACCCTGACTTGCATGGGCAACTGCCCACATGTACTTACCAATTCATGCTAATATTCCCCATGGTTTTGTCTAGTGGCATCCGAGAATCAACACAGCAGCCTGGTCCCACCTTACAGTAATCTATTCAGGAGACCAGGTGGATTACAGTCTGTGAAGTCCTTTCCTTACTCCAGGCATTACATAAATAAAGCACTTCCATAATTTTATTCCCAGGCTGGCAATCTTTTGATGTGAAGGGTCAAATAGGAACCAATTTGACTGTTTGGGTCATTCAGTTTCTGTCCCTACAGCACAAAATCAGCCACAAATACCACACACTGAATGAATCTGGCTATGTTCAAACAACACTTTAGTTGATACTGAAGTTTGAATTTCCTACTGTGTTCACATGTCAAGAAATGTTATTTTCCATTTGTTGTGGTTTCATTTTAATATATGCAAAAACCATACTGGGTCTAGTAAACAGGAATTGGATTGGATTTGCAGACCACAGTTTGTTTTATTTCAAACTCACACAACAATTAAAAATGAAGAAGCAGAAGAATCATTAAATAAAACCAAGAGGTTGCCAAACAGGAAGTAGGACAGAACATAAGGGTGGAAGTCTGTTTCATTAAAACGTGTCCTCTGTTTTGAAATGAGTGTCACTTGGAGTTGATCTAACTGGTTCATATTCATCAGGTCCTAATTGACCTTAAGAAAAATGTTGGGATTCCCAGAAACACAGAGGCTTTGATCATATAATTTCCAAGACAAGTTCACAGATATAGCCAGTGCCAACTGTTTAAACACTTTAAAAGCCAGCCAGGCCAATTTAGCATCAATTTAGTACAATCAGCCACTAATGAAAGAGAAGTCAGGCTAGCTATAATATGATCAGGATTGCTCATATTGGTGTGAGAAATCATCCTGTTGCATTCTACAGGAACAACCTATCACCTTTAGTGTCAACCAAGAATTATTGTAATAAGATCAGGCTTCAATACCAAGGGCACAGGAAGAAAAATACATAGAGAACATGTTGAGAATGTAGCCTTTTTACCATCACCCTTAGTATGGAAGGTAATTATTCTGAATAAAATGCACATCAGAGCTGCAAATTTTGTCCCAGTTCTGTCCTGAGTTTGGCTGAGCCTGTTAAATGCAGGGCATTCTGTTGCTCACAGAAATAATGTCATGACATAACCCTATTTAGATGCATTTGTGCTTTGCAGCCTACCTTTGTCAAGTTTTCTATTTTACAAATTATGGGTCTGTTTTCAATTGTTCATTGCTGCAAAAGGCCTACATAACTACAATACATGTGATTATTTTCATGTAAATTCCAATAAAGTTAGACTTCAACTCAAATAGGTGCAAATACACAGTAAGATTCAGATCCACACACAGTTCATCTGCTCTTATTCAACTTCAATCTCTGAGTCATCTTCTTGGTTAGCACTCAAGATCATTCTGACATCACTGGATGGTCATTTTAAAACAAAACCAAGTTATATACTAAAATATATTTTTAATAATATCCCTTCACCTATTCTGCAAAAATGTAGGATTAACATTGTAGAATGTAGTCAGTCTTTTTCTAAACTACAAGTCTTTTAGGAAAATGAGCATGTGTCAGAGCTGATACATTACAAAATGTGGTTTTTTGAGAATTATATTTATACCACTTTTTAATCAGTAGTATTGATCCTAAGGACCTAGTTCATATGTTAATCTGCATCCTTTACCATGGAAACCAACAGTATAGATAAGTACATTGTGCACATGGATTTTGAAAGTAAAAAAAGACACTCAGACTGAACTGTGATTTGTGCCTTTGTGAAAGGTGTTAAGTCTTTCCTGAGATACTGCTCCTCTGTTCTCTCTAATCAAGTTAAATTCAAATTTATTGATTTTGCAAGAAGAATCCTAAGCCACACAAAACCTAATGTATGCATTTTGTATAAGATCAAGCCTCAACATTTCCAAGGTGGTGATTTTATTAAAGCTGTTCAGGAGTTAGTGTTTCGCTTATTTTAAATAAAATATGACTATGCTAACTGTATTCAATATATTCCTTTAAATATTACAATGAGATAGGATCATTCTTAATTGAACAACTTAACTGGTTATTTCATCTTAGGTTACTAAATTTAATTCAACCATGATGAAAGATCTTCTTTACCAGAGTCTTGCTAAGTACACCTGTATCTCCTTCCTGGCAAACTGAATTGGCTGTGAGACACACAAATCATGCACTTGTCATTTTAACCATTCATTCACTTATTCATTTATCAATTCACAGAATCTTTTGTTAAACTATTATTGAAATTCCAGTTACGTATCAGAAGTTGTATCAGATTTCAACAAATAAATAAGAAAAAAGAAGACAAATGAAGTGTGATCCCTGTTGTCAGGGAGCTGACAGCTTAAGAGAAGTCCCAAATGTAACAGCCCCTTTCTCTTCTCAGTGCCACTTTTTTAGTGTGTTTATCTCATTATAGATTCTCGCGTCTGAGTTGGATCTTTAGAGATATCCAAGTGTATTCACTCATTTTTAGTGCTAGGTTAGCTCTTCTTATTTATATTTAATAATAACAATAGCCACTATCTGTCATTGCTTGCTGTATGACAGACACTATGCTAAGCCCATTTCCATTATCTTAGTAATATCCATGAAACCTTCTCAGCAGTTATTCCCATTTTATGAAAAATGAACTGAGGCTCTGTAATTTATAAAAAGTAAGCTAGATTCTTGCAACTTAAAAGTATCAGCAAAAGTGGAAATTTTTTAGAAATGCTACCATCTCTGACCCCACCCCAGATTCACTGGAGGCTTATTAACAAGCCCTCCAAGTGATTGGGAGTCAGAGAAGCAGCAGACTGATCCCTAGGTGAAGATATGAACCTAGAATCGGCTGAGTCCTAAATGCAAAGTTTTCCTTGTTTGTTTCTATCACTTACTGTCCTTAGAATGATGATAGTTGACCAGTAAAGGGCATGCAAATATCTCAGACACATTTCTATAAGGCACAGGACCTCTCATAAACTCTGAGCACATCCAATTCATCAACACGTATTGTACAAATTCAAATCATATTAAACAAGAGAAAATCATGAAAAGTTAAACAAGTAGCCTATTTGTTTTCTTTTATCCGTGCAATTTAAAAGTGGTTAATATTTGATAGGTTAATGATAAATATTTTAATACAGTATATTGCATCTGGTTATGAATATATCAAAAGGAAATACAAAGTGAGCTCCAAAAGATAAACTTTTATTGGGCACATGAAATAGAACATAAAATTTTATGGCAATTACCATTTAATCTCTTCATGTTTAGAAACGTATTGAAAGAGAAACTCATAACTCAGTTAATTGTTATGAATTATTAATTGCTCATTTGAAAGCTATGAGAAGAGCTGCACTTGTTGAAAAACTTTCTTTCTCAGTGATTCTAACCTTTGTGTCATTGGTTTTATGAGAACAAAAGGGAAAGAATGACAGCAAGATCCTAATCATACCAAACTAGAAAGTGACAAGACAGTGAACATCTCAGTGACTGTATAAAGGTTAATTGAGATTGAAATGAAATAGTTTTCACTGGCCCCACTACAACATACTTAAATGTGATTCCCTGGGGCGGACCCCAGGCATCTGCATGTTCCACAATTCTCTAGGCAATCATAATGTGCAGCCAAGAAAGAGAAGTGCCTATTCAGTAACTGTGTGTTCTTAGAAAGACTTAACCCAGCCAAGGATTATCTCAGGATACCCAAGTAAAACTCCAGTTGCCACGCCCAGTTAGGGCTCAAGATAAGATGCACAAACAATACAGCAGCAGCACTGCAGCCCAGGGCATTTTTATAAAGGGGTTTTTCTCCTGAGAAGGTAAGGGATTTCTGGTTGAAACATGCTAAGATCAGGAATACGCCTGTGTTTAACAATACCTGATTTAAATAGCCCCTTCTTTCTCCAAAAAAATCAATGTTAGGAGTTTCCTCTGTTGCATACCAAAACAAACCTTCACAAAATGGAAGCTTTTTTTTAGTAACTAAATCCAGGGATTTATTGTTTAGTGTCAACAGCGTAACTGGTTTATAATTGATTTTTCTGTAGCGAACTGAAAACTTAAGCCACCATAATTTCCTTTATCTTGGCACAATGATTAGCATTATTCTGAAATACATTCTACCAGCTTCTCCATTACTGCTTTTTAAAATCAACTTTCACACTGCATGCTTGTCTTGATGAGATATTTCTAAGAGAGAAAAACAGTAAATGGGTATAAGGAAAAAAATGTGGCTGCTTTACTTCTAATCACAGCTTTGTTCTCATCAGAAATTTCTGTTCGTGTTCAGCCAGATTTTTAAGAATAAGTGGAATTATTCAAATACATCCACACATGTTTGTTCTTAAAATCCTGAGAGAAAGAACATTCTGAACAAAAACAGAATTTTAAAGATGAAACAAAATGTCCTATTTACTGCCCAGACTAATGTACCTAAATCTCACATAATCACTAGCAGTGGAGATCTGTCATGGCTATACATTCAAATATTTATTGTTTAGAAAACTGAGGCCTCCTTTAGCCTCTTTTTGCCAATGAAAATCATAAGAATTTTATATACCTTATTATTTTGAGATATAATAAAAGGAATTAAAATGTTTAACCCTGGTTCTGTCACACAGTAAAAGCATACAGCGAGATAAAATGATAAGTAATGTTCCCTGCCCTCAAATTTCATTGGAAATGGTGAGGATTTGGTTAACAAGTTTAAGTAAGTGATCAATTTAGAAAGAAATAACACAATAAAATGAAACCTGTGATAGTCACAGTTTCTTTCTGGAAGAGAAAGAAAGAAAAAGAAAAAGAAAAGGAAAGGAAAGGAAAGAAAAGAGAGAGAGGGAGGAAGGAGGGAGGGAAGGAAGGAAGGAAGAGAGAGAGGAGAAAGGCCTGAAATGTGCATGGAGTTTAATATTTATTGTGTCTCTTTGTGCATGATAGTTTTAAATTGTAATTGTCATCTACAAAATGAAAAAGTTTTACTTAAGATCTTGTGTAATATAAGTGCCTTTTAGGTTTCGACTTAGAAAAAGGAAATGAAGCCCACAGGAAATCAAAGCTCCTTATTATAAAACAGTGTCTTTTAGTTTTGCAGTTCCCAAATAAAAAAATATATATCCATTCCATCAGTTAAATTCACTCTAACCTTAGCAGCAATGCTTCATCAATTTTAGCATCATCCTCAATCCTAGAAGTTACCATATAATGCTGGGATACCTGCTCGCTAGATGAGTCTTGCATTACAGTGACCCATAAAAGAATGCAGAGTGAAAACTAAACTAGGTTCTATGCTTCTATGCTTGGACAGAAACCAGTTTCTCAGAAGTCCTGATCGGAGAATTTCAATTCACCGAGTCACCAGCCCCACTGCATCCTTGCCTATTTTTAGCTTGGTGACTGTTGACATCCTTAGGGATTGGTATGCTGCAAACGTATTCAGCTCCTACACATTTTAGAATGAACTTTTCAGGAGATTTTCCACAGGGTTACTTGACTATTTTTAGCCATCTCATGCTATGTACTGTTCCACAAGGAGTTAAGTTTTCTCTTCTTATACTAGAAAAGTCCTCAAATCCAGACACCAACACATTGCAACCAATAACATTGCTTATTCCATCAGAACATTAAAAATAATAGTATGAGTAATTGGTATGTCTAACTGCCCTTGAAGAAATAAGGCTAAATTTTCAGGGTGAGCCAAAGGCACTGAGGAACCCATGATAAACTAACACAGCCTCTACAGAGCTAGGAGTATGTCAGTGTGAGGTCCCTAGCAACTTGCTGTCACAGATTCATCAGCAGGGCTCAGTCACCTTGATTTAGTCTGCATTTGAAATGTACTGTCCTTCTGCACACCACATTGGCACACAATTTTTAAAAAGTATTATTTATCCCTATGTATATTTGAAAGGCAGAGAAAGGCAAAGAAACAGACAGACAGAGAGAAAGAGGTTTGCCAACTATTGATATAATCCCCAAATGCTCAAAACAGACAGGGCTAGGCCAGACCAAAGCAAGGGGTCTGGCACTCCATCTAATTATTTTACAGTGGATTGCAAATTCCAAATATTGGGCCATCATCTGCTATTTTCCCGGGCATGATAGCAGGATGTTGGATTAAAATGCTAGTATCTAGGACTCAAACTGCCACTTCAATATGGGAGACAGACGCCCTACTTACAGACTTAACCAGCTGTTCCATAATGTCTGTTTTATTTTATATTTTTATATGAATGTACTAGGCATTGCCAATATATATTGAGTGCAAAATCATCAGGAGAGAAAGAAACAGTGTAAGAGTATCAGTCAGAAGAAACACACTCAGAGCAGAGAGACCTGGGCTTGAAGAGTCATTAATCAAAAACTAAACATTTATTGGTCTTTTGAGCTGTAGATTATCATAGGAATTAAACAAGATGATAAATGAGCTTAACACAGCCTGTGCCAACCAGGAGCTGCTAAATTTAAGAAAGTTAGAGGAAAGCACAAGGGATCTTAAAGGGAAATAAGTGATTCCTGTCTAGAAATTTAAGGTCCTGCCACTGGCTCTGGCTGGACAAGGAAACTGGAAACTCTTACAGATCTATTCTAGGTAAAGAACTCCCTCTTATGATAGTGGTTTGAATCCTGAGCTTACTGCTTATTAAAGGTGTCTCTTAGAAACAAATGACATAACCTTTCTGACCAAATATTGCATGTCTTTGAGAAACTTGATTCCACTTCATAGAGTTGTTAGGGAATTAAGTGAAATCCATATAAACTACTGAGCAACACTCCTATGGTATACTAAGTTTCATGAATAGTAGCTATTATTGACTTTACTCTACCGTAAACCAATGCAAGGAGAGAGCCTTGATGCAGGGCCAGGAAGGATTTGCAACTGTCAATGGTAGTCATTAAGCTTGTAAATTGAGAGCCCAGTTTTAATGATTGTTTTTTAAGCAGTATTTGATGAGACAATTATGAGCCCATGAAGGAAAGTGGGAAGTTGCTATTAGGGCCAAAGCCCAAAATGTACATTCCATAATGTTCTTAATTTAGTGGGGAGACCGCGAGCCCTAAAGATGGGGAGCTGATGGTCTTTCCTTTACTCAGAAGATGCCTGGCATCCATCAATGCTCCCCTGTTCCTGCAGAGATAAGTTCCAGAGAGGGCTGAAACCCCCAGCCTTGCTCAGGGTTCCTGCATCCTGCCTTCTGTGTGCTCTGAGAGTGTGGAGCTTTTGTTCCCTGCAGGTCACTTCCCTGGCCATAGCTCATAATCTCCAAAACAATGGTCAGTCTTCAGCACCTTAGAAGAGCCCTTTTTAAAAGTGGCCAATTTCAAATTAGAATTTCACTACTTTAGAAAAAAAAACCACAATCAATGTCAAATGTGTTAAGTTTGAGGTTCAGGTAGTATTTTACTTCCTGTTAACCAAGAAGGAAGACACTATGTGTTCATAGCTCCAGGTTTAACATTAGTACAAAAATGTTGCCCTGAAACAGATTTCTATCCAAAACTTAGATTAGGAACTGACAATAAAAAAAGGACATTGCAAATACATTTTCTTTCAAACGAAGACAGGAGTTCACTTGGGATTTTTTTCTTTCCCTTAACAGTACCTAGTTCCCAGACACAAGAACATTCATTACTCACTGAAGAGTGTGTTTGAAAACATGACTGGAGATTATGGCCAAATCGCCCTAGGGATTTTTCTAGACCAGCATAAGTCTATTTTTTACACTCCAATGTACTTAGGGCTTTCTTGCTGACTATGTCTTTTTTTCTAAAGTAATGACGTTATCAAACAAGTAAGAAGGATACGATTAATGAAATAGACTGAACTATTATTAATAAGTATGCCTACACCATAAACATTTTGTAAGTTAGATTACATTAAAATACTTAAGTAAAAAATGCATTTTTGAAATCAGTGCTTTGGCATTTCACAGAACTTCATTTGTTGTCTCAGTAACCCAGCAAGGTAATCCTACTCTGCCTGTTTAATAGATGAGGTTCTGATTTTAGAGTAATTATTCAAAGCAAACAATCAAGAGATGACTGAGCTGTTAGAAAAAAAGTCATAGGTGTGACTCCTTTCTCATACAGAGGACAATCTACCTTTAGAGCCAGGAGGGTTCTAGGAGCCTTCAGAGTTCTAATCTTGCAGCATAGTCTGCCTACAGATCAATTTGCTTTTAGGAAGCTACAAACAACCTTGAGTGGTCATTAATAGCAGTGACCATGAGCACAAACTACCACATAACAAAGAGAGAGCCTTTTAGATAAAAACAACCATCAATGGACAAGGGTTAACAACCATCTCTCACTGTTGTTTCATCTTCTGCCACCAGGAGTAAATGTTTATTCAATGTCCTTTGTGTGCATTAAATTTATTTCTCAGCATCAAAAATCAGTCCACTTGTGTACACACTGAGTGAACACGTTATATTCAGATTCCAGCTCACAAGGCACAGGCATGGAGAGAGATCTTGCCATTATATCCAAGTACAGTTGAAACAGATATAAGCGCATATACAGTCAGGTAGGCCTCGGATGCTAACTAAGAGAATGGGCAAGCCATCTAAGGATGCAAATGATGCAATTTAAACAAAAAAATCCATTGTCTTCTCAAAACCACATATTCACTCAAACTAGTCATGAAAATATTTCCCGAACAATTCCTGAAGTCTGTCATGCATTCAAATGGATAAACATCAAACTGTGACCCAATTAGAAGACCCTGTATCCATTCACAAATGAATACTCCAAAGAAGAAAATAGCCCACATAAATCGTTTGTCATAGATTCAGTTGGTGGATCATACATGACAAAAGATACAATCCTATTCTAGCATTATTAAAATGGCAGGTACTTTTCATCATCTTTTTTTAATCTTTGCAACATCTACCTGATAGAACATCTTGCTTTCTGTGTGTTTGGTTTTTTTTTTTTTTCTTTTTTTTTGGCTGAAGAAAATAATACTGGAAGAGGTGAAATATGTTGTCTGTGGTCACGAAACTAGAAGGGGAGGAAATGGGGGTAAGAGCCATTTCTCTTCCTTTTGTATCTCAACCAGCTCATGTTGTCATGAACAGAGTACTGTGACAACTCAGTAAGCCTTGTGGGGGAACTCAAGGCAAGTAGTGATGCATAATGAGGAAGACAGTTGAACATAAGAACATTTACACAACAATTGGTAGGAACAATAAGAAGTTATGCACAGTAATTTCCAGTAACATTGTGTGGTATTCTTCAGGATCAGGGGAACCTTATGGTTGACTGTGAGAAACAGAGAGGTCCTTGTATTTCAAAACACAGTAGGCTTATTCTTCTTCAACAGCTATGTTGGTGCTTGTGAAAAGCAGTATCTGTCTGATTCACTTTGAAAGTTCAATATACTCAGACAATCAGGGTATCTCCAAAGGGACTCTCCTCTGCAGTGCTGTGGTCAGAGTGAAAATAACTGTTGTTGCACTGTGGTCATTTCTATGAAATGAGATGACAGTATGGAATGACATGGCAAGAACAAAACATAGAAGAGCCATTATTGTGGCAGCAACTTTCATGATATCATGTCAGTAATACATGGACGTGCTCCCTCTGTTGCCCTGGAGACAGGAATGGCAAGAATTCTCTTCATCATTCGATCATTACCTATTGGTTGCAGGCACACTGTCTCGGCTGCATATCCCAAGCTTGTCATCCATTTTAGATGACATAATAGAAGAGTACGGTTACTAAAAACAGTGACTTTGAAATCATGGAATGTGTCACAGTCCTCAATAAGGATTGGAAAGATGCACCCACTTTGAGAAAGAATAAAAATATATTCCAGATCCTAACACAGTGACACATGATGCTAGGAGGCAGGACATTTCACCTTAAAAACTGAACGCCATCATCAAGAGAAGGAGGATGACGAATGAAAGACAAAGGCCATGAAATGAGGGAAAGAAGGATCCAAAGACTATTAGTGTACTGAGTAAGTCTGTTTGGAATGAGTGGTAAGACGTAAGAGGGACCTACAGGAGGTCATGACATCCTCCACTGCCTGCACAGAAAATCCACAGGCTTGTCTGGCTGTGAACCACCTAAAGCTAACAAAATTATGACTTCATAGATAGAAGCAGTTGTCTTTATCCTTACTTTCAAACCCTGAAGAGAGAACAGGATTTGGAGGCAACACAAGCAAGTTGTATCTCAGCAAGACCAACTGCAGTGTGTTGAAGGGCCATGCCCAATCCTGGTAATCCAAGTGTGATAAGACCACTCTGAGATGAATCAGCCTTGCTTCAGAAGAAAGTAGACCCAATAGGGACTTAGCTTGTTTACTTATTAGGAATTTGATAATAACATTAAAGATATAACTATGAATACACCACACTTATTTGATCTTTTACTTTCAAACTCTAGTAAAATGTCTAGCACCAACTAAGAACCTATAGTTTAAGATTAATGATTTCAGTTGGATTCATGACACTCAGTATCTTTGTTTGATATACACTGCAAAACTAATACTTGTAAAATATGATGCAAGACCTTAATCCCTATATTGGATGACATATGTCCTTTAATGGACCATTAGATAACAGAGACTCCACTCCACCAGAAGATCACACCAGGATGCAAGGTCTGAGGTCCATGGAATTAAATATTTTGAGTATTGTGTCATGTTAGTCAACATAGTAATGAGTAAATTCATCAGAAATGCTGCAAACAATACCATCCTACATTTAAGAACTGACTCCCTTTGGGGTCTATCAATATTCTAGCAATTACTACATCTAAACAATATTCCTTAATGAAAATACAGACCTCAACACTTGGGTTTGTCTGGTCAACATAGTCCATTATGTGAGGCTTTGGATACATTCACGCAAAATTGTTCTAATTTGTTGTCCTTCATTTGGAATGCATTTATTGAGAGAAATATAAGCCAATAGAAACCATACAGACTTGAAAAAAAAAGCCATACTATCATTTAGCTTATTCTCTACTATGAATTTCTAATAATAACATAACAGATGTCTACAAGATATCCGTGTAATGTTGTAAGACATAGAGTTTTTTTTTTGTTTTCAGTTTTATTTGTTATGATTTGTTGTGCAATCTCAAAAATGTTATTTTTTCGCTAATAATTTATTGTATTTTAAGTTTTTATAAAAAATAATTGCACCATTTTTAATAAATATTACAGTCTGCATCATACATAAGCCATGAAAATAAATTATTTATGTGAGTAGACTTATGAGTTTTCAGAGTAAAGATGTGTTTGCCTTCTAATGCATTAGAAATTATGAAACTAATATTTTGCCATTATACCCAATAAATAGAACATCAATTTCTTGGCTTTTAAAAAAAATGTTATGAGTACTATAGGAAAAGTCTGTGAAGTCTGTTTTTGTGTGTGTGTGTTTCAGAATCCTTAGAGACTCCAGCGTATAATCGCATCCTCAGGATGGTAGGTTTTATCCATACACTTAGTGAAAAAAGGTTGTTTCCCATTAGAAGTTTATCTCATTTATTTTACTAGCCCTGGTGCAGATACATTCAGTCTCAACCTGCTCTTACCTAAAAATGTGGCAGTGTTATTCACCATATATCTAATGTCAAATATTAAAACACAGAGAACAATAAAAAGTCAGCTTGAATCTCCTTACTTTTAATCTACTAGTCAGATTAATGGGGATGACACATTAGTTCCACTGTTAACACCACTCCAGTGGCAATCTTCTAAAATTAAGAACTGCCATTCTGGGAAAAGCAGAAGAGCTCTGTATAATTTTAAATTTAACTTCAGCCTACTCTGAAGCCATTAGATGCGATTAAAGAGACTCTCTCACTGTCATACTCAGCCCAGTGGTCTCAAAGTTCAAAAGGTAAAATGTAATTTTCACCATAAATAAACTGAGAGACAAAATTATTTTCAATGAAGTTTCAATTTCAGTGAAAATAAAGTAGGTAATTACATTGGCTATTACTGAGGGCACTGCCTTCATTGACCATCTGGCTTAAAACTAAAAAAATAGGCATCATTTGCAACATGGACAGGAATAAGCCAATGTCCACTACTTCCTTTTTAAAGTCATGGAAATTCAGTTAATTCATGTATTAACAATTTCTTGAAACAATTACTGAGAAAAAATTGCCTGATGGCCTTTTTGAAGTTGAATAACTTAAGAAAAAGAAGAGGAAAAGAAGCATGCAATGTCCTACCATTAAACAGCATTTATATTACCATAGTTACTGGTTTCCATATACTGAATTGCGGCATAAATTTTGTATGCCAAAATAGGTGGACCAAATATATCATTACATTTTTTGCAGGTTTTCTCCATGCACAATCTTATTTGTTGGATGCAAGCTTCATTTACAAGCTAGAAATGTTGTGCCCTGGTAAGGGATATAATTTAATTTTTCCCTGAGGTCTTACTGCTTCCTACAATCTCAGAAGGGATTACAACAAGTTAGAGTTAGATGGATGCCATTTCAAAGTCATTTTCAATGCATATTGTTTATTTGATTTTATTCTCTTTCACCTCTGAAAAATGTCATTATTGGAGCTTGATATAGCTTTGGTTCATACTATCTTATTACCTAAAGTGTATCAAAGAGAAGGAAGTTAGAGTAGTTCATTGCTTTTCTTCTTTTGCAACTTTACAAAGACTTATAAGCATGCTGTTCAAAAAGAGAGAAATAGAAATTACATTTAATTTTATTTGGGTCTTGAAATGAGGCAAGCTTGTCGCCTATCCTTTGTAAAACCCAGGTTCTGTTGTGCTTTGTTTTGCTTTCTTAACATAGAGGCCACTGGCTTCAGGTTATGTTCTTCATTCAGCTCAAAATAGAATACATACTTTCTGAAGATCCTATTCTTTGCATTCACGGCTATGGGAGAGTCTTTGAAAATACCCTTGCCGGTAGACAGAGAAGTCAGCCTTAAAAATGAAAAAAAAAAAATTTAAAAAAAGGAAAAGAAAAAGAAGGAAAGAAAATATGGGGATGAGAGGCAGCAGTGGGAGCAGGGCAGGGGTAGAAAATAAGAAGTTGTCAGGAAAAAAACTCCATCCATTCAAAGTGAGGTTATTTCCACTCATTTAAATCATTCGGATTTATTCACAGGCCAGATGATTGACACTGCATGGGGTGGGGGCAAGATTTAACAGCATCACCATAGCTTCTCCTGACAAAATCCATCATGGAGGGACTCTAACGCGGAACTAGCAGGGGAGAGCTTGTTAAAAACATGTTAGTATAGAGCACTATACTAACATGGCACAAAGGAGCTGCTGCAAGACAACGTTTTAGAACGGAAGGGTTCATAGCATCATTTTAACACAGCTGGCAAATTATTTGCATGCAGATTTTCCAGTGTGGGATTTTAAGTCACAAAGGAGCATCTCCCACTGCCCGTTCCCACCCCTGCCCACCCCTCCACCACCACTTCTCCACCCCTACCCTCCCACCCGCAGGCCTTGCAACTAGCCAAAGGGACTCTGGTGATTTCTCTCCTTGTTCTCTTTTCCATTTCTTTACAACATTGAAAGTAGAAAACAGTTTGCTCTACCAGAAGAGAAAAGCCTCTAAAACCATACAGTGAGGATTAAGACTGGGTCCCATTTCAGCATGGGCGGATTTCAGTTGCAGATGGCAGAACTTGGTGTTTGTCAAAAGCTTCACGAAACTCAACTCACAGCCTCACGCTTGTGACTAATCTATGGCCCTGTGCCCCCCGTGCGGCGCATTCAGCCATCGCCTGTAACTGCACATTCGGGTCGTTAGCTGCCTTCCACCCTGAGGTTTTCACTCTGCTTTATCTCAGGAAGAGATGAGCTGACTACTCCTCAGCTTTCCTTTAGATCACAAAGGGATAAAATATTATCAAGCAGACACACCTTATACACTTTGGAATAACTTTGACAATTAAACAGAAAAAAATGCAATAGTTGACTATTTGGGATATTAAATTATTTTTCTATGGCCTATGGTTTAATATTGACTTCTTGGGAATATTTATATTCCCCACATCTCAGCAGCACTGCTGGGGGAAAAGGCAGCTTTTTGTGAAATAATGGCTGTAATTATTTGATTTTTGTTTCTGATAGCAGTTCTTCTTTCAGCTTTCACTTTTATTCCAAGCCAGAAATTAGGAGGTAGTCTAGCTGTGGAAACCACAGCTGAAACTGTTCATGCATCACAAGGAATGATCAATTCTCTGAGGGGATTTTTTTTGCCAGATTTCCAAGTGCATAATATTCCCCTGGAGCAAGGCTACATAAAACAACACTATGGTTATGCATACTGTGATATTTAACTTTAACTCTCAAGGGTCTGGCAACCCTGTGAACTGCTGTGCTGAAGCCCAGAAAATGGGAAGAGTTTATCTATTCCTGGGGTAGAATTAAGATCTATCCCAACTAAGGGAATCTCCGTAAAATCCATTATTTTATTCACAGGGCCTATTCAGAGGTCCTTAAAGGATGAGCACTGGACAAAACAAACAATGGAAGCCATCAGTGTGTTCAATGAGTGGATTCAATGTGAATCATGTGCCAAAAGCTGTTCTAAGGACCAAACAGTCCTTGGTAAGAAGACATAAAGCCTGTTCTCAAGGAGTTCACATGCTGTCAGTGGGAGATGGGAATCGTTGATAAATGAATTATGGGAATTAACCAATGCGTGTAATCCTAGCATCCCATAATAAGCCCCAGTTTTTAATTCTAGCTACTCCACTTCTGATGCAACCCTGCAACACCCCACCTTCAACTAGATTAATTAGGTATGTAAATAAACATTTAAAATGGCACTTGACTGCTGTGTGCCCTGTGAAAAATGTATAATAAGGTGCAAGGAGACTAGAAAGTGAGGACAAGATTGAAAATGTCAGAACTGGAGCTGTCATTAGCTTAGAGCATGTTGGTCACTAGTATAAATACCTCGAGCTAGAACCTTTTGTAGTCAGTACTTGTCTTTGATGAGAAACTCAATACTAAGTTTGATTTTTGAGGTGTTTTCAAGCAGGACAACCCTTTGGGTTTCCTAGTGCACTCACCATTTGGTTACCCTAGGATGAGTGTTTATACATGTTTCTGTTTAGTGGAAAAAGAAATGTCAGGATGAACATAATCACAATCACAGCATTCTAGCAACTAGATTAAGAGATAGAGCAAAACGATCACACGCCTAGTCTAAGTAGGATTCCTAGTTCTACCAACCACATTTGTGTGACCTTAATATATTTGCTTTCCTCAAGTCTATATTCCTCATTCTATAAAGCTGTTAGGACAGTACCTACCTTATAGGAGAGCTAAGACGATTAAATCAATCAGTGTACGAAAAGAGTTTAGAAAAATGCCTGTTGCAAGCTAAGCACCCATAAAGGAAGGTTAGCCTTTTGGGATCATTATTGTTACCTGACCTAATTCCACCCCACCTCCCAACCTTGCTTCCCAATGTGATCCATGTTAATAACATATCATTGTGATATGTTATCAAACTAGAAGAAGGACTATTTAAAGAAGTTGCTGTGTTTTTCTTGTTACCAGATGTTTCTAACACATTATATCTCATTTGTATCTCTCTATAATCAAAATAGTTACCATGTGCTGATGAACAATCGATTTGTTGGTTTCTATTTCCATCTTCTAAAACATCCTACTAGGCATAAATCCACAGTGCCTGTCTTTTTAAAAGATCGATTTATCTTTAATTGAAAGGCAGATTTATAGAGAGAAACAGAGATAGAGAGAGGGTACATCCTCCATCTGATGGTTCCTTCCCCCAAATGGTTATAAAGGCAGAGCTGAAATTATCCAAAACTAGGAGCCAGGATCCTTTTTCCAGGCTCCCACATGAATACAGAGTCCCAAGGACTTAGGCCATCCTCTATTGCTCTCCCTAGCCATAAGCAGGGAGCCAGGTAGAAAGTGGAGCAGTTGGGACATGAACCACACTGGTGCCTGTATGGGATGTTGGTGCCACAGAGCAGAGGATTAGCCTGTTGTGCCATGGCCTCCCTTCCTGGCCCCAGTGCCTTTTTTTGGATAGGAAATCAAAGGCTCAGGGAGGTTACCTACCATGCGAAGGCCCAACAACTGGTGAGTTGGGGAGTCAAGATATGACTGCAAATTTGTATTATTGTACAACCTTAACTGTTACTTCACCTAAAAGGAGAATAAGAGACAAACTATGTTAGCTTCTTTTCAAGTATCTCTCAGACCTAACATCAAATCAGAAAACTAGATTTCTTGCTTTTTCCCACCATAGCTTACTTTGTTGTTGTTGTTGTTGTTTGTTGTTCCTTGACTGATTTCCAATTAAAATGTTCTGCCTCAGACCCAGGGCTGGTTAACAAGCATTGATCATGCATTTTGATGTCATTAGCAAATACCTATCATCAACATGAATTCATTACGTGCTTCTTAGGAAGTAAGCTAACAATGGTTTAAGATCACTTCTTCATATGGTCATTCAGTCTTTTCCCATTGTTCTCACTTTATGATTCTTGGCAGGATAGTTAAGTTCGGCTTGATGTCAGCATTGCAAAATAAATCTACATTACCTAGCTTCTTCCTTGGTCACAAAAATGTATTTTTCCTAAAATTTTGGCACAATGCTTTTTTGCTGTCTAAATTTTTGTCATAAATTTTTTATTTTGTTACTTAGATAATTTTAGAAAAAACAAAGCATAATTTCAATCTACATATGTTGTTGGTCTTTCCAATTCTACCCAGGACAGAAAATCAATTAATTTAAACTAGAAAATGAATAATCCATAATATTAGCTGAAACACTTTCGCTACTTGAATATTATACCAAAAGAAAAATCTAAGAGATCACACCAAAAAACTGTCAAGAGCCAAAATACGTTTCTGTTTCACGGGGCTATTTTTTTTTTTTTTCAGTCTTCTCAGCTCGCCTGTACAAGGCAGTCTCTGATTATGTCCCTTGGAGTCATATCCATATGTTCATTGAATTAAAATCTTCATTCTTTCTTGAAATCACTAGTGACCCTAAATATCCACTGTAGATAGGAAATGCGATGTTTTCATGTTGAAATACTCTTCCATTTTAGGATTAGGTTGGAAATATGAGCTTTTGCTGTAGTATAAAGAAGACAAAAGGCTTCTAGTAGTCATTTTTCTGAAAATAAAAGCAATTAATGGCAATGAGGCGAAGGCTTCAATCCTCCAGTTACAGCCTTGCCCTCCACCAGGCAGCCTTTGAGTTGTTTTTCCCCCTCCACCTAATACAGTGAAACACATCAGAAAGAAACTCTTTTTTTTTAACACATTCAAAAAAAACCTCTTTCCCACTCGTGCCCTGTAATTTTTTCCTCCTTTCCAATCTGTGAATAAACTACTCCACTTTGTGTTGCTGAAGCCAGTCCAAGCATATCCTAGCCTTTGACTAGAACATTTAAACTTTGTAGGCAGACTTGACAAGCATAAAATTTTATAACCTGCAACATCATTAGCACAAAGGAATTGCCTAATTAAACAGGTCAGAGTCCTGCCTGAGACAGATATTAATAAGCTCAAGTAATGGTCAACAGATTTGATGAGTAAAGGACACCTGCTATAAAAAGCAAACACTAAATTGAGTAACTTGGGCGCATATGGAAGGTGTAAAGCAGCAATGACCAGTGACAAACACTCAGGGAAACCGGGACAAGTGGAAACAATGAGCATTACTTCAACATAGAAGCCTACATGAAGTAACTGAAGGATAGAAGACAATTAGGATCCAGGAAGACAAAAACAAGGAAAATGACCCAGGTGGGATACCAAGCAGTAAAATATTCAGTGACCAGAAAACTGTTTGTTCCAATGTAGAATCTTAGCTTTGCCCCCCGATCTAATCTGAACAGTAATACATGGAGTGCTGATTTCAATTTGTTTCAATTTCTTAATGTTTTTTAAATATTATTTGCAAAGTTGAGGGATGGATACCCATGTGGGCCTGTGACTGAGGTACAGAGGAGGGTCAAGGTATGGAGGTAGATGGGTAGGACAAAGGTTTTAGTTCTTTTCCTTTTCTTTTTTTTTTTTTTCTTTTTCCTGCCTGTATTTGCTAGAGGGGAAGGAAAAGGGCCTGCTGCTTGCTGCAAACTACATCAGCACTCAGGGATAGAGGACAGTAATTTGATGACATCTTAGAGACGTACATACGAGTAACAATGTTCCAACTGTTACTTGAGGGTTTTGATAGTTCTGAGACATCATCAGCTTCCTTGTACCAGGACGGAGAAAATATTTCCAAGGTCTGTTGGCTTAGTGCATACATAGACCCAGACACTAGTTGCAAAGGTTGGCCAGGAGAGTTGTCCAAACTGTTCTGCTTTGCATCACCTGACAAGACTCAGCATCCTATGCTGGCCTAGATGAGCTGGCTGTCATGTCCCCTGGGTGCATCTGGGGATGCTGTCCATTAAACAGGCATCAGCAACTGAGGAGACCCAGTCTGGATACGTACTATCCAAGGTTGGAACACAGTTCTTGGGATTTTTTCCTGTGGCTGGAGTTTGAGGCCAGCCATCTAACTGGGAGTCCTCAGGAAACCTTTTCTGAGGTGACCTCAGACTCTTGTCACACCAGCCAGTGCAGGTTTCAGTCTGTTACCTATACCAGCCAACACACATATCAGTGGATCAGCTGCTTGATCAGTTCCACACCCAGTCCCAGTTCTCAGATGAACCAACAGGTGCTATGGCATTGCCATAGGCCTGGTCTTCACACACAGGCCTGGTCTTCATGTACACCAGCAGATGCCATGGCTTAGTCAGAGGAAACACCAATAGCACCAATAGGCATGTTCCCAGCCCTGGCTTTGGTGTGTGCAAGCATATGCTATAGCCTAACCTGGTCCATCCTACGTCCTATCTGGCTCTTATGTACTGCCATAGGTGCTACAGCTTAGCTCAGCCTGACCCAGACCTGGCCTACCCATATGCTGATGAGTGTTGCCACCTTGATCAGCCTGGTCCACTTCCACTCCCAGTCCTCATGTGAACTAGCAGGTATTAAAGTCCAAACCAGCCTTGCCTGCACCCCATTCTGGCTCTTACTTGTGCCAGCATATGCTATGGACTGGCACAGACCAACCTGCTCCCAAACCCAGCCCACACTCATGCCAGTGGGTACTGTAGGGTTTCCCAGGCCAGTCTACCTTCACCCTCTGCTCTTACACTCCCCAAGGAGAGCTGCAGCTTAGAAGGGGAAGCCCCCCCGCCCAAGTTCTCCCGTGAGGCCCATTCCTAGCCCTGGACCTTGTGTGTGCTGGCAGATGCTTTAACTCAAACTGACATGGGCTGACCACAGTCTCAGTGCTTGCTGGCAGGTGTTGGAGCTTAGTGCAGCCATCTGCAGCCCATACTCTATCCTGGCTCACACAAATGCTAGGGGATGCTGCAGCCTGCCCTAGTCTGGCCTGCCCCAAGACCTGGCTCACACAAATGCTGATGAGTGCTACAACCTTGCCTCCTGCCCCCACCTGTCTTTTATGCTCCCCAGAGGGAGTTGCAGCCTAGCAAAGAGAGTCCGCTAAGTTCTCCTACCAGGTCTGCTCCCAATTTCAGATATAATGCATGTGATTAGATGCCATGGCCCTGCCTGTCATGGTCTTCTATCAGTTCTGGTTTATACATGTGCTCGTGGATATTACAGCCTAGACCAGCATGGCTCTTCCCAACTCCAGGCTCCTGAAAGTGTCATTGGTTCTACGGTCCAGCCTGGCTCACCAGCCCCAGGTCTCATGCAAACCAATGAGTGTTGCAGTCCCACAGTGGCAAGCCCACATGTCTCCTACAGAATCTGCCCCCAGATCTGGTTCTCCATTTTCTAGAGGGTGTTGCAAATATGGTTCATCCCCGGATCCAACACTCTCAGGCAGGCACTGTGACCAACTAAGAATATTCCCCAGTCCCAGCTTTTGCTTACACCAGGCACCAGAGTGAATGCTACTTAGCCCCTCCTACATCTCCCATTTGGGCCAGTGCCTTGGCCTGACAAAGACATGCTGTCAAGTTTCCCCCTTCTAAACTACATGGTCTCAGTTCCCTCACCTACCTGTGAGTGCAGTGAAGTCATTCCTCCCCTGTCAAGTATGCCCTCAGCGGTTCCTACAACCAGCCCCTTCCAGATTCCCTTCCTTGGGGCAATCTGCAGCCGCCCTGCCTGGGGGCTGGAATGGCATAACCTGGGCTGGTATTCCCCAACTTCCCCATAGGTTTTAAAACAAACACCAAAAGAACAGGCATAGTTAACTGGTACAGTTAACACAAATTTGGCATTAACCAGACCCAGAATGTCAGTCAGCTATAAATTCCTTTTCTCACAGCAGTGTAACACTTGCCTGGGTACGAGGCAATCTAGGCAGTTGCCTACAGCTGGAGAGGTTTCAAATTTTTAACGTGATCCTTACCCTCCTCCCACCAACAAATGGAACTGGAGACACCTACCACAGAGAACAAGCACTGTGCCTCTAGGTAGGTTTTGTTGGCTGTTTTGTGACCACATAGCCCAAGTTCATAATTCCCTACCTTTCCTGTCTTCCTTCTCACTACAGCACAAAGTCCACTTCACTCTGTGAAGTGAAGGGACTTCTATAACTACTACTTCAAAAGAGGTTCCCTAGCTTATCAAATGGAAACTTAGATCATTTTCATTTATGCTGCCCATAATGGCAGTTCTTTCATGACCTTAGGAATGTAGAAGTTGCTTAGAAACTCATCACTGACAAAAGAATCATTGAGAATCTCTTGTTATGTGGCAAAAATCAAACCAAAAAAAGGTTTAGTATTTTAAAACAAAATAGATATCTGAGGGTAAAAAGACAAAAGAAATGGCTATTACGTTCAAGGGATAATGTTAACAAGTGATGCATTATGTGCCAATGGGAAGAGGTGCAAGAAAACAGCTTGCCCTCAGATTGCCTGTGTTTTAGTTCAGGATATAGAAAATGCACATGAGAAAACATATGTTCATTGTCAGTTTCAAAAAGTCAAGAAAAGCTTAACACTAACACATAAACTCATTTCATCTACATGACTTTTTTATAAAATGGATAGCAGTTATTAAATAGCCTACTTTTATAGGAAACAAAGATGAATTGAATGTGTATAAGATTATCCAATTCATATGCAGTGTAACCAAGATTTAAAACAAGATTTAAAATTCATAATTTTATTCAAATTATATCAACACTTATATTTGTGTCTGTACCAAAGGCAGGTTGGCAGCTGAAGGCTGGAACAGAGGGTTCTATCTAAGCTGGACTTTGAAGGATGGGTGGTAAGTTTAAGAGAAGGCACATAAGGAGCAGAGACACCATCTCAGGGGTTGCACGTGGCAGTGAGGTGACAGAAGGTTAGCATGGCTGGTGATTGGAGTCAACCACTGGTATGAACTCCACTGAGTGAACTCCACAGGTCTCCATTACAGTGTAAAAAATAATATTACTTAATCCAAGTTATTTGAAATATCCAATGAAATACATAAAAATTTTTGGCCTGATATGTTTAAGATAGTGACTATATCAGTCAGGAGTAGCCAGTTCATCTAATGCAGTAAAAACAGGTGATGGGAAGACTTACATCACATTGTGGGGCATCTTAACCATAGTATAAACTGATTAGGGAGCCATTGAAGAGTGTGAGTGAAACACTGGAGAAACTTAAAGTAACTATTGCAAAACTATTGGGACACTACCTTAGGAGTAGAAAGGAAAGCAATAAATATGGAATGTGATGTTTCTTTATATAATTCATGTTTTCATTTATTCTCTCAAATATTCAAATATTCATTAAGCATTCTGTTGCCAAGCAGTTTTAGCCATTACACACACAGCAAAGAACAAAACAGTTAAAACCCTTATATTCATGGAGATCATATTCTTGAATTATTCCTTATTGATATAAAAGTGAACATATTTTAAAAATGAGGATGAGAAATGTCAAGAAAAGTTAAATGTCTTAGATCAGGATATTGTAAAAGCATGTAACAAGTCCATCCAAATCTTATTCATGCTTGCTCAGTCTAACCTTGGTGTGTCAGTCTGCTTCAGAGAGGAACTCTGACTCCTTCTCACTGTATTTTAAATAGTGTGCACAGCTTTCCAATTGCAGACCGATTCACAATTTTTTTTCTTCCCTGAGGTCGGAGCTGAGTCCCTGAAGAGTTATGTTTCAGAGAATTAGGTGCCACTGATCATGAGCTGGTTCTAAAATTTCTGTTTTTATTCAAAGTTGAGTTTTGTCATCAAAGAAAAATGAATAATCTTGCTTTCAATAGGTAAACAGTCATACTTTCATCTAAGGAACTGTAGAAGTAAAAGATTTTCTTTGCAAATTTTATTAAATACAAAGGAAGCTAGAAATTATTGATGATTAAAGTAAAGGAGAAGACATGGGGCTACAGGCGATGTGAAGTTATGTTATCTAATGAGCAAATATACAGGAACCTGTAATAATAAACACCATTTCTGTGACTACTATGTTTTTCTATTGTAAGACTCTGAGTAGTGTCCACATGGTAAAAGCACTACATAATCATCATGCGGTTGAACTTCGTGTTCCCTAAAGCCTCTTGGTTGATGAAGAAACAGAGATTCTGGGAATCTAGAATGGTGATGTCAGTATTTAAACACAGATGTTTGACATGACCAAGGAAACAAGGAAACAATTAAGTACTAAGCTTTGCATTTCAATTTTATTTTTACTTTACTTGACTTTTATTTTATTTTATTTTTTTATTGGAAAGTCAGATATACAAAGAAGAGGAGAAACAGAGAGGAAGATCTGCTGCTATCCATTAATTCATTCCCTAAGTGGCTGCAGTGACCGGGGCTGTGCCGATCCAAAGCCATGAGCCCAGAGTCTCTTCCAGGTCTCCCACGTAGGTGCAGGGTCCCAAGACTTTGCGCCATTTTCGACTGCTTTCCCAAACCACAAGCAGGGAGCTGGATGGGAAACAAGGGGCCATCAGGATTAGAACCGGCACCCACATGGGATCCCAGCACGTGCAAGAAGCGGACTTTTGCTGCTAGACTACCATGCTGGGCCCTGTAGTTCAAATTTTGATTCTCACGAATTTGTTAATGATCAGCATCAACATTATTGAAAAGAATGCTTATGAATCATCTGTACTTGAAACCTCTTTGTTCTTCTTTAACCTCACAATTTATTTTAGGAAATTTAGACATTTGATCCCTACTGCAATAGCAAATGCTTTTGAAAATTAGCAATCATTCTTACTTATAGCCAGGCATCCCTAAATGACAGCTATTATCATTTTGAACATTCACTTGATTCCATAATGTTATTTTCCTTACCTTGAATTTATTGACACCAATTCATTCTGCCTTGACTTTGGCATTAACGGGAAAATGGTTTTGTTTCATCCTGACATTATAAAATCACCTCCCAAGACTTGGTTTGACATTGTCAGGAGGTGAATATGGTGACAGCAAGCCGAGTGAATTACAGTGGTTCCCAAGGAAAAAAAATCATTAAGAAAAGTTACTGCTATGTGATTTCAGCAGCTATTTTTCATGCTTAAATATCCCTGCTGTTTAAAAATCCTAAGAGGGTTTAGACCATATTTAGAACACTCCTGCCAACTTATATACAGAAAAAATTAAGTCTCTAAGGAGACATTTGGCTATAGCTTGACAAACAGGAACCTCAAATGATATTTTAGCTTTACAATGTGCTCAAAGACATTGAGATTCTTTCTTAAAATTAAAAAAAAAATAACATGCCTTGGAATTAATAGCACAGTTATCTCCTTTCAGCTACAGATATGTTTGATTTTTCATGTTGATAATAATACCTGCAGTATTGCTCCACCTCCCTCCCACAGTGTGAGACATTTTAGGAATTTGTCTTTAGAACCACATGGGGACATATGCATTGTCTTTTTGCGATTTCCATGGCCGTTTCAAAGAGCTCTAACTCCTTGTTCTTGTGTTCTTCTGACCCTATGATGATCTCTCACCTCCATCCCACTCCATCTCAACTTAAAACAGTTCCATCAGGATTTTCCTTGAGCCTGTGTTACTAATTAGATTTCCAAGTTTCATTCTTTTCAATAAAAAAAAATCACTAAGTTCCTTTGGGGCTGCATGATCATGTTCTTTTCACCTTGGTGTTACAATGCCCAAATCATAAGACTGAATACGTTTCATTTTATGGAAAGTGACAGAATGCTCCCAACCTGTTGTCACAACAACCTTTCCTACTTGCTTATTTCTGTCACATCTTTCGCTTGTCCAGTCCTGAAGGGAGAACCCTCATGCACATCCCCTTTCTCTCTTCATTTATGTCTTCCTTAGACAGTCATGTGTAAGGATCTCTGACAAACCACAGTGTCTAACTTCAGTTGGAGCACTGAAGACACTCAGTAGTTTTCCCATGTGGTTGTAGTTCATGGCCTCTCCAATTTCCTAACAAATACTTCATCTCCCTTCAAGATACCACCTTGTACCTGCTTGTAGAGTTTTATTTTCTACTTTCCCAAATGAGACCACCAAGGAAAATTTTTCCCACTTCTCTTTTGTCTTTAACCTTGCTTTCCATCTATATTTCTCATTACTTTCCACTTCAGTCTAGCTAGCTAGATCCCCAGGCTTGGAAAGATTGTGGGGAATTCAATCATAGCCTCATAAATAAAATGTTGACTCATTTTGCAGCAGTCGATGCCAGTGACCAAGAAGACAACTCTTGGATTCCAATCCTTTTCTGCTGCTTCTAATCAGACCTGAGGCTGTGGAGGTTTTGACAAAGCAAGAGATCCCAGTGCCAAGAACCTTCCTGTTGTCATAGGTTCATGTAGGAGGAACTCATTCCTCTTCTGACATACTGTTCATGGACATTTAATATGATTGCCTTAACATATACATATATTAAATGTAACACAAATGCTGAATGTGACAGTGTGCAACTGTTGATGATATTGGAAATATGCTTATAATCTCAATAAAACGTACTTTCAACTTCCCAAGAAACAATTCTTACTTTTAGAATTTTTAATGTCTTCAAGGGAGCCTTATATTCTTAGCAATTTAGAAACAGTGAAAAGTAAAACTTCAAAAGTTAAAACCATGAAAATTAACTGCTCTCCTATCATCCAGAGACAAACATTGGTCATGTTATCGTGCTAGGTTTCTGTTATGCACTGCTGTTATGAAGCACATGTCTGTAGCCATGAAGATCATGTTGAATAAACCTTTTGTATACTTTTCCTCCTGACATTATGACATGTTCTGGGAACAATGGTCTAAGTCCTGATATTTATTGTCATCACATGTGAATATGCCTGTCCATGAGCACCATCTTTCACTTTGAGCTAAGAGTAGAGCTTGTATCATTTTATTCATCTGGACAGCACATTTTCTAATCTCCACTGAGAAACTCTGGTTTCTCAGCACGATTTTTACTATCTTGCCTATGTCGATGTCTGAAGATGCTGACCTAAATACTATCTTGCCTATGTCTATGTCTGAAGGTGTTGACCTAAATAGGATTTCAGTGCATCACTAAGGATTGCTTTGGGAAAGGTGCCCAACATTTCTACCTGTAGGATTCTCAGTGAATTAATTCTTTTTCAGCACCAACAGGGTTGTTGTTGTTGTTGTTGTTACAATAGCCAAAACCTTGAAGGTATCCTGGCAGCGCCTCTTACTCCTGCATCAGTGTTACCTGTCACCTCTTTCACACAAACTTGGATACTACATTCTGTAAGCTTCGGCTCCTTCAAAACTAATGTGGCTTATTATTGACAACCTAAGCAGTGCCTTACTTCGCTGGACAAGAGGAAGTGTTAGTCCCATAATAGGTGCTTTGCTATTAGATGCATATGAAGAAAATGGCTGCTCCCTAAGTTAAGAAGCTGCATTTGATCACTAAGATGTATCTGACCACCCAGCTAACATCTGCCACACTATTCCCTACAGCCCTTTCATCTCTGTTCTTTGGCTTCATTACAGTAAGACCAAACAAACTGTCACATGGGGAACAAGCCACTGGTATCACTGTTCCCAAACAGAAACAGAAACAGACAGGCATGTAGACTGTGAGCAGGCAAGCAAAAGTGCTTCACACGGTGATGGCCCCAGGCTTCAACCAATTATTTGCATCTCTTCCCACTCCTGCTCAACCCTCAACATTACAAGGTATAGGTGAACTGCAAAGCATAAGTGGGTTGCCCATCACTAGCTCAGTCCCCCTGCCCTGCTATTGTGGAAACACACCTTATTTTTGTACTCTGATACAAGAATAAGCACATTGAGTGATAACATGAAAGTCACCTTTGAGATAATGGACACTACCACTCCAAGTTGACCTTGCAAGGTTCTATGAAACACTCAGCAGTTGAATACAAATAGTCAAGAACTGCATATTGTGACTCCAGGCTTTCTCAAAATTCTTACTTGCAGATGGAGACACACACAGATGCTGACTTTGGTGGAAGGCATTCACTTTCTTTTTCACTTCAAGCACCTTGAATTGGATAGGGAGCAACGAACTCATTATTCTAGCAGAGCAAGGAATTAGCACCTCACTCTTCCACCCTGAGCTTCTAGCATTAGGGAGGATTGAGAAAGAAATTGAATGTTAACAAAGTATACTTGACTTGGGTTGTGTTATTAAACTTTTTAGAGCACCTTCACATAATTCAGTTCAAGGCTCACAGCAATAGTGAGGTGGGTAAACAGGACAAGTGTTATTATTATCTCTGATTTACAAGTGAAGAAGCAACAGGACAAAAAGGTGAAGTGGTTTTCTTGAGTTTGCTCAGTGCGTTAGCCACCAGGTTTGGATTTGAATCTCAGAATTTTTCACCCAATTCTGCTAATATTGCCTCATGCTTCTAGTGCATGTGAAGGTGAAAACTGGAAGGCAGGCAGGCAAAATAAATCAAAGATAGTCATCTGAAATCATTGCAAGGGCTTATAACACAATGAAGTGCAACAGTCACCACACAGGCAAAAGGATGAAAAATTCCCAACTCTTTGCCAATAATAGGATAGAATTTCACCGGAAATATCCACGCAAATCATAAAGCTCAAGAAAACTATAAAAATGCTTACTTCCAAGCCTCTCCCTACCTTCATAGCCATTATCAGAATACAAGCTCCACATGTGCAACTCTGTTTGTGGTCTGGCTCATCACTGCACCCACCAACTAAAACGACTGATGAGTGAAATGATGAATGTCATGAAGTGAGCTCATGTTCAAAGGCTGATGTTGAACTGATGACTGAACTAGAACTCAGGCTTCCGGACTCTGAACCAATGTTTTTCCCATTGCACCATGCCATCTCTTCTGGCCAGACATCAATAAATAACAAGAGGAGGAAAATGTAGTCGGTGTACCTAAAATTTCCAAAATGAGGCCATTAGATTAATGTCTATAAAGGTTTTTCCACGGCTCCAGGAGCCAACCTGTAGGTTCAGTTTTTTTTTTTTTTTTTTTATCTGACATCTCACAGCAACCGCAAAAGCCATATAAATGGGTCAAAATCACAGGTTTTCAACCCCTGGCACCAGATCTCAAATGTTTAAATCAGACCTGAATATAGCACACATACCTTTGTTATTAGCCTGTTTGGTGGAGGTTATTCAGTCTTTGATGGCCTTTTGAATGAGGCAGGAATAATCTGGAACATCTTTTCCTTAGCAATCCTGCGCTTATTTCAGGTGGTGAAGGCAGAGGTCATTTCATTAATACAACCATCAAGAAAAGCTGTCATGGCAACGCATTACATCAATTCCTTGAAGTGCAGGAGACAAAGTCAAAAAGGAAAACTTTCAACTCTATAAATACAGACCCAGCACTGCTCAAGCACAGCAGTCACTGACAGGGTGAATCTGAACAGATATCTGTGGAAAAACCTCAAATGGAAAAAAGAGAAATTCTTTTTCATAATGTAATGGGTCATCCTGATGATTAGGGAAATAGTGACTGTTCAAGTCATGGAAAAAAAAACAAAAAGGAATAGGGCCATAGCACCCAAGTCCTGGCTGGTGCCTTCTGAACACGTGGGATCCATCTCTAGGTCTACTTCTCCAGACCTTTCAGAAAGTTCTAGTAAAGAGAAGAGAAACAAAAGTTTTATAGTTCTTATTTTGAGAGCAAATTTCAGTTTGGAAAGGGGAAATATATTTGACAATCAAGAAAACCACAAAAGCACATTTAAAGAATGAAATAATTTAGTTACAGCCCCGTGACTTGCTCTATTCAAGATATAAGAAAATGGAAGAGAGAGAGTAAGAAATGCTGCTGATTCTTATTCTTCCACTGTGAAAATTCTAAGTGTTTTCATAAATTCATAGCAATTTTGGGAGCTTATTTGTCTTCCCTTGGGACTTCCCTATTGCAGTTGTGATCAGAACTATTATAACACCTTGCTGACTTCAGCCTTTCCTCCAGCATCCTACACTTCATCTTTTGGCCACATAACTCTGTTGGAGTATAATGTTTATACCATGACTTCATCTGTCAAAGTCCATAATTATGTCAGCCCATTTGAAAGCATTTCTAATATCAGAATATCAGAGGATTAGAGGTTACATGTGGTGTGTTGGACATATCATAAATAAAGAAGTATTAACAATAGTTACAGGAATCACTATAAATAATTAACTTATCATCACAGCAGTATTAACTGTTCTAATATCTAAGATGCATATTTTACCGTAACAAGAACTGTAACTAGCTTTTAACTGTTTGCATCAATACTGGATCAAGTGTTGTATATAGGAATTTAAACATGAACTCAGTGTTTACCTGAGATAAGAAACTCCTAGACTCTCAAAAACAATGAAGAGAAACTTGGTTACATGCTTAAAATAAATATGCTACAAAATAAATTGTGAGATTCTACTTTGAGTCAGTTTTACATAGAGCCACCAAAACAAGACGATGGTAACTGAAGGATACAGGTTGGATGAAAATTCCTACTGGGTCTTTAATTTGTAATGTCATGCAGGTTGAAATGGAGATAATTCCAGTATTAGGAGTGTTTATCCTCATGCTAGTTTTTTCAGCTGGCAGCGGTTGCCTGGACACGTTGTAAAGGATTTTGAAATCCACTGCAAGAAAGTTCTGTGATTAAGCAGCTGTATTTGTCTTATTTCATTTTGTGCTTCTATAACAAAGCACCACAGAAGTAACAAACAGAAATATTAGCTCACATTTCTGAAGGCTAGAAAGTCTAAGATGAGTAGACAAGAATCTGGCAAGGGCTGTCTTACTATGTCTTAATATGGTAGAAGGGCAAAGAGTGTCATGAAGAAGGAATAAAATATCTCATGAAGTACAAACAATCGTGATAATGGCATTAGCTCATTCACACAGACAGAACCTTGATCACATAAACACCTCTGAGAGGTTCCACTACTCAATGCTGTTACAATGGCAACTACATTTCAACCAGGGTTTTGGAGAGGACATTAAAACCGTAGTCATCTCCTACCCATGAAAAGAAGGACAGAACAGACACTGAACTATTTGTCATTTCCAACAGAGACCTTCAACAACTCTGCTTCTCTTTTCTGTGTGAGCTGATCTGTTCTTGGAGCTCTGCCAGGATATGGTAGAAATCTGGAGAGTGTAACATTTGATGTTCACAACAATAACAACAAAAAATCCTGCCTGGTTCACCATGTAGTATGAAAGCAGAGCAGAGACTGGACACAACTGAAATGCCCCTGAGCAGCTACGGAGGGCTGACTGCCCATATCCCTGGTTCCTGAAGCATGGACTTGTCCTGGAGCATCGAGCACAGCACTATGCAGCAACATCCACTGCATCTCTCCTGGCTGTTCTCTATTGAGAAGCAGTAACGCACTGATCAGAAACCCTAGTTCCAGTTTTGCCCTAACTGTTTTCAGATTCCTCTAGTGCTTACCAAGATGACTTCTGAAGTTTCCTGCAAACTCTATTGTTTCTATGACAGCCAAGAAGAAAATGTCACATGAAAAGAATGCCTTAGATTTCTTGTGTCCTTTAGTAGTGAACAGAACTAAAAATCTGTCTTAGATGCCAATTTACTGTATTTATTTTCCAAACTAATCACACTCAGTTTCCACTTTAAGTATGTACATTATCCTTAACTGCCAAGATTGCCTGTGAACTCACTGTCTCTCTGATTTAGAGCAATGAAGGTCCCTTTACTCTCTTTGCTCCCATAGGTATCATGGCCAGCTGCTCACCTTCATTGCTGTGGCTAACATAATGATCTAGGCCTTGAGCAGTCTACCTCCAGCAGCCACTGAAAAGTAATGCTTTGGTGTGGATGTTGTCCTGTACATTATGTACTGTATTCAACAGTGACCCTAGCCTCCAACCACTAGAAACCAGTAGCAGCTCTCTCTACCTGGTTGTGACAATCAAAGTTATCAGCTGCTGTCAAATATCTTATTAGGAGCAAAATAATTCAGTGTTAAAAGCTAGATACCCAGTGACCTCCATTAAATATTGATTCCTCAAATTTTACAAATGTTTTATAAATCATCCCAAAATATCTTGTATCTGTTTCAATCAAGAATGTACAATGCAATCAAGAACCCAAAATGTCCTTGTTATCATATTCTTCTGGTCTTTCTATTCTTGAATGTAGTTCCCCACAACAGGAAGACATCTTGTTCAATTCTACACCCTCATGTAACCCTTACATTCTGTTGGTAACTTTTCTTAGCATCTTTCATGGCTTCTTCTCTTCCTATCACTTAACTGCTAATATTCTTCAGTGATATTTCTACAGTCCTCATTTTTACTTCAGCTACATGCTTCTTTTGCTTCGTCTTTTGTAACAACCACCAGCCCCTTGATGCAAGCTACATTTACAGGAGGAACTATGCTGTAAAACATTAAGTCATTCTTCCAACTAATAACAAGGCACCAACATAAAATCCTGTAGATTGAGCAAGTCAGTTATCCATGCCACCACCAAGAAGTTCACTTTCTTGCTTGACAAAGCTCTTTTCCTTATCTCCTTTGCTTTCTAATGACGTATCCAAAAATCCAAACCAGAGGCTCAGAGTCTCTATTGTTTTTTCATATAACTTATCTCTAAGCTTGTCTGCTCCTTCCCGTCTTCCTTTGCTTTAACCTAACCCAAACCCATTTTATTTACGCGCTTGGTTTCCTTGCCTCCAGTGTGCAGTTTTTCTGGCCTAGCCTTCCCTTTGTTATCCAGTTATTGTCACAAGCTTCCCTGACACATATTATCTTAACTTCACAATTGTTCTGTAGAACCTTCATAGCCAGTCCAAAATCTACCTTTCTAGTCTCATTTTCCCTGTGTACATCCAACATTCTAGCTACAGCAATTCATTTGTCATTCACTGGCATGTTCTACATGTCTCCAGTCAGAAAAGCAAAACCACTGGCTGGGTGTTTGGTTCAGCAGTTGAGACATTACTGGATATTCTTTTCCTATGTCAGAATGCTGCTTCAAGTCCAAGTTTCTCCATTTCTTATCAAGCTTCCTTCTAATGCGGACTGGAGGAGGCAGTAGGCAATGACACAAGTACTTGAATGCTTGCTACTCACTCACATGGGAAGGCCTGACAACTGAGTTTTGGGACCCTGTTTTTGGCATGGTGTGTGCATTTGAGGAATGAACAGTAGCTTGACAATCTCTCTTTCTGCTTTTGAAATGTAAAGATATATATTTTTTTTAATGAAAGCAAATGAAACCATGACAGATATTTCAACAAAGATGAATTAACACAGGGGACAGTTAAACAACTGTTTGAGATTTTTTAAATGAGAATAGGACTTGGCAGTCAGTCATACAGGGCCTGCATAAGCAGGAGACAAGCATCATTCTGCGTCTGAGGAATTACAGGGAGGAATATAAAGCTGCCAGACACTTAGAAGTTTGGACAACAGACACCACCTACCTGGGACCCAGACCTCAGAGGAGGGTAATCCCTGCACTGCTGTTACCTCTGAAACTCTGAGCATCAGTTGGGTTTGTGAAGCCTTTAGGGAAGGATGGTTAACTGAGCCCTGGAACCCCATCCTGCTGGCAGAAGGAAGAACCAGTACTTAGGAGGGAGAGAATGTCTTAAAAATGTCTGTTATCATTACTCCCTCTGCTGCCCCCTGCTAGTGGAATCAGCTAACACCACCAGAGAAATGACAGTGTAGAAAAAATTTCTCAATAACCAATAAAATATTCTTTTTCATTTTCTTGCCTTTCACATGGCTTGCCCAACCATAATGTTCTTTCTACCAATATCTGCATGATGCATGCCGTTAATGAAATGCAATCTTTCCCAAAGTAATTAATTATTAATTTTCATCATTTGAAATCGCCTAGCGATCTGCAGATTCATTCCTAGTAGTCTGTTTATATTATATCACAATACCTCTCTACATGTTTGTTTATTTGTCACCAAACTGTGAGCATCTTTAGGGCAGTTAGAGTTACATCCTAAAATATAGCAGGTTGCCTAACACAAAACAGATGTTGATGAAGCCAGATGGAATTGATAAGGCCATTTTAATGAACTTAATATTAGGTCATTGTTATATATTTTATCTTCACAGGTTTGCATTATATAGAAACATTGACTATGCTTTTATTTTCTTTGTGAACTAGTTCATTAACCTTCACATTTTTTATTTTAAATGGCATGAACAGGGAGCATGAGTTTATGAATAGCAGAGAAAATCTATAGTCAGCCTTAGGTGTCCTTTTGGCAGGTGATTCCAACAGTAAGACAGGGCTGTGCATATGCCAAAGTTCTGCATTTGTGGGAAAAACAGCATAATCAAGAAGTATAATGTGTTTTATACTAAATTTTAAAGAAATAAAATGTATTCCAGATTTTATTGTTTCTGTTTAATCTTACAGAAAACATTCCCCCAACCCATGAGATTATTAATTCTTGGCTATGTTTTTCCCCAGTATATTTATTAAATTTCTCACTACCATCAAATCCACTAGTAGATTATTTAATTGCAGATAACATATTGAATTTTAACTTAATCACCAGCTTCTGCAAAAAAAAAAAAAAGAAACCTCTGTTTAACAACTGATTTACATTCAAGCCCAAGAAGAAGAAAAATAGCTTTAAAAAAAAGGAGGGGGAGAGATATTTAATTAACTATTGATTTCTTCTCAATTATTCAGGGCAAGCAATTATCGATATTGATGGAACACATATTTTGCTACCCTTAGTGCCCAAATGAGAGGAAATATCCCATTCAGCAGTCTGCTGTCTGGAACAAGAAATGCTGAGAATCTTTAACTTTAAATGGAAACAGTTATTTGGATCTGTTAATTCCATGTTGCCCCAATTAAGCAGATATTTCTTGAAATGTAGGCAAAACAAAATCCTGAGAACCTATGACTGTTTTCCAAATTAGCAACAACCCAAACAACTCAGCTTTTATAAATCATGACAATGAAGCTAACAACTCTGCACTTGTGGGCTTTGCTCCATGAGTACAGATCTTCACTTTTTTAACCAGGGCTTGTAAAATGCTTCAATTTGAGTCTAACATTCATGACTTCAAATGCACTTAATGAGAGATAGGCTATGCAATCATTAGAAATTATGTAACCCTGGCTTGTACATCAATATTTTGAGCCTGAAGAATTTCGTAGACCTTAATAATGACATCTGACATTTATAGACTGCCATTATGGATGTATTTGAAAATTATACCAATACACTACACAGTTATCACAGAGGTAGATCACCAAGGAGATCTGGAGAAAGGTGATCAAACATGAGCCCAATTTAAGGCACAGGGAACCCACTACCATCTCTTCCCACCTCATTTGCACACACAAAGCACCAGCATGTTTGTGCTAATTAAGCATCCCTTGAAGGTGACATGACTATTGACCATGATTAATGACAAGGTCTCATTCTCTATTGAGTTATTAGCTGAAAGGTGGATGTTGTTCCAAAAGTACTTTGCACTTAATATTAACTGTGTATATGAAATGTGTGTATGTGTTTAATTCATGGGACACCCAAGGGGAAATCTGACCATGATGTATTTTTATAATGAAAAAATGTTATGATTTTTAAGAGGCTCCTTTTTCTGCTCTGCTCCTTCTGCCCGCCAGTTCAGGGAGGCTCTGTATGTTAAGTGCTTAAGCAGCATATGTTGCTGGGAAGTGTTCTTGGCTCCTTTACTCTGTGTTGTTTTAATTTCCCTGGGTTCTATTTAACATTCTGCTAAATCAGTGAAACCTTGATTATCTGAAAGAATAGGAGACATGGAATTAATGAGGATAACCAGGATTTTGAGGGAATAAGAAATTATTAGAGGCAAGCATTACGTGGAAGGGTTTGTGGCTGAATCTGTCTCCGGAATGGCTTGTCTTGATATATTCAGACTGAGTCTTTCAACTGAAGGACATAATGAAATTTGGGTAATCAGGGTTTCACCATAGCATCTATTACTAGTTCCAGAAATCAAGGTAACCTTGGGCTGGCTCTACTTGCTCGTATTACAGGGTGGCAAAAATCCTAATAGGATGTCAGGGACAAATGCGACCACTTTTCCTTACACTCCTCCCATGAAACCAGCTTTCTTTCCCATCTGGCTGTTGCCTGTCTGGAGCATGCTACTTTCCCCACACCCCAAGCCCTCATCCCCATGCCTCCCTTGGAGCTCTGTCTCTTGCATGCTGGAGCTGGGAACATGTGCAGGGAGAATGGCCAGTCCTGTAGGGGATCTTGGTCATTTCAGCAACAATGCTTTGCATTTTAAATACCACTCATCTGGCTTCAAAGTTCTGCATTCTTGTAGCAGGCACTTATCCTTGATAAACCCAGGAGGTCACAACAGGTCCCAGTTCCACCAAGAAAAGACAATACCACAGCAGGAGTATTGCATTACTTGGTATTCGACAGCCTGAAATGGACAGCGATGATATCCAAGACTGCAACAAAAATCTATACGAAAAGGACTAACATGATCAAAACAAAGACAGCAAGCTACATTTGTTTGGAAATTGGAGTCACATGTTTAGTTGGAGGGCGGGGGAGGGGGACACGGGATCGATATTTTTTTAAAGCTGAAAACATAATGTACCAGAGGAACTTAAATTGATTCTACTTCTCCTCCCCTTCCCCGTTCCCCTTACTCTGCAGCGAATGTCTGCGACAACGAGCTCCTGCACTGCCAGAACGGAGGGACGTGCCACAACAATGTGCGCTGCCTGTGCCCGGCTGCTTACACAGGCATTCTCTGCGAGAAGCTGCGGTGCGAGGAGTCCGGCAGCTGCGGGCCCAACTCGGGCGAGGGGTCTCCCGCGCACTGCAGTCCCTCGCTGCTGCTGCTGGCGCTGCTGAGCGCGCTGCTGGGGTCCGCCAGCCCTTAGGTGTCCTAGGCACGGAGTCCGCCCGTGGGACCCGCCTGCGCCAAGGGGAAGCAAAGGCGATCCCAGTATTTCGTACCAACGTAGAAATACACACACACACACGCACACACACACACACGACATCCCACTCGAATAAAGTGTGCAAACTAAGAGGGCCTAACTGAACTAAGCCATATTTATCAGCTGTGGACAGCACATTGGAGTCAAAACTGTTCCCTTGCGACTCCAGAGGAGTTGACAACTGTTTGGCAAATCACATTGCCGACTGTGGAGCTTACTGAGGATTGGAAAGGCTGTGACAGCCCCCCAAACGGGAAAGAGAAAAAGACAAACCAACCAACCAACCTATAAACATTAGAGACTCCTGCGCGGTGCACCCTGGTACCGCTCTCTGTTCCATGTGTGGACCACCAAATAGAAGCGTCTGGCGCCTACGCCGTGCACCTAGTGCGTTTAAGGAAGTCTGTTACAAGCTGCCATACTGGCCTGCTTCAACCCCCAGATCCCTTCCAACCTGTGCTTTAGTGAACGTTGCTCTGTAACCCTTGTTGGTTGAAAGGTTTCTTTGTCTGATGTTAGTGATGCACATGTGTAACAGCCCCCTCCAAAAGCGCCAGCCAGTCATACCCTTGTATTTCTTAGCAGCACTGAATCAACCCAGTGCGAGGCACACCCACTATACCAGAGTGGCTATAGCAAGAGAAAGTGTATCTATCCTTTTGTATTCAAATGAAGTTATTTTTCTTGAAATACTGTAATATGTAGATTTTTTGTATTATTGCCAATTTGTGTTACCAGACAATCTGTTCATGTATCTAATTCAAATCAGCAGAGACTGACATTTTATTTTGTCCTCTTTCGTTTTTTGTTTCGTTTCATTGTGCAGAGATTCCTCTGTAAGGGCAACGAACGTGCTGGCATCAAAGAATATCCGTTTACATATATAACAAGTGTAATAAGATTCCACCAAAGGACATTCTAAATGTTTTCTTGTTGCTTTAACACTGGAAGATTTAAAGAATAAAAATTCCTGCATAAACGATTTCAGGAATTTGTATTGCAGTTTCTTAAGCTGAAAGGAGCAGCCACCGAGCAGTTTCACACTCACTTTACTGATTTCTGTGTGGACTGAATATGTTCAGCTGACGAATTTAGCACCCAGGAAGATGGATTGATGTTCACTAGTTTGGACAATTTCTGCAAAATATGAGACTATTTCCACTTGGGAAAAATTATAACGGCAAAAAAAAAATCTAAGTGATTGCCAAGATTATGCCAAAGCCTGTTGGCACAGTACTAAGAGACTTTTATTTTTAAGTCATGCTATTTTCACAGATTGATGGTGATCATGTGACTCGAGGGATGCTGATCTATGTATTTTTCCAAATACAGTGTTTACATGGAGTATCCTAAGAGGCTACCTGGGAGCCAGGAGACTAGCAGGGACATTGAATGATTCGCAATTCGACTTTGAATATTTTCAGGCTAAGTACTTGGAGGAAATATCAACTATACAGCAGCAAGTAGACACAACTGCTGTTCGTAAGAATGAAGTTTGTTTTAAGTACTGCACAAGGTGTAATAAATTCTTATTTCTGCCTTTTATTAGGCCAATTACTGCACAAGACAGCCAAGGGGGGATATGGGCAAGTACCTCTGCAACTGTCAAAGGGACTAAAACGGTCGTTCCATTCCCAGTGTACTAATGTGTTAGCAGCAGCAGCTCCGGGAATCAAAAATAATTATCGGGTCTGGCCAGAGCCTTGTGGACAGTGAATCCCTCTACGACTGGGTGAGCAGGAAGCTGTGACAGCACGAGGCTGGAAGCCGGGTTTCAGTCTGATCATCTCCCTGCTGCCACTCTTCGCTGAAGGGCAGGTTGGGGAGGATGTCTTCTGATAAACAACCTGCAAAAACTAGATGAAGGAACAGCGTGTCTTATTGGTTTTGTTCCCAGAAAAGCCAATTCAAAGAAGGCAATAAAAGGTAAACAGGTAATGCCTGTACTGCCTGCCACCCCACGCCTAAGTCGATTGAATGTTTGTTATTCAAACCAACAGTCTCTTTTGATATAAGAAATAAGAAAAGATGGAAATAAATTAGAAGCTCTGGCTTTGCGCCAGAGTGGCCAACCAGAAATTGCAGATTTACATTAGAAGCATAAACAGAAAATTGTATTTCAGGCTCACCAAAGAAAGCACATGAAAATTCTGATAACAAACAATGTTAAGATTACTTACAATGAGGTGGATTTCTAATATTAAAATTGGAATTTAAGTTGTCTTACCGTATATTAGCGCAAACCAAAGGCAGACTGTGTTATTTCTGGCAATGATGCACTTTATCATTATTCACTCATGGCTTTATCACAATGCTCAGGAATCAGACACTGCACATTTCAATACAGGAGATTCCAAAAGCTAATTCTAAAATTTAATGAAGCTCTGATCTAAATCAATTCATCTGCATTTTATCTTTATGAGGGTATAAGAATCTAAATTGATGAGGAATATCTTGTGTTCAGTATATTTAGATATAGTTTTCTGAATTTCCTGAAGTGATGTGATCTGCTTTTAATAAAAATTCACTTTTAGGTATATAATAAATGGAAATGAAATGTTCTTTCTTAATCTGGGTTCTCAAGTTCTTCTAAGGCGCCTATTCCTATGAGGGAAAAAAAAAAACCTCAGTGGATTTTACTTACCTGCTATTTTTCAGAATTCTTGCAAATCTGATTTCACCTACAATATTATGAACTGAGGAAAGGACTAGAGTGAAAAGAGTATAAAATTGTCCCCACATTCCAGACCCCTTCCACATGGGTAGATCCCCATAAGCAGATTAAATGAGGTCAGTCTGTTCATTTTCCAACAGAATAAACACAAGTATGTTTCCACCAACACTATTGGTGAGCGTAAAATTTCAACCAATGGGACAGTATTTTAGCTATGGAGAAGGTGTTACTTTCTATAGGAAAGAAGAAAACATACTCAGCTATGATGTAGGGGTAACACAGAGGCCCACTGGGACCCTCCTCCAGCTTTGCCACACTCGCCAAGAACCTGCAGCTCCTGCCCCTTAGATGTCCTCACCCATTCCTAATACGTGGTATAGACTTCCTCCCAGCAGTCCCAACACTGACAGAAGCCAGCGTCATGAGTATGCTCCTGCTCATATATTGCCTGTGTGCATAAGGGTTGGTGCCGGAGCCTCCAGTGTTTTCTGGGAGACTCACACATGAATGAGGAGCCTCCCTACGCAGGAAAAACCAGAGCACAGGCTCTGAAAGATAGAGATAGGCTTGTGGGGTGTAGAGGATAGACAAGAGCCACTCCAGTTCAGGGTAAATTCAGAATGGGAGTCAGAGCAGCCTAAAGATGCTTAATCAATGCAAAGGCTTCTAGGGGCCACAAAAACACTCGAGTCAAAGTAGCAGGATGGAACACAAGGTATTTGATGTTTTGTTAGCTTAATGTATGGCTGTTAACTAGTTAACCATATGCCTGTGGACCTCCATTGGTACTTCTGTCCTGGGCTCTAAGAACCTTAGGACTGGATGTTTCTAACACACCATTGAGTCAAATCTCTACCTAGGCTCACACATATCACCCAGGTAACATAAAGAAAGAACAGGTTGGAAGAACGCACAAATTCCACAGTTCAACTATCTCTTGTTAATGCTGTAGCAAACCCCTTCTTGAACGCATGGCTTTTGGGGGATCAAAGAGTTTGGGATGAAACGGAGGAAGCTGTAAGAAAATCTTATGTTTGGTCTCCTTTCCCTCTGCTCTCAATTGTCCAGTTCTATTGGAATATAAAGAGCCAGTATTTGAAATGGAATGTTCTGTGCTACATGGAAAATGAGTCATTGTATTGCACCTATTGTTAAATACTAAATAAAATACCTATTTAACCATTTCTCCACTCACAGGATTGAACAGTCTATGCGGAAACTGAAGTATGTGTACCATATATTTGTTATGTATGGAACTCTGTATATATGCTTGATCTGATGTGATTTAAAGCCTCAGCTTCAGGAATCTAAACTTAAATATTATACTGACAGTTATAACTGATAAAAACGGTTGTGTCTTAGATTGATATGAATATTCAGGTAAAACTCAAGTTTCATTTTCTGTTTCCAACAGATCAGCCTTAGTAATAACAGGGATGACAATAGAGATAAGAGATGCCTTCAAGGTTTTGATCAGGATTTCTCCTCGTGGACAAGGGTTTCTTTGCCTAAGGAGACCAGGACTAGATTGTAGTCAATTTCATCCCTAGGAGATAACAAGTGATTAAACAGCACAACTATTCTAAAACTTGTGCCCTTTTCTGTATGCAATTATTCTTCACTAAATGATACTTTCACTTCACATGAAAAGTATTTTTTTCCTTTAGTAGCCTAATATTGATGCCAACAAATTCCAGGTGTACAGTGCTCAGAAACAACTATATCATATTTTGAATTTTCCCCAACAATCTTGGGAACATAGAGGACTTTCATTCCCCACAATATCTGGTATGGTGTGATTCACATATTATCTTCATCCTACATCTGCAGAATCCAATAACTAAGAAACAACCTATCCTTTATGCAAGTCATGCAATTGCATTTAACTAGGAATGAGAAAATAATATCTGTGGGAAAACTTACATTGACATCAAATAACCTGCGATTACTCGTGATCTGTGATGACAGAAAAATCCAACCCTTAGCACATTTTTTAGAACAGGTCCTAAAACAAGTCCAGTAAGAAGACTTAAATGGATGGTGTTTTTGGACAGCTAAACACTTAATACATGCTGGAATTCTCCTTCTTCCTTCTCTCTTCATTCAAAAGCTGCTTTTAATTGATGGGTGAATTCAAATGTAGTAGTAACATTAAAAACTATGTGATGTTTTTACTAACGCTGAAATCGTAACTGGCAAAATGGACCATTATTCTGCAAAAATCTAATTATGCTAGCACTAAAGATTTAGCAAGGCTGGCAGAAGCAAACTGCAAAGGATTGGAAGTAAAAATAATGCCCATTTTCTTAACTTAGTCCCATTTTTACAGAGGCGTTACTTTAAACTCATATTTAATTAGTATGCTATGAATTCCATGAGAAAAAAGAAAGATTTGACTGGAAAGAGAAAAGTTAATTACTACCCCATCTGCATCTTTCTGGAAAGATTCTGAAATTCCTGCACAGCAAGAATGCGTTAAGTTACTTTAAAGACATAAGGTAGCGCAGTTGTATCCTCCAGCTGCCCTGATAGTGCCACGTTACTGCTTGGCTCTTACAAGGGGCAGTCATTCTAATCTAATAAAAGAAGGAAAATGGCAGAAAATCACACACCTCAAGGCCTGTTAAGAATAGGTGATTCTTTTTGCCTCCGGCAGGCAAGAACATAATGTCATTTTTGTTCGTTTGTATTTGCGCTCTGAAGGAGGGCTGCTCCTGTTCGGGAATGGCTTTCCTTCTGCCAGTGTGAAACACTGCAAGAAAACATGCTCCAAGAAAATGGCATTTTGCTGTTTACCAGTCATGCCTACCACATGAAGCCCTGAGTAATTGTTTTGGCTTTCGTGGTGTGATAAACACCTACAGGCGAAGAGATTAACATTCTCATTCTCCAGCTTTTTTCCTCTCCCTTTGGGAAGAAAGGAGGGTAGAGGGTGGATGGGGGATCCAAATCTAATATGACAATGTTTGCATGAATCTTTCCTGTCAGTTGTGCTTAATTATGAAGACCTTGGCTAAATATTCACTTTATTAAATTAATAGTGTGACCAGGAATGGTGCAGTTTTACAACCACTTAAAACCCATGCTTACATTCTGTGTAATTACAGTCCATAATTGGGAATGCATTCAGATCTAAATTCATTTTGACCAGTGCCTCTCTGTCTGCCAAGGAGGATCAGCAGGACACCCTGCAGCTGGTGACTCCTAGGAGCAGGACTTCAGCGCCTACTCGTGGAGCCAGTCGTGGGGAAGCCCAAGTAGGAAGTGTGTCAGTGAAGTGTTCTGTATGATAATTAAGATTTTGTGCATAGTTGACTCATCCCTAGGTGGAAAAAATAAAGGTTTTGGGGATTTTTTTTGTTTGTTTTATTTTGTTTTCACTTACAAAAGGCCCAGAAGTATAAGATGACTGTTCTAAACCTAACATTAAGATTTACCACAACTGTGAAATACATTAATCAATTGCTGTCAGAGGATAAGTGATGATGAGGCCCAGGTATATGGAAGCTCATGACTTCCAGTACTCAGCCCCAAGTCAGTTTGTACTGACCTTACTCTATCTTACCTGTGCAGGACATTTACACTTCATCTCATATGTATTTAATACATCCATGGTTCTGGAAACCATATATGAAGGAAAATGAAAATGGCCCAGGTTAGAACTATACTGTGAATACAAAATAATTGTGTGTGGGGGGGTGGTAAGTGAACGGTTCAACTGGCTCATCTACCTGCGAGTGCCTGCATCCCATATGGACACCTGTTCATATCCCAGTTGCTCCACTTCCTATCCAGTTCCCCATTTGTGGCCTTAGAAAGCAACAGAGGATAGCACAAAGCCCTGGGACTCTGTACTCACATGGGAAAGGTTCTTGGTTCCTGACTTTGGATTAACACAGCTCTAGCTAGGCATTGTAGCCAGTTAGGGAGTAAAACCAAATGGAAAATCTGTTTATCCTTCTCTCTGGAAATCTGCCTTTTCAATAAAAGTCAATAAATTCTTAAAAAAAGTAAACTGTCTCAGCAGCTCTGGTATATTGTTCATAGCAGCGTTTCTTTACCACATTTGTCTAGAGGAGACCTGCATTATTTGAGCACCAGACTTCCTCTAGAGGTTGAAAGATACTGTTTCCAATAAGGTTGCCAGTGAAAGCTCTTGGAAAATTTTATATTTCTGAAAATTTTAAATGTGTATATTAATATTTTGATAACAAAAGTCTTCACCACTGGTTCCAATTCAATAACCATGAAATGATGGCAGAGGTGTATCGTTTTTCAGTCAATCTGAGTATATACATAGTTTCATGCAAATTCTTAATTGAAACATATTTGCACACAGTATGTTTGCATTACAATCAAATAACTGCAATATTGATGGTGAAGGCCACTTGCAATCAAAGGCAGGCATTTTTCAGCTGATTTGCAACTCCTCCATCATTATGAAGATGGCACCAAATAGACTGAGGCAACTCTCCCTTAGTCACTAGAAATACAGCCACACTCTGAAACGTCTGACAAGATTTGGGTTCTCATTTTGTTCTGTAGATCTTGAGGGTCACAACCTACTCTCCGTCACAGACATTTTGCAGGGAAGAGCGCCAACCATTTCTTTACCACATTTGTCATAGAATGTATAAAGACTAAAATATAAGTGACACTGGGGCACACTCAGATTACATAGCACAAAGTCATTTTCTTCCTGACTGATATGTTTCTTTTTTTGTGGATATTCCAGATGATAAGCATGAGATCAGGGGCAAAGGTCTTTCTAATTGTCTTCATGGTTCCCTGCGTAGTGAGCATGGCTCTCACCATGCAAGGCACTTACTTATATTCCTGCACTGGCTTCCAGACCTGCACTAGCCTCTGGCCACATCTGGCTAATGAACATTTGAATGCGGCTAGTCCAAACTGATATGCAATATGAATGTCAGATACACACCAGATTCAAGGTCATAGTAGGAAACACATTTTTAAAATGTGAGCTATCGCATATTGGATACATACGGAAATTACACAACTTTGGATATGCTAGATTAAATAAAACATTAGAATTGACTTCTTTTTTCTCTATTTATTTTTATTGGAAAGCCAGATATACAAAGAGGAGGAGAGACAGAAAGATTTTCTGTTTAATGATTCACTCCCCAAGCAACCACAACGGCTGGAGCTGCACCCATCTGAAGCCAGGAACCAGGAGCCTTTTCTGGATCTCCCACTCAGGTGCAGGGTCCAAAGTTTTGGGCTGTCCTCGACTGCTTTCCCAGGACACAAGCAGGGAGCTGGATGGGAAGCAGGGCTGCCAGGATTAGAACCAGCGCTCATATGGGATCTTGGCATGTGCAAGACGAGGCTAGGCTACCATGCTGGGCCCTCTTTTTTCTTTTCTAATGTTGCTTCTGAGGATTAAGTTTCAGCTGTAACTTACATGATATTTAAATAAGATAAAACTGCTGAGACATTTACTATTCCCATCCACAAAATGGGGATGAAAAAATTCACTTTCCAGCATTAATGTGAAAATCAAAGCGAGCTAACAAGCATGAAATTACTTGGTAAATTATGAAGTGTCAGGGGGATGAAATGCAAAATAAAAATGTTATCATGATGATATTCAGGGTGCTTTTGAGCTCCTGTTCCATATTGCAGACTTTTTCTGGAAGTTTTTAACCAGAGGTGTTGCCATAATTTTCTCTAAAAGAAGCTCAAGCAATATGATGCTTCCAAAATGACTGTGACATGTGACATGGACAAGTTAACTTGTATCATCAAATTGTTGCCACAAGAGTAGTGCTGACAAAAATTATTGTAATAGCAAAGCACAGCCAACATTTACTGAGGCCTAAATAATATGCTGCATTCCTATTAATAAATCTTACGAACACATTGTTGACTCATTTTTTTTGCTCTATAAACGTAACTGCTTGTTATAAATTATATACATAAATAATAAGAGGACATTTGCAAAAATGTGACAAGAGAAGTAATAATGAGTCAACAAGGTAAGGTAATCGATAAAGTTCTTTGAAAAACGGCATTTGGGGTGGGCGTGGTGACACAGCATGCTTCATAGCCACGGGGGATACGAGCAACTTAGATCAGAAAGCCCAGTCCCAATCTTCAAGGCTTCCAGTCCAACTTCCACGGAGGCGAGAGGTCATGACTCAAGTGGTTGAGTTCCTGCTACCTGCCTGGAAGATCCAGATGAAATTCGAAGCTCCTTCTTCAGCATGGAAAAACCCTTATTGTTGTGGTCTTTTCAGGAGTGAACCAACACATGGAGGCTCTCTCTCTTGCTCTTTTTCATTAGACCTTCCGAATAAACTAATGAATCTTGAAGAAAATCATTTTTCAAACATTTCATTGCAAATATGATTAAAAAAATCAATGCATACAGAGTCTTCAAAATATTCAATCAAAATTCACTTCATGAAAAAATGTGCAGGGATTTCAAAATTGTTTTGCTTCTAACAAACTTATATTTTAATTCCATTTTTCCAAGGGTTTTTTGGAAGTGTCTTCAAATGAAATTTGGAATGTGAAATAGGACAGTATTTTGTAACTGGATTCAAGTGTTGAGCCACACATTGATTTAAATTTTCTCTGCTTCAAGGTTGATTTTTGTGAGTAACACTTCTGTTATGTCATCATTGTGTTCAAACATCTTTCAGGACAGACTATTTACACTTTGGACTCCAGTTTTGTCTGCAGGCTGACCCAAGGACCCCTTTCAATTGAAAACACTCTGCACATTATCATCCTTCTGCCTGTAGTTTGGTTGGTATCAACAAATTTGGAATGCTTTTCAGTACTCCACTCATAAAATCTGGCTCCAAGTCAAGTTCCACCTCCCCCTGTACCCTTGCCAAGACTTCTTCTCTCTGTCTGCATGCTACTTGCATGGCAACCTATTGGTTCCTGCTCTGTATGATTTGCACTATGACTTAACTGCTATTTCTCCTGCTAGATTACCATGTGAATGCTAACGTTACATATGCAGACACAGACATAGGTAAACAGAGGACATTGCATCAAATAGGGCTGTATATTGTCATGCATCAACATGTAATGAGCAACCAGTAACATGGTGGGCACAGATCTACTTGATTCAAGCTACAGAATTTAACATGAATTTATATACATGTAACTTTCACTATATTCAAAGAATACAGCTTACATAAACTACTGCATTAAGTAATATAAATAAGAATTAAAATACATTGGGTTCCTGAAGAGAAAATAAACATAAAATTTGCTGGTTGAATCTCATTTTAAATACATTATGGGAACATCTCTAACTAAAAATTTCTGGCATATGTTTTTTTGAAATGTGATGATTTCTTTATACTGAAATCAATGTCTCCCAACTTACCTTTTTTGCATGTTTCTCCTTTCCTTAAAACAAAAGCACCTGTGTTTCTTTCACTTTGCGTATTTGACCCATGGACTAATCATTCTCAAATGGAGTGTGCATCAGCATCACCTGACGGTCTCTCCCATGTACATTTACTGAACCCAGACCTTAAGGTTCAGATGCAGGCCTGAGGTGCAGAAGGGAGTTTGATTGATAACAAGTTCCCAGGTGGGTCAATACTTCTAGTCATGACATCAGACTTTGAGATCTATGGCTAATCTTGTCAAAAACCTCACTGCGGTTTCCTTCCTTCCTTCCTTCCTTCCTTCCTTCCTTCCTTCCTTCTTTGCTTCCTTCCTTTCTTGATTCAGAAGTATGCCCTTCTCTGAATCACTCCCGCAAGTTCCCACAGCAGCCAGAGCTGGACCAGTCCAAACCCAGGAGCCAGGAGCTTCTTCTGGATCTTCCACATGAGTGCTGGGTCCCAAGGATTTGGACCATTTTTCAAGCACTTTAGCAGGGAGCTGGACTGTAAATACAGCAGCCAGGACTGGAACCAGCACCCAGTTTGGTTGGTAACACTGCAGACACTTACCTAGTTATGCCACAGTGCCAATCCTAATTTCTTTATTTCTATTTTGTTTTCTTTTTAAATATTTATTTATTTAGCAATCAGAGTTACAGAAAGGGAACAAGAAAGACAGAGATCCTACAACTGCTAGTTCACTCTCATATGTCTACTAGAGCCAAAGCCAAGAGCTTCTCCTACAGGGGTGACAATGACCCAAACACTTGGGCCATCCTCCACTGCTTTTCCCAGGCCATTAGCAGGGAACTGGATAGGAAGGGGGGCAACTAGAACAAGAATCAACATCCATATAGAATGCCAGCATCACTAGCAGTGGTTTTATGGGCTATGCCACAACACCAGCCTCCTCACCATATTTTAATAAGAAATTAGACACATTCTAACTCCACTTCCCTGAGGCTCCCTTGCTCCAAATTAAAAGTGCATCATGATCCTTTCTCCACAGAGTTCTTGCATGAGATGATGCACAAGAGCATTTTAAAAACTTTGGGGGGAAATTTAGATTAAAAAATCAGATTATTTTGCTGCCAAAAATTTTGAAATTCATGGGAAGCTTTTTTTTTAATTCACATTCTCCATGAATATTTGAAGATTGCTAGCATGCACAGATTTCAAAAATTTTTGCACCCAAATAAATTTATCTCTCAATTCAGTGTTCCATAACTTTTTGGAAGTACCATCTTACAAGAAGCTGAATGGTCACATGCTTGTGTTCAGAAAACTTGATTTGAAACTATATATTATTTTTTGTAGTTGTTTTTATTATTATTCATGGTACAATTTGTAGGTATAGAAATTTTCTCTTTGCTCTCTCCTTTCTCCCTCCTAATTTCCCCTACCTCCATTCCCCCCATATTATTACAGTTGCATAGTCCTTTAGTAACAGTTCCATGTTTAACATTCTGCTAAGTCCATTATAGAATTACAGGTACAGAAAAAGGTAGAAAATGTAGTGCCATATTGACAAGGTATGTTTAACTATTTCACTGGGAGTCCTCCTTTTATTAGGGAGGTAAGATGCCTGCTGCTGTGTATCTTCACTTCCAGGTGTATTAGTTTTCACCATTACAGTTCATCTATGAGAACATATGTATGTACTAGTTCATCTGTATATTTATGTGTTTTTGTATTTTGTATGAACGTTGCCTTATTATATTAGAGAGAACATAGGATATTTGTCCTTCTTAAACCATGTATTTTCAATTTGGGCATGAAATTCATCTAAAGCATTGCTTCCATGAGATTCTTCCAACTCAAGCAGTTCTGCCTGTTTATTAGGCATTCTGGCCTCTACATTCAAATATTTTCACTAGCAAAATGATAAAATAATAGAAACATATGATAGGCAAAGGCCTTGGAGATTTTCCGGAGTCAGCAGTTAAATGTTTTAGCACAGCTAACTAGTCAAAGCTCGCCTGTTTACTTTCTTGATTTAATAAAGGAATCAGAGCAATTAAAAGGGTGGCATGTACCATTCCTCAGCTTGAATATTTGGCTTTTTCTAAATAGAATGATTTGACCGAAACTAGCTACATCCAGCTTAAAAGCAAAACAGAAATGAGATTCTCGGTTTTCTTGTCAGCTTCCACCCAGATGCTCCAAGGCCCTGGGAGATCCCACTTAATTAAAGCCTGTTCGTTCTGACTCCAGCTTGCCCACTGTCTCTCTCTGTGGCCTCACTCTGTGATGTTTCTCTACCCACTAGAATGGCTCAGGGGGCTGTTAATGCAAGGAATCAATGATCAAAAATTAATTTTAAAGCCTGTGGTAAGAGCGCATTAACATGAACCGCGCAGCTTGCCTCGTGGAGAAGCTGAGCAGCACGGCCGAGATTTTCCAAAGGATTTGAGAACAGAATTCTGCAGCTAGATGTATCTTGAGAATAATGATGCATGTCACTAATAACCTAGTGCTAAGTTATCAGCCCAAATTGGAGACTTTGTAGAGGAATACACAGCCTCTGTAATTTCCAGTTTGGTGTAATAATATGGAAATGGCTTTTGGGGCTGTGATTGGATCAGTCTAAATGAGCTGGAATTGATAGCTGCCTGTAATACTCAGGGCAGGAGAGAGTGATCACGTCTGTGTCCTTGCTGACATATCTAAGGCTCTCCAGACGTGACAGTTTTAAGGAGTGAGCCTTTAGATGTGTTATGAAAACGCTCTACAATATCTGCAGCACAGAGCAAGGTACTTCAAAAATTGCCTCAACAAGAATATGGAAAGGGAGCCTCTATTCCAGGGAGGGAAAGAGTCTTTGTTCCCATGGGAAAAAAAAGGAAATGGTAAGTTTGGGAGAAAATGGGATGAAGTATTCTGGGAGAGTGGAATATTGAAGAGTAGAGCAATTTTTCCATCCCCTAAAAGGCCCCCATGGCACAGCCCACTCTGAGGTCTGAGAGTCACAGCATTCCAAGAAGCTGGCCCTTCACCCTGCCTTTAACATATGCCCGCTGGAAAACTAGCTTGTTATACCTGCCAGTGAAGTGTTGAAACTGAACCTGGAAGTGGGTGACCAAAGACACAGGAAATAAAGAGGCTCTTCTGTTTTTATAACTTCTCAGGACTTTAGGTTAATATCAATTATTGTTTCTATGTTATAGACAGCAGTTCAAGTATTGCCCAACAATTCACTTCATGGAGGAAACCATCAGGGCATCAGTTAACCTTTAGAAATTAGGAAACAGCAACAAGTTTAGATTAACCTCGATGGAATCAAACCTGATGAAGGCCTTCATTAGGCATGAAAATCCTCCTAGAGTCCATACAGACACTGTAGGTTCTTCAGTCTCATCTTGCCGGCCAACCTGTGCACTAGACAAGCACAATGACAGCATTTCCCTCATGACACCACCCACTCTCTGATGTTCAATATGCTATTGCCTATGATGTCCTTGGCGCATGGTACGTGCTTGCCCATGGTGACCATCTGGGGCGCTCATTCCTAAAGGCCTGGTGGAAGTGCCTTAATTTTTTAATGCCCCATTCCAGCTATTCTTGCCATGTAATAAATCACACCAAAACTTAGTGGAACGAAGTAAGAGAGCAGGGACAGCTTGTCTATCCTCCTCAGTGCGTGGTGACTCAGGAGACTGGAGGCTAGCAACTAGCACTGGATGATCCACTCCAAGGCAGCTTCACCAACACACTGTTGCCCTTATGGAGGTAACTAAGTGCTGAGGTCTGCTGGGACTGTCATTCGGAATGACTGTATGTACCCTACTTGGGACAAAAGCTATAGGGTAGTCAAAAATCTTGTTTAGAGGCTCAGGATTCCAATGAACAGGATACCCTCCATCACCTAGAATTCCTGTGTTAACTTCCATTACATTCTACATTCCATTCATTCAATCTATACAGTCATAAACAAGCCCAGATTCAGGAGAAAGGAACTTAGGCTTTGCCTCTCCACTGGAAAGCAAGTCAAAGAATTCTGAGCCTGTTCCTCCTCTGATCATGCCCAGAGAAGACGGGTGCTTTCTCCTCTGCCCATCCCTGAACCTTGTGATCCCCATCAATGTTTCCCTTCTGGCTTTGCTGTGTGGTTGTTTAACCTACCACTTTCCACACTAGACCTTGACCTCCTTAAGGACATTGTGTTGGCAAGGCCCAAGATAGCTCACAGGTATAAAATGCTTAAATTTAAGCATTCCCCACATGAAAAGACTATGAAATTGGGATTCCAAACATGCAGAGACCTCTAAGGTGTCAGAGCCCAGGAGCCAAGCTCTGACCTCTGTGCTTTGTGGAAGAGTACTGTTTCTAAGAAGAGATCCTGGTGACTGAGAAAAGGTTTAATGGTCAGGGGACATAGAAACCTTCATTCCTTCCAGGGATGCATAATCCATCACAATGCATGCCATGATCAAGTTAAGGGTCTCAGTAAAGAAGCCTGACTTCTGAGAGTGTAGCTAGCAGGGGGAAAAATCACATGGGGCACAGGAAAGAAGATTCGTGCAGCCTTGGCACCATAGAACCTCTACAACCAGCATGGTAGTACCTGGATTAAACATGAGGGAATTGGTTCTGATATTAAAGCACTGGTTCAAAACTAATTTCATCACAGAAGCCAGGGTGAAGAATTTGCTAAATAGCAGTATTTCCATTCTTATGGACTAAATTGTGGTTGTCCTAAAATTCAATTGTTGGAGGTCTAAACCCGTATATGACTGGTTTTGGAGGTGAACCCTTTAAAGATGGACTTCCAGTTTGATGAGGTGGGGTGTAGGGTGTCTTCCAAGATGCCTGATCTGAAATAAATAATGTCTAAGTAATCAGGGGATGACACACCAGGAAAGCACCAGCACAGAGACAAAGTCACGTGAGGACACAGGGATAAGGTGACCATCTGCAAATCAGGAAGAGAAGCCAACCCTGCTGGCATCTTGGACCTGGCCTTCCAGATATCCAGCCTAAAAAACTTTGAGAAAATAAATATTGTTTTTTTTAAACACCCTTTCTCTGATTCTGTGTCATGACAGTCCTAGCAAGCTAATATAGCATCTAAAGTCCTCAGTTTGCTAAAGGAGACAAAAAGTTTCCAGCTAAATTTATTTTTTTTTTGTTCTCTGTTCATTGAAGATTTATTGTGTGCCAGGAATGATTTTGACTTTGGTGCCAAGTTACAGTGGAGGGCAACATGATCCTGTTCTCAAAGAGTTCACATTTTAGTGGCAGGTGACCGCCAAGAACAGTAGCACAGACACAACATGTCACATGGTGATACATGATGTGGGCACAGAGAGTGAGGATGGGTCATTGCCACTTGAGATTGAGTTGAGACGGGAAGTCATGACATTTGAGCAGGAACCTAACTTAGTGAGGAAACCAGCATACCCATATTTGGAGGAAGGATATTGATGATGGAAGATGCTGCATAGTCAGATGACACACAGCAGAGTATGGAGAACAGCCAAAGGATCTGTGTCTGAATAGGCTGAGCAAAGAGGAGAGCAGCGGATGAGGTGACAGAGGGTCAGGTCCCATCACATCTTTTATGCTAACATAAAAACTTACACTAATTTCTGGTGTTTGGAGGAAACAAAATAAGTAGCTGCTTTACAGGTATAGTCTTCTTTCTGTGCAGTGAGCTAACAAAAAAGTAGCCAAGTATTAATAGGTGCTCAATAAATGGGTGTAGAATGAATTTTTTCATGTTCTTTAAATCAATCAACTTTGCTATCTCCTATCTAAACATTTGCAGCAGCCATCTATACCAGGCCTTGATTCAGAAAACATGATCAATAAATCGTACAGAGTAATCTATATTTCTTCCACAACCAAAGAAGAAACTGGGAAATTTGTCTGAGGAGATATCTACCTTTCATTAGATAGAATTGCAAGTATGCCCAGGAATGGCAGCAGCACAGACAGCATCTCTTGTCATGTCCCACCTTTTCCTGGGAGCCAAAGTTTTTGTCATAGTCCTATGGGACTTCTAAGTGGACACGTCATAATAGTACTAAACCAATATGTCAAAAATACCAACACCTGTCACACCACCCCCTCCTATTTTCTCTCCTCAGTTTGCTTATCTTACAACTCCCTCTGTCTAGCTCCTCAGGCCCCAACCGTGGAACCTGTTAATTATCGGTACAGCCCATCAGCAAGCCTTTCCAGCTCCACCTTCAGGCACATCCTAAACCCAACCATTGTCCTACTTGGTCCACTGAAGGTGTCCTTACTGATTTCCTTCTGTTCAGTCTCACCCTGTACTCTTCTCTTGCCCTATAAATTAGAACACATGGACATGGTCTTATTCCTCCTCTGCTCAACCCCACCCCGGGAGACTAGCATCCATAAAACTTACCATAGTTCAGGAGGCCCCATCTGGGCAGCCCTCAGCCACATCTCCAACCAGATTTCCATCCTTAACTGACCCCTCATCAGACATATTTCCCACCCTTCCTTCTAGCATGATCTACCTCAAGGCTCTGTGTTTGCTGTTCCCTCAACTTGCCTCTTCCTTCCCTAGATATTCTCCATAACTCATTTAGTACTTGACACAAATGTCAACTCATGAGAGTGGCCTCTCCTCCTCCTCGATCACCTTCTATTCCTTAATTCTGTTTCTTTTTATCCCCTGCCACTTATCTCCATGGATATTTTATGAAGAGCCTGTCTTTTGTCTGCCAGCTTACCTTGCAGTGTCTGTGGCAATCATCCCTATATTGCAGGCACTCTGAGCAGCATGTGGCATTGTCGAAGGCACTAAACAATTACCTGAGGAATGAATGTATCAGTGAGAGGATGCTCCTGGAGCACCTTGATCCCAGTGCACCTGAGTGAAGAACCCAAGTGATCCTTCCAAGCAATTTCCAAGCAGTCACTAATAATAAAAAAAAAATTTCAGTTTGAGAATGTTAAAGACTATGCCATCCTTGCACCAAAACATAGGATGCTTTTGTTTCTGTCTTGTTTGGTTTCTGTTTATGTGTCTATTTCCAAGACCTAAAAGTGTCTATGGTCAATAGGTTCTTGATAAGTGTTTGCTGAACTCAGGCTCAGTAGACAAGTAGAGCTACAGAAAATGGCTTTGTTTCTCTCCATATACAAAAACTAACTGAAGCCCCCATTTCATTCTATGAACACTTCATTGATGTGCTCGTGTTCCTCCCCAAACTCCTCTGTGGCTCCTCTGAGGATTTGGAAAGCAAGTAAAGGCACTCCTCACTTGTTATAAGCAGCTGGATTGAAAGAAAAGTACATCTGAATACTATTACCTTCTTCAGCATAGCCTCTTCCTCAGCCTCCCATCGGCCTGGGCTAGAGTTACAATAAGAGGAAATATTTTTGCAGATGCAGAGGAAACTCTTTTTGCTCTATGAAGTATTATTTCATTTTATTTGCCTTATGTAATGTGCTGGTAATTTTATTGTGTAAGTTGACATTTCCAGCCAATGTAATTACATTTGGAAACTGCTGCAAGAGGCCATTACTAAAGAAATCAAATGTTCCCCCTTTTTATGTACAGTGGGGTCAATAATTCCTCCTAATGTTTGTACCATGCACGGGGAGTCTTAGCTGAAAGAAATCTTGCAAACACAAAGCGTCTTCTGTCCCACTCTATCCTTCATTAGCACCCATTACAACACTGCCAGTCTGGCACAAGGCAGTGTAGAAGGTGCAGTTTCTTGGGACATATGTAATGAGCAGCTTTTACCAAACATCAAAGCCTATGTGCCTGACATTTGCTAGGCCAGTCACATACCTTGTCTTCTTCAATCCCCATGGCATTCATTTCACCGAGGACACAACTGTGGCTTCAGGCAGCAATGGGAGGTCAGTCTGGGAGTTCTTTCTGTCACACACAGATGAAAAGGCCAGGCCACGCTAGGGTTCAGCACTCTCCTCCCCAGGATCTCCAGTCCCTCAACCCTTCAGGATTGTAAGGGGAGGTCTGTGTTTCAGCAATGCTAATCTCACAGAAGGAGTACTCATGGGCTGAGGCAATGCAATAGCCTCCTCACTGCCACCAGCTCTCTGATAACCCACCTGTCCTGGACATCTTTCCTGATCTGGAGGTGCGACTGAGAAAATAAACATCTAGGTGCTCAGATTTGAAATTCAATATCTCTGCTTTTAACCTATTGACTGATTTAACCTTAGTATACTTTTTGGTTTCATCCCTGCAGAACGGGTGCATCTACCTTACACTGCTGTTAGAGTGATTGAATATTGCACTACATATCTCAAATTCAGAATAAAATAAATACTTTGTAAATATTGGGTGCTGTCTTTGTCTTTTTAACTCTGTTGCTTTAGTGGTGTCATCTATTGGCCTTGCTTTGACTGCCACTTTTACATGTTTACTTCTCACGTTCTGTCTAAACTCCTGCCACCAGGATCCAGGAAAATCTGAAGGGGGAGGTCATGGCCCATGCTGGTGGGATCAGGTCAGATAGCGCAGTCCTGACACATTCTGCACAAATGGCCAATGCATGTGCACCTGTTTTGTCTTATAGGATTCTAAAGCATGCATGCTTGTGCTAAGAACTTTCCTTTTCAAATTTCAGTGGGTATGAACAGCCAATGCCAATGAAAAAAACCAGAAGCTGAGTCAGCAGTTCAGAGTCAAGACTGGGAAACAAGGGTAGGAGCTGGGGAGAGTAGAGTGATCAAAAGAATCATCTGTGCCAAGTTCCACAACTTGTATCTGTATTTGATACCTATCTGACTTGACAGTCAATTTTACTTTTTAAAATTTCATGTATTTATTTGAGAGGCAGGGATTAAGAGAAAGAGAGGGAGAGGGCATTCTGCCATCACCTGGTTCACTCTATATGCCTATAATGGCACAAACTTGGCCAAGCTGATGCTAGCAGCAGGAGCTCAACCCAGGTTCCCCATGTGAGTAGCAGAATCTCCCCTGTTGATTTTAGTCTCTAAACTCTACTAATTTGATTACTACTGAGTGTTTTTTTTTCTTGAGGGGGGTGAGTTCCTCTAATTTATTCCCTCTGCCTCTGTTTTGATTCAAAAGTTCTTTGTGTGTTTCCTGGATTCTTCCAATAGCTGGTCTCTAAATGCCCTTATCGAGTCCCTCCTCCTGCCTATACTACCAACTGGTCTATATAAAATAAACTCCAAGGGTTCAATAATGAAACTCCTAGAAATCTTAATCTTGTTTAATAAAACCCAGTGCCTTCCCAGGTTCTAATATCCAGTAGCAAATTGGCTGCCCACTACCCCGGAACACACATATCTTATTTCATTAAACATTCATTGAATCGTGCTGTGTTTCAGTATCATAGTAAGTACTAGAGGCTTGAGGATTAAGACTTGGTCTCTAAACAACAGAAGATCCCAACATAGCAGGGGAGTTGGGCACAGACCAATGGAAATGGTGGCTCTGAAAGGATCCAGTCTAAAGCATGTGATGGACCTTGCAGGCTTAAAAAAGGGTTCTCAATGAAAATGTTATCAGCATGAAGGGTTTCATCAATTGTTTAATCACTTACATTAAATGAACACATCTGCAAAAGAACAGAGAGCAATGATGTTGGGTGTTGGAAAGCAGGTAAGTTTAAAAGTTGCTGTGCACAAGAGCCACAAGTCCAATATCTCTTCAGTCAAAGGAGAAGGAATAGTGAGGATTTCCCATCTTGTCTTCCAAAAATCTGTCATAAACCTAATAGCTTCGCAGGGCAAAATAGACCTCTTTGCAGTCAGTCCCAGGGGAGACACCAAACATGCATCTAGGATGCCTACTTCTCACCCTCAAAGGAGCTGTGTGTCCGTGGGGGTGAGTCACTTTCTGTTTGGAGTCAGTCTTCTGCTTTGGAACTGACAGGGCAGGCCCTACCTCCTAAAGTCCTGTGGAATCCACAGTGTTGAATTGGTTTTCTATTATAGAAATACTATGTACATCAGGAAAAGCACTATCAAAGAGACAAGCACAGAAAGGTTTCTGACACCACCTGAATTCCTCATTTGCAGGCAGAATTCAACTTCCTTAAAAAAAAATGAAAATCTTAAGCCATGATACTGGAACTTTTTGGTTTCCAAACGTTTTCTTTTTTATCCAGATCACAGTCTCCCTCCTGATATAGCTGCAAACAAACAACGCAAATCTGTGCTCTCCTTGGCCCATTCCTTTCACAATGCCCTAGGAAGTTAGTCTTTGGAAATTAGGACATAGTTACAAAAATGCATGTATACATTTCCACCCTAGTGCAATAAAGTCTTAAGGAAAACTATGTGTTCTCCAGGAGGAATCATAAAGATATTTGGTAGGGCATTATAATATCAAGGCCAAGAACACACACACACACACACACACACACACCAAATTTCCACCAATATTGCAGAACCATGGCAGTAAAAAAGCCATTTCGTGAACGACATAATAGCTAAGCCATGTGACCTTTGCTGCCATGTGAAGAGGGAGAAAATCCGTAAATTAAATCAGAAAGGCGAACCTGGGCGATGTCTGCAGACTGAGACCTGAGGCAGCAGGGCAAGGGCAGCTCTGGGAAATCAGGTGGAATTGAAACCCCCCTGGGAGAGCAGATAAGGGTGGAAAGTAGAGGTGTTTGCTATGAGAGATGCTGGTCTTCTCAAGAACACGCTCTTTGGCTTTTCCATGGAGTCTTGCATTTGTCTGTTGTTTCTGTTTCTGCATCGTGGCACCAGAAATGCTATGATGTAATTGAAACTCTTGTACTATTGCCTGAGCCTGTGCCTAGAGAGGAACTCAAGGGTGTGTCAGGACTGAAAACAGACAGGTTCATAACTGTGTAATGCTCAAATGCACCTGTTTCCATGCAGGACATTTGACTAAGCAGAATCTGGGCCTCAGATGTAGCTGGGAAAAAGAATGGCCACTTGCCTGAGTTTTTGTACTGTGGTGAGCTGAAGTTGGGCATTATTTGTATGTGGTGTTAAAAGGATCCTTACCAGAAAAACTGAGGTTTTTAGATGCTAGAAACGAGGGGAATAAGTTGATATTATCCAACCCCAATTCTCCCTACCTCCAAGGACCTATTTCAGTCCAGTTTATTAGAATGCTGACCCAGGATGGCTTCCACTCATTACCAAATCATACGAAAGAAAAGGAAAGGATACAAGAAGTCTTCAGAGGAAAATGACTTTTGAGTCAATGCCATAGCCTAAGGCTCAGGGAGGAGGTTAGGCGTCTGCTCTGTCAACTTCTGAGATGGGAGTGCCTTGGAGAAATGATTTAGGTATGGTCAGGATTCAAGCAGGACATGATAGAACACTCAAAGAGAGAAACTGAAGGGCAATGTAAGGAAGGAACTGTGTTCAAGGGTGTGAGCAAGTTAAAAAAAAATGCAATTGTGAAGTTCTGGTTTGGGAGCTGCTGTCACATTACATCCCTAGGTTTAAAAAATATGAGACATAAACCAACCCACAAGTGAAACAAACTGGCAGGACACAGATAAGAGTGGGCTTTGGTGGAGGAACCAGTCTCTGCCTGGCTATACCATAGCAGGAAAAAATCCTGGGGAGTGAATTCTTTCTTCTCGATCTTTGAGTTTCTAGCCAGTGCCTCTCATTGACCAAATCCAATTGTGATACTGAGGACAAAATATCCTACTCCTGTAATCTGAGTACCCCAAAGGTTAATGGTTGCCGGATCTACCAAAATGACAGCTAAGGTACTTTGCAACATACTAACTCATGTAATAAGGTATGAGGGCCTTAGGGCTCCCAAGGCAGTGAGAGCATGATACCATAGCCAGGGTACTTCTGCAGAAAGCCCTGAGGACTCCAGTGTCCAAATCCAGCTTGTTAGCCTGCACAGCAACTCCGGCTCCTTAGAAAAGCACCTATAGAGCCACGACCAGGCCCGACATGTTGATCCTGCCTGGGAATCTCATGCATTCTGGAGGCCAGGAAACAGGGTGCAGGTGCAAGTGGTAAATATGTTGGCTTTCTTGGCTGTAGTGTTTTCATTCACAGCTGCTGACTTATTTCATCCAGCACAAAACAGACCTGCAAAGTTTGGTCAGGAGAATTGTTCAACCTGTTCTACTTTCCATTCTCTGACAAAGCGGTTGATGTCTCCTGCTAACCTAGATGAGCTAACCATCATGTCCCCTATATGTATCTGGGCATGTTGTCTACTGCAAAGGCATGAGCAAGTGAGGAGGCGCAATACCAATACTTGCATTCAAAGGTCAGACAACACGTCCTATGGTTTTCACCTTGAGTCCAGCCAACTAGATGGGGAGGCTCACAAGAAACCTCACCTGGGGTGACCTCAGATTTGACTCCTGTATACGCCACCAGTGCAGAGTCAGGTTTGGTCTGCTGCTTTCACCAGTCATTGCACATACTGGTGGATGCAACTGCCTCATCAGTTCAGCCCACAATCCAGTCTCCCACAGGAACTCTCCAGTGCTGCAGCCTAGTCCAGCCCTGCTTACCACAGCTCCAGTTTTTATACATACAAGTGAGTACCACGGCTCAGTTGGGGTAACCCCAATGACCTCCACCAGGCCTGCCCCTAAACCTGTCTTCTGCATGTGATGGCATATGCTGCAGCCCAGTGCAGTCTATCTTGCATCCCATCGCTCTCAGACACACCCATAGCTCCAGTCCAATCTGTACCCAGGCCCAGCCCAATACATGCAGATGGGCATTGCTGTCTTAAACAGCCTGGTCCGCTAGCAGCCCTGGCTCATTGTGCTCACAAGTGTAAGCTGAAGCCTAGCAGAGGAGTGTCCACAGTTTCTGTACCAGGCCTACTCTTCAGCCCTGATCTTGCGCTTGCCATTGTGCTGCAATCCAACCTGGCATGACTTGAGCTCAGTCTGGGCACTTGCCAGCAGGTATTGTAGCCTATCCCAACGAGTCTGCACCCATTCTGGTTCTCATGCATGCCCCTGGATGCGGGAGCCTAGCCCAATATGGCCCACCCCTAGACTAGCACACTCCCAGTCCCAGTTCTCACTTTCACCAGTAGAAACATTAGCTCAACAAGGGACTCCCAGAAGTTCTCAACCCTGGTCCATGACAATGAGTGCTTGGCCCAGTCTGAGATGGCCCATCCCTAGTACCAGCTCTCACCGGTGGGTTTAGCAGCTTAACCTTGCCTAGCCCACCCTCAGCCCTCACGTGAACTGGCAGATGCTGAGGTCCAACCTGCCCTAGCCTGTACCCTGTCCTGGCTCTCAGTCCTACCAGTGTGTGCTGTGGACTGACCCAGCCTGGCCTGCCCCAAACCCTTCTCATATATATGCTGAAAGGTTCTGCAGCCCAGCCCCAGATCTCATGCTCACCAGAAGGAGCTTCAGCCTAGCAGGTTAGTTTCCCTATCATGTCAGCTCCCAAACCCAGAGCTTATGTGTTCCAGCAGATGCTGTGGCCCAGCCTGACAAAGCTGGTACCCAGTCCTGGCACTCACTGGTGGGTACGACTAACCTGCACCCATTCTGGCTCTCACAGGCACCGGTGGTTGCAGGAGCCTAGCCCAGTCTGGTCTGCCCCCAAACTCAGCCCACAGGCATGCCAATGGATGCTACAATCTTGCTAGGGCCAATCTACCCCTACCTCCTGCCCGACTCTCACACTCCCTAAGCAGAGCTACAGCTTAACAGTAGAGTCCCCAAAGCTCACCTGTCAGGCCATTTCCCAGCCCCAGACCTTGTACAAGGTGGTGGTTGCTTCCACTGAGCCGGGCTTGGTGTACCTGCAGTCTCAGCTCTCACTGGTGGGTACTGCAACCAAGCACAGCCCACACCCTGTCCTGTGCCAGTGGGTGCTGTAGCCTGATCCAGCTTGGCCTGCCCCTGAACCCAACCTACACAAATACTGATGAGTGATGCAGACTTGCCTGGCTTAGTCCACCCCAAGCCCCAGCAAATGTGCTTCCCAGTGGGAGCTATGGCCTAATAGGGGAGTTCCCCAAGTTCCCTTACCAGGCCCAAGATCTCACATGTACCATGTGAGTGCAGACGTGGTCTGCCCACACTCTCGGCCTTTGCATGTGCTGGCAGATACTGCAGCCTGGCTCCCAACCCCAGCTCCTACAAGTGTCAGGTGATTTCTTGCCAGGTGAATGCTATGGTCTAGACTGACTGTGCCTGTAGCCACTCACAGCTCTCCATACAAATGGGTGGGTGTTTCAATCCCACAGAAGCGAGCAGACAAGTCTCATACATAATCTGCCCCTAGATCTGGTTCTCACACATTCTGGTGGGTGCTGCAGCCCAGCCTGAAATGGCCCACCCCTTCTCCAATATTCACAAGGGTGTACTGTGGCCTAGCCCAGACAGGCATGCGCCCCCCCACCACAAAAACCCCAGTTTTTGCATATGACAGCGGACAATGCTCTTTAGCTGAGTCCAGGTCTCCAATTTGGTGGGTTGCCTTGGCCTGTCCCACATGACCTCTGGTTTTCCCTCTCTAAACTACTTTGTCTCAGCACCCTTAAAAGCTGGAGAGTCTTGGGTCCAGCACAGTAGCCCAGCAGCTGAAGTCCTTCTTGCACACACCGGAATCCATGTGGGAGCCAATTCGTATCTCTGCGGCCCCGCTTCCCATGCAGCTCCCTGCTTGTGCTCTGGAAAAGTAGTCAAGGAAGGCCAAAACCTATGTGGGAGACCCAGAAGAAGTTCCTGGCTCCTGTCTTCGGATCAGCACAGCTCCGGCCATTGAGATCACTTGAGTAGTGAATCATCAAACAAGATCTTTCTCTCTGTCTCTCCTGTTCTCTTTGTATCTTTCAAAAAAAGTTGGGGGGTCTGAGCTCTCTGAGAGTGCAGTGGCCAGGTCTGTGACAGGCTCATGCTTCCCCTGTCAAACACGCCCTTAGCTGTTCTCACTCCAGTGCATCCCCAGACCTCCTTCCTCAGGGAATCTGCTGTCCCTGCCCACCTTTCACTTAAATCTTTTCTAAAAATGAAAACCAGTAAAATATAGAATAGAATAAGCAACCATGCTGGGACATTGATGTAGTTAACATAAGTTTGGCATTACGCAGGCCCAGAATGCCCACTGGCCTTGTCTGCTTTTCTTCCAGCAGTGTAACAATTGCCTAGGTAAAGGCAACTTAGGCAGTTGCTTACAGTTGGTGGATTATCTGAGTATACTTAAAACTCAGGGTTGGGCCTGGCTCGGTGGCCTAGTGGCAAAAGGCCTCACCTTGACTGCACCAGGATTCCATTTGGGTGCTGGTTCTAATCCCAATGACCCCGCTTCCCAGCCAGCTCCCTGCTTGTGGCCTGGGAAAGCAGTCGAGGACGGCCCAAAGCCTTGGGACCCTGCAACCATGTGGGAGACCCAGAAGAGCTCCTGGCTCCTGGCTTCAGATCAGCACAACATTGGCCACTGTGGTCACTTGAGGAGTGAATAATCAGATGGAAGATCTTCCTCTCTGTCTCTCTTCCTCTCTGTATATCTAACTTTGCAATAAAAAATAAAATAAATCTTTCAGAAAAAAACTCAGTGTTATATGAATGAATGTAGGGATCAATCAAAAATGAATATACACAAAGAGATAATGTTTGGAGTTTCAGTTCCTGCTCTTCTTAACCCAAGTTAAACCGTATGCCTTTGTTTACTTAAAATATTAAATGATCAGGAAATTTTACATCCTATATGGATTCTGAATTTCTTATAAAATTGAATTATATTTTCATGCTCTTATTGTCACTGCTTTATCCTAATGAAACTAGAATAGGTGAGCTCAGACAAATGACTGTTGACAGTAGAAAAATAAACAGGATCCTAATTAATGTATTTACTAATGAGACTCCCTGGTTTGATGTTTAATCATAACACATGAATTAGGTGTTTACTCCTAACATATGTTCAACTTAAGAAATTAGATCTTTAGTGCTTTCTTTGTCACATGTGGCCTTCAAAACTCCAGAAAAAAGACTTGCAACTTTGTTTTCTCATGGTGTTAGCAACCTTCTGTCTCTGTGGTTCCTCCCTGCCACCTGCTGGGTGGCATGGCACACCTGCTGTCATTAGTGCTGTCATGAGAGATAACTTTGGAACTGCATGCGAGATGCTATTTTTAGTCCCCAAACAGTAATACTAGTAAGTAAAGACTTAAAGGGCTATATAGACCCATCAGCAGTGACACCAACAAAACCAGAGAAGGGAGTCTATGTAGTTTATATAGCATAGCTGGTGCTCATCACGTTCTTCCAAGTGAGAAGAGCAAAGTTGAGAAGTTCTCTCTGTCTTACACATAGACTTTTCAAAAGTTTTTTTTTATTTCTTTACTTGAGAGGCAGACAAACAGAGGGAGAGGGAGAAAAAGGGAGGAGAGAGCTCCTAGCTGCTAGTTTACTTCCTAAATGCTCCAAACACTGAGGATGAGTTGACCCAAAGCCAGGAGCTAGAAACTCAGTTCTCTTCTCTCACATAGGCGGCAGGAACCCAATTACATGAGCTGTCACTGCTGCCTCCCAGGGTCTACATTAGCAAGAAGCTGGAATCAGGAGCTGCCAGTGGGTATTGAATCCAGGGACTATAATTTGGGGTATGGGGAATCTCAAATGATATCAGGCCAAACATCTGCCCCAGTAGAGTACTTATTTTTCTTTATTATGAGTGGAATATAGTCAACAAAGAATTGTAACAGTGCTTCTGGATTTTCCTCAAGTAAACAGTAGTTTGAATCATTTGACCATAAGATCTTAAACTGACAGAGATGCTAGCTTTCCCATGGCAGAAACAAACTTTTTGGAAACAGTAGGGTTTCAGGAGCACAGACTCTAGTGTGTTTCAGCATGAGTGGCTAGCCATAGCTATGATCAAGCATCAATAAAGAGATGTAACCTCCACAGCTAGGTCACCAGCCTCATTCAATAAGTATTTATCGAGCACTCACCAAGTACCCGGCAGAGATAAATCCAAATCTGGATACTGCTATCTCATCAGTCCTTTGTGGAATCTACACAAGAACTGCTCTGTGAGCTTTCTGGAAGCTACATTATTGATACTCAGTTTTGTCAACTCAGAGTAAGATGCGAAGTCGTTGGACACTGCAAATTGCCTGTGTTCATGACATCTGTTTTCAAGATTTATTTATTTTTATTGGCAAAGCAGATACACCGAGATAATGAGATACAAAGAGAAAGATCCACTGGCCCGCTCCCCACGTGGCTGCAATGGTCAGAGCTGACACAATCTAAAGCCATGAGCTAGGAGCTTACTCCAAGTGTCCCACACACGTGCAGGGTCCCAAGGCTTTGAGCCATCCTCTACTGTTTTCCCAGACCACAAATAGGGAGTAAGTGGAAAGTGGAGCAGCTGGGACATGAACTGGCACCGACGTGGGATCTCAGCAAATTCAAGCTGAAGATTTAGCCATTAGGCTACTGCGCTGGGCCCTGTAATATCTTTTGCCATGATTTACCTTGACTAGGCAAAACTAAAGGGAAATATATATTATCAACAATCAAAATGCAATAACATTCTTTTCTTTTTGGTTAAAACAAAAAAAAAATCTTTGCTTAGTGTATTTCAATCTAAATAACACATGGATTTTATCTGTTTAATAAAAGGGACCATGTTTTGTTTTTCATAAATCCTGTGGTCCTAGTATTCCCATTTTAATAAATTTTCTCTCTTCTTTTTTCTGCTGAGACTTGTCTCCTTCCATCTCTCCTGTCCTTTTGATTTCTAGCATACGTTTGCTACTCAGACCACCAGGAGAGATCAATAAATTACTGAAGACCACCAGCCAAAAGGAAAAAAGTCCTCACTGCTTCTCAACATGTGTTGTCCTGAAAGCATAGTGATTTTTTTTAAGCCATCAGGATCCCATGCTCTTTTTCTAAAGATTTATTTTTATTTTTTATTGGAAAGTCAAATATGCAGAGAGGAGGAGAGACAGAGACGAAGATCTTCCATCTGTTGATTCACTCCCCAAGAGGCTGCAACAGCCAGAGCTGTGCCAACATGAAGCCAGGAGCCCAGAGCCTCTACTGGGTCTCCCACGTGGGTGCAGGGTCCCAAGACTTTGAGCCATCCTTGACTGCTTTCTCAGGCCACAAGCAGGGAGCTAGATGGGAAGCGGGCTCCTGGGATTAGAACCAGCACCCAAATGGAATCCTGGAACATGCAAAGTGAGGACTTCAGTCACTAGGCTACTGCGCTGGGTCCCATGGTGATTTTTTTTTTTTAGTTGTTTATTTTTATTTGAAAGGCAGACCCAGCAAGAAGGAGGTCTCATCCCCTGATTGACTCTCCAAATGGTCACAGCAGAAAGAGACAAACCAATCCAAAGCCAGGGACCTGGATCTTCTTTTCAATCTTTCACATGGGTGCAGGGGCAAAAAGACTCAAACCTTCTGCTTTCCCAAAGCACAAGCAGGAATCTGGGTGGGAAGTGAAGGAGCCAGGGGACACAGATCAGTGCCCAAAGAGGATCCCAGCACATGCAAGGCAAGGATTTAATCACCAAGCCATCATACCAGGCATGAATTCTTCGTTCTTACTCTCTCAAGATATCCCACTATGACTCAGCTTTGCTCTGTGAACAGTATGACCCAAACACAGATTATGAAAAATACAACTGAATTCTGAATGAATGGTTGATGTTGCTGGAGTTGGGAGGTTAGGCATAAAAGTTCTATATTGAGGGATAAATCAGTTTCATTCTGTTTCTGAATTTCTTATTTACTTAAAAATATAAACATTTCATTCTAAATAAATATTCAAATTTAAAATAATAAAATAAGCATGCTCTTCTGTAGCTCTTAAGCCATCACTGGTCACCATCTTCGGCCTAACAACCAGAGAGTGAAACTTTCTGCTAGTGAAATAGGCTAGTGTCTTTACAGTTCAGATTGATACTGTTCAAGATACAGGCATAACTGCCCTCTTCTCAGTAATACTGAACTAAGACACATCATTGAATCTGTGAATACATCTGATAGCTAGAACCAGCATGAAATCAAAAGCATGGAAAGCACTTGCCCACCTGTCACAGATGTTCTTGGCAAAAGTGGGTGAGTTATTCAGCTTCTTAAAGATCCAACACAAAGGAGTTGTTTATTGAGTTGAGTCCAGTTCTTAAAATAATATTAGTAATGGGGCCCGGCGGCGTGGCCTAGCGGCTAAAGTCCTCGCCTTGAACGTGCCTGGGATCCCATATGGGCACCAGTTCTAATCCCGGCAGCTCCACTTCCCATCCAGTTCCCTGCACCCACATGGGAGACCCGGAAAGAAATTCCTGCCTCCTGGCTCCGGATCGGCGCGCACCGGCCGTTGCATTCACTTGGGGAGTGAATTATTGGATGGAAGATCTTCCTCTCTGTCTCTCCTTTTCTCTGTATATCTGACTTTGCAATAAAAATACATAAATCTTAAAAAATATATTATTAGTAATGATAGTAAGTGCTTCCACCTAAGTTTCTTTTTGGTATGATGGTTTGTCTTGAGTTTGCCAATAGAAGGTAAGAAATAAATGTCAGTCTAATCCTGTGTTCTTTAAGAGAGCAATGTGGGATAGGAGAGACTTATATGCGTTGTTTTAAAAGTTTGTGAAAATAAAGCAGTGGCCTACACATAGGACTTAACAACAGGGGAATGAGCTCACAATATGATGTGACTGCATCAGCCCATTCCAATTCAACTGTGTGGTTGCAGTACGAACACTGAACAGAACACTCATCAAAGAAATTGTTCAAGTAGCAGGGTATAATGCTAAAATAAAGACCATCACACAAATCAGTAAAGGGCAAAGATCACACAGAGAAAACTCCAGGCATGGGAACGTGATTCTTGTCAAAGAAAATTCAAAAAAACTGTCTTAGAAACATTAATGCTTTTACTATTTTTTGGTTGACGAGACCAAGGCCTAAAGATTAAATGTGATTTGCTTTGTCTTATTTATTTAGTCATTCAATTATTTGTTCATTTCAATTATTTAATAAATACCTGTTCTGAGTTTGGGGGCTTTTCCAAAAGCTGTATACTATCCTGATCATGCCCCAGCTACTAACAAAGAAAGGGTGAAATGAGTTGGTGAAAGAGTCTTGTTAGCTATTTTAGAAGCCATAAGCTGGAACCAAAGCAGCTTCAAGTTAAACCGTTTATCAAGCAAATTTTCCAAGTATTGCAAGTTAGATACTAGCATCTTGTGCCTGGATTCTTGCCACTCACTTGTAGCCATCTATTGCATACTTATCATCAACAGGCTGTGTGCTAAGGACTACATGTGGTATACTGCATTTAATCTGTTCGGCAGCCTTCATGTTGGGGCTTCTCAACTCCTTATTCAAATGTGGAAACTAGTGCTTAAGGGGTTTGAATGCTTTTCCCAGGATACATAGACATCAAGTGGGGAGGCAGGACTTGCAATAAAGACTTTCTGTCTCCAAAATTACTTTGGGGACCTGTAGTATCCTGGGCACAGTTGTCACAATAGGAAGCCCAGAGGCTGAGAAAATGAAAGTGCTGTCTTCACAGAGGAAAGACTGGCAAGAGACAACAACAATGATCAACCATGTCCTCTCAGAGACAAAAAGTGCTGTGCAATGCTATATTCATCGCAGGGTTCCTCCAGCCTACTTGCTGATCCTCAAACATGAAAAGAACATGCGCATGTGCTCTTCCACTTGCTTGTCTTGGAAAACTCTCCCCCTCTTATCTCTATGGATTATTCCTACTGTCATCAATGTTTCGGCTGAGATGGCATTGCCCTCAAAAAACTAAGGCTCACATGCCCTCCAGTTCAGTGTGTTCCTCTTCATATCACTCAGCACTCTCTGTATGCATGAATGCAAATTCACATGTATTCATTTATTCCCCATCAGAATGTAAATGCCATGGGACCAGGAACTTCATTTCATTGCCCGGTTTATCACCAGCACTCAGAAAAGCTGTTCAATTCATTGTAGGTCACCATGAGCATAAAGAGATATGCCATCTATGTGGCCTGGTGCCATGAACAATTAATGAGATAGGCTGTGCTGAAAAGCAGAATAAGAAATACAGTCCTTTGACATCTGTTATTCCACCAAAGTTTTAGATCTGGGAATACATTCTGAGTCATAGTTTCCACAGCAGCCTCCTCCTTCCACAGGAAAGACAACATTCATTTTCTTTGTCAGGTACATTTCTTTCTCCCTGAGTGAGGGCTGGTTTGAGTCCAAAATTGGAATTCTGAACAACACACTCAGTTCTCGTGTGGAATTTTAGGTCTTCGCCATGATCCTATATATCTCTCCTTGTCAGCAAGCCTGACTCCTAAGATATACTTGCTGTGCTTCTCTGGGAAGTTGTTAATAATATTTAGTCTTATCTACCGTACTACAAGGTGATATAGACATACACTGTGTAAAAATGACTCATGCTAGTCATATAAATCTAGCAGAATTGTGAACAAGGATTGAATGACTAAGAACTGGTCCTGATTATTATTTCTCCACTACAAATGAAATCCTCCAAAAAATTAATATCTTCTTTAATGAAGAAAATGCAATTCAGCAAAATACTTAATGCTGACCATGCAGCTATGGTCTAGTAAGTTACAAGGTGTACTCTTGATTTGGTGGCCAGTAATTCATTCCATTTCTCCAAATAGCATCAGAATGTAATGCAATCAGAGAGACCAGCATGTACAGAAACATCGCTTTCAGCTGCAACACGTTATAAAGAATCCAGCTTCAGCGTGCATACAGCCAAGGCTGTCAAGAGTTAATACTAAAAAATTTTTTAGAATACCAGAGGGCAGACATTTAGCACAGCAGTTGAGATGCCTCTCAGCACAACTGCAGCCCATATCAGTGTACTTGGGCTTGCATCCAGGTTCCACTCTTGAATCTAACTTTCTGCTTATGTGTACTCTGGGGAGTAGCAACCCAAGTACTTGTGTTCCTGCTACGCATGTGGGAGACTCTGACCATGTTCCTGCCTCCCAGTTTCACTTCACTTGGGAAGTGAACAGCAGATTGGGAAACTCTCCAGCTTTCTGTCTGTCTGCCTTTCAAATAAACAAAGAAAACAATGATACATTTTAATCCAGGATGTTACTAAAATCTTAAAAATGGAAAATTTTCTTTCTTGTCATTTGGCCCCTATCCAGACACATAGTAAGATATGAAAATGCATTCACATAAAAAGCCATATATTTTTTTTTTAACGGCTGAATTTTGGGAAAGTGTTGTCATTGTATCCTCGCCAGAAACCCCTCCACACCCTGCAGCTGTCAAACACTACCTCCAAACACTACTGCATGCTCATAGGTAGGGTTGGCAAACGGACAAAGCAGCACAAGATCTAACCATCAACCTCCTGAGTCCTCACTCACGGCTTTGGTCTGGCCCTGCCATAACCATTGTGGCCCCTTGGAAAGTGAACCAGCACATAGAAGACATCTCTCCGTATATATTTCTCCTTCTATTGAACTTTGGAATTAAAATAAATAAATAATCTTTTAAATTAAAGATACCAGCTGTGATTGAATACTTAGTAAGTTATTTGAAGTCTAAGAGGGCAATGTATCTTTTTTTCTCTTTTTTAAAAGATTTATTCATTTTTATTGGAACACAGATATACAGAGATAAGGAGAGATAGAAAGATCTGCCCACTGACTCACTCACCAAATGGTTGCAACAGTAGAGCTGCATTGACCCAAGGCAGAGAGTCAGGAGCTAGGAATTCCTCTGGCTCTCCCACACAGGTGCAGGGTTCCAAAGACTTGAACCATCCTCCACTGTTTTCCCAGGCCATAAGCAGGGAGCTGGATGGAAATAGAACATCCAGGACACAAACCAGCACCCATAGGAGGTGGACAATTAGCCAATTGAGCCAACACGCAGTCTCCTGTATTTTTTTTAAAGATTTATTTATTTTTATTGGAAGGTCAAATATACAGAGAGGAGGAGATAAAGAGAGGAAACTCTTCCATCTGTTGATTCACTCTCCAAAGTGGCTGCAACAGCTGGAGCTGCACTGATCCGAAGCCAGAAGGCTGGAGATTCTTCTGGGTCTCCCACGTAGGCACAGTATCCCAAGGCTTTGGGCCATCCTTGACTGCTTTCCTGGTGACCAGCAGGGAGTTGGATGGGAAACAGGGCTGCTGGGAAAAGAACTGGTGCCCATATGGGATCGCATGTGAGGTGAGGATTTAGCCATCGGACTAAAGTCACCTGGCACCGGACCTGTGCCAGGTTCCCCTGTAATTTTTTTAACCTACTCTAAACATGATTAAGATGATCTTCTCCATAAAAGAATGTTAGTGGCTCTTATTTATTGAGTCCTTTACTATGTACTCATGTAGTTGGATATAGTATACAAACAGCAGGGAAGTGTCAGGTGACATCAAAAGGTAGGCAGTTTATATTAGGAAGAGACTTATTTATAAGAATTTGAGACTCCAGTGAGGTCCTCTTGCAACATGTAATAAGACTTGTTACTAATTAAGCTGATATTCAAATCTAGGCCTCCCTAACCCAATGTTCAAACTCCAAAGGTGTATAAAGCATGCTTAACTAGAGTTGGTACCATTACAGATTGACTTTCTACAGAAATTTCAATGTTCTATTTATATTTTAATCTTATTTTATTCCATAGTTTAATTTCCCATTTGCTTACTGTCTTTCATTGGCAAATTTGCTAAATTATTCATCTATGTCTATTGCCTCTCAAGTTTTAGTACCTTCCTCCCCTCTATTTCTCAAAATGTGATCTCCACTCCAAATGGTTTTTTCTAAGATTTACTTATTTATTTTTATTGAAAAGTCAGATATATATATATATATATAGAGAGAGAGAGAGAGAGAGAGAGAGAAAGAGAGAGAGAGAGAGAGAGAGAGGAGGAGAGACAGAGAGGAAGATCTTCCATCCAAGTGACTGCAACGGCCAGTACTGCGCCGATCCTAAGCCAGGAGGCAGGAACTTCCTCCAGGTCTCCCATGTGGGTGCAGGACCCCACGACTTTGGGCTGTCCTCGACTGCTTTCTCAGGCCACAAGCAGGGAACTGTATGGGAAGTGGGGTCATTGGGATTAGAACCAGCACCCATATGGGATCCTGGTGCTTTCAAGGTGAGGACTTTAGCTACTAGGCTACAGTGCCAGGCCCCCCGATAGTTTTTAACAGCCATCCAATCCCTGTTTGGGTAACCAGTATGGTCACTCAACCTCAGTGGGGTTTTATTACACCATCATTCTTCTCAGATCTCCAGAGCATGCAGCGAATTTCCTTATCAGCTTCTGTGGCGCAGCTGCTTCACTGGCCTCTCTGCCGTTCTTGCCCCTCAATATTTTATCCAGCTTCTGTTCTCTGCCTTTCTTCAGGCATTTTCTTCACTTCAAACACCACCTAGAAACAATGATTTCTAATCCCTGAACTCTGACGTGAGGTCTTCATTTCTATTTGACTCATGGACCAAATCCTTCTTCCTTTCCAACTCATTTCTGCTACTACATCTCTTATTGTATTCAGGACAGCACAATTCTTCTAGCTCTGCATGCTGGGAAGGAGATGTCGTATGTACTTTCGCTGTCTTGCTTACAGCCACTCACTCAAAAAAATCCTGTAGATTCAATCATAATAACCTTTCTCCTATGTCTCATCTCTCTTCTGTTCTGCTGCCAGTGCCCTAATTCTTACTGTCATTATCTCTTCCCTTGATTATTGAGCATGGCTTTTCATTTTCCTATAAATTTATATGAGAGTAGTGTTCAAAAATTTATGCTCTGAGCATACAGTTGTCCCCTGGCATCGACTCAGGGGATTATTTTCAAGATCCCCCACAACTACCAAAGTCCAGAGATTTAAGTCCCAAACATAAATCAGTATTTGTATCCAACCTATGTTTATCATTCTATATGCTTTAAATTGCTTAAATATTACTTATACTACCTAGTATAACATAAGTGCTTTGTGAATAGCTATTATACTATATTAGTTAGGGAATTATGGCAAGAAACAGCTGTACAAAATCAATTCAGACACAATTTATTAAAATATTTTTATGTGGGTTGGTTAAATTAGTAGATGTAGATATGAGTGGCCAACTGTATTAGTCACTACTTTTTAAAACACACACACAGGGTGGGGAGAGAGAGAGAGAGAGAGAGGAAGAGAGAGAGAGAGGAAGAGAGGAAGAAGGAGAGAGCGAGCTATGTACACAGACACTCCTCAGTCCTCATTGCCCCCATAGTGAAATCCAAGCTGTTCATCATGGCTTGTGTTTTTATCTGGAGAAGATAGAATTACTATAGTTACAATCCCCAATGACTCAGTCACTTAAAATTATGCTCTCTCACACAATATCTGAAATGAATACAATTAACCCTCCAAGTAAGTCACCCTCCCTGTGAGAGCTCAGTGTTGCACTATCATATCATATCAGCATATTTCCTGCATCACGTGGTAGCAGAAGCACCATCCAGAGAGTTGGCCAGTAAGTATTCAATGCTACTTGCATACATACGCTTAGATTTAGAATTGCAAAGAAATTCTCTTAGTGCAATCCTCCATGTGCCCAAAGAATGGAACGGCCATGGTTTGATGTAGGTTGTTAACTTAGCACAATCTGTTCTCCAGTTAGCCAAGCTCATCTTTGGCTACTATCATTTCCCTGTTACAGTATAAATTCCAGCATTAGTGAGATAATCCAGTTTTCCCAAACACAGCATGATTTTTTTTTTACATATTGCCTTGTTTAAATTCTTAGTTCTCAATGTTAAGGTCATTTATCCCACAAATTTTCTGAGCTCTCAAGAATATGTAATATGCCCTGATACTGTGATTCCCATAGACCCTGCATTTACTATATTGTCATACATTTTTCATTTTGTGTTGAGATTGTTTTTAGAGTTGTGATGTTAGTCTCAGAAAACTGAAATGTTCTGGAGAATAAGTAGAATATCTTAATCATAAAGTAATTTCCGAAATAAATTTTATTTGAGTACTGCTCAATAATTGCACCACTTTCTGGCTTAACTGTAATCCACCCCTCCCCTTTACAGAATTATTTTCCATGATATACCTTCCTGATCCTTACTTTATCACACAATTAAGTTCCTTACTATCTCTACTACATGTTCCACATTGTTCCATTTTTGTACCTTTGTTCACACTATTTCTTATCCTGGAAACCTTCCTAACCATATTCTTCTATTTTTAAATCTTACAAGTTTTTCTAAAGATATATAGATGTTCCAAAGGCCAGTTCTAAAGACAATCCTCTCTCCATCTTCAAATAATGTCTTCCAAATGCCTGTGAGATTTCACCGATAGCCTGTAATACCACTTTGTTATACCAAGTGCTCAATAAAGAGTTTTGGGTAATACTGAATATTTCACATAGTAAAAACTACTTCCCATCCCCTCCTCTCCTCAGAAACAAGAAACGAACTTCTAAGAATCTATGAAATATTCAACACCCTATTCAGTCCCTATTAACAAGCTGCTAGAACAGTGACCCTAGAGTCTAGAAATATCTGTGTAAGTTTAAATGAATTGTCAACAATAAACATTTTGCCAAGGAAAACCAATAGGAATGCCTTATTTGTCGCTTTGCCTTATTCTTTCTTGCTGTTGGATTTATTAATGCCCATACCATCAGAGCTATAATAAGCTTTAAAATTAATGTCCAATGTCTTTCGTAGCTTAAGACTTAATTTATTCCCCAAGCCTTAGACTCTGGCACAATTAGGTTTTGATACATGAACATTTCTGCTTACTCGAGACTTAAAGGAGGAAAGGACTTCACATTTTGAATGGCCTCATAAATATATATTGAATTTAATTTTCTAACATGCAAAACCCATTTTCCTCTTTTTCTAAAGAGGATTTTCAGGTTGGGGGTAGAACAAGTTTCTATACATATTTTTATTGTGTGCCATTAATTAGTTCATAAATCAAGATGTCTTAGAATTGCACAGATTACTCTAAAGCCAATACACTTAGTATCAGAATACAACACAGTATTCAATATCATCTTTGTCTCACAAAGGTTTTGTGCCCAGAAATTAAGATTGCTGGGGTCCCATGGATAGTAATAATTTGATAATTTCGCAACAATTTTTACCAAATATCTTTCCTTTAAAAACATTAATATACAGGCACGGAAGTGATACAGCAAGCAAAATTGAACATAGTAGTAAAACTTGGAAAAAATTGAAGTAGAGCAGAAGACATCCAAAAGTAGCTGAAAAAAAGTCAGTCAGATACATGAGTATTCATAGGCAAACAAAATAAAGTGATGTACTGCGGGGAAGGTGTGGGGAAGGTATACATTATAACAAAGTATCCTGCATGTCAATAATTACAATAGAAACAAGGAAAAAACAATAGAGGAGAATGCAGAGCAGCGGGGGTCTGGGAGGCAGTGGGAGACCTCAAGGAGAGGGAGACAATGGAGGATAGCCTCGCATGCTGTACACTTCTGCACATGGAGTAGTGGATTTAGTGGAAGCCTTTCACATTGTTCCCATGACTTTGAAAGATGAACTGCATGGAGGCAAAGAAGCGGTGCACACATCTTCTGTTTAACTTGCACTGCACGCTCCAGAAAACATTTGACATGGCCAATACTGTAATCAGTGGAGCAGACATGGAACTGTCTCCCATCACTTTTGTCATATATTTAGCATCTGTTTTTTTTTAATATTCTCATTCTTTAAATAGAAAAATAATTTTCTAACCCAAACAGACCTTCTTGGGTGGTAAATTTTTACTAAACAAGTGAACCCAATGCTAGCAACCATAGAGAATAATACATGATTTCACGCATCCATCTGATCAACTTTTCTTTATTCATTCATTGTTACTTTGTTGTTCCTTTGTTATTTATGTATTTATACTTTTTCTATATAATATGGTTCTTGGATCTGCACAGATTGATAACATGAAGAATTTATCAAAGAATTGGTAAGAGCTGAGCTTTTCTTGCCAGCAGCATGTTTTCCTGGTAAGTTCATGATAACAGAGCAGTCAGAGCTAGAACCAAAGCCAACTTGGGATGCTGGTGTTACAGTCAGAGGATAGGAGGCTATGCCACCACACTGGCCCCAGGAACTGACTTTTTAAGAAATAATTGCCATTTCCAGCCTAGTAAAAGTATACCAGTTTTCTATAATTACTTGTTTCTGCATAAATCTGACATGTATTTTTCCTGGATTTAAATTTAAATGTCTAAATTAGTCATAAAAAATTTTTATCTTCAAAATGGATCCATTTATTTTTGTTAAGTTCTGGAAAAAAAACTACCATTTTAGAGATTTTTTTTTCCATCAGGGGGAAAAAAAACTTCAGATGTATTTATTGTTATTGGAAAGACAGATTTACAGAGAGAGGTACATCCACTGGTCCACACCCCGAATGGTCAAATGCCTGCAATGGTCAAAAGTGAGCTGAGCCAATACAAAACCAGGAGCCAGGAGTTTGTTTCAGGTCTGCCTTGTGGGTGAAGCGGTCCTTGGGCCATCCTCTGCTGCTTTCCCAGGCCATAAACAGGGAATTGGAAGGGAAGTAGAGCAGCCAGGACACAAATTTGTGCCCATGTGGGATGTTGGCACATGAAAGTAGAGAATTAGCCAAATAAGCCATTGCATTAGCCCCTAGAAAAATTATTTTAAATAAACCTTATCAGTGTGAATGTTTGGCCTAATGGTTAAGATGTGTGTTGGGATGCTCGCATCCAATACCCAGGGTATCCATTTTTGAGTCTTGCCCCATTCCATCTTCCTGATAAGGCAGCCCTTTGGAGACAATAGATGTTAATTCAAGTAACTGGGTCCCTGACATTCATATGGGAGACCTTGATTGAGTTTCCAGCTCTGAAGTTTGGCCTGATCCAGCTTCAGCTCTTGCAGTCATTTAGAGTGTAAACTAGCAGGAGGAACTCCCAATGACTGTCTCTTTCTCTCTCTGTGTTTTAAGCAATTTGATAATAGTAAAAAATAAAACACAATAAACATATCAAGCTCTGAGCCCAGTCCATGGCATATGGTAAGTAGATGGTGTGTTGTTTCCCCTTCTCTTTCCCTTTTATTTTTTAATGCTTCCTTACTCAGCGCTTATTTGAAAGGAAGACACATATGTACCCAGAAATAGAGAGACGGAGACAGAGAAAGATCTACCATCTACTGGCAAATTCCCCAATGTCTATAATAGCATGGCTGTTCCTGGCCAAAGTCAGGAATTGGAAAAAAGGTCTCCTACGTGAGTGGTAGGAACTCAGTTACTTGAGCCATTATCTTTTGCCTCCCACAGTGTGCAGATGCAGAAAGATAGAAGTGGAAGAGGATCCAAAACTCTAACCCAGGCTTACTAATGCTGGATGAGGGCATATCATGAGGTGTCTTGATTACTGTGCCAGATACCCATCCCTTTCCACCCTCCTTAAAAGCTTGTCTTTTTTTATATTTACATCCAGCTCATGAGCTAAGCTCAGTAAGGTTTAATTAAATGCAGAGACCAACCAAGACTAATTAAGATGCCAGAATTTGCAAACTTACACCCACTGACACAATTAAGTGCTTTTTTAAAATTTTATTTTATTTGAAAGGCAAAGTGACAGAGATGGAGGGAGAGAAATGGAGAGAGATGACTTACTTCCACTAGTTAATCTCCCTGCCCCCTACACCACCACCAAATACCTGAAACTTCCAGGGCTAATTTAGGCTAAAGCCAGGCGCCAGGAACTCGATCGTGGCCTCTCAAAAGGGTAACACAACTTTAGCACTTGGGACTCATGATCTGCCACTTCCCAGGTGCAGGAGCACAATGCCAGATCAGAAGCACAGAGTGAGCAGGACTCAAACCACACTCTGAAATAGGACGTGGCTATACAAATGATGACTTTCTCCCCTGCACCACAATACCTGCCCCAAACAAGCATTCTTCACACCCCACATAGAAACAAGTTACCACCTCTTTCTAGGACAAAAGAGTGGAAAGAGTTGCAATGCCAAAAAATCCCATATGAAAATGCCATCCCTAAATTGTTGCATTGCTGGTTATACTGAATCTGCTTAAGTATTGGTAACCACCCTCATCTCATGTGTATGCTGTCATTACCTGTGGTCACAGCAAGAACACTGGCCTGATGTCATCTCAGGAAAGGTAGCAGCTCCTCAGTGACAGCTGCCATCAATTCCTCTTCATGCACCCAGTGTAGTAGACAAAGTTCTCCTAAAGGGCTGAAAGAAGATCAGTAGCAGACCCTCAATCTAGTACAACTTGAGCGCCCTTCTGCCAAAAATCTCAAATCCAAAGCAATTCACACTCCAAAGCCTTTTGAGCACTGATAGGAGACCACAGTTGAAAATGTCATACTTTGAAAGTTTGCTTCATCAACACAATTACTGATGAAGCAAAATTATTTAAAATAATATATATATAGCCTTCAAGCTAACTACATATGTGACTATACCTGAGATAATATGTATGTAAACATTCTGAGATCCTAAATTCAAAACACATACTGTCCCAAGCATTTCAGATAAGGGATACTAAAGTTATAATAACCGTCCCTCCCTCCCACGCAAACCCATCTCACTGCTCATTCTCACCATCAACCTTGCTGTTCCTTGGAAACAACAAGGCCTGCTCGTAACTCAGGCCCTGTACTCTAGCCATTTGCTCTGCCTGAAACATGCTTTCCTCAGATTGTTACTTGGTTGCTTTACACACTGCCTTTAAATTATCACTTAAATACCGCATTTTTCCATCAGGAGTATCACATCTAACAGTTGGAATGTCTATTGTCTCTCCCCACTTCCCACTCTAGTTTCTCTGATTTTGAGGGTGTGTGTGTGTGTGTGCATGCAATTTGTCATCTTCTGAACTACATCCTTGTTTAGTACGTTGATCATTGATCATCTGTTCTCATCTCCTTTGCTGTCTTATATAAAGATATGTCTAGAGTGGCACACAGGAAGTTCTCATGAGTTTGTACTGAGTGATTGAACACATCTCTTGATAGAAGTCAGCAGCTGATTAAGATGGATGCAAGATCCAAGTTAGGGACTGTTCCTACACTGCGATTCATAGGAAGACCTTAGCCTTTGGAACTGCTCCCTTTATAACTGTCAGAGTTACTTAAATATCTGTTTTCTTTCCTCTGTTAGATAATTCTTAAAGGGATCCAGGATTTCTTAGTTCTGCATTGTCTCCCTGCAGGAATCATTTCCCTCACATAGTTGCCTGCATTGTCAAAGCCGCATGGGGCAGGTGTTATATTAATTGGAGCTTGTCCACCACCCTGCTAGAGAGAGCAAATGCCTTCCATCCAGAGACCCTGTGCCTGGCAGGCGCCATTTCAGCACCCCGTCAAAACTGGTTAGAGCTGAGCTTTTCTTGCCAGCAGCGTGTTTTTCTGTTAAATCCATGTTAACATTCCAATCCAGTTTCTCTAACCTGGCACATATTCTGTCTAATAAACACTATCCTTCCCCCTCTGTCTTTTCTCTTATAGAAACATTATTTATTTATAGTGTATTGTAACAGACAACTGTATAGTCATGAGGGAAACATACCTTTTCCTAACAATACCCACATATGATATTAAGTGTGATTTTTTTTTCCACTTACAGGATAAGGAGAGTGGTGTGTATTTGACAGAAACCGGAGCTGGCAGGAGCAGAGATGGGGGTCCCAGGAAGTCCCCCCATTAGGGAGTTTGCTGAAGCACCTGCTGACAGAGGCTGCTGAGCATGTCTCCACTTCTGAAAGCACTCACTGTGCTCTCTTGCAAACTTGATTGCGAGGTATATTTGGAAGTGGAGAATGCTGACCTCTGATCCATTTGACTGGGGCGTGTGCTGCAGAATGTATCTTGCAGAAGGAAGTAACCAGAAGCGCCTTTAATTTTCTTTAATTTGTCATGGTTTTCATTCCCATTTGAATGGTATGTGTCAGAAGACCTCTGTGTGGTGAAACGCCTTACCCTTGTCATAATTTTCTTTCCACAGTCTGCCTTCGCTGCCCATGAACTACACCTTGGAGTCATTCTGATAGGAAGTCATTCTTTTGCAACTGTCCAGAGACAATTTCCTAGTCCACTTTTGTTAGTATTGTGACCAAGCTTATGTATGGCCATTTTTAAGGGAGGGAACATATTCTTTCAGGACAATGATTTGCTAGGCACACAATAAATAATTATTGATCAACTGCTTAAACACCCACAAAGGGCATTTATAATCTTGCCACTATGTTGTGCAAAGTGTGGAAGGCCACATCATCCATTACGGGAAAAAAATCCAATCTCCCTAGCATCCCATCACACGCATGCCTGCGGTCCAGGGAATAGTGCAAACAGTATCTTTATTGCTCTCCTTGGGTTTGGAGAGAGGCCCAGCCATTCTTCTTCTCTCTTTTTCCCTTTATCCTTTGTTCCCATGATCCTGGCTTCACTGAGTTGAGGCTCCTTGCGGTTCAAGTCTGTGGGGAAGCCTTCCTGGTTATGCTAAGTGACTGTTAGAATGATCATTATATTTTTAACTATGAAATATTTAAAATAGAAACTACATTTTCATTTGCTAATACTCTTTTGTCCATAAACTACACAATGCTAAGAACTAAATTCCAGGGAGTTTTGATTATGCAGTAAGTACCAAGCCAAGCACCTTACATGTGTTGTTGCAAGTAAAATCCAAGATCATTATATTTTTTTCCAATAATTTCCTAGAGCAGAAAGGTAAGATACAGGAAATCATATAGAGGAAGTCCCAGGAATGTAGTAAAGAATGTAGTAAAGAATCTAAACTCAAGTTGCCAAATTTAAGAGTTGGCATGCTGTCAGATACAAAGTGGTGTGCTTAGAGGACTGAGAGACCTTAACTTGAAAAGAACGTAAAGCATGGTTTGCCACACGGTGGGACTCAATACCAAGGGGAACAGAATCAGCTGCATTAAGGGAAAGTATGAATTATGTTACATACTTACCCTTTGGTGGTGGCACATAAGGAAGGCAGGGCAAGTCGTGCAAGGAAGCTTTCTTTCTCTTATCAAATATTTATAATCACTATTACCAAAATTATTAAAGACTAGATTCTGCATTAGGTGGGGAGATTCAACCTAATGTTGTCTTTGAAGCGAACAGAGGTAGAGACATATAATCGGATGAGACGAAAAGGTACTGCAGGCCTTATTAGAGCAAGATTTAAAAAAGAGTCTGGGTTCCCTAAGAGGTGGGACTCAGAGTCAAGAAGGAAATGACAGGAGGACCTCCAAGTTATAGCAGAACAGTGAAGGACATAAGAACCAACGCTTCTCTGGTATTTCTAGATGTATCCATTCTCATCAGTACGGTGGTGAGAAGTAGACATTCTTCGTAATTGCATGCCTAATGAGTTATGGAGATTAAATCCAAACACACAGTCACGCAAACCTGCTTTAGCTTCAACGACTAAATCACCTCTTTTTCTTTATCCCAGAAAGGTCAGATATGCCAAAGATATAAACAAGCTGTTAAGCAGTGAAGTCAGGTTTACATTTCTGTTTTGTTTTGTGTTTTAACTTCTAAATCCTAATCACTTTTTTTAACACTCCAACTTTTCCAATTATAATTAAACTGAGTTAAACAAATTAACTTCCTGGTTCAATTCTTTCCTTACAGACTTAGAATATACCAACACAAGTATGGAGGAGCAGCAAAAATGTTGGACACCAAATTGGGTGATCTGACATCCAATTTCAGTGGTTTTTGTCTGCTGGCATCCCCTATTACGAATTGCCAGTCTGGAAAATGGGTTTCACAATAGATACTGAGTGAGTTGCTACTCTGGAATTCGTAGATAAATAAAATTGGCTTCCCACAATTCCACTAGTGAATTCCCACAGCATAAATGTAACAGAGCTCTGTGGTTGTAACCAGAAAGGTCTGTGATTTGTAGCTTCAGGAACACACCCAAATTCCAATCAGAATTCTCTGGGGGCAAAACTAGGGAGAAGAAATCTGAACATAATCAAGATTAAGCAGGAAAAAATCAATCAATACTATTGATTCCTCCTTGAAGAAAGATTTTCTGATCAAACAGATACACTGATGGTGAAGAGGTATCAGTATGTGACACCCTGAGATCAAACCCAGCTTGGTGCTTGTTTTTGTAAACAAAGCTTTGTTGGACTACGTGCTCACCTATTGTCTATGTAGATTTGCTGCTGTGATGATACATGTGTCCTAAATGCCTAAAATATTCACTACCCAGATCATTATTTAAAAAAACCCATACTAGCTGCCGATGAGTGCTTGATGTCTTCTAGCACATCTCCAGAATAAAATACGCTACCATCAATTCCTAAAGTGATCTGAGATCCTGGTTCTTATAAGAAATCAGAATTTTTAAAAAAGATTTATTTATTTTTATTGGAAAGGCAGAATAAAAAGAGAAGAAGAGAGGAAGAGAGAAAGATCTTCTGTCTGATGATTCTCCAAGTGGTTGCAACAGCCAGAACTGAACTGATCTGAAGCCAGGAGTCATCAGGCTGAAGCTTCTTCTGGGACTCTCACAGGTGTGCAGGGTCCCAAGGCTTTGGGCCATCCTTGACTGCTTTCCCAGGCCACAGGCAGGGAGCTGGATGTGTAGCAGGGCCTCTGGGACACAAACCAGTGCCCATACGGGATCCCGGCACATACAAGGCAAGGACTTTAGCCACTAGGATACCATGTCAAACCCCAGAAATCGGAATCTTTCTGTATGGAATTTAATTGTAAGTATAATTTAATGTAAACCTAAAGTGATTTCAGCATCAGACATTCCAGTGTCCAAGTTTTGAGGTTTCCCTCTGCATTTGGCTAGGGTGAGATACCTGCTGAGTCCATCACAGCAAGTTCTTGTCTCTGATCTACACATTCCCACCTTAGAGATTAATGTACCAAGATACTCATTAAAACCATATAACATACATAACATAACATGTTATACATAACATCATATCATCTTAAATTAAGGCAAACATGTGGTATTTAACCTTTTGGGATTGGCTCATTTCCCTTAGCATTATGGTTTCCAGTTTGGCCCATTTGGCCACAAAGAACTGCATTTTGTTTTTTTTTAATAGCTGAGTAGTATTCCATGGAGTAGATGAACCATAGCTTTCTTATCCAGTCTTCTATTGATGGGCATTTTGGCTGCTTCCATGTTTTTGCAATTACTGATTGTGCTGCTATGAACATAGGAGTGCATGTTGGTTTCTCATAAAACAAGTGTTCTGGATATATTCCTAGGAGTGCTATTGCTGGATCACAGAAGGTGGTTAAGAATTCGCATGTATTTTTAACATATTGGTTACTCATTACTATGTCAATTAATTCCATAATGATGTAAATTTTTGCTGATGGTATGTTGGAGCTTTTAATTGATCAGGATGATACTCTGCTGGCTCTGTCTTCAGATCAGAGAGGGTATACCTAAGAAGCCATTGAACTTGACTGGACAATAAGATGCTGGACTCTATGTTTGGTATATGCTTGCAACGGGGGAATCTCAACTGAACTTGAACTGTGGTTATGCAACAAGGTGGAGGAATCCACCATGGTGGGAGGGTTTGGGGAGAGGTGGGGAGAATCCAAGTACCTATGAAACTGTGTCACATAATACAATGTAATTAATGATGAAAAAAATAAAGTGATAAAAATAAAAAAAAAATTCAGTGTAGGATTCCCTTTAATCCAGGCCACATTCCTGAAGAAATCTTGTGATGACTTGCCATGTTGAGTGCCCCTTTTCCCTGAGAGGGAAGCTGGATTGGCACCTGCTTACTAACAGACTTTCTTTTTAAAGAGAATTAGTGTTCCAGATGATGTCATCGGACTCTGTGTACTTAATGCATATACCCCAGGCCCTGAAGGGCAGAGTTCTGGGTTCAAAACACACAGGTTCTTAGGAGAATTACCTGAGCAGTGAACTTGGACCGAACTTTGTAAACCATAAAAACCTGTCATGCTGCTTTGATTTCAGAGTGTATGCACTCGATAAAATCTGGAGAGAGCGGGTAGGGGCTCAGTGATGAAGAGTTACTTCGCTAATGGTAGAAATACTATAAGTATCATTTGTTAATGCCTTTCAATTGAGGTGCCTAGCACAATGTTCTCAGCCAGCTTCACCCAACTTATTGCTTAATTTTGTCACCAGTAGCCTCCCTCACCCAATTGAAACCCTCTTCTTACCTGGACCTTCAGCAACTGTCTGCTTCCAGTTTCACAATCCCAGTGGTGACCCATTCACCAGGCTCTAGACTGAAATAGATTGATCTATCGCAACCAAACAAAATGCTTATCATGCTTACGCCATTAAATGTTTTGAGTGATGCAATATTGAAACTCTTGTACAATAAAACCCTCTTGCCAGTCACATAAACTGTGACCCTATTGATTTCCTCCAGGGGCAAATCCCACAGCTCATTATTTCTTCCTCTGCTTCTGTGTAACAGTAGCCTTCCAGTTGCTACCCGCAACTTGAATTTTCCTCTTTCATGGATACAGGGCCCCATTATTATAAACATACTACCCTGCCTACCATGCAGCTAGATACAGTTGTGTGTCCATTCTAAAAACCAGTGAAATGTAGGGCTTAGTGACTAACGTTCTATCCTTAAATGTACCGGGATCCCATATGGGCACCGGTTCTAATCCCGGCAGCCCCATTTCCCATCCTCTTCCCTGCTTGTGGCCTGGGAAAGCAGTCGAAGATGGCCCAAAACTGTGGGATCCTGCACCCGCGTGGGAGACCTGGAGGAAGTTCCTGCCTCCTGGCTTCGGATCAGCGCAGCACCATCATTGCGGCCACTTGGGGAGTGAATCATCGGACAGAAGATCTTCCTCTCTTTCTCTTCTCCTCTCTGTAGATCTGACTTTCTAACAAAAATAAACAAACCTTTAAAAAATCCAGTAAAATATGAAGAAGTGTGCCACTTCTGCCTCATTTGTTGGTAAACTCACCATGCCACTAGTTTCACTGTCCCTCTTGTGACTAGGATTTATGGTTAGCAACAAGGCAGCAGACACCTACCCATGGGAAAATGCCTGGAAGAGTGAAGGGTGACACAGATTGCAGGTTACAGTCCTAGGATGACCAAAGGAAGCTGAGCTGCTCCACGAGACTCACTGTCACTTTCAGTCCGTTCCATGAGAGACATGCAGTCTTTTGTTCTTTCAAGTCACTGTACTGCGGATCTCCTTGTTGTAGCAACTAGTCTTAAACTAGCATGCACACCATCACCATTTTAATTTTTTAGGCTACTTTATCTATGTTAACTTAGTTAATTCCAAGTCACCATATTTGTGAGGTCCCACAATGATTTCAGAATGAGGCAGAACTAATCTCTCCCTGTTAATGTGCACCATACCACATTTACTTGATTAATTCATCAGTATCATGCTGTTTTAACTGGATTCTGGGTTTGTCCATCACTGTATCCACCCATCAGGAAGGTAAGAGCATTTTTAAACTTGTCTTTGAATCTTGCGGTTAAATTTCAACATGATTGGAATTCTATTGTGTTTTCAAAGGCAAATAAATAAAGGGTCATCTTATATTTAGATTAACAGTAAGGGGTCTTCAAAGGGTTAAGAAGCAGAATATAGAAAAAGAGAGAAGAGGGATGAATGAGAAGGTAGGAACAGTGAGGCATGGACCATGCCTCTAGGTCAGCTGCCTCCTCTCCAGCACTAGCCCTCTGTGGAACTTCAATAACCACATATTGATTGAGTCCAACTTTTGCTTGTCATTCTTGCGTCCTTCTGCCAACCCCCAAGGAAGAGAGACACATAGGAAGGCAGTCAATAGGTTAAAAGAAGAGGGGAAATGTGTCAGATTTGCTAATTAAGAAATCATTCAAATTATCTGGTAAACAAATCTATATCAGACATGTGCATGTGGTTAGACATATGGTCATTTAATGTAATACTTGGGTTTGTAAATAGTCTCACGTTTATATGACAGTTGTTCATTTAAAATTAATATCTTTATTTCCTAGGGGTTTCAAACAAACACTTCTAAGGGCAACCATTTCTCTGGCTGATTCTGATATTCTGTTAATACAGCCCACGTTGCTTATGGTAACACACGCTAGAGAGAGTAGGAAACTCAGTGGCCTTTAATTATTCAGGCTTTAATCGTGCAAGCATGTACAATCAATATTTGTTGATCTTAATCTGATTACCAGCTAGTGCTGTTCAGTGTCTCCATCACCAGGATAACAATATGACACATTTCAGAGACTTTGCCTCAGCTCTTCCAACAAGCTTATTGGAAGGATTTTAATCAGCTAATGAACTCATCAGTGGCTTTTTCTGGAGCCAAGACACCTTCCTGTACCTACATCCCAGGACCATATTTGCCTGACATCTTGTGGCCACAGGGAACATGACAGTCTATAAATTCAACATCTGCACACAGTGTGAGCAGCTTGGTGAATGCTAATGGCAGCATTACAGTTAGAACAAATACAAAACTGCTTAGAAGATTGTGACATGTAATTATTTCATCTCATTAAAATGGAAGCTAGCCTTTTCTTTTTATATTTATGAGGCAAGTTGGAACATATGGCTCAATTCTTGTGAGGAGAGGAATGGGGCCTGAGTCTGGGCTGAAAGACGTGAGATTTGAGCTCAGCTACACTGGCCACAGGAGCCTTTGGCTGTGCGAAGCCTACAGTGCCAGAACGTGGTTCACCAGAAGAGGACAGAAAGTGTGTCGATGGTCAGCTCCTCGGAGAAAGGGCATTTCCAGATGGGATTGTCTTTGCCGAGGAAGAAATCTATGAGCACTGAGAGACCAGTCAACGGTTGCATTTTCAGCCTTGTTCAGAATGGTGTTATGACTCACAAACTTTCCTTTTTAGCACCAGAAACATTTTGTACCAAGTCAAATTTGGTGTGGAACCACATAAATATAAAACAGAACCAGAAAAGGTGCTTGGATTAAAGCAGGGTGTCTGAGTTGCTCTGGCTTGGTCTCCCTCCTGTCCCTAAAACCCCCAACATTGATGGTCTGGCTGGGGGACCAGTGGAAAGCAGGAAATTGAATTACCCTTGAAGCCAGAAGCCCTAGCTTTACATCCCAACTTGACTCTTCCCTACCTGAGTATCGTTTAGTCAGTCACTAATTTTTCTAAACTCCAGGCTTTTCTTCTGTGTAGTAAGTGAAAAGATATTTACTCCACAGGGCTGTCAGAAGCAAGAGACAGTGGAATGAGAATGTGCTGTAATTACTAGACAAATGATCATAGCGCCCTCCTTAGACAGTGCTAATGGATACTCATGCAACCACGAGGAACAAGCTCCTGACAGTGCATTGCACTACTTCGTGCCAAGTTCTGACTCCTCCAACTTTCAGAAGACATCGGAAGCCTTAATGCATGAATATATCTTGAGTAGCTTAGAACAAGCAGACAAGGGGAAATGCTCTGAACACCAAAATATCAGGCCTCCATTACCCATGTCAGTCCATTATCGTCACCTCACTCACCAGGACAACTGTTCCTGTCTGTCCTTTTCCCCGAATGTGTTACTCACCCTTGCATATCACAGCGCAATTAGATCCATGCTAGTCTGTCTTAAAGAGGGTCCCGATCCTGAGGCCTACAAAGGATATGTTTTGTTTCTGAGCACACAAAAACATCACAACTAAGCAAAGACTGGAATGCACGTCTCTCATCACTCCAAGGACTGTCCTTCTGACAATGCCGCCTGTTTTATAAAGGGCTCTGAGGAATGTGAGCATGGACAGACTGAAGGCTGGTGCTGTGCTGAAGAAATACAATGGATTTAGTCACTAAAACAGCTCTCGAAATATTCACACGAGCCAGGAAAAACAGCAAGATGAGACAGCACAGAAACTCAGTACTTCCTTCCTTCAGGAATCTAATCAGAGAGGAATAAAATGTATTCTTTCAATTGCAGAAAGGACCAGGATTTTGTGTCTAGTTGTTTCTAAAGGATGAGTAATTCTGACCATCCAGCAGAAGACCGTCATGCCCTTGAACCTGTAACTTTGAGCACTGCCAGCCCCACCTGCATGTGACATCACAGGTGGAGACAGAGCAGGCAGCGTTGCTCCTGTGACAGCAGCTGGAGCTGTCAGCAAGCAGGGATGCAGACATGGCAGAGGCCTGGCTTCTTCGGCAGTGCAGCTGCAGTGCAGCGGAACACATTCCCAGAAAGGGGAGGTCATTCCAGTAGATCACTCCACAAATGAATTGTCTGATGTGTGACCCTGACCCAAAAAGAGGAAATGGGCAGGGCCAGACATCCACAGACTAAACCTTTCTTTTTTTTTTTTTTTTTTTAAATATTCATTTATTCATTAATTACATTGCATTACATGACACAATTTCATAGGTACTGGGATTCCCCCCCCTTCACCCCAAACCCTTCCCCCATCATGAATTCCTTCACCTTGATGCATAACCACAGCTCAAGTTCCGTTGAGATTCCCTAATTAAAAGTTTACACCATACAGAGTCCAGCATCCCACTTGTCCAGTTCAAGTTCAACCGCCTCTTAGGGAGGCCCTCTCAGGTTTGTAGGCAGAGCCAGCAGAGCGTCACCTCGATCAATTAGAAGCACCAACATATCATCAGCAACAGTCCAGGTATGATGAGGCTGGTGCAGAGTCCACTGATTGACATAGTCCATCTTAGGGTTTCCCCTTGTCCAGTTTTCCGCTGCAAGCATAAAGCTGAGGTGGTTGATTCATCTACTCCATTTTCCATCTTTTCTTGGTTAATGCTTTGATTCCTCCATTTTGTTCAGGGGAATCCCCCTAAAAAAAACTTTGAGGCATTCCCAGTCCAGGCTCCTACATATACTACTAGTAAGCACAGTGCCCGCCACCGTCCATCACTCCGATCAGCTGATGTAAACCTTTCTTTTAAGCTGAAAATTATGTGGTTCTAATGTGCCATTAAAGATAATTTAAAAGCAAATGGATATTTAATTTAAGGATCATTTCTGGCAAGGCTAAGAAACACCTTCGCCAGTATTTGAAGCTATTATATAAATCACCAAAAATCAGAACCACAGGCAATCTTGCCTATTAACGGTCCAGGCATCGGTGCCTTCTCTCTTGCGTGCTTTCGTATTTGTTATTTCTTTCATTTGGACCCAAAGGACAAAATGCTCAGTTGCAGAAATAGAACACGTCGCACTTGAGTTCAGTAGAGAGTTTTTTTTTCCCACTTTTTAAAAGAGAGACTTCAGAGGCAAGATGATAAATGGCTGATGAGAAACAAGGGTTTTACTGGGCTGGCAAGGAGAAGCTAACCATGTAGGGGCGACCTCAGGACTCAATGATAGTGAGCTGCTGTGTCTACCCTCAAAGAAGGAGCTATCAATTCATTTTTAAGGAAAACAAGTTGGATCCTGGGGGCTGCTGGAGGTGGAGCAGCAGAATCTCATCCAGCCACCCAGGTGACCTTTGAATGGGCCTTAGAAAGAACAATGGAGACACAGCAGTCCTAAATTAGTCACTGGAGCTGTGTGATTTGTCCCTGTGCCAGATGTTCCCTCACTGAGTGCTGTCTGGCCCATATGTCTTCTGTGAACAAGAGAGCAAAGGAGCCAAGGGCTGCCACTTCTGAAGCGGCCCGCCAGTGCGGGTTAATGGAGTCACTGGCAGGAGGCTGCTTCCTGATTGGTTCTTAACTGTTCCTCTTGGAGATCAAGGGCATTATGCAGACAGCACACCTGCCCACTGTCAGGGCCAGGCTCATGGCTGATAGGCAGCTTTGGTGCCTGCTGAGTTCTGAAAATCGCTGCAGGGCCCCTCAGCTGGGTCCTCAGCCCTTTCCTTCTCTCTTCCCAGTCATGAGAAGCCACTGTGGAATTTTTTCAACAGTTGTTGCCATGTTCAAAGTGAGCCCCAATCTGGCCAGTAGGCTTTCTGTTCCCATTAGTCACATTCATCTGCTGCCTGCCCAGGTGAACTTGGTGACACTCTGTCATCCTGAGTTAAGGCAAGAGAGGTAGACCATTTTAGTTGGTTGGTGGAGATAAGAGACTTGAAGTTACATTCATTTGAGAAACGTTGCTGCTTTTGTCTTTTGGTTTCATTTAAAGGTCCTGAGTACAGAGGCAAGATACCTTTTCCTAGCTTTCCATGAGGCCTGGAAGGGATATTCTCTTGGTCTGCCCACATCATCCCTTTCTTCTGGAAATTCTGCCTGCAGTGGCCCCTGCACATCTTACTCAGGTTGGCCAATCAGGAAACCTGCCTATGGTTTTCAAACAGCACTTGACTGAGAGTCTGCTGCAGGTGATGGGAGAAGCCGGAAGGTCACAGGCAAGAGTGGGCAGACCCAAGCAGTGGGTCAGGGACCCCGTAGACCAGCAGCTCTGGGGGATTCACAATAGCTCTGTCCTTCCTCTTTGGCATCAAGATCCCATCTTTAGTTATGTAAAATATTCGTATATCCCACCCAGTAAATTTGAGTGTCAGTCACTCGCCCCTTAAAGATTCCTAACAGAGTCAATGAACCGGATAAAATGGTGAGTTTTATAAAATATCACGATTTCGAAAGCCAAATTTGATCAACGAATACACTCAAAACTAATTCCTCAATCTGTTTGCTAAGAGAACCAGTCGCAAAAAAGGGGCTCTCTCGGCTTCAGTTGGGCCATGGCTTTGTGAAGACCATTATGTCAGCTCATGTAGCTAGGAAGCCAGCTAGACTCTCTTCTAAGTTGAACTTCAATTCCAACAATTTAAAATGTGGAATGTATTAAGTGCTAGAAGTTTTACGTGCAAATGAATGGGGGTTCCCTCTAACACTGTGTGCTAGGCTGTTTGGTTAGGATCTTAAGTCTTGCTTCAGTCTTCGCTTCTTGCTCCTGCTTCATGCCCCTATAACATTGACTTTGCTTGCTCTTGCGTGTAAAATGGCTGCAACAAACTGCTCTGTTTCTGAAGAACACATCTAACCATTTTCGTAATCTCTCCAATCATCAACGAGCCATTAAGTGAACTGGTTTTGAATACTTGATTTTCAGTAACTTGATTAAGATCTCAAATATGCAAGCAACATGGATGGGCTGGAAAATCAACTTCCATCTCCTGTCGCTTCTCTCTTCCCATTCAGTGGACTCGTCTGCTTACCCTACTTGTAAGTTTCCCAAAACTCTTGAGACAAATTCTGAATCCCTGAGCTGAATATGTAGGACCACTTTCTTGGGAGGAGCAGGTCTTCATCTTGCACAAGGCTGTGCTAAGGTACTCTAGCCATCACCTCACCTGAATATTGTACTTCATACGGTGCTGCTCAACTGCATTAATTGCTTAATTAGTTTAAATTACTGTTTTTCACTTCCCTCCTCACAAGAATATCAGTTCCTAAAAGCAGCAAGTGCTTCAGCCTAATGCCATCACCATATCCCAACTTTAAGCAAGATATTGGTTGCACCATAGATGCTCAGCACCTTCCAAAGGAAATTGTGTTGGCCAATCATGATACTATTTGGAAACTGTCCTATTTCTGCCTCCCACACTGACCCGCTGGTTGCTTCATTTCTCCCTTCTGAGGACCACATTCCGACAATCATTTCTCCACGATTCAGTCCCTTCTGATGGGCTATGGGATTGGGAGATTCTGTTCTTATCAGCTGGAGAAGCCCAACACAGCCTTCTTATTGGATCTCAGTACCAGTTTCCTTTATCTCCTACATCTCCTTCATTTCCTGCTTCTGAGTGAAGCTTTGCCACGTTTCTAAGCTATCCAACAGAGTGTGATGAAACACCTGACAGCTATCAGCTGCTGTGAAAGGAGGAAACTCAGTAGGACACTTGAGAAAGAACAGACACCTTAAAGCCAGGCAGGGCAAGGGCAGTCAAGGAGGGCAGAGTGGGTCCAATTCCAGGTTCTACCTTTATTTGTCATGTAATGTGTTACAAAGGAGAGTTAGTAATAACCACCAGTTTGCAGCATAGCATATTGCTTGCGAGAACCAAGACGCCTCTGAGAATAAAAAGTAAAACTGGGATGAATTACAACGGGATGGCTCAGGGCAACAGAGTTAAGACAAGGAAGTTCAGCAGGATTTGTCTCCTGCTCAGCCTGTCTCTCATTTCCCAGCTGTCTCTGTGCCTGGACTTCCTCAACATGGTTTCCTGCATGCACCCAGTCAGACCAACCACTTATACCAACAGGCCAGTCTCCTCAGTCTGCCTGTCTTTCTGTCTTCTCACTGTCAGCGGCTCAGGCTCTGCATCCCACTCCAAAGCTTCAGGGGAGTTTCTGATTGGTCCCATGTAAAGAATAGATTTGCATGGAAATGAGAGCTGCTGTCTCCAGGCTTTAGCTGTGTGAATGGAATTCTAATTAGAAGTGGGTGCTGGGGAACCAATAGGCAATGCCACTCCCCTACCTCATGATAATTATGAAAATACATGGAGTAGCAAATAGAAAATAATTTCTGGCTTAAAGTAGATGCTCATCAGTTTCCCCTCCCCCTGTGCCCCAATTGGGTTTCTCTTGCCAGCTAGCTAAGGACAGGTAAGATTTAAGGTGCCTATCTAAAGTCATGCCTTGACCGCACAGATTGTCTATTCCTTTATTGCTCTTGAAAAACAATTCCTGCCTGGACACAGAAGTGTTACTGGCAGCTCCCCCAGTTGAACTCTGGGTCCCATGGACATGGGATCCAGTTTTTTCCCACAACCCAGTGGACTGGGCACACAACCAGAGCAAGTGTCTCTCTCCTGTGCAGGGCCACAGAACACTCCTTGTCTGCAGGGCATCTACCTACCTGCCTTCTTGTGCTTCTGCCTCTGAATTTGAGGGTTGCCAAATGTAGCAAATAAAAATGCAGGACACATGGTGACATTTTGGAGAAGCAAATAATTTTAAGTGTATGGCTCAAATATCCATTGTTTCTCTCAAATTCTAATTTACCTATGTGCTATTTTATCTGGCAATCTACTGTGGTCATGCTTTTTCCTGCTTCATTCTCTACTATGACCCTCTACCAATATCACATATGTGATAACACACACATGCTCACAACTACATCTCAGGAAGCCTATGCTGAACACTCAATAAAGTCAATCCGCTCCCACCTTCTCTCCACCCACACTGCCTGCCTCCTGTTTCTACTTGTCTGACCAACTTCTAGCCTCCTCTTTATAAGCTGAGGTGGTTTTTTTTTTTTTTTTTTTTCTGCTGCTGTTCATGCTTTCTTCCCTGGAGCTACATGCTTAAGTGCCTGGTGGAGGTAAGAAGGGAAGGACAGACTACATTTTGGAATTCGCAAGTTGGAGAAATAGCAGAGGTCTTCAACCCTTGCCCTGGAAAGAATGACAAGTTTGTGTACTGTAATTCAAACTATTTTATTTTGACTTTGGAACTCAAATGTCAGAAGCCACAGCCTTGTGTCTGAGACCAAAAGAATGGCAGTTTAACTTACCAAAGATCTCTAAACACAAAACAAGTCCCATGCCCTAGAACATCATGATTATAAAGAGTAAAAGGTGAAAAAAGATCAGGAAACACTTAGCCACTGAGATCTGCCAGATGTCAGAGAGGAAGAAACACTTGCTCAGAATGCCATTGAAGACAAAACTAAACATCTGTCATATAAGAAAGGGAAGGAAAATTCTTCGTCATTACAAGTGAACCATTTTCCAATTGAATGGATTTTTTTCCATCAAGTTCATTTTGGTCATGTTTACCAATACAAACATCAGATTTTTTTCAGGGAGCCTGAGAGAGAGGGAGAGAGAGAGAGAGAGGGAGAGAGAGAGAGAGAGAGCAGATGTTGATTAGAATGAGATCATAGCAAGGCATTCTGTACTTTGCTTTGTCTTGATGCTGTATTATTAGTTCATCACACCCACTTAACACTGCATCCCAGGCAGAAAATTATCCACACAAATAGATTGGTTCATGGAAGACATTCTCAAAATGTAGTCCTGAGCCAGAGATATCAGCTCTGTCTTTCAATTTGTTAGAAATGTAACTGACCTCCTGAGTCAGAGACACTGCGGATGGAACTCAGCTAACAAGCCCATCATGTGACTCCAATGTTACCTGATTGTCACCTACCTGGTTCTTTTTGATCACTCTAAACCTATCCACAGGTTAAGAGAAATAAAAAATTTTTTCAAAGTATTTTACTTTGAGCATGTCAGAAATCTAATTTGGTTTTTGCTTTGCAAGAACCCTAAAGTCAATGGTGCTAAACTCAGGCTCAGGGAATTATTTTGTTTGTTAACCATACACAGCTTCATCAACACAGCATTGCTTGGTTTTACTTTACCCTTGTCTAGAGTCCTGAAGAATGTGAATCAAGAGGAGTAGAGAGACTGTCATCCAGGTGTTGCTGCTTCTTCCAGGACCAAAGGACAATGAACCTTTGGTGTCACCAGTAGGTGTCCTCCTCCTAGGCAAGGGCTTCTAAAATGCAGAGGAAAGCAATCATCTTTTTTTAAAGTCAGTGATAAGCAAGTCATGTTGGAGGAGGTTCAAGTTAGCATTCTATAATGTTTAAATTTCTGTTTTATTTATTATTAATATTATTATTATTATTATTATTATTATTTTACAATGAAGTTCCATAGGCTCTGGGATTTCCCTGACCCTTCCCTCAAATTCCATCTACCCACACACTGATTTTTCCCCTATATTATTATAATAACATAGTTCTTCATAGGCAGTCATAAATTCATCATTGTGAGCATGGAAAATGGCAGCGTCTATCATTCTATTGTCAAGAAAAATTTAATAGTTTCATTGGGAGTCCATAATTCATCCGGAAACAGATAGATACTGCAATGTATCCTCGCATCTGGATATGATAGTCTCTGTTTCACAGTTACTGTATATTGCCTTAAATGAAAAGCCATAAGACAAAATCAGCAACAGGAAGAAAAATATAAATTTAGAATGCAATGAAGTTCAATAATATGCTACTGTCTGTCTAATGTGCTGCTGAAGAAATGAAAAATAAAATCAAGACCTTCTTGCAGAAAATAATGCTACTGTATAAACAATGAGTCAGTGAGGAATTTAATATGAGAATAAAAACTTTTGGGGAAATGAAAATAAAAATAAAAACATCAAAATCCATGAAATATGGTCTCCACTAATCTTTGTTGGTGAGATGTGTCTCCTGTATGTAGGTAACAGACAAATAGGCTTTGTTTTTATAATCCAGTCTACTAATCTACAATCTACAATGTTTGATTGATGAGTTTAAGCCATTCACGTTCAGAGTTAATATGGAGATATTCATCTCGTCCTATCATTTTAACAATGGGCTATTCATTGTTTGATTTAATCTTCTGTTGTTATTTTACTGAGATGTTCTCTACATTTTTCTTTGGTTTTGGTGGGTGCTATTCCTTTTCTCTGTCTAGAGAACATCTTTAAGTATCCTTTGTAGGGCAGATCTGGAAGAGGTTTTTCTTTATTGTGGTTACTCCATCGCCTATGATCCCATCCTGTGATCCCATGCTGTATAATCTTTCTCCCACTTCTGGTTTGAGCAGTTCCAAGGATTAGAGAGATACCAGGTGCCCTACATAACTAGGTTGTTGGTAGTGCTAATCTCGCTGGAACCTGCTAACCATTAGGTCTGAGGGTCATCTAGACCTATTTTGACCCATACATAGGATGCCTATGTCAGTATTATTTTTCCTATGGGACTAGTGCAATATACTGCCCTGGAAATGAGTTTGTTCTCAGCTCAGCACATGCCCACAGCCTTTGCCACACTGTACCAAATGGTACCTGATGTGCCACTGGTGGAGTCCTGGATCTGCTAACCATTAGGTCTTAGGGCTACTGGACTTATTTTGGGTGGAAGCTATAGTTTGCCTCATTAGCACAATGCACTGAGCCAGAAAGGAGTTCACTCCAAGCTCAGTGCATCTGCAGTCCAGTTTCCATAACTTTTGCCTTCCTACACAAAATGGCGCCTGATGCAGCTCTGGTGAGGGTCTGGGCTGTAAGATTCAACCTGTTCCCATTCAGCCTGTTTGAAATATGCTGTTTTCTCTGCTCCTGGTTGAATCAAACAAATCAGCAGGATGGACAGTTATTGGGTTCACTTTCTGAGCTCCCAGTGGACTCTCCTTCCCAGCTGGATGATGGTGGAGTTATGGCTGCCAGTGAAGGTCAGATCGCTGCTCACTGACGAATGCTGGATTATCTGGTCACTGCAACACTACACCATTGTCTCTGCCGCTTTTCCATGTCCTTTGTTCCCCAGGTGCCCTTCTGCCATTGACCTATCCTCTCCTATTTTCCTCTCTGCTTCATCCTGGTTAATGATTCTTTGTGTGTTTAAACATGTCCTTACCCTATTCTGCCATCTTGATCCTCTCTTAATGTTTCAGTTTCTACTACAAAAGACTTGGGACTTGGGTTTCTAGCTCAAAGGAGAAAATGTAAGGATGAAGGTTAAAATGTTTGGGATCTGGAAATTTTCTCAGTCTTTGACTCTAAGCCCAGTCTCAGCATATAAAACATCAGTCTCAATCTATATTATTTCTTGCCTATGATATGGTTCTGTGCTTTTATTTATGCATATATTAATGTGTATTTACATGTATGAAAATGTCTTTTTGATTCATTTACATTATTTATTTGAATAGGAGAGAAAAGAGGTGACAGAAAAGGAAAGATCCTCAGTTTATCGGCACATTCCAGAAATGCCCACAACAGCAGAGGCTATACCAGGCCAAAGTCAGGGCTTAGAACTCAGTTCAGTCTTCCATGCCAAGCCCTGGCGCTATCACCTGCTGCCTCCCAGAATGTGCATTATCAGTAACTAAAATGAGAAGCAGAGACAGGACTCAAACCTAGATATGGTGACATGGGCTGCAAGCATCTCAAGCAATGACCTAAGTGTTAGGTCATATTCCAGCCTGGAGAAGCCCGTATATTTGAAATTATTGATACTGTCTTGAGCTTAAGAATCCTTTCTTAACATTGATTGGGCAATGAATGAGTCATGTCATACTTAACAGTTTTCTCAAATGCAACTTCGCATTAAAGCTTGCTACAATATGTTTAGTTAAAGAAGTCAGTACTCTTCTTCTGTTTCTACAGACCGTTCAGGGCTCCCGGCTGTAGTTCCAATGTCCTTGGATCCTAGAAGGAAGGTTTTGGACTTCTTCCATCCCATGTGATAGATCCAGATGGGGGTGGGTGTCTGAGGCCTCCAAAGGCACTCCAATTCCCTGTGGTCTCCTTGGCAGTTGGGATGTAGTCCTTCATGCCCATACTGATAGGGTTGGGATACAAGCCTCCTCCTGTCCGCCCGCTCCACTCTGGGATCCCCCCAGTAAAGTTCCTTCGGGACTAGGGAGGGGAGCTTTCTCTGGTCCTTGCTTGGTTCCAACTTTGGGTCCCCACCCTCTCTAGCAATGACCATCAGGATTGCTCCAGAAACCCCTCAAAACAAACAAACAATCTACAAAAAAACAAACAAAAAATCTAGAATAGATAGAGAACAACAAGGAAAGCTTAGAATCAGACAGGAAAAGATCAGTGTGGATTCACTTATACCTCACTAGGTGGGACACAAACATTAGTTACTCCTCACTAGGGTACTGAAGATTTCTCTGCACACCCCTCCTAAAACTGTTCTGCACCTAAACTGTTGACATATGTCTTGTTAGAGTTATAAGCCAGTCTAGACTACCCAAAAAACAGCAAGGTTCAGCAAAATTATGCTTCAACGCTATAAAATGCTAAATACTATAATGAAAATAGACACGAGACAGCTGAATAATAATCTATAACCTTTTTAAGGTGTATAGAACCTGGTTGTATATAAACCAAAATTAAATTGTCAATGAGTAAGGCACAGGATGAAGTTAAGAACTTGCATTTTTCTTTTCTTTTCTTTCTTTCTTCTTCTTTTAACATATTGGTTACTCAATATTAAGTCAATTAATTCCATAACGTTATAAATTGTGGCTGGTGTTATGTTGGGGCTTTTAATTGATTGGGAAGATACTCTGCTGGCTCTACCTTCAGACCAGAGATGGTCTGCCCAAGAAGCCGTTGAACTTATCTGGGCAATAAGATGCTGGACTCTATGCTTGATATATGCTTGCAATGAAAGAGTCTCAATTGTACTTGAACTGTGGGAATGCAAAAAGGTGGAGGAATTCACCATGGGGGCAGGGTTTGGGGAGGCTCAGTGCCTATAAAATTGTGTCACATAATGCAATGTAATTAATAAAAAAAAGAAGTCAGTACTCAAACACTACATACATACAAGCATACATGATTGGATATATCACATAGTGATTGTTGAGATTTGGGCTTTTGGGAAATTTGAAGTTCTGATCTATATTTTTGTGATCAGAAATAGAATAAATATTTTTAAATAATAAACCAACTTTCAAAATGTGTTCGTTGCTATAATAATCTTAGTATATGACCACTTATGCTTTGATATTCCTCTCTAAGGATATGGAAATTAATTTCTTCCCATCCCTTTGAATGTGGTCTGAACATAGCATATCTCTTCTTTTTTTTTTAAGATTTATTTATTTTATTACAAAGTCAGATATACAGAGAGGAGGAGAGACAGAGAGGAAGATCTTCCGTCCAATGTTTCACTCCCCAAGTGAGCACAACAGCTAGAGCTGAGCCAATCTGAAGCCCGGAACCAAGAACCTCTTCTGGGTCTCCCACGCGGGTGCAGGGTCCCAAGGCCTTGGGCCATCCTCAACAAGCAGGAAGATGGATGGGAAGTAGAGCTGCCAGGATTAGAACCGGTGCCCATATGGGATCCTGGGGTGTTCAAGGCGAGGACTTTAGCTACTAGGCCACGCCACCGGGCCCATAATATCTCTGTTCTAATGAACAGAGTATAGAAAGAGAAAAGTCCATTTCCAGTGGATCAATCTGGAAGACATTAACACAGCCAAGTCAAGGTCAGTGTCAGCAATAATTCATATTGGTATCATGTACACTTGGACATGATGTGAAAAGAGGGATGTTCACCTCAGTGGTATTATTCCCTAAAATGTGCAACCCTACTGTAACCATGAGAAAGCATCAAACACAAATTGAGGGATATGCCACAAAATACCTTACCCATATACCCTTTATATGTACCAAGGTCAAGAAAAATAAGACAGAAATGATTACAGACTGGAAAAGATTAAGAGACTAGACAATTGAGTGCAATTTGATATACCAAATTGGATTCTGGCATAGAAAATGGACTTTAGCAGCAATGATGAAATTTGAATAAAACCCAAATGATTGTTAATTTTTCTATTTTGAAAAAGCACTATATCTAATTAAGATGTCAACACTGCTAGAAGCCAAGTAGAAAGCATGTATATGGGAACTCTGAACTCTCCCATAAATCTCAGTTAATCTCAGAATAAAAGTTAAAAATATAATAAAACCATTGGTAATAAAAAACCACTAAATCATCCCTTTGCCAACTATAACTCTCATACCCATACAGTGATTCTATGAAGGCACTACATTTGATACTAGGGAAAGCAAAGCTCTCAAGACTTCAAGTATTATTTTTACCATCTCCCAAGGGAATATCACATCCTAGGAAGACATGTGAAATCACCTCTTGCTTGGAAAAGAGAGCAGCTGGAACTGGAATTCTGTTTGCAGCCATGCCCTGCCTGGCTCCATTGTTCAGCTCCTCTCTCTCTTGATCATCCCACTGTGGCATTCAACACACCTTTCTTTTTGGCTGCCCTGGAGAAAAAGAGAGCGTCTGAATATTCAGTCATTTAATCTCTTCCAAGAGAACCCACCCAGCCAATCTGTTTAATTCTCCATTTGTCATAAACCCATGACAAGAACATTTTAAATCCATTTTTTTTTTGCTTGATTTTGTTTTTTCCTCCCAGAATGAAAAGAGCTCTTTTTACCTCTGAGGGTTTATGTTCCATTATTTCATTGGCATTGATTTCTCTGCCACACAGACCAGCTTCTTTCAGAAGCATGAAATCTGTGCTTGCTATACATTGCCACTGGAGTTCATTTTCTGTATTGCTCTCAGACATTACTTCTTTTTTTGGAAAAACAAAGGATCTTCCCAGTGCAATGATGTTGTTCATGACCTATTTCAGGATAACATATGACCCAGGAATTTCGCATTTTGGCTCAGCTGTTGCTAAGACAGCCATTATACAAGATTTTCCTGAGTGAAGACTCTCATATTCCCTGTGGATCACAAAGGGCACATATCTGAATAGACACGAACAATAATAATGGGCATCCAGTATTACAGAGCACTTCTCTGTTGGAAGCCATTACCACTTCATCTTTATGATCATTTGCAAATATTTAATGAGGATCCATGGATGAAGAAGATGTTGAAAGCCTTAAATAAAATGGAGAATAACCTGTCTCAAATATTAAATTATTCATTCTTACTGGGTTCCTATGGCAAGTTAGTTAGGAATGGAAACAGAATGAACATAGATCAATTATGTCCTTATTCCATGAGACTAGAAAACAATGGGGATGAAGAATTTGAGGCTAAAAGACTAAGTCTCCAGGAATTTGATGGAAGCTCACATATACTCTAAGATTTAAAGACTTCTTTTTTTGTGGAGTGATAAGGACATGATCAAAAATAGAGCACAACATGATTGAGAGCCAGTCTAGAAGATAAGGTCCTTATTGGCAGTGTCCACTGAGTCATACCTAACTATTGAGCTACGGAATCTCTGAGATTATCTAGGACAGAAATTCATTGACTTCAAAGACTAAAAGAGCAGGCTAAATCTTTATCTTAATTACAAGCAACATTTTAACAAATCAAAAATTAAAATATTCCCGTAAGTTCATCACTTATCAAGTAAACTTTGTTTACTCAAGGCCCTCAGAAATTTCTGGAGAATGAATATTTTGTAGAACATTACAATCACCACAGATGGACTTTGCTATTTAGCTTTAAATGACAAAACACATTTCTTTACTATTACATTCAAAATTACTATTTTGGTATATGTACAATTTTCTGTTTAGCTGGTTTCAAACAATTTACTTAACTATTCCATGGCTATTGAATGTAAGTGTTGATTCCAAATTGTTGCTCTTATAAATTGGAATTCAATCCATAAGCTTTTTCCTTTTTCTGGATAGTTTATTTTGGATAATTTCCCAGAGGCTGGATTAAAAGATTAAAGTATAGGCCCATTTTTACACTCTATAAGCAATTTTATGTAGATATTAGATACAATATATTGATCTATTCAAGTTAATGGAGGAGGATTCTTCTGAGCAACTGTGTGTCAAATATTCTGTTGGATAGCTCTCTTTGGATGGCCCACTGATATTTTAAATCTAGCACACAAATAAATTCTTCATATTCCTCCCAAACTTCTCATATATGCTCATCCTCCATCATTTATGCTCATCCTCCATCATACCCTGAATATTATCACCACCTTTTCTTTCACTTAGGCCAGAAGCCTTGGAGTATGATTGGATTCTTTTTCAGTTCATCATAGACTGCTTCTCAGTCTCCCCCTCTCCATCTAATCACTCAAAAAGTACACTGGGTTCTCTGACTTAGATAGCACTTGAATCTAACCATTTATCTGAATATTTCAAGTTCCTATTCAAGCCTAAGTCACTGTCAGTGTCCACCTAAATTCATGCCTTAACCCCTACATAGGTCCCAAGCCTCTGGCTCTGCTCCCTTCTAATCATTGTGTCTACACCACAGAATTTTCAAAAGTTTTCCATTCTGTGCTTAAATATGGGAGATCGCCCCCAGATCTCTGGCTGCCTAGTCCATATGGAGGGCCATAGGCACATGGCACACTGTGCCCTTAGCTAACAGATCCCAACATGGCCTGTTCACTGGGCATGCAACAGGAGTAATCAGCTGCCCCACCAGTCTCTCTTCTCTACTCTGCTAGGACTTCCTTTGTAAACAACTCTAGGAAGTCAAATGTTACATTCATGCTGCTTTATGGAGCCTGCCCTGAGATACAATTTCCTGTGCTTCTTGTGCTTCTTGACCTTAAACTCCATTGGAGGGTCCAGAAGAGATCGGCATATCTAGCCAGTCACAATGTTGTTGTACTGTCAGGACCACCTTTCTGCTTGCCCCCTTCTCCTATATAAGCTTGTGTCTTCTCTCAAATAAATGTACATCCTTCACCACCGATTTATCTCCAGTGTTTCTGCTGCAGAACACTGCCGCTTCACCCCTCAGTGGTCTTGCGGCTTGCTGGACAGAAAACCCCCGAAACTTAAAAGCCCTTGTTTTCTCATTCCCTTTGTATAATTTTAATATCTTCACTGCAGTTAACAGAGCTTTTCAGAATCTGACCTTTCAAACCTCATTCCTTTCATCATATGCCATTCTCCTGCTTCTTTTCTCTACAGGAGTTATTCTTTTCTTATTTCAGCTTACCCATATCCAGCCATCCAAATTCTACCTCCCCATGCTTGGGTGCCGTGTGAAATATACACTCCTTAGAGAAGGTACCCTGTTATTTGTCACTACCACCATCAAGTCCAGTCATATCCCAGTGATGTGCTCCCAAAGCATTCTATGCATCCCCTATGCATACCTGCCTGCTAAACACGTGTCTATCACAGATTATAAGCTCCATACAGGTACAAATCTACTTTGTTTTGTTTACTATTTCATCCTCAAAGCCTACTATGCATTTGGGATGTACTAAGACTTCGATATAGTCAATGAAAGGATAAACAAGTGCATGAGCTAACAATATTCTCAGATCCCATTTTAAAGATATTTCCATAATATTAAATAGACTATTCCAAAATCCTACTTGCAAAGCCCTTGTTTTTCATCCACATGTTATGCCATATTTGCACTCCAAAGCAAAAGGAATATTCACCCAGTTGACTTTTCCCCCCACATGGGCTATCAGTACTGCAGCAGACCAGCAACTAAAGGTGTCTGAACCTATATATTCGGTCCTCTCTCCTGCCTCTCAGACTTGTCCTTTTTGAGAGGAGTGATAAAACAGATGGATTTAGTTTTTATGCCAGTCATCATCAGCTGAGCAGAGGATTTTGTGTGAAAGAAAAGGCTAGCATTAAATTGATTGATGGCTCATTTTTCCTATTTGCTACATGGTCAGCAGAGTGACACTGGGAGGGCTGTCTAGTTAGAGGTGTATGAGACAATAGGTATGACAAAGGCCATTGTAAACAGGATGTAGCACTTGTAATTCCTGGAAATGAGCACTTGGACACGTAGTCACCAGTAAACTGGCATGCAAAACTGCAGAGGAAAACTAACCTTGAATTTTCCTAAGTGCAATAAGGGATTTATATACAATAGGATTTCTATTGTATCACAGATGACCATTCCTATGTACACATCTAATTCTTCCTTTGAGTTTCTTCATGTCTAGTCACATAATTAGATGCAAGACATGCAAATATGTGAGTTTCCCACAACAGCCCTGAGGCTTTGTGGCACAAGAGTTGTGCCCTATCAGAATCAGACTTCAGATTTAGACCTTGTATCTGTTATCACGTCTCTGATTAGTACAGCCAAGTTTTTACCCTAAGAGATGAAATTCTAGGCAGGAAAAAAGCATTTATCCAGTGGATCCAATATTGTCTGACAGAGTTTCACTTTTCCCCCAGGACTTGCTCACATCAAGTACGGCTGCCATCAGCCTATTCCCGGTGACTGCAGCATCCCCTTGGAGTTTCTGGCACAACTGAGGACAAAACCTTCTGCCCCTGGTTATTCTTAGCATAAGTAAGCCTAGCTAGGCCAGTCAAAACAAAACTAAGGTCCAAAAGAGGGACAAAACACACACACACACACACACACACACACACACACACACACACACACACACAAATCATAAACCTTCTTACTGACAAAAATGCAGATTTCTGAATCTTTCTTTGCTACTGTGAAGAGAGGCTCAAGATTCTTTCTACAAGTTTGCTCCTGGGCATGCTATACTTGAACTTGAAAGGGGTCATGCACCCAACTTCCTTGCTTCTCAGAAGTGGTGTCACCAATTACAAATGAGCCTCCATCCCAAGTTTATGTGACTTCCCCCCTTGTCCCGCCCTTGCTGGATATATGTAAAAGTCACCTTAGCATTCTCGGTGCAGGAGGAACTGTGAGTGCGTGAATAAGAGCAACCATTTCTTGTATTCTGTCTCTGGACCTACAGTAGGATAAGGGATGTTTCTTAAGGCAAGGAGCAGGAGTTGACAGAGAAACAATAGGGGAGAAATTGTTTTGTGACTCAGCAAACAAGTTCACAAGAAATTCCTGGGGGGTGGTCATTAGGAAGTTCTCATTTTCTCTCTCTCTCTCTCTCTCTCTCTCTCTCTCTCTCTCTCTCTGTGTGTGTGTGTGTGTGTGTGTGTGTGTGTGTGTGTCAGTCCTAGTAAAGGGAAAGGATACAGATGCCAAATGAGGAAGTTAGTTTCTGCTACATCTACTGGCCTGCTCATTGGGAACCCACTCTAGACCAGCTCTGCCTAGTGTTGTTAATTGAAATAGTTTATAGCAGTGTTGCCCAACATGATACTTACTACCTACGTGTGACTGCTGAGTACTTGAGATGTGACTAAGGCGGGGGACTGGAATTGTGACACAGCAGGTTAAGCAGTCACCTGCAATTCCTCATTCCTTGTCAAGGACCCAGTTGTTTCACTTCATATCCAACTCCCTACTAATGCACTTGGGAAAGCAACCGGAGATGGTGCAAGTCTCGTGGGCTCTTGCCACCCACATGGAAAATCTAGATGGATTTCCAGGCGTCTGGTTTCAGCCTGTCCCATCCCCAGCTCTTCTAGCCATCTAGGGATTGAACCCAACAGATGGGAGATTGATCTCTCTCACTCTCCTTCTCTAATACACTGACTTTCAAATAAATAAGAATCAATACATTTTTCTAAAAATGTGACTTATTTATACTTTAAATGGGTGACTAAACAAAGTAATTTTTAATTTTATTTTAATTCCATTAAAATTAAATAGGCACACATGGCTATTGACTGATGCATGGGACAGTACAAGTCAGGAATCAGGAGATGGTGACTCAGTGGAAGTAAGACAGCACCTTTGCAGCGAGGGACCAGGGCTGACCCAGCAAAGATATTCTTCAGGACCCCCCTGTGTATAGTCTGAGACCCACACACTTCCTTGAAGATGAACTTTAACAGCACTCTGCAGTTTCTCCCTTAAGGTGGTTTTGACAGCTGTAATTTTGGAAATGTTTGGCAATTAATTTGTTATTCATTTCACTGAATGCATAGTTATTTACCGAGCATCTACTCGGCAAGTCCTGGACATTGTTTCAGACAGAGGAATGCACTTGCCAGCAAATAAAGCAGGCAAGCCCTAGCCTCAGGAGCTCACGTTCCAGTTGGCTGAGCCAGAGCACAACCCAGAGAAGGAACAAATATGTGATCTAAGGGAGAGTGACATGTGTTCTCTAGGAAAACATTGAAGCATGGGAGTATGGGGACATGGAAAAGGACAAAGATACTATTTTAGATAGGGGAGTCTGGGAAGGCTTCTTGGAGATGGTGTGGCTCAAGCTGAAAACCAAACGAACTAAAAGCTGAGAAAGACTGAGGGGAGCAAAAGGAGACAAAGAACCCCCATGCCTACCCCCTGCCACATGTGCAAAACACACCTGGGGGCTGACGCAAGGCTGAGCAGGTGCTCCAAGACCTGCACAGCCCTGGCCTCCTATTCGCCTACAGCCCGGATTCCCCTTCAGACTAGCCCCTGGCTCCAGAAGCCCCACTGCCTCAAAACAAACATGAGGCATACTCCTTGGGAAGAGATGGGGCCAACACAGGTGCTGGGAGGAATCACTCAGCACAGTGGGCATGCCATCCGGCGCCTTGCCTCTGCTGGGATGACGGAGGAAGCTCTCCATCAGGAAGGAAAGCCGGCTGCATGAATCGTGGGTGGAAAACAGGGTGAAAATCTTCTGCAGCAAAATCCCCATGGGAAACAGGACAAAATTAGTAACTGGAATGAGGCCTCCCTGAGAGGAAGAACGACTTGTTGGGTCGAAAATAACTACAAGGTCATCTAGTCCAGCTGCCACCAACTGCCTAAAAGTTTCCAGCAAAGTTTTGGACAAGCACGCACACAATCTCATGCAACAGTTCTGTGCTTATATGGCTGCCCCTATGGAAGGTGGGAAGGCTCGGAAAGCCACTGTCGTGCCCCTCACTTCTTGGGATGTCTTTTAGTGGGCAAAGGGCAGCGCTCTGGGGTTTGGGTCCATGGTGTTCCTCCTTCAGGGTGGAATGTTTGCATTTCACATAAAAGACTTTGGATGAGGTGAAGTTCTTTACTTTAGGCTGTTCTTGTGGTTTCTTTAATTAAACCGCTTGAAAACATTTTGTGGGGGAGGGGCAATTCTTGGTGGTTCATTTGTACTCCTGTGAAAGTACTTAGAATCATGGTTAGAGAACCAGAAAGAGCTTAATCCAACCACCTAGTTTTCGGAAAACTGAAGGGCGCCAGAGCTTTAAAGTAGTATTCACAAGGACTTCCCCCTGCTTCTTTTGCCCACTGTTCCCTCTGAGGGTGCAGACCCTAGAGCGTCTGTTGGTCTCTGCTGCCCAGGCCTCCCGGCTAAAGGCACCCCAGTCCCTCTTCTCAAAACCCCATCTTCCTTGATCCACTGTAATTCTGGAACCTTGATGCTTCCTTTATTCTTGAAGTTTTCCTCTTTGTTCCCTAAAACACATTTCTAGTCTCCCCCAGTCCCTCTGACAATGTTTTAAAAATGTCCTTTCTGATGTTCCTTTCTGGACACACTTACCCCTGGGAGAGGGTGCACTTCCTGCTTCGTTTCACAGTTGAACTTCTGGAAAAGCATGTACCCTCTGCTGCCTCTTCCCCAGCCGTCACTGTCCCCCCGGGATATGCTCTCATCCTCCCGTGAAACTATCTCATCACTGTCTCCCAGTCTCTAATTCCAGTGTTCACTTTTTATCCCTGCCTTGTTTGATCTCTTACTATTCAGTCCAGTTGACTGCACCTTCCTTAGTAAAATTTTCTGTTTCCACAGCTTCCGTGACATGATTGATGTGTATCTCCCACTACCATGTAAAGATTTTTTTTTTTTTTGGCTGCATGGCCTTGAGATGCTGGAACCAAGCAAATTTCTGTACCTGGCCTCCTTCTTTATTCATCCTAATCCTTTCTTTGGGATTCTATCTAACCAAGGAAAGGATTACTATCTGTAAACACAGGTGTCTGCTTCATCGCTCTCGTCCATGTCTGCTTCTAAGCAGGCATGTTCCTCAGAGAAAAGCCTCCTGTGTCTATGCCACATTGGATGTGTCAGAAACCGACTCATAACCTTCTCCCCAATCTTGCTCTCACCAGTGTGTATCCAAAACCCCATTTACATCAATGTCCCTCCTCAGCACACGGTAGACACCTGCCACTCAGGGATGAGAACTGTCATTCATCTTTTACCCCATTCACTCCCTAACTACTCAAATGTACCCAAATTCTATTTAAACCAAATCTAGGTTCATACCCTTCTCTCTAATGCAGAGCATGTCGATCTGTGACGGTCATCTCTCACCTGCATTACAGCAGTCACCTCTTATCACATCTCCAGCATCAACTCTTGACCTCTTCCAATCCATTATCACATTGTAGCCAGAAAGAACTTTACAAAACACGCATGGGACTGTCATTCACCTGTTTAAAATCCCTCAGTGAGATCTCCTGATGGCGATAACACCACAAACCTCAACAGGACAGGATGATCGCTTACAATGTCATTTCTGAAACATCACTTGCCAGTTTAACTCAGAATTGTTCAGCTCCTCAAATGCTTCAGTCTTTTTCCCATTGCTCTGACTGATTGACTGATATAGGACTGTATTCCTCACTCATTAGATTTTAAAATCCATGGTATCATAAATGTTGTTATTCTATTTTATTATTTGTAAAAGATTTATTTATTTTTATTGGAAAGTCAGATCTACAGAGATGAGACAGAGAGGAAAATCTGCCATCTGCTGGTTCACTCCCCAAATGGGCACAACTGCCAGTGCTGAACCAATCCAAAGCCAAGAACCAGGTCTCCCGGGTCTCCCACATGGGTGCAGGGTCCCAAGGCTTTGGGTCACTCTCTGCTGCTTCCCCAGGGCACAAGCAGCTAGAAAGGAAGTAGAGCAGCTGGGACATGAACCGGTGCTCATATGGGATCATAGTGCATGCAAGGCAAGGACTTTAACCACTAGGCTATCATGCTGGACCCTATTTTATTTTTAAATATTTATTTAATTTTATTTTAAAGGCAGATTTGCCGAGAGAAGGACAGACACAGAAAGAAAGACCTTCCATCCACTGGTTCAATCCCTAAATTGCCATAGCTGAGCTGCTCTGAAGCCAGAAGCCAGGAGCCTCTTCTCGGTCTCCTAATGGGCGTAGGGGTCCAAGGATTTGAACCACCCTCCATTGCTTTCCCAGACCACAAGTAGGGAGCTGGAAAAGAAGTAGAGCATCCAGGACAAAAACTGGTGTTCATATGGGAAACTGGTGTAACAAACAAAGCATTAGCTTGGTGAGCTACCACACCAGACCTTATCCTTGTTTCTGTTGTTTACTATTTGTATGTTTAGAAGTTAACAAATCATCAGACACATATTTGGGGGAAATATAATTTACTTGTTCAACTATGCCTTTTGAAGACTTATTTCTTTGAAAGAGTTACAGAGCGGGTGTTACACTGTAGCACTGGTATCCCTTGAGAGCTAGTTTGAGTCTCAGTTGCCCCACTTCTGATCCAGCTCCCTGCTCCTACTCCTGAGAGAGACGTGCCTGAGCTCTGTACCCACATACCAGATGAAGCTCCTGGCTCCTGGCTTCTGCCTGGCCCAGCCTCGGCTATTTTAGCCATTTGGGAAGTGAATCATCAGATAGAAGCTTTTCTTTCTCTACCTCTGCCTATCCCTCTCTATAACTCCAGCTTTTCAATAAATAAATAAATAAATAAATAAATATTATTTTTTTAAAAAGAGAAAAGGAGTTACAGAGAGAAAGGAAATACAAAGAGATCTTCCCTTCTCTGGTCCACTCCTCCAAATGGCTGAGATAGTTAGGGCTGGGCCAAGCAGATGTCCATTAAGGTCTCCTCTATGGATGATGGGGAACCAAGCACTTAGGACTTGGTCCACTGGATTCCCAGTTAGTTTACCTTTGATCTGGGTCAGAAGTCAAAGAGCCAGGATTCTAACAAGCATTCATATGGGATGCAGGTCTTGCAGGTGGCAGTTTCAGTAGCAGCACAGCAGTGGCCTTCTTTGTTTCAAGCTCTATACTTGGTGTCTGTAATACAAAAATATTTTTTGAAAGGACCAAACCTTCTGACCGCAAGAAGCTCCCATTTTGAATGAAGCAGAATAAATGGAACAAAAAAGCACATTTATCACATGCAGCATATATAGTGAACATAATATAATTTAATATAATGTATTCCATAGAATATATGATGGTGATAAATATGGCAGAGAATATTAAGTGGTACAGAGTTAGCATATGATGGGAAGAGGCTTAAAAATTTAAATGGAGTATTCAAGGAAGATAAAAGGTAACGTTTGAGTCAGGATGTGGAGAAGAAGGAAACAGTGGGAAGGAGAGGAGGGGAGAACAGAAGGAAGAAATGAGAGAAAAAGAAGGGGAGGAGGTAGAGGCGGAAAGGAAAGTAGGAATTGGAGAGGGAGAGGAAGGAGAAGATGGAGAAAAGGAGCAAGGGGAAAAGGAGAGTGATGGGACGTGGAAGGTGAGAGGAGGGGGCAGCAGGAGAAACATAGGGAAAGAAGAAGGAGCAGAAGGACCAGGAGTAGGAGCGCCAGGTGACGCCCAGGGTGAAACACTCTAGCAATGGAGACAGCAGGTTTGAAGTTCCTGGAGTAGATGTGGTGATATTTGAAAGTTAACGGGCTGGAAAGGAGGCCAGAGCAGCCAGAGCATAATAAGCCAGTCCTCGATCTGTACAGAGAGTAAAGACAAGAAGGTCTAACCTTTAGGGCTGTGTAGACCTGTGAATTTTTCATGATGCAGGCAATAGGAAGCCACTGGAGGGCTTTTCAGCATATGAGGTCCATGGTGGACCTTGGAAATCAGGAGTATTTCTTTGCTCTGTTGGGTGTAGACCAAAGGCGAGAAATGTAAGAATCAAAATGGCAGGTAGGTGGTTGAAAGGTAACAATGGCACCAGCTGACTAAGCAAAACTTTTTGAAGGAAGAATTGAAAAAGATATAGTGGATTTCTCAAATAGGAGATAGGAATCAAGGATTTTTTAAAGGAACTATTTATTATTATTGTAAAGGCAGATTTACAGACAGATGGAGAGACAAAAAGAAAGATCCTCCATCTGGTGATTCACTTCTCCAAACATGTACAATGGCTACAGCTAAGCCAATTCAAAACCAGGAGCTTCATCCAGCTCTTCCACATGGTTTAGGGTCCAAGGACTTGGGCCATCCTCCACTGCTTTCCCAGGCCATAAGCACAGAGCTGGATGGGAAGTAAAGCAGCAAAAACACAATCTGGTGTGCATATGGGATGCCAACACTTGAAGGTGGAGGATTAGCCAATTGAACCATGGTGCTGGCCCCAGGAGTCAAGGATTCTAAGGACGTTTTGCCTAAGCAGATGGAAAGGTGGAATTACCATTGATTGCAAGGAGTAGGATTGAGCATATTCAACTGAAGCAGTCTATTAGGCATACAAGACATTTCATGCTGATCAGAATCGCATTTTGAGTTAAGATGTCACTTGTCAACACGACTGATACCTTTTAGGATTGGAATCATTCCTTCCAGACTCAAAGCTCTGGCTCAGTCTCAAACTTTGTTGATGCCATGAAAGTGATCTACGGGGACACACTGGGTTTGATGCGAATTTTGGCACCAGATCTACAGAAATACTGCCATCTCGATGTTTACTCTGAGCATCTTTTAAAAAATCTAATAAGCAAAACATTCTGGATTGTGCTGAAGACTTGGAACCACTCTGCACTTTAAAGCTTCCTAAACTCAGAGGCATTAGATTAGGTTTTCTTGGCCAAACCATGTGCCAGGTCCTCTGATAAACCATCTGCTAGGAATCTGTCCTTCTGTAACACTGAGCCAAAAGCTCCAGATGGACCTGTGAAAGGACTCTAGCCTGGGTAAAGAAGGCAAAGGGATAACCATGGGCATGCTTTCAAGTCATTGTGCCCCGGCCACCAAGGACACCATCTGAGAGTGTCCTTTGAGGTCTTCTTAGAGAAGCAGAATTATAGCTGATCTAAAGATTCAATGGCCAAGCCCACTCAGACCCAGCAACAACTTCTGTGAGTAGGTTCTGTGCAGATGTTACTCTAATGAGTAAATTTTTTTAAATTTTAAAACTCCATAAATTTTAAAACTGCATAAAGAGACGAATTGTGCCCTATACCTGTCATGCTAAGTGGGTTAGTGTATTTTCTTAATATAACATGCTGAAGAAAAAATTTTCACATTCAAAAGTACATTCAAGGAAAGTAGTCAAGTCGCACAGACAGTCCGGAATCCACCTACAGGTTCTTGTGATAGATCTTGGGGGATTCAAATTACAATGCCTAAATTTGGAATCAGCGGCCTCCCTGCCGAAAAGGCACCAACTGAACTCTTGGAGCAGTTCTGGACAAGGCTCTGTGATGGCTCTCATACTTTAATGGAAGCACAGTATTTTCTGGAGCTGAGAATGCGGAATGTTCAGCAACCAGGGATTGTTGCTTTATCTGTGAATCAGTTTAGAAACAAATCACTACCAAGCTATCTTGCTGGGAAAAGTGCAGCATCAATGACATGGGAAATCAGCTCTTTGAGGACAGTAACAAGCATTTAAACAAAAATCCACTGTAGGTTTAGTATTTAAAGATTCTTTCATCTGGTGTACATAGAGTAATGCACTAGGCAAATAAGAATAGATGAAGTAATTTCATTAGTAAGCTTATTAGCATGATACTCTCTTATCCATCTGGGCTTCAGAAAACAATGAAAACAGTTCAAACAGATTTTGTTCCTCCTTATGTCTGGAGGAATGCCATCGAAGGGATGCATAAACACCGCACACAGTGAAGCTCCTAACAGAAACACACTGACCTCCCCCATCCTCGAAATTTCCACCTGCTGGAGTAGAGGAGTCATTCCTTCATCTCAGCACAGATAGGAATGGGGAACTTGGGGTTTTCTGGCTCCATTCAGGCAGATAAAGTTTATGAATGCATAATGAATTTCTTCATCATTAGTTACATTTCAGTTTGCTGCTGATCATAGGCGGTCGTTCTTTTGTCCTGAGAATGCCTCTAGATTCATGTCAGCAGCACTGCCACACAAACTGCATATTTGGTGGACTGAATTTGAGGTGCAGTTAAAAAAGGAGGCCTGTTTGGGTTACTTTCTAGTTCTATGATCCTAAACAAGGAAAAAAAAAACAAGGAAAACTTCAGTTTTGTCCATGGGACAAGTGGGTTATGGCACCACAGCTGTCATAGGAAAGTAAAGGTAAAGGCTTGAACATGTGCAAAGCCTGCCAATTGGTACTGGCCCACAGTAAGTGCTGTCTGGAGTTTCCTGTACCGCTGTTACCGGCATCATCGACATGCCTACTGTGCACAAGAACTGGATTTAAAATACAAAGAAATAAGTCACCCATGGTGTTCAGTGTCCTTTAACAGTTGCCACCACGAGGCACCTGGGAATCAGGGCAGGATGTCAGCTAGGTTGGGCAGCCTATAGACTCTGCGGTGTGTGAACAGAGACAGCTTTCTGGTTAAAGGACAAAGAGGGTATTCAGATACCATTTGTCTTTTATATAAAAGGAGATACTGTAATGTACTATCTTTCTCTCGGCCATGACATTGTCTACACATTAGAAAAAATTGAAAAATAATGGCTTCAATGTATTGTATGAAATCAGAGGGAAATGCAGAATTACTGTTATTAGATTTTTTGTAATCTACTGGTGGTTAGGACAAATACAACATGTTAAATACTTTGCATTGTAATGATTTTATTGGGGTAAGTTATATAAAATTACCCACAATAAGATAAAGTACAAGCAGCTTCCATAGGGGCCAATTTATAACGTGTCATGGACCTTGCTATTCTGTGCAATAAATTTTAATTGTTTTTTTATACTTTGCACTCCATGATAAATTTATTAAAGGGCATGTTTTTAAAGATGTATATGAAATAAAGACAGTATAAAGTTTCCCTTGGGTTGCATAAAGGTTACATTTTCATTAAAATTTCCAACAATTTTGCTTCACTCATATGTGGAGCTACAATAATTGAAAGGCCTTCTGAGGGCACCTAGTGCAAATCTTTTTTCTGATGAGCTAATAGGGGTTCTGGGTGGTTAACTTATTTACCCAAGGTGACAGAAAAGGTCAAAGCCAAGAACACCTCTCCAGTCCTTGAGCCCCTATTGAATACCTCTTGTGGGAAAATTGAATGCTATTGTTTGGAGCTTTTAGGCCAGCTCACAATGTGTTCACACGGAGCCCATGGGTGTGGTGTGAAAGCCCCTGGGTCTGCACAGGCACACCTGCCCTGAACAGCCAGAAACACTTTCTCAGCTTCCTTCCCAGACTCTTAAATCTTCCTAAAGAATAAAAAAAAAATGATTGCTTTGACAGTCAGGTTTACAGAATGGTTGGGAGGTGGTAGAGAAAGAGAGGAAGAGAATCAACCATTCACTTGTTTACTCCCCAAAAGTCCATGACAGTCAAGGCAGGAACTCTGTTCAGGGCTCCCAGATGGGTGCAGGGATCCAAGAACTTGAGTGATCTTCTACTCCTTTCCCGGCATCTTAGTAAAGAGCTTGAGTGGAAGTGTTGCAACTGAGATTTGAATCTGTGCTCATATGGGATGCCAGCATCACTGGTAGCAGCTTAACACACTGTGCCACCATTCTTGGCTCCCCAGACTCTTGGTTCTGGATTTAACAAATCCTGACAAAAATGTCTGTCTACATTCATGAACTCTCAGACCACTCAGTCAAGTGACTCTGTAAAGTCCAGACAATAAATAGTGAGGGGTCAGTGTTGTGGCCCAGAGGCTAAAGCCTGTGACACCATCATACCTTATGTGCACTATTTTGCTTCCAATCCAGTTCCCTGATGATGGCTTGGGAAAGGGAAGCAGAACATGGCCAAAGTGTTTAGACCCCTGCTACCCATGTGGGAGGGCTGGCGGAAGCTCCTGCATCTTGGGTTCAGGATGCTCCAATCCTGGTTATTAACAGCCATTTGGCAAGTAGACCAGATGGAAGATTTTCTCTCTCTCTCTGTCTCTGTCTCTCTCTCTCTCTCTCTCTCTCTCTCTCTCTCTCCGTTTCTCTGTAACTTTGACTTTCAAACAAACAAATAAATAAATCTTTAACAAAAGAATTATGAAGTTGAAGGTATATGGACATCTACTCTGTTTCCAGGCAAGAAACTCAGTTATCCCTGTGTTACAGTTCAGTAATGGGTTCAGAGATACTGGTAACTGCCAGGTCTCAGGTTCATCTGCCTCTGCATCAACAGTTGTATTCATTTTCATGTAGTATTTCAGGTTCACTGCAGTGTGTTAAACTGGGAGAACATAATGGAGACACCTGGCCTCAAGAAGTTTGGGACAGAAGTTTCTTAGATTTCTAGCCTCTTGAATCCAAACAGGATAAAACAGGCAGAGAAAGTTAATCCGATTAGGAGGCATGAGAAGGAAACATGTTATACTAATTGGTTTGGGTTTGTTTACCTGAATCAATAACTGTGGCATGAGGAAGAACAAGTGTATCTCAATTGGCTTAAACCAGTTGGGGCTTGTTTCTACATTAAGGATTTGCTCTTTAGTTGAATTTCAGCCCTCCCTTAGGAACTAAAGTATGGGTTCTAGGACTTCCCAAGGGTGGCAAAATCTGCAGGTGCTCAAGTTCTTAACTTAAAAAGGCAAACATGCACACACCTCCATATAATTTAAATCAGCTTTAGATATGACAACATGAAGTTGACAGAAATTTTTTTCCTGAATATGAATTTTGATTGAGTTGTTTTGAACAACACTTGGTTGAGTCTGCATAAGTGGAAGCTGAAGACCCACTCACTGTATGGGCTGAGTGACAGGCAGAATATCCTAATAAAACCTAAAAACTGTTAGGGAAGAAAGGCAGAAGATGAGTGCTGAGTAGTCAGCCAACAAATACCACATACAGAAGCCTACATGTAATATAGGCTGATATGCTTTCATATATAAAGCCACTTCACTTCTACTGGACATTCATACTCTTTTTAGTTTCCTTTTAAGTTGCCTCTTCAACAAACACTATAATGGCTTTTCCTTTGAGTATATTCACAATTATTTTGCCAGGAAGAATTTCTAATGCTGAACTGTAGGGATAAAACACGTAAACATTAGATTGATCTTGATAAACTTTTTTCTAGGAAGTTTGTTTCCCATGGTTAATATCACCATAATTTTGACTATTTTGTATACTTAATTACATTTATAAATGTATATATAAATATAATCCTTGTTACTTTGACAAATAGAAGTCTATGCCTTTCAGATAAATTTCAGAGTAGATGCTGCAGGGAAGTTTGGTGTATTTTCATGGAATTGCAATTCTTTCAGATTTACCAAAACCCTGATTTTTATATTCATGATATTCTAGATAACATAATCTCAAAGGAGATGCATCAGTCTTTTCCTCATCCTTCCCCCAAACCAAGTATAATTCACATTTCTCTATAATGAGAAACAATCACAAAAATTTTGAGAAATAATTGCTCTTTAACAGGAATCTGGTAATATCATCATTAATCTCATTAATTTATAAAAATGCAGGAGATATATTGATGGCACATGAGGATTGTATACAACAGTATGACTGAGGAAAATGATCAAATGGAAAAAAATGATCAAATGGTTGAGAGGCTAAAACTTGACATTGAAGGACAATAACCAGGTAATTTTTCAGACAAAGAAATTGTCCCCAGAGTTTGAATAATAAAGCATTTTTAGTGACAGACATAAAGCAGGCATCTTCCTTTTAGTCACAGGAAATCCCAACCTGCTATAACCAACCAACAGGGAGGAGGTTAAGGCTTTCTTGTTATATGTCCAATTTCCAGATGGAAATCTTTTTAATTTCCAGCATATCTCATTCGATTTAGACTTTTTGTGATTAATTAATGCTATTTCTTTGATTAAAATGGCTTCAATTGTTTTCTCATTAGAATTGTCTGATATCTGTATTATGTGACATTCAATGAAAAATTCCAATGATGGATTAAGAAGAGACCATATCCAATTAAATTTACTTAAGAAGTCAGGAATCACTGGGAAGCCATCATCAAAACTTTTTTGATTCTTAATGAATGATCCTAATGACAATAAAATGAGTATTTTTTTCTTGGCCTTTCTAAATTGAGGCACCCCAAAAGAGGTCAATAAGTTTTCATTCATAGAATACTGTGGCTAAATAAAAAATATATCCCCTTGTGATTCTTAACAAAAGAAGACCAGACTACAAAAAATACATGGAAAATTTAAGCAAGGTAGTCTTTATCTGAGTGAATATTTACCATCTTTCCAACTTTGACATGCAACAAAGAGTTTATGTCCTAATGAATGAAGTTTCCCATAAGGGATATTCACGGCATATGTGGCTCTAATAACATACATATGCTGTATCTATATGGAATAAGAAGATCAGTTTTCTCTTGTATACAACTAGATGAGATTGCTTAAGTGGACATTCTTTCCTTGGTGCTGTATCAACTCTCCACTCTTTCTCACTATGTTACTGGTAGTTGCAGGATACTCTTTATGGATGGTGGCCAACCAGAATCCATGTCCTCAGGCTTATAGAAGAATTAGCACGAAGGGAGGTCCACGGAGGACTTGGATGGCATAAGAATGTGGGAGATCGCCTCTGGATCACTGCCTACCTAGCCCATGTGAGAGATTGTAGGCACATGGCTCCTGTGTCCTCAGCTAACTAAGACCCCAACATGGCCTGTTCACTGGACATGCAGCAAGAACAGTGGGCTGCACCATAGTCTCTCTTCTCTGCCTCTTTAATGAACTGTGCTAGAACTTCTTTGGTGAACAACTCTAGGAAATAAAATTCATCCTGTTTTTCAGCAGGTAACAAGTTTGCCCTGAGACACAACTTCCTGTGTTTCCTGTGCTTCCTGACCTTTAACTTCATTGGAGGGTCCAGAGATAGACATATCTACTAGCCTGTCACAATGTCATTGTTGAGTGGAAGTATTGTAGGGACTGCCCTTCTGCCTACCCCCCCTTTCCCTACCCTATATAAGCTTACGACTTCTCTCAAATAAATAGATATCCCTTACCCACCAGTTTGTCTCCAGTGTTTCTGCTGCAGAGGAACACTGTCACCTCACTTTTTGTTGGTCTTGGGGCCTAGAGGACAAAAGATCTCCAAGATGAGACACTGAAATCAAAATAATCCCATTCCCTCTCTGATACTTGCCTCTGTCTTTCTCTTACAGCTCCATCAAGCTCACTGGATTCCTGAAACTACTCAATCCTCTTAATTTTGGGGGGCTAAGTCCTTGTTCTCCATTATTCTTAGCTGAAGAGGCCTTAATATGACTGTTTGATTTCCCTTAACCCTTCTCTGGTCTCAATAGACAGTCTTTTCATCAAACTCTGCATTACTCATGGGCAATATGTTTCTTATTAGGACCACAACTGATCTAGGTCATATGTAGTCTATCAAATAAAATGAGATACAATTCCATAAAATTTGCAAGAAATGTACTCATTATCTGTAACCCACAATCCAAATAGAAAATTGGGCCCACAGTTATGAATTTATGTGTTGTTTAGAAACTCCAGGGCTGTTTTTCTGATATGACTGCTCTGTATAAAATAAGTAATTTTCTTCATTAGTGTCCTTTCCAGTTCCACCCTCAACAGCTTATAATTAATATATATGTTTACTCTTTTCTGAGTCCCAGGGTCTAATAAGAACAGCCTATAGGCCAAAAAATCACTAAGTCACTGTAACAATAGGCATTGCATAAAGAACAGCAAGTGCTACTGGCAGCAAGTGCTTTATCTTTCACTTTATAACAACCTTTTGGACATATTGAAGTAGGTCTTTGGAACTCCTGAGTGTCCAAAATAAATGCTACACATCTGTCCGTTTTTCTAATATCTTTTAAAATCAAACTTGCATGAACTTTTTATAATAAAAATATAGGCATGTCTTGTAACCATTGAAGAATAATCTCAATAAAGAATATCTCAACAAAGATAGAAATACTAAGAGAACATAGGGGCAAGTATTCCAAGACATTAGGAGTTGGACATAGGGAAAATACTCATGGATAAGTTTAGATGGGCCAATGAGTCTGTCACCAGTAATGCTATACAATGGGGATTTATTTTAGAAATGAAACCTCAAACAAATTGTAGAAGCATGGGGAGCTGAATTGAATGATCGAAACTAAGTCATTAGCTAGCCTTTATAGAGCACTGACTGATGTGGGTGGACAGACCAAACTTCACAGGAATCTTTGAGAGGCAAGGTACATAAACACGCGGAATTGAGAAAACAAACAGGAAATTTGCAGAAAAGCCAAGGCATGTTACCTTTATGTAATTACCACTTCCATAAATCCACAGTCAAGCATCTGGCATTAGAGCTTGTATTGCTGTGAGTCATCAGAAAGAAAACTGGATTAAGAATAAGTATGAGTTAGGGATAGTTAACTTTTGCTTTTCTCCCCTGTACCTAGCCATTACCATGTTATAACCACAAGACATTCTTAGAGTAATGCGCCTACTTCATTTCTTTCTCTTCTAGATCTCATGCATTTTTCTTGTTTGGCTAGAACCATATTGAGAAGAGGACTCTGGGACATTTATTTCTCAGATTAACTGAAGGAATATCATCATAGCTGTAGCATAGTTCATTTATTCCCAACTTAGCACCTATATGCATCTCTATGAGTACAGTTTTTTTAAGATTTATTTCATTTTTTTATTGGAAAGGCAGATTTAAACAGAGAGGGTGATACAGAGAGAAAGATCTTCCATTCGTTGGTTCACTCCCCAAATGGCTGCAATGGCCAGAGCTGAGCTGATCCAAAGCCAGATCCAGGAGCTTATTCCAGGTCTCCCACATGGGTTCAGGGTCACAAGGCTTTTGGCCATCCTCTGCTGCTTTCCCAGGCCACAAGCAGGGAGCTGGATGAGAAATGGCGCAGCCAGGACATGAACCAGCTTCTGTAGGGGATCCCAGTGCATTCGATGTGAGGATTTAGCCACTGAGTCATTGCACCAGGTCTTGATTCTGAGTACATTTAACAAACAAGTAAATATCTAACAAAATCATGCCTCTACACAGAATATGCTTATTTGAAAATATGCAACTTCTTTCCACAAAAGAAAATATACAAATCACATATAGCTTGTTCATTCTTTGGTAACATTCATTCCTTTACTGAGTTTTCACTCACATACTGGTATCCTGTAACTTAACTCCTGAGATAATAGTAAGAAATATTAGTTAAATATTTATTAAGATACGTAGCCATCTACCTACCTTCTATCAACTTCCCAAGTATACACAAAGACAGCATCAGTACTACTTTCTTTTTTCTACAACAGAGTGTGTAAGTATGATTAGTTTTTTTTAGCTCCCCTTCTCCATTGTGTCATACTCATTTTACTCTCAATTGGTTGTATTTCCTTGCTCATACGGGTGTCTCCAAACCTTCACGCATGAAGGTTTAGTTGTATCAATCAGGAAATAGACACTCCTTAGCTTTGTATAAATTTTCTTCATTTTTATCATAGAATGGGAGTATTAATGAGGCGTATCAGTAGAGGCTCCAAGTTCAGATATCCTCTTCTCATATTGTGTAGTAACTACTTAATTTCCTCCCAGATATTTGGAATCAGTTACCCTAATGTAGTCATATTCCTTTTTGATCTGTTGGTAAAGGAGTCTGAGTAGTCTGAGGTGTCCATGGGGCAGTTTCATATTGAAACTTAATAGTTTTGTTGTATCCCTAGTGGCAGCATTACTTCTTTGGGAACTAAGGATATTAAACACTTAAAATCTAAACTAAAGGGATGGGAAACAAAAGCTGTAGTTGAAGGTCCCTAAGGAGAATTTTGAGATGAAGATTTCCACATCCATTCCTTGACTTCACAACCAAAAAATCTTGGCAATGGAAAAAAGCATTTACTGATCTCTGCTTCAGGGTGTAAGCTACACACTGAAAGATTTCACCCCAGTGCTTCAGGGTTGCCAAACCAGCAGGGTTGCAAACTGAATTTTAGTGTTATAAAATCAGCTGCTTCAGCAGGATAGGAAATATGAGTATTAACTTCTTTCAACACAAGACCATTGTTTCACTTACCTTGTTAGAAAATGAAGTCTTTGGTCACAAACTACTCTGTAGAATAGTGAGTAACATATTCTATAAGCCCTTAGATGGTATTTTTGGCAAAATCACCGTTCACAAACAAGGCAAATCCATAACCACAATAAATTTATTCCTGGGGGATCAGAATAATGCTTTCCATGATGGAAGCAATCCAAAGGAATCAAACAGCTGATGAGTTTCCTTGATGAATGGTGCCATATTCAGGATTCAAGGACTATTTCCTGCTGTTGGTAGTTGGCATACTCATCTTAGAATGTCATCAGATCAGTTTTTAAGAATAGAATTTCATGTGGCTATGGATAACAATTCTAAGCATAACAACATCATAGATAACAACACCAACAATCAAGGTTCTGTTAGACAATTTTCAGGGGACCATATGTAACTGTGGCAACATCTAGAAGGAAGATATGGACAAAACAGAGTCAATTATCCTGAAGCAACACAGAAAAGTTTATAAGATCCTACTGTGACTGGGAAGGGCATCTCTTTGACAGTTATGGAAAACAGTGGCCTCTCTTTAGTCCCACCTCTGTTGTTCCACAGCCAAATATTTAGTTTTGAGTCTAGGAATCAGAACTAAACAAGAACATGGAAGAGAAATGGTAAGTTGGGAACCCCTGGGCACTTCTAAATTTGTGCATTTACCACATGTTTGACTACAAGGCCTTCCAAGATTCATGACTACTGCTTTTCTTCTATGTTCCAAATTTTTTACATTTTTTTTGTCAAGTATTCTCAAGTGACATAGAGGTAATGGGATTCTAGGAAATGCATTCAATCTTAACAATGTTGGTAGGGCACAATCTAACACAGTTCTAAAGAAAGAAGCCTGGTTATCTATTCATATATTAATTACTTTGTATACAGTACAAAAACAGCATAAATAGATATCCAATCTTTAAATCCATAAGTATAAACATGATACTCCTGTGAAGAATAATGAGATGGGGTCTACAGAGGTAAAGAAGGAATAACTGTGGCCAGTAGAGAATGATGCATGATGCTGAAGTTGAGATCATAAAAAATAAAATGCAGGGAAATGTTTCAGAACCCAGTGGATGAACTCAACCACCAGAAGCAGAAGGTGTTGAGACTAAAGAGACAAGTGGATACTGAAGAAACAAGATTAGATAGAATATAATTTATCGGGGAGCTGTTTTGGTAGTAGTATTCGTCTTGGTCAGATGCACCACAGAAAGGAGAATCCCTGCACCATAGGGAGGAGAAACACAAAAGTGGCTAACCAGAATGCACCTGGGTTTTCTCAAGAGATACTATCATCCTGGGCCCCAGATAAAAGACATTCCAGGCATTACCTAAGAGCTGAATGTCCTTAACAGCTTTGTTTACTCTGTGGAATTTAGGATGATCTCCAAGATCACTGAGTGAGCAGAAGATTGCCATAACATCCAAGACAGCTGCAGTCAGATCAAGCTGGATTCTCAAGGATATCTCAAAATGCCCCAAATGGAGTGGAGGACACTTGACACAGCTAGTTTTTCTCCCACTATTTTATCTTGAACCATTCCAGGTAGATTTTTATTTGTACCACGCCACTAAAACTCATCATGTTAAGTTTATCAACTTGTCCCCTGCCTCATTGTCAAAATCAGTGTTAATAGTCCTCATCTCACTTGATCTCTCAGCACCACTATTCTAGTTGAACATCCTTATTTTCTTTTTGTTTGCTTGTTTATGTGTTTTTAGATTTATCTATTCTTATTGGAAAGGCAGATTTACAGAAAGATGGAGAAATGGAAGGACTTTCCATCTCTAGCTCACTCCCCAAATGGCTGCAACAAGTCAAGCCAATCCAAAGCTAGAAGCCAAAAACCAGGTACTTCTTCCACATGTCTTCCATGTTGTTGCATGACCTCAAAGCTTTGGGCTTATGTTTTTGCTTTTCCAGGGTGCAAGCAGGCAGTAGGATGGGAAGTAGAGCAGCTGGGACACCAACTGGTGCCCATATGGGATCCTAGTACTTTCTTCATCTTTTTCCTAGAACATCATCGTCATCTGTACTTGTCAGAATGTGCTGTCATTCACAAGAGCCTTGATTATTTACTGATGTGTCTCTTATGCAAAGAGTAATACCCAGTACAGAGTAGGCTCTATGTAAGTGTTGAGTGACTTGAAGGAGTCCAGGAGGAACCAAGCAGGATGAATATACTATATAGTATATAGCGAAGGAAATCATAACAAATGAGGTTTGGGTTGCTGAATAGAAGCAATGCTTTCAAGAAAAATCCATGATTTAAATCCTACTAGTGCTCAACTTTGGACACAGCAGTGTGAAAGTTTAAAGTGAAGGTTTTCTGGAGTGTTAAGGTCAAAAGTCAGATTCAAGGGAATGCAAAAGAGAGCAGAAGAAGAATGAATGGGAGTAACTTCATCCACTTGTTTTGAGGAGTATTGCTTAGAGATCCTAAAATGTAGCAAATGGAGGTGTGCAGGGAGGTAAAAGGATCTTTCTTTTTAAAATTTATTTCGTAAGAAGGATATTTATCTTGATGGAACAATCTGGTACAAAAGTTAATGTTCAGAGTGCAGAGGGAATAATTGCCAGAGTGATTGAAACAGGAGAAAAAATGGGATTCCACGGGTAAGTGAACCAGTAGACTTTGAAGAGAAACACAGAGAGAAGAAATCAAGTAGATTGGGTGTAGTGGGGAAAGTTAGTTAACATTCTCCTGTGATTTATCTCCTGGCTGGTGTCTCCTTCTCAACCCATACTCTAAACCCTGGGTTGTCCTTGAGTTGTTTCTCCTCTGATATGCTGAGATGATCTCATTTATTTTGTTCATGTTTTTAAAGGTATATGGTTCCAATGTTTTTGTACTGCCCTCAAACTCTGGACAAATATGTAACTGCCTACCTGATACCTGTTTTTAATGTCTAACACACCTTTTCAGCTTAGTATAACTGGAATGGAACAGTCTAATTCTTACCTTCCTTCTCATGAATGCATCATTCATGTACACCATGCACAATGTAGCTACAATGATTTTTTGATAAGTCAAATCCAATCACACATCTTCCCAACCCAGGATCATCCATTGGTTTCTCCAAAAGTAAGGCCTAAAGTTCTTTCTGTTACCTATAAAACCCAAGGTCGGTCTGACTCAGTAGCGTAGTGCCTAACATCCTCACCTTGCATGTGCTGGGATCCCATATAGGTGCTTGTTCATGTCCCAGCTGCCCCACTTCCCATCCAGCTCCCTGCTTGTGGCCTGGAAAAGCAGTAGAGGATATCCCAAAGCCTTGCAACCTTGCACCCACATGAGAAACCTAGAACAGGCTTCTGGCTCCTGGCTTTAAATCAGCTCAGATCTGGCCGTTGCAGCTACTTGGGGAGTGAATCACTGGACAGCAGATCTTCCTCTCTCTCTCTCCTCCTCTCTGTAAATCTGACTTTCTAATAAAAAATAAAAAACAAGGTCATCTGACCCAAGTTTACCTCTCTAACTTATCTTCTGCCAAAAGGCCTGACCACTGTCTGAAGTAGCACTTTCCTCAAATTCTTTCCTTCTTCTGCTTGACAATTTTCTCAATGTATGCCTTACTTCCTGATATCATAACATAATATGCATGGTTTGTCTGCTTGTTCCCACCCATTTAGACTACCTAAGAAAAGAGAATCATCTGTTTTGTGCAATACATGTCTCCATATTGCTGCACATAGATATTTGGGTAATATAGGTATTGGGAGTTGAAGTGAAAAAAGAAGAATACAATCAAAAGATCAGACAGTGGTGAGAAAGAGAGAAGCGAGGGTAGTTAAGGACTGAAACTAGTTAGATGAGGCAAGGATCATTCTCTTCAAAGTTGTTCATCCAATTCTATTTGGGCCTCAGTTTTCTGCTTCACTTAAATATTTGATCCAGATGAATATATGATGGGCAAATATTTATTTAATATCCTGATGCATAATGACCTGATGCAAAAGGTATGGAAATTATCGCAGATAACAGAAAGTACTAGATTTGGTACTTGCATTTTACAGTCAAGGATATGGAGCCTATGAGAGGTTGGGATTCCGGGTTCAAGACTAGAATCTAGGTGGTCTTATTCTCTTTCTTCTGTTCTTTTTACTTTGTTATTAGTTGTGTAGTATCATAAAACAGACTTGGGAAGAAACATGTGCTTTTAGCATTTCAAGGATGTTAAAATTGTTATTTGTTTTAAAAATAACTTGCCACATGATAAAAGTTCAAGTTTGTCTTCTTACACAATTTTAATTGTATTTTGGTTTATGTTGAGAAGGCTCAAGAGGATACATCAGCTGTTCATTTGGGTCTTTCTGTTTTACAGCTTTCACCTAATGGTGGTTAGCCAACACCTTTTTCCTGAGTTATTAATGTAGGGGCTTACCCACCTCTTCTCTCTTGCAACTATCCACTTACTGTGATGTTTTAGACAGTACCTTAATATGGGATTATGTCCACTATTTTAAGAGAGAGATGCAAAATAAATGAAGTAATGAGTAGACCAGATAAGCTGAATAAAGGTAAAGAAAACATTTTTTTCACACTAATGTAGATTCCTTGCATCACATACTATTAATGTAAATGTTCTTCAAACCAGCCAGTAATAATATCTCCTCATTATGTGTAATAAATGTTTAGGGCATTTCCCACCTCTCTACAAAAGCACAGGACACTTTTCTTCTTCATTTATGCAGGGCTAATTTGCACAGAATCCAGGAGCATTTCATTAACTCATTTAAGTAGGCTGTTCCTAATGAGCTCACTCACACCTAAGTACCTAGAAGTTTTCCTTTTCTGGCAAGATGTGTGATCCTGACACACAGAGTGAGAAAAGAAGGGTAATTCACTGGGGGCTGTTGGCCTGAGAGGCTGACACGCACGTGGGTGTAAGTAACGCTGCTTTCAGCATCTGTGTGAACTTCCACTGCAGCTTGCTCTGTGTTTACACTCTCTGAACTTGAGTAGGACACAGATAAACAGGGAGTAATCTACCCATAAAAAACCCTTTCTGTGACTCACTTTCCTCCTCCCGTGCTGCTCTGCCCCTGCAGACCTCTGGAAATGTTTGCAATTTTAGGCAGCTCTATAACAATAGGAGATTATAAGGCAGACAGCTGGGCTTCCCCAAATCAGATTTTGGAGATTTACCTCCTGGCCCCTCACAATGGGATCTTGTTAGGAAACAGATTCCTTGTAGAAATTAGTTATGATGCAGTCTTCCATGGAGGAGCAGGCTTCTGATTCAGTATGACTGGTCTCCTCCTGATTGAAAGGAGTAATTACACACAAGTACATACGCAAGGAGACTGTGGTGTGAAAACTAAAGCTGTGCTAGCCGCAAACCAAGGGACAACAGAGACTCGGAGCAGACCCTGCCCTAGGGCCATGCCCTACTGGCACCTTGGCTTGGACATTCAGGCAGAATTTGGAGATCACAATGCTTTTTTTTTTTTTTGTCACCTAAGGCACTTGCTTTGTGGTATTTTGTTACTCGTACCTGATAAATAAATACAAGAGCTTTTTGGAAGAAGAGCGATGTTGATTTCATAGGCCTAGTTCTGGCTCAGTCTAAGCATCTGGTGTGAGTTTGCTGAAATAAGGTCACCTCATTTCTTGGCTTAAAATTTTCTAACAACTCCCATCATCTCCTTATCTGCCCTATGAGACTTTGTGGATTTTGCTCTCAAAGAAGGTCTATCTCCTTTTACTCTCTTGCTTTTTAACCCTCTTCGACCCCACTGGGCCCTTGAAGTTCTCCAAACACTGCAGAATCCAGCTGCTTTATCACTGAAATTACACATCTATTTAAAAATTAGTTTCTTGTAAAGTCATCCTTCTTCCTCCTATGCCAATAAGCACTCTTTTCACTAATTTTTCTTCCATGCATCACACTTATCAGTTCCCAATGTTATGTATCCCTCTCTTCACATTTTACCATCGGCAACCAGGTAAACTCAAAATGTGAGAAGAGTGTCAGATTTGCTGTGTCCTAAAAGTCTAAAGCTGTGGAGTGCAATAGAAGGAGCTCAACCACTGCTGTTGAATGAGTGAATTTCCAGACATGTGAGGGCTTAGAGAATTTCAACAGCTATTTGCAAGCCATGCCTGATTGCTACTTCTACTGTGTGTGTGTGTGTGTGTGTTGTTGTTGTTGTTGTTGTTGTTGCTGCTGCTGCTGCTGCTGGTAGACCGGGAAACTTCACCTCTTCTCTTTCCTTCTTCCTCTTATCACACTTGGAATTTCTGGAAGGACATTTCCTTACCGAGAAAAGGAAGTGGAAATGAGATTGCACAGGCAGCTGTCTCTCTTGTTCATTCTCTGCCAAGACTGGCAGACAGCAAGCAGGTGACTGGTAAATACAGACTTAAGGAGTCAACAGGAAATCAGTGGAGGTATTCTCCTTTTTACAAAGAACTACATTTTAGGTTTAGTTCCTAAAGCAACCTAGGCCTCCAAGACAGGCCTCATCTGCTTTTGATTCACACTTCAGTAGTAGACAGTCACTGGCATGGCCCTCAACCAGTTCCACAGTCCTGGAATTGACACCCCATGAACTACCCTCCCCTGGAGAATGCACTACATTTAGCAACTCAATGCTTAGGAACAGAATAGAGCAGGGGTGATGGGATGTCATTTCTGAGATGGTTATAAAAAGACAAGTTTTCATCCTGAGTGCTCTTGTGCTTTCACTCTGGGAGGCTTATTTTGGGAGAAGCCAGCTGCCACGTTGGGAGGCAGCCATGTAGACAGGTCTGCAGCAGCAAACCTGGGGGCAGATCTGCCCCTAGCGGGGTCTTGGAATAACTGCAGCCCTGGCTGGCACCTGCGTTGGAAGCTCACAGGAGAACTGAGCTGGAAATGACTGACCGATCCTCCTTGATCCCTGATTCCAGACACTGTTAATGTTTACTGTTCTCAGTTGTGAAGTTCCAGGATAATCTGTTATGGATACACCATGCTCAACCATGGCCTCGGATTTCTGCTCCATATGTGTGTCCTTTTTAAAGCATTGCTACAGAGAAAGTCAAGATGTTTCTTCAAAAGGTTAATGTGCATTTAAAGGAAGTCACTAACCAAGTTAGGTTTTTTTAAAATTAGTAACTTTTTTTTTATATTCTGAAGGTGGTCAAAATGCAATTTTCAAACCAAATCTCCTTGACTGAATATCTACTTTGACACTTTTCTAAACATTTTACACATACCCTCTTGCAGTAAAGTGCTATCATCACTCTGTTAAATTACAGAGAAACAGCAGAACAAGCAGCATAAGCTTCTTGCTCAGTGTTATATAGCTAGGAGGTGGTGGAGCCGTATAGACTGGTTCCGAGGCTGAGCTCTTCAGCAGTGGTTTGCACTGCTGCCAAGATAAACAGGTCACATAGAAAACACATGCTAGCCTTCACCACCAGCATCAATGTAGAACAGTTAGTTCACTAGCACTATCATGTTATGATTAAAAGATGGGATCATCCTTATCTTTGATGGACTCAGATTATGAGATGAAGCAGAAAATGCAAAACAAGTGTGTAGCCTATTGTCTGGTACATACCAAAATAAAACAAACCAAACAAAAAAAGAAAAGGAAAAGCATCCAAAATTATAATAGTCAGACCTTAAATTGTCAGAGGAAGCTTCACACATTTATGCCTTTTTGTGGAGGGGTCAACCAGAACCGAGAGCAGCCTGTAATTACTCAATAAGCAGATCCCTGAGTTGCTATAAGGTTTATGGACATCTGCAGAGGGCAGGGCATGAAGACAACTGCCTTCAGCTGGATGTGGTTGGAATTTTCTGACAGTACCAGAGCCTACATTGTATCAGCTTCTATTTCCCGAGTCTGCTCTGATCCATGGCACCTAACCAGAGAAAGGATTTTGTTCTGCCCTCTTTCCTAGGATGCATTCATCACTTGTCCTAAGGCACTTTCCAAAGTCGGCCTGCCCCAAAGTGAGTGCAACCAGAGTCAAACCAATCTGACAAAACTACTTTCAGTGAAAAATGAAATAACTAACGGACTAAGTCAAAAGGATTATGAGCCAGGTGAAAATTCCATTTTCCTAGTCAAAATAATGTAGGGCTGTTAACTTCAGCTTCTATTGTTTGTGGGTTGGCATATTAATCTTCCTCAATATATACTTTTTATAATTTAAACATTGGAAACTAAACCAAGTGAAAGAAACAGCATGAGCTCTCAGAAGTATTCAAAATGAAGGCCATGAGGACATTTGCTATGCTTGAATATTGTACATTTCATGAAGGAAGGAGGATCAAACTTTCCTGAGTGCCTAGTAAGTGCAACCTCTATATGGTGGTCTGGGTCATGCTGTTGATAACTGCTCACAGTAGCTTGCTCTGGCACTGACATGATTACTTCTATTAGACAATAAGAGATTGATGATCAGAAAAGCCAATGGCAGAACTGGGATTTGAATACAAGTCTGATTCTAAAACTTCCTCTTCCTAGGACACCATAGAGCTGGAGTTCCTTTCCAGAGAGGCTGCCTATGAGAATCTGCAGTTTCCCCTTCAGGTTGACAAATGATCCTAAATTGTGGTAATAGAATTTAAAGATAAAAAATGGCAACTTGGCCAATTTGCCAACCAATTTACCTGGCAATGATGACAAAAATTATCTCTGTATAAGCCACGCAAAATCCTACTTGGTAAGTATGATCTCTTCCACTATATGGAAGTATGACATTTCCACTATACTTTGAAGTAAGCTCAATGAAGATTTTGATTGGTTGAGGTCCTGAATGTCAGGAACTGCACATGTACTTGGATAGTCCAACTTCTGGGATCACGCTTTATCTACCTTTTATGGTTACCAAGCTAAGTGGAATAGTACAAGAAACCTAACTACTGACATGTTCCTCCTTGACTACATGTTAAGATACTTCAAGATAAAATACTTAAATGCCACAAAGACCATGCTGGAAACAAAGGCAAGCAGTTTTCAGCAAAACTGGCAGTGACGAGGATGGATGTGACCCGACAGGGCATAAAACTTCCATATCTGTTACTGTGTTATGCTCAAGTGGTAAGCTAAAGACCATGAAATGGGCTCTTCCAGAAAAGGAGGCTCTAGAACACACCACCAAGTAATGAAAATCAGGCGACTCTTACTACCAAGTAGGCTTCTGAGGGGGATGGTAAACAGGAGCTACGATGTCTGTAGAAGGAACTGGACATCTCTCACTCACTGAGAGCTCTCACCATGACTGAGGACCCCTGGGTCTGCCCAACCAAGGAAAACCACCCCGAGTGCCTTGGGTGCAGCAGCCATTATCTTCTAGTGCAAAAATGGAACCAATATGGAAAACCAAAGGCGGTCTCTGACAGCAGTCTTTGTAGGCACTGTCAGTTTGCATTTTATTGAGAGAAGGAACAGCAGAATGTTTATGGATTCTGTATTAGATGTTCAGTTGCTTAAATCACTATTTCATATCACTTTATTCTAGTTTATGTCAGCTTAAAATCAGGCTGACTCTCTCTCACCCTATAAAGTATGCCAGGGTAATGTGAGGGTAGAGCTCAGGTGAGTCTAGAGCCAGACCACCTAAGCTGGAACCTGGTTCTGACACTGACCAGCAGCTGTGTGACCCCAGCGAGAGTTGCAGTCTCTTGATGGATCTCATTCACCTCATCTGAAAATGGCACTAGGAACAGTGTGCAGCACATTTTAAGTATGTCAATCGTTCCTATATATAACTATGCAGTTAATCTTAGTGGTTCACTATTTGTAACTTAGGGAGCAGTCCTGAGCTAAACCTATCCAAAATTAGGGCTGGTATAACCATGTAAAATTAGGAGGTTGCTATAGGTGAGTTATGGACTCATTTAATGGAAAGACTGCTCAAGTCCAGAGAAATTAATTTAATGCAACTAGTAATTATTTTATTGACATATTTACAAAATAGTACAAACAGATCACTCTAATTTACCACATTACACAAGGCTGAATAACAGGCAAGACAAAGTATCTGCAAAACATTTACTTCCATCTTTGGCATTAGAAATCTACATAAATCTGCAGCATTTAAAGTTTCCAATAAGAAATACTAAAATGTAGACAAAGATGTAATCGGCAACAGCACGAAAAGGATCTCTAATATATTCTGCTATGAAACTTCCAGATCATGAAATGTGACAATTAAGACCAAACACCTTCTGTAAGGGGACAGGGAGGCTAGTGGTTAAGATGCGTGAAACATGCTGCAATGCTGTACACGGGAGTGTTTCCACTAGTGTGAAGCAGTGCTCTTTGTCACGACATGGAGTGGACAGTAACAGACAAAACACTGCCAAGACACAGAGTGGCAGCTAAGACTTCTATAGGAAAGAATCTAGTCCAAGAGTATGCTTGACGATTGTAACTTTCCTGTACAGAATAGTTTATAAAATATTTTGTGAACATTTACACATATACAAAAGTTAACTGGTTTTAACAAATGATCATTTTCCTAAGACAATCACAGTTTACATAAATCTGAGGTAAAGATCTTAGATCTATCCTAGATGAGAAGTCCTTGCCCAAGAGAGTTTACAAGGAGAGTATGTTCATTAAGCATCAATGTCTGGTACCCAAGCAGGTTAAGGACAAGGCAGGGCAAACCCACCTCATGTCAGAGATGATCTCAAACTTCAGAAATCAAAGTTCCTGGTTTGACTATGTGAAGATAATGTTTTTAATTGTGTGTGTGTGTGTGTGTTTTTTTCCCCAAACATGAAATACTTTCTGAATTTTGTCAGAACACGACTTCTGCCATGCAGGAAATATTTCAGTAAGAAAGGGGCAAGTTAGTGTCTTAACTTGGCTCCCTTAATGGGGAATTCTGTGCATCCCAGAAAGAACACTTTTAGAATCCCCACATAAACAAGTGAATGTTTGGCAGAATAAATGTCCTGCAAATGGGTCTTGCTAGCAACAGACACAGGCCCATGAAGGGCCTCAGGTGGAAAGACAGAAGCTGGAAGCCCACAAAAGCCCAGTGACTCTCCTTACATCCTATAAAGATACAAACAACTCATTGTGCTTTCCTTCCAAAATCCTTAACAATGTTGTTTGTGCTACTGTAGATACTCCCAAGAAAACAAGGGAATGTGGGAATCAGCAGGTATGTCTCTGGTCGTTCTGGGAGGGTAGAAATGGCATAACAGACATCATCACTGCTATACAAATGACTTCCTGCAAATGAGAATGCTTGATGTGTTTCTGTAAACATTGCCACCTGACTTCAGTTATTGGCAACTACCCCTGTTACACTTAGTCTTCATCACTGCATCAAGTACTAAATTTCTAAAATGATCTGATTAGATCATTTACATGAAGATGCTGTCTTTTTTTGTGTGTTTTCCCCCTACCCTTTACAAAGACATCTGCAAATATAATTAGGACATTAAAAGGACAACTAAGTCTCTTCTGGAATATATCACTTGCATTGTACACCTGAGCATTTGCCTCTTATATTTTTATCACGAGTCATCTCTGAGGGTAAGAGTGTTTTCTGGGCAATGAGTCACCTGTTGGACAATCTAAGAGAGGTACTGCTTCTTTCTGGTAAGTTGCCCAATTGGTGGAACTCTTAATTTTTCTTCATGCTAGAAAGAGCAAAATAAAGCTTCTTCTTTGTACCATCAAAAAGCACTGAGCATGGCACATGAGAATAAAGTGAATAGGCAGGAAACATTTACTAATGGCTGACATTCCTGGTGTCTGACCAGATGAAATAGAGACAAACCCCAAGCGATGTGTGTGCAGGGATCTTTTGGGAGGAAAAGTTCCTGGCTTTGCCCTGGTCCTTGACAATGACAGACCAGCAGCCAGTTTCTTGCACAGCTCTGGGCAAGCTATGAATCTGTCAGTACTAGCATCTTTAGAAATTGCAGCATTAAGACTTAGGAGGGGTAAAGAAGTGTGGATGTTTAACAGCCAGAAATGCAGCTTTTTAAACACTTTGATTAACTCGTAATGTTGTGCAGGCTTCCGATTAGCTCTTCTCTGACATTGTTGGTACAGGACATAAAACTGGATGGGAATTTATTCATCCTCTTCCACATATGTGGATGGAAACCAGCCCACCTGGAAAAAATAAAACCAACACAGTAACATTACTTTACATCTGGCTCTTCAAAGAATTCCACAAGCAGAGCATTTCATTTTCATAACACCCCAATTAAGCTGGAGTTTTACGCCCATTTAAAATAAAGAAGATTGGTTTAACTGCTCTTAGGAGCCTAATAGAGTGAATGATGGAAAAAGAGTAATAAAATAAGCTTAAACAATGTTCTAATCTGCTAGGACACAAATAAATATGTAAATTAAGCATAATACAGAGCTCTACTACATAATGAATCCTATTTCTGCAGTAGAACAGGATGTAAAGACAGAGGTTCGATGTCCCATTCCTTCCAATTTAGATCAGCAGCTCTTACACATATTTTGCACTACATAGAAAGTTTGTGCTCTAACACTGAGGGTCTAAAAAGAAATGAAATGCTACTCAACTCTTCCAAACAGAATCCCTGACAACCTGCTCCGGTGCGTTTTATTTATGCCACTATCATACTCACTCTATAAATACACACGGAGTTCCTATTCCCTGCAAGGATCAGCCCCAATCTCAGTGGGGCAGGCCACTGCAGGGGCAAGGCTACAGCCCAGAATATGGCCACTCCGAGACATCACAAGTGCTGCCAGCTGTCCAGTCTCCTTCAGGGGCATGCACAAGTTCATGGCCAGGGACAACTCACCCGGCCATTGACTTCTCCTCTCCACCAGCCGTTGGCACTCATTTTTGTATAAATCTTCACCACATCTCCTTTCAACAGAGAAAGTTCTCGCATGTCTCGTGCACAGAAGTCGTACCGAGCAATGGCAATGCCCAGCACCTTTGGACTCAGCACTGCAAAGAGACAATGGAAGTCACTGATTCGTAGTGAGTAGCTGTCAGTACCCAATCAGATGAGTGCTACCAATGTTATCAAATGCAGTTGTGATTTTGTTACAGACCAGTGACAATGGCAGAGGAGCTTGAAAGCAGCACAACTGCTGTTTCAATGCAATTAGGTGTGGGCACATTCGTTTCAGACACTTCGAAGACCACTGTTGTGTTTGCAGTCTGCCTGAGGACTTCAGAGTAGGTTTGTAAAGAGACACAACTGGTTAATAGCTTAAGTATTATCTAAAGAGAAAGTATTTAAAATAGCTTTAGCCTAGATTTCCTGCCAATCACATAGCAGCCTGCAATTCTCTGAGGTAAAGCTTTGTGTTTTAAGGAATAACTGCTGTACCTAATACTCAGGCCAGCTAGCTGTCTTGGTTCTGATGAAAGCCTGCTATCAAATCCATGTCACTGCTTTTCGCCCACACCAGACTTCAGCATGTTAAAACTACGTGGGGGATGAACTTACTGTTTTACATAAAATTTCACTTATGTGGAGTGTCAGAACTAGGATTACACAGAAGGAACATGCAGATAGCATCCATACAGTGTCTTCGTGTCAAATAATTACTGCCTCTCAGAAAACCTCCACTGAGGAATCCAATTCAAAATGAGAGGTCAGGGTGTTCATCTCCTGATTCGAAGTTTCTTTGCTCACTTGTTTTCTGGAGAACAGCCAACCCTCTTTAGAAAAAAAGCTCCACTCAAGTGGCACTGCTTTGTGGGTCTCCAGTGTTCCCTTGCACATTTTGTAGTCATGTCTCTGTTGTTGCTTGGGGTTACACAGCATTTTCAACTAGATGTTCAGTGATTCTGAGAACCACTCATCTGAGGCTGGTAGGACTTTATTAATCTTAAATGGTAGAGCAACTTTAACGTAAGAAAGAGACAAATGGGAAATGCCATCCAAGAGCATTTTTAAAACAGTTTCCTGTACCTGGGCAGCTGTAGTTATGACCTGTGTTCCAGTGGAAGAGCCCACCCACATGGCCACAAGGATCTCAGGCCCATTATCCACAGCTTTCTAATGACAAAAGACTTTTTTTTTTTTTTTAAGTCTCCAGGTGTCCATCATAGGATAAATGATTGGCAATACTGTATATTTCAGAACTGTAAAGGGAGTAAAAATAAGGTCATTTTATTTCACTGTTCAGGACACAAACCACTTTAATGGTTTTCTTATTGAAAGCTGTCCCATAGCTACATACTGCTCTCAGAGTTAGTTCACATAAAAACACCCTTGTGATAGAAAAACCCAATCATCACTTAACTTGGCAATGTTGCACAAGCCTTATAACCCCTCTCTGCCACATTTCTCATCTGTAAAGTGAAAGGTTTGTACTAGATGATTTCTAAGCTTTTTCCAGTTCCAAATTCTATGCTTCTATCGGGAATTACAGGTTAACTTTTGAAAAACCTGTACGAAAACATATTTTACCTACATTCAAGGCATTCCCTTTAATATTAAAGAAACAGCCTCCAAATTCTCTGAATGAAGATAGAAATAAAGACCAAAAGCCCAGGTACAGACTAGTGAGCTAGAGAATTGACGGGTGCAAGTCATCCTTTCAAGCAATGTGTACTAATTTTTTTCTTAATATATGAAGACAGAATTTAGGCCTGGGTTTTATTTTCATTGTGTTCATAGAAATAGTGTCCTTTCTCAGATGTACTTTCCATTCAGGTCTGATGATTTTACAGACTACATCAGCCCTCATGCCTCTACAACCTCTCCCCAATAGATGGATTACAAATGTTGGACACAGCACGAGCTCACACACAAAGACCAGAGAGGTGAAATGTCACGACTGACAGTGACTTTGTGGCAGAGAGGAGTGAAGTGCATGACAGTAATGGAACTCTAGGGACTTTCTGAAGAGATGCATCTATATGAGAAGCCATACATAGAAGTCAACTAGCTGATTTGCAAATGGAAGCAGACTGAAGCAACATATAAAAGCAGTAAAGCAGTACCTGACCAGAAAGGAGTGGAAGAAGGGGGAACAAAGCTGTAGTCTGGAGGAGTTACAAAAGAAAAGCCACAGAACAAAGAGGGGGCTTCGAGAAAGAAAGAGAAGCAAAAGAGCATTTAGGTGTTGGCCAAAAAAAAAAAAAAAAAATCTCAACACAGCTATTTTGTTGTTGTAATCATGAGAACATTGTCACATCAAAGTTGCAATATCTGGCTTCATTTTCACCCACTTCTCTCTTCTCACCATTTCTACATGAAGAACAAGTCAAGCTTTTACATTTTGATTGATATTGGTTCTGCAATTGTGAACTGCCTATCCTTTGGCAGGCAGACACAATGTACCTACGCCATGTTATCATCTTTGATCTGCAGCCATCCATCCAGTCAGCCAAGGCTGGCATTCTCCTTGTGGTGCCTGCCTAATTCCTACTTTGTTACCTCAGTGGGAAAGGGACTTCTGTAAATTCTTAATGGAAAACATTTCACGGTAAAACTCATAAGATGTGATAGTACATAGGATTGTATCAGTGAAACATACAGAACCAATGGGAAATTCAAGAAAATCGCCCATACAATTTGTTTAACCACCCCCTCTGTTCCCACATGCACATGGTTGCTTATTTTCAACAGGGAAAACATAAATAGAAGTGAAAAACACACTGAAATGTACATCTGGAAAAGAATGTAAGCACATCTTCCAAATTTTAAAGAGGTACAGAAAAGTTACAGGCATTTAGATGCTCAAAATATTTTTTGTTGTTGTTGTGTTTATGGATAGGATCCAGTAACATTTTTAAAATTGTTGTAAAGTGTTAGATACATTGATAAGTGTGCTATGTGCTTCAGTATTTCATTTAGACATCACAGTAGCTCAAGAGGAAGATACTATTTCCTCTTTACATTTCAGAGAAATCTGGATTCAGTCCCAAGTAGTGGTCCATACTCTTCATCACGGCTCTGCTTCAGGAACTTCTGCAGGCAGCTGTAATACCATGGTGTCATCCAACGAAAAATGAAGATGTGGTTATAACATTTCTAATGATAGTTATTCTCCTGTTTTCATTAGATCGATTATTCAGTTGGTCTCATTTTCCCAGAAGACAATATCTGGCTGTTAGGCCTAGCTAAATTATCAAGTTCTACCCAATGAGACATAAGCAAAAGCATGATCAGCCAGCTTCTGGGGCCTCTCCTAACAAACAGCGTGCATACTCCTTCACTCTGCCATTAGCTTCTTTATCTGTCCTAATGTCTAGAGTGTGGTCATGGGAAGGGAACTGTAACCTCTGGAAGAAACAGCATTGGTTTGAAAGCATCTGGGTCACTGCTTATATCATAGAAGCGAGATGGTTAACTCGACCCCACATCCCTGAGCAACTACTACCAGGTTTTATGGAGAAAGAGAAATATATGCCCAACCTGTATCCATTGATGGTTTTGGGTTTCTGCCACTTGTGCCTGGACCTGATTTAAACTATTACCAAAAGCTTTCTACAGCTAAGGTGAAAGTGGGCTAAACAAACTGGGAAAACTTTCTATAATCTTCTAATATGATCTGCCTCTTTGAAGTAATTGCTCAACTCAAGAGCCTCACAATTTCTTCAAAGTTAATGCTCTTGAGAATAGCAGTGACTTATTAAGAGATTACCAGACTCCATCCAAACAGACTGGCCAGGGGAATTGGAGCGAGTTCATTCATTCTTGTAGTCAAACGGATTGGAGCCCTCATAAACACAAGATACACTGATGACAATTTCTCTTATGAAAGACTTCACATGTTCATTTTCACCTACCCCAAAGCATATCCCTACTGATAAAGTTCATATTTCATGTCAATTTTGCAGTGTACTTTTATCTCTAAATTCATTGGTACATGTAATTTTACAATCTGCCCGATTCATTTCTTGCCACACAGTTCGAACTGGCACATTTTCATTTTGCTAAAGAGGAGGATGCCATCTTTTACTTAATAAAGTAAATGATACAAACCTCACTTTATTATTACCAGAAAATCTGGTGCAAAGATTTCCATCCCAAGTCTATGATGAGTTAAGACAAGAAGCCCTCAATCATGTACTTCATTTCTGGCAGGTGTTAGAACTTCCTTCTTGAGCTGTTTCTTAAGTGTCCATATTTGATTCTCTTTCTGGAACTCTTACACGTAACAACATGAAGTAAATTTCTCTAAAATTGCTAATGGGAGTAAATTAAGCCATGAATTTGAAATATACCAAGAGTTAGCTCTTAAAGAAATGGGAAATCAATGGGAATACAATGAAATGAGATTTAAATAATCTCAACAATAGAGATTAATTAGATAGATAACCTGTCTAATCTTAAAGCATTTAAGATTAAAATTGTATGGGTGAAATTTCATCAAAGTTCTTGAATCTCTCTCAATTACATGATATCAGGATGCTACTGCTGACTCTTTTCTAACCCTAAGAGCATATAATCACCTCCATTCATGTCTAATAGCTACAATTTGAGTTTTTTTTTCCTTAGGATCGCATCTAAAATATGATAAGAGCAACTAAATAGGAGTTAGCTTGCAGGGTACTACTTTGGCCTATCCACTGGCTGTATTTTAAATTAATTTCTTTTACCAGTGCCTGGACAGACAATAGGTCAGTCTTGAGTTTCTCACCGAATTCCAGTCTGTGACTTCCAGTGTTTCCAGGACACTGCCACCATGAGTGCAGACATTATCATTCATTTAACTAGCCTGAAAATTACTAGCTATTTCCTGTAACCTAGCTCAAATTTCCACCTGTTTTACTTTCCATGCCTCCACTTCCTTTGTTAAACCACCCAGTACAGTCAGTCCTGTTTGGCTCTTTCTGTTCACTGTGTTAAGCAATATTACTTCTTCAGTATGAAATTTGTCCTTTACTATTCTTAATTCTGCTATTTATTCTTTGTGTTTAATCATTTCTAAGCTCAGACAACCATCTCCTACCTGGTTTTATCGCTGTTTCAAACATCACCTTCCTTTCTTAAGCACAGATCCCATAACTCTGTCGAATAAATTACAAAAATCCAAATTCTTGACCTGAATTCCAAAGCATTTCATATTCTGACCACTCCTACTTTTCTAAGCAAATCTGCCAAAGTTTCCCAAATGAATTCTCTTCACCCAGACTAGCTTCCTATTATCCCCAGATCTCCTCAGTTACATTCCCATGTCAAAATTTCCTCTCATGCTAGAATGGGCTATTTCCCTTGCCTGTGTAATTGTAAAATTGTAGAAGCCCAGTGCAGGGCCCTCCCTGACCATCCTCACATCTCTTGTTCCATTCTCTGTCCTTTTCTAGCATCTGTTAGGCTCCTGTACCTCAGCACTTGCGGGCTGTGGTATTTAATGACTATACACATCATGTTTCACCGCCGATTAGAGGTTGATTTTGGAGGGCAAGGGTCAGTTCTTATATTGCTAATGCATTTCTCATAGGATCAGGATCAGGCCCAATGCTAAGCAGGTGAAATTGTTTAAAGGATAAGTATTTTGTCAGGGTATTTAATTGTTCAACTTATTGTGCCTCATCCGCCTATTCATTTAGCTTATCTTTAAAGTAATATCTGTTCAATAAGACTTCCACCAAAGTCCAGCAAAACACAAAAGAAAAACAAGATATACGCTCAGGCTCTACTCCTGAGACTTTTGAGGGTATACTATACCAGTGTTATTCCTACAAACATTGAAATTTGTCTGAGTGGCTGAGCACCTATTAAACACTGTACGTCTCATGGCACTGAGCAAACTTCATGCTTGAGAAATCATCATAGGAGTAAAAGGCTAGCCAGTCTCCCTTACCAGTCATGGTCTAGCTCACAGCCAAACATTTTAAAGCTTGACTTTCTACTTTTCTACACATTATGACATAACTTATTCTTATCATCCTGCCTATATGTCATTTTCCACTTTTTGGGTCTTTATTTCCCATCAGCTCAAGAAAAAAAAAAACCCCTCAACATTTGTGTTGATATCTATAGAGACAAGAGTAAAGGATAACACATTTTTCTAAGAATGGATGAATTTTTTGAAAAGAATTTATTTTTATTGGAAAATCATATATAGAGAGGAAGAGAGACAGAGAGGAAGATCTTCTGTCTGCTGATTCAATGCCAGATCTGGCGTTGCAGCCAGTGACTACAATGCTAGAGCTGAGCTGATCCAAAGCAAGGAGCCAGGAGCTCTCTCCAGGCCTTCTATGCGGTGCAGGATCCAAGGCTTTGGGTCGTCCTCAACTGCTTTCCCAGGCCACAAGCAGGGAGCTGGAGGAAAGAGGGGCTGCTGGGGCATGAACTGGTGCCCACATGGGATCCAGTTGTGCGCAAAGCAAGGACTTAAGCCACTAGGCTATCATGCCAGGCCCAGAATGGATGAATTTAAATCTAAATATAAGCCATTTCAAAGTAAGGTATTTAACTATTTTGCACACTGGCTTAACTTGCAAATCACTACTAAGAATATATCTATTGATTTTCCACAAATAGATACAGCTGCATGCTTTATTCATCAAATTCTCCTTATCATACCAAGACACATATTGTAAAAGTATTGGTAGGCCTATTTCATACAATGGAATCACAAGTAATGGGAATAACGGAGGCTATCTATTACTTGGTGAAGCTATTGCTCACTGTCTAGTATTATAGATAGGCTACCTACAAATAGATCATGCTTTGGGTGAAGTTTCTTAAGAAGGAACTTTTATTCAAGTCAATATCCACCCAGAAAATATAAATCAATATTGAAATTTTTTATTTGAAGTAATCATTTGTAAGCTGCCTGAGAAAGTTAAGGGCCTAAATTCCCTCCTTCAAATAGTTTCAAGTCCATAACAGCTGTGACAAGGGACACAAGATCACACTGAGGAAGGTCTCAGGTTTTCTGGCAGGTGTATGGAACATGGTTCTCAATTAGGCTAAACAGAAGGCATTCTCAGCACATGAATGACTCATTATTTAGTAACTTGATGTTTCCATTTTGGAACTATTAATATCACAGCCAATTATTATTTAACAACTTTTTCAAGTTAAACAATATAACTTGAAGCACTAACATTTTCCAATGGAAATCGAAATTATCAGCATAGCCATAATAACTAGTGCATAAATTATCAGTAGATAACCATTTAGTTCTGACACTTGACTGAGAAGAGATGACACAGAACAGAGAATTTTTCCCATTTAAGAATCATGTTTAGAGGTGGCTAATAAAGTCAATAGGGCCTAGATAACGGACACCAATGTTTTTATATCATTGAGGTTAATTAATTATTGCTTCAAAGTATTATGCCCTGCTTTGATCAAAGGATGTTCACATGTCTGAACAAATGAAAACATTCAATTTTCAGTAACATCTGAACTTTGTACACAGAAGGAACCCAGCTTAATCAATAGTCTTCCTTAAAATACTCATTAGCAAGTCATGAAGTAGTTTTGAAATAACAATTTTCCATGATGAATATCAGAGATTATTACCCTAAACATTTGCTAATTATTCTCTGGTAGGACAGATAGTACCTGATACTCAGCTCTCAGCTGAGTACACATGATCTTATCTATTTATGAAACATAACATTTTTAGGTGAGACTATAGGGCACTGAGTCAACGGTACAATCAACACAGTGTTTGCTTAAGTTCACTGCCTAACAGTGGCCTTGAGGTCACTCCAAAGACCTGTGCTCCCCGAAGGATACTTTAATGATTCATAGAGGGATTCTTTTTGCCAAGATTGTTTAGACGGCCTAACAGCAGAAAGCAGGCTGAGAATTTAATGAATGTTGAAGTTAAATTGTAAGCCTGCCCCTGATTTTATGTTAGAGCTTACTTATGTCTTTTTAGGCTCCCAGTAAGATTCATAAATATAACTTCAAATATCTGGTCCCCCAAGCAAAGGAAATGAAAATGTCCCAGTTTATTATGCATCATATATTTGGCATACTGTAGGAGTAATTCAGATTGGTTTCATTCAATCAGGTGCTAACAAATACTAAGTGGACAAATATTCCCTCAAACAAAAACTCAAAAAAATAACAAGGAAAATTTTATGTACTCAATGCTGCAGAATAAACACAAATGTATAAAGTCATTAACAAAAAACCACAATAATTAAAAGTTCTTTGCTACTGTTACGGAAAACTAGGTAACTAACATCACCTTGAGATTTTAGCTTATTTACAGCCATTTAGTTTGTCAAGAAGCAAACTTGTTTCTCAATCTATGCAATTTTTGAATGATCAAGGTACTAATTATGTTAAGACACCACAGGGTGACAAAAAGAAAACACAAAAGCCTGATTTGCCTGATGTGTCCTTATATTAGAGAAAAAATATGGTATTTGTCCTTTTGGGATTGACTTATTTCACTGAGCATCATGGTTGCCAGTTAGGAACATCTAGTTGCAAACAGTATAATTTCATGTAAAATTTTTTGTTGGTGGTGCTGCTGTTTTAACTTCATACCTGTTGCTGATCTTATTCCATGGCTTCTCATTTGAGGGAATGTATAGTGATACAATAATAGAGACTACCATATCCAGATATGAAAATACATTACAGTATGCATCCCTACTTCCAAATCAAAGATGGACTCCCAATGAAACTGTTGGTCATATCTGACGCTGGACTGTGATACTGCCTGTACCAGCATTGTTGGGGCACACGTAATTAACAGACTGATGGAATTATAACTCATTATGAAGGACTATACTATTGTAATGATATGCATACATTGGGAAAATCAGTCAAGGGGTGAGAATTTTAGGGGTGGGGAAGGAGGAAATTCCAAACTCTACAAAATTGTACAATAAAAATCAAAATTTAAAACAAAAATTTCAAAAAAGACACCATAGGGAATATGAAAAATAGGTACAGCTTCTGACTTCAAAGTGTTGATGGTAAAAATATGTATATTATATAAAGACATGGGAATAGTTCATTTCAAATAAGAAAGCTGTGACTGGATATCTGGCTCCATCCTAGCCCTAAACAAACAAAAAACCCTCCTGAACTTCCAGTTGCTTCGGCAAAGCCTCAAAGTCAACTTTTAGTATTCTGCTAGTAGTATTACAGGTCATATTTTATATGTCACAGCATGCTGTAAGCTCATCTTCTAAATATACATCATCTCTAGGGTGGCATGTTGGCCCCAGTTCCTAGATCTCTGACCTTTCATCATGAGACCCCAACTGGACTTCCTTTGTCTACTTTGTCTTCTTCCCCATGGCTTTTTCTCAACATAGAAGCCAGAATAACCCTTTTAAAACTTAAAGTCAGATCACGTCTTCACTTTGCTTAAATTTTTCCAATGACTCAAAACTAAAAGCTGAAGTTCGTTAGGGACTTAAGTGACCTGACCTGACTTACCCCTTAGACCTTATCTTCCACTGCTTTTTCTATGTGTCCTTACATTCTGCCCATATTGCAAGATCATGCATGTCCCTTCCTTTGCATTGGCTGTTATCTCTCCCCATCATAACTCTTTAATTAAATCTTACCTTTGCAATGAAGCACACTGTGATGTCCTATATAAGAGTTATGAATACATACCACTAGGGTCATCAGGTGTAGATGAGAAATAAGGCTTATTGCAGGGGCAATATACAAGCAAAGAAGTGAAATACATGCAATTGGCTAACCTTTCATGTCCCACAGCTTTTGGCTGGCACAAAATGCTTTGCCTATATAGTGGTTAAAGTTCCAGCAGCCTGCTGCACATATGGATAAGGTACTTATGATAGCGTATAGTAATAGAAGCTCCCTGATCATTCAGGTAGAGTTGTTTTAGACAGGAGAGCTCCTGGAGTCAGCGGCTAGTGCTAACCAGTTGAACTGTTGACCTAACCTAGAAGTGATGTATAAGCTTTCTGATATGCAACTGAACAGAGAGAAAATAGGGAAATAAGCCTTTTTTTTTGCTTCCTCCAACCAGCCCATTTAAAATTCATAAGCCACCCCCAGGACTCACAATCATCATTACCTCATTATGGTATTTTTCTAGAGAAATTCTCAACTTCAAGTGCTATGCAGTTTAATTAATCTCCTATCTACCTTTCCCATTAGCATAACATTTTATAAAGGTAATACATTTGTCTGCTCTACTCACTGCTGTGTAGTCCCCAACAATGTGAATAGTGCTGTATTTGAAGTAGGCTGCCTGTTCAATGAATGAATGAAAGAATGAATGAATAAACATAAGGACCTTTGGAGAGAATTGTTGGTGAAAATGTTACAAGAAGAGGTGAGGAACAAAGCTGGATTCATTCAAGCACATGGAACAATGCTCACTGATGAGAAAGGATAATTAAAAGAAGGGAAATTAACTGGGAAATAGTGTGTCTTGACTAGAGATAATTCTGAGTCAAGAAATTAGACAATTCTGAAATGCTTCTGCCCAGTTATGACAAATTGGAGGGCATACAAAGAGTAGCCAGGATGGTGAGTCAACAACCATATATACGATGAAGGATTGAATAGCTATTTCTAAAAGTGAGTAAGAATGATATTTCAAAAAGGAGAAAAGGAGGGAAGGATGGAGGGCAAGCAGAAAAAAAGCAGTCAAAAAGAGAAATGAGCATATATACTATATACTGGCACAGAAGTCATGAAATTTTAACAAATATCTAACTATAGAATATTTGACATGAACACACAGTATATTTGTCTTGAACTAACTACAAGTTGTTATCTATTAAATAAAATTCATAAATAAATTATTCAAAATTGCACTGGATATTTTGTGTGCTGGCAGACATAAATTGAGAGTTCAAGCAAAAACTGATGATGACTATTCAAGAATGTTATAAAAAATACATGTTTTAAAAAAATACATGTTTGGAAAAGCCATCGGGCTGTATTTTACATAACACTTGAGGGATGTGTTTGTTATAGTGTTGATGCAAAGAGACACTCAATACATGTGGAATGGATGAAGCAATGAATAAAAGCATGAATTAATAACAGGAAACCCTGGCTCAATCTACCATCAAGTTCCCAATGCTTTCAGGAGAGAAGTGAATTACAGAGTGAAGAACTGCTACCATATGCAGATTTGGAGTTCAGTAGAGGTGCAGCCTAACAGTGGCATACATCAAGGCAAGAACTTGCAGTTATTGATCCTCAGAGGTGGGGGATGATTTTTTTAAGAAGAAAAAAAGGTAATTATCCTGAGATAAACTCAGTTTTCCAGGCAAGAGACTAGGAAACACCAGTTTCTGAATCAGTGCTCTCCTATGAGGGCATCACAGTCATGTAGGGAACACTGCATCTGTTAACTGCACTGGTGTCAGTGTCCAACTCACAATACAAGCTTTCAAACAAATAAGAATCATTTTTAAATGCTTTGTTTTAGCCAGAAAGCAGCACTTGCCAAGTATATGCACTTGCCAAGTATAGCAGCATTTGAGATAATAAAAAGGGAGAGCCCAGCATGAGCTAATCATGAAGATGAGCAACTGCTGTTGACCACTTGACCACCAACTGAAAATTCTGTGGACATCACAACATGCTAAGGGTAACTGCATCTGAAAATGTCAGCATGTTATCCTTCACTCTGCCCATAGTGTGTGAACTGGGAAAAGCACAGGATTTAGAAGTGAGAAACTGAAGTACCAAGGAAATAGAGAAGTACTTTATAAATACATAAACACTGTCCAGTGAGGCTGGTATAACATTTCACACTGAGTAACAGTGCTTCTCACATGGCCAACTTTACTGTGAGGACTTAACACGCACTAACTCTTTTTAAGGTTTTTAACAAGAGCTGTTAACACCAGGCAACAATGTATGATGAAGTAGACCAGGGAAACTCCAGGTAAACGGTTACATTTTTTTGGAAGGGAAATACAAATATATCCTATAAGAAGCATTTTTTGTACATCTTTAATGATGAAGGAAAAATTTTCACGGATTGAGGGTTTGCATGTGCACTGTGTTTAAGAGAGTGTCCTGTTAATTGACAGATTACTAAACATCAGCCAATATTGCCAAGTCTTATTACTTTCTATCAAATATCTAATACAGTATTTTAAAAAAAGGTCACACAAGGATTGCTTAGATACTGGCACTGGCTAGGAACTTTTCTTGGAAGATAACGCACTTGGTGTGAAAGCTATAATCTTACACGGAAAATACTTTGCTGGATTAAGGGTATGTTTTTCTTCTAACTGCCATCAGTTGGATGCCTAATTGTTCTAGCAATACCATGACCTTCCATACTTCCAAGTTGTAAGTACTTTCAAAAGCAATTTAAAGTAAGGGTGGACAATGCAACAAAAAGTTTAAAATAAACACAACTGGATTATAGTGAGTGTAATGATGTCACTCACCTAAAGCTATTCCCATCTAGAAACTGTGACTATGATCTTATTTGGGAAAAATGACAAGAAGAGATCAGCCTGTGGTAAAGTCAGTCCTAAATCCAATGACAAGTGCCTACACAAGAGAAGGGAAAAGCAAACTGAGGACTACGCAGGGACTGGGGTGATGCTGTCACAAGCCAAGGGACACCAAGTGCTTCTGACAGCCACCCAGAAACTAGGAGACAGGCATGGGACGATTGCTCCCAGTGGCTCCCGGGAAGGAGTTCACCAGGCTAACACTTTGATATAGTACTTCTAGTCTCCAGAACGTTGAGGAAGTTTTCCTATTGTCTTAAAGATACAGAATGTGGTAACTTTATAGAAGTTTTGTGAAATTAATACATTTAAGTAATCAAAATAGGAGCATTTTAAACTCAAATGACCAAAGATGACATAAATAATCAGAAATAATCATTATGCAATATAACATAATAACAGCACTGTGGTATAATGAGTTATGTAAATAAGAATGGCACAAATTCTCCAAGTTCAAGTTTGTGTCTAAAATACTGGCTAAAAACGAGGCATAAACGCCTTGTCAGACGCTTACAGAATGGGACATATGGTGGAGGGAGAAGCAGCCGCAGGAAGGGGCAGTCAGTTTCAGGCATCTACATGTTCTTGTGAGGTCACACAGTTTTCAGTTAGCAAGGGAAATCTTTGGAGAATTATTGCAACATTTCTTATCACATCAAAAGGAACATGTTAATCTTCATTTTGCCATCAAATCCACTCATCTTTTCATGCTTTTTTCTCTATCACCTGTACTTCACACCCTGTTATCTGCTATGTCGTGCCCTGGAGCTTAGGCTCCAACTGCACTTCGCCATTTCTGAGTACGTTTTTCATTCAAGGTACAACACAAAGTGCAATTTGAGAATGGCAAACAAGGAAGCCTGGCCTCAGCAGGTTTGGTGGCTCAGCGGCTGCGGTCCTTGCCTTGCATGCGCTGGGATCCCATGTGGGTGCCGGGTCTAGTCCCAGCAGCTCTGCTTCCCATCTGGCTCCCTGCTTCTGGCCTGGGAGAGCAGTTGGGGACAGCCAAGGGTTTTGGACCCTGCACCCAATGTGTGGGAGGCCTGGGGGAGGCTCCCGGCTCCTGGTTTTGGATTGGTGCAGCTCCGGCCATTGTGGCTGCTTAGGGAGTGGATCACCGGACAGAGAATCTTCCTGTCTCCCCTCCTCTCTGTACATCTGACTTTCCTATAAACGTAAATAAATTAAAAATAAATTTAAAAAGAAGCCTGGCCTCTAGAGGGCTCTGGGAAACAATACATCAGGAGGAATAATTAAATCTAAACACAAATAATTTTAATTCTCAAATTGCTATATTCTATGTGGCCTCTTAAAATATTGCTTGGGCTGGGACCCAGTGATAAATCCTCATCTTGCCAGCGCTGGTATCCCATAAGGCCACCAGTTCGTGTCCCAGCTGTTCTACCTCCCATCAAGCTCCCTCATTGTGGCCTGGTAAAGTAGAGGATGGCCCCAAAGCCTTGGGACCCTGCCCCCATGTGGGAGACCTGAAAGAAGCTCCTGGATCCTGGCTTCAGATCAGCTCAGCTCTAGCCAATGCAGCCACTTGGGGAGTAAACCACTGGATGGAAAATCTTTTTATATCATCTTGTCTTTGTAATCTGCCTTTCCAATAAAAATAAATCTAAAGTATTACTGGGGCCAGCATTACGGCAAAGGAATAAAGACACCACTTGTGATACTGGCATCCCATAGGGGAAGCAGTTCATGTGCCTCCTGCTCTACTTCTGATCCAGCTCCCTGCTAACTGTCTGGGAAAGGCAGTGGAAGATGCCTCAAGTGCTTAGGCTCTTGTTACTCATGTAGGAGACATGATGAGAGCTATTGCCTCCTGATGTTGCCACCATTTGTGGAGTGAACCAGTGAATGGAAGAGGGGTGTGTGTGCATGTGCGTCTTTACCCCCCCCTTTTTTTCTATAACCTTTTCAAATGAGAACAAATGGCTTCGTGATGTACTCGCACATGCTAGTACTCCTTGTGCTCGAAGAGCTGTGCACCAAGACCCTCTGCCTGGAGTAGTAAAAAGAAAGGATAATGCCACTTTTTCTTAGAGGTAAAGCTGACAAATGGGATTATCACTGCATTCTAAAATGCTCTGTTCTGAAATAATTCAGTCTTATGAAAAATTAATAATAGTCCCAGAATTTCCACAAACTTTTGATTTAGACTCCCCAAAAGTTAACATCTTATGATGCTTGCATATCAACCTTATTTTCCTTAGCCAGATAGAATCTCTTCTAAAAACAAAGGCATTTCTAATGCAGCACAATTATCAAAAGCAGAAAACTGTATTGATACAATTTTATTACTTAGAGAATCTATTCATAATTTCCCAATTCATTACATATACGTTATATGAATACACTTCAAAAAAACTTGTGGAAAAGTGGAATAAAAATGACTATTTTCAGGGATAAAAAATGTTAAATTCATGCAGTTCTTCCATAACACACATTTTCCACATAGGTTTTGAAGTCCTCTTGTATGTATGCATCTCTGCCCTTCAGAATTAACACAGGATTATGTTTCATGTAACAGTCATACTCCTTCCACATTCTTTAATCTAAAATAGTTTCTTGGTCTTCTTTTGTCATTAACGTCCTTGGTGTTTTTAGAATGTAGGCCAGTTACTCTGTGGAAAGTCTTTCACCTTGGCCTTGTCTGATGCTTCCTCAGGACCACATTCCAATGGGGCAGGCACTCCAGTCAAGTGGTGCTGCATCCTCCTAGTGTTACACTGGAAGGCACATGGAGCAACTTTCCCGTTACAGATGATGTTCACTAACATCGATCACTTGGTTAAGGGGTTTCTATTCTTTTTGTAATCAATACATTCTTGTATTTGATACTTCAATATTATATACTGTTAATCAAATTAAACCAGATTTAACAAGAATCTCCAAGTTTACTCTGTACACCTAGAAATTCTCCATGAACAAAAAACTATAAAATGTTTAAGGTCTGCTGCTGCACTAATCAACAACATATCTAATTATGAAACTCTTCCAGATGTAAGGGTCTATGAACATTCTATCTTACTGCTGCCTCTCATTAATGTAGAAGAATGAAGCTTCAGAGATGTGTGTGTGTGTGTGTGTGTGTTTTAAGAAAAGCATAACAAAACCTTTACCCTCATTGCTCAGATGACATGGATCAGGCCCAGACTGGCTACATCATCCCTATAATCAGACAGCTACTCAACAATAGAATTGGAAATGATTACATGTTCACTAAACAGCAACAGAGGTAAAAGTCAATTCAGTATCCTTCAAATGAAAAACCCTATATTTATACATAAGCAGTCTAAGTCAGATTTACTGTGGTCATTTTTAGGAAATTAGGAGACTCATACAGAATCAAAGAACACAGTTTATGGAGTTACAAAAGTATAATAGCTCACTACCATCCCCGGGTTCTCTTCTATTTCTTGCATTTGTTTGAAATAATTTAGTTCACTCCAGAGGCAAGAAAAAAAAGTCCTATTACTAAACAGACAGCCTAAAAGGTTCCCTGCACTGGGCTGTTTCCCTAGAAATGCTGTGCTCCTTGCTCAATGCACAGGGCTTCCAATCAGCTCCTCCACATGCAACCCTCTGTTTGCATGGAGCAATTCTGTCACAATCTTATTGTATTTTACAAACCTGAAAAATAGTTGCAATCATTTCAAGAAAATTCTAATTTAGATTAGCCCACAAGCAAGCTGTCTCCAGAATGATCTGGGACTTTCTTTTACAAAGTAGCTATAATGATAACACAAACAACAACAACATTAATTATAAAGAGCAGATTTCAGGAGTCAAGCATGCAATCTCAACCTCTACTGGGAACACAGGATGCTTCTGGGCTTCAGCTTGCCTGCCTTTCATTCTCCAAGGCCTTTTAGAAGGAATGGAGATATCAATGTTCCATGCAATCCAGTAACCCAGGGTAATACTGCTGGGGAGAAGCTATTTTTAGATGATATTTAGCAGTATGACCCAAAATATGAATCAGACACAGGACTATACAGACATAAAACATGCTCTTTCTATAAAATCAGTTACAATTCCTCCTTATCACTTCCTGGGAAATACAACTCATAAAAACAGAGCAGCAGTTTGGCTTATTTACTTATTCATTATTTATTTATTTTCACTAAGGTTAACCTTAACCACACTTCGGCAGAAAATTAAGCAAACTATATGTAAAAAGACCATAAAAACCAAGATCTAGATTGCTACTGTAGTTTCAAGTAGCAAAATTATGCAACCTTAGATATATAGGAAAGTGTGCTGGAATATATGAGCAGCAGTAGAAAAGAAGTGGTAGACTGAGCTGGGATTTCTATTGCCGATATAGCATCTCATTCAACCCTTGGAATCATCTTAGTATTCATTTCATGGAACACAAAAGTCAGCAAAAATAAACCAAAGATGAGTTTAGTATCACAATTTATTTTAGAATTATAATGCAGCTTAAGGGTAAAGAATGAATAATCTTAGGCCACTATTCCTTGTGCAATTAGTGATAACAGATTAATTCATTCCCTCCCTTCTGAGTGAGATGGTTCCTGATTGTGTTATGAAACAGACTGTTCTAAACCAGATTTGCCTGAATATCTGTTGTAGGTGTTGAATGATTTACCTATTGAATTCATGGATTGATAATTGATTAACAAAACCAAACTGTGCCAATGATAAATTTTTAATGGATTTTTAATAAATGAAATTTTTAGGAATGTTTGAACTCATGGCTCCTATTGTTGAAGACTTCTCCCATATTTAACACAGATATGCAAAATATAGCAAGGTTTTAAAAACAAAAACCTGCAATTCATTTCTAGTTGCTTAACAAGTATGGGTATTACGGCAGAAACACCAGAGACAAACTTCTAAGTTGGGCAACTTCATTACTGAACAATATTCTCTAAGCACTGAAGAGGGGCTTGGGAATAAACCACATAATGAAATCTGAGGGTTAACGACCTTCCTACCTAACACAGGATGTCTGTTCTGTCTGACCAACTCTCTCCCATAGGCTCTGCCGAACTCAGTAAACAATTCGAACTGGTACTTGGTATAACTACCTCCCTGCCAACTTTTATTATCTTCTGCTGCTAGGAAAGCGAAGAGAAAAGGGGTTAAAAAGATAATTCATATAGGGAGAAAAGTAGTAACTTGGATAAGGTTTCAAAAGAGATTTTGCAAAAATTTTTGAATTTATTTTTATTTTTTAGGAAACACTCTGATGTTAAATGTATGAAAACTATGACCAATATAAGACTGTAAGTCAATCGGGTAACACTGGACTAAAACAAATTAAATACACAAGTTTAAAGTTTCAACAAAATATGTGTGCTATATGCTCACTACTTTTAATGTACAAGTTTGGGCTTAAGTCCCTGATCATCAAGACAAGAACAGCTACAAATCATTCAAAATATAAACAACCTGCCAGGTGCTGTGACAAATTACTTATATATTTAATAATACTCATGGGTAAAATTTTATGAATGTTGCTGCAATCCTGATCATTACCTGTTTCCCTTCTAGTGTCTGCTTTTAGGGGAAAAAATAAAGTTCAGGTTATATTAAACTGCTGAAAATTCAATTTTGCAAACACCCTTAGACATCATAGTTTGCTTATGTTAAAGATTCTAAGAGTAATACATTTGTATTCTCTAAACTTTATTCTCAAATTTTTTTAAAAGATATAAAAATAAGGGAATGAGATCACACTTTTCTTCACAGCATTTTTTATCAAAATAATTTTCTTCACACGCTTTCTATCTCCAGGAAGATTATGTAATATTAAGTGGTGAGAAAAAAGGAAGATTTGGAGTTAAGACTGACAGTCAAGCTCTGATATGTTTTTGTTGCTAATCTTTTGCAATGGACTGGGGCACAGTGCTTATTCTGAAAGGAAGTGGTTAATGTATGGTTTTAGCAATACTGGCATCTAGAAATCACTTCAGCATTTTAAAATTGTGAAAATCGTCACTAAGATTCACATGCAGACATGGGACACAAGATTAACTGTGAGAGCTGTGCTCCAGTCCCATGTAAATGCTATTCCTTGAACACAATAAATCCTGCCTATATGTTAAACAGACTTTGGCCAATATCAAAGCCTGTGAAAAGTAATACTTACATATTAACATCTTTATATTTCTCATGAATTTTTAAAACATGAACATAAGTTTTTTTTAACTTGGCACAAAGCTCTATAAGAGATGTTCATAAACCTGTTGGCATGTCTGATTCTGCTTAGTTCCAGGAAAACATCCTCATTCATGGCATTAGCATATTAATTGCTTGTATGTGAAGATTTGAGATGAAGATGTCTAACATTATTGTGCCTCCAATCTTTCAGTGACAGCAAATCGTATTCTCAATTGCAATACTCACAGCTGTTGCCTGCTCTATTACTCCTTTGTCCAGATGAATGTTCTGGCTCCTTGTATGGAAACTGCAGAGTTGTATCTAAGGTTCTGAATCCTTCCTTCAGAGAATGGTGCTTGTAATACTCCACAAGTTCCTTCAGAAAAAGTAGATTATTTTTATAAAAACAGTTTTCTCAAATGCATGAACTCTTTAAAACATAGTTATATAAGATATGATTACTGATTTTGGCTCGTTTTTCCAGATGTATAAGAGTGATTAAAATTTTATGAAAAGACAAAATAAAAATAAGTTTATTTTAGGTGCAAAATTAGCAATGCATTCCATTCATAAAGGTATTTTCCAAAAGTTGATGGAAGTGCTGCTGCTCTGTGGAATGCTAGTTTGTAGCACAGCCACTCTGCTTTTAATACAGCCTCCTACTACCACACCTGAGAGAGGAGAAGGAAGATGGCCCCAGCGTTTGTGCCCCCCCTTGACACCAGGATGGATTTCTGGCTCCTTGTTCTTAGGGCCACTAGGGGAAATGACCAGCAGGTAGGAAGATCTCTGTTGCTCTACCTTTATCAATGTTTTTTAATTTATGGAAAATAAGTTATGGAAAAACTATATCGATTGTCAAAAGATAAATTTATCTTTTATATCTATTTTTCATAAATGCTTTGTTGTGCCTTAAATATAGCAGAGTACGGAATGATAATATCTTCCTTTTACCTGGAGATACAGTACACCTACCAGGTCTTTGTTCCTCTGGCCACTTACATTGCGCTAACTCCTACTGTGATTTTTCGGTATATAATAGCCTGTTAGTCTTCAGTCATAGGTGGTAAATGAAATTACACTAAATGCGAATTTAAGAATACTGGTTTGTGTTCTTATTTATGACAAAGGTGTAAGAAACAACTGCTTATTGGATAACAATTCATAACTTCTTGAGTTTTCAATTAACATGGCAGAAAAACAAACAATAAATGTACCTTTCCATGGTAAACAAAAGCTGAGAAAGCATACATCTCACCTGACATTACACTTGATTTATGATCATGTGTTCATGTCCCATAGCTTTGCATATCATGCTCAGAGGTCAATAATATATGATTTCCAATTTCCTCTTATAAATAATTTACCTTAAATATATCCAGGAGCAATACAATAATTACCCACTGTCTTTCAGGATAAGATTTTAGGAAATTTCTTTTTACATGTTGATTTCAAGGATTCTTCACAAATTGGAACTGAATTCTATTGTAAACTGAAGAATGATCAATTCATAATGGGAAATGGATCTTTTATTATTAAATACTATTGATATAGAAAGTTATGAATAGCAAGTGAAAATAAAAAGCAAAGCCACTTTTAAACTAATTATCCAGTGTTTCTATTATAGCACCTTTCTTTGTGGGAAAATAACAGTGGAAAAGCAATTCTTTTTTCTAAAAAAAAATCATACTGTCTTTGATTTGATGCCTCCATTCAGTGGTTATGTTCAGTTTCCAAAAACAAATCATTCAAATAAAAATGTATTCAAAAGAAAAATGAAGAGTTGTTGTACTGGAAGTTGCAGGAGTCACAAAGATGGTGAGGACATGACTCCTCTCCAGTAGTTCAAAGGCATGAGAAAGAATTTTGCATGTATTCAGTGAGGCAAGTGGGGCAGGTTTCTTGGTGGAGGTTGGTTGGTTGAAGTGAATTCATAGAGATTTTAAACAGCCAGGCAGGAGAGGGGGATGAGTTTAGGAAGTTCAGCCAGGCTGTGAACAGATACATGGGTAATAAAGTATAGGTTACCTCAAAAAACAAAAAGTAGCGTGATTTGACTAAAACAATTAATAACAAGAATGGAGTTGTGGGGTTTTTTTTTTTGTAGTTTTTACACATGTAAACTGGGGATAACAAAGCATTTTGTAGATTATAGTAAATATATAAAAGGTCTGACATACATGAATAATCGTAACACAGTTACTACTACCTCATAAGCCAGACCCATTGCACAGCTTTTCAATAGCTTTTCATAGTTTCACTCAGGAACCTTATGGGATGAACCCTACCTTCACTGATGCTTAGATCTCAGTGTCATAAACTGGCCTGTGTAGAGTCAAACAGCTGGTGCTTCCTCCAAAATTTATGCTGTAACTACATCCTACTGTTGGCACATAGGACCTGACAAATGTAAATTTTAAGGCAGGAAGGCAAACCAAAGGAACCCTGCTAAGTTCTAAAGATGTCAGGAACTTTATTTTCTTAAAATGAAGATTCTGGGGGTTTTGCATATTTGATCTTTTCTTTTTAATTTCCCACTGGGGCCAGCATTGTGGTATAGTGATTACAGCGGGGCAATGCAGGTATACAACATGGGCTCTGGCTTTTTTTTGGATGCTCTACTTCTGAACCACCTTCCTAATGTGCCTGGGAGCGCAGTCTAAGATGACACAAGTCCTTGGACTACTGCACTCATAGAGGAGAACTGCAAGAAAGCTCCTGGCTCCTGACTCTGGCCAGACCCAGCATTGGCCATTGTGGCCATTTGGGAAGTGAGCCAGGAAATGCAAAATCTTGTGTCTGTCTCCCTCTGTAACTCTTCCATTAACTAACTAAATAAAAACATGTTCTTTAAGTTCTTGCCTTTCTTCCATGGCAGAGATAATGGGGGTCCTTGATGAATCTAAGGTATTTGGAACCTAACCAAATGAAGTTTGTATTTTCAAAATACTTGCACAAATTAGAATACTGTGTTTGTAATGTGATGACGTTCAGCATGAATTAAATGTCTGGAATCAACACTATTAACTCTTAAAAAGTGCAAAGCAGAATTTTTTAAGGTCTCTTGAACAGAACATGCATATTTTTGGTCTGATACCAAGGGTACCAAAGTCTTGGTCTTGTGATTTAAATTGAGTAAAGTCAATTATTTTTTCTAGCAATATAAAAATAAGTCTGGAATCAATTACTGGCCAATAGCTTTGAAATTCATTGTTATTAGGTTGCAAGTAATACAAGTTCTATATGTTTTGCCATTAATTACCATGAATTAAAATGTCTGTGAAGTTGGTTAGCAGCTACAGAATCTTTATAGTTAAAAGAGATATGGTAATCATTTAATATGAATCCATACTCAAATTTTACAGAGGAAAAAAATGACTTTTCTAAGCCCCAGGGTCAGGCATGAGGCTTAGTCAATTTCAAAACAGTCTTAGTCACTTCCCTAAGCAGGGAGTTATTTTAGTTCTATTTTTACAGTCTCAGGCAGGTAAATCTTCCTACATGCTTCTAACTGGGGAGAATTAAACAGTGCCACCATGGATTTTTTCCAATTCATGTCTTTATGCTTTCTGTATTTTTGTCTAATCTACCCTGCTTTAGCAGTCATTGACCTTCAGGTACAACAAGTAAATAAGAAGACTCTAAACAAAAGAAATCGCTAAGCTTTTCTTATCTCACACTGACACAGCAGTGTCAACAATTCAAGTCCCTGAAAAAAATAATGAGTGAGAGCCACTCATTCCAATTACCAAGGAAACAGGCAACAGAGACGGTTTATAAACAGTATTTGGACATGGATTGTCTGGCATACATAAGAAGTAGGACAAAATTAATGTCTTGTAATCTGGATCCAGAAACTCATTTAGGATTTGAATTTCATGATGAAGAAAAACAAAGATTTTTATTACCTGTGTTATTGAAACCCAAGGGGGGGGGGGAAGGTTAGATTACCACCACCAGGGCCAATCTTTTCTTTAAGAAATTGCCTAATTTAAAACAAGCTCCAAATGAGAGTCAGTTTGTGTTTTACATCCTTCCCAGATTAAAGTTTAATTCCAGGCCCTATTGCATTTTATAGGTAGACAAGTGTAACTTTAACTCGAATGATAGTAGAATTCTGAATTATTCTGATGGAACAGCAATTGTTCTGAAGAAATCCACAAAGCACTCCGTTTTTATACTGGAAAGTGTTGTCACCACCACATAAAAGATGACTCTCTGAGTTTGTGATTCACTCACTGCAAGTATAAATCTGTGTCTCCTTCCAGTTACCGGAATATCAGCCACCCAGGTCTTCTGAGCAAATACTCCTGTGGCATTTCCCAGCACGAGTTAGAGGACCATTGAAAGGTTCTTGACACTGAGGTATTTACTAGTTTCTGAGCTTCCTTAGGATGGCTGGATTCTGCTCAAATTCTCTAGAAACAGTGATTTACACAGCAAGCATTGAATTTAAATTTGCTCCACAAATGAACAGAAACAAAGAGCAGGAGTAGCCAAGACATGCTGCTGTCTCACCAGCAACTTTAAAATTATTCGCTAACCCTGAAGAAGGGGCCTTTCTGATGTGGAGACTTTTCGGTGCCTTTTCTTCTCATGATTCTATCCTTTGGCTAAAGCTTTTGTTGTTCTTTTTACTAATGCTTTTGTTTTTGTTTCATTGTGATTTTTATTTTGCTGTTATTTCTCAGTCCCCTTAGCCCACTGTGATGAATGTTCCCTGGGGGAAAAAAAAAAGAGTCCTGGATATGGAGAAAAATTTCCAAGCTTTTTTCTGCATACCAAGTAAGAGTGGCTTACGTGAACTCTGTGGCAAATACTTTTATTTTCCACATCATTGGAGAATTTTTTGCTACCCTGTGGCATCACTTATTTGATATCAGAGTCTCTTCTGCTTTTTTAACAGTAACAGCTTTGTATGCAGATAAGAGCTCAAGGATCTGTGTCTGCTAATCCTGATCAGTGCAGCATCCACGCGCATCACTGCTTTTCACAGCCACCCTTGGCCGCTGAAGCACTTCCTCGAGCTAAGTCCAGGTGCCACAAGGCTGAATGGATGGGCTCTTTCCAGTAACAACTCCTTTCATCCTCTTGGCTTTTCAGGGCCTTTCCCTACTTTCAAAGTCTGCAAGACTGGCAGTCATCTTGGGCCCCGCAGCACTTTTTAAAGTGCCATCTTAATGACAACACTGTGGGGCAGCCTCATTACCATCCAGGGGAGTACTGCAGGTGAGGGCTCAAGCTGGTCTGTCTTGCAGAGAGGGAGCCTCTGTGCAAGCTTTCATCACGTTTCCACTGTCGGCCATTCGTTATCTGTGCATGCACTTCACCCTCCACCCTCTTGTTGTTGGCATTCTAAAGAACCTCCCCGGCCCAGTTCTCTGTGTGTACAGCCTGCTTGTTCCAAAAGAATGGAAGCCACTTCCAGCAGGGAGGATGCCCTGATCATGGCTACCAATTGGGCAGAGATTACAATTTCTAGGATATGACCTTGCTGTCCATCCTGAGCTTTTGAACTGGAAATGTGATATTTATATCCATAGAGATTTTCTTGTTTTTCTTTCAACTTGAGATAATTCAACTGCATTAAAACAATGATTTGTGTCTTGAAGCAGTTCTGAAGTTTTAGATAAAATATCTAAGCTGGCCCACTCTGCAAGGCTCTCTTACAGTCAGTATTACTTTAATGTCAACATCTGCAAAACGCTTTGAGATGTTTTCTGGAAAGATGTAGTGTATATCATTTGATTGATGGCTCAATCAATGAGAGGTCGGTACTTCCCAAAGTTACTTATGGTATTCAGGAGCTATAAATGCACCTTGTGTCCTATAGCCAAATTCTTCCTTACCATAAAAAATTATTAAACTTGAGAAGCAGACCTGAAACTGTTTAAGGAAATAAAGTCCTTATTGCTAACAATGCATATGTGATGACACATATATACGTGTATAGGAGACATACACAATATTCTTAAATACAAGCATTACTAAGTTGTAATTCAAAACCATCATTGGTGTCCCCCAAATGATACTGGTTTATCTGAGGCAGGTTGGTATTATACTAGTTCAATTTCAACACGAAATTTCAATGAAATATCAATTGTTGTATGGTAATATTGCTGCCTTGCTAATGTTTAATTGTCCACAGTAATAGGAACCACAGCACAGGTAATTTACAAAATAGCAAAGGCTTTTTAATTTCACATTACAGTATTTTCTATATATCAGACTTCAATGTGAGAGGAATTTCGCTGATTACACTTTTTGTGTCACAATTAAAACACTTTCCTCTGCCTGAAATAGGGGGTACGTGCAAAAGGAAGAGAGGAAGAAAAAAGCAAAAAAGAAAAAAAAAGCTTATTGAAAATCTATAGTCTTTTGAATTGAGTTAAAATGCACAAATTGATTGTATTTGTGTTCATTTGACTTCGTCGTTGCTTTAAAAGTCAGAGAACATAACCTCTGAAATATTTTCTAAAATTGACAAACTGAGTCTCCAATGAAAGATATTTTAGCAATATGAAACTTGCTTGGAAATCTTAAATTTACAACCAGTTTTTGAATTCTGCTGTAAATCTGTAGCATGATTCTCTTTAAGGAATTTTTCAATCATTAAAGTTTACAAGAAACTAGGCATTTAAATTGACATTCCCACAGTAAAAAGAAAAACCCAGGGATCTGCATCAGAACAGCGACATAGCGAGCAAAGCTGCTGCCTGGAACACTGGCATTCCATGTGGGCACAAATTTGCGTCCCAGAGGCTCCATTTCCAGTTTAGCTTCCAGGTAACAGCCTGGGGAAAGCATGTGGATCCAGGCTATTCAAATGGGTGACCCAGATGAAGTTCCACTTTCATGGCTTTGGCCAAACTCTGGGCCATCCATGATAGCTACACCTGGGGAGTAAATCAGTAGGTGGAAGATCTCTCACTCCATCTCGCTCTGTCTTTGTGACTCTTCAAACAAATCTTAAAAAAAAAAAAAATGCAGATCACAGATTGAAAAGAAATAACACTTACCATCAAACTTTTAAATTTTCTATTTTCTGCAATATGGAATAAGCCATCTCTGGTTAAAATTTTGATGTGCTTCGCTTCATTATTGTACCTGTGGGCAGTGAATAACTTATGAATACAAATGTGTTTTTAATCAGTAGAAATCAATAATTACCACAAGGCATGCCCCAATAACATTATAGGAATTAATTCTGGAGACCAAATATATACCCATGCCAATACAATGGTGACAGCTAATTAACAAAATATATTTACTGGATTGGTTAAAAATACAATGAATATTTGAAAGACGAGGTAGCTTTGACTAATCATTAAGCACAATTTACTTAGAAAGTTCAGTTTGAGAATGTAGAAAAATAAGGAAAAAATGCTAGTCATTTATAAGTTACTAAACAAAACCTTAGAATTTACAAGAAATATAAAGTCATCAAAATATAAAGCTATGAAAGAAAAATTAGTATGTTAATTGTCAGCCAATAATACTTATTATTTCCTAACAGATATTTTCAAGTATTGATGAAGTTTCCAGTTGGACGGATTATTTCTGCAATAATTTGAACTTTGGTTTTCAGCTTCAATGTTATACATATCAGATGGTCTATGCAGTTATGGAACAAAAAATATTTCCGTAAAATAATTTGTCCTACTTACTTAATGCTAATTGCATATTCTCCTGACTCTTTGGTCCTGTGCCTCACAAGGTATGTACTATTTACCCTATTAATAAGCTCAGTCTCTGCCTGCAGTCTTTCCATTGCACCGGCGTACCTGTAAGAAACAATGACACAACAAAGGCGGATCATTGAACCAGGAAGAGACGGAGAATAAGACAAACCATTTGTCAGCTTTAATTGAATGGCAGATCTAAGGTGATTTCATGTCTGTGCTAATTACATTGTATCACAGGTTTTCAGGAGAAAAAATGTCCTTTAATATGTCCAGACACAAATGCTCTAAAAGCTAATACAGCAACGAGAATAGTACCCAATCCACAGTAAGCATGCAGTAAATATTTACCAAAGAGATAAACAAGATAGAGAGGAGCCAGTAAACACTGGACCAGAAAGATGGCTGAGGGGAAGTTCACTTTTTATTTACTTTTTAATTTTCCTTTTCATGTTTATTTGATTCTGTAATTCAAGGCTTTCCTCCTATATCTGCCTACGTTTTATTATGACTGGCATCTCTGGGTATGTGAGTGCATAGGTTGGGCCATCAGGAAAGACTTGGTTCTCTGGTTAAAAAAAAAAAAAAAGCTGGTGAGGAGGCATAGTAAAACGTAAATATTACTATTTTAGGTGTTTTACTCTCAGGGTCCCTCGATTGCTTTAGAAGGAAAAAAAAATCTTTCCAATTCCTGTCTGGATGCAAGGAAGGAGCAGTATGTGGGTGTGTACCATGCCTAGATGTCACAGTGCTGGAATTAAGCCAGATGAAAAACAAGGGGTCATCATCACTTGGTGCAGAGACTTGCTTTAAGTTCAGCCCTCTGTTTTCAGCCTGGCACCCTCCTCACCAGCCTCTGCTCCAAAGCCTGGCACCTCCTGTCTCTCCAAGGCTTGACCCCTTGTGGTTCATTTTTCTCCATAATTGGTCTTTTAATCCCAGTACTTCCTGCCAGGATAAGAAAAGGCAAGTTGCCCGACTACTAAGAGGATGACATAGGAATCTTGGCATCGGTCTGCTGCCCCACAGATTTCCAGACAGTTGCCCAGCATCAGTCTTATAATTTATCCCTGCCTTTTGATAACCCCAAAATGCAAACTGTTAAAGATAGTCATTAGGCTATTCTATTTCATAACCCATATAAGGGATCATTTGTCTTGAGGGGAAATTCTACTTTTAAATGTGGAAATTATAAACAGATAACACCGTCAGTTATACTCAACTTCTCAGTGACTTGAAAAACTACCATGTCATCATGTGACATAATTTTTTTGAACAGTTTAGTAATCACAAAATTGAAGGTTCCATTTTCTCACAATCATTTTGCTGCCTGAGAGAAGATATTTCACACAAAAGTACCTACTTGGTTTGAAGAAACTTTTGGGTTGCGCAAGAGGAAAAAGTAATTTTTAAATTTTACTATCTTTTACTTTTTCCTACTTTTAGGCATTTCCTTTGTATGAACATTTTGATTTTTTTATCCCAATGAATAATACTATTCAAACTGGTAGTATTTCCAATTAAGTTTTACATATTGACACATTTTAAACAAAGGGTATAAAAGCAGCCTCATGGACTGAATGGTTCCCAGGTACCATGTAGGTTTATGTCATAAAATCCACATCCTTTATGGCAGCTGTATTTACCTCTCCAATCATTACTCTATAATGCTTCATTACAAACTAGTAAGGCAAAAGAAAAGGAATCCCATCATTATACTCTAATGTTTGTTTGCCATTTAGGGTGGTTTCCAGGTTCACTGTGTATGCCATCAGCTCGAGTGTGTAAATTTAATTCCTGTCAGGACTACACACTAAAATTCTATAGAGAATAAGACCAAGGGGTTGCCTTAATCTAGATAAAAACACAGTAAAAATTCCCAATTTTACCAAAAACTCGCCAGGATCTCTTCAGCACATTCAGTGCTGATGCCCAGATAGACCTCCTCGGGAAGGCTAGATAAAGACCGCAAGAGGCAGAAATGACCACTGGGCATCAACGGGAAAGGTTGGGAGAAGAATCCCGTCATGCGGACAAAGGGTTCCTTCACAAGGAACTAAAACCTGGTATTTTTCATGATTTGATTTTAGAACACGTAACTATCTGTACTTGCAAATCAAACTAGCATGATATATTCCCAAGTCACTAAGTCTTCTCGTTTCTAATTTGCATGCATATGCCTTATTAAGAAAATCGATAGAATTAGCCATTCCAAAGGAATCAAACACAAAATTCAGGAAGTAAATACATAAAAGAGAGAGTTGCCTATCTTGTGGATTTTTAGGCAGGATGGCATGTACAGATTGTATATAGCTTACCAGTTGCATAGCTGTAACTTAAAAAAAAATCTTGCTATACAAATGTTGGAAAGGCAAAATTAAGTAAGATGCATGAAGCACTAAACACATAATACTCAGTATAAATGAGCAGTGATCTGATGAATTATGCATTCTAAAATCATTCATTGGGTTAAAGACATCTAAAAAAATAATGGTCATTTCTTGGTTCTGCTGTTGATTCTGCCAACCTTCAAGCAGCGTGTCCTATCCAGACCTACAACTCAGACATCCAGATATGCTGTTCCACATCGCATGTTGCTAATTATATTTGTCTAATCTACTATCCTTTTTGAGCTAGTTTTGAATTTCAGACAATGAGATTATATTCGCTTTTTCTGTTTCATGAAATTTACCTTATAAAATACAATACACATATTCACTTACATAGCACATCACACTTCTTTCTTGTGGCTACTACAAACTTTTAATTTAAAGACAAGCACTCTCACAAACATACATACACACTTCTCCGATAAATATAGGGAAAGGTCAGCAATGTATGAATTCATTATGGTGTTTCGCTGCATCTGAGAACACCTTTATGGAAAACAAATAGAAACCAAGCATGGTTTACTACACTCACATTTAAAGCATCCTTGAGCTAAAGGTATAGTATTTCAATGTAGCTCCATAAACATTTTTAACACTTACCAGGGCTGGCAAGAATAATCTACTGGTTTGGGCACCTAGGATATAAAATGGCAAAATAGATTACGTTTACTTAAGGGAAGCTTTTAGAAATCAATCACTAATTCAGTTTAGCTGACTCAGCTCTATAAAACCTTAAGTAGCACAGTCTTGAAGTCACCCAGTGGAAATTTTATACAGAGTGAATCATAGTGTACGTCAGGTAAGTGTAAAATAATTCATTTTGCATTAATTCATTCTTTTATTCATTTTATTGTTACTATACCTGCAAGGGAAGAGACAGCAAGAAAACATGAAGTGGGGAAACTTTCAATATTTACTATCAAGGCCATTTAATCCCATCATGGAAAACTAGAATGAAAATGCTATTAGGAAAGCCAAAAAGCACTTCACTTTCACCAGATACTCCAAACCAAACAATATGCCTGGATATAGGTTCTTACATTGTAACTCAAGTTGTAACCTCTGATTCTGAAATCTACTGACTGAAAAAGCTTTCAAGCTATGGAAAGTATTCACTTTTCCCTTTTCTCATAGAACTTTGCATAAGGGAAATACTGCGTTTTCAATGCAAACGAAGCAAGAACACTTTTTCTTGCTGCTGATGGTGAATGTAAACAAAGCTAAGGAGAATATAATATTCATAAAATAACAAAACACAGGTATTTATACTCTATATACAGAGAGATAAAGTTCATAAACTCCTGAGACTGGAAGTACAAAAATAGATGATCTTCTGTTTAGAGAATTTTCATAAGTTACCCAAATCTTTGTATGTATCATTCCTATCTTGAGCCTTCAATGTTAAGTAACTAAAAATATCAATACCCTTATTTATAACAGTAAAAAACACAGTATTTCAAAGATTGTTACAATGAATACATCTATAGCCATGTCATGCCAGTTTTCATGATGGGATGCTGTCACTTTTTTAGCACTTTCAGGTTCCGAGTCATCATATCAAAATACACACTTCTGGTGATAATACTCTTATGGTCACTAATATTTAAATATTTTGACCTAAGGCTCAAATTTTTCGTATCACTTTGCATAAAATCTTGATATACAACAAGCAATAATGAAATCAACTATATCTAATCTTGCAAATACTATCTTGCATCATTTTCTTTTCAAAAGTAGAAATTGATTATCTACAGTTTTCCTTTTGACAAGATACACATGGCTTCTGAGATCTGGTGGGCAAAAGGTACTTTTTCCCTCTTCTCTACGTTCTTTGAATGTATAATGTATTCTTCCTCCTAAGCCAGTCTCTGTCTCTGTCTCTGTCTCTCTCTCTCTCTCTCTCTCTCTCTCTCTCTCTCTCTCTCTCCATGGAGCACAACATCAAAAAGAAAATGAGAGCAAAAGGAAGGGGGTCAAAGTCTTCAACAAATCCTGGCTTTGAATTTCCTCAGATGGTGAAAGGCTGGAGATCTAAAAACACTTGAGGGTGGCATGAAACACTCAAGCAATACTTCTGTCCTGAAGTGTCCTACTGTTAGCCTTACTTTATTTCTCCAGAGAGTATATTCTTCTTTGGCTTCCAACAAGTCAAATTTTATTTTACAGGCAGAAGCGGGAGAAAGGGGATGGAATCAGAATGAATGTTTTCCCTGCTGCTCCCCGATGCCCACAAGGACTGGGGCAGTGAGCCACGAACTCAATCCAGGTCTCTCCTGTAAGAGGCAGTAAACCAATTGCTCAAGTCATTATCACCGCCTCCCAGGGTCTGCAGTAGTGGCAAGCTGCAGCCAAGAACTGGAGTTCACAACTGAACCTAGGAATTTGATGTGGAGCATAGGCGTTGCTAGGGTACCCACTCCAAGTAGGTATACTCTAAGATATAAGGATCCAGGAATACTCTCCCAGCTGCAATTATTTACAGCCAGGTGAAATCCTATTGTGTTTCATCCATTATTTATTCTCTGTATTTTGCTTCTGAGTACCCTGGGTTCTTGCTGTCTTAAGACTGGGTAATCTCATCTTTGAGTATATGGTCATATTTTCTACTAATGCCATTTTCTGCTTAAATTCTGCCATATAAAATGCTTAATTTCAAATACAGCATGAATGTACAATTCTAAACATAGCTATATCAATGTGTGAGCTCAGAATGTTCACCAGTTAGCCAAATATTTAAGCAACTTATACACAGATTCTGAGGTTCTCTTTCTGACTTTTCCCTCTGTAAGCTTTCACCTCTCTTTCCAACTGCTCTGGTCCTTCCAATCAGAACTACACTATCTAATTTAATCCAGCTACCCTAAACTATTTAATCTGCTACCTACCCTTAGGGTTGTCATTACTAAGAAACTCATGTAACATCATTCTCCTTCTCAAATGTCAATTCTGTTCATCAGTTTATTCAGATAGTTCTTTTGTTTTTGTGCCTAAAGTATACAGCAGTTGTCTGTGGGAGGATTGGTCTAATAGAAGCTACTCAACAATTTTCAGAAGTGATAAATTCTAATTGTTTCTGTCACTGTTTTGTTTATAACCTTATTGATGATCTTTTTTCCACAGATTTAACTTACTAAAATTCAACAAATTTTCTAGTTCGTTTCACTACAATGTGTCTAAATTTTTTATTGACTTTATTGACTTTCATGTGCACTTCTTGATTCTCAAGATTGGTCTTACCTTAGATTCTAGAACGTCCCTAATCTTATTTATCCAAATATTACTTCTCGATTGCCTCTATTTTCTCCTTCCAACAGATACCTACAAATTTAATCAATTCATCCTGCATTATCTCTTCCCTTTCCTCATCTTTCTGAACTGTTCTGTGGAGAATTTCTTGGAATTTTTCTTCCAACTTTTCTACCCAATTGTATCTGATATGCCATGTAATTTGTCAATTAAGACTTTTCAGTTCAATTCCTATAACTGAGGCATTGAACTGTGCCCAATCGAGCAGTGTCTTATTCTCCTCTTAGAGTTTATACCATGTCTTCAGTCACATTACATATAAAATTTTGAGTTTGCTTTCTGATAATTTTAATATCAGCTGTTATTATGGGTTCAATCATATTTTATTCTTCTGTTGATCTCACTTAGCTCAAGGGGGTTTGTTTTCTCCTAAATTTAATGAGTTCAAACTGTGAATGTTAATTTCCTGGGACTTTCTCCATAAAAATCCAGTGAGGACTAAGTGGAGAAAGGCTCTGGCACACAGAAAACATATGTGTTCAATGTGAAAATAGTCAATATGGAATCATTTTAAATTCCATTTCCAGCTCAAAATTACTTGGGCCACATAGCCTTATGAATTCCAGTCCTGTATCTGCATAGGGTCTGGATTTAAGGTTCGGTATTTTTAGGAAATATTACCCTTCTTCCATACAAGCCAAAGCCAAGACTAAGATACATATACCTACTTTTGCAAGATTTCCCCACCACAAATCCACTCTACCCCATGTTCACCCACTGAAGGCTCCTGGATTCACAGACGAGAAAGTTTACACTGTGGTACGGTTCCAGGCTATGTTGCCCATTACCATATTGCCCAAATGCTCTCATCTCTGGGCCCTCAGAGTACACAGTTCTAGACTCCTACCTGTATACCTAAGAATCTTGGAGACAACAAGTACGGGGTATGCAATAGAACAGCTTTTCTGGGCCAGGGCTGTGGCATGACAGATTAGGCCAACAGTTGTGATGACAGCATTCATGTAGGTGTCAGTTCTAATTCTGGCTGCTCCACGTCTGATCTAGTTCCCTACTCGGTGTGCCTATGAAAGTAGTGGAGGATGGCCCACGTTTCTGGGCCCCTCAACCCATATGAGAGACCTGGAAAAGGTCCTCAGCTCCTAGCTCCAGGCTCCTGACTCCTGCCTTCAGCCTGGCCTAGCCTGGAAATGTTCAGGCCATTTGGGGAGTGACCCAGCAGATGGAAAACTTCTCTCTACACATTTTTATTAGTGTGCCTTTTAAATAAATAAACAGAAGAGGAAAAAAAAAAACTTTCAGCTCAGAATGGAACACTCACACTATTCAGGCATTCATGACAAACAGCATACCGCAGAGTGAAACAACACTGTTTTCCAAACTCCCTCAATGTACTCTCCACCACGCAAAATCTTTCTATCTTCCCTCACTCGACTTGCACTACAACACCAATCAAACTATAATTTCATTAAGCAAGCAGTAACACTGCAATAGTTATTAACCTGAAACTCTAAAAACAACACATTTATAATCCTAACGGTAATGTGCATTTCCAAATTCTATGCACTATAGGCAAATGCAAGGTAGTTTATGGAGATTTTTGAGTTATGTTTTTTGCTGTTTGTTTTCTGTTTGGGCCTTTTTTTTGTCATAGCACTCATTTCCAGTCTGTTAATAATATAATTTATTTTGGAATCAACAATTTTTTAAAAGGGCATAGAAAAATCCACATTAAATACAAAATTATGATCTGAAATCCTGTTACCTCAAATAGAATTGTATGACAAAGTTTCAGAGACTATTTAATGATGCATTCATCTGTAGTATTATTTAGATAATATTCCTTCATTATCCTGTTATCTGTATATTATGTTTTTAATAAATTGTTACAACATTAGATAAACAATGATGAGACACTACACACAGAAAAGATATTCAGAGATTGGACTAAACAGTTCTGGGGTTTCTCATTGTCTATCAAGCTTTCACACACACTTTCTGGTGTAGTATCTATCTCGCTACAGTTCAAATGACTGGGAATATTGCTGGTCCTACCAATCTCACCTCAGTGGGAGCAAGAAACATTATGCAATGGATCTAACCTGTAGGTAGAGTTTAATTCTTCTAAAACCCTTTATAGGGATTAATTTCATGAATTCCTCTGATCTGCCTTTTATAAATACACTGATTTTTAAAAAATATTTTCTCCCACAAAATATGATGATGCTGGAAATATGACATGTCCAGAAAATATAAATATTAATGAATGACTTGCCAGTACCTTCTATATCTGCTTGCATAACTAATTGCAGTATGAAAAAATAAGGTAGATACAAAATATTTAGTACTTACACATGGGGAGGGTTTCACAGCATCACTTGGGAAAAATCCAACTTCTCCTGATGATAAATTTCTACCCTGAATCATAAAAAATGGAAATGCAGAATTAAAAGCTGATTTTTTTGTAAGTGATAAGCCCACAATGTTCTTTATACAGGGTTGTTGCTTAGAATCTTCCAAATTATTTGTACTTAGTATTCATTCCTGAGCAATAACTTACTATGTATTTGTTTGATAAGCAGAAAGAATCAGAGAGAGAGAGAGAATGCTCCCATATGCTGGGTCACTCCTGAAAACGTCCGTAACAGCCAGCACTGTGCCAGGCTGAAGCAAAAAGCCGGGAACTCATCCAATTTTCCCACGTGGATATTAGGAACCCAGATACTTGAGCTATCACCTAATGCTCTCTAGGAGTCTGAACTGGCAACAAGCTGGAATAGAGAGCTGAAAACTGAATACCGGCAAGTCACAACTCCCCAGTGATCACAGGCATCCTTTTGCTGACATAAGGTCGAGATAACATTCATAGTCTCAATAGTGAATTAACTTAGAATTCCCAACTAATTCCTCGAGATACTATGTGCTACATTCAACGATTTCTACTTACTAGGGAGATAACTATTCTACAACATTTAGAAGATTCAAAACAAGGTAGTTTGTAGGAGGAATGTCTGGGTCATTGGTGGATGAGTATGGGATGTATATTGTTATTACCTAATGGGCGGAGCAACTGTCAATCCCTAACACACGGATGGCACAGTGGACTCTATAAAATAAACCATATGCAAAGCTTCTGGTTTTGTACACATTTGTGATGATGTTTCTATGAGGTTTTGACTAACCCTGATGAGCAACATCTGCCTGGATTTCTATTTTTTTTTTTTACATTCCTGTATGGGTATTTTATTTTGGTTCAGATAATCAACCTATCATCCCTTGCATCCCTACTACATATGCCAGTGATACAGAATCATTTCTTAGTTATCCTCCTTTCTGATATTTGTTCTGGGAGTCTCTTAACATCTTCAAGGTGAACTTGAAAACATTCTCCTTCATACTCTTGTGTCATCTGATATACTACACAGTGCTATCTTTAGATGCATTTATTCAACAGGGCTTCTCTGTATTATGTGATAAAATATTTGTGAAACTAATAGTACAGGTTGAATTATTCTTATAAAAATACTTTTAGAAATCATCTTAGGAAATGGGCTGGGAGTTGTACGTAACAGAGAAGCATCTTCTCTGTAATTCTCACTAAATTAGGACATAAAGCAAATGATACTACAGTTTCTAAAATAATGTGTTTTCCCAAAAAGCAAACTGCCTTTTACAGATACATGTTATCAAACCAAAAATTAGATTTTCTCTGAAATTCCTGAACATCACAAATATAAGTACATATTCTAGTACTTAATTATTTAATTATTCCTAAATAACTTTAAGTTCTAATTATAACACATTTTCTACAATAAGAATCCACCATGAATCCTAATAAATTAAAACTTCAGATTTACTGGTGAAAATGTTACTTGGAATCTATTTCTGCAGAGGAAAACATTAATGGGTGCCAGGAAGGCAGAGCTAAAACTGCATTTTAAACCGACAGACAAGGATGGCTTAAAATGACAGAGTCTATCCTCCAGAAATTTTAATCGTAAATTGCTTGGTACCTAACTTTGTAAAAAAGGAGAAAGAATTGCTTCAAGAAAAATACAGTGTCTCTTCCCTGTAGCTCATTTATCCTCTTAATACTACCTGGATTGGAGCTTTAATACACTCCTGGAATAGCACTGAACAATTTGAAGCAGATGTGGAACACTGAATGTAAAAGGGACAGATTAATAGTTATTCATGAAAGATTGGAAAGTCTCCCAAGTTACAATGCCTGAAACACTCAGCATATGCATGATGGTGCTATGGAGATTACCAAGCAATTTGTTACACATGGGTAATGGCCAGAGCGACTGTCAATCTGCCCAGTAACATTTCCACTGTCAGAAACGCACTGCTTGAGTGTAGGAGAGGGAGGAAACAGAGTATACAGGCATGTATTATTGAGGGAACAGACACCATAGGTTATGGATTGGCTGAGCAGATGGATGGACAGACAGAAAGGAAGCACTTCTTAGAATCATTCTGACTATGCAACAGATGACCAGGAAGAGCTCTGGTCTGAAACTAGCCTTTGGTTAGGAGGCATATGTGATTTCAGCAGCAGCCATACTGTGATTATCACTGCCAAAGTTGTCAGGGTGGGTTCTTAGAAAACAGAAAGCCAGGCGTACAGCGATGTGGCATCAGAAGGGTTCATTCTATTTGTAGCTCTGCTATAAAAAGCTGTGTAACCTTAGGCAAGCCTCAGTGGTAAAACAGGGAAGACGAAAGGAACTGTCACACATGCTTTACCAAGCTGTTACAAGGATCACAGAACAGGTGTGAGAGCACTTTGTGAACACCACATACGTGTTTGCCATTTCACCTACAATATCACTTTTGACTTTGTCAATCAGTTCTTTCATTTCTGAATTTTTATTTTTAATTGGCTTATGTATGTGTTGATGAAATAGAAATGCTTAAGCCTTAGTATATTCTCACTAGTCTTTTTACCTCCAAGTAAACCTGTTGAACCATAACAGACACCCCTATCATGTTAAGGATATATCATATTCCAAATAGCTTATTTTTTAAGTTAAAGGCAACTTTTTTGCAAATACATATTTAGTTACCTCCTAAATGATAGGCACAACATGCATTTTCCTTCTGTTGAACCTTGAAATTTTCCAAGTATAACTAATGCAGCTATAAGAATGGTTACATAATGACTTCCAAAAACATTCTAAACACACATAAGGGCTCAAAACCACAGTCCACACACTTTTCTTTTTAATGATTTATTTATTTTTATTGCAAAGTCAGATATATAGAGAGGAGGAGAGACAGAGAGGAAGATCTGATGACTCACTCCTCAGTCGGAGTTGAGCCAATCTTAAGCAACGAACCAGGAGCGTCTTCCTCTAGGTCTCCCACCTGGCTGTAGGATCCTAAAGCTTTGAGCCATTCTCTACTGCTTTCCCAGGATACAGGCAAGGAGCTGGATGGGAAGTGGGGCTGCTGGGATTAGAACCGGTGCCCATATGGGATCTCGACGCATTCAAGGCAAGAACTTTAGCTGCTAGGCTACTGTTCTGGGCCCTTTCATACTCTTTTGATATACACCTGTCAAAACAGCATAAAATCTTAACTTATAACCCATACATAAACACTAAAGGCTCATAAGGTTTAGCAGAAGACCATGGATTTTGTATTCCTGGTATATCACTTGTAGTTTAGTGCCTGTCATAGGTTTAGAATTTCGAATAAATAAATATTTGCACCATGAAATAGGATCTTTGAGATAAATATATCTTCAACATGTATGGGTTTATCCTTACACAAAACCATCCAAATATATTCTAAAGGTCTTGGTTATATTGATTTCTTCAATTCTTACAAAATTGTTTGTTTACTATGTCTCTGAAAATTTGGCAAATGGAAGTGTAAAAAAAAACTTAAAAATCAAAAATTGCGGAATGTTCACTGAGAAAAAAAAAAGCACCAACATGAGCCATAAGCTGTATTTATACACTTACTAGATGTGTAATGAATAGAACAGTGAAATAAGACATTGTGAAACATTTTACTCTACAATTTAAAAAAATGCACAGGCTGGGCTCCCTGCATTTCACCCATCATGAGACAGACTGTGGATCATGCGTGTCCTCAGAAATCTCCAATGTTCAGTGGGTGACACTCTATTGTATATGATGCCATGCTGAATCAGAATCACAAACTCATGTTTCTTACAAAATAAACAAGAGGATAATTTAATGGCACAAAACAGAAACTCACAAACAAAAGCCAGCCTTCCTACAGGACAAGCAAATCACAAATGGTTCCTTAACACAAAATCTGGACACAAGAATAAAGTCCTACCACAACTTGGATAAAGTTCTATTTGATGGGAAAACCATATAACCAGACAATATCAGGCTTAAAAGTTCATAGAAAGCGGTTTCCCTAATTCCGACAGGCAATAAATGTCTTTCAGTCTTTAGGGACTTAAATCTTCAATAATCACAAAGGAAATACTCAAGTAGTATCATACACATCAAATGCTCACGGTAGTTTTAGTAATTTTAAAGATTGTTACTTTTCTACTAAAGACTAGAACTGGTGCTCTGACAAAAAACTGCTTTGGTTCCTCAATGCACACAAGGCATTGTACAATGTACAAGGTGTGGCTCAAATTCAAGGATCTCATTTGGATGTGCTGTAATATTTATTTATTTTTATTGGAAAGGCAGATCTGATTTAAAGAGAGAAAGAGACACAGAGAAAAAGGTTTTCCACCCACTTACTGACTCCCTAAGCAGCTGCAACAGCCACTGCTGAGCTGATCCGAAGCAAGGAGCCAAGAGCTTCTTCCAGGTCTCCCACATGGGCATGGGGGCCCAGTGCTTTGAGCCATCCTCTACTACTTTCCCAGACCACAAGCAGGGAGCTGAATGGGAAACGGAGCAGTCAGGACACAAACTAGCACTCATATGGGATCCTGGCACATGCCAAGTGAAGATTTAGCCACTGAGCCATTGTGCCAGGCCTGGATGTTATTTCTTTAATTTACTTTTCCTTTACTTCTATCTTCATACATTTTCAAAAAAAAAAATTTAGGCCATAAAAATCCTTAAGAGATAAGAATCTGATATAATCAGAAAATTTGAGAAAATGGTACTATATTGTTAGCCTTCTAATCTCGGACTAATCATTTAGCATTTCTTGGCTTTTCAATATACTCAACCCTAAGATGAGTTTGACAAGTATCTCTATAATGCTTCTTCACTACCAAAGTTGTTTCTTTATATATGCTTTCCCAAGACCACAGAGTTCTCTGAACAGTTATCATTGGCCAAAAACTATTTAAGCCACAAAATCTGAATTACAGGTAACATATGCAGTAATTTAATCTGCTTTTATTTAAAGAAGTGAAGCACACATCTAGTCTTTAAAGATTTTAAATTTTATCTAGTACAAAGACATCTATAAGTTCATCTCTTAGGAACTGCATACATTCTTTAAAAACTGGGGCTAACATGATTAAATTCAATATATAATCTTATTTGGCCCATTCTAATGGGCATTTGCACATGCTCGCTCTGCTGAAATCTGTTATTGTATCAATAGTCCAGATTGACGGGCCACTGAAAATATTCTGTGATTTAGAAAATTGTAAACTGTATCGCAAAATACAATTTCTCAGAACTTTACCATTAAATGCTACTCTTTCATTCTCCAGAGAAGAGATAGTATGTCCTATTTTGAATGCTTAGACAACAGCCTCCTGAACAGAATACACTGAAATCTACATTTTGCCCTGTGCTAACCTGTGCAAAACTACAAAATCTATTAACCAAAAATGTCATCTTGAAAGTTGACAATTTGGGCCTTATCCACTTTGTCAGGAAGTTTCCCAATTTCCATAATGCAGTCTGTACATTTGGAAGCGTTCCTGCAAAGTCTGTTTATAATCTATTCAATCACAGCCAGTTGGCAATCACCCAGGGAAAATGTTTCTCACAGGCCTTTACTAATGTCTGTTATCTTCTGTCATCATCGCTCTCTGGGCCTCCCTTTCTATTACAGTCACATGCTGCCTTTTCCTTCTTTCCTGTAATTAGGTATCCTGATGCTCTAAGGGTCAAAATACTCAATAAAAATAAGAGCTTCACAATTAAAGTGTATGCAAGAGTGCTTCAAAAAGTTCACTGAAAATAACTTCAAAAATAACTTCGTTGGTGCAAATTCATTTGAAATCTGCACAAACCAAGTTCTTCAAAAAGTTTATGAAAGTATGTATTATAAAAACACCTAAACATGGATTTCAAAATTTTGTTTTCACTCAAGTAGACTAATTTTGTATTCCATTTTTCCAGTCTTTTTGCTCTGTTTTTGTGCTTACACTAAGCTTCCACACATTTCTCATTGCTTGTAAATCCCACTCCCAGAATTTCTAAACTGCCTCAGCTTCTCCTGCTGTTATAAAAGTGACTGGCTAATAATGTTAACAGTTAGCAGTAAGAGGACATGTAAAAGAAAAGCAAAGGTGAACCGAGGAAGGAGTACCTTGAACTGTCATTGCAGAGTCATGGTCCTGATAACATCTAAGCTGGGAATTCATGCAGAAATAGCCTAATGCAGGAATCCAAATTGGGTAAAATGTCCTGGTTTCCAGAGATCTGACTCTGCAATGCCTTTTCGTAGTGGGAATCTGTTCTAAAATATTTGATTGTTGTTAAAACATACTTACTTTTAACTTCAGCATTATTGTGTAAAGTTATTTGAAAGGCCATAAAAACAGTCATCTGATCAAGTTTAACTTTACGTTCTATCGCAAAAGTCTTATGGTGATTTAATGCTCTATCCTCACATGTATTCCTCATTTATAAAGTTGGAGTGTTAATACTTTGAGTTTCGAAGGTCTGAAAATTCTACAGAAATGTAAAATAAAGTTAAAAAATGAAAAAAATGTATATTTGCATTATGATTATGACACCTGTGTTTCATTTTTCAGAATTGGGAGGCATGATTATCTGGTGGTTTATTTTTTATTTCATTTTCTTTATATGCAATGTGAAGAGTCCCACTGTTGTACATGGGCTCGGGGAAGGGTGCAATTCTTAAACCAATTCTTAATTTCTTTAATTAAATTCTTTAATCAGAGATAAACTTCATAATTCTATATAAAAGTGCACATGATAGATTCCAAATGTACTTGAGTTAATCATCCATGGATTTGAAACCTAGTAAATATATTATGGAAATAACATCCCAGAATAGTTATCCATTCTCCACATGCTAATTAAATGCTTATTTTCTTTGAGTGATCAAAGAGGTGAAAGCCATAGTTGATGCCTTTCTAGAGTTTTCAACCATGCCTATAGAGGTATAAACGCACCCATAGGACATGAGATGACAGGTGTGATTAGAGAAGTCTTCTCGGATTATAGAAAACCCAGAAGTAGGTGAATGCGATTTTGTGCACGGATAGTAAACTATTTAGTTAAAACAACGGAGAAGAGAAAATCCAGGTAGAGGGTGAAATACACATAAATGGTAGAGATTTGAGAAGAGCCATCCCCTATGAAAAAAGAGCTCCACAAAGTCTTCATTTTTCTTCAATCTAAAATGGGCAAAACACTATCCATCCATCCACCCAAATCTCCTGAACATATTTGGTTGAACACAAAATAGAACAGTGCTGTGAAAAGCAAGCATTCATGACAAGGTAAACTAAGACAAGGGCCAACTCACTGCACACTCATTACCACTGCTTTGATGGCCGATATAAAACCAGAATGGTTGAAGGCAGTCAGGAAATGCCACTGTTCCTAATAGGACAGGAGGTGGACTAAGTAAGGCTGGTCAATGGACCCACGGATGGATGCGAGATCTGGCATTGGGAGAAGTTCTCATGGAGGACCTTGGGGAACCCCTCTGTTGGGACACTGTCCTTACAGATGAGTGCAAGAACTATGCTAGGGAGCAGCCCAGACCAGGACAGGGCAGGAAATGGTACCCATCAATGTACATTTCGTGCAGGTCAGGGACGAATGAGGCTGGGCCAGTTCACATTACCCATTTGCAAATCCGAGCACCAGAATGGAGTGCAGGTAGGACCAGGTTGGGTCGCAACACATACCAGTTCACATGAGGGCCAGGACTAGGGGCTGGCTTGGTTGTAGCCCCCACCAGCATGAGCTGGAATTGGGGATGGGTCAGGCACCCACTGGCAAATGCCAAGGTGAGGCAGGTCATGCCAGAGTGGGCTACAGCACCTAACCAGCATAGGTGAGACCCACGGGGTAGGGGGCAAACCCAGTAGGGGGGCTGTGTGGGGCTCCCCTTTTGGACTACCACTTTCACTGGTGAGGGTGAGAGTTGGGATGAGGGTAGATCAAGCTGGGCAGGGCTACAACAGTTGTTGGCCTCATGTGAGCTGGATCAGGGTAAAGCCAGCTGGGTTGACTGTTCCTACTGGTACATGCATAAGCCAGAATGGTGTGGGTTGGTTGGGCTTTGCTGCAACATGATCTGGCAGATGCCTGCACAGGGGACAAATTCTGTCAGGTGACACTGCAGAACTACCCAGAAAGTGCAGGGTCTGGGAATGGGAGTGGGCCCAGTAAGGAAACAGTGAGCACCTCCCTCTTGGGTTGCCACTCCCACTGCTAAGCGTGATAACCAGGACTGCGGCAGGCATGGTTAGACTGAGAGTGGCACCTGCTGACATGTGTACAGCCTGGATAATGGGGCTGGTTGGATTGAACTAGGCTTCAATGCCCACTGACATGTACAAAAGCTGAAAGGGATGTGGGACATACTGGACCAGTCAGCTGAACACACTGACAAACATGGTAACCAGTGCAGGGGCGGACTTGGTGGGGGTTACTGTGAGTCACTCTGACTAGGCTACAGTGCCCACTAGTGTACGTGAAGGCTGAGTATGTAATGGGCAGGATCTGGCTCAGCTGCAACACCCATTGATTTTTGTAGAAAACAGGGCTGGAAGTATAATTCACCCAGCAATTACAACCACCAACATATGCATAAGCTGATTGGGGCGATGGACTGTGCTGGACTCTGTATTGGCATGCACACACAAGAATCATTTCTGGGATCACCTCAGATGAAGTTTCTTTGGGAATTCCTCCAACTGAATTGCTGGACTCAGAACCTCAACCTTGGAGAGAATTACAGGTTCCATGGTCTGACCGTGGAATGCATGTATCAGAGCTGGGCTGCCTCAGTGGTTTAGATGGAACAGGGGACGGTGTGACAGGCTGCACATAGAGGACATAGCAGTACATTAGAGTCTGCAGATGACACCTGGTACCCCAAAAGAGGATGGAGGACAACCAAATCAAACAACTACCCCAGCCATGTGTTGACAGTGAATATCTGGGCAAACAGAGACTCTAAGGTAGACTATGTCAATCACTGAATTCTGGAGAGATTTCATTGTATTTGGAGTGGCAAGACTGGCAGTAATTCAGAACTGTTGAACTATCTAAACCACTTGAGCAGGATCCTCTGAGTATGCCCAACATTGAGGACATGAGGGTGGTTGGGAGGCTGGGTGTGGTTTCTCTCCTTACCCGCCCCCCAGAAAACAGGAAGGAAAAAGAGAATGTGTAAATGGTGATTTTACCCACTTTCCTGTAGCCCTGACCCTTTGTACACTAATCATCTACGTAAAAATCATCAGGAATAAAAATAATTAATAAAAAAAGAGACTGAACAGCTTGTTGCTTATGCCAATGTCATCAGTCACACATCCACCAAGCAGCTTCTTCAGGACTCGGTGTGTAATGCTTCTCCTGAGAATGTGAGAAATCCTGGTAGGTTCAACTCATTTACTGGCTTTACATGGTTTCCCCACAAGACTCTCCCTGAGACAAAAGTTCAAAATAAACCTTAACAAGGAAAATCTGACACAAAAAAGTGTCGTGTTTCCTAGCCTTTCTACTCATTAAGAACATGCCATTAAAATGTGTCTTCTTTAGACATGTTAAAACACACACAAACACACATTCTTTCTCTCCTGAAACAAAAGTAAGATGATCTAACTTAACAGAACTGAGGTAAAAGACTAAATGTCTAGAAGATGCTCTAAATTTAATTAAGTAACTGCTATCCTATATGTAAGTGATAAATTTGGCCATCAGTCTAAGTCAGAATAACTTGATTTTTGCATTTATCCTCTTTATGGAGACCTCTGCGAATAAATCAAAATGTGCATAAAATGTTTTATCACTCTTTACACTAAAGATCATGATTTATAAATGTGAAGTATAGCATTTTTTTCTCTAGGTTACTTAAACTCTCATTGTAGATAAACATAATATATTTTTGTCACTGATCAATGTCCTGCTGCTTATAATTGCCTTTTGGTTCTGATTAGCTTAAAAAATTCTCCTAGTGGAATATTTTGAGATTCATGACAATGGATAAAAATAAAGTCCCATCATATAAAATATGGAATGATCATTGGTTCACAAGTTTTATTTTAAAAAGGAAATAAAGCATACTTTTATAAAAGAAATCTTAGATGGTGCGGCTCAATTTGATATTGTACTTATTCTTTCTATTGCCCTCCCTCCTCAGATAAGTACACAATCTATCTTTTTTTTTTTTGAGAAAGCAAATTTTCTGATACAAACAGTGTCTTCCAGAATGAAGGATGTTCCCTGTAGTTATTAAGCTTTTATTATCATATATTTTAACAAAGACAGAAAAACAAGAGGTTTACCCCTAAGCAGTACATGACAAGATCAGAATTGTTCTTTATGTCGTTATTCTCAGTAAAAACTGTTTTACACCTGCAGTAGGAAATGTACCCTAAATGGCCAATTTCCTATTTTATATTCATTTCACTTGAAGACAATTTCATGGAGCTTTCAAGGAAAGAGAAAGGGGAAAATAAGACAAAGAAAGAAAGAAAAAGCTGCCAGAATGAATCTCTTCAATGCAAAGATTAAACAGGGCATTTTTTTAAACAGCTCAATTGACAATCATTGTTTGAAAGAAGTTATAATGAAAATGCAGAGAGCTCACTCACTCCAATAGAAATAGAAATTACTGTTGTTATAATAATAATATAGACTAGACCAATAGTTATTCGAAGAAAGCAAGTTCTTGAAAGACAGTAGGGGATAATTTGTATTCTCTGGACATAGGATACATAGCAAACATGACAGTCTACAACAAAATCTGACTTTCACACTGAGTGAAGTGACATACTTGGAAGAAAAAAAACAAGAAAGGAAGTTTAGAAAGCATAACTTGTGGAATATTTCCGAAGACGACAAAGCACCTCGCTAGTACAAAAGATATTCATAAATGACAAGACAGACAACTGGGAGCATAGTGTGAATTTCTTCCTGGAGAAAAGCATGGAAGAGGTCATTGGAAGAGTTGATGTCTCTGTATAGACAGGTTCCATACTTCCCACCATCTCAGGCATGGTCCAGGTTGGCTTTGTTAGTTGGAGATGAGCAGTTACCAATAGGGGAGGCTGTGGGATGTGAGAGCGAGGAGTCAGACAGGAACTAACGTGAGTTCAAAGTGGAACTTGAATGAAATACGAATCCCTACTTGTAAAACATTATTCAATTTTGTTTCCTTTTAAAAACATAAATGGAGGGGAGGACTGCAATGAAATGGTGTCAAGAAAAGGGAGCACATAGCAGATGTCAGTTCCCTATACATTTACTACATGTTGTATTCACTCATTTAGTTGGCCCTCGGTGAGCATGCAGAGTTGCTAGGGGTTGTAGAATGCTCTAGGTGAGGAGGGGAAACCAGCTTGTAATTAGAAAGTATTTGTGGACCAGCACACTAATTTCAACGCCATTGAAACTTTTCTGCACGAGCATACACGTACACAGCTGTCAAGTCTTTGTGCAGCCAAGAGCTGCTAAGTGGTAGAACCTGAGAAAAAGCTGCCTTTCCCTGGCATCGGAGGGCTTAAGGCACAGTGGTGGTAACGAAGCAGAAGAGAACAAAAGGTAGCTGAAGGCTGCGCTGCACAGAGATGTTGAGTGCTAATTTAGGACTGGAAGGGGTATGAATTGTGCAGGTTAAGTGTTGCTGTGAGAAAACAGAACTTTCTGTCTGTAATAAGTAATGGTGGTCCTAGGGCTTATCTGTGCGTGAGGGTCTGATGCATTTGACGAAATGATTATCTGTTTAATGACCTTGAGCGATGAGGCGGCCACACATACCTCATCCTGTGGGAGACACAGCAGAGAATCATGCTCTTGGAATGCCAAAATTCATCCTGAAAAACCTTAAAAGTTGCTATTGCTACTGTTTTCTGTAGAAAGAATGAGGCCGCTTTTGGGCCAGGTTAATCTTTCTAGATAAGAAACATTTCCTTGGAGGGGCTCTACATATAAAAGCATTAAACCAGAAAAAAAAAAGATATTCATAAGATTCAAATGAAGGGCCGTGGTAACATTGCTGTAAGTATTCTAGATTCTTACCTAGAGATTAAATACTAGATAAATGTCTGATACTTGATTTGCAAAAATCCTAAAGCAAAACTTCAAGTGGAGAGCAAGTGCGTGATCCATTAATATTTAATTAATGCTATGAAGTTAGAAACTTGTTTTCTCACTTATGATCTTAACAATATGTAAACCAGCCAAACACAGTGGGTACTTTATAAGTATTTGGATGATAGGTAGAAGGATGAATAACAGTTACTGCTTCATGAGTACTACGTTAAACTTCTACAATCTTTTTATTTTATATGTGGTAATTATGCTTGTTCCCTCTTCACAGAAGATTGATATCAAATCGAGGCTAACAACACAAAAAATCTGTTCAAAGTTATGCTGCTGGAAGATGGCAGAATCAATAGCTACCATTTACTCAAGGTGTTACCATTTCCTAAATTCTAGTATGGGAAAGAAAACACTTCACTTTAATACTCTGGTGTTAATTATGTGTAACCTCAAATAAGAATTATGAAAATCAAGTGGAGATGCTGACAAGCCACGTTTTCATGAGAAATTATAAAAAAAACCAACTGGGGAGTCACATAATTTAGACTGTAAAATAAAGAACATATTCTCTTTGAATATGTACCATTCAGAAAACCAACCTACATGTAACCACTGTGAACACACCTGTAGATCACATTACTTTGATGTATCATATAGTATGTTCTTAACACACTGATACCCAACATACAGAAAAGAGTTTTGCTCAGAACTTAAACAAAAAAAAGTGGCCACATCATGCCATTTTGAAAGTGCAGTTTCAGGTCAACTTCTTACATGCATCTCCCCCAAGTCCATTGTGTGAAACAAACTTATTTAATCTTAATAGCTTTGGACATTATAAGATCTGAAATGCTTTCTAAATCAAAGAAAGCAGTAAGTTCAGCCCTCTTCGTACAACATATTAAAAACTATGCTACAGAGTCAGTAAATGACTGGACTCAAGTTATACTGCTTGGGCTGTAAATGAATGACTTGAATCCAGTGTTTCTCACTCTGTCACTGACCCTTTCAATAAGGCTTGTCTTTGTTAACTAAAAATCTTCTCATTGGCTTAGACATACTCTTTAGACAACCCTAACTCAAGTTATGTGCATGTTACAAACAATAGATAGACTTTTAACATATGTTTCAAAAGTCAAATACACCAGAAGCCGCCAGCAAGCATCACTGGATCTTGTAAAGACAGGAAGCCTGTACAGTTGATCGGGATGATATTCTGCCAGCTCTACCTTTAGACCAGAGATGGTCTCCCCAAGAAACTGTTGAATTTATCTGGACAGTAGATGCTGGACTCTATGCTTGGTATATGTTTGCAAAGAAAGAATCTTGACTTAATTTGATCTGTAATACAACAACAAGGTGGAGGAATCCACTATGGGGGGAGGGCACGGGGAAGGGTTGGGGGAATCCCAGAGCCTATGAAACTGTGTCACATGATGCAATGTAATTAATAATAATAATAATAATAATAATAATAAAGACAGTAAGCCTGGTGTTAAACCACCAATTGGAGTTGATAATTGAAGTTTGAATGGTGGTGATTAGCGAATATAGAGTTGGTATTCAGTATGTCATTTATGATCTGAAGTAAATGTGCTAACCATTTTTCTCTGTTTAAAAACACTAGCCTTACTTTTTCCTAACCATTATAATTCCTCAGCTACCCCAAAGAAGACATACACACATTTTGTCACTCCAAAGATCTCATTCCTCCTAAAATTCTCCTGATAATTTCCAAAGCTAATCTATCATCATACCAGAAAATCTTTGTTTCCGGGCAGCTAAGAGAAAATGACAACTAATAATGTCCTCTGTCTAGAAATAACAGAATCCAGCACAATTTAGTTTAAAAAAAGAGGATTATAGTGGTTGTCACAGAACTTGAATTATAGTTCTACTTCTAACATTATATGCTGTGAGGAATAAATGAAATCACAAATCTGAAAATACCACAATATACCTAAAAGCACTATCTAAATATAATGTGATAGGGAAATAAACAGAAAATGAAAAAAGTTATGGTATAATTAAGTTTTACAAATCAAATGTATCAGTAAACAAATCTGTTACTCTTTCAAAATAAAAATACATAAGTATCTCCTTTAAAAATAGAAATAAAGAATTTCAAATGGCTAATACACATGAGAAAATGCTCAGCCTTCCTAACTATTATGGAAATGCAAATAAAAACCACATTAATGTTCCGCCTAGCTCCAGTGAGATTGGCTTATATTCAGAAATGTATTGTATGACCCAGCTATTCTACTCATGAGAATATATTCAATGGAAAGGATGTCTGCATACGAGAAAGTGATCTGGGGCCTGGTGCAGTGGCCTAGTGGCTAAAGTCCTTACGTTGAATGCGCTGGGATCCCATATGGGAGCCGGTTCTAATCCTGACAGTCCCGCTTCCCATCCAACTCCCTGCTTGTGGCCTGGGAGGGCAGTCGAGGACAGTCCAAAGCCTTGGGACACTGTGTAGGAGACCTGGAAGAGACTCTTGGCTCCTGGCTTCAGATTGGCACGGCTCCATCCATTGCAGTCATTTGGGGAGTGAATCATTGGATGGAAGATCTTCCTGTCTCTCCTCCTCTCTGTATATCTGACTTTGTGGTAAAAACAAATCTTTTTTAAAAAGGAGAAAGTGATCTGAAACCCTGTATTTTTAGCAGTACAGTCTATAATAGTGAAGACAGGGAAAGAATCCAAATGCCTGTTGAAAAAGTAATGGATAAGGAAATCATGGTACATTTGCTCAATGGAAAAGAAAGAAATGAAAGAAAGAAATTCTACCATGTACAACAGAAGAGCCCCACTAGAGACAATAGTGCTTAGGGAAGTGAGCCAGTCCCAAAATGACAAATATCAATATTCGCTCTGATATAAGGGAACCTGCATGAAAAATGCAAGATAAACAGATATATAGGTAAGCGTGTATATATATTCTCATAGATGAATTGTTTAATGGAGACTAGCATATTGGAAAGTTAAAATATGTGGCAGTATGTATCTCTACTCCTGAATAAAAAGAGGACTCCCAATGAAAATGTTAAATGCACCTACCATATTAACCCTGAAAGTAAATGACTTAAATTCATTAATCAAGTATCATAGATTAGCAGACCAGATCAATAAACAAAATCCATCTATCTATTGCCTACAGGAGATGCATCTCACCAACAAAGATATGCAGAAACTCAAAGTGAGAAGATGGATAAATATATTCCAGGCTAACGGCAAAGAAAAACAAGCTGGTATAGCCATCGTTACATCAGATAATATAGACTTGGACATGAAAAATACTTAAAAAGATGAAGAAAGGATACCACATGATCTAAGGATCCATTCAGCAATAAAGGATCACCTAAATAGTTTCTTCAGATGTTTTCTTTTCCACCTCTAATTTTACTTGGTTTCTCTATTTGCTAGTCTGGCTTGAAGTTTGTTTTGCTCAGCTTTTTATAAAGTGCTTTTTCTTGTTGTAATTTGTAGCTATTATTTTAAGTTCCATTTATTTTTTGCTGTGATTTTAATCATTTCTTGCTTTGTGTTCACTTTTTTATTTTTAATAATTTCTGAGCTGTATTGTTAGATCATTTATTTGGGATATTTCTACTTTTGTGAACATGTGATGCTATAAATGTCCCTTTCGATACTGTTTTTGCTACATCTCATGGGTTTTGTTATTTTAATTTCTTCAAAAGTTTTTTTCCTTGTTAATTTATTCAGTGACACACGGGCCATTCATATTGTAGCATCATTTTCTTCAAGAAGGTTTATTTTCTTTTTCATTTCTTCAGTGACACATTGGTCATTCAGTAGCATGTTATTTACATATTGTGAATTGTAAATTCTGTATTTTTCTTCCTGTTGATTTTGTTTTATGGTTTTTAAGAGAATGTACAGTAAGTGTGTAATAGACTATCATATCCAGATGTGAAGAGACAATGCAGTACACATCTCTACTTCCAAATAAAAGATGGACTCCAAATGAAACTGTTAAATACATCTTGACAATAGGATGCTGGACTTTCTGCCACTGTCCATACCTACAATGTCAGGTCACATTTAAATAGCAGAATGATGGACTCCTGATTGTTTATGAAGGACTATACTATTATAATGCTATATCCCAAATCAGTGGGGTAAGGGAGTTGGGAGGGGGGAAGAGGAAATCATAGAACCTATGGAACTGTATCATAAAAATTTAAAAAACTAAGTAAAAACTATAGGATGAACATTTTGTTGGAGCTATGGTCACCACTATTACTGTAAGAAAAGAAAAAGCATAAGGAAATTGGTTGGAACAGGATAAGAATAGGATAGCATCTTTAAGTGAAATGCCACCAAGTGGGAGCTGGCAGTGGAGCAAAGTGATGACGCAAACATGGCGAAGTGGAAGAATGGTAACCTTTGCAGCCAGCAAAGGCAGGGACTGCTGCATAGACCCTCTGGTTAGGGTCTAGATATGAATTATGTTAGAAAAACACAGTTCAGCAAGGCTATATACTGTAGTATCTGGATTTTGCAGTTGTTGTGGTTGATGTTACAGACAAATCGGAGATGCAATCAGTGCAAGTGTGTCTGAGGATACCCACCAGAAGTCAAACTCAGAAATCATACCAAAGCTGATTAGAGTGGACCTGGAGAAGAAGTATCCCTGATTTAAAGTGTGAAATAAGGAGTTAATAGCTGAGAGAAAGACTACATAATGATTTCAGACTTGCATGTAGATTGCACGACTCTATCACCCACCAATAAAGAGACAGTACTTAACTATTCTGATCTGACATTTGTACAACATCTTATCCCCCAGAAGCTGAATACACTCTTTCAAATGCACAGTTCATCAAAACAGACCACATTCTAGCCTATAAAATATTAAATTTTAAATTATTTAATTTATACAAACTATATTTTTGCGATAGATAATTAAACTGGAAATTAGAAATAGAACTAGATTTGAAGATTCACAAAATTTTTGGAAACTAAAGAATACGAATAAAATCCATAAGAAAGAAATGAAAGGGCAATTAGAAAATATTTCAAATTGAGAATGATTTAAAAATCTAAAATTTTTCACAGGATATAAAAGAATACTTAGAAATTTAGAAAACTACCTGCCTACATTGGAAAGAGAAAAGTGAGTGTTCAAATACACAAGCAAACATTCTACATTAAGACAACTGAAAATCACCATACCATATGATCCAGCAATAGCACTCCTAGGAATATATCCAAAACACCTGTTACACGAGAAACCTACATGCACCCCTATGTTCATAGCAGCACAATCAATAATCACAAAAACTTGGAAGCAGCCAAAATGCCCTTCAGCAAAAGACTGGATAAGAAAGCTATGGTTTATTTATTCTATGGAATACTACTCAGCTATTAAAAAAATGAAATGCAGTTCTTTGGCCAAATGGGCCCAATTGGAAACCATAATGCTAAGGGAAATGAGCCAATCCCAAAAGGTTAGATACCACATGTTTGCCTCAATTTAAGATGAAATGATGTCAATATGAAAAATGCTACCTGTAAAATGTAATATTTTCTTAACCTCAAACAGCCTGTCTCACATGCAATAAGATATTGTGAAGTAACCAATGAACCAACAATCAATGTGAGTCAGACTGCTTATGATCTACATCAAAGAACTGTAACCCTATGTTATTCCGTAATGGGGATGGAAAGCAGAGAAATTTTCCATCTCCTTAGAATGTGTGAGCAAGACGTGAAGTATGGCCTATCAGGATCATAACTGGTAACTCACGGACAACAGACTCAAATCAGCATTAGACAATAGCAAAACTACAAAGGCATATGGAGGGGGGGAAACAAGAGCGATCCTGACAACCTCTTAACAGGTCATATGCACAGAGCAGGGGGATCCCAGAGTGGAGCAGGTAGACAGGAGGAGGCTTGTATCCCAACACTGAAGATTGCTAGATCCTCACCAAGGACTATCAGTATGGGCACCAAGGACTACATTCCAACTGCCAAGGAGACCACGGGGAATTGGAGTGCCTTCGGAGTCCGAGAACTCTGAGCTCACCCACCCCATCTGGATCTACCACATGGGATGGAAGAAGTCCAACTCCTTCCTTGTAGGATCCAAGGTCATTGGAACAACAGCCAGGAGCCCTGAGCGGTCTGCAGAAACAGAACAGTAAAGTTCCTTTGGGACTAGGGAGGGGAGCTTTCTCTGGTCCTTGCTTGGTTCCAACTTTGGGTCCCCACCCTCTCTAGCAATGACCATTAGGATCACTCCAGAAATCCCTCAAAACAAACAAGCAAGCAAGCAAGCAAGCCAGAGTAGACAGAGAACAAGGAAAGCTTAGAATCAGACAGGAAACGGTCATACCTTATTAGATAGGACACAAAGATTAGTTACTCCTCACTAGGGTACTGAAGATTTCTCTGCACACCCCTCCTAAAACTGTTCTGCACCTAAACTGTTGACATATGTCTTGTTAGAGTTATAAGCCAGTCTAGACTACCCAAAAAACAGCAAGGTTCAGCAAAATTATGCTTCAACGCTATAAAATGCTAAATACTATAATGAAAATAGACACGAGACAGCTGAATAATAATCTATAACCTTTTTAAGGTGTATAGAACTTGGTTGTATATAAACTAAAATTGAAATGTCAATGAAGAAGTCACAGGATGTAGTGAAGAACTTGCATTTTTTTTTTTCTTTTAACATATTGGTCACTCAATACTATGTCAATTAATTCCATAACGTTATAAATTGTGGCTGGTGTTATGTTGGGGCTTTTAATTGATTGGAATGATACTCTGCTGGCTCTACCTTCAGACCAGAAATGGTCTCCCCAAGAAGCCATTGAACTTATCTGGACAATAAGATGCTGAACTCTACACTTGGTATATGCTTGCAATGAAAGAGTCTCAACTGAACTTGAACTGTGGTAATGCAACAAGGTGGAGGAATCCACCATGGGGGCAGGGTTTGGGGAGGGGTGGGGGGAATCCCAGTGCCTATAAAACTGTCACATAATCCAATGTAATTAATAAAAAAAAGAAAGTATAAGAGGAACAAGTTGACCCCAAAGCAAGCAAAAGAAAGAAACTAATAAAGATTGAATAGAAAGAAATTAATGTTATTAGAAAAAAATAGGAGAACAATAAAATGAAAAGCCAGTTCTATGAGAAAATCAAAATCCATAACCATGTAATCAGGCTGATGAAGAAAAACAATCACAAATGAGGGAAATAGCACCCTACCTACAAATATTAAAAGTACAGTGAAGGAATATTATAAACAACTTCATGCCATTAAATTTGTCAAGTTAGAAAAATTGGACAAATTCCTTTAAAAACTCAAACTACCTGAATAGCTCAAAATTACAGAAATTGAACTTACAGCTTAAGATCTTCCTACTAATGAAACTTGAGGCCCAGATAGCTTTCCTGGTGAATTCTACAAAGCACTTCAGAAAGAAATAGTGCCATTGGTAGAAAATCGCTTACAGAAAATTGGAGAGAGGAAATAGTTCCAATTCATTCTTTTTTTTGAGCATTAAATGTTATCCAAAACAGATAAAAACACTTCAAGAAAATAAAATATCAAAGGTTAATATATGATTGTCATTGAGGTTTATATAAGGAAAGTAAAATAGGTTCAATATGTGACAAATCAATGCAATTCGCCATAATGATAAGCTGGGAAAAAAGGAAAATGATATCGCTTCATTTGATGCAGGAAGAGAATGACAAAATTCAACACTCATTACTGATTTAAAAACTCTCAGTAAAGTAGAATTAGGACATATTCTCAATATGGTAAAGTTCATTTATGAGAAACTAAAGACAGCACTATACTTACTGGTAGAAAACAATACTTTTCCTCTAAATTCAGGAATAAAGCAAGGATGTATTCTTTCATCACGTGTATTTAACATTTTATTGGATTTTCTACACATTTCCATAAGGCAAGAGAATAAAAATAAAAGGCAGAGGGGGCTAGCCTTGTGGCAAACTGGGTTTAAGCTGCCCTTGTAACACCAGGATCTCTTGTCAGAGGGCTGGTTCCAGTCTTAGCTTCCTGGCTTCTAATCCTGCCTTCCACTAATGCTCCTTAGAAGACAGCAGAGGACGACACAAGAACTTGGGGTTCTGCCAACTTCGTGGGACACCTGCATAGAGCTCCTGTCCCTGGCTCTTGGCACACACTTACTATTGCAGACATCTGGGGAGTGAACCAACAGGTTAAAGATGGCTCTTCACTCTTGTTCTGCCTATCAGATAAATAGTTTTAAAAGGAAAAGGCATACATATTACAGAGGTAGACTAAAACATTTTATTCATTAGCAATTTGATTATCTACTTAAACATTCTCCTGGAATCAAGAAGAAAACCTACATGAACCAAGTGAATTCGAAAAGAGTTACAAGAGAAACTTAAAAATGCAACAGTGAATTGCATTTTAGTACACTATAGGGGAAAAATAATTGAAATTTAAAGTTATCATTGATAATGGCATCAAAAGGAAATAATAATGTGTGACAAAAACAATCAGAATTTTGATAATTAACAGGCTGCCTAAAAAATTAAAGACCTAAATAAGTAGAACATCACTCAGTGATCAGAAGAGTCAAGGTTGTAAATTTTGCCATTATTACTACACATGAATTTAACTGTAATTAAAATGCCAATATGATTTTATCAGTGAAACTAAAAAGATGATTCTAAAACTCAGGAAAAGGATCAAGAATAGCCAAATCATATTTGGAAAAAGGAACAAATTTGAAAGACAAACACTGCCTAAATTCAAGACGACTTATTGGTTGTAATAATCAAATCAGACTCATACTGGAATAAAGATAAGAGATCAAGGGAATAGAACTGTCAAGATGACCTACAATTATAATTTGGCCTACACCCTTTGTCTGTAAAAACACTAAGATAAACCAGTTGATTATCTACTCAACAAATGCTATCTTATTGCTTGGGTATCCACGTGCCAAAAAATATGTACACTACTCATCCAATCTGCAAAAATGCCTCAAAATGATCCATAAATCTAAATGGAAAGTTAAAAATTAAAATTCTAGAAAACACGGGACAGTATCTTCATAATAGGTAAAGATTTTTTGGATGTGTTATCTATAATATGAAAAGTTTTTAAAAATAGACCACACCAAAGAAAACTTCTGCTCTATCTCCAAAGTTAGTAAGAGAATAAAAAGATAAGCTACAGGTTAAGACAAAACATATGCAACAGAAAATTTTATAAAGTATTTGTATCCAAAGCACAAACATTTTAAAAGTTCTATATAAAGAAAACAGAACTTAAAAATTTTTTTTTTTGTAATTTTGAATGAAATATTTGAATAAGCCCTTCAGCACTGAAAGTATATGGATGGTAAACAGGCACAGGAAAACATTCCCCACATCACTAGTCATCAGAGAAATGCAAACTCAAGTCACACAGTGAAGTGCCACATGAGGAATAGATAACATTAAAAAGATTAATTACATGTAGCGGTGTCAAGGAAATGGGGTACTTAGCACTCTCTTGTGCGGTTGATCGAAATAGAACATTGGCATGGTGACTTGGAAAAAAGTTCTGTAATTCCACACATTTTGATTACAGATCTACCTGTGATCTACCCATTCCTTTCTTGGTATTTTCCCACAAAAATAAAAGTATACATTCATGTAAGTTATCTGTGAATACTCATAGAAGCTTTTTTTACATTTACCTTTATATCTAAAACATCTAATATTTGAAAGTCCATCCACACTAGATAACAAATCATGCTGTAACCATGAGTTCATACTCAGTAATACAAAAAGAATTATTTTTAACAAAGAAATATGATTGGATTCTGAGAAAATTATGTCGAGTGGCAAAAGGCAGGCAAAAAGAATACATCCTATGCATTGTGCTACTGCCTGAAGGTAGAGCAGTGGTCACCTGAAGGTTGGGAGGGGGAGGGCAGAAAGAGACAGTAGCTGCAGCATGACAGATGATTATAAACAGGCACAAAATATAAGGGGTGGTGATAGATAACATTTATTTTCTTGATTGTTGCTGATAATTAAGTTAGTTTAATTCAACTGTCAAAATAAAACAAAACTGAACACTTTAAATATGTACAGTCTAGCATATCTCTAATGTAAGCTTTTTGTTAAGCAGCATGAATGACCCAAATAGAAGCTCTTTCTGTAGGAGTCTTTGTTATAATAAAACACAGAAAGACAGAGTGAGCTACTCAAGTTTTGCTTTATGTACAGAAGAGAAAGAGGTTAGGAAGGGTTTAGAGGGATAAGAGGGCCTGACATAACCAGAGAAAAGTTTGAGCTATACAAAGAGTTTGAGCGTAGTCATACACTATAGAAAAGGTAACAATAGACAGGAGGTTGAAAATTTAGAGTTCAAGAACAGACTGACAATATATGGAGTGGAAAATCCAAGATGAAAGATAAGACCCGCATAAGAGAACCTTATGGTGTAAAAATGCAGGCATGTTTGTGGATAGACTGAGGAGAAAGGATAGATGGGAAGGATGAGATACATGAGCAGGATATTTAAGGACTGTGCAGTGTTGGAAAAGTCATCAGCAACAAGAAATAAAATGGTGGTTGGGGGTAGGTGCTTGATCTGGGGGCATTCTCATGTGCCAAGAGGGCAGACAACAGAACAGTTTTAAATGAATGGAACACATACAATAGAATTCGATCTCAGTCTCCCATTTATTAACTCTAGCAAAATTCCACTCAAGACCTAATCTATGGATCATCAAGGCCTAGGTCTCAAAACAGAATTTTTGCAAATTCTTTAACTTTTGGGGAAAGCATTTTTAACATTCACAAAGAAACAGAAAAACAATGTAATAAACAAGAATGCTCTGTTATCCAGCTTTATCAGATATTAACATGTCCCTATATTTATCCCAGTTAACCAAATACACACATAATGGCTAAGAAAGATTTCACCACCTGCAAACATCTACATGCTCACTTACCTTCCATATTTCATGCTATTTTGTGAATAATGCCTCAAACACCCCTGAGAACTTCAAGCATTATGGGTAGGAAAAAATCAAATACAATCAAATGGTCACTAGCGAGCTAATTAGGTAGTTTTCCTGAAGTTAACTGTTAATATATTAAAGCCATGCAAATGAGATCATACCCACAGGTACTAGGCTTAGAAAAATTATGTTCTGGCAAAGTCTGAATTTTTAATAAAAATGTTAATTATGACTCATAGCACTGTTACTATTTTTCTTTAACACATTAATGTTCACTGCTAGTTTGGCATTGGTAAATATAACAAAGGCTAATAAGTATTTTTCTCTTTCACATCATGTAAAGTCTCTGAAGCTGAAAGTGTTCCATCAGTTTCTAAAAGACAAGAGCTTCATTCTGTAAGCAGTAACAAATCATCCATTAAATCTTTTAACAAGATTGTAATTTGGAAATACCTGCCAAAACAGACTGTGTGCATCTCCTCGGAGAAGTTCAATTGTGTCGCCTGCCTGGATGTGTAACGGGGGTCCTTCGTGAAGGGCAGGGGGTGGGAGTCCTGTGTAGTTCCTAATGACCTGCATCTTTGGTAAACCTGAAAACAAGCAACACATAGTTTAGCACTGAGAAAGTAATAATTCCTGAAGTATAACTGTACCTTAAAAAAGAAAACTATTAACATTCAAAAAATTTAGTACCATGAAGTCCAAGTAAATATTTGAAGGCATTCACTGCAAGGCTTTTCAACTTTCTCATTATTTGAGATGGTGATGGAATAAGACACTTATTTACACTCTGATTCCTACATACTTCTCCTCTCCCTTACCATCAATCTCTTTTTCATTGAAAAAATATTTCTTTTGGCGGACGCCTGCTTCATAAAAAAACACATCACGTTGGGTTTAATGGAAAAGAATCAATTTTTTCATCAACTCTATCCTTTCTGCCTATTACTTTTCTCTTGGGCCTTGGCTGATTTCATCACCACGGAAGCTCACCCCTTCGGTGTACGGATAACGCTACCCAGAATAAGGCTCATATCTTAAGCTTATTTTTGTAATTCAAAAGCAAAAAGGTGATGGATGTGCCACCGCAATACTTAAGACATTTATATGGAGAAACTCTTCGGGCTTGAATTTAGGCTTGCAAAACAGAACCAATAAAAGCAGCATGTCTAAACTAATAGCATCAACAATATTTGAGATACAGATCCATCCTTTCTCTTTGCATTTCTTTGTGCAATGAAGACTTCAGTTCAATATTTCCTTTTTGAGAAGAGCAGCTTCAATCACATATAGGCCTGACCACACCAATAATGGTCACAGACAGCATCACAGCCACTTTTTAAGGGTGAAGCAGCTCCTTTCCAAGAAATAACACTCACAAACACATTTGTGGCTCCTTTAAGGATTTGAGCCACTGCTTATTATACATCATGATTTTTATTTTAATGACAGCCCGCACTGAAGCTGCCATACTAAATAAAGCAGGATAAATGATTCCCGCTGGGTTCTGAAGGTCCAGGCTCCTGGAGAAAAGACCTCAAAAGCTACATGGAATGACCCAGGGAGCAGTTGAAGTTTTCCAAATAAGCAATCATCCCATAAGGAAGAAAACAGATGCATGAAGTTTCAGTCAACACTGTTTTATCAATGCAGGCAATCAAAACACAGAAGACTGAAGAACACTGTGTCCTTAAACCTAATTCAGCTGCCGCATCTGCCCAGGCACATTACAAGTTGCTCCATCTTCTCCTTGCTTCAGTTCTTGTGCCATGAACCCCTAGAACTCTGGCTTTAATCCTACATCTTTCACAGACTCTTTCCCCACCAGATGTTGCAAGATGGTGCCCCAACAAAAACTGCAGACCTTATTGTCTTTTTCCAAGAACAATACTCAGCATGAGAACTCTTCTGGGTGAAGTACTTATAAGACTTGTTCGCAACACACTGCAGATGCCCTAAGCACATCAAGAGCTCATTGCATACATTTGATTATGTTGTCATTGCTAACTTAAAACAACACCTAATAGTTCCAAAACATGACAAATGAAGCAATGTTCAAACTCAAGCAAGTTTGGAAAAAGGACTCTGGCTTACAAGACAGTTCTTGCACAATTAGGAGTGAGAATTACAGTTAGTCTCTGTTTTATTGAGCATTTTCAGGGCCAGAAAGGTATTTCATTTGGTAGACTCCCTGGGTTACTCTTTTTCATGCCAATTTTTAAATAGGGGCTGAAGATAAGATAGCAGAATTTTAAAGCTGAAATGGCTCAGGTGGCAGCAAATATTCAGGCTAGTGAAAAGCTCTGGCCTTCTCTGCAGCTGTCTGTTGCCAAGATCCATGAAGAGAATCCAAACAGCGCCAACTGACAAATGATGGATACAATAGCTCTGTTCACCTACACAAATCAGGCATTCTTGAGAAGTGATTAAAAATTCACAGAATTTTTAAGGAAACAAAGGAAATTATGCTGCCATTGCAACAGTCACAAACACACATACACATACACATACACACACACACACACACAGCGAAACAAGCATTTAGTCTAGCAGTTAAAAAAAATGCTCATGTGCTATATCACAGTACTTACATTCAAACTCCAGCTCTAGCTCCTAAGTACAGATTCCTGCTAATGTGGACACTGGGAGTCGAGCGTGATGCTTCAAGGTAATTGGGAGAGCTATTCAGCTACTGGATTCAAGGATCACCTTAGCCCAGCCCTGATCACTAGGAGGATATATGGAGTAAGCCAATGGATGGAAGTATGTGCACACTCATTTTCTCCCTCTCCCTCTTTAGATTTTTTTTAACAAAATTTTAAGCATACTGTTTAATACACTGTTCAGGAAACTGGCTTGCAATATCAGTGTTTAGATCTGAGTCTGGCTTTGCTTCCAACTCCAGCTTCCTGCTTATGCCTACCCTGGGAGGCAGCAGGAATTCCTCAAGTTCTTGAGTTTAAGGCATGAACATGGGAGATGGAATTTGAGGCTCTTGACTTTGACCTACAGGTTGTTGGAGGCATCTGGAGGAGTGAATAAGGAGATGCAAGCTCTCTCTGTGCCTCTGTATCTGCCTTTCAGAGAAAAAAAACATGAAACAAAGTTTATTACACACACATGCACACAGAGGTTAAACAAGCTGTAAGACATGAAATATAGAGTTGAAGCATGGAGTTGCCTCGTGGATTTTTTTAAAAAGATTAACAAATTGGGGGCCCGGCAGCATGGCCTAGCAGCTAAAGTCCTCGCCTTAAAAGCCCCGGGATCCCATGTGAGCGCCGGTTCTAATCCCGGCAGCTCCACTTCCCATCCAGCTCCCTGCTTGTGGCCTGGGAAAGCAGTCGAGGACGGCCCAATGCTTTGGGACCCTGCACCCGCGTGGGAGACCCGGAAGAGGTTCCTGGTCCCGGCATCGGATTGGCGCGTACCGGCCTGTTGCGGCTCACTTGGGGAGTGAAACATCGTATGGAAGATCTTCCTCTCTGTCTTTCCTCCTCTCTGTATATCCGGCTTTCCAATAATAAAATCTTAAAAAAAAAAAGATTAGCAAATCTATTTTTATTGGCAAGGTATACTTACAGAGAAAAAGACAGAGAGAGAGAGAGAGAGAAAGAGGGAGGAAGGGTTGGAGGGGGGGGGGGGGAGAGAGAGAGAGAGAGAGAGAGAGAGAGAGAGAGAGAGAGAGAGAGAGAGAGATGTTCAGTCTGCTGGATCACTCCCCACATCGGTGCAATGGTTGGAGATGAGGCCATCTGAAGCCAGGAGCTTCTGGGTTGAATCATACTCCACTGTTTTCCCAGGCCATAAGCAAGGAACTGGACTGAAAGTGGAGCAGCTGGGACACAAATTGGTGCCCATAAGCAATGCCAGCATCACAGGTGGAGGATTAGCATGCAACACAACTGTACCAGCCCCTCATGTACTATCTTAAATGAAGCAAAATGCCCGTAACACATGGCCTAGTAAAATCTTTACATTTAAAATGTACAAAGGCACAGGCACTAACACACTGTAATAAAGAAATGGGACTTAGATGTGCTAAAAATCATAATGCTATAATTTGCTTTTATAGTTGCACTTATTCCTAATTTTTAAAATGTATTATCTTACTGGCTATTATTTCTTCTGGCTTAATCTAAGCTACATTTGGAAAATGAACTGGTAGCACATTAACAAAGGTATGCTACTGACCTTACACCTAAAATGCAAAATGTATAATCCTAGCTAAGAAAAACAGTTAAACCTAGGTAATATCCAAAAGACACAGTCACTACCCTCAGTTTTGGACATAAAGGAAGCACAGTGTTTGACTTAAATACTTGTTTTATAAAATGAGGTACAATGTTATGTTATTGGTTATTTGTTAGGATAATTTTTGGCTCCTTATTCCTAATCAGTTAGCATTTCAGCCTTTCACAATGATCATGATCTGCTGCCTGTGTTGTAGTGCTAGAGAGATCAACGTATCAAAGGAATAAGACAAAGCACAACGACATGATGAATTCTGACATGTTCTCCTTGCTTCTGACACTAGCATTCAGTAGGTGTTGGACAATACATGGGAGATAAACAGATGATTTCCAAAAGATCCCCTTATGGTATTTCTTTTTATGAACTAAAACCACAGTAACAGTGCTTGACCATAATCACATTAACCGATAAATGAAAAATGCAGTTAAAATACGAAAAAGAGGGAATGAGTTAAAATTCACATCGGAGGGTGCTCAACCAACAGAATACTTAACACAATCTACTGCCACAGCAGGCATCACACTCCATAAGTGAGATCAAGAATAGAGTAAATCATATTTACAGATGTTCAGTTTCAAATAGCCATTTATTGTTGCTTTAGTGTAGGTCTTCCTCTCCCCTTAGAAAATATGCCCAGCAAGTTTTAACCTCTTTGACAATGTGCAGGACAGAACATCACTCCACATCCCCATGACAACTCAGTTATTGTTGCATACAGTTGTATAACAAGGTCTTTCTGAAACTTATTCAAAAATCTCTGTGTAACATCTCTCCATTGACCTGCCTCCTTCCATCTGGAGTTGTGCTGAGGAAGGCACATCTCCTTTTTATAGATCACCCTTTCAAAACTTGCTCAGGCTTAACATCCCTGGTACCTAAAAAAAACAATCTTTTATTTTCCCTTGTGTATCTATACTTTAAGGCTTCTGACATGGAAAACAGCACAAATTACAAAAGTAGCTCTCTTTACTGATGCTGCTTAACTGGGGGGAAAATCCTTCAAATCATCCCTGAGGCGGTGCATTTGGCACAGTGGTAAAGACACCGCTTACAACGTTTGCATCCCGTATCCGAGTGCCCATGTCTGAAATTCCCCTCCACTGCTCCCCGTTTCAGCCTCCTGCTCTTAAAGTCGATGACAGCTAGGAGGCTGGTGCCTCTCACCCATGTTAGGAGAACTGGATGGAGCGCCAGGCTGCTGGCTTCAGCCTATTCCTGCCTCCATTGTTGTGGGCATCTGGGAGTGGGTCAATACATAGAAGATCTCTTCCTGTCAAATGAATTTATTCTTTTTAAAGTTATCCTAAAAAAATTATCAAAAATATATCATTTCATCAAATCACAAACTGCTTCTTTCTCTTTGGGAAAACACATACCCAGTACTTGTTTAGATCCTTTTTGCCCCAGATTCACATTTACCATGGATACAAGTATAGTTACAGTGGTACTCCCTAAAATCTAAGCATTTATTCTGTAAATGCAAAATAATGTGTAATTTCAGCATTCATATTTGATAAGTCTTTAAATCCCCCCAATTTTATGATGAATTACGTAAGGGAATATAAGTCACATGACTCAGACAAAACTCAATCTCCTAATAATTTATTTTTAGCTTGCTTTTCCCGCTATGATACAGGTGTGTTGTCTGGCCAACTACAATCTTAATAGACACAGGGCTTCAAAATGTTCAGGACATTGGATTTTGAAATCCCCTCATGGAACTTATGGGAAGTTTTGCCCTTTAACATTTATTCAAGCTTGCCTTGTGCAAGTCATTCTTTTGCATAAACAATCAACATAGAACAGAACTGGCAATATTAAAAGGATGATTTACTCCAGTATCAGGGATGGGGGCATGAACACTTAAACTCACGTCATATGAAAGTATGTAGAAGCCTATGATTTCCCAAACTATGTTTATGAAACATTTTCCTTAAAACCTGAACACAGTTCCATTAAGTGTGATACACATTTCAACAACTACAATAAAAATGATTCTTAAAGGCAGTAATTCAAAGCAGAACCCATTAGAAAATTTGGCACGTGTGAACTATTTCACTGATAATTTTCACATACACCTCAAATTTCAATGAATTTAACCAGCTAATTGCACTAGCATCAGCCATTGTGTCTTCTAAGCAGGGCAGAAAGAGTGATTGCCATAATATAGATCCATATCTATTCCCGATGCTGACATCACTGGCCTAATGCAATGGCCATCCCTGGGGCAATAACTGAGAGGAGAGTGCTGCCTGGGAGATAAATGGCCTGTCAGTAATATGCTGGTCTTTCACCTAGGGGGCCTCATTTAAAATCTAAACACGGCCACAGGAAAAAATAATTAGTTTTACAAGATGTCAGAGTATCTGATTGGTTGATCCTGGGAAACTGATCATGAGAATAACAAATTCATTCATTCATTCATCAGATATGTCTGGTGCACTCAAGTGCAGGGCTTGGCAGTTTCAGAACAGAGCAAGGGCAAGCTTCCTGTCCTCAGACAGCCAAGATTATACTGAACAGAAAGACAGGGGAACTCAAAAATAACACAACTTGGCATACGGTGCCATCCAAGCGAAATTCGTAAAAAAAAATTCATAACCATAAAAATGTTAGCACATTTTAATATCTTTCGTAGGACCCTGGAATATTTATTTTATTTTGTCTGTATCTCTCCTAAGTGAGCTTTCTGAACTAGCAAGGTATGCAAATCACATTCTCATGAATCTGTAAATTTGTACAATTTTTGTAAAATGTGTAAAATTGTACAAAATTTTTTAAATTTGTAAAGTACAATGACCCAAACAGCTTTAGAAAATTGTAGTGAAAGATGTCTGTATTCTTATCAATACTCTAATCTTTTGAGTTTGAAATCCATTATTGCTGCTTTTTAGGATATTTTTTTATTTTTAAAACTGATACATAAGATTATACATGTTTTTGGGATACCAGGCAATATTTTTATATAGGTATACATCCTGTAATGTTCAAGTTATGGTAATCATATCTTATCAACTGAAATATTGATTATTCATGGTGAAAACGTTCAAAACCTCTTCCAAATTTTTAAAAATACACAAAGTGTATTACCAATAACTTTTCCCCCAACTTATCTATAAGGTAGTCTTAAGATAAACACCTGGAGGCCCGGCACTTTGTCCTAGCAGCTAAAGTCCTCACCTTGCATATGCCAGGATTCCCATATGCGAGCTGGTTATAATCCCAGCAGCCCCACTTCCCATCCAGCTCCCTGCCTGTGGCCTGGGAAAGCAGTCGAGCACAGCCCAAAGCCTTGGGACCCTGCACCTGCGTGGGAGACCCTAAAGAAGCTCCTGGCTTCAGATTAGCTCAGCTCCGGCTGCTGTAGCTACTTGGGGAGTGAATCATTGGACGGAAGATCTTCTCTGTCTCTCCTCCTCTCTGTTTATCTGACCTGACAATAAAAAATAAATAAATCTTTTTGACAAGAAAAAGATAAACACATGGGCTCTTCTTGCTAAAGGTTCCCATTCCAAGTGTCAGGTCCTACTGAGCGCTCTGTGATGCTCGATGGGGGTCTTTCCCTTCTCACCGCCTCTGGCAAGGCTCTTTCCAAGAAAGTACTGCTCCTGCCTTCACAGAAGAACAGTAGTTGCTGAAGGGAAACCATCTGCTTCAGCAGTAGCAGACAGTTTGGCAGAAATAAACTAAAGAACTAATTGTTCACACACAGAACATTCCCCACCAATGATTTTAAAAATCTTCATCCAGAGAAGCTACTTTACTTGTATAAACAATGATGAGTCAAGTGAAGGACATTGTCAATGCTCATATAAAAACAAAGATCAGGCACAGAAGCTGTTCTCCCACTTTATAAACAATGACGAGTCTCCTTGGCTCTGCCTATTGGGGTATTAGTGAATCATGAATCAAGGGTGAAAATAATGTCTTTTAGAAGTCTCTTCCTTTATTAAAAAGATGTTATAGATTGTCAAATATAACACAACTATACAGTATCAGGTGCTACTCTAAATTCATGCAAATTTAGCATTCTGTTTTAGCATAGATGTGCACTTTAGCAGAAAAAAAAAGTTTTCCTAAAATCTTTAAATAACATCAAAGTTCTGGGAGATCATTTGATGTGTTCGGCAAACCCCAAAGGATCATTCTTCAAGGGTATGATGAGTCGAGTTTGGGAGCACAGCCCTGGGCTATGTCCCCTTACATTCTTGGAAGACAGAGAAGAAAAATCACTATTTCAAAGTAAGGGTTTTATCATCATATATGGTAAATTCCAGAGTTAAGAATCAAATAGTAGAAAAACCACCTATGTTCAAACAGCCAGACAGATTCAGACATAGAACTATATTATAATTTACTAACGGCAAGTTCAGCCCTCCCCACTGCATACTAATCATTTTCTGCTACTGTAAGAGGGATGTGCCTTCCTGATAGTTATCCATTACTTTCAGGTGACTTAATTCCCTGCTGGGCATAGAATGTCATCTCAGCAAACAAGAAAGCAAGACACAGAACTCTTCTGTAAGAAGTCAAAGGTTGAGAGATCCTGCAAATTAGCTTCAATTCTAGGAGAAAGTAACTCCCGCCGGTATACTGTAAAAGCAATGTTTTTTTTTTTTAAAAAAAAAACTATAAACTTTAAAAAACAACAAAAAATACTAATCCCTCTGCTGGACCAACTGTAGAATTCTCACTGCCTTACACGTCCACACTTGGCTCTGTTGATCTATGGGCAAGTGGCGGCATGTTGTTCTTTCTGCTTCAAGAGATAGTCACTTAAACCACATCATTTTTCCAACCACATACAAGTGTTTCAGAGGTAGTGATTAGCTAAAGATTGCAATAAATGCTGAGAGTCTGTCCAAAGGATCAGTTCTCATTGGAGGATTCTAATCAATTTTTCTCTTACCAAACATGAAAGTCATCAGATAACAAGGATTTTTCATTTCTGAGAAGATGACCAGGATACAGCCAGTATTGTGGTACAGTGGGTAAAGCCACCACCTACAACATCAGTACTCCTATGGTTACAGGTGCACATGATGGCTTTCCGCTAACGGCCTGGGAATAGCAGCAGAAGATGGCCTAAGTGTTGGGCTCCGGCTATTCAAACAGCAAGTGCAGATGAAGATCTTGTCTCCTAGCTTTAACGTGGCTCAGCCAGCCACTTAGGAAACATACCAGCAGACAGAAGATTTCTTTCCCTCTGTCTCTTTCTCACTGTTTCATTTTCTCACTGTGTGTGTGTGTGTGTGTGTGTGTGTGTGTGTGTGTTAATCTTGGCTTTCAGATAAATAAACAAAATCTTTAAGAAAACAGATGTCTAGTATAAGTCATTTCTAAACCTACTGGTGTAGAAATGTCCCTTAAAGTCTGCTGTGGGCTATTTCTTTCATGGAAAGCACTGAGCTCCAGCCTATGGAGATGGTTTCCTTGGCTAGTTTCTGACCCTTTTATCATAACCTTCATCTGTCCAACATAACTGAGCATGTTTATTTCCTGCAACTAACATGAACTTTTAACAATTCAGTCACAAAGAGAAAAATTAAACAGGATCAAAGAACTTTGCACAACCCAGTTTTCTTTACTCTCCAATTCAAGTACTAACCAGGCCTGACCCTATTTAGCTTCCAACATCAGATGAGACTGGGCTCATTCAGGGTGGTATAGCCTGTTACAGCCGTAGACTTTCTCTTTGTCCTACAAGGTCATTAATTTATTACAAAAATGTTTGCAGATCATTGAAGTGTAGGAACTGGCTGAGGTGTTGGGATTCCAGCTCTGAAAACAGTGAACAGGCACTTCCCTCATATATCTTATATTTCATGGGGAGGAATAAAGCAAAAAATGCTAGCAGATTATTATATATATATATAATATATAAAGGCATACTTAGGAAAGGAGCTTCATTAGAGTAATTTTTTAAGAGAAGGTGGTAATCAGATACAAAATCTCAGACAGTAAGTTTAGGTAGAACATGCTGAATGGGCAAGTTGCTTCAAGAACTGAAGACTGAGACTAGAGTTAACCTGAAGCAGATGTGGGACATAAAAAGGCAGTGAGGCGAAGGGACGGGAGTCATGTGGCATACACGAAAGCAATGTAGAAACTTTAAGACTGAGAAGAAATCCTGAGGACCTGTCTCATCCTTCCTTTCCTACACAATTCTGCTCAAGTAATAGAAATTTATTGAACAGGTCAAGTTCTCATTAACATGGTGTATCTGTTTTCTGGCATAGACTTGTATTTGTCTGTACCTCACCCCATACCCAAGGTGAAAAATAGTTTTACCTACTTCTCTCAGCTCAAATGCTATTACTCCTTCGTCTCAGTACTGGATTCTATGCCTTCCTCTTACTCCTATGCTGTTATCTGTCTCAACTTTCCTTTATCAGTACTTCATAAATTTATATGATAAACGTTTATTATATTAATGACCAAGCTTAACTTGCAGTAATAAAACAAGTGAAGACATTTAGCCTAGCAGTTAAGATGCCCATTTGCATGCCCACATTCCTCTTCCAGCTCCTGACTCTGGCTCTATGCTAACAAACACTCTGAGCAGCAGTGGTGAGGGTTCAAGCATTTGGGTTGCTGGTACTCATGCAGGAGTTCTGAATTGAGTTCCCAGCTGTGGCCTTCACGTTTAGTCTCACCAGCAACTGCTAGTTCATAGGAAGTGAATCTGCTTCTTAAACCAAGAAGCAGGTAAACTTACTATATTACAATATCTAACCCTCAAATTCACAAAATTTCAAAGTCTTGAAAATAAAAATATTCAATTTTTATTGTTACTATATAACCAAGGTTTATCACTAGTTTTATGCAACTTTAAATTGTATTTATTCATGTTGTCATATCAATATACTATCTAACAAATCTTGCACAAAAACTTTAATATGTAACTTTGTTAACATCTCTTAAAATTCCTAATAACTCTTAATTTTATTCATCCTGATTATGCTTTAAATCAGTTGGCACTAATCATTTGTTAAAAATCACCAACTTTTTCTTTTTATTCCTGTAGTCACAACTTTTTGCAGCTGTTGGTTGCTCTTTCCTATTTTTCCTTTAACCTCCCTTCTTCCTGTGACACACCTGCTTGCATGGCAAGGGGTATATTCAGACACATTGCCCAAAGATTCAGATATGTGCAGACATGACTTGTTGATTTATAAGCTAAAATGGGGAAGATGTGAAATTGGTATTCCCAATCCGCAAAGCATCAGAGAAAGCCAAAGCCTCCAGACCATTGCATTTGGATGTGACCCAGAGGTCAGAGATCACCAACACAGCTAACTAAAAACTCACATGGACTGAACAATCTCTTTAATCTTCTTACAGACATTCTTCTGTAATGCACTTCTGAAACATGATGAAGCAGAATCAGAGTTCTCTAGTTTACACAAATATCCCACATTGACAATATTAACTTGGAAGAACTTCCAACCTGATCAGTTCTTGCAAACTTCCATGAGTTCCTTACAAAACTCTGGATCTGTTGCCATTACAAAGCCTCAAATGTAACTCAAAGGTTTGAATTCCATCTATTTATTTACCTAGAGCTTTTGTTCCTCTTCACCTTTTTCTGAAGTGAATAAAGGAATTCAAGGCACACGGCTTCAAATGTGAGCAGAGCACATAAAATTCTCATTTAAAATCAAGTGAATGTATAAACGTCACTCAAAGGCAGTAATGTTTCATACTAAGAAGGTAGATACATGTACATATTTTAATGTGGTAAAATTTTTGCTTAAATACATTTTCACAAGGGCAAAGATCGACAACCAATGCATCTACTTAAGAATGCGTAAACTGAATCTTTGTGGCCAAATGGACCAAACTGGAAACCATAATGCGAAGGGAAATGAGCCAATCCCAAAAGGTTAGATACCACATGTTTGCCTTAATTTAAGAGGATATGATGTTATGTAAAACATGTTATTTTATGAATATTATGTTATGCATAAACTAAAATTGAACTATCAATGAGGTGGTCACAGAATGAGGGTAAGAACTCGCATTTATTTTTAACATATTGGTTACTCATTGCTATGTCAATTAATTCCATAACGATGTAAATTTTTGCTGATGGTATGTTGGAAGGGTCTTCCTAAGAAGCCGTTGAACTAGGCTGGACAGTAAGATGCTGGACTCTATATTTGGTATATGCTTGCAGTGAGGGAATCAACTGAACTTAAACTGTGGTCATGTAACAAAGTGGAGCAATTTACCATGGGGGGAGGGTGGGGGGAGGGTGGGGGAAATCCCAGTACCTATGAAACCAATACAATGTAATTAATGATTAAAAAAATAAAAATTAAAAACAAAGAATGCGTAAACTGAAAAGGCTGTTCCCTTCTCAGGGCCACTCCTTCTTAAACTGTCCATAATTCCAAGAGGCTAGGATATCAGAAGCCATACTAAGTTGTGTATTGTTTCAAATTAATACTTTTATGGTAATGCAGATACTGTATCCCTGTGTGGCACAGAAACTGTACAGGAGAAGGTTCTTCAGAGAATGTAGTCAAACACTGCCATCCATACATGAAGCATATTTGGCTTCATAAAACTTGCTTAAAACAAACTATTTCCTTTCCTCAACATATTCTGCTATTCAATGATGGTGGAATCCTGCCATGGTGAAAGGGAAAAAGATTACAACAGATCCAACATATTTATTTCATATATAATACTTCATGATTAAATAATTACCTTTTCCAGGGGAAGCTGAGAAACAATCAGAATTAAATTTTTTAGTGTGAATGATAGTTTCGTAGGCAACAAAAGAGTGTTAAGACTACTATAGAAAATTCACAGAATTAGTTCCAAAATCTTTGTAGCCCTGGAATTATCACATCGGGAATATTTTGTCTCCTCCTTATAAAATGAGGACAGTAAAAAGATAAGTTAATAGCATATAAACATATCATCTATACTTCTCCAATATATACTATTTCAATGTAGGTGGAATAAGGACTTTAGGAATAGTATTGGGATTTCTTTGTCCTTCAAAATCCCAACCTTTCCCTACACTCCACACCAGTTTACAAACTGCAGCTTCATTCCTCTTTCTTTTTTTTACTAGTTTGATTCCCAAAACATTTCCTTTTCCACTTTTTTTTTTCTATGCAAAGAGCTTCCTTCACTAAACACAAATATGAAAATTATGTTATGGTTTCAATTTGCTCAAATGTAACATAATAAGCTATTTAAATGGCTAGGCATACAGTTCCAGTTCCTTACTACCATCTGAAAGAATAATGAAATGCTAGTTCCATTCTAAGTGCATAATAAAAATCCAAAAGTAATAATTATTAAGACGCGAACTGTAGGCTACAAAGAAAAATACAAATGTTAGTAAGAAACTTTGCCAAGTAATTATGAATCATCTGGAAGACAGACACATTAGTAAAATCAGGGTTATGCTTAGAAAAGACAGTGAATTGGAACTTGAAGTTCTGCCTCATTTCGCAATTAAACACCAGTGACACTTAGCACCAAGTTCACATGCAATTATAATTTATATAAAACCCTGACCAGAACACAATAATCCTAAACCGCTCCATAATTTTGCAACCAAACTACTTAATTCTCAGTGACGTTTTATTTACCATTAAAAAGTGCTGATCCTAACAATCTATTCCTGAGTTCTTAGAATCCTGTCATTTCACTTGCTTGTTTCTTACAGCTTGCTCTTGCAGGCATTGTCTCTTTGTCAATATCCCACTGCTCATCTGATAAAAGTATGATATTTATATTGGGTTGACCAACAGGATTTGATACTGTAGATGGGTTTTCAACTATCAAAAACGCAACTTTGCCTAGCATAAGCAATACCAAAATAACCTTTGTAACGCACATATATCACATAGCTAACATGAATGAAGTTACGGGAAAAAGGCCTACATAAACTCAAGTGTGACAAAAAAAGCAGCATGCTTCCATGCAGAAAAGAATATTTCATGCAAATCTTTACTCAGGTATTTGCTCTGCGGACCAAAGCTAATTAGTACTGTTTAATAAATTCAATAAATATTGGTTCCTCCTTTCCAACCACCTTGGGGCTTACAACTTTCTGAAATTCTAGTTATAGTATTTTTTCAGGATTTCATAACAATATTGCATTCTGCCCTTTCTTTAAAGCTGGAACATATAACTTATGATGGTAGAAGAAATATATTCTTTCCTGTAAACATTTTTTACCTCTTCATGATGAAAAATATTCTTAGCAGTAGGCAATTAGCCTACCAGTTGGATGGCCTGCACCCTAAACTGGAGTATCTGGGTTTGAATCTGGGCTCTTGTTCCTGTCAGTGCTGACTGGGAGACAGCTGTGACGCTGCAAGGGACTGGGTTCTTGCACATGTTAGTGCTCTGGCTTGAGATTTTAGCTCCTGGCTCTGCTCCCAGTTCAGCCCTGGTTGTTGGAGGCATTTGGATAGTGAACTAATGGGTAGAAGCTCCTTCCCTCACTTAGCTCTCACCTTTTCTCCACCTCTCAAAAATTTTAAAAAAATAATTTCAATCCATTGCAAAATTCTAATAAAATCTTCATGAAAAAGAGACTAATTCATTCATTATTATTCCACTAACTGCTAATGTATGCTAGGCACACGGTAAAAATCTGATGACACCGAGTTATTGTCAGGAGATATTTTTACTTTTGAAGAGTCATGTATTAATTTTAAAATATACATGATAAACATCAAGTCGATATCTTATCTTCAAGGACTTAAGAATTTATGGCATACATTGTTAAAATTTCCTTTGTATAACAACTACAAAGTAAAAATTACAGCATCAATTTATAAACTTGTTTTTAATATCAAGTTTAAACATCCAAGGTGAGTAAACACAAAATTTACAAAATAAGAAATTCCAGTGTCTGAGCAATCGAAGGAGAACACTTTTTCTCAGATTCAAAAAAGGGTCGATGGAATATTTTATTCAAGATGAACACACAGGCTACTCCTAGAGTGCACCAGATAGATCAAACTCTCCACTAACTTCCAAATTACTTGTTTTCTTTTATCTCCTGAATAGAATGATCCTTATAAAGTATGTATCTGTTTGTCCAAACATCTCCCAGACTAAAGGCAATGGCTCTGAACATCACCGAGATAATTGTGTTTGTAAGACTTTTTTTTGTTTTTTTTTTTTTTTACAAGTTACTAGCACTTTCCCTGCATACAGTTTGAGTCCACAGTGCTGCAAGTACAATCATCTGCAAGTTTGGTTGGCTACTGCTGTTTCATTGACTCACCAAACATGCCGGGTGTGGAGGACGCAAAGATGAGAAAAAGGGCTCCCTCCAAGCATTATGATCAGCAGAGGATGGACAGGAGTCAGAATCACCTCTCAACCAACATAACAACACTGGGATTAAGACAAACTGCTAAGGAGGCACTGTGCAAAGCTGATGGTAAGTGGGAACTAGCATAAATTTGGCATGCACTAGACTTATTGGAGGCAAGCAAAGATCTTTTATGAGCAAATGCCTATCTTGAGGGGGACTCTGCAATCCTGGTTGTGTGTGCAAAGTCAGACCTGGACAGAAAAATAATTCATATGTTGGGTGACTGTAACTAAACTGAACAGGCCAAGCAGGAACTGCAAGAGCAGGCTAATTAAAAAAAGGAGGGGGGGCACAGCAGAGGGCCAAGGAACAGGAGGTTTCTAAGATACAGTAGCAAAACCAAATATTTAGAGTAAACATGTTAGAAATGGAGTAACTTGTTAACAATAAACCCCATGTACATCACTGAAATGGAACAGGATCAAGGGGTCACAGGAGGTAAACACCTGTCAGATGAAGTAAGGGAAGTGGTCTATGATGTGTAGTCACCCATATGAAAGGCAATGGGTACCTTCTGTATGTGCAAGGAATTAAGGAGTCAACACGAGAGATCAAGACAACATAATGGTAAAGAATATCTTGTAGAAATAGCCAAAGGAAGAATCTCACAAACACTTCATACTCAAGTGGGGAAAATATGGTCACTAATATATTTTTGTAAAATCATCATTAAGTATACTAAGGATATGCTTGCTAGATGGTTTATATCAGCGGATGCTGACCCTTCAATAGGTCTACCTGTTTTTCTGTAATAAACTATGTATATTTACCTAGACAACATGATCCTATTTAAAATACTGCAAGAAAAAAAAGCACACACATATTTGTTACATCAAGCAATCCCCCAAAGTGTTGTTTCTTTGCTTTGTTGATCATTTCCTTTGCTGAACAGAACCATCTTAGTTTGATGCAATCCCTTCTGTTCACTTTGGCTTTGACTGCTTGTGCTTCGGGTGACTTTTTAAAAAAAGATTTTTTATTTTTATTGGAAAGGCAGATATGCAGAGAGGAGGAGAGACAAAGAGGAAGATCTTCCGTCCAATGGTTCACTCCCCAAGCGGCTGCAATGGCCAGAGTTGTGCCAATACGAAGCCAGGAGCCAGGAGCTCTTCCAGGCCTCCCAAAGCTTTGGGCCATCCTTGACTGCTTTTACAGGCCACAGGCAGGGAGCCGGATGGGAAGTGGGGTCACCAGGATTAGAACCTGCACCCATATGGGATCCCTGCGCGTGCAAGGTGAGGACTTTAACCACGATACCATCATGCCAGACCCATAGGTGACTTTTCTAAGAAGTCTTTACCAATGCCTACATCATACAGAATGCTTCCTATGTTTTCCTCTAATAGTTTGATGGTTTCTAGGTATAGATTTAGGTACTTGAGCCACTTAGATTTGATTTTTGCATAAGGTGACAGGTGGGAATCTTGTTTCTTCTGCAGGCTGATAACCACTGTCCTAACAGTACTGTTCGAAGAGACAAGACTTTTTCCCTGGGTTATTTTCAAATCTGTTGTCGAAGATTTATTGGCTGTACACATGCATGGGTTCACTTCTGGGGTTTCTACTCTGCTCCATTTATCTCTGTTTCTGTGCCAGTATCAGAACATTTTGATGCCTACTGCCCTGCAGTATGTTTTGAGGTCTGGAATTGTGATTTCTACAACTTTATTTTTAATGTTCAAGATACCTTTGGCTAGTCATAGTCTCTTGTGTTACAAATGAACTTTTCTATTTCTGAGAAGAATGTTGTTGGGATTTTAACCATCATTGCACTGAATCTGTATCACTTTCGGTAATACAGACATTTTGATAATGTTGATTCCACTGATCCAAGAACATGGTAATTTTCTCCATCTTTTAATGTCTTCTATTTTTTTAATGTTTTGTAATTTTTATCAGAGGTTTTCCACATTTTTGGTTAGGTTTAAGATATTTTAAGGTTCTTCTCCACTATTTTAAACATTATTTTGTTTATAAGTTATTTTTATACTACATAACAGATAGGGGACTAATATTCAGGATTTGCAGAGAGCTTCCAAAACTCAGTGACAACAAAACAACCCTGCTAAGAAATGGGCAAAGGAAATGAGCATGCATTTTTCAAAAGAACATTCAAATAGCTAATGAACATATGAAAAAAATGTTCATGCTCTTTAGTCTTGAGGGAAATGCAAATAAAAATTACATTGATGTTTCACTAACTCCAGTGAGAATGACCTAATACATAAATCTGTGAACAACACCTGCTGGCATGACTGTGGGAGAAAGGTGCTCTGTATCACTGTTGGTGGAGTATAGGCAAGTGAAGCTCCTGTGGAAGTCAATATGGAGAGTGCTAAGACAACTAGAAATTGATCTAGTGTATGACCCTGCTATCGCACTCCTAAGAATATATCCAAAGGAAGTGGAATTTGCATATGAAAGCGTGGCCTGCAATCCTATATTTATATCAGCACAATCTACACTAGCGAATAAGTGGAAACACCCAGATGCTTGTAGAAAAGGTCATGGATAAAGAAACTGTAGCACATCTACTCGGTGGAATAATACTCAGCCATTAGAAGGAATGAAATTCTACTATTTGCAACAAAATGGTCCCATCTTATGCTCAGTGAAATAGGCCAATCCCAAAAGGACAAATATCATATGTTCTGATTTAAGGCAACATGCATGCAAAATACAGAATAAATACATGTATATAAATATATGGTCATAAATGAACTGCATAATATAGACTAGCAAGATTGAGAACTGAAGATACGTGGCAGTATGTATCTCTACTCCCGAACAGAAACAGGACTCACAATGAAACTGTTAAATATACCCTGACAATATGATACTCGATTTTTCACCTTTGTTAATATCTATCATAAAGTTAAACAGAATAATGTTGGACTTCAGACTGTTACAGAAGGACAATACTATTATAATAATACAGGGGGAAATGGTGGAAGGGGAGAATGGAGAGGGAGAAACAGGAGGGGGTATACCTATACCTATCAAATCGTATCATGTAAATAATGACAAGCAATCACAAAATAAAAACTTTTACCTTCATTTACTAAAAAGCACATTAAGTTAAACTGTACTATATTATATAGGAAATGTGAAACAGAACAAAACAGGTAACACCAGAACAAGTCATTCATATATCTAGAAGGAACAAAAAATTATATGTAAGCAGCAAAAACAGAGCTTTCATAAGTTAATATATTAAATCATTACCTTAGTAAGTACAGAAGGATAAGTTACTGACGATATACAAAGTATATCATAAAAAAGGACTACACTTGGTGTATTTAACTGTTTCACAGTCTTCCTTTTATTCAGGAGTAGTGATGCCCAATGCAACATATTTTTACTTCCAGGTATGCTAGTCTGCATTATACCACTATAATATTATTGGTAAAAATGATGGGAGGGAAAAAGAGCGAAGGAAAAAGGAGAAAGGAAGGGAACCCCTATACCTACAAAAACTATATCATGGAAAATAAAAACAAAGATTTTTAAAAAGGAAAGGTGGTACCTCTTTACACTGAAAGGCAAGTACACAAGACATCATATCCATTTTTGCAAATGTGAAGTGTTTTTATAGCTGTATCTTAAATTTTATTAGAGGCCATTTAATAAAATACTACCTTGGAGAGTTTTACATTAAAGAAGTTGTTTTGGCTGTATTCGTCAAGAATGCCATAAGAATCACAAAGTATAAATAGTATTTACAGTGAATAAAATTAGCAAACACAATTGCTACACACTGACATACTGTTGCTGCTACTTTATTTAAATCTTCATCATTTGATTTTGTCTATTAGATGAGAGAGATGCAATAAATGACAAAATAAGGTACTGAACTGCTCACGGATATGCAGAAATGTCCATGGTATAGACAGATTTTCTGCCAGCAGCTTGTGTTGGGACACCAACCTTTTCCTTTCTGAATCTCTGACGACCTGTGACAGTTTTCAATAATACTCTCAGCAAGGATCCCCAGAGTGTGGGAAATGAGTAAACATTGCTCCTGCATGCAAGCCTAACCTCTGACACATATTCCAGGCAAGACAATCATTTCTATTGCTTGGGTAATTAAAATAAGACTTCAGCTTATGAAACAAAACAATCTAACAAAGGTTAGGTCAATACAGTATCAAGGTGACATTTATGAGCAAATTCCACATCTATAAAGTCATGGCCTAAAAATAAGACTCTTAGTATTTTTCAGCAGAATTTCAAATTTCATAACCTATGTTCTCTTTACTTTTCTTTTTTCTTTTCTTTTTTTTTTTTTTTTGGCTACCTCAGGTAATAATAAGTGTTATAGAAGATGACAGCCAAGACAGAATTGTTAAACACAGGGACTTAATCCTTCTTGACATTTGGTCCCAAGAGTTTCTTCTGGGTATATATTCTCTTAGACATAATAGTGGTTCATATAACCTTGAACATCTTGTTTCTAAGCTACCATGGCATTGCTTATACGGGTCAACAGAAGTTCCAAACAGCTCCATGAGGCAGAGAAAACCACATGATTCAATGCAAAACATCTCTGGAAATCACAGGGCACATGTCACGATGAAATTTCTGCTAACTGGACACATGAAACAGAGCTGAAAATTAAAACAGCATTGTCATACTGGTTCTTCACTAATGTTTTCTGGTGCTTCACATGTAATTGTTAAAAACGCATGTCTAACCACTTAGATAATCACTTCAGTAGAACAGTCATATAAGAAAAATTATTAATTACTGCAATTAGTTCAGCCACGCAGGAATAACACCACTGGAAATTCTGCAGTTTAGGTACTAGCTTTGATTTTGATATGGAATTTATAGGAGGACATGAGCATTTTATTAAATGTCACCTTGCCTCAATTTTCCTAATAGGCACAACTCTTCAATATCTGTTTTTTAGTGAAAAAAATACATTACTTCAAACAAATGGTCTTAATAAAGCTTCCAGTATATAAATATATTATCATAAGACAGAGAAAAAAAGTTTGAGTTATCACTTCAAAGTTATTTGTAGATACTGAGCTTGGGAATTAGATAAACCCATCACAGAATTCACTTGTGTAAATACACAGCCACAAATGCTCTTATTTAGAAGAATCACTTGCACTTGTAAGTTTCCAGTAGATTCCAGCACTTTAACACGTCCCAAATGAAAACCACCTGAGATTCCAAAGGTTCTTTAAAGTCCTGACAATGACGGCTCTTTATTGTTGTGGGCTGTGGAGCTGATTTACACTCCTTGAGCTGATCACTCAGGAATCAGGCCTAAGGCAGTAGCACCTAGCCTTTGCAGACTCATTGGCGTCCTATTGTCCTGTTGATGGGCTTGGGGGAAAGAGGAGGTAATATGGTAATAAAGAGGCTTGTGGAGGACGGCTCGAGGAGACGGCTCCCAGCACTTGTAACATCATCCTGGTCTCCGTGTGTCGGTGCTTTTCGCTCGGACATTCGCCGTGCCTACTACGCCGGCTCAGCTAGCCGCGACAAATGGCGCCGTAACATGGGGCATGGCACAGCGCAAAGGACGTCCGAGGGACCCCTGGAACTACAAAGGTAAGGAATTAAGGAATTAAGGAATTTTGAATTAAGAATTCGGAATTTGGGAATTCTGCAGGGGCATAACTGATTTAATCCCCAGACCCTCTCCCTGTGCTAGGGCACGAGGGACAATCTGAGGGACCCCTGGAACTCTGGAGGGGCAAATTAATCTCATCCCCAGACCTTCTCCCCGTTCAGGGGCACGAGGGACAATCTGAGGGACCCCGGAAATCCGGAGGCAAGTTTAGGATTTAACTCTAGAGGGGCATAATTAATTTCATCCCCAGACCTTCTCCCCGTCTTGGGGCATGAGGGACAATCTGAGGGACCCCGGAAATCTAGAGGCAGGTTTTATAATTTTTACAGGGGCATAAGTAAAATTTATCATGGGGCAAGAACTCTCTAAAATGCAGGTAATTAAGGGAATCCGAGATCTGCTCCAATCACTAGGCACCGACACTAAGCTTAAGGCCTCGCAGAGTTTTTTTGAAACTGTCTGCGACGTATTCCCATGGTTTGCTTTCATTGTAGTCATCTTTTTTCTCTGGCGCTTGCTAAATATTGCTTGGTCATCCCGTCAAGCAGTGGTGGAAGCCCGCCGTAAGAAATTGTCTGTTAAAAGTAGGAGACAGCTACAAACCAGGGTAAATAAGGAGAAGGAGCCCCAGACAAGACAAAGTCTGGAGAAAGTGCGCGAAGGAGATTTGTGGTCCTCTTCTGAGGAGGCTGAGGAGGAAAAGGATGGAAGTGAGTTTGCTGAGGATCCTCCACCTGTAGAGCGTGTGCCAAACAAAAGTCCCTCTTGGACAGGCACAGAGCTCTCTGCGCCGCCTGAGCCATTGGCGCCATCATGTCTGAGCACAGTTGTAAAAGGTTTACAGGAGCAACTTCAGCGCCTCTCCCTTCAGTTGAGGCAGGAGCAGAGTGGATGCACTGTTGGGGCTCGTGCTGGACCCCCGCTTTCAACTTCTCTTTCAGCTGTGGAACGTGCGGTAAAGCAAGCACAGGAGCAGGGAGACCCTGAGGCAGCTGCCCCTGCGAGGCGCTTTACCTTCCCGGTAGTTGAGGTAGAAGATCAGCAGGGGCAGAGAATCAGACAGCACCTGGCACTGTCCTTTAAGGACATAAAGAGTCTGAGGGACGCTGTTGCCACATATGGTCCATCGGCCCCCTTTACTGTTTCCATGATTGAAGCCTTAGCACCTAACAACTTGACTCCGGCCGATTGGAAACAACTCTGTAAGGCTACTCTGGATGGGGGCGATTTTCTAATGTGGAAATCTGAGTTCTTTGAGCTTTGCCTTGACACAGCACGGCAGAATACCCAGGCAGGCTTTCCTGAGAGAAATCATGATATGTTGACAGGAGAGGGGAATTTTGCTAATGTACAGGATCAGATTAATTATGACCCAGGAGTTTATGCACAGACCGCTGCTGCTGCAGTGAGGGCCTGGAAGTCTTTATCACCAAAGGGCTTGCTACATTTATATCTCTCTAAAATTGTCCAAGGCCCGGACGAGCCTTACCAGGCATTTGTAGATCGCCTACTGGTAACTGCAGATAGGGTATTTGGTGATGCAGATCAAGCCATGCCTTTTGTAAAGCAATTAGCATATGAAAATGCCAACAAGTGGTGCCAGGAAGCAATTAGACCTTGGAAGCATGAGCCCCTTAACACGTATCTTAAACTTTGTAAGGACATTGGGGAAGGACAGATAATGGGTGCAGCCATTGCAGAGGCATTGCGTGGTGGCAAAACCGTGGGCTCAGGAGCTCGCCCAAAAATACGATGTTTTAAATGTGGCCGGCTAGGGCATATCCGCCGGAACTGCCCACTCCAAGGTTGTGCACAGGCTGCTAATATGAACAGGCAGTCCCCAGGAGTTTGCCCTCGATGCCAACGTGGAAAACATTGGGCAAATGAATGCAGGTCCAAGACAGTCATCTCCAGGCAGCCATCTGTGCCGGGAAACGGGAGCAGGGGCCAGCTCCGGGCCCCGCAAGCACCGATTCAGTTTGTTCCTCAGGGACAAAGGTCATTCATGACCTTGCCCGAGGGAGCACAGGCAGTGGAGGATGGGACTTCCATACCCCCTCCTACATAGTATTGACACCCCAAATGGGGGTACAGGCTATTCCTACAGGAATTTATGGACCACTACCCCCTGACACTGTAGGGCTTCTGCTGGGATGTGGCAGCACGGCCTTGAAAGGAGTTCATATTACCCCAGGAGTGATTGATGCAGACTATAAAGGGGAAATTAAAGTTTTAGCCAGTGTTCATGCTGGGGTTGCAGTGTTGCCCCAAGGGGCACGAATAGCACAGTTAGTGCTGCTCCCCACAGTGAAGTCAGATAATGCTTGCAGGCTTGGACAGAAGAAAGCAGGGTTTGGTTCCAGTGGTGAAGCCTCTGTTTATTGGGTTGCTGATATGGCAAGCCGCCCTACTTTGGAGTTGAGTATAGAAGGAAAGAAACTTACTGGGCTTCTAGACACTGGTGCCGACACCACTCTTATTTCACAGAAATATTGGCCCCCAGGTTGGCCTGTTACGCCCACCATGACCACTTTACAAGGTTTGGGGATTACCCAAAGCCCCCTAGCTAGCTCCAGGCCTCTAGCCTGGAGGGATAAGGAAGGAAATGGTGGCCATGTTACCCCCTATGTAGTACCAGGTCTGCCAGTTAATTTGTGGGGGAGAGATGTTTTGCAACAAATGGGAGCAGTATTAGTATCTGGTCAGGAATTAGCTATGCAGCAGATGGAGAGGTACGGCTACATTCCTGGAAAAGGTATAGGAAGAAAGCTGCAAGGAATTACTCAACCAATCTCCGTGGAACATAAGAAGGATAAAGAAAGGGCTAGGGCATTTTCCCTAGGGGCCATTGTGATGGTGGCTAAGGTTACTCCACTGAAGATTACATGGAAAAGTTCTCAACCCGTTTGGATTGACCAATGGCCCCTTTCTACAGAAAAAATAGCCGCCGTTAAGGAAATAGTTCAAGAACAGCTAGCTGCTGGACATATTGTCCCTTCCACTTCACCTTGGAATACACCTATTTTTGTGATTAAAAAGAAATCAGGGAAGTGGAGACTTTTACAGGATCTCAGAGCAGTGAATGCTACCATGGAGATAATGGGATCACAGCAGCCAGGATTACCACTGCCTTCTGCCATTCCAAAAGATTTTAATATTGTTGCGATTGATTTAAAGGATTGTTTTTTTTCCATTCCTCTTCATCCAGAAGATTCACCTCGTTTTGCTTTCAGTGTGCCTTCTGTTAATTTGCAAGAACCATTTGAACGGTACCAATGGAAATTTTTACCCCAAGGAATGGCTAATAGTCCTACTATGTGTCAGATTTATGTGGCTGCCGCCTTAAAACCGGTGCGCGCCAGCTTTCCCTCTGTTATGATCGTTCATTATATGGATGATATTTTGCTGGCAGCTCTATCTACTCAGGTGTTGCAATCCTGTTTGTGTAAGTTACAGCAAGAGTTAGAAAAAGCAGGATTAGCTATAGCCCCAGATAAAATACAACTTGTTTCTCCATTTAATTATTTGGGATTTCAACTTTTTCAGAATTGTGTTAAACCCCAAAAAATTTCCATAGCCACAGAAAAGTTGCGAACTCTTAATGATTTTCAGAAATTGTTAGGGGATATAAATTGGATGAGGCCCAGTTTGAAACTTACTAATGCAGATTTGAAACCTTTGTTTGACATCTTAAAAGGTGACTCCTCTCCAACATCCCCTAGGGTAATGACTATGGAGGGACGTCACGCCCTACGCAAAGTTGAGATAGCGATTGAACAATCCCATTTGACCAGGATTGATTACAGTACTCCACTTTTATTTATTGTTATAGCATCCTCATATACACCTACAGGGGTATTTTATCAGCAGGGACCTATTTTGTGGGAACATTTGCATGTCTCTCCTGCCAAGACAATTGTGCCTTACTATTTGGCCATAGCAGAGTTGATACAAAAGGCCACTAAAAGCAGCCTAAGACATTTTGGGAAGGTCCCAGATACCATTATTGTTCCATACACTCAGCAGCAGCTTTTGTGGTTGCAGAATATGGAAGAGACCTGGTCAATACTTTTGAGTACTTTAAATGTTAATTTTGACAACCACTATCCCAAGGACCCCATTGTACAGTTTTTTATTTTGCATCCTGTTGTTTTTCCACTTGTAACCTCTCTTCTACCATTGCCAGAAGCTTTAACTGTTTTCACTGATGGGTCGTCAAACGGTCAGGCAGCTTTTGTAGTAGATGGCCAGGTTACCACCATCCCCACATCTTTTGTCTCTGCACAGGTTGTAGAATTGGTGGCCGTTCTTGCTGTCTTTCAAACATTTTCCATGCAGCCCTTTAATTTGTATTCTGATAGTGGGTATGTTGCCCATTCCCTTCCCGTGCTGGAGACTGCGGGCCAAATTTCTTCCCACTCCACAGCAGCATCTCTATTTGCTAAAATTCAGGCCTGTATTTGGGCCCGCAAAGATAAATTCTTTGTGACTCATATTCGAGCCCATACAGGTTTACCTGGGCCCTTGACATCAGGAAATGCGGCTGCAGATTCAGCCACCAAATTGGTAGCCTCAGCTCTTGAAGAAGCTCAAAAGGCACATGCTAGATTTCACTTGAATTCTAACACGCTTCGTTTGCGCTTTAGTCTGACTAAGGAACAAGCCAGAACCATCGTGAAGCAATGCTCAGTGTGCCCTCAATTTTTACCTGTTCCTCGTTATGGTGTAAATCCCAGAGGACTGTTGCCCAATCATGTCTGGCAAATGGACGTGACACACATCCCAGAGTTTGGGACACTAAAGTATGTGCATGTCACTATCGATACTTGTTCTGGATTTATTTTAGCTACTCCTCAGACAGGAGAACAAGTCAGACATACTCTAGCCCATTGCTATGCATGTTTTTCCATCTTGGGAACTCCTAAAGTTATCAAAACTGATAATGGTCCTTGCTATACTAGCAGCAAGTTTCGTGATTTTGCTGCCTCCCACCATATACAATTAATTACAGGTATTCCTTATAATCCTCAAGGACAAGGTATTGTGGAACGTGCAAACCGTACTATTAAGGATTACCTTATTAAAACCAAAAAGGGGGAATATAGCACTCCCCGAGATCATTTGAATCTTGTATTATTTATTTTAAATTTTCTAACATTGGATGCTGAAGGACGGTCTGCTGCAGATCGTCATTGGAATCCGTCTCAGAAGCAGAAAGGTTATGTTATGTGGAAGGACCCCTTGACTGGTAAGTGGCTAGGCCCAGATCCCGTCCTCATTTGGGGGCGAGGATCAGTTTGTGTTTTCCCAGAAAATGAAAATGGTCCGAGGTGGATTCCTGAGTGGCTTGTCCGGCAAGCTTCTGCTGCAGAGTCTTATGAGAGCTCGGATACTGGACAAGATGATGGCATTTGAGTCGGAAGATCAACGGGACAAGCAAGTATATTAGGCCTTTATATTTAACATAAGTATATCAGTATTTTGTCACTGTTCTGCAGCGTGTTCCCTGACTGATGGTCAAAGCCGAAGTTTATCAGTGGCTTTGGACTTTGTTCTCTGAGAGGCATGTGGGATGGGGGAGGAACTATTGAGCCTTGCTATTACCCATCCGTGCTTTGATTTGAAACTCCTTTTGTTAGGTTTATATTTTCCCCACCTTGTCTTGGAGTCACCAGAGCATGTCTCTCCCAGGACAAATGCTTATCTTAACAGGTACTTACTTCCCCAACAGACAAGGGTGACATTTGCATTTCTATTCCCCACCTGAAGCCTCAGCCCACTTCTCCAGGCATTGGCAAGGAGGAGGGTTTCAGACTGGCCTCTTTATCATTTGAAAGGGACCAAGGAAGTTGGCCAGTGACACCTTTCTGGCCTTTTGTCCCAGGGCCAGGTACCTTGGATATCAGGAATTTTCTTTGTTTTTGGAGAAACATCTTTGAGAGGAAACTTTATGGGTTTTTCTCTCTTGTTTCTCCTCCCGCCACTATGGCAGAGGATTAGTTCCTTCTTTCCTCTGAACCTGAGGACTCGCTCTTGTGAGTGAACCTTAGCTCTTGAATTTGAAGCTTGTGTTTGCTTGTGTTATCCCTATGCTTCTTTCTTAAGTACAGGAGATGCCTGTGAAAGGAATGACACCAAGTTCCAGTGCACCCTGACAGCATGCTGGAATGGCTATTGCGATTCTGCTGTTATCCTGCAGCTGCCCTGAATCCCGCCTGTGCCTGTTGGGACTGATGGAGAGGCCTATGTTGGCCTGATAAGAATAAAAGAGACTTTGGCATAACGGCGACCATCATAGCCAGTACATCAACAGCCCCCACCGCCAGCTACCGTGGTGACAGTGAACAAGGTTGCAGAACAGACTGCCAGAGTTATGGAACAACAGGACTTTACTGATGAACATGAGCGGGTGGGCATACTGGACTATGCTGGACTATGGGTTGATTTGTTGGAAAAGAAATAGCAAATGCTGTTAGATTTGGTCTAGGCCTCCTGTACCCCATCGTATGCCTTTCTGTTGTATTGTATGCATTTCTGTTTTATCATCTGTGCAAGTGCTAATTGTTTTCCCAAGCCTGGGAACTGCTGTCTGCTCATTGTTACGAGCTAAGTTACTCCTAAGATCATGGCCTCTTGCCTCCCATTGTGCCTTTAATGTATGTTTCACCTGTGAAGTGCTTTGTTTTCCCAAGCCCGAAAACTGCTGTTTGCTCTTTGCTACTGAGCTGATATTCGCTCCCAGCCTTGGAACAGGGTTACCAGCCTCCCCAAGTATGGTTGAGCAGCTGCAGCAGACAAGGCGTTGAATGGCAGCCAGTGACGGGTGAGATGGACCGGGAACTGACCAACCTAGGACAGGGGTCTCCGTCATGCTACGGAGGTTCCCGATGACGGGTAAGGCTGATAACCTGAGAGTCCACAACCTAAGACAGGCGCATTCAAGTCTGCTTTAATACAGAAGGGGGAATATGTTGTGGGCTGTGGAGCTGATTTACACTCCTTGAGCTGATCACTCAGGAATCAGGCCTAAGGCAGTAGCACCTAGCCTTTGCAGACTCATTGGCGTCCTATTGTCCTGTTGATGGGCTTGGGGGAAAGAGGAGGTAATATGGTAATAAAGAGGCTTGTGGAGGACGGCTCGAGGAGACGGCTCCCAGCACTTGTAACATCATCCTGGTCTCCGTGTGTCGGTGCTTTTCGCTCGGACATTCGCCGTGCCTACTACGCCGGCTCAGCTAGCCGCGACACTTTATAGGAAAAGCACTTATATTTTTCATAAATATAACTAGATATGTGTATACAAATATATTTAATGCTTTCTGTTGAAGATCTTAAACATTCAATAGCTCCCTCTGAAATATGTTGATTGGATAACCCCCAGTGAAAACAAAAGAGTGGTGAGCAGACCTTTGCTACCTACTATTCCTATAAATCTTCAACAATGAATCCTAGACCACCACTAACTCAAAAAGGGCAAACATTTTTCCCCCTGTTCCTGTAACCCACCACTAGAGAGAAGAAAGCTGCTCATGTGTGACTAGGTATGAAGGAAAATCTCCCACATTCTTTCACATCTAAAATATAACCCCACAGATAATCTTGTTCATGTGTAATTTACTGACGCCTTTTCTCATCCCAGACTTTCTTTCCCGGTTGTGTTTCTTGTTCTAATTCAGGCTGTGGCATGCTGAACTCGGCTTAGGAGAGGAATCCCTTCCTCTTAAGACCTTTCCCACAGTTGTAACCACTTAATAAACAGGGGCATCAGCAACCACTACTTTCAAGGTGCTAAACTCAAAAGTTTTCTTTTCTCCTTCTCTGAGTTACATAACTGTTATTTTCATCTTAATTATCCCAAGTGAGTGGAAAAGCATTTTGAGATTTGGCCCCTGTGCCTTTATAAGGTAACTAGAAAAGCCAACTAATGCACCTGCCAGTTTCTCCAGTCATCCACCCATCCCTTCAGAGACAGAAATAGGCACCAGGCTGTGACAGCGACAGGTAGTCTACAGCTTTCCTCAGACTGAATCTTGCATCTTATGTTCCTTTCCCTATTTACGGAACACATCAGTGACCACAGCCACAAAATGAAGAACAAAGATGGCAATTTATCCACAGATATTTTAGTTTTGATGTTCTGCTTGTTCTGCTCCTATCATCTAATCAGTTTCTCATTTTTTTAAAAAAAATATGCCTACTTTGTGCTTAGATTAAGACTCCATAATGAATAAAACAAATCACACACTTTGTGAAACAAACTTAGGAGAGAAAAGGAAAATTACATAGAAAACAATACAACATTAAGATTCTGGTAGAAAAAGTGCCAATGTTACGGAAGCACAAGAAATGAGGACCTAATTTCATCTGGGGAATCAGGTGAGGGAACCATGATGAGAAAGGCTTTCCTCCACCAATTTGACAATAGTTTACATAAAGTATGGATGAAAATTTTGTCTATATGGAAAAGACTTTGGGGTCAGCAGTGTGTTTTAGTGGGTGAAATTACCCCGATTTGTTGCCTTTCCATATGGGCACTGGTTTTAGTTTTGGATGCTCTGGTGCCAATTCAGGTCCTTACTGGTGTGCCGGATAAGGTAGCAGAGTAAGGCTCAAGTACTTGGGCCCCTGCATACCATGTGGAAGACCTGGAGTAAGCTTCTGACTCCTGGCTTTGGACCGGCCCAGTTCCACCCTTGGCAAACATTTGGGGAGTTAACCAGTGGATGAAGGATGGATCTCTCTCTCTCTCCCGCTATCTCACTCTTTCAATGACTCTTTTAAATAAATTAATGAATCTTTAAAGAGAAAAAAAGACTTCAAAATACTTTTTAAAAATAAAAATATAGGACCAGTGTTTTAGCACAACAGTTTAAGTTGTCACCTCCAACTCTGGTATCCAATAAGATTGCAGGTTCAAGTGCCTCTCACACTTTCTAACCCAGATCCCTGTCATCGTGCCTGGGAAAGCAGCAGCAGGTAATCTAAATACTTGGGACCCTGTAACCCATGTAAGAATCCTTGGAGAAGCTCTTTGCTCAGCCTGGACCAGGCCCAGCTTATGTAACTTCTGGTGAGTGAACCAGAGGATGAAAGATACCTCTCCTCCTCTTTTTTTCTCTGCCTCTCCCAGTCTATGTCCCTCTATAAATCTACCTTTACAATAAATAAATCACATTTTAAAAAATAAAAGTACATTGAATTTTAAAATACACAAAAGCTAATTTCTAAAACATTTTTCAAAGTTCACTGTAGTACAATATGAAAAATAAGTTGGAAAAAATTAAATACACAGTAATAGAAAAGTGATTGAACCTAGGGTATATCCTTATCATAAGTTACAAGCTGAAATTTAAAATTATATCATAGAAGGAGGTCGATGATATGGAATACTCCACACCTTGTTGAGAAATAGCAGCAAGTTACAAATCAGGAAAGTGCCTACTAAGGCATTCATTAAAAAGCAAAATATTCAGAAGGAGTGAAAACATTGTTGAAACATGCTACAATGTTAACAGTATTTATGTCAAATTTATAAAATTTTGAAAACTTTTAAGCCTGTATTTTCTGAACTTTATGTAATTAACATGTTTTGTAATATTTCAAATATTGACTGATTAATTTGAGAAGTAGGAAAGTAGAAACTGAGTAACAAGTGAAGTCCCATCCCCTGGTTCACTGCCCAAATGCCCAGTGACTGAGCTTAGATGAGGAAACTTCAAGAGAGGACTTCAGCTGGGTTTCCCACATGAATGGCAGAGATCCAGCAACTTAAATTACCTGCTGCTTCCTGTAGTCGTAATAGAAGGCAGCTGGATGTGGGCCCAGGGCCAGTAATTGAACCTAGATTCTCTCATTCAGGATGGGAGTCCCAACCGGCATCTTAACCACTAGGGCAAGTGTCTGCCTCTGTTACTCTTCTAACATGATTTTTGTAAAACAATTTTTTGTTGGTGGTAGCAAACAAAATCATTCAGGGTACTAAAAATAAAATCCCCAATTCCTTGTTGTGTCCATGAATACTGCCACTCTTATACCACACTTTTCAGGTTGCCAATCACCAGAAACATATCTAGTCATTATTTGCCATTCTGTGACTTGGAATGAGTATCCCCTCTGGGCAGGCTTGGCAAGGAGAGGACGTATTTCTTCAAAGAAAAAGTTCCACTCCTTCCCATAGCAAGATCTGCAAGACCCTGAGGAATTTGTTGGCTGGAGTTCAGTCTCAGTCCCCCTCAGCAAGACTTCGTGATATGCACACAGCCTGAACATCCCCATTTCTGCCCATGGTACCTCCAAAGTGCACACTGCCTGCTCCCATGAAGTTGACCCTGCTCTTCCACCAGTCATGATCCTGCTCACAGCTGAGACTACTCTGCCCTTAGGGGCCACCTCTAGAACACCTTCCCAGTCCTCCTAAGCACTGTTTTGATGACTTTCTGAAACTATTAGACTGACCATATATTATAGACTAATTTTGTTTCCTCCCCAGTTGAATATAAGCTTCACAAGGTCAGGGCCCATCAATTATTCAACTGTTTGTCTTAAGTATGGTGTTTGGCCGACAGTCTCTCAATAAATGTTTGTTGAACAAAAGAAATGCCTCATGAATGTTTATATTAAAGCATAAATTATTAATTTTTATAAAAAGCTTTACTATTTATTAATTTTGCTTATATAAGGACAAAAAGGTAGGGATGTGTGTGTGTGCATGCGCCCATGCACATTGGCTGCATATTTTGCATGGACTTAGGCATTCACCCACAAGCTTCATGTGACTTATCCTTAGTCCCCTATTCCCTCATCATTAGCACTGGTCATCATGTGTTATCTTTCCAACTCCATGCCTGAATCTCCTTTCTTGCTTCAGGTGACCTGGGATGGAGGTTGTCCATGTGACTCTTGACATCCACCATCCACTCTCCTTGCCTGACATCCTTAAGTAAAACTTTGACTTTGTCTCCTAATGTGGAAGTGTATTAAAGAAGCAGGGCTAGCTCCAGACTGATTTTGCCCAGGGAAACTGAGGCAAACACAAAGCCAGGCAGGCATAGATTAGACATTGGTCAGACAGGTGCTACTGCGCCATCTACCAGTATAAAAAAGTTCTCCTGTTGGACTCCTGGCACAACTCCCCTCCATTTCCCATTAGGCCATGTTCACTAGCCTCTCTGGAACTGAAACACCCATTTAGCAAGAACTCTCAAAACATATCCCCAAATTCTATTTCAAATGAAACATGGTTTTAAACTAAAACCCCTAGAACAAAGATTGATTAGTGTTTCTGTTTTGACTTGGTGATACGCAATTTATTAATCTACACTGACAATAAAGATGTCACTAAAATTGGCTAAGTATTTTTCTCTCATAAATGAACAAGTATTGGTTACATTTTAACTCATAATACACATAAGTAAAACATCAAACAGCTTTATAGGCTAATGAAATTTTAATCCATAATGTGAATAATTACTTTCATAGCATCAACCTGCAATTTCAGAACTACCATATTATATATAGACTATGTAATTTTAAAAATAGTTGCTACATTTTTACAGCATTAATCCGGCTTCAAAAAATAAGCCTTTCAACCAATGTATAAAGCTGCACATCATTAATAGAAAGATATCTAGTCTCCTTTCTCCAAATTGTTGAAGAAATCATTGTAGTTAAGGATGAAAACTAGGAAAGCTTAAAACACATGTTTGAAGAATGTTATCTCAATTTTTACTGTGTTCATTTTGGATTTTTCTACAGGGGGAAAAGCAAGTGCCTACAGTGCAGTCACCTCACTGGGGCAGAAGTTATCTCACCAACACTCAGAGCATTTTTAGGGTTCAGATGCTACTGTTACTATTGTTCAATGCTTTTGGAGCCCCAACAGTAATTGTTCTTATTTTATTAAAAGCTCTGAGAGTTGAATTAGATTTTATTCAAGGCCATTGGTCTTATTAAAACTTATGTCCCAACCCAACTAGGTTGACAGGTTATATGACAATGTTTTTGCAGAGCATTTACTAAGCAAACAAAAACTCCGCAAAGCACCACATATTAGGAAAAATAATGCTAACAGAGGCACATTCTCTGTGTGCATAATGGGTAGAAAGACACATATTTCTCACTGAAGTAATGGGCATGGAAATGAAGCTAAAACTTTCTCTTTCCAACTACTCTTTTAAGTGCAGTTAAAAGCACTTTCAGAATGGAGCAGATGTCAATCAGAAAGCAGTTAATTCCCTGATACCAGGGCCCTTGCTGTTCATAGTAATGAACTGCAACTTCACTTTCCACTTTACCAAGGCTGGCCATTGCTTTCTGAAACTTCACTGGCTTTCCATTTTAGTTCTTCATGAATCTGAACATGCTGAAGCATTTAGATTTTTTTAAAGACTTATTTTTATTGAAAAGGCAGATTTACAGAGAGGATAGACAGAGATATATTTTATCCACTGGTTTACTCTACAAATCTCCTCAATAGGCAGAACAGATAATTAGAGCAGAGCCAATCCTAAACCAGAAACTAGGAGCCAAAAGCCAGGAGCCAGGAGTCTGGGTCTCCATGCAAGTGCAGAGTTCCAAGGCTTTAGGCCATCCCCAACTGCTTTCCCATAGCAGGGAGCTAGACGGGAAGTGCAGCAGCTAGGACACAAACCAGCACCAATATGGGATCCCAGTGCTTTCAAGGTGAGGATTTAACCAATTAAGCCAGCATGGCAAGCCTTGAAGCATGCAGATCTTAAACATAGCTGTAGTATCTCCAAGTAAGTTCTTGCATAAACAAGGAATACATTTATAATTACAATATGTGTTACTTTAGTTCATCTAGTTAGTAAGTATTGTGGAAAAATTCTGGGGGTGGTAATTACCTAATGCAAAGTGTATTCAGTGATTTAAAATATATATATTTTGAATATGCCAATGGAATTTAATGTTTAAATTTTTACATTAGGCTTTGTAAAATGTGTTTAAAAATTTACGTAATAGGGAAAGTGAGAAATGCTTTGTCCTAAATCCAGTATTTTTACACTCCCCCAAATAAAACCTTAATGAAATAAATGTATACAACACCCACATGGAAGGGATTTAGACATGTATTTGTGTCTTTTGTAACATCCATATTTGAAAACTTCTCCAGATATTTAAATTCTTTAGGAAACTGGAATCAAAGGTTTTTAAAAAGTAACTCTGTAGAGCCCTTATTCATCAAGCATATTAAAGCTAGAGAAAAGTACCATGTAGATAGACATACAACATGACTCAAGATAATTGACAAAATAGTCAAAACTTAGGAAAAAAAATTTAAAAATGTCAATTTGCAAAACAAAGAGGTAGTATCCTACTTCTGCTGGAAAATGTGATTGCTTTGCGCCTCTGTAAGAGCAAATTCCTCTGTTATAATTGCAGCCAACAAATTATAACTTTGTTTTGCTACAGCTACCATGGGTCCTGAATGAAATTCCTATTGTTCCAATTTGGCTCTTAGTCGCTGGTATTACAGACAAATGACTTTCATTTGAAGACTCCTGCAAAGCTTATCAAAATATCACTTTATTGATGTCTGTATCTGATATTACTGTGGGTTTGAAGAACTTTATTCCTTGCTATACTCTAAAGAAAAATTAGCAGAGCTAGTATAGACCCACCAGTACCCAAATGTAAAGTTTTTCATTATTTATATACACTCATTTGAAAAGTAAAACAGTAAAAAAGTCTGCTAGTCTCATTAACAAACTTGCTTCTTAACTTTCAAAGTATTTCTTAAAAAGTGTATATATTCATTTTCAAAGAGGTTAAAGACTTTTCATATCACAAACTAGTTGGGCATGTAAACCAGTTCAGTATACATTTACTGATTACCTGCTATGATCCAGACATGATGGGCACAAATATGAATGGATGAATTTCCAGTTATTGAGTGAAAGTTTGTAGAAAGGAACTGTGAAGCCAGATGATTCAACAATACCAAGGCAAGTGCTTGCCACAAAAGAGGAACCCACAGGGAACAGCCTGGTATTATAAGGAAGAGGGATATAAACACTCATTTTAGGTGGATTAGAAAAACAGTACTTGGTCAGACATAGAAACAAAGGAAGTGTGTATTTTGGCCAGAAGCAAGACCATAAGCCACAGTATAGCAGCAACAAAGAATTCAACCCATGTGTGTAATTACCAGATCTGTTATGCCAAAAGAGATAAGGAGTAGAAATAGTTGGATAAGAATCATAACTTGGAAGGTCAAAGCTGAGGTTCAGAGGTTTATGCTGCGATTACAACATCATTATTCCAAATTGGACCACTGATTTAAGTCTTGGTTGCTTTTTGTTATTCGGTTCCCTGCTAATGCACCCCCCCAAAAAAACAGCAGAAAATCACCCAAGTATTTCAGCCCCAACCATTCATGTGGGAGATCCAGACAGTTCTGGGAACCTGGCTTCAGCCTTGCCCCATCCCAACCATTTGGTAACTGAGCCACCAGACACAAGATCTCATTCTGCCTCTCTGCCTTTTAACTAAACTAATCAAAATATTTAAAAGAAATGTGAGCCTCATATATTGACTATTCTATAGACTGATTCTGCAGAAGAGCTAAACAGAGGAGACAATGTTCTCCATCCACAGACTTCACAGTACTCAGAAAGTGATAAAGAAATATTGGAGGTATGACAAATAGCTAAGGAATGTTGCACTAATCAATATATCTAGTTAATGAGAATTTACTCAGTGCAAGTGGTACGAAATGAGGAGTGGTTAGAGGAAATCTAGGAGACTGGGAGTAGTCCACACTAGGTCAGATAATGAACACATTATCTGGGGACAGCTTACAAACAATACTATTTATAAATTGACATTTTGAGACTTTATTATTTATAGGCATTGTTTATACTGCTGAAGAATAGTGTTTTTTCTACTTACTACTTTTTGAATTCTTTTGTAGTGCAGAGTTAAGCTAGTTATTATCAAATAAATTGGAAGTATCTCATTATAAAAAATTTTTAGAGGAGGAAGAAGGGTAGCATTTAGAGAGAAAGAGAATGGTAGGAAGTATTATGCTTTCAAGATTGTATATATGAATACCTAAAATGTGTTCCCTTCGTATACATAAAAGCATTTAATAAAAACCAATATATTTCATATCAGCATGGGCCAGCAATTCTCAGCAATGTCAGGGATAAAATGCTTCTTCCCACCAGTGCAAGAACCTCTCTCACTACCACTTTTTTGGCAAATGCTTTTTTGCACAGGTTTCTGTGCTAAAGCTGTCTGGAGACTACAAAAATAAAGACCAGGTGTTAACTTTCAGAGACATATCAGTCTACTAGGGGAGATAAGGCACATACTTCAATAACCATAATTTGCAAACACATTTTTTGCAAATCATTCCTTCACCAGTCATGTGGCAAGATCAAGGGTGGGAGCCAAACTCATCTTACATACCCAGAATTACTTGACCAGTCTCCTGAGTGCAAAGTTTAATACAGGGACCCTTCACCCCCATCTGATCCAGAAGGAGGGTGTGTTCCACTCACATCAAGTTTTGCTGTGCACTACCACAGCTTCTCCACAGCAAAAAAAACCCACCATCTTGAAGCTCTATCTCCGCTCCATCCATATGCCAGTAGTGCATAGACAGAGAAACAGTTCAATGGATCTGACCTGTGAGGGCGACTACCCAAGGGAGGCAGTAATCAGGAGAGGGGAAACAGTGCAGTCTCACACCAAGAAGGCAGATTGTCCTCTTGTTCAGCATATTCAGAAATCATGGACCCAACTGAGTTCATGTTTTGATGCCACAATTTTCTCCAACTCAACCTTCTCCCAAAAGAAACAATCTGAAGATACTAAGAACAGCTATTAGAAATGGCAAAATCCACCCCCCCTCCCAATTTTCAAGAGTAAAATCAAACCAGGAAAGCAGTCAAGGACTTACCAAAGGTACACAGCTGGCTACATGAAGCCATGAAAACTTAATGAAGTTCTTACACGGAAGAGTTCAAAATTGTGTTTTTCAAAAGCCAGGCCCTGGGACAAGGTTAAAGTGAAGTGAAGCAGCGACTGTAACTGCAGTTTGAAACGGGCTGTGTGGGCTTCCGGGACTGTGATGGCCACCACATGTGATGAGGTGGGAATGCGTGATGCTCAGGAATGCGCTAAACTTTCCAGAAGCAGCACCACATATCTGGAAGCTCCTGATTCCCCACCCCTCATACTTCTACAGTCAGATCATGCCGCTTAGTTTCTTGCCTTAAGGAATATTTCAGGGTAGAGAGCAAAAGCTTGCGGAAGTCACTGAGGCTCTAAGCCTGAATTACTGAAGTTATGACACTGGGTGTGTCGTGGAAAACAGGAAGACGCCGTGTTGGCCTCCAGCATGCCCTACAGAGGAAGAAGTCCAAGAAGGAGAAGCCGGCAGAGTCTGTGGGTGCTGGAGTACCCAGAAGCTGCTTACTTAGCCTCCATGACTTCTCAATGCGGATTACAAGTTTCCAAAGCTTCCTAGGCACCTAGGGAGGGTGGGCCTTGGGCCACAGGACACCCTCCTGATCCACACGGCCCTGCCCTGTGTGAGTCATGCATGGACAGTCTCCAGGGGGCATAGGAAGGATAAGGTCTCAAGGGAAGAACTGACTGGATTTTAAGAAACTATAGATTGGCTTTAACTCACGTGCTGTTAAATGTAGGGACTAAAACCCCTGCTGGCTATCTTCTGAACAGTGAGTCATTTCAGACACAGCAAAGTGCCTGCTGTCCTCCAGGCCAGCTGCGCTGCGTGTGCTGTTAAAGCCTGAAAATTCTGCACTCATCAGCAAGCATGTTTTTAGCGCTCTTTAAATATTAATTTAAATCATCCTTTTAAATATTATAATGATCCATTGCTAGGACACACTCCTATCATTACCTCAATATAACTGAAAATATTTCACTTTTAAATACGCTAATACTTTAAAAGCACTTACCATGTGTTGGGCCCTGTTCTAATAGCTTAAGATATATTAACTCATTTAAAGTTTGTAACAACTCTATGATGTGGGTCTTACTATGATCCCATTATAAGGAAGCATAACGAAGGGCAAGAGAGTTCAAGAGCTGATCAATAGAGTACATAGAGTGAAGCCCAGGCAACCTAGTTGTAGAATGTGTGCCAGCAATTGAAACACAAAAACAAAACAAGAACCACATTACTAGGGGTGGGCATGATGGCTTAACTGGCTAATCTTCTAAGTGCCAACATTCCATATGGGCACTGGTTCATGTTCCTGCTGCTCCACTTACAATCTAGCTCTCTGTTTATGGCTGGGGAAAGCTGCAGAAGATGAGGCAAGACCTTGGAATCCTGTGTCTATGTGGGAGACCTGGAGGAGGCTCTTGGCTCCTAGCTTTGGATTGGCTCAACTCCAGCTCCGGTAGCTACCTGGGGAGTGAACCAGCAGATGGAAGAGCTCTGTTTCTGTCTCTCCTTCTCTCTGTAAAATCTCTTTCCAATAAAAATAAATATATCTGTTTTTTAAAGATTTACTGATTCATTCAAAGTAGAAATTAGGATCACTACATGACCTTGGTTCCGATGTCTACCGTTTTCAGCTCACGCACCTGCTCAGGACCCTGAAGATGGTGATGATAATATTAAAGACAATAGTGACTTATGAAATATATCGAGTCAAGACCAAGCTAATGCTCCACAAATATATTGTCTCAGTCATTTCTCACACAGCTATCTCTGGAAGGCAGTGCCAACATCACCTGCAAGTAGCAAAAGTTCAAGTGAGGTAAGAGAGGTTGACTAACTTCCCCTGGAGAAAATGCTAGGCAGTAAGAGTGAAGCATTAAGCCACACAGTGCTGCCAACAAAATCTGCTTTTTGAACATTTATAGTGTCTGACTCCTCGCACACTGAAGAGAATCACTCTAATGGGAGAAATGTTAGAAGAATAAAAAATATCTCCCTATTTTCCCAGGAAATGAGATTCAATTTTTATTCAAAACACTATAAACAGATATTAAAGGGAATACTGACATGATTAGGTGATGACTACTGACTGATGGTTTATGTTAGGATTATATATACACACACTCACACATATGACCAACAATAAATCATAAAACAGCCAACCTCTACAAATTGTTGAACATAGAAAGAGGAGGACCTCAATTCTGTTTACCGCATAAATTTTAAGACATTCAGGGAAAAGTATTATGAAGAAAAACAGAAGTACCTTTATTATAGTTTTGGGGTCCCCACCTGAATTTTGCTGATTTTATTTTCTAGTAATGTTAAAATCAAAGCAAAGGCACATCGACTGAAAGACGCAGAATGCTTAGGGAGTCAGTATCCTCGCTCGCTTAGAACTTTAGCATCCCAAGGTCTGCAGAGACTGTAGGGCTTCCACCGTACCTATCAGCCCCTTCCCACTTACCTGAGGCCTCCACTCTTACTCATCTGATAGTCCTCACCCACAAGGTCCCAGCCACCTGCGCCTCACCTCTAGAAAGTCCTTGCTTTAAAATCATTCTTCCCTCCCTGGGCTGTAAGCCAGGAGAAGTGTGTATCTATCTATCTTCAATCGTACCAGAATTATTTCTGATTATCCACTCTTAGTTTACTTCCTCCTTTCTTTGAGCATCTTACATGACCCATAATTGAGGCCAGCCTGACTACAAAATACACATGACAAAAAACACTAAATTGTTAAAAACAACCAATGCTTTTACCAGCCAAAAAATTATATATATAATACACGGATATGGCTGAAAGCTAAGCATCAGTGTTTCTTCTGTGAATTTGGATGTATCTTAAACTTTGCATGCAGCTTCCTCCCCTACAAGATGGACATGTCTATCTCACCACTTTTGCTGTGAGAACTAAAGTACTTTAAACTTACAGTACATATATACCATTAATATTTCATCCACAGGTACTCCACAAGCATATATATGGATATATATCACATACACAGTGCTTCAAAAACTTCATGGAATACAGAATTAAAGGGCAAGATTATTTAGGCCCAAAAGTAATTTGAAATTCAGTATGTGCAGAATATGTATTTTCCTTAAATTTTATCAAAACTCTGTATGCATGGATTTCCAAAACTGGCTTGCAACAAAATAGCTTTCTTTTCATTTCATTTTTTTCATGGCATACAATGATATATGTAGAACAGCTGATCAGCAAACCACCAAATTTTTCTTCATTGTAATACAAGAACACAGGCATGGACCCAGAGACTACTTGCATGCGGCCTAAAAGGAAGAAGGTGACAATTTCATAGAAATTTATTGTCAAAGCAATACAGAAGGTTCAGTAGGAATTTGTAATGCTTAGTATTGACTAGTCTGGATTTTGCAGTGAAACCCACAATTTGGACTACCATACTTTCAATGGAACTTTATGTTGGCTCATTGCTCTAGGTGTCTTATTACAGAAGCATCCTATAACAATGAGTTCCCAGGCTACTTATCTCAACATGTTTATTTGAATTCTCTTCAACTCTTTTGCAATAAGGGTGTGAAGTTCAGGATTTCTAAGGGAGCAAGTGCTGACTACACAGTGAAAATCCCCAGGGAGAAAGTCAAGCACCGATAAAAAGGTCAAAAAAAAAAAAAAAAAAAGGAAAATGAGTTAGGCCGGTGTGCTTTAACATCGGAGACAGCATTCTATTTCACCTTACAAAAACCTCCTGCTATTCTCCTCTGCTCAATGTCCTTCTTCAAAACTATTTTGACTTAAAAATGAACTAAGCCTTGCTGCATGCCCATATGATCTCTTCTTTATCCTTTACTGTCTCAAGGGGAACAAAGAGTTACCCCAGCTATTGTTGCTGGACACAAACCATCCCTGTTTCCTGTGATTTTTCTGAAACCTCATGGCTGCACCTTCAGTCTTGCCCTTAGAACTTCTTGTTCTTCTTTTAGTATGGTACAATGCTTCTGATAGATGCGGCCACCGAGATTCAGAAATAAACACTAAAGGAAAAGTGTTCTAATAGGGATGAATGAAAAATCAACACACTGTGCAGGAGTGCCTAAAAAATGCCCCGATGGATCCCTCCCTACCTGATGCTTGGTAACTGGTGGTCACAGCAAAGGGAGACAGCAGAACACCTCTGGTTGTACACTAGACTTCTTAATGTCGATGACTGTTCAAATTGGCACTTTATTTTTCTCGCATGTTATTATGTTAGGGTTTTTTTTGGTCATCTTTCTACTGGCAAGGCTTTGTGCTATTTATGAATTTTTCTAACCTATAAGCAGGTTTCTTTTTTAATTGGAAGATTTAAAAAAATAGAAGCATATAGTTACTAAGAAAGAGAAATACATTTTCCAGTAAGTATAAATAAAAACCTGCATAGAAGATGAGTAAATGCAAGGCTAAACCACAAAATACAATTAACACTACTAATCACCAGTTCTACCGCTGAGACGCTGAAATACATGGCAACATAAAGCTTTCACAACTTGGAACTTCAAATTTTATCACATGAGTACATCAGCCACTACTAGGTTCTATCTTCTGTATTGACTAAGGCATTTTCTCATTTGTGCCAAGATAATCCTGCTAGGTACATATTAAGAAAAATTTCACCTCTATTCTACAGATAAAACTGTGGATTATTAAAACGCCCAAAAATTCACATAGAAGTTTAGATCAAAAACTATTTGTTCAAACCTCAAGCTCGTTTGCTCTCAAATAGTGAGGGTAACAATCTCCATTACTGATTGTGTATTGGTTACCATGTGCCAAACTGTTTGCCTGGCCTTGCAAGTATCCTAACCAGACAGAAGTCACATTGCTACAAGTCTGGGCCAGAATGTTCTGACACAGGGACACAAACTATTAACCAATATTCTCTGCCACTCTATATTATGCATGGATAGTCTCAGAGCACACTGAATTTATATAACATTAACACTAGTTAAATAGCAGCCAAATTAAAATCTTTTTCAAATGAAGATTAAAAATATGGGGATTTTTGCCTTTCAGAAATGTTATTAAAAATTGGCATGAGACATGAAGTATGTTTGTTCTTATGCTTCGATGATGATTAATGAACTCCTTTTTGGAGAGGCAAGATCTGCATTTGGCATTAACATTATAAACTTTTCTTATCCCAGTAGCTTCTCTTTAGGTGGGGAAGGCAATTACATAAGGCACTGATTAATGAGATGCCACAAATGTTGATTTAGCCCCAGATAAGGAGTTTTTTCTCTGAAATCTAAATGCTTCACCAAAATTAATTTTAAGTCACACTACAAATATGAGTAAAGTGCCGATTCAAGTTGAAAATATATCATATGCTCAACCTGAGTCCATATGCTTTTTTCCCAATTTCTTCCTGTTTTGCTAGAAAAATAAATCCTTGAACAGTTTGAGATTCCAAGAAGGTGTTGCCACTTCTTTTTCTCAAAACCATTGGCCAGATTCTGCTCTTGGATACAGCTTGAATTTAAATGGAAAATGCACAAAGTATTTAAATATGGACTCTCCACAGCATGACACTGTATATATGCATATATGTATGTATGTATGTATGTATATATATTTTTTTTAACATGGAAGGTTTCATCTCCTAAGAGTAAAGAGTCATAACATTGGCAATTAGTGGAAAAATCTACACACTTTCATCTGTCATCTCTTTCATCCTATTGACATACTCTAAACAGAATCATTCTTAGCCCTAAAAACTTTTGCTGAGAACTGAAGATAAATGATTCTGTAGGGCACTTTAAAATGGCAGCAGGCCTCAAGAGCATCTGTTGGTATCTGCACAGCTGTAATGCTTTCCTGGCATCTTCTGTTAAGAATGCCAATGGATGTCTGATATGAAGGTAGTTGTGAACCATAGATAGCCTGCTTGTTTTGGTTTGGTTTTTCCTATGTGTCATATAGTGTTCCCAAACAGTAGTAGAGTCCATCTGCCTTTCCATATCCTATGCTCTGGTGTTTCTTCTGCTTCACTATTTTTTGCCCTTCAGGGCCAATATTAAAATGAGGGCTGTTTGAACACAGGGACTGTGATACTACAACACTCAATCTGATAGCCAGGATAGCTATGAGTTAATTCGTTAACAGAGTGCATCTAGTTGGATTTACTGGACAAAGGGATGATTCATGATGTCGAGATAGGATGGGGGAAGATTTATTTCAACATGCTACTCAGAACAGCAATTTAAAACTTTGCGATTATTTCTACAGATTTCTGCTTAATATTTTCAGACAGTGGTTTACAGAGAGAATTTAAACAGTGGAGCAAAAATCATGCCTGGTGGGCAGCATGGGAAGGCACAGGTTGAGGACTACTGCAAAAAACTAGTAATTTTAATTTCATGAAAGACTATTAAGACATTCTTAAAATACTAGATTTAGTCCAAGCCTAGCAGCAACAAATTAAGATGAGAAAGATAAGCATAATTAAGGAGGATAAGCACAATTAAGAAGGATATGTACACGGAAGGGGAAAGAGTATGGGAGAGTTGCTCTGAATAGCTACAAAAATAGTTTCAACTTCCAAAATGTCTCGGGGGGGCATAACTATTTCATTGTAAATTATTTTGTGAATAAAAATGATTTTGTCAAATTAAGTACTTACTTTCATTCAAAATGTTATTTTCTTACAGAGCATGTGTAGTGACTTTTGAAATTTTAGGTACTTATTTCAGGCATAGAGTGCTCCCATCTTCTGGTTCACTCCTGAAATGTTACCAAAACCCCAGCACCAGCCAGGGACCAAAGCCCAGAACTCAATCCAGTTTCCTGTATAGAATGCAGGTACTAGATAGTTTTGAGCTATCAGCACTGTCACCGAGTTTGTTTTAAGAGTAATCGAACCAGGACTCAGAGCTGGAAATTAAACCCAGATATTTTAATGAGACATTAGGATGCCCTAATCATCTCAACTGCTGGAAAAAAATATCTATACCAATTGTGTGTGTATAATTGGGGTGGAGATATATATGTATATACACACACTTATCTGAGCTACTGTGTGTATGTAAAAGCACAAAATTTAATGTGGTTGTGAGTAGAACATAAGATAACTCAAATATTTCAGTGTTTTAACACCAAAGTTTAAAACATTTTGATGCATATTTTGTAATAACTCACATAATTATAATTCCATATCCCAACTATGTCCCATGTTAGAGTGAAAGTCTATCCCCACGTTTCTGCTTCTGCTCCTGCTGATGCTTTCTAAGAGGCAGTAGATGATGGCTACAACCCTGTTGGACACCTGGATGGAGTTGTGGGTTCAGTCCTTGTACTATTATATGGGGACTAAATCAAGGGTGAGAAATCTGTCTTTCCTTTCCTGCTACTGTTGCTGCTGCTGCTTTGACTTAAGTAGATTAAAATAAATGAGCATTTAAAAACCAGATTTTTAAAATGAGTCAAGTGGTCAAATGCTAAACATCAGAACAGTAAAATCACCAAATATCAGTAACTAACCACTTGTAAATTTAAAATTTTATGTAGAAATAAGCCAGACAGAATATACTAAACATACTTTGAATAAATTTAGTTTGGTATTAACACCCATTTTTTCCTAATAAACATCTTGAGAAATCACTAAATCTTACAGTAAAATATGTAAAGCATAAAGCATTTATCTCACTAAAGCACAAGGACACTCACATTATGTTATGAACTAAGATTCAATGTTTTCTGACTTTACAATATTGGAAAAGTGATGTGCATTTATTAGGAACTCTGGTTTGAACGTGGATCTTTTTCTGAATCAGCCAGATGCATTATAATAATTCATCTTGATGTAGAACACACTGGCTCCAGGCAGCCATGCTATCACAAGGTCAAACACCAACACTATTGCTAAGCTATGACACTCAATGGGTTAGATGTACTAAGTGAATTGTAAGCCTATGCCATTTCCATTTTCTAACAGTATTATCAAGATGTAACCTCATGACAAGTTGAGAGGCACGAGTACTATGACATGAAAAACAAGTTATATTGTAAAACATCTTCAACTAAAAAGAATAAAAATTTTAAGGGAGCACAGGCTGTGACACAGTTTTAGGACAATAAATGGTAGGGAAATAGATCAGTGCCATACTCCTGGAAGGAATTCAGAAGCACACTCATTTATATTCAATTGTCCCATGACCTCTTCCCAATTTTTGAAGAGTACTAAGGATTCATGATGCCCTCTGACAGTGTGACTAGGATGATCTTTGTAACTAATGTTAGCTGACCTTGTCACATCTCTAGCTAAAATTATTCTAAAGGTCAATTTTGTGTGTCTTTAGAATAAACTCCAATTTGTTGATGTGAGTTAACAAAAATTCAGTGTTAGTCTTTTCCTCGGTTCTCGTCCTACCCATTTTCTCCCTTTCAAATCCTAAGCACCGTGTATTTCTCCAACTCAGCGTTTGATGGAGCAGCTCTCACCTCTGCTCCTGTTCCACCAGCCCCCTCTCACCACCTGGACCTCCATTTAGATACCATCACTATCTACAGATCTCAAGCCAGAGCCGCCTTTGACCGCAGACTCCTGTGTTCCTAAGTCTTAACCACTACCTTTGCTCTGTGATGCTGTATGTTTTGTCCTCAGTAAGGGGAAGGAAACAAATCTTGTTCACTCTTGAAAGCTTACCACCAAGTCTACCTACTTGTCAAATGGTTAAACGGACAAAAGAGTAATCAAATATGTTCATGAAACAAGGTAAAGTGACGAAAAGCAGAATTTCACACTGAAAAGACAGACATTTTATAAGCACAAAGGTACCAGGCAAAAAAATAGGACAAAATAAAAGCATAAAGGTCGACAGTATGGAAGGATTACAGGTGATTTCTCCATGGAACTTTTCTAGACTGACTTGTATTTTCTGAATATTTAGAGTAAATTTTAGAATGCAAAGGTCCAATTTATCAAAGAAAAGCAAGTGTTATTAAAATATGCTTTATTACCTTAAAGTAGTACTTGGAAGATATATTATTATATTTTTGTCCCAACAACGCAAAGTAGTCTGAAAACAGTTTTTCAAACTGGCACAATATTCAAATATTGGACATTAGTGTAAACAGTTAATTTTTTAAAGTTTTTTTAAATTCAGCTTTCAACTTTAATATTGTGACTGCCAGGAAACCTTCCCATTTCATAACTGCTAAGCAGAGAGAGTTCTGCTGGGTGTCATCCACCCAGCATGTCTCAGTGCCAGTGTCTACAGTTGTCTGATTCAAAACCTCTAATTAGCTGCTTTATCTTCTACTGGAATTCTTCTAGTGCTAAGTTTTAATCGTCCAAATTAATTGAAATACTGTAGCAATTTCAGATTAACATTTTCAAAATTAACAATGCATAAAATAAAATCACCCATAAATCTGTTTGGTTACAGCAGCCACTAATGAACTCTGCAAAGCGTACCAGATCCCACTGCTAATTTGCACATGGCACACAGCTAGACCTCATGAACAGACTTTCCTCTAGCCAAAGCCTGGCACAAGTAACGTACACATTAGATCGCTGGAAGGGTAAAGACGCAGGAGCCAAATAAACTGCAATAAAGGTTGGTGCTCAGTAGGAACTGTGTGATCTTGGGAAATTACTTAACCCTCAATAACACTGGCTTCCTCTGCTGGAAAATCCCCACAATGTCTGCCTTCTGATACTCAGTTTCATCTAATTCCCTTCTGCACATGTAACATCTGTCACATCCCTCTAACCAACACAGGATGGCAAAACAATGGCATGGCACTTCCACGACTGTTGCAAAAAGACTAATTTTTTTTAAATTTATCTATTTTGGTGCTAGCAACTCAATCCAGCTCCCCTACGTGGGTGTCAGTGACCCAAGTATTTGAGCCACCACTTGTTTCCCAGAGTGACATTAGCAGAGACGTGGAATTAAGCAGAGCCAGCACTCAAACCCACACATCCCAAGAAACAACTGCTATGTCAAACGCTGACCCAATATGTGAGGTTTTAATTTCTATCTCACTAGGAGGCACTATTGTCTTCTTGGCTTCCACACTCTGATGAAGCCTGCCCATGGAGCAAAGAACTGACCATAACTTTTTGTGAACAGTATGACAGGCATTCAGGACCAGAAGGAATACATTTCTGCAACATCTGTGTCAGTGATCGGGAACCAGATTCCTCCAAAGTTGAGTCTTCACATGATATCTACCATACCCAACATCTTACATGAAGTTTGATAAGAAATCTTGAAGCCAAGAACTCAACTAAGCCTCCCCAAGATTTCTGACACAAATGAAACAAGACATAATAAAATGTTGGTTATTTTAGGCCTTGAATTTATGGTAACTTAGCAAGAAAAACATAGCAAGAAAAAATGAGTGCAGGTGTTTACATATGCTTGTACTTATAACAGCAATCGTTACTCCCCACAGAGAACTCATTATGTGTCAAGGTTTGTGGATGAACAGTGTACCAAACATTTCACTTTAGTCATGGTAGCTATAAAACCCCCTTTTTAGAGTTAAGACTTGCTTACTTGCCCAAGATCATAAAACCAGTAAGTGGACAGACAGGACAGAAATCCAGATCCATGTCACATCAGAGCCCCTTCCAGGGGTGGGGAACACCTGGCCCATGGACCATATAAATCCTGCAAAATCATTTGGTTTAGTCATACCAAGGCAATGGCAGGCACAGCACGAAGTTCAGGAAATCTACAGCAGGCTAATTTTCAGTTTATAATTCTGTATGGCCCAATGATGATGCTATACCGCTGCCTTAGTCTAAGCCATTTTACATGATTGCCTCTGGCAATTCATAGCATTGATGTGAATTAAAGCACCTCATATGGACCAAACTAAGATCTGTCCTCCTCCCTGTTTCTTCATTACTCATTCACTGCAAACAGCCAGGCTATTACCTAGGTCAACACCAACAGGCTGTGTTCTCTGGCTCCCTAATATTCTCACTATAACCCTACAGCTGGGAGGGCACCTACATTCCTGCCTGGCTCTAACAGATTTGCTGCATGAGGTCCTATTTCCTCAGATTACTAATGCGACAGACCAACATTTACTAATACATGGATAAGAAACAGAAGAAGAGGGAGTATCTGCTTCTTGAAGCATATCACTGTTTTCAATGTAGTCTATCAAATAGATAATTGTACATGCTATCAGAGTTATAAGGTGATCAATGGTGTGGCAAGAAAGCTGTTATTAGTTGGAATGAACATTTGTTGGGAGGCTACAGATCCAGTTTGGGTATACTTTGGATATATATATAGTTTTGGAAATATCAAGTTTGGGGTATAATTTCCAGCTTTGCCTCTTTTGATGTTAGAAAGTAAACAGAAGTGAAAAGGAATGAGGAAGGGAGAGGTGGAAAACACAGCCCCAGTGTGCTCAACAATAAATACTCCAAATGTCAAACCAAGATTTTTTCCCCTCCAACATTCTTTTATGACAGAAACTACAAAAAATAAATCCCATGCGAACAGGCTAGGTTAGTGTCACACCCCACTTTGAACGCTGACACAAAAGCCAAGTTGACCAATTCCAGAACACTTTGGCTGCCGCAACTACTTCAGAGATGAGCATATGGGCTAGCCTGTGCTAATTAAAGCCCTCTGATATTTTTGCCAGATTTACTTAGAAAAAGGGTATTCTATTTTTCTCTGGGTTCACTAGCTGTGAGGATAATTTTGAAATTGTGAGGATAATTTTGAAATTCATGCATATATGGGATAGCATGGAAAATGTGTATTTCAAAAAATAAAATTATGCATTTTTTCAAAAGTTTTTGCATCCAAATAAACGTTTTTCAATTGAAATTCTCCATGACCATTTTGAATTAGCCTTGTCAACTGAGAACTGCTAATGGACATCTCTGCCTCTAAATGGGAGAAACCTGCCTGAGGAGCCTGTTGACACAAAGTCAGAAAATTAATTCAACTCCAGTAGTTACAGGTGCAGCCTGTTGATGCTATTTGGTCATTGGAGGTAGGGGAAAAGTGCCAGGCAGTTCCTATGACATGACTGTTACAAAATCCTGATTTTGTGCTGAGCCATTCCCTGTGTCTCTGGCATCACGTGGCATGCTTTTCTTCTTCCAAAATGGAATATTAGATAGGGCATGGCTACAGATATTGCAGGAAAAACACAAGCCATAGTCCATCTTCTAATAAAGTACTATTATTATTAATGATATATGTCTAAAGTAACCGATTAAGTTCAAAACTTCCTTTTCAGAATGTTCTAAGTATTTAAGATACACATAAAACAGACATGGCTATAATAAAATTGTTAGACATGCATAGTGACCCAGAAGTTTATAATATTTCAAATGTTTTATGATCTTCAATAAAACAATGATTTTTTTCCATCCAAAGGCACCCCGTGTACATTCTAGAATATTCACCACCCCTTCTGTTTTTATTCCAAAGGGACCAGAGCAGTACTTGGAAAAGACTGGCTTGGCACGGCGTGCACAGACCTGCCAGACAACAGCTGTAGAAATCCTTTGTGAACTCCAAATGAGCCCTGAAAGGGAGAAATAAATCCTCCTCAAAAAAAAAAAAAAAAAGTGAGCCAGAGACTGTGATGCTCATTTCAGAAACCTGCTATCGTGGTAAAGGGAATTAGAACAGTAACCCCAAAAATAACGACAAGGGGATCAAGTGCCTTAGTGCAAAACTAGTCTTACTGCTGATAGCTTAATAGAAGCTGGGGGGAAAATCAGCTGTTTTAAAATCCAGAGCATGCTTTGCAGCATTCGTTCACAGCTTGGATTTCTCATTTCTCTGCAATGAATCTTGATCATTGGGTTCTCCCAGTTTATTCCTTTTTTTTTTTCAAGATCATTTCTTTCTTTCAATATGAAATACATTTTTACACATTTACAATTATGCTCCCAATATTTAGATTAGAATTTACATGTGAAAATAAATTTTGGAGGTGACAGAAAAGACAGAAATAGGCTTGACTGATTAACATCGAAATATTATAATCTGAAAACTACTTATTCATTATAGAGAAATGCTCATTTACTAGAATATTCAAGAGTATACAATTGCATCCCTCATACAGAAGAGAAAAACATTTTTACATCAGTGATTAAAACACTAGGTTATTTTTTTGTATACTTGTAAATCTGAAAACTAAAATATAAAATCCCTCTATGGAACAAATTGATATTCTGTTTAAAATGAAATCTGAAAGAAATTAAACAACTCTTTTTAGACAATACAGTCAAAATTGTGATTTAATGAAATAAACCAACATACTACAACATTTCTGTAAATAAAAGTATCTATACAAGGTAAAATCTATGTGATTCCATGTATGCCTGTCTTTGCAACACATTTTGCTCTTGTGTATGTCCTATGTCGAGTTCATTAGACTGGTTTTAAAACAATGCCATGTCATAATGGTTTTACACAAAATATTACACGCTTTATATATTCATATGCATGTATGTATTGAGACAATCAAAATGTGCTTTAATCTATTCCTTTCCTAGGCAGAATATAAATTGCTTGTAGAGAAGTGCCTTGTTTTAAAATTAATGACATTTGATGTGTTTAACATCACATAAGATTTGAAGCTGGCAATAAGAGATTCCTCCATTTCTTCCTTCATCCAAGAACAGATGTGTGGTGGTATAAACCAATCCTACCTACTAGAAAGAGAAGTGCACCACCTTTGAGGAAGATTGCACGAAGAAAGGTTTGAGACATTTGGATGAACAAGATAGCATTTCCAATCAAGAATTCAACAGTGAGCACATGCAAAGTAACAGCTCTCAGAAAAGACTTATCAATTTAACTGTTATCTGTGCATTTACTATTCAAGGTTATCACAAATCACCTAAGTAACTTAAAAATCAGAAAGGGAGTATGCTACCTAAACACTTCCCATCTAATCATTAGGGAATGCAGCATGCAACAACAGGATGAATTTTCTTTAATTTACTGAATGTGGACTGAAATACAAGATTCTATAAATTTCACAAATGTAAGACAATTTTGCAATTGTCTAAAAACACGAACTTGAAAAAAAGACCTGTGGCCTGGTATTTAGATCTGACACATGCAAACTGATAGACACATTGCAGTTTCTAACTTAGGGAAATTTTAAAGTTCAGTATTAAAACTTAATTGGTAACTCTGACCTGGATAGCTCAGATATTCTTGAGATTTATGATCTCATGTGCTTGAAAAAGGCCTAGCACCTCCATGTTCCTGAAATAATTGATCTGTCTGTTACAAGTGTTATTTTACTGATACTAACATCTGTCTCAGGAAGAAACACACAAACTCACGAAAATACCTTGCTATATTTAAGAAATACAAATGAGCTACCCAAATTTGCATCTAGCACATCACTATTTTTATAAAGGCAATCAAGATCAAAGATTGATAAATTTCTCAACACACAGAAGAGAAACTACACAGCAAAGCCAAATTCAACTAATCTACAAAGGTTAACCACAGTTAATAAGGAAGAGTATTCTTTATATAAATGACTGTCATTAATTTTATCATTTTTCATTCAATTCAGAGGCAGAAATTGCCAAAGTTCCTAACTACTGGTTCACTTCCCAGACGTCTGCAATGGCTTGGGGCTGGGACATGCTGAAGCCTTGAACCAGCACCCAGTCCAGGTCTCTCATGTGAGTGCCAAGCAACCAAATGATCCATTCCCTGCTGACATCCATGGTGTACATTCATAGGAAGTTGGAACTTCAGCACTCTGACTCAGGATGCAAGTGTTCCAATTGTCACCTTAACTGCCATGGCAAATAATCAGTCCCAACAATGACAGTTTCAAATACCTTAACAACCCAGGATGCAAACCTACAGTTCACATCTGTCTTAATTCTGTGTAGAAGTTCACAATATAAAATTTCAACCTTGGGAGACAAATAGTAATCACTTCACCAGAAAACTCTCAACCTTCATTGCTGATTGTGCAAAATGTTCAGAACACGTAAAAGTTTAGAAGCCCTTGTAAAATGGGAGTAAGAGCCAATCTATGACTGTGATTATGTAACTTCAATGAAAATTCAACATAAAATTAAGTATTTGCAAAGAAATTACCGGAAAACATTATCGGTTCTCTATCAAGACACATTGTTCATTATAAAATAACATGCTCTAATGTAAACTAATTAGTATAATAATTGCTACCACTTACCATTTACTACATAGTGGCCATGTTCAAAAGCATTCTGCATGTATTAATTCATGTAATGTTCACAAAAATTTTGTAAGGTTGATGCTGCTATTAATTTCCTTTTCCAAGTAAGCAAACTTTAGCAGAGAGGGAGGAGGCAATGCGCCAAAGGTCAAGCCATAGCCCAACCACTCAATCTAGCCCTAAGCCCAGCTAATGTGGATCGAAGCCATCCTTCCCACCACCAGATTTCACTAAGTTCAACAGGATGAATTTTAAAAACAAGACAGCCAATGCATACAATAATTCATGTACAAACAAAACACCCTTGAAAGAGAAAGAAATACAGACAAGGTGCTACCTTCTGCCATTTCCACTCTCTAAACAGCTAGGATTGTGCCTGGGTGGTGCTACAGGTAGAAACTCAATCCAGTTCTCAAAAATATTTGGAAAGAAATCAATTCCACCTTACCCAACACTACTACCTTCAAGGGTCTGCATTTGTAAGAAGCTGCAATCAAAAGTTGGAGGTTGGCATCAAACCAATGCACAGTGGTTTGATGTGTAGACATCTTACATATGGGTCAAATGCTCACTCTGTTATCGAGTACGATTTATTAAATACCTACTATCCACAGAAGTATGCCCCAATGTTCTTTCAAACACAAAAGGATCTATGGAAAAGATATATAATTCAAATTTGTACATGGAAATTTAGACCTCATGAAGTGGTTATCCTGGCCTACCAAATGGTTTAATCTGCTTTTGCCTACAACCCACTCTGAGGCCATGAGCATATTAGTACATGGGGATATCAACTATATTAAATGAAGAGAACAACAAATCCAAGAAACTTCCATAGTGAAAGCATTAATAGCAAATTATGCACCTTGGAGCCACTCTGTTCATACAACTTCAGCTTTCCTGATCCCTGTGTGAACATCTTGAGTGAAACATTCCACACACAACTGATACATTAAATGACAATCTACCAGATTAACATAAGGTGGTCACAAGGAAGGGTTAACTCTGAACAGAGAAACTCAGCAACTTGAATCAGAAAAAGGCAGAGGGAGAAAGTCAACCAACTCCAACATTTTAAACCTAAATCAAAAGATACCTAAATAGAGAAAAAGATATTGCAACACCAGTAACTTCAACAGGCAAGATCACCAACTATTTTTGTCTTTTTGGTTCAAAAATGTGGACAACTAAAAACATGTTCTAGTCTTAATTAAACCTATTGGGAGAAACATTAGGACCAAACATACTTTTCCTTTTCATTTGTAAGTTTATTCTTCAAAAGGTCTAAAATCTTTATGTAAACAGAAATAATAAAATTATTTATGTAAACACAAATAACAAAAGATTATTATTATAGTTTTTAAAAGCCATCACGTTTAGGATGAGGGGATAAAAATTTATTACTGGTCTATTTTGCTGTATTTATAACATGAATTCACTATACTTCCTTTAGGTAATACAAAGGATTACAAAGTTTTGTCCATAAAGCAAACTGTTAAGAATTAAATGTTCCAACTGACACCATAAATATAGCAAAGTATTTCCCTGGGGAGAAATGGACTAAATAAAAATGCCCATAAAAGAAATAAAAGACACTTAAAATATAGCATCTATAAAGCTTAATTTTCTGAAACAAAACTATTACATATCACTCAAAATCAGAAAAAAAAGTTGCACTCACTGTCACGCACTTGTATTAAATAGAATAAAGGAAGTCTCTTCTAAATATTATTGCAAAGTCCTCTGCACAGAGTATTATCTTGGGAAAGTTTGAACTACTAAAAACTAAAGCAGACCCTTATTTTTTTAATGGCCTTAATTTTGTTCTGTAGTTAAAAGATTTAAACTGATCTCAGGGCACAAGTGAGGCAATTTCTAGCCAGAGGCAACAAAGCTCCCATAAACACTAGATAGCTCATAAACTGGCATGGCTACCATGGGTGTGGTTTCAGTTAAAAGGTATAATGCTTTGAAAACTAAACTTTACAACTGGGTGAACACTGCTCATGATGAGAAAACAAAACACAACACAGAATTTGGATTATTTTCCTGCAAGACTACCCTAACTCTCATGTTACAGCAAGTGCACACATTGAGAATCTTTTAACCCACAATAATAGGACCATATATAATAACAAAAATACCTGGTAATTAAACTGTGGAACGTTTTGCATAGTGGACAAAAAAATAATCACACTAACGTAAGGATATGGCAAACTTCCACTGTTAAGTAGGAAGCAGCTGAATATTTTCTGAGAAGATACTTGTTTACTATGTATTGTAAAACAGTACAGAAACAGGGTGAAGATATTTTTCCTAAAGTTTTTTCTTTCTCTTACTCCCTACAAAATGTTAACCTTGAAGTGCCAGTGTGTTGGTTAATTTTCTTAGCAGATTTAGGAGAGAAGAGGTAAAAAGTCCTGGATAAGCTACCCTTAACCAAGCTGCCTGGGGCTGTTCAGTGAACAAATAACCAGCTCAACTGCTGATTGTGGAAAAAGCATGGTACTGTGTTTAACTTAGTCATTATGTGAATGGTTTACACTTTGGACCACAGACTCTGGGTCACACAGCATATAGCAAACTAAGAACAAAGGCCAACAAAATGCCTCACTTTCTGTAACTCTGCCCATATACTTCCATAATCACAATACTGAAGTCATGTTTATTAGATGTATAATCAGAAACACACCTGAATCCACCTGTCTGGAAGCTCTCCGGAGTCCATTGGTCCGTTTCTGTACAGTAAGGTGAAACAAAGCAAAACAAAGAAGTGTTGGTGGCTGGTAATATTAAAGTTGCAACTTAAAGTACTTAGAAAAAGTGAAGCATTTTTTTTCAAATTAAAAATATGATTAAATTTGATCACAAGCTAATAGCATTTTCTAACTTCATCTTCTGCTTTTCTAATCAGTCTTCCACATCATTACATTGGTAAGCTGTTAATGCACACTGCAACAAAGAAATTTTTTGTGACCAATTTTAGATACTGTGATATCACTTGGGTAAGTCTCTGAGATCACAGGAAAGCAAGGTGAGGCAACCATTCTCAGTAGGAAAATGTTCCCAGCAAAGATGTAGCAGCAATAGCCTCCAAACCAACTCTAACTTAGCTATCTGTGGGGCTTAGATGGACCAGAGACTGAAAGAGATAGACAACTACAAAACAAGATCTGAAGCCCTGACTTTAGCCAATACCTAAACCAGGATGGTGTTTCAAGTAGGGATCGGTTGTTCTGAATACAATAGAAAGCAAAAACACTCACACAGCTCAAGATTCATAAAAACGTGAATCCTTATTACAGAAATCCGTAAGAAACACTGTGCATTATAGAAATTGTAGAAAAGGTGCAAGATATGAGAGCTTTTAAACCTTTGAGAATGCATTGTTACACCTTCAATTTCATAAACATTACATTAATTCCCATGTAAAAATTTTGCTAAACTTACTAGTTAGGAAGGACTTGATTTTCACATCTGAATGTGCTACTGGATGGAATGAGGAGTCTAACACTACCATGCCATTCTGATGTTTACAAAAGCCAGTTTCTTTTTATGTGTTCAGGTCTGCATGCATGTGTGGAGACTTGGATTCATTCAGAGAGCACACTTAGCTTTAACAAGCATGAATTCTCCATGGATTTTTTCACACAGGGCGGCTCCTCATATGGCTTCCATTCTCAGGTTCAATGAGTGAACTGGAGACTTTCAGCCTCAAGCCATATCCATCACAGTCCCAGATGTATAGTGAAAGCTAACTGGAGGAATTTTTAAAATACTATTTTTAAATTTACCCCAACTACTTCCAAATTGGATTTATAAAAATACTAATAGGATCATGAAAACTGGCACTGCAGCTGTGTGGAGCCAGAAGAATGGACACACTGGAAAACTGTCACCCAGAGGGCCTGAGAGGGAGAGGAAATGTTGCTCTGGGCATCCTGGCAGCCAAGGCTCAGGGAGGTGAACTGTAACAAGGTGCAGGTGCAGGTCTGTCAACATGAAAGGGAACTGCTTTTAAACAAAAACTTTCCTTCCTGAAATGTTAAACCACTTCAGAGCTCTTCATAGAAAAGATCACAAGGTGAGATTATTTTCAACAGGCAAACACATAAGGATGGGGGTAGGTAGATGTTCCTACTTACACCTCCCATCCTACTGTATGTATCACAGAAGATACCTGTTTGTCTGATACCTTCTAGTCTCAAATCATTTACAACACAGAAGAAAAATCAGTTTTTGGTCAGATTCCTAGAATCCCCAAACCAGTGTTATTAAACTATTTGCTTAAAATGCGAAAAGTAGAGTTTAAGATTATATTTCCTTGAATTTAGCATTAAAATAGACAACAGAATTTTGATTTTTGCATTATGGATTTTAGAATAAACTACCCAAGTTCAAATGCAAATGATACCACTGGGCACTGTTCCACGGTGAGCATGTCACATCATCGTACCTCAGTTCTCTCCTGCACAAGACAGGAATAACAATAGCACTGACTTCCCAGGGGATTATTGTAAGAAACTATTTATGTTCATGCTTAGGAAAGTCTGACACACAGGAAGGATTATTAAGCAACAGTTTATCATTATTAGCAACTTCCTGGCATTTTTGAATGTGTAAGTCACTTTCTCCTGAAAAGTCACCAACAAATCAGTCACTTGTGAAGAAACCTTTCTACCTATTTAGGATCAAAATTCATTTGGGGAGTTACAGATTTACTATAGTTTAAAAGAACCTAAGAAGTCTTTTATATTGCAAAATACTTGGAATAAATTTGAAACAATTTTAAAACGTGAATTTAAATTGTGATTCTGTCATGGCTGTTTCTACTATCCTCCACAATTTTGTACTTAAAAGACCAGGACAGAACTGACCAGGCCATTGGCCATGCAGGAGGGCAGGGAAACCACGACTCCTGGAGTTCCCAGCTACACCCACGGACCATGAGAATCTGACTCCATGGCCTCTCAATCACCTTTGATCAGGGAGAACACCACACTGGATTTTATAAGCAACCCAGAGTTATTCTTTGCTTCATTATCCATTAACCTTGCGCTTCTACACACACACACCCCCCATCATCATCATCCAGATTTTCCTGATCCTTACTCCCGATTTTCCTCGGAATCTTGAGTAAATTTTACTTGCTAACTAGATGCCAGCTTCGTTTCCTCTGCTTGCTGTAATGTGTGTTAAAGAATGAATCTCTGCTAAAGAGATTATATAGCGATAAACTTGCTTCCTGGAGTTAGAGATTCTAAAATTCCACTCTAGAAGGTGGTGAGAGATAAATACCCCAGGTATGTTTTCAAGGCCCACCATCCTGCAGTTATTGATAGCTGGGACCAAATCATGAGTGAAATGCATTCAAAGCTACTGAGAGAAAAATATTTGGGGACCATCAACCAGTTGCTGAAGAGAAAAAAGACTGTCAAGAGACCTGGGAAAACTGAAACTCAGAGTTAACCTGTGCACCATCTAAGAGTCTGCCTTAAAGAGGGGACACACCTGAAGGAGGGTGGGGAGAGATGCTTCCTTAGACTCTCCGACACACTTCTGCCTTAAACCAAAGTTTCCTAGTGCATGTGGCATTGTAACACTTTGACTATCATTCTCCATCTTGTAGAACTTATTAGCACAGTCACACATACATAAAAATTGCACTTATACTCAAAAATTAAGCAAGCCATTAAAAATCTGATGCAGCATTGAAAACACAATGTGACAAATCATTTCATAAGAAATTTACAGGTACTGATTAAGAGCAAAATGTATGTGAGAAATTAACTTCATATTGTGAAAATTATCAGCCACTTATTACTGCACTTTTCCTTAGTCACATGTTACCCCATTAAAATGAAATGAAATCATCTTCCTTGGAAAAATCAATGCCTAGGCTTTTGATGAATGTTCAGTAACTCCGAGTCGGAGTTCAGAGCTGTGCACGGTATATGATTCAAGAGTCTAGACACCATGCAAGCATATGAAAGCTGCCTTGCTGCCTCATGGATGTTGCTCAATCAATTCTGATAGCCCTCAGGAAATTTTCCATATGAATGAAATATTTAATTCATTTTAGTTCTAGAAGAACCAGGGAGGTCTATTTAAAAAATAGAACTATTAGAAAAAAATATAGCATGCTACGTACTGCGTGATCTAGAATCTAGATTGTGATATCAGTTAGCAGATTCACTCAACAGCTATATGTAACATGCACTTCACACATGTCACACAAACTATGTCTGATAAAGTGAGAAACAGATGCCTCACATAACATTTGATGCTTTTCGTTTTCAAGTAACTATCTAGATAGCTTATTGATACTAATATTACAAAACTTTTGAAGGTAAGTTTCATAGTAAAATAATTTGATAATTTAATAGCTTTTGTCATTTTATTCTGAAATTCTCAGAATAACTGATAGTGTTCAGCTATGAAATTTTTTATTTTTTGTTGAAGACCAGAGCAGTGGTTGCCTGGAACTTGCAATATTGCTCATCCTTTTGAATTTTTTAGATAATTTTATCCTGAGGGGTAACAGGATTTACATATTTCTAAGATGCTACAATTTAGATCCTGTGTTTGTTATAAACAAAGGTAAATGTTAGAGGATGTTGACTTGATCAACAGGACATGACGCTAATCCTGTTCAGATGGAAAACTGCTGGAAGCAAACAACCCTATCCTTAAATGAACAACGTGGGAATGTTCAGAACTGACAAGCGTCATATGGTAGCACAACACTTCATGACAGGTGTATCATCCACCAACTTCCTGGATAAAAGCCACCTTCCTCTGTATCAAATGCTCCATTTCACATATTGTCTTCAACTCTATATTCCTATTTTAACTCACCTGAGGTCCTTCACACAATGAATGATAAAGTTTTTATGTAATTTGTACATTTCATTCAAAAGTAATTGGTGGCTCCATTTCTGCTTCTTTCTATTCACTTTAAAAGGTACAGGATATAATAGGGGAACTCACTGAGGGGGGAGGGAATTAGAGAGGGGATAAGGGAAATTCCAGGGCCTAAGGAACTGTATCATATCATGATAATAAAAGTAAAATTTTTTAAAAAGACACATTTAACATTGCCAAAGCTCGAGCCTGCTTAAGCTAGCAAACAACCTGAAATGCAAAGGTTATATGAAAATTTGTAAATGTTAATCTTACCTCTGGTGGTTTGAGCGTTCCTTGATCTGAAACAAATGTAAAAATTGGCATTGTCAATGTAAAGTTACTCTGTTTGGTTAACAATCTTAGCTTGTTCTCTGCAGCAGTGTGGTAAAACACTACTGCTTTGTTTTCTTAACTGATACCTGTAATATATTTCCAAGGTCCCTCAGGCTGGGCTAGTAATTGTTTTGCAACATAGCTTCTCTTACCTTATTGGCTTGTGAGGAGAGTGACTCATAGTCCTAAATGACTTCTCAGTTATGCTTAACTTTTTTCAACTGTATTAAGCAATGTCAATCCAACCACACAAAGCTCCTTAAAACAGGGATTGCTCTAAGTTTATACACATGAGGGAAAGCTACTGCACACCTCACTGTGAGAATGTAAACTCAGATTTCCAAAGGCATTGTGCTGACTGTAACAGTGGCAAAGTGAACACAGTACATTACTCCATATGATTTTTTCATTAAGTGGCTATAACTCTTGTTTTTAATTTTAGGAGGAATATAGTCTGATTTAAAGATGGAAATAAAACCCTGAGTCAGGATTCAATTTCAATGCTAATTTTCCTTTCATCCATAGTTCACCTCTCTAGAAACAGAAAATCATCTCATCTTTACATTACAGCTCTTGACAGTCACTAACAGTTATAAAGGATCAGGGGTCCTTCAGTAAGTCAAGCTGGTGGAAGGGAAGGGATGGCCCTGAGAGGACATGCACACACTGACCACTGAAAGACAAGGAATGTTGCTTCTGCCTCCTTTACCCATGCCAGCACTCGGTGTGCTCCAGAATTTCACCAGACTTGGGACACATTCCATCACTGAGTCATTCCTATTTTTTCCCATCCAACGTGATCCTATCAAGAAGGAGCTGATAAGACATCAAAAGCACCAGAAGAGACAGGGCAACCCTGATTGGGAGTTCCCTGTGGTGTTTCTTGCAATGGTTTGTAAGAAGTCCCATCACCAGAGCTCAGAGGAAAAATTTCTGCCACTGGACTAGCTGCTGCAAATGGTTTTCTAGAGAAAGAATGCCTGGGGCAGCAACAGGAGCTTGCTTTACTGTTTGTTTTTGAAACGCCTACTTATAATGGATGGAAACAGAAGACATATAGGTAGAAAGGTCCTTTCTGAAGAAAAGCTGAATTCTGCATCCTATTGTCAGTTCAAGCCCCATGATCTTTGGTTTTCACAGATGGCTGTCTTCTAAGAAGCCCTCTTTGCTAGAGTTGAAGTTAGTGTTTACCAAGGAGTAGTCCTGCAAAAACACTGCTAGAAGATTGCCTGAGAGGACTGCTTTGGTTAAGAGGATCTGGTAGGCCCAGCCTCAGACCCCAGGTGAGGCGAGGTTGGGTGCTCAATAAGGCAGCTGATGTAGCAGTTCCTCCGATTTGCCTGCAAAAACCAATTTGCCAGGACAATCCTAAACTACTCTCTCCTACTGGAAAAATAGAGTAAGATTCTGAACTAAAAATCATAAACTGCAAGAGGCATCACAAATCTTCTAAGATGATGGGGGGAACTGCTATCTCCACAGGATTCTGAAGGAGGGAAAGCTCAGACCTTTCACATTTCAGTATTTCTAACTCCATAAGTGTGCACCTTAATTTCTGTTCAAGTGTGACATCTTTTATGATTTTTCACATTAAGTATTTTATATCCTGTGAAGCACAGCTTTCACATAACATGTGTTCTTTCTGGGGGCCAGGTTTGTGACACAGTGGGTGGGTTAAGCCATTTGTAAGACTTATATCCCATGTTGTAAAGTGCTGGTTTGAGTCCCTGTTACTGAACCTGGGAAACTACAGCCAAGGGACTTGGGTCATTCCACTAGTGTCGAAGACTCAGCTGGAGTTCCAGGATTCTGCCTTCAGCTTGGTTCAGCTTTTGGAGAGTGGACCAAAGGGTGGAAGTTCTCAATCTTGATCTTCATTTCACATAAAATAAACGCATGATATGTAGTATAAAATTTATGATGCATATGACAGTAGCTGTGAAACCAGGTTCCATGAGAATCCCCAGGAAAAAAAAAATGATGTTGAGGGTGACTACGCACCTGTATTACAAGCTGGTCAGTTCTCAACATGAGGGAGAAGTTAACATGGAGTAGAGAGGGGACCTGAGGCCCAATAGAAGCAAAGATGATGGTACCGAGTAAGGGACAGACTAGACAGGACTAAGCACTTTCTTCAACTTCCCTTTCCTCATTTCCCTACATTCCCACAGTCTCCTGCTTTCCTTCTTTAGTGTTTTGTCAAGACAATGAGCTATTCTCAGAATCTTGATCAGATACACTGAGAACTGATCTGCACAAATCCTCTTCTGTGTAACCCAGCAGGGAACTGGAAAACCACTTTCTGCTGGATGCAGTTCTAGCACTTCCCCCTTTCCTTGCTTTACTCCTTCCCTTCATCCACTCCATTATCCAGGACAGAGAAAGTTTTCATGCATTTGACAGAGCACAATTAGCATTTTGATCTGCTCATGCTGGGTATGCTGTTGGAGTAGCAGCTCTTACACATCTGGGGTTTTAGTCACAACTTACGGTAGCCTTCTCAGGATTTTTGACGATAGGGAAGAGGCCAGAAGTGTGGTAAAACTTCTTCGGATCTCTTTTGAATTAAAACATTCTATGCCTGGCTCCTTAACTTGTATTTATGTATTGGCAACACAGATCATTACATTAAACAGCTTCCTTTCCCAACATAACTTATATTCTTACAACCAATTAATAGAAGTTTTTTTTTAAAAATTATTTTTATTTATTATTTGAAACAAAGGGATACAGAGAAAGGGAGAGAGATACAGAGAGAGACAGCAATCTTCCATGCAGTGGTTTACTCCTCAAGTGGCTATAAATTCTCAGCTGAGCCAGGACAAATCCAGGTCTCCTGTCTGAGGGGGCAGCGCCCCCTAGTCCTCAAGCCATCTCGTGCTACTTTCCTAGGACTTTAGCAGGACACTGAGTCAGAAGTGGAGTAGCCAGGGCTTAAACTGGTGTTCATTTGTAATGTCAGCACTGAAGGTGGCAGCTTAACACAATGCAACAGGATGCCAGCCCTGAGGTAGCAGTTTGCTAATACACACTAAGATGACAGTAATGGGTGGGAAAATATTTTAGATATTCTCAAAGTGAAAGGTCATTATAACAACAACAACAACAAAGAGAAAAACATCCCTTTTTAATGAACTTCTCCTACGGAAAACTTGTTTCAGTTACAATGTCTGCAATTTCACTCTTTGCTGCAGCTTTGTATGCACGCAAAACTAGTATGGTAGGAACTTAGGAGCTAGGGTTATAGAAAACTGTGTGCCACAGTTCTACATTAGGATTGGAATAATGAGATAATAACAGCTGATTATCATTAACTTTTCTGTGGTTGAATCTGATGAAAGGGCTGCTGGGTGAATACCAATGAAATGTCTTTCTCTCTTTGTAACTCTTTCTCCTAGAAGTCTTCAAGATAGTAAAATTCAATTCAAGTTCACAAAAGTTTTTAGTCTTCAACCTGTCTTGCCCTGCCACCTACTTCTCAGGCTTCTATTGATCAAAGTATAACATGTTCTTCCCTTTCAAGAGCCTTTCCAGAGGGTGACACACAGGCCCTCAGGGGGGTTTAAAACTTGGATTCTTTCATCATGTCCCAACAGGTTTAATGGAACTCAGAGAAGTGGTGCTACTGAGGTGCATCGTGCCCTTGCAGAACTCCATCTTCATGGCTGGCACACAGCTCTGTGTGCATATTTATGCAAGAAAAATTATTTTCACTAAGGTGTAGACTCTCATGATGTAATTCACTTGTTTAAATATAAAATTCTATGCTACTATATTGGGCTTTCCAAGGCAGGTGGCTCCTAAGCTCATTCTATTACATAACTTGAATTGTTTCCTATCTGAATTCTATTGCTTATGAGTGAACAAATCAATGTTTGGTAAGTCCATTTGTCTCAGAGTTGGCTACAGAAAGGTAATTAAAAGGATGGCCCCAGAGGTGTCTTGACATCATGGCTAATGTGCTATTTTTTGTGGAACATTAAAAATAAAAGAGAGCTGAATTAATCCAATTGAAAAAAAGATGAAAAATGTTTTGCTCACTTATATACAAAAATATTTTTAAACTAAAAAGGAAAAAGCCATAAGCCATAAATACTTGGAAAGAGACTGCTTTCAAGCCTTTTCAGTAGCTGTAACAGCAATCCAACCATATAATAGTTTCAAATTCATTTCAATAATTATTCATGTATGACTAAACTGACCCAAACAGTTAAATGGAAGGAATAACCACCATTCTTGAATATAAAATTTTCTTGATGAGTTAAAAATAGAGGTCTAATTTATACAAAAGATTTTAAGTAATATTAAACAAAACCAAAGTCATTTTGGTGATGAAATCAATGATTAAGCCTCAGTTCACACAACAGTAAGTGGTAAAGTGGCAGAAGCCTGAAAGAAAATAGTATGCTACAATCCTATCTCTTGTGCTAAAATATGTTAATATTTACAAAAGAGTCCGTTTCAGAGGCCAATTTGGGGTGCAGATTCTACACAGCAATGCTGAATGTTTAAACCACTAGAATTCCAAGTAGGGGTGGCTACTTGAGCAGCAGGAATAGCTGCTGGCCTAGATAAACAAGTGATTAAACAGATAAACAAATGGGGATATGCCTCAGTTAAATAGTGGAGCAGTAAGCCTTGTATTCCCACTAAAGGAAAGGATGCTCTAAACCAAGTGGGCTACAGAAGTATTTGCCTTTCAATGTCGCTTTCTCTGTTTAAACTAAAAAGATGCAAAGCAAGCTGTATTGATCAATGTCATGGTAACAAGGGGACTGAATGTGCTTAGTCACCTATTAGAGTGGGAAGAAAACCATAAATGTTTCCAAAGCCTGCAGTCTAGGATTAGACCTTTAAGGTGGTATACTGTGAGAAAGAAATGCCACCCTAGAATTAAATCAGCTTTGCAGTAACTTGTCGAAAGAGCCTAATATAATGCAGTTCATACTATTCATTATGAACATTAGAAAGTTTTGGCACACACTTCAGAGCCTGTGTACATGTTGATCATTGAGGTTGCCATGGTGAATGTGAGTCAACTCAAGTTCAGTGAAAAAGAGTGGAACTGCCTACCCTTTATATTCAGGCAAATTTTCAAATAGTAGGCAAATCTTTAAATGGTAGAACATAAAACCATTTTCCATCTTCAGATTTTTGTTTTCAAGTTGTATCATCATTTGTCTCACAATAAATCTAACACACATTTTTTCCTACTCCAAGTGTACTTAATGTCAGTCATGTTAATATGAATGAATTACTTCATTGAGAAACAAGCTGCATTTTTGCCAATTATTATTTTCATGATGAATGAAGGCTATACAAAGAGCATGAAACAAAATAATTCTAAATCTCAAAAGATAACATCCAATGGCCCTTCCATAAAAAGACTAGTCTAAAATACATTTCAAATGCTTAGTGATTTAATATTTTGCCACATTCTACAAAACATCCTTAAAGTGTACATTTGTGTTGAAATATTACTATTTTGAGAAAGAGACAAAATGATACAAAGTACCCCTTCTTTGCAGATGGTACTAAGGGATGGATACCAAAGAAGAGAAACATGCCTTCCAGACTCTGGGAGCATAGGAGTAGACTGGCAGCAACAGTACACTCACCGAACACCCCACATGTTCTATCACACTGTCCAACTCCCTTTATGACAGACTACATAGCCAGTTTGAGCCAACAGAAGTGACCAAAAGTGGCACTACTTGTTTCAGGCTAAGAATCTCAAAAAAAAAAAAACAACAGCCATGGAAGCCATGTGCCAAGTTGGCAGTGTCACTGCGGATCCTGAGCCACTGCTTAGAAAGCAGCTGCTCCAGGGGACCACAAACCCATGAGAGATATGGCTTGGGAGAAAAGTTTATATGCACTAAAGCCACAGGGGTTTTGGAATGCTTGAGTTATCACAACCTAGCCTAACCTCAGCAAATAAACAAAACAACATTTCAAACAGAGAACAATCTAATTCAGGTTACCAGTGAGTGACCAACATAAGGTTAATGATTGGCAGAGAGCTTGCACAAGTAAAGCTAAATATTGAAACTGCAGAGAAAGCACATTTCATAAAGAATAAATGATAAATGCTAAATAAGAATTCTGACAATAGAATTGACCAGATCAGGAAGTAGATTTCTCCAGAAATAAAGTATTTTTGTCATTAAGTGTTCTGTGAACTGGTTCACTTTCCTGCTATTTATTAACCTAACCCAGCAGTCCATTGTCAAAGACCTAATGATGAATGCTTAGGGCATGGGACTTTCCTTGCATAAACACTGGACACAAATGTAAAAGATCTGGTCAGTTCCTCCTGTAGGAAGTACTAGTAAGGCTTTCAGAAAACATTTTCATTCTATTTGTCCATTACTTCACCAATGGTAAAACTAAAACCAAAACAATCTCCAGGCCCTCGTGATTCTGATTCTAAGCTCACAATAATCTTAAGAGCCTAGAAATTCTGGAGGATCACATCTTATTCCTTCATTTGTCCCTCTGTTTTGTGACCCATCCACTCATTCAGCTACCCTATCTTCCCTGGGATTGAAACATCAAAACAATATTTATTTTTTTATCATTAAGGTCCACATCTAATTAGCAAGATCAGTATTGCATCACTGATAATAGATGTGATAAACATTATGAAAAAATAAATGTAAGATGTCTGGAAATCAGAGGAAAATTCCCAAGCACTGGGAGATTAGAAAGTATCTTTCAAAGTCTGGACAACGATTGCATCAGCTTTCTAAAAATGAATGTAAGCTAATCAAACAAAGGAGAAAGATATTAAATAGAGAAATGGAAGCAACATATACCTATTAGACACAACTTGGGATATCTGCATCCTGTATCAAAGTGCCCAGAGTTGATTTATAAATATAAAGCTGGCAGAGACGGTAATGTTCACCAAACAGTTCACATTTTCCACCACACCATCCAGCTTCCTTTGTAACTGAGGCCAGGTAACTAGTTTTGGGCAGTAGGGTTGTAACAAAACAAAAACCAAACAAAAAAAAATTGCTGCTTATTTCAAACCATGGGTCTAGAAAGCAGCAAGCCTGAGAAACATCGTCAAGTGGAATGCAGCAGTAATGGTGGATGTATTTAGGTCCCTGTTGCTCATGCAGGAAGCCTGCATTGTGTTGCAACCCCGGGCTTTGATCGGCCAATCCCAAGCTCTTGCAGGCATTTGCAGTGTCAACCAGCAGACAGGAGGCCTATGTCTGCCTTTTTGTCTTTCAAACAAATTCAATTTTTAAAAATGGAGAGCATATACTTAGATATGTAAATACATAAAAAAGTAGTTTGAGAAAAGTAAGAACTGAATTGTACTTTTATTAAAGAGTGGTAAAAATCAGAATGGAAGTATGACTTAGAGCTTCCTAATGGCATTTGGGGGAAGTATGGAAATTATCCTATAAGGAATGAAAAATACAGTAACAAAAATTATTACATAGTTTGGCTTGATGTTAGTATAGTTCATTTTAGAAAATGCAGTTAAGCATAAGGAGTCAGGAGACTTCTGCAGCTATCCAAGTAAGAGACAAGGACACTTTCTATCTACAATAACATGCATTGGTGGATTCCAAAGAAATCAAAACTGACAGCCAGTGAATGCAGAGATCACAAACATGTAGTTAATACAAAAATAAGGAAGCTGTGGTAGGATTAATGAGGCTGATGTGAAGCAAAATTGGAGGTCACTATAAAATATTGGAGAGGATATTTGAAGAGAAGGTGGAATTTTAAAAAGATTTTTTTAAAAAAGACATATTTATAGATATGAAAGTCAAGTTACAGAGATAGTAAGGTATCTTTCATCATCTGAGTCACGCCCTAAATGGCCAAGCCTGGGCCAGGAATCATAAGGAGCCAGGAACTCAATTCAGGTCTCTCATGTGGGTGCAGGGACTAAGTCTCTGAGTCATCAGCTGCTGCCTCCAAGGAATATTAGCAAGAATTAAAAAAAAAACTGAATAGAAAATGGAGTAGTTGATGGTACAGCCAGGCACCCCAATATGTGATGTAAACATCGCTGATAGAGGCTACACTCACTGAACCACAATGCCTACCCAGTTAGATGGCAGTGTTATATAGAGAGTTCAGGAATGAAGCTTTATATAAGGACAGAGTCTTATGTGCTCAGGGTGTGGGCAGTAACAAAAGCAAGGAAAATGTATCCCATCTCCAAAGGAAAGCAAAGGAGATGAGATAGGAGGTGAAGTTTGCCAAGGAAAGTGGTTAATAGTGTTAAATGATAGCGAATGGTCAAGTAAGGAGAACCAAAGAAATAATCACCCATGGACCTGGCAACCTTAACATTCTCTAGATTTCATATAGCCCCTAGATTTCCCTGTCATTCTGTACAGTTTGTGCTGCTGCTGCTTTTGTTCATTCTTTTCCATCAATACTGCCAATGCTGACTGAAGAGGACTTCCCAGCCTTCCAAAATTTTTAACATTACTATTTCTATTAGGCACAGCCTTCTGAACTATAAGGGAACTCTTTAACCGAAACTAAGCCAATGAGAGTCCCTTTTTGTCTTCTGAGAATATCATTAGGCTATATTAGGATTGGATATATAAAGCTCTATAAAGTTGGGAAAGATTTCAATTCACCTGATACTATTTTATAAGGGAACTTGGTTCATGTAAACACTTAAGGTTGTCTACGTTAATCCTATTCTTTGCTTTAAAGTTGGATATTGGGATAATTTCCCTCCAAAGTCCTCCTGAAATGATATTACACTTTCTTACTCATAAAATGTCCATGCTGATTAACTATTCATTCTCCTGCCTGCCTCATATGCACATTTCTCCAAATACCATGCCAGTCATAGAAAACTGCATTGCTGAAATGCTACAAGCCACTATTACAGGATGCCACATACAAGGTGCCGCACAAGGCATGATCCCAGCCTAGAATTCTCATCAGGCTGGGAAACAGCTTATTCCACACTCTCAAAATGCTATCTATTTTTTCCTTGATTTTTTTTTATTGTTTCCTTAATATATCTTGCTGGGCGCACTGCACGTGTGCCCTGCCCTAAGATGGCGCCAAGGCCGTTCTTCCTCTCAGAGCTTGGAGGTAAACAGGTTTCGGGAAGTGCCTTCTGATTGGCCCGTAGTCGCATGCCTGGCGCGTGTGCTGCACGTGATCAGATTTATGATTGGCGTGCCTGCCGCGTGCATCGGTGACCTTTAAGCTGATTGGATTAGGATTGTATATAAGCGGTGGGGGTTTCAGGACGAGGGACAGGAAGAAGAGGAGATGGAGACGGACGGACAGAAGACGACTGGGGGGCGACGAGGAGACTGGGGAATGAAGCAGAGGGAAGGAAGAGAAGAGGAAGAAGTCGTCGAGTCGACCGGCTGGGAAACGGACTGGTTGGAAGAATAAAGTGCCTTTTGCAACAGAGCCTGGTGTGTCGGGTAATTTCTTCTGCGGGGCGGGAGACCCCGATATATCGGATGTAAAAGGAGATATTAAGGGAAAAGCCCCACCCAGTCTCCCACCCACGCCCCAGGTCCCAGATGTGGGGCATGCTCCAAGGGTCTTGCTCAAGTGGTTTTGATAGTTCAACAGTTCTGAATTGCTGCCACTCTCACCACTCCAAGCACAATGCGGTCGTTGGAGAATCCACTGATTGACATAGTCCATCATAGAGTCCCCATTTGCCCAGTATTTTCCTTGCCAATATATCGCTGAGGTGGTTGACTGACTTGTTCTGTCTTCTGTCATTTGATGGTTAGCATTCTGAGTCCGAAAGCTCGATTGGGGGGATCCCCAAAGAAACTTTCTCTGAGATGTTCCCAGACCAGATTCTTGTATGTACTAGCAAGAACTGCACCCAGCACAGTTCATTGCCCCGATCAGCTGGTGGTTGCAGCTGCTGGGTTGGTTCTGTTTCCAGCCCTGTCTTCCATGGAACCAATGGGTGTTTGCAGTCCAGTCTGGTTCTGCCCAGCACATATTAGGCCCTTGCATCAACCAGTGGGAGTTGCAGTCCAGCCAGAGCGACCCACAATAAGCCCCACCAGGCCCGCCCCCTATCCTGGTTTGCCAGTATGTGTAGCAGACTAGTCCAGTCTGCCCCTCATCCCCTTCTGCTCTCACACATGTCAATGGGTATTAAAACCTTGTTCCATCTAACCAGCTCCACTATGCAGCCCACACAGATGTTGTTGGGTGTCTGTCTAGCCACCCCAGCCCTTGTCCTAGTTATCATGCCCTCCCGTGGGGGGTGGTAACCCAAGAGGGAGGAGCCCACTATTTCCCTCCCAGGCCTCTCCCACTCCCAGATTATGCACTCTCCAGGTGGTTCTGTGGTTTAACTTGACAGAATTAGCCCTCAGTGCCAGCTTCTGCCAGCTGACGCTGTGGCTAAGCCCCAACAACCCTCACCCACCCTAACTGTAGATTGCACCAGTAGGAATAATCAGCCCAGCCTGGTTTTTCCCTGATCTGGTCCACATGAGGTGCACAGGTGCTGTAGCCCTGCGTAGTCTGGTCTGCCCCCATCCCAGCTCATGCTCTCCAGTGGGAGTAGCTGTTCAGCAAGGGAACCACCCCTTATTCCCCTGCCGGTCCTGCCCCCTCCCTTCCTGGTTCTCACGTGTGCTGGTTGGGTGCTGTGGTCACATCTGGCACAGGCAACCTGACCTTGGCATTCCTTGCTATCTATTTTATTACACACACATCACACCCACCAATGTCAAACTCACACTCCACTCATGGTTACTGCATAGAGCAGCACAGGAAGGAAGTTTGAGGAGAGGTTGCCAAGGTATTTAGTTTTGAGAGGGCATTGCTTTGAGAGTGGGAGAGAGAAAACTGCTGAAGTAGCCATAACAGATTCCTCTTCCAATGGCCAAGGCCTCTCTTCTTACAGGGCTACCCAGCAGACAGGGATCTGAAGGCGAAAGAAGCTATGCCTCCCAGGGAGGTTCTTGTTCTTTCCTTTCACTTATTAACTGACCATGAACATCCAGTGTCATTGGTCTCTACAAAGTGTTCAGAAAGAAAGGACTTAGGAGAGACAGATAAAGAGAGAAAAGAGAGGGAGTTAAAGGGTACACATGTGAAAACAACAAGTAAATTTAAGACACAAAGCAGAGAGAATCACAAATGCAGGTAAAATCAAACCTCCAAACACCAAACTCAGTCAGAGCTTTGGAAAAACTTTTCACTGTCTCATAATGAACTACCTTAACAGTTTAAAAACTGGTGCAAGTTTTGAATGGATGGCACTGATGTCAGTACACATTATCTACAATCTGCAGGGGATTCACAGTCTTATTCTTAGTTGCATTATTTTCATATTTTTATGACCCAGTTTGCTCATCTTAAAATAAGGAGCCCTGGAACTAAAGGTGCCTAACGTCCTCCCAGTTCCGAATGCCTCTATGGGGAGAGTGCAAGCTCAGAGGACATGATACTTGCTTTTCTTGCAGTGCTTCAAATCACTCAGAGCCAAAAACAAAGTTACTTACTTCATTGAGTTTCAAAGTGCTTTTGCCTAACAAACTATCAGAAAATCACTCCCAAGACTGGCACCGTGGCATAGGCAGGTAAGCACCTTATACATGTGCCAGCTTGAGTCCAGCTGCTCTATTCCTGATCCAGATCTCTGTTAATGTGCCTGGAAAAGCAGCAGAGGATGGCCTAAGTCCTTGGATCACCTGTAAGTCCAAGAAAATGCTCCAGGATCCTGGGTTAAGACTGGCCCAGCTCTGGCCATTGAGCCATTTGAGGAGTGAACTGGTAGATAGAAGATTCATTCATTCTCTCATTCGTTCTCTCTCTTTCTGTGTGTCTCACTTTGTAAGTCTGCCTTTTAAATAAAAGTGAATTGTTTACAAAAATTGATCCTGTTCAGTAAATCTCTTGATTAGTTACTGGGGTTAGAAATGGATACTTGACACATTTGAAATGCTATAGTCAGCATGTGAATGGTCACAGAGATCACTGGTTAAGAACAAGTCCAGAAGGCAGACAGCCTGGATTTCAATCCTGATTCTGTTAAGATATTTAAGCAAACACCTTAATATATGTCTCAGTTTCTCTTTTGTAGGAACAGCAACAAAGCCAACTTAACAAAATCTGTATAGGAATAGATGAACCAAAAGTGCCAAGGTATTTAAAATGCGACCTGGTACTATACAAGTATTTGTTTAAAAACAAATTATGACTAGGTGCAAGCATAAATGCTACTTTACAAAGAAAGAAACTAGAAACTGAAGGTTAAGTAACAGAAGGAGTTAGCACATTTGCTCAACTGGTTACTCTTTCACCTCCAAGGGCGGCATCCCATATGAGCGCCAGTTCGTGTCCCCACTTCTCCACTTCCCATCTAGCTCCCTGCTAGTGGCCTGTGAAAGCAATGCAGGATGGCCCAAAGCCTTGGTATCCTACACCTATGTAGGAGGTCTGGAATAATCTCCTGGTTCCTAGCTGTTGATCAGTTCAGCTCTGGGCATTGCATTGGGAAGTATACCAGTATACAGAAGATGTGTCTGTCTCGCTTTCTCTATAAATCTGCCTATCCAGATAAAACCAAAGTCCAAAGTCCTCAGGTAATAAAGGGTAGAGATTAAACAAGACCAAACTCCAGGGCTTGGAATTTTATTGCTATTCTATGCTGTCTCTTTTTGCAGTATTACTCATCTGGGGAGGGAGTACACTGAAGTAACAATCAAGGGACAGACAGACACTGGGAATATACCAGTTTTTACCTGATTAGAGCAGAACTTCCCAACTGTTTATTACTTTTTAAGATTAAAGCTTAAAATTTTAAGGTCATATTTAAAACTTTAGTATAATTTCCAAGTTTGGTGTTCATTAATTTTTCTATTTACATTTACCACAAATCATAAACCCATGTCTTTAAAGAAACTGACTTTTTCACTCTAACACTTTGGTTAAAAATAGTGAAGCTTATTGAACATGGACATTGTGGTAGACACTGATAAGGTATCCTTGACTCCACACTATAATGCTCTAAATTTCATTGTAAAGATTATCAAACAAAAGCACATAATGTTCGACTGAACTCCCCAAGCTCCATTATTTAGCAAATAGAAGAGTTAGGATTTCTGTCATCTTCGCTTCATTCTCAACTACTCTGACAACCATCACGCCACTATGGGATGATTTTACATTATCGGTGACAGGGCCTTGGAATTTCTAAAAACACACTGGCCCATCATAGTCAAGTAACAAGTAACAGGATGGGACACACAAGGATGGAACAAACGACATCAGGTTGACAATTAAACATCAGCAATTTCCAATGGTTCTGTTTTACTATACAGTTTTTTAAACTGTTAGGACTTTCAAATGAATGTGATAACCTGGTCTCTCACTTAACCTAAGCACTGTGGGACCCATCAGAACATTCAAAGGGCTGTTCTGCAAATAAAATGACTTCCTGCAAGAAGTCGCCTGGCAGAGAACCCCAGAGCAAGCACAGTGCAGGTGCTTGGAACCTGCCAGAATCTTCCTCTTTGCAGCTGCTCACATCCAGCACTGCCAATAGCACACAGGGTCTCTTCACCAGAGGAACAAAGGCACGATTTCACAGTCTTTACACAAGTCACCTTTTCCACAATCGCCCATTTTCTCAACTCAGCTCTGAAATGAACTAGTCTCTCCTTCACTCTTCTTCACATTATCCAAAATAATTCAATGTCCACCTTTTCCTTTGGGAAAATCAAAGGTTGACATGGCTACCTTTTGAACTCAGCTGCTTAATATCCTTTCTTCTGTTCAAAAGTTTTACTGATTTTGAAAGGTCTTATTGATAAAACACAGAGAAACTCAGGGGAAAAGGACAAAGAGAAAGAAGAAGAAAGAGAAAGAATAAAGAGGCCAGAAAAGAAAGAGAAGGAAGAGAGCCCAAGAGGAGCAGGGAGAGGCAAAAGGCTACTGAATGCATAATCGCCAGCAGTCTTCAAAACCGGTTCTTATAACAAGCACAGAGCATCCTTTTTTATAAACCAAGGGGAAATATTTATATAGAATCCAAAGAAAGAGTATTCTTTGTTAAATGCTAGAAAATGACAATGTATTCAATGTATTAACTATCAATTAGGCTGGGCGATGCTGATTTTGAAACCATCAGCAACCCTCAGCTAAGTATGTCAAGAGAACAGAGAAAAAATTTAAGAACTAAGAATGAAAGTAAATATTATCTTATTCCTGTTTTGTGATTCATTTATGGTGGTTATATCTGACAGCTTTCGTGACATATTTAGAGGCTGAGATAAATGAAGTAGGTGACATAAAACCATCATGTCTCCCTTAACTACTTTGCCTCCTCCATTTTAAAAAGTCTAAACAGCTTACAAAGCTGATGGGACAGAAATTTACCCTAGCAGCTCAGACATTGGTTAAGATTCCTGCACCCCACATTGGAGTACTCAGATTGAAAATTCTGGTCTGTTCTTGATGCCAGCTTCTTGCTAATGTGGGCCCTGGAATCAGTGGTGTGGGCTAGACTGAATCCTCAGATCTTAACTTTGGCCTGGCCCAACCTTAGCCACTATGTGCTTTTAGGGAGTGAACCAGCAGATGGGAGCGCCTTCTTTCCGACTCTCTAATGCAAATACAGTGATGTAGAAAACCCTTATGATTTTTAAGCAATTAAAAACTAAAATACAATTTTAAAGATCTGACATTGTGGTAATACAGCTAGTCAAACTGCCACCTGCAACAACAGCATCCTACATGAGCACTGGTTGGAATCCTGGCTGCTGTCCCTCCAGTCCACCTCCCTGTGACTGTGCCTGGTAAAACAGCATAAAGATGGCCCAAGTACTTGGAACCCTGCCACCCACACAGGAGACTCCAGGTGAAGTTTTCATTTCCTGACTTTACCCTGGATCAACTCCAACTTTTGTGATCATTTGGGGAATGAACCAGTGGATGGATCTCTCTCTCTCTCTCTCTCTATCCTCTTTCTTCCTGTAACTCTGTCTTTCAAATAAAGTAAATCTTGAGAAAACATACAGTTTTAAAGGGAAATATTCTGTAATAAACACTTGATAGGAGTAAATCATGCCTTTGCTATATTTAGTTTTATGTCCTCAGTAACAACAGAATTACAACAGTAAACAAAACTTACCACAATTAACTCGGCCACAACTGTCCACTCTTCCCAAACATTCTTTGTGTGCTCTGGCTCCACACTTAAAACATAAATACCCTTGGTAAAATGTTCCTCTGAAAGCAAAAAATGAAAATGATCTATCAAAAAGTGCTAAATTCTGCATGTTTGAAGCCATTAGGGTAAGAAGGGGGAAAAAGGTATCCTACTCAACTACCCTTAGCCATGACCTTCTGTCAGGTTCAACCAGAAGCTCCAGGATAAAGACTTTAGCAAATACCTGTAAGATCCAAACTTGAGATAATATCCCTATTTTGTAGCAGCTTGCTCAGAACTGAAAAAACAAAAAGTAAATTTGGGAGGTCCGTATTGTGGCAAAACAAATCAGGCTAAGTCACTGCTTGTGATGAAGCTGACATCCCATACTGTATGCACCGGTTCCCATCTGTGCTGCTTGACTTCCAAGCCAACTCTCTGCTAATGTGTCTGGGAAAGTAACAGAAGATATCCCAAGTTCCAAGCAGCCTTTCACCCTTGTCTTTTTGGGGCTATATGGGGAGTGATTTAGCAGAAGAATGCTCTCTCTGTTTCTCCCTCTCTGGCTGTAACTCTGCCTTCCAAACCAAATAAACATTGTTCAGAATTTCTGAAATTTCATAATCTTTCTGGCTGTTAAATTAAAATGCAGGACAGAGCACACATACCTCAGGAGCATCTGGCAGACTTTGCAGGACGTCACCCGCGTGAAAGTGTGCATCTTGAAGTCATGGAAATTGGAGTCTGCGTGGTCTGGCCTTATGTTGGATCTATAAAAAAGATTTTAAAAATAAACAAAACACTTCCTAAAGAAAGTTTCACAACAAAGAAGCTGTTTAGTCATGTAAAACACAAATTAATGAAAATTGCATTCAGTGGATATCTGATTCAAGCAAACAAGTTGATTAAATATGCAAAGCTTTCTAAGTCAAAGCATGTTACCCACCAAAATATGCATCAAAATCTGGTTGTGCCCCAACCAGCAACCTGGAAGAACACAAGCGGCCTAACACAAAATGGAGTGTTCCAAGAGGACTTTGCAAAGGGCACTTGGGTCAGCTTGCCTGGAAACAAACCAACCCTGCCTATGACAGTTATCTTACATGGGAGCATGCCAAAGTGGGAGAGAGATGAGGAAGCTTCAGCGCCAGAGTTTACCTCTTGTTGGATTAAGAAATTGTCTTAAAAACTTAACAGAAAATTTTTAAAGAAACCATCAGTGTACTCACTAAAAATGTTTTTCTGTAACAATTTACCTTACTTACAATCCAAATAAAAATTAAATGCTGTTTTATCATGTATTTTGTGTTTTATGTTACATACATACAACAAAAATTAAGGGACATAACACACTAGCATTCATTGTACATTGATTCTATGCCAGATCTTTGAACAACCAGGTGATAGTCATTTAATCTTCACAGCAATAAATGTCCAACAGAATTACAAGCAAGGAAACCTAGGCTCATCCCAACGAAAAGGAAACAGCAGAATTGGGACGACCAAGTGGGCCTGTGCTCTTAGCCACCGATGAGAAATCAGCAGCATTCACTTCACCAAGAACTAGAGTTTTGTGTTTAGTGGTAGGCTGGAGACAAGTCTACATTTGTCAATTCTACAGGACTGGAAAAATTATGATCTATTTAGCAATATTATAGAACAAATAAACTAGAATAGGAAAGGTGAAAATGACTACAAATCAGAGATCCATTTTGAAAGATAAGACAGTGCGCTTCAAGATGTTGCACACAATTTGAGAGATTGTAGGAAAAGTTTGAGATAATGATGAGCTAGGATTTCCCCTTTTATAGAATACAGCAACTTGCAACCATACAGAGCTTCGGTGTAATGAAGCATAACGCAGGCGGGGGACCAGGCATCAATCTCCAAGGTATCAGGAGAAGCCTCATGAAAAAACATTCACAAAGGCAATTGGAGTAGCAGGCAGTGAAGCAGAAGTGTCAGAGGGGTCAGCTTTCCAATCCATCTGGTGAATATGAGCGTGCTAAAAATGAAATCAAATATCAGCGCCATCTGGGATTTCTCTGCTCTGTGCTTCTGATGACCTCACTTTTTAGGAACATGCTCCATGGCAAGCTGGGAAGTATGGGCATCTCCATAGAAATGTGATTAAAAATTACTGAATTCTTCTTCGGGTAAGGAAGCATAGACAAAAATTCTTCATTTTTTCCAGAAAACACTGGATCCCTGCACTGCAAAAAACTGCACACTAAAAAGGGCATCAAAACCCATTTCTTCAGCCAAGGAGGGCTTTTTCTCTCAGCATCCAGGAGATACAAGTCATAGATGTACTGCCAAACACCATTTCAGTCCTGGCAACATGATGACTCCACCAATCTAGAATCTTCAGGGAAAGGTAGGTCTCCCTCAAGCAAAAAATATTTAAGAATTTAGTAAGTCTCAGAAGCCATTCCTGGCCATAGGTAAGAACCATTTTTGGGGAGGTCAAATCATCCTACACACAAAAAAAATTGCATTTGAACCATTTGTGTTTATACCTTAACTGCAGAAAGGAGAAATCAAATGAATTTACAGAAGACAAAAAGTTGAAAGGAGGAACACACACTTTTTTTAAAATCCAATGATGAAAAAAATTCCCCAATATTGCTAACAGTGGTTACCACAAGAAAATATAGACTTGAAGTGTTAGGGTCCAAGGGTACAGAGGAAATTCACAACTGTTTAAAGCTCTATGATTTTTTTAAAACTAGAAATAAACATTGAAGAATGAAAAGTTAACTCTAACTCCGGAATTGCTACTGAGATAAAATTAAATATAAAAACCTAGTTGTAGGCAGGACTCTGGAATTACACCACCTGGGCCTAAATCCCAACTTGTAAATCAGTAGTAGTGCAATTTTAGGCCAGTTAGCAGGTATAAACCAGGCTTAGTCATTAAACTGAACTCCAAGTGCTTATAACACTCGGCCTGACCCAGAGTTGGCATCTAATCAGCCTATCAGCCCTGCCTGTAATTTATAAAGTGCAGATTCCAAATCCACATGATAATACAGAGAACAGTGCTTCATGAATGACAGAATTGCTTGGTTTACTTGCAACCAAGTTTCACAAGGAGTCCCATTAGCCTAAGAATCTCTATGGCAAGTTTGATATGTGCCCAATGTCCTTACAACCAAGAATCTATATGTAAGAGTATTTCAGGGCAATAAGAAAGTGGTGTTACTCAAAAGAGTGTGTATGAAAACTCAGCGAAACAGATGAAGCCATCCCAAGTGCTACCTGTAGGGTTGATAAGACATACCTTGTAGCCTGTGAGGATGCAGAATTCAAAAACAGTGATTTGGCGGATAGGAACAGGTGGGAAAGTAGACTGGAACAGAAGGGAACAGAGAAGCAACAGGACTATGGAGTAGAGAAAACACAAAGGCAAAATTGGATTTGGCAATGTACCTTAATGGATAAATCTGACACATGTGATGTTACAGCCCCATATCAGGGCCAGTTTGAGTTCCAGCTACTCTGCTTCCGATCCAGCTGCCTGAGAACAGCAGCAGAAGATGGCCCAAAGGCTTAAGCCTTGCCACCCATGTGGGAAACAAAGCTCCGGGCTTCCGGCTGGCCCAACCCTGGCTATTGGGGCCATGGGGAATGAACCATTGGATGAAAGCCCACCTCCCTCTATAACATTAACTTTTACATAAATAAATATTTTAAGGGGGAGGGGCAAAAATAGCTTCTGTTGCATTCCTCTAATCTATTCGAATCTTGCAAGGCTCTTCATAAACTTTATCACATTTATTTTTCACAACACATTTAGGTAGAATCATTCATTTTAGAAAGACATTTATTCAATAACTACTGTATGCACAAGCCTAAGGCAGGACTGGAAGAAAAATCCTCCAGCTAGAGCCAGAGTGAGTGAAGGAGAAATCTAGAAAATGAGATAGGAGATCAGCTAGGACCAAGGAAAGAAATCAGGTTTTATATGGGAAATATATCACATTCAGGTAAAAATACACACACACACACACACACACACACACACACAACTATGGCTGCTAGAGACAATACCTTGTATAGTGAGGCAAGAGGGGGCACAGCAAAGCCAATTACAGGATTCAGTTTTCTATAGAGAACTGAAGAACCATTCTGCACATCTGTATTCCCAACTACCTATTCATTTTACATTAAACATGGCTTTGTTCCAATATCTTTTCCTCTGAAACTGACCAGTTTCTATCGACTCAACCTTAAAAATAACTTTTCCAAATTTCAGGCTTCTTTCTTTCCCACCCCCCACTCTCAGTTCCATTTCTCTGGGTAACAGTAACACAGACTTACTACAAAATGTTGACTAGGTTTAGTGAGACCACTTAACAGAGGAAGAGGTGGGAACAACATAAATCAGATGTTAATCTCTACAACATTCTGACACTCAATGCCAAGTTATGATGAAATCCTAGGCTTTCATTAATTTTGCACATCTCTAAAACAAACTGCCACATACCATTTAATGTACATGTGAGAATGGACACCTCCCACTGGTCTATATGATGCTGACGCGACAGGGACACTGTCTGCTCCTGTGTGATTCATCATTTCTTTTACTTTTCTTTACTCTTTTATTACTTCCCACCAGAAAATTATCTGTTTGATATTTAAGGCTGTTGGAAGTCAGAAAAAAATATTATATTGTAGAATTTCATTCAGTTGCTTTCAAAAGGCTGGCCGGCCTCTATTACAATACTAGATGGAGACGTAGGAAGTAGAGAGAAAGACTTCCTGGGCCAAAAACCTTTTGCCTCCCATAGGAAAGAAAAATGAAGAAAATACAATGATTATATGGATTAAAACTTCATGTTATATTTACTTTTATCCTCTATTTTTGTAAAAAAATCTTTTATCAAACTATAATGACACAAAGGTATGTCAGCAGTATCAGAGTATATTTACTATATTTTGTAACAGTCATTATTTCTAGAGCTATGTTCAAAATCAACAATTTTCTCTATTTTAACCATAAACCTTAATTCCTGACTTTAAGGTATAGGAATATAGCAAACATATACTTCCAAAATGAAACTACATATAAATCAGGATTACAAAGGAAATAATTGATATCAAAATACTAACATTTATACATAAGTCTATAAAATTTTATTTCATTAAATTGTGCTTAAAGTGAGAAACCCAGAGGCAGGTACAGAGACATAAAAGTCCCTTCTGTATTATGGGTATAATCCATACCTACAGATACACATCTAAAACTATGCTGTATGTTACCAAAATTCAGAAAATATTAAGACAAAATTATCCAAGTATATGTGTATACACATAGTCACATACATATTATGTACACACATATTCGTTATGTGTTTCAAGAAAATCTTTACAATCTTGATTATGCTAAAGCATTTTTATTCCTCACAATTTGACCAAATGGATGCATTTCTTAAAACTTCTGATGAATATCTACTATTTCAAACAGAAATAGAGTACTACAAGCCATATTCTTTAATCTTTTTCCAAAGGCTTTGAAGATACTTAAAATAAAAATATTTTATTATTTTCAAGATTCTTAGTCTTATGATTTTTTTAAAAGGAAATTTTATTACACACATATATATAACAACTTGTCATATTAATAAAGAAAAAATTGGGATTATCTCAACAATGCTAAGTGACATTTAATGAAACATGTGCTTTCTGATGAAATTCAAAATGAATTAGATATTAAGGGACAGGTCCTTGACATGATGAAAAATGTGAACGAAATATAATAGGAAAAAGTGTAAAACATCATTGTAATGACGTTACAGTTAAAGCTCCTAAAATCAACTGTCGTCTTTTCTTCTAAAACATACTAGAGTAATACGAGAAATGAGCATGAAGAAGAAAATACTTAAAAAGCACACAAAATTATTTGAAGATAACATTAGGGCGACTACAGGGGAATGACGGGGAAACTCCTCTTTGTATATCTGACTTTACAATAAAATAAATATTTAAGAGTACATTTAAAATAGAATTAAAAGAAATTTATTTTGAAATCCATGCATATGAGCAGTCTTCAGAAAGTTCAATGTATGCTATTAAAAACTTGATAGCAGTGTCACTTTGGGCCCTTGCTTATATTACTATGGAACTGTGGTCTTCCTAATTTTTACTTGTCAAGTGTTATGATGAGTGGTGAATTAAGGCTGTGATTATAGAATGAGTAAAATTATGTATTTGTAAAAGTTAATGTAAAGGAAAAAAGAAGGCGGAACAGGAGGCAGAAATGGAGGGAGGTAGCGTCACCTTCTTAGAACTGTACCAATGAAGTATATGAAATCTCTAATGGAAACAATTTCAACTAAATATTAATTTCAAAATTTTTGCAACACAGTAAGTTTATTTTTAATTCTTTTCATGAACTTTTTGAAGTCTCTTTGTACAATTTTTAAAGTTAAGCAACTAGAATGAGCAATAAGTTCCTGAACAGAACCTAAGACAAAAACCAATAAAGCTATACCCTTAATCATTTTAAGTATTCCTAGCCAATTAAAAACCAAAGGGAAAATGAACACAATGCATTCCATGTGCTAGAATATTCTTAATGTAAAAGAATTTCTATTATTAAACAATGATAATCCAAATGACAAATCTGAAGCATCAAAAAGTTGGCAAAGAAAGTAAACCAAAAAGGAAATTTAAAAAGCAAAAAACCTGGTCAACAAGCCCATAACAGATCATTTGGGCTCATTAGTAAATCCTGTGTGGGATATGTATGCTACAGAGTAGGGTAAGTCTACATCGATGCTACGAAGAGTTCATGGAAAAACTGAATTAAAATAATTCGAGGTAGAACAATTTGAAAATCAATGCATATTTTTCCTCACATATTCTTCATGAAATTTCTGAAGACTCTATACAAGGTTTGGACACACGCACTCCTAGACATTGATTGCTTTGCTCTCCTGACCTTAAATGGGTGCAGATTACTGAGTACTTCAAAATGGGAAGTAAGTCTCAAGTGCTGTTGCATGAACAAAGTTTTCCAGACCATGCAGGAACCTGTCCCATGTGAGTAGAATGACTAGCAATTGTGGATGCAGAAAGACCTAATTAGACTATGTAGCACATGCTCCTGTGAATGGTACTGTGATACTGTCAAGCACCTACTTAATCGCCCGACTAGTTAAATCAGACTTCACCTAAGCTTCTTGAGTGTAGGCTGCAGGAGATATATATTATATATTTGGTCTTGTAAATGGTCTGCCAGCAGTTTTCAAGAAATGCAAATGAAAACAAATTTTGTTTGTGGAAAGGCATTTAGTATGGTTATTAATACACAGCTTGGAATGTATGTGGACTCATGTTCAGCTCTGCTCTCAACTCCCGCTTCTTCCTAAAGTGCACCCTGGCAGATAATACACAGTGGATCAAGAAGCTGAATCATTGCCCCTTGTGTGCGAGATCTGGGTTAAGTTCCTAGCTCCTATCTCTTGTGGACATTTGGGGAACGAATCATTGGTGAGACCTCCCTGTAATTAAGGTCTACTTTCAAAAAGTTTTTAAAAAATGTTTAAATAATGCATATTTTATTATAGTAAGCAAAGTGTGTATACATATGAATGTATAATTGCATGATTTCTGTATGTATCTGTTTCTGTGAAGGAGTTAACACACAAGAAAAGATGAATTGGGACAAACCCCTATTATAGAGACTAACAGGATTATGTAATTTTCCTTCACAGTACCTGTCACCATTTCTGCTTTTTACACTTATTTGTATAATCATTTTGATTAATGGTTCACTTCCCTCAAAATATTAAGGCCTACTGCTATGTCAGATCATGCTTGTTCTGTATCTGCAGCATTGTGCACAGTGCCCAGCTAAGCAAGCATTGCAAACACACTGAAGTTGAATCTCCTTTTAAAAAGAAATTAAGCCATCAGATTAAAATAGTCTTTAAAAATGCATCCCAAAAGATAACCAGTTCTCAAATGCTGGTTACAAATATTATGCTTAACAGTTTAAACAACTAAACAGCTATTAAAGCAAAGAAATTCCAAGATAACTAAGTTTTCACGGCATCAAAAGGCAGTGGAAAAATCTGGGAACCCAAAGGAGGGCAGTATCAAGGCTGGCAAGCACCCCATAGCATTCAACACTCAGGGCGGATCCCAAGGTAGCTGCACCAAGACTCTAACTTGCTGCAGTACTTCTCACACCCTTAGAATTAATAATTCTATATTCTAGACACAATCACCAGATTGTTCTTGTCAAGTCATAAGCTCATCTAAAATTTCTGGTTCTGAGGAAGCATTCTTATGCCAAATAAACTCTTAGCAAAAACCTCAAAATGAGACTGATCTTTCTAGACCTAAATTTAGGCTTTCTGTAAGATACAATCTGAACAGACTCATTAAGTGGTATTTTTCCCTTTGGTTCACAAGATCATTTATAGAATCAAATCCAAATATTTATTTTGAAAATATTCTGTATCATTAAATTAAATCCACCAAGTAGACAATGGATAAGTACAGATAATATATTCACATAATCTTTCAGTAAATTACCATAAATTCTTACTTTATTTTTCACAATTTGTTCCCCTAACACCACAGCATACTAATTATGCTGCTGTTATTTGAAAGTACAAAGAAAATGAGAAACAGGACTTGCAAAAACCAAGCTTAAAAAACAAAACAAATAAACACAAAACACAGTTCAAAGAAACATCCTTTGGCTACTCCTGAGGATCCATAAAAGGGATAAAAACAAAAAAAAAGATTTGTAAGTCCCAATCAAATCGTGCTCCTTGTGCTTCACATCACACTCCTTTTATCCAAGAAAACGAATAAAGACTTTCAAAATACCACTAAAAACAACACAATGCCTGAAAAAACAGCATATTTTTATCTATCACATATTATATTTGCTTATTTCAGTCAACAATTGCATTTTACTGATTTCAAATATATGTTAAGCACTGAATTTTGGAGACATGGCAAGGAAATGATTGAATTAAATGTAACCTCGGTTAATTTTACAGCAAATATAAATGTCAGACTACCTGTGATTTGAGTATATATTTGTTATACACCTACTATTTGTATTTTAGTTTCCCCACCAATGCAAGAATTTTACGGTCACTCCTACTGCAGAAGATGACATCCAGCAGTCACTGAAAGAGGGGCTCCATGTATTGATAACCATTCTATCTGATTCAAAACTCCATGACTGAGTACATATCTGTGTACATCTGTACAAATTTCACTGCCTAACAATGAAAATCACAACAGAAATGCTTGATGTTATTTCTCCAACTGTTGCTGCTCAACATGACATTTTCTAGAAAACCTAGAGATGATCCCTTTCAAGGTAGAATGATATGACATATCCATCACTACATATTTACTCAATGGGAATAAATGGGGTTTTTTTTGCATTAAACGTAATAAGCTTTTATTATGTTATGTACTTGAAAATCCAAGTGCCTACTATGAGCCAGTCTATTTAACACAGAAATAAAAGAGTGAATTCATACAATAAATAGGATTAACTTTTCAAGTCCCTATAGCATCACAGTCCAGTGTGGACAGACACACATACACATGTAAACACACACATGAGGGTGTTTTTAAAAGCTTGTGGAAAATGAAGTTAAAAATACATTTATTTGGCTGTGAAACAGTCTTTTCAGGACAGACTTTTCTATGGATTTTTATCAAGATCACTTGTATACATTGATTTCAAAAGTTTTTTTGGCACAACGCAGGCTTACTGAGCACCAACAGATTGAGCCTTGTTAGCCATAATTCTAGGGTGGACAAATGACATATGAAGTTTCCATGCTTAAAAACTGGAAACTGGGTTTAGAAACAAGAAATTGGATTACAGCATGGGAAAAGCAAACTGACAGAAGTCAAATTCCGACGGGGACATGGAGACAACCATAAAACTTGAGGTTATCCTGATAGTGACTTCCCTCAATTATTCCATTAAGACACATTACTCAACCTCTCCTGAGGGAGAAACAGACAAGGGAAGGAAGACAGAATGCACAAGCGAACACATGCATAAGAGGAGCAAGAAGTGTTTTGAAATTCAGGTGCAAAGACACCTTACACTGTTTGAACCACTCCAGTCAAGCAGCAGGTTCTACAGAATTTGCATTTTTAAATTTTTTGGTCCAATAGATCTGTACATAATTCTAACACTAAAGATAACATGAATTAGAAGTACTGGGCAGGCAGTGAATTTAGGTGTAACAGTTTAAATTATATCCAAAGATATAAAGTTTGATGTTGAATTAATGTGCTTTAGATGCACATGGAGATTGAAATGATACTGTTTCAAGGCAATATTAAGGAACAAAAGGAAAAAGTCTGAGAGGTAATCTGACAAGCTCTGGAATGCTCCCCTGTTTAGGTTCTATAACAATTATACTTGGAGGAAAGTGTTTAATCAACATCCCATCCTTTGCACACTAAGTCCCTATGTTATACTCAACTGCATGTACAAAAAATTTGAAGTAAACAGGATTCTTTTCTCTTTCCCTCCCTCCCTCCTTTTCTTTCTCTCTCTCTCTCTCTCTCTCTCTCTCTCACACACACACACACACACACACACACACACACAGAGGGAGAGGGCATGTAAGAGGGAGGGAAGACAATGATGACCATGAAAATGAACAAGTATCATAATTGATGAAAAACAATGTCTAAGTTAACTAGAGAGCTATGCTGGAGTCAGGTAAGTCTGGCATGAATTGAGGCCATTATTACCTGTCAAAAGCAAAAATAACCCAAGAAAACCTAGAACTTTAAAATGTTAAACATATTCATTAAAAGAAATGTTTGTTACAAACATTAATGTGGCCAAATAGTCAAGAAAGATGTTTCCTGAGTGGTTTATTAACAGTTGAAGCCCAGAAAATTTTGAAGACTATGCATGCTATGAAAATAATAGTCTTCCATCAGCCCGCCGTAAGTTGAAGGGTGAGGTAAATATGCATCAATTTGTGCAGAAGATGAGAACTTGAATGGACTTGGACAGCCATGCAGCAAGTCATGTACAGAGTTGTTTAGTCAGGTTGGGGGGAAAAAAACAGAAGAAATTAGTGACCTTAATAGGTAAGCGAAGCAAGGGAAGGTATCTATTCTCAAGTGAAAGTAGTCAGGGTGAAATATTGCATTTGAGCATTTGAGTGAGAAAGAAGGGAGGACTACACTGTCAGAATGAGATTATCCAAGCCAATGTGATGGAGTAGTAGGTAAGTCTGTAGCTTGAGATGCTGGTGTCAGTTTCAGTCAGTTTTGATCCCAACTGTTCCATTTCTGATCAAGCTGTTGGCAAACGAACTGTGAAAAACAGAAGATAAGCCAACTGTTTGAGTCACTGCCACTAAGACTGGAGACACTGTTGAAGTTCTTATCTTCAGCCTGTGCCAGGGCTGGGCTGTTGCAGCCATCTGAGGAGTGATTCAGTGGATAGAAGATATCTCTCTTACTTTCAAAAAATAAGTCTTATAAATAGCATGCTATGCTTTAAAACAGTATTGGAGTGAAAGGGGGCTTTACAGTTCTGCAGTATAACTATTAGCGAGAACAGAGTGCTATACTGGGAGAGGGGGAGAAGGGATCACTGTCTGAAAGTGTCAGCTTGGCACAACACAGGCTTACTGAGCATCAACAGACTGAGCCTTGTTAGCCATAATTCTAGGGTGGACAAATGACATATGAAGTTTCCATGCTTAAAAACTGGAAACTGGGTTTAGAAACAAGAAATTGGATTACAGCATGGGAAAAGCAAACTGACAGAAGTCAAATTCCAACGGAGGTGGCATGGGGACATGGAGAGATATCCCTCCAGCAAAATAATTAGGTGAAGGTGACTGACCCAATGATACGGCTGTTACGATGCATCTCTTAGTAATGCAAAACTTTTTTTGGAGCAGAGGAGGTCTTCTAAAGGATGACAGATAAGTAGGCTATGACCAATAACTCTTACCAAAGTGTAGATAGGGTGACCGGGAAGCTTTAATATCTGAGCTGTTAGGATTGGTTAAGAAGCACAGAGAAAGCAAATCATCCTCATATATAGATCAAATAACAAACTGGCGTACATAAAGAGGCACAAGGTTGAATAAGGAAGAAAAGCAGGGGTTTGTCTGACCTTTAAGGAGATAAACACAACGAAAGCTGTGTTTTCAACATCATAGCAAATGGGTGGAAACAGATACAAATGCACCTCTCTTCATAAAGGAAAGCAAAACAGTTCCATAATGGTATCAGGATTATCTTAGAAGATGGAAAAATAAAGCTTCTAAATGCTCTTCCAAGCTTGAAGAAAACTGGACAGCAAGCTAGGCAAGCTATCCCAAGAATCTGAAGCTAACTTACAGCTCAGCTTTCTTCAGCTGCAGAATCACTATGGGCCAATGTTCACCCAACCTGTTGCTTTAGAGCTACACCCCATAAAGTAGACCTATTTAGAAAATATTTTCAAAAAATGACTATAAGCCTGAGATAATCCACAATTGTAGGTGAATTTCATAACAATGTCTTGACAGACAAAAGGAAACACCAATGTTATTAACTATCATCAAATCCCAGAATCCTTGGGAACAGGACTGAATTTAAACTATTCTAGTGAGGTTACTGTCTGGGAGTCCAAAAGAACTGATGGCAAAAGGTGGTTTTGAGACAGCTCTGCATTCTGCTGAGTCAGTTGTATTTAGGAGTTTCAGAATATGCAAATGGCCTAAACAAAAGCTCATTCTTTACCATGAAGTATCAGATTGATCCTCTATTCCTGCTTTTCTGCTGGATGTTGGATTTTTCCTCCCTCAAAACTAATTACATTAAAGAAACTCTGAGTAAAATATTCTGCAAAGCACACTTTTCTCACTATCCTTGTCAATGAATTTCAAATTGTCCTGTGATTTGGGATTCTCTATTCTACATTCTCTATCCATTTTGAAATAATTTAAACTCCCCAATGAAGCAAAAGCATACAGAACAGTAAAACTCAAGTGGCTACTCCTAAAACAAAAATTGGAACAGTCTCACTGGCTTGAAATAGACACATGTGCCAGTCTATCATCTAAAAACACAATCGGTCTCAAAAAAGATTCAAGACATTTTAGCAAACGGGTTTAAAATTTACAAAAAGATAAAACTGCCTATGATGTTGTGCTCCAGACAATGTGTAATAAAAACAGCATTACATCCCTGACCTGTAAGTGTTGCTCTCCGAATAGAAGACAATTGGCTTGAGTCCACAGAGCTTTCCAAACACCAAACATTAAGGGAGGTGAACAGGAGCATCAAGATGCTGTTGTCTTCCCCCAGAGCTCCCTGCAGAGGGAGCTCCACCCAAGTTATGCCACAGTGCCCAGCCTTGGGTACTGATATATGCCTATGCTGTCTCCATGCTCTGTAGTGCTTCTCCCCAATGCAACTAATGAACACCCTGTGACAAAAGCTGTGGCTGCCGACTCAGCTGTCCTTGCCCTCCACTTACACTGCTCTCGTCATTGCCAGCTTATGCTTAGATCTTCCTCATGAGCCTAGTAATTTAAGAGACTGCTCAATGGAAAAGCAGTGAAAACTAAGAAATTATATTTATGTAAATTGTGTATACACATATATATCCCTAACCTAGAACTCCTGAGGCCCTCAAAGATAGGAGTACTAGGAAATCTCTAGTGCCAGTAGTTGGTCTTTGATGCTATACCTGACCAAGAGCATCTAAAACCTTTGTAATCTCCTGGATGTTAAAATATCTCTTGATCTTTACAAGAAAAGTTGTGGTGGGCTCTGGATAACCTCAGGATGGCGGCCAGTTGCAGGATAACCAAACATGAGACTGGTAAGAAGTTTGGAACTTTCAATGCCATTGTCCTCCTGAGAGGGGACAGAGAATGAAGGTTGATAACACTGATTTAACCACTCATTCTTACATATGGAGGCCCCCATAAAAACCCAGAAGAACTGAGTCTGGAGAGCTTCCAGGCTATCTAACACATTAAGTTTCCGAAAGAGCAGTGCAGCTGGAAAGGTAATGGAAGAGGCTACAGAAACCCCACACCCTGTCCCACATCCCCTGCTCTACACGTCTCTTCCGTCTGGCTGTAAATCTATCATTTGTAATATATTTTACAATAAACTGGTAAATATCTGATTCCTTCAGTTCAGTCAGCCATCCTAACAAATTAAGTCAATCAGAGGAGGGAGCCATGGGAACCTCACTTTATAGTGGAAGATAAAAAGTAGGAATGGCAACCTTCTACTTGAAACTGGCTTTTGAAATGCGGACGGTCTTGTGGGAAGGAGTCCTTATCCTGCAAGATTTGAGTCTAACACCTGGTAGACAGTGCCCAAATTGAACTGAATCATAGGTCACCAAATTAGGGTCTGCTAGAAGACTGCTTGAATTCCCCAATCCATATTTTGGGGTGAAATGTTCTATACTGAATGGTAGGTAAAAGTTGAAACAATACTTTGGTTTTTTTCATATCCCATAAAGAACCATTAAGTCACTTTGATTTCATTTTCTTCCTTACAGACTGTATTTTGTCCTTGTGAATTAGGAAACAGTAGACAAACTCCCAGCCACTGTATATCCACCCTGGACAAACCCCTGGGCAAGTACATACTTGGGAGCAGATACTGAAACTCAGCATGAGCAATTTTTGAGAGCTCAGGATCTTGAGCATGATGACAATGTTCTGTAATCATTGTATCCTGTAACTACATAATGACTACACAATAACTCTTATCATCCCTACTGGCAGACTGCAAAACTATGGCTCAAAGAGCTGAAATGCTTTTCAAGCGTTGTCAAGCTGGGGTAACTCAATCTCAACACCAAGATTCAAATGTTCAAATGTTCTCTAATGAAGTCCAAAGTAAATGTGTTCAGCCTTTGTAAGATCTTGAGTCCATTCAAGTGAGAAATATTAGGGGTCATGGATCCTGGGAATTCTCATCTGGCACATCCCTGGGATAATGCCTAGAAAACTATTCTCAGTACAGGAGAATATTCCGTAATAGACCATATCCTTTTGTCCAGGCTTTCAGTCATGCTAAACCGACTGAACTCAGAGCCCCATCCAAGGATGTCTTCATCCCTACCGCTCTGTCCATTCATATAAACTCTTAGAAGGAGCTCCGTGCCATAACGGGGCTTGGAATAATGCTTCTGGCTTTTGAGGTAGCTTCATGGCCCAGTCTGTAAGTCAGCAGACCCAACTCTTCCTGAAACCAACAAATAACAATGGTACAATTAAACACCTATCCAGTGCCCATATGGAAATGAGTTTGTTCCTTATCAGTTCACAAAAACAATCTTGGGAACAATATCTCCACATTTCTATTGGTGCTACCAACATTAGTCCAATGTTATAAAACAACCAACTAACCAACAAGGAAATAAAGTAAGGGCTAAATCAGTTTGACAACCACAAGTATAAAGCACCTTCACTATTCCTGGCACATAGTAAAAACAGAACAAACAGCAAATAGTACTGTTTTGTTTAAATGCTACAACACACTGAGGTAGAAATTCTCTTGCCATTTCACTACTTCTAAATTAAGACTCAGAACAAAGTAACTTTCCCAAGCTCATGAAACAGACTGGACTCTGACAACTCTTCTCCATGCCACAAAACTAATGAGTATAGAAATAAGTAACTGGATCACAAAGAGTAACAAAAACACTTTAAGTATGCAAATCATATCCACAAAATAAACTTATCTTTTATTTCCAATTTTGTATTTATTAGAAAATTCTGCCACTCATTTTGGGGAGGTGTAATATCAGAGACAGTGGTAAAGACCATCGCAGGCTAGGTGGAAGGGTCTGAAGACCTAAACTAAAATTGACAGAGGGACTGAAAAAGGAGTTGGAAATGAAAGATGAACCATCAAGAGAGAAGTATCCCAGAGTACAAATAAGAATGAGTGGTCAGTCTTGCAACATTCCACTGGGACAATTCAGGTGGCTATGCTGGCTGCAGGGAGACCAGTTAAGAAGCTAATAGTAGCCATGAGAAATAACACTTCCTCCTATTTTTTCCTTTTCTTATTTGTGCATGACTGATGCTAACTCAGCCAGGACTAAACCTTATGACTGGACTTGGAAAGATCACCAATCCTGAACTGAGTTCTCCTAAAACATGGTGAATGGTCAATGGAGGCATGCAGCACAAAGTGAAGAAAATGAGGAAGACACATCAGAGTTGGTCCACGAGATAATCAGGGTTCTTTGACTTGTGATAAAACTTTACAAAGCTTGGTTACACTGGACAGATTTCAATAGCTAATGAAAAGCTTATTTCTTGGGTTTCCTGGGTGACTACTATCCAGCACAAGGGAATGTTTTAAGACAATGACAATACTTATTGACATAGTATTGGTTTTCCTGATAGCTAAGGTAATCCTGCTGTCCTGGGAAGTATACACTTTAAAGTAGAAATTCTGATACCTGGAATTTAGGTTACTAAAGAAAAGAATTAAGGAAATATCGGTAATGAAAGGTTTTAATATTATGCCATCAATATGTCTGTCTCAAAAACAATGTTCTATGACAGTCTGTTCTCAGAAACATTGAAAAAAATCAATAATGTTTTTAAAATTTGAACTCTGTAAATACTTTTGGGTCAGGTAAAGAAAAGCATTAAAAGAAATAAAGAACTTATAAAAATTAAGATATTGCTCACAGAAGATAAATAAATCACTCTAAAGTAAACTTTTCTTACACTTCATCTGGGCTACCGAAAGTCCCATGGAAAGACCTTTTGGGTCCTGGTGCTCAGGTTCTGTGAAGACTTAGAATGAAGTAGTCCTGACCACTGATGTCCATATGGGTCATTTCCATTCTCGTGTCTCACAATCATGTGTAAAAGTGCCATTGATTTATCAATTCTCTACGTAACAACACTTTGCCTCTTGTGTTATACGAGCAAAAGGCCTTCTTCACTAATCAACCTTTCTGTATCACACAGCATCTATGTTTTCAAAAGGTTACACAATAAGTTTCTGTGGTTCTGCAAGATGATGTGTTTTACTGTATTACTATAGATCATTAGTCTTATTTGTTTCATCCAATTTTGAAGGTAAGCCATTCCTTTAGTTACAATAAATAGGATTGACTTTTCATTATTAATTTATCATAATCGTATTTTTACAGATGGAATAAGGCCTACTTACTGAACTTCCCTCAAGGTTTACAGAATCGTTACAGAAAAAGCCTTAATCTTTGCAAAGTCCCTATAGCATCACAGTGTGGACAGACACACATACACATGTAAACACACATATGAAGGTGTTTTTTAAAAGCTTATGGAAAGTTCCCCCTCTTGGGTCACTACTCCCGCGGGAGGGCATGAAAACTAGGACGGCGGCTGGGGTGGCTAGAAGGAGAGGCACTCAGTAATATCCGTGAGGGCTGGATAGTTGAGTTGGTTGGAGGGAACTAAGCTTCAATGCCCATTGACAGGTACTGGAGCCAAATGGGAAGCGGGACAGACTGGACTACTCTGCTATGCATACTGGCAGGCCAGGGTGCGGGGCGGGCCTGGTGGGGATTATTGTGGGTCTCCCCGACTAGGCTGCAGCCCCCACTGGTTGATGAAAGAGTCGAGCGTGTGCTGGGCAGAACCAGGCTGGACTGCAACACCCTTGGTTCCAGTGCAAGTCAGGACTGACAGTGGAGCCAGCCCAGCGATTGCAACCGCCAACTGATCGTGGCTATGGACTGTGCCGGGCCCGGTGCTTGCTGGAACATGCGGGAATCCGATCTGGGAATACCTCAAAGTTTCTTTGGTGATCTCCCCAATCGAACTGCTGGACTCAGAGCCCTGGCTAGGAGAGGACGGAGGACGGAACAGGTCAACCACCCACCTCAGCTAAACGTTGAGCAGCAAAATACTGGGCAAATGAAGACTGATGGACTGTGACAATCAGTGGATTCTTCAATGACCTAATCGAGCTGGGAGTGATGTGACTGGCAGCGATCCATAACTGGAGGACTATTAAGACCACTTGAGCAAGTATCTCAGAGCATGCCCCACATCCGGGATTTTGGGCGGGTGGGAGTCTGGGTGGGGATTCTCCCTCAATATCCCCCTTCACCTCAGATATATAAATAGTATAATAAAAATATATATTAAAAAAGCTTATGGAAATGAAATTAAAAATACATTTATTTGGCTGTGAAACAGTTTTGTTTTTCAGGACAGAGTTTTCTATGGATTTTTATGAAGACCACTTGTATGCATTGATTTCAAATTTTTTTTGGTACCAAAGCAAACTTACCTTTTAATTTGACTTTAAGAATTCTTTAAAGTATCCTGATACATAAATACACTCATACAATTAGTTGAAAAAATTCTCTAGCCTGTTTCAAGACCAAAAATGATTGCAGGGACATGAAGATATTACATATTGAGCAGAAATAAACAATGATTAGATTGTGTGTGTATTGTTGCATTTAACCTCCACGCTTTATCTTATTTTATCTTCAGGGCAAAACACATCAGGTATCTTTCAATCCCCTCTTTAACCGATGGAGTTCCAAAGAGGAAGACAGACTTGCCTGGGAACAAGGTCAAGACTAGGACATGGCCCTTTCTTACCTTCCTCCCTCCTGTCCAGCAGTCTTTAAACTCCACTAAAATGCCTTTCCCATATAGTTTCCTATAGTGTTTTTAGGATGATGGCACACGATCTGCATAATTATATCTTGAAATTGTTAAGCCTTCATTACTATTCATCATTAACATTGTTCTCAGCTGCCTTGCCTTTCCTCCAAATTATTAAAGATATTTTAAGCATAAATTAATCATTAGACATTTAACCTTCAAGCACCTTTATGAAATCATGTTATTGGCAATTTTACATAAATGTGAATTCTCACTTTCCAAATGAATTTAAAAACCACTTGCAAATACTCTACTAATAAACACTTAAAATTAATATTTGACTATTTCCCCAACCAGCCAGGTTCATACTGTCAACCTACCCAAAATATTCAAAATGGCTTGCTGGCCATATTTTAAATTAAATATAAGCCCATGGGATTTCGTTGTCATGGGCTTAGCATATTTAGACTTGTGTCAATATCAAGAGTCAATACAAATCTAATGTTAAAACAGTCAATCTTACTTTAAAATTTTATAAAAAAGATTTTCTTTAAGCATCAATCTTTTAGAGTCATCTGAAACCTCCCAAACAAACTCGATCTAAGGAGATTTTCATTATAATTGAATCTGGAATTGCAAGTTGGACTGTGCAAGACATTAAACAATTTAACAAGCAAGCAATTTAATTAAATTTCTAATTCACTTTGGATTTCACTGTATCCTGCAATTAAAAGGTTTCATGCTAGTATCAAGTATTCAGAAGTCAGGAGAGCCCTGATGAAAGTAATCTACAAAGTCAATAATAAGCAGTATGTTAATGTCAAACAGATGGTAGAACAACAGGCCTTCGTGCTAATACATACTGGAGGCTGGCTGAGGTTTCCTCCTTGACCCCAACACCACTGGCCCTTGGACAGAGGATGGCAACTTTTCAAGGCAGGGTTATAGGAAAAAGAGGCAGATACAATTACATGGGGAAGGGTCTCACTAACATAGGTCTACTCTGAGGGAAGAAGAATCACCAGAAATCAAAGGGCCTGGAGTACAGCCTCCGTTCTACTAGTTGCTACTCCCATGGCTTGGGCAGGTGATTTTTTGTAGACAAAGTTACCCTTGGTTTGGTGATACAAAGTCTGAAATCATGTAGCATATAGATACTGGAATTGTTCTATTAACATGATGGAGGCAAGGGGGTGGTATTTTTCATGACATCTAAGACTCTTAATATGGCATCTTCATTATGCTGCCCTAAATAAAACATTCTATATGGACAATCTCAAATATATATATATTGTACAAAGGTACATTTACATGTGTGTATAACATAACATGTCCTCAGATCAGGTGTTCTAAAGAAAAGGTTAACACCGAATTCTTAGCCACTTCAATTAGTTTAGTGTCACAAGCAGAAAGAACCCTTGGCTAATATAACCAGATACAAGGCAGCATCTTAACCATGAAGTCACAGTTGTCATTTCAATCTTAATGCCTTCCTACCTTGAAGGACTCAAAGTTGGTTCTAGTTTATTATTCCTATGTTGTGCAGAAAATCCCTTAGGTTGCATTATGATGTTTCTTCTATTAAATCAAAGCCCTGTAAAGCGGTGTAATTTTTCTCAGTCTGAAAGACATTGAGGTCAGGATAATTGCACAACTCAATTCAAACTCCTACCACAATTAAACAGGCAGGACATAGTTTTGCCTTAGTAAACTACACATGACCTCAGGTCTATTTTGTTATGTATGAAACACTACCTTCAAGCCAGTCAGTTTTTAAAATGCACAGACAGCAACAGCTTTAATTTAAAATGCCGGTGTTCAATATGTCAAAGCTCAAATATTCTCTGGGAAGAAACTTTAATGCATATATATTATTAATGTACTATCAGAGAACAGATCCCTGGGTTGAATCTGACCAATGAATCATTTGTCAAAGACTATATAAAGCAAATATGGTATAGGATAGTAGATGAAAGGATTTTGTTGCTAGTTGCTCTTGCTATCCAAGGGAGAAGACGCAAAGGGGAAAAAATCTAAAGCCTGCAGTTTGAGGTTAGGAAACAGGAAACCTAAGATTAATAAAACATCAATTTTATTCTTTACCAGTCATCTGGACAAGAAACCCTTTCGAGGAAAGAGTGGCTGCAAGTTCTGCATGGCAACTGAGGGAACAGAAGTGCATCTCTGTCCCACGATGAGCTGTGTGGCTCGGGCAGCTTACTCCCACTTTTTCCCCTTAGTTTCCTTATTTGCAAAAACAGAGATAAACTTATTCCATCATAGCGTTTGTGAAGACGTAAACAGTTATCAAAAACAGCATTGTGTTTGTAATGTTAACATCAGCAAATGTTAGTTCACTGGATTGACACAGAAGGACTGGAGTAATATTTTTGCTTGCTTTAACTTCATAAAAACAGGATAACATTTTAACTAAAAGCATTTAGAAAGAATGTAAATTTAGGGCATTTGTGAACTTTGAAACCATTTCATTTATCCAAAGGATGTCTTCTTTGTGTAGATGGTAATGATATAGACATATAAAAATGTGGAAATCATGGAACAACCAAGGACTGGAATATTCTACCCAATGCTGGAACAGTTAATCCTAAATTTCTCACAGAAAAGAGCTGAGAAGAATGTCTGCTATTCTAATAAATGAAAATGGGTCAAACATACAGTTCAGACAACCACTTCAAATCTGGCTCTTCCAGGAAGCAGCAGCAGTCAGCACTTATTCCAGTTTATCCCAAAGGAGGATGACGACAGTGTTATCACACTGTGTTCATACTTTCAGTGACTTGTGTAATTAACATCCAGTGCTCCCTAAGTACTGCGTGAAAACCAACACATGTATTTAAGACCCATCTTAATCCACCCTGATAGCTGGCCAGGGTTTAGTCTCAGACCATGTGGATTTTTCCTGCAATTCCTTAACTCCTAAAGAGAGAGCCAAAAAGGACTAAAATATTCTCTCAACAACAAGAGGAAAATATCGAGGCAAGTAAAATCAAACATTTACATAAATCATTTCAGGTTTAATCCTCTGATAAATTTAAAAAGGGATCAAAAATCTTGAAATAATATGTAATTGAAGACTTGATTTACTCTAAGTCCTTGACACTAAAATAGCCGACAATTATTACCATCATGCATTTTTTTATTATTTGATTTTGTAAAAAATACAAACTTCTTGTCTAATGGCATCACTAAAACCTAAGTGGAAAGTATTTAAATTCCAAACACATTTATCTCAGGCATAAATGCACTATACAAGAATATTTCTTATAAAACAAACTGAGGGAAACTTTCATCTTTTATGAGTGCCACCATAGGTATTCCTGCCATAAATGAGGCAGCATGGTGTGAGGGAAAAAGACCCACATTAAGATTCAAGTTCAGTCACTGCCACTTTGAACTGAAAAAAAATGCACATAAAATACTTAGTTTCTTTTCTGATTTTTTTTCAAGGCATAATGCACCCTGAATCTAAGGTATTATCCAAAAACATTTAGGAAACTATATATGAAGCTGTAAACATACTAACATGAAGTGATAAAACTAGGAACTTTACTTCAAACACGCAAAAATCCTATGTACAATTAAATCAAATTTAAAACTGATGTCCAAGCTTGTTTAAAATGCTTCTTTTGGTTTTTGTGGGAACAGTAGGTAGAATTCACTGCATCTGCCCATAATTTTGAGTTAAAAATGATCATCTAATTTAGCCACACTTTCACAAAATTCTGATCAGCATTCAGTTAAACTTGTTGTGAAAAAAAATATTCCTAGATTGGGCCCGCGTGATGGCCTAGGGGCTAATGTCCTCACTTTGAATGCACCAGAATCCCATGTGGATGCCGGTTCTAATCCCGGCAGCTCAACTTCCTATCCAGCTTCTTGCTTGTGGCCTGGGAAAGCAGTCAAGGACGGCTCGAAGCCTTGGGACCCTGCACAAACGTGGGAGACCTGGAGAAGTTCCTGGCTCCTGGCTTCAGATTGGTGCAGCACCAGCCATTGTGGTCACTTGGAGAGTAAACCATCAGACAGAAGATCTTTCTGCCTCTCCTCTCTATATATCTGACTTTGCAATAAAAATAAGTAACTCTTTAAAGAATCTTCCTAGATGAAGCTTCTTTTCATTTTCACAAAACATATTTCAAGTCTGGATGTGAAGGGATAAACATCCTCAAGTATCTACAGGGAAAATGGTCAGACACATCCTGTTTGAGCCCAAGAAGTGGGAATTGGTAAGTTTAACTTGAACAGCTAGCCTTCAAATCATTGTAAGGAAAAGTTTTCTACAATGAGAACCCACCAAAAGTCCAGAGGCTACCTGCAGAAATGGGTGTAAGAATGGCTCAAGAAATGAACAGTTGCAATATAAAGAACTTTAAAGTCTTCTTTAGACAGTTTATAAATTTGTCAAATAGTATACCTTGTGAACATTTTGATCACTATAAAAATATATTCAAAATCTATAGGAAAAACACAACTATAAGTAAAGTAACTTTTCTAAAGGCAAAGTGAAATCTGTATTTTCCCTAATCATTGGAAGCAAAAGGCATATATTCTTCTAACAATCTATTTTTGATCCTTAAAAACAAAGAACTAAAACCTGTCCCCCAGTGAAGTACTTTCCCAGGTCAAATGCTTTCCCCACACCAAAACAACAGGTGACAGAAACTATTTCATTACACCTTGCAATTTCTCACTACTTTACATTTACATCATAGTGCTGATTTTGAAAACAAAAAAAGCTTTACTAAAACAAACTGCATAGAAAAAGAAAATTCAACATTAAAGTGAGGGTCCTTCAATAACTTTACATATTATTTTCATCTATTTTTTCCAAGAACTTTATCGAGGATTCTCATACACCATTTGTGCTTAGACCCCTGATCATCCAAGAGATGCTCAATAAATACAGAACTACAGACATAAAATACTTACTCTTATTCACAATTCTATCAAGTGCAACTTTCTAATTATTTATTTGGAGGACAGGATGACAGAGAAAAAAAGATAGAGAGGGGCAGTGGGGAATGGGAGAGACAGAAGAAAAAAAACAAGATTTTCCACCTACCATTTCACTCCCCAGATGACCATAACGGCCAGGTCTAGGTCAGGCTAAAGCTGGGAACCAAGATTGCAATGCACATTTCCCATGAGGGTGGAAAGGGTCCAACTACTATTGGGTTTCAAAGTACATTAGAAAGGTGCTGAACTGCAAACAGAGGAGTTGCTCATAGAGAATGCAGGCCTTGTAGACTACAGTGTAACTTACTTCACCACAACACTGGCCCTTTAAGTATGACTCTCACTTTAACTAGAATGCTCTTGCTTGCTGGCCCATGAGGAGAAAAAGGAAGCTTGCCCCATTGTTTCCATCAGAAAAGCTGTCAATTCCATTCCCAGCCTATTTTGTGTTGCACAACATAAAGTGGTAATTTCTTCAACTGAGTAATTTCTCATCAATAAATATCCTAAAAGTGGTACACATGATGTTAACCACTGGTCTTACATCTACAGGGTCAATCTTCCTTCCTATCATTGAATTCACTGTGGATTAATTTTTTTTTTGAAGCAGCAGCAGCCATGTCTTAAACTGATTTATTAAAATGAACAATCCTAAAGCAAACACACTCTGTGTTAAACTCTACACTACCCATACAAGCTGGATATAGTACAGGGGTCATCGCTGCCAGGTTACACTCTCCTAGCTGCACTATATTCATTAACCAAAAGAAAAATCACAGCTCAAAGTTCTATTATGAGGGGCCAGGGAAACAAACACTAATTCAGCTGAACAACTCTTTTTGCGTTTAGTTTAGAGTAACACTTTTATGTTAGTGGAAATTCAGGTATCTATCCTTCATTCTTCCTCCAGTTCTGTGATTTTCCTTCCTTGTAAGCGTGTTCAACAATGTCAGAAAAAAATGTCAAATAAGTATTAAATATAACAGAAAAATGAAAGATGTTGATCCCCACTAGACAGTAACAAGAATACTATTTAATATTTACTAACGCTTTGTCATGCATGAAATGTTTTCCCATGTTTCCGGATCAAGCAGGCTACTAACAGACTCCAGTCCATGACAGCTGTGATTTTTCTGAGCACTGTCCCGTGTCCTACTTCCTTTTATTGCTGCCAGTACAGCTCCCCATACTGACTTAACTGCCAATTTTGAAAGGTTATAGACAATACATTAGATTCAGGCAGAGTTGAGCTGGCTTCAACTTGGGAGATTAATGTGGATAGGTCAGCACCACAGGACTCAGCTGAGCTCAGGAGCAAAGCATTGCATCAGCATGGATCATATACCCCCAAAAAACACAAATTTTTCATGTTAAAAACATAGAAGCCTTTTCAGGACAAAGAATAAAAGCTTCTTTCCACAGAAAATGATTTCCAAAAAAGAAACAAATAAGGCACAGGGTGCAAACATGGAGATGATCTATTCAAGCTCCCAGTTTCCAAGCAGACTCCGGACACTGAAAGATGCCAAAGCAGGTGCCACCAGTCAAAATGTCACACGCCCACAAGGCTCATCCAAAAAGGCTCGTCCTCTAGCCAACTCCTGACTCCACCAGACTTCCTGTGCACCTTATAGATTTCCTTATAGTGCACTCCAGGGAGGAAATTTCAGAATAAATATCAGGCACAAATGGCATTACGGCTGGAAAGAAAATGCTTCAAGAGCACAAAAGGCATCACTGATTAAAGCTGTTCCTTGTTGATGTGGTTGCCTACTGGGTAGAGAAAAGCTTACCTTGTCGCAGCCACTGGCCTGGATTCAGTCCTTTCTAATAAACCATGTAATAAAACTTAATGAAACCAGAGACCAGAAGTCACAGAGAATCAGAAATGCAGACAGAGAAACAAGGAAGCAGGTAGACTTTGAGCCTTTCAGTCTCAGCAGAATCTGGGCCAAGCTTTCCCTACACCTCTTGGGACCAAAGAGGCCCCAAAAAACATGTATTTTCTGCAGTTTTTCATGCAGCTGGTTGAAATCAATGCTGTTCTCAGGAACCTAGGAAATGTGAAAACCCTTCTCAGCTCCCTACGTTTGACCCCAAGGATCAAGCCAGCCTTCCAAGAGGAAACACTAACAAGAGGCCCAGAATCAAACTGGGTGTTCTCCAAACACCTTACAGAAGCATACACTCATATGTGTAGGCTGAAGCTAGGAAATAATGATACCAATCTGAAGATTTTCAAAACATCTAATGCTGCCAGTGAAGGAAATGAGTCTTTCAAAGTCTCCCATCAACGACTCCACACTGCACAGCATCTTTGTATGACACCTCTCTCCACGAAGGAATGTTGTTAATACTTTGTCACACAATGGAATGAAAATTCCACAGAACAGAACATTGCTTCTTTTCTTGTCTTGTCAGACATGTAAAACATTTCAAATGTACATAGCAGGTGTGTGATTTAAAGGTGAAGTAACTGGTTGGGACACACACATCCCACTAGCAAAACTGTTTGGGTTCACATTGCAGCTCATGTTCTAATTCTAGCTTCCAGATAATGCAAACCCTCAGACGCAACACTGGCAGCTCAAGTAGGTGAGTCTTTGACATTCCTGTGGGCGACCCACCTTGGATACCCTGTTTTGGGATTTGGTTTGTCCCAGCCACAACTACTGCAGTCAACTGGAAAGTGTGAATGAAAATTCCCCTGTCTCTCTCCATGTCTTTCAAACATGTAAGAATTTTAGATTTGCAATTAAATGATGTGAATTATGTACCAGGTATTATGCTAAGACAGATAAAGTACAAGAACATCATCACCACAAACCCTGCTTTCTCAGCTTCCCAGCATTTAACATCTAGTGAAGAAACACACATTAAATAAACAGATGGATGCACCTCATGGCAGACCCCTCAGGCCACCATCCAGCCCAACATTAAATGTACACAAAGCAAACAAACTGAAAACTAATTCCAATCAGCTCACAGAAAATTATTGAACAGCTAAGTGCATTTATTGATGTATATACTGTATTTTAATAATAGTGACTTCAGGGGCCCAGTGTTGCAGCACAATGAGTTAAGCTACTACTTTTCATAAGACATCCTAACTCAGAGTGCTGATACCATCCCCAAAGCTCTTCTTATTCAACTTTCTAATAATGTGCCTAGGAAAGCAATGGAAGACAACTCAAGCACCTGGGCCCCTGTCACCTACACGGCAGAATCAAATGGAGGTTCAGGCTTCTGGATTCAGCCTGGTCCAGCTCTACTAACTGCAGCCATTGGAAGCCTCATCTCTGCTTCCACCCAGAGACTCTGCCTTTCAAATTCACAGATGTTAAAAATAATTGCCTTTCACTAAGCATTCCAAAGCATACAAAAGGGCATGTATCTCAGAGTCCACAGACACTATCTCAAAACAGCCTTTCACCCTTCCCAAAGCTTCCAGGGCCTCAAGCACAATGAAACCCACAACTTTCTTTTTTTCCCCAGACACGTAAGTTTCTCTTACCTGATACCTAGCTCCTTGTAATATCTCCCTAATAAGCAAAAGGGAATCTTCAGTCTTTAGGAGGATACAGGTAAAACAGAACACCAGGATTGATGGAGGGAATACTGTAACACCATTCTCAGATCATTTGTATCTTACCATATAGCTACAGCTGTCACAGAATGGGATTTTGAAGCTAGTAATAAGGGGCAAGAGAAGTTTCTAATTTCAAAGTCACTTAAAAATCATTTATTCAGATAAAAATGAGAGTTACAGAGAGACAGAGAGGGAAAAAAAAGATTTTCTAGTTCACTCCCCAAACGATGCAATGGCCAGGGTTGGGCTATGCCAAAGGCAGGAGCAAGCAGCTTCTTCCAGGGTTCCCACATGAACAGTAAGAGCCTAGGTACTTGGGCTACTTTACTTTGCTTTCCCCAGGCCCCACAAAGTAACCTTTAGGGTCAAGAGGTACAGTATGCAATATCAGCTATCTAAAAAGAAGAAAGTATGCCAGGCAGGGAGAGCTCATCTGAGTGCCTGCAGCCCACGCATTTCCAGGAGGTAAAACTACAACCAACAGGGCAAGGGGGGCGGAATGCATGAACTTTATGGCTGCAAAGAGTGGCAAGTGGAGGGGACACAATCAGGCAGGGCCTTCTTGAGTCCTGCTGAGAATCTGATATCATCCCAAACACAGTAAACAGCTGATAAAGGTTTCAAAGTAGGGCAGAACATGAACAGATCATCATAGATGCTTTGTGAAGAACAGACTGACTAGGCTATGATACGGTATGTAGATTAGGAATCTAGAAGGTTTAAATAGCGGAAGGGCCAAGAGACACAACAGGCAAGGAGTCAGACACTAAGGAGACAGAATACCTGTGACAGAGGGGTTCTATGTCAAGGGCAATCCCTGGGCCTCCACCTCCTGATACTTAAGTAAACAGGAATGGAAGAAGAAATGATTTGGACAAAAATATGAAGAGTTCAGTCTTAAAATTTAATCCATTATACAATAAGTAGATATTATTAAATTTCAAAATAATATTTAAATTCAATTGCAAAAGTTCCTTCATTGTTAAATGCCCAGGGCTTCCACTGGTGTCTGGCAACAATGCAAGGGCTCAATAAATATTTGCAGAATGAATGAAATTTCCTCCTGTAATTTCCTCTCTGGTCTTCGAAATATCTGAGCAATATCTTTGCATTAAAAGAAATTATGTTTGATGAAGCCTAATTTTATTTTCAAAACGTGCAAAACATGCTTACTGCTTTTGTCACACAAACTACAGCAAGGAAATTTCAAGGCAATGTTCTTGCCTAGGAGCCTCAGTTTGAAGACAGTGCTTGGAAGCACTGTTTATTTTACCTCAGATTAAAGTTTTCTCTTGAATTCTATGGCAACTGTAACCTTAATTGTGAGGGACTTCACATTCCTCCTGAAGGTAAATGGACAATACTTCGGAAAGTGTCACTGTCCTTCAGATGAAGTGCCATGTGTGGCCTTTACGGCTTAATACTTGCCACCATCCACCACATCCCGTTTCTGGCACGCTTACAGGGAAGCAGACCTCAAGGCTGACCCTCATACCCCACGACTAACATGACAGTACAGCCTAGCTCCAGACACCTTCCTCAAATCTTGCCTGGATTTCTAACCCCATATCCTCATCTCTTCTCAGCAACTGGTTTACTCCCCTGGGCTGATATTTCAGCAAACATAGTAACCTCTGTATGATTCTCTCAGGTTAATGCACTACATATCACTTGATCCATACAGTACATGTTTGGCATGCAGTACATAGTCAAGAAATCTTAAATTGCAGCAGTAACAAAGGAACATACATTGATTTAAAAAAGGGGGGGGCCTTTTCTGCTCAAGGGAGTGAATGTGAATCATTAGAAATTTCAAGATTGAGTCTGGTCATTTAGCAGCGAGAGGACTTTTCATTTCTCTTCAATGAACTCTTCTGAATCTAACATTCTCCACCACAGGATAAACTTTTATCTTCCCTCTCAAGGTTACCATTCTTTAAGGAACCTTCTTTAAAGGATAGTTAATCTATTATTTCATTTCTTTATTTCACATTTTACCTAGTATTGACTTGTTTGGGGGATGGTCTCCACAGTAGGAAAGCAAACAAAAACCCTACAACTTGCTAAGTATAGCAACATCATGAACAAAGAAAATCCATGAACTGAGATCCTCAATGCTGCTGCAAATGATATCACAACAACTTTGTACAAATGAGATGAAATGCTCCTGTGATTACTAGTGTCTTTTTTTTTTTTTAAGATTTATTTTATTTTCATTACAAAGTCAGATATACTGAGAGGAGGAAAGACAGAGAGGAAGTGAAGCTGCCGGGATTAGAACCAGCGGCCATATGGGATCAAGGCGAGGACCTTAGCCACTAGGCCACGCTGCCGAGCCCGATTACTAGTGTCTTGAGCTATAAAATGGGCATGACAAGATTTGTCAAGTTAAATCTAACAGAATTCATGAAAAAACACAGAAGAATTATGCAAAAAAAATGATTTCCTAACAACATTTTTGAACACTGCTACAGTACCTGCAATCACATTTTACAACATTATGCACACCAGTTTAACCCAATAAAATATTTGCCGTCCTATTTCACAGATGAGTAAATGCAATTGTGAGAAGCTAGTGACAAAAAGCCCTTTGGGAATAAATAAAACTCAGCAGCACATATCAATCAGCCTCTTAAAGCTATAAATATATTCGAGTAGGGTTCCCAAAAAGACAGCTCTGGAACATTCTTGGCTCAACAATCCCAGCAAGAGCCTCAACTCTACACACTGTTATGCATGAATAAGAGCCAGCAGAGAGGGAGGGAGGGAGGGGAGGGAGGGAAGGAGGGAGGGGAGGGAGGGAAGGAGGGAGGGGAGGGAGGGAGCGAGGGAGCTAGAGTAAAGAGGAAAGGGAAGGAGAGATGAGACAAGAGGGAGGAGAAAGAGGGAGGGGAGGGAGGGGAGGAGAAGGGGAGGGAGGGGAGGGAGGGGAGGGAGGAAGGGGAGGGAGGGGAGGGAGGGGAGGGAGGAAGGGGAGGGAGAGGAGGGAGGGGAGGGAGGGAGGGGAGGGGAGGGAGGGAGGGGAGGGGAGGGAGGGGAGAGCAGAGGAGAGGAAGGGAAGGGAAGGAGGGAGGAAGAGAGAAGAGGGGGGAGGGAGAGGAGAGGGAGGGGGAGAGAGAGGAGAGGAGAAAGGGGAGGGGGAGGGAGGAAGGGGGGTGGGAGTGGAGGGGAAGGGAGGGAGGTAGAGAGAGAGCCTTCTTCCAATCCTACACAAGCAGATCACTGCTGCTTTGCTTTGTTCAGTCCTTCCTTGCAGAGATTTGAAAAGTTCAGATGTGGTTCACTGCATATTTTAAATGGTAATGCCCCAAGAAGGTCAGAGAACAGGATTGCTGAGCCGAGATGAGATGAGATGGGGAAAGGACAGAGACTTAGATGTAGGCCACCTCTGGGGAGATGATTTGTGTTCACCAGATACTTATGGCTTACTGGTGTTCCTGGGTTTCCAAGGACTTTGTTTTAAAGCCCTAAGTGAAAAAGCGACTTTGTAAGTGCCTTGAAGATGATTCATAATTATTTAAATAACAATGAGCCTCCCGCAAAGCATCTTCATCTTCTGTAAACAGAAATGACAAACCTTTCATCCCTTTCAAAAACATTAACTCTTGATTTCCCACCACCCTCTCCACCATTGCCTCCCTTGGCTTTTCAGAGTTCCTTAAAGCTGTACCCTGGAGGATTCCAATACTCAGAGACCAGTGTAAATGCTCAAGGTACAGGGAAGAAGCTGTCCTATGGAGCTACCCAAGGCGGACCGTTTCTCAGGTATTTTCATGAATGCTGCAGTTTTCTAAGCTTTCTTTTATTCTCCATGATTTAAAGTAAGTACTGGGACTTTAGATAATGGATTAAATAGAAGAAAAAAATGAATCGTAAGCAAAACCTTAGGCTTCAGGACTTATATAGGTTTTCCTATTTTCCTGAGCATAAGACAGGCAAGAGTTGTCTTACAGAGCTGAGAAGGGATATAAGGGCTTTTCTACATAATGAGCTTCAAAACAGAGAAAATGAAATAATGGAATATTCTGGTGTGCCTGATTAAAATTCTGATTTTTACTTTATTATATAGGGCATAATCTCCACTTATAGAAGAGTTCAATTTCGACTTTAAGCAAGTCTCAAAAAAGGTTTTACCTCTCATGATCTATACAGTCAATGGAATTCTAAAATACAAAACCCATTTCTAGTGAAACTTTTATTATACTGTTCAGATGCTTAGAAAATAGTCAGATTAAGAATCTCAGGTTGCTACTGTGCTGTAATCATCCTGGGATGAAACTATTCCAATCCAGCTGTATTCCTGAATGCACCAAGAGGAAGGCAGTTGCCTATAATCATGCATTCCTCCCTTCTTCTGGCTAGAGAATTTTAACTTTTAACCAGGTGTTGACCTGAAATAAAGAATATATTTCCCAGCCTCCTCTGTCAGGTGTGAGTACATGAATCAGTTATAGAAGGTATTATATAGCATAAGTCTGAGCTATTTCTGCAAAGGATCCTTAAAAACAGCAGATCACCTTCTGCTACCTGGGATGGAGATGTAGCTGGAGTTCCAGTAACTATCATAGGGTACAAGGTAACAGACTGGAGGATAATAACCAAGGAAGAAGCCAGAAACCTGACTTGCTCATGAGACCTCCAAGAGCCACTCTAACACATCTTGTCAAACAAACCCAGATCATTTCACGTGAAAGACCAACATCTAAGCATCTGGCTCATTAACTCTTTTATCTAGGGATGAGCCGTTTGATTTATGGAAACTGAAGAAAACAGTAATTGATATGTCTATCAGATAGTGAAGGAGGATAACTGCTTGGGGATAAAAAAAAATCTTGCTTTCTTCTCTGAAGAAACTCCTGCAGCCATTAGACTTCCAATCATTCCCCCACTGGAGCCAAGGCTTGTGATCAGCTGTGCCTTTGCACATCATTACTAATCTCAGCATGCTACCATCCAACTGCAGCTGCCCAACTCCAGGTGCCTCTCTAAGAGAACAAACTAGGTTTATCACGTAGCCTACTGTCATTGAAAAAGTGGATAGAGGTCAGCAACTTCATCACTTGTGTCCCAAAGCAAACAGATCCCTGCATTAAGGTTAACTACACAAAACTGCCAACCCCATATACTTAATTCTTGTCCTTAATATCAATAAATTTCAAAGACTATCACAGAATATGATGCTCTATAGTTTTATTAGTAGCCATAACCATAGTAGGATGCTGAATACAAAGCAGTACTAATAATAGCAACAGATATCACCTTGCAGTTAAATGCCATGTGATTACTATTTTATCATTTGGCTGTGAATAGAAGAGAATACAAGAGTACGGTGCTGATACTCTCTGGAATTTGGAATCAGCATTGCTTCTGCAATGAGGTATTGTGCAGATGGGGTAACTGAAGCTCTACCAGGGATGTGGAAGGTGTGGCCTGTAGGCTACATAAGGCCCACACATCATTTGAACTGGCCCTTCCAAGGCAACTTAAGCAGGACTCGAAATTCTGTAATACTATAAGATGAAATTTTCATACGGCCCCTGAATGGTGTTCTAGGTAGTCAAATTGTCCTTGACAAAAGAGAGGTTCTTTATCACATAGCACGTGTTGAAGAGCTATGGCCATGCAGACAGATCATGGTAGTAATTATTGCTCAGCCTAGAACAGTCTATGAACCTAAAAATATTTTGGCTGTAAATCATGCTTCTCAAAATATTGAGTAAAATAATCATACAGGAATATTCATTTTTCTCTTCAGAGATACAGTAAAATATTACAATCTTACCTCTATTTTATTACATAAGCACTTCCTAAAAACAAGCAAACATTACAGAATTTTTCAGCTAATGTTAATGCTGGGAGACAAAAGAAATAACCGAATCGTTTTCCTTTTTAATCTTGCTTTTTGTTAAGCTTCACTTCATAGTGACCTGTACATTGTCACAACAAGGATCATTACACACCTTTTAACCCATACACACCAACACTGAAAAACAACTAGAACAATGTGTTCTTTGGTAATTACATCTCTGTATGCCACCCTTTTGAAACAAGCCTGATTTATTTTCTACCTCTTTGTTGAACTTCCTCCTCCTTTCAAGAAAAGAAAGCTGAAAGAAAACAAGTCCTTAAACCATTCATTAAATGCATCAAGCAATTCAGCCAGATTCAAAGAATAAATGAATTAAAGCAAAGGGAAGATAAGAAAGGTATTCATATGTATATTTATTGTGTGGGAATATGTCTAATTTAAGGATTCATATTTTAAAGCATAATAATTTCACTGAAACTTTAACATTACAATACTTTCTTAGACTGGTAAAAGCTGGAGAACTAAAATACTCCTATGACAATAAAGTCAAACAAAAGATTAGAGCTCCCTCTTTCTTCTTTTCTGAGAAATTCACCAAACCCTTCCAAAAGGAAAGTTAACAAACAAGCTGACAGCCTGGCAGCACTCATAGGCATGGCCCTCTTTGCCTCTCACCAGTATGCCTCAGGGCTGGGGAACACCTGACCCATAAACTGGATAAGGTACACAAAATCCTTTGGTCTGGACCAGCCAAGACAGTCACAGGAATAGAAATTCAGTAAATCTTTAAGTAGCAGTTTTTAGGTTGAAAATTTTGAATGACCTGTAAATGATGTTATATAGAGCCAACAAACCCTTGGGCAGGAAAAAGACTCCCACACAATATATGCTGCAGGCATCAGACAACACTGGTTCCTCATTCTTCATAGCTGATTTTAACAGGAAAAGAGGCTTTCAAAAGTAGAAATACTCACAAAGCCATTTCGAATTGCTCCAGCCATTTTTTCTTTAAATCTTTAGTTTTGCAGTAAAATTCCAACCCATTTTGTCCTTGGGTATGGATGAGATAGAAGCCATAGGACCACTGTTAAAATTAATATTCTTTGAGTTAATATGAATCTTAATAGTACCACTATGAACATCCCAAATTCCTCATCACATTAACAATACAAAAACTGGGAACAATCCAGTTTTTAATATAACCAATTTCATGTCTATTTTCTGTATCAAATGTATTTTATTGCCTTCATCCTTAGGGCACTACAGATGATCAGATCAACCCAACACTGCCCATTTCTCAGAGGTGTGCAAATGATCAATATCTAATTAGATAAGCCATCTCATATTAACAAACTAGCATGTTTTCCTAAATATTCAAAGTTATGTGTAAATAAGTTATTCATTTCCCCAAAGTCACCTTTTTATTTTCTTTATCAGTTGTAGGGTTGTTGGCTATCTTGTACTGCTGCAGATCTATGATCTCCTTCATTTCATAGTTATCGCCTTTCCTCTTACATACAATCACTGCCAGATCAAATAAGAAGATATGCCTGTGAAACAAGAAGAGATGAGAGCAAAGAGAGAACAAAGCAAAGGAAGAAAAGTTGGGGGAATGAGATAAAGAAAAAGTGATTTAAGTAAGCCACCCAAATTACTTTCTTTTCATTAAAGGCAAGAGGCACTGCTGCGTATGGAAAGGAATGAGGGCACTGACATTATTAGGAGTTGTCTGTGTCCCAGCACTACACTTTTCCATGGGGACCTCACTGTTCCTTTGGTCCGACCTGTGAAACATGGACAGGATAAATGCAAAATGGACCCAGCAGAGTTAAAAAAAAAAAAAGACTGTGATAAGCCATAATGTTTATTTAAGAGTACTTATTATTTAAAATTATAAAACTTACAGAATTAAGGATAACTAAAGCAACTAACTTCTCCTGAAGCTACTAGGGACCATAGAGAATGCCTTTTAAAGTGTTGTTTGTCCCTCTCATGAACAATGTCTCACTCAGTTAAGACCCCCAGGCCCACTTGCTGGGCAGGTATTGTTATCTTCCTCTTCCTGAGAGGGAGATTGAGGTTTAGAGATCAAATGCTCAAAGTCAGAGCTGACAGGAGCAGAGCAGGACTCCCTCTCAGATCCACCCTTCAACCCTGTGCCTCCACCCTCTACGCTGCTCCCCATGGTTTCATGGACCATCTACAATATGAACTGAGTGGTGAAAGGGCACACAGCACCACTGAAGTTACAGTGAAATCTGCATGTTACCATCTCCATCTTTTCAATTAAAACAAACTAAGTTGAGCAAAGAAACAAGATTTATATTGCTATCATTCAACATCCAAGCTTGTGTATTTCATAACTCTCAGTGATTAATATAAAAACTTGTCTTAACACAATGATAATGATTCATTCACAGAACTCTAATACTTGAATCACATGTAAAATTTGAAGTATATGGGCATGTGGCTCCTAGGTGCTCCTGCAAAGACAAGCTGAGGTAGAAGCAAGAGCTGATGGTGCCCCCTGCTGGCTGACCCTCTCCTTTCCAAAGATTCTAGAAAATGGCTATTTATGCCACAAAAAGCATCAGTCGGACAATCAAATATAATTAAAAGACTTCAAGCTACCCTTGCTAACTTCAAGTCTACCCACAAATTTTTCTTCAATAAAATAACATTACATTCCTTCACTTTCAAGATGTTTCTATGAGTTTTTAAATGTTTACTTAGGACTTTTTTTTTCCATCTGCTGATACTAATTACTTAGTCTAAAAATACACTGCTCTTCTTACCTTTCTTGCTTTGTGTGCTTGTCCAGAGTGGTTATCCGAATTTCACCATCTCCCTGAGGTCGTCCAAAGAGCAGAACTGGTTGGTTCTAAAATATAAAACGCATGTCTCCGTTTTTCATAATATCATTTAGCAAAAACAAAAATATTTACTTGCGACAACTAGGGTCACTCTATTACAATTTTTACTTTTTTTACTTTTTTTAAACACTCTACAAAGCTTAGGTCTGCATAATATATGAAGGTACCTCAAAAATCACACAGGAAAAGAAAACAATGCCAACAATCTTCAAGTCTTTGTATGGCCTTTTCCATGGAATTAAAAAAAGTTGAATCAAATACCCTCACAGTTTTACAAAGTGTATTTATAATATCCAGAAAAATTTAATTTTATTTATAATCCTATGCAAGTTGTTAGCTACCCAAAGAAACAACTGAAAGAACCTGAAATCTAAATAAATAACTGGAAGAACATGAAATCTAAAGGAACAAGCAACTAATATTTTTTTTAGTATCTACTGCAAGCTAAGTGCCGTAACAAGTGTTAAATTATATAGATGCTTTCTTTATGGAGCAGACTGCTCAGTGGAGAAACACTCAGTAACAACCATACACAGTGGTCACGAGGAAGGAGGTAGGTTGGGAACCTCATACAGTCTGGAAAATCAGGGATGGATTCTGTGTACTAAGATCCCAAAAATGAAAAACTAAGACTTAACATTAAAAATGAAACATTTCCCCAACTACAATCAAATTATGTGTGTGTAAATAATATGGCCACCTACAGTATAACTGCTGAGGGAAGAGACTTGATCAAAAATCGTTGGCAATACCTGTCACAAATATTTCCACTTCAATAAAGGTCAGTTATTGAACTATTATCAAAACACAAAAATTCCTATCAAAGTCCCACAAACTAAGGAAATTAAGTTTCCACTATAAAATTCATTTGAACTCTTAAGGGATCCTAAAAGCCAAAATAACCTTGAACAGAAACACTGTTAGATGTCTCATACTTCCTGAATACAAAACTGATTACAAATCTATAATAAACAAAGCAGTGTGGCAGTAGCACACAGGCAGACATAGGGACTGGCAGAATAGTAAAGAACCAGACAGACGTCTTCACAAGCATGATTCAACAATTTTCAACAGGGTGCCAAGAATATTCAAGGGGGAAAGGACGGTGCAGAAAGCTGGGCATGCATATGCAAAAGAATAACACAGCCCTTCCCCTTATGTCCAATACAAATATTTATAAATATAAAAAATTAACATCAAATGGCTCAAACACTGAAGTGAGTGGGAAGTCTTGAGATTCTGGATTTAGCAATCATTTCTTCAATCAACAAATTAGATTTGATCAACAGTGCCAAAGGACAATGCACATAAGTTTGTACAGAAAATGAGTCTGAAGGGGCACTGATATTCAAGATTTAACTACGGAATTCCTACCACTCTACTGAACAAATTAATATCAAGTAAACAAATTGATTTCAAAACAGGCAAATCATTTGAACAAACACTTATCACAAGGAGATATACAAATGGCCAATTAACATAGGAATAAGATTTTCAACATCATTAACCATTTATGAAATGCAATTCAAAGCTACAATGAGCTACCACTTTATACATATACATATTAGAATGGCTATAATCAAAACAGACAAACAAAAACAGAAAACAGCAAGTGTTAGCAAGAGTGGAGTAAAAATTAGAACCGTCGTGCACTGCCAGAAAGAATATAAAATGGTGCAGCTGTTATAGAAAATAATACGTCAATTCCTCAAAAGTTTAACAGAATTGCCAAACAACCCAGAAATTTCAAGTCTGGGAATATAATCAAAAACAAATGAAAAGTTTCCCAAATACATACTGACTCCCCTTGTTTCCGTAGCAGAATTATCCAGTAGAGTTAACAGGGGAAGTGACCCAATTGTTCAAGCATACATGAATGGATAAGTAAAATGTAGTACACAAGAAAAAATTAATGCAAAGTTTGACACATATTACAACGTGGATAGTCAAAGACAGTATGCTGAATGGAACAAGCAAGTCACACAAATATGTGATTCCAGTTGTATGAAGTGACCATAAAAGCGAAATCCAAAGTGAGTGTTGTTCCCATAGAAGCTTGTGAAAAACCAATTGGAAGTTTCTAAAGATGAAAAGAGTTCCAGAAATGCCTGATGGTTACATAATACTGTAAAGCATACTTACTGACACAAAGGCATTAATTTCAAAATGTCTATACACTTAACATTTGCAGAGTTTACAAATTTAAAAATGCTACAGGGCCGGCGCTGTGGTCTAGTGGCTAAAGTCCTTGCCTTGAACACGCCAGGATCCCATATGGACACTGGTTCTAGTCACGGCAGTTCCACTTCCCATCCAGCTTCCTGCTTGTGCCCTGGGAAAGCAGTCGATGACGGCCCAAAGCCTTGGGACCCTGCACCTGCATGGGAGACCTGGAAGAGGCTCCTGGTTCCCGGCTTCGGATCGCACAGCACCGGTTGTTGTGGTCACTTGGGGAGTGAATCATCGGATGGAAGATCTTTCTCTGTCTCTCCTCCTCTCTGTGTATCTGACTTTGTAATAAAAAAATAATAATAAAATAAATCTTAAAAAAATGCTACATGGCTGTCCAGGCAATACACTAAAGACTTCTGAAGAGCAGAGGATGACGGGAGATTAGGAATAGGGATGTAGTTTAATCTTAAAAGACTCTGATAAGCAGTAAAAAGTAGACATTCCAGACTCAGAGGATTCTGGCCAAAGGCAGAATAAAAATACAAGGCAAATTGTAAATAGTAGAATAAAATATCCACAATGAAAAGTATGAAGTTGAATTGTCTCAGAAAAACCATTTGAGTCCGGAACACTGACAGCCTTTAATACCATGACAAGGAACGCCGGCAGAATCCTGAAAGCAACAGAACACCTCAACAAGTCTTGGAAAAGACGAATGGAAGAGTCAGTTTGGAACTGTGAGTATATATAGAGGTGATTCCGAGGTGATTCCAAGGTACTGTGGGTGTTGAGGTGGCAGGCAATGGGTCCTCAACTGGGGATGTGCCTGCGTGTGTGTGTGAGGAACAGGAGACAGGGCCAATATGTTCTACCAAAAAACAATCCTAATCCACCTCTATTAGGCACTGTCCAAAGGTAAATCAGACTTCCATCTTCCCTTGAAACCCCTAAGGCAGATTGCCAATTAGCCTGCCACTAAGGCCATCTTGAGACACAACTCAGACTTACACAGTCCTTGACTTGACTTTCACCTGTTTTGCACTACTGTCACAACAAAAATCCCAAGACAGTATCAGGCAGCCCTCAGAGCCCAGCATTCTTTCCAAGCACCTTGAACTTTCAGCTTTTGGGGAATACATGGCCCTTGCCCAGTTCTGAATTTACTTTCCACCTGCCAAGCATTACTTCCCCATCTCATCCTGCTCTTTCTCCGACAGGCTTCTTCCCATGTAGGTCTCAGTCAAAGGACAAGTGACTCCAAGGACTTCTCCCCTTATATTCTGCCCAGAATCCAGTTCAGAGCATTAATCTCAACATACCATTTTCTTTCCGTAAGGATTTATTTATTTCAATTCAGAGATACAGAGTGGGAGACAAAGTTCTTTCATCTGCTGGTTCTCTCCCTAGAGGGCCACAATGAGAAAAGCGAAGGCCAGGACAAAGTCAAGAGCTTCATCAAGTGTCCCTTGTGGATTAAGGAGCTCAAACACTTGGCTATATTCTGCGGCCTTTCCCCGAGTTATTATAGGGAGCTGGACAAGAAATGGAGCAGCTGGGACAAGAATTTGTGCCTAAATCAGATGCCAGCATCACAGGCAGAAACTTTACCCACCTACACACTACACTGGCCCCAATGTCCCATTTTAAAATGCTCTCTTCTTTTCTCCTTCAGACAGCCATCTTATTCACCAATACAGTCCTAGTCCCAAGTACAGTATCTGGCACACAGTGATCATCTGTTAAATGTATATGTAAGAGGAATAGGAAACTGCCATTATTACGTGGATAAGTGAGGGAAACAAAAAAAAATGGAATCCAATGCTTACAGTTCAGTTCAGAAGACAGCACAACTATAAAGTGAGGGACAAGCGACAGCAAAAATGCCTGGACATTGACAAGTCACAGGTGCCACAAGACATCTACATCAATAAGGCCAAACAGAAGAATCATGAAAAGACCCACCAACAGCAGACACTTAAAGGTACACTGTCTCTTCTTCACTGACTCCTACAACATCCCCAATCTGGAGATGAGGGGAAGTTGGAAGGAACAATAATTACATACCAAATTTTCTATAGATAGCTGAAACTGTTTAATTTCACGAAGGGTCTCATTATCTCTTTTCACTTCATTCACATACTGTGCCAAGTCCTAAAGAATAAAGAGAAAGATACAAAAAGAAGGCAGATGAGAGAAGAGATACAACGGTTCTGAAAGAAAACACATCATTAATTCCATTAGTGGTAAAAGTAACTAACACAACTTTTTTGTGACAATAAAATGAACATTCCATCAATCAAAGCTGCATCTCGAAGGCAATTTTTAAATGTCTGGAGTGCAGCTGGCAGGATGCAAGAGTTGTCATTTTCCACACCCCTGAGAAGTCATCATGTTGAGGGGCTTAAGAAACAACAAAATATGCTGCTGTGCACAGTGACAAAAAAGAAAATAGGTCAGAAGCTTGAGAATGTCAAACCCATTAGGAACTGATCTTGAGAAAAGTACATTCTTACACAGGTGAGAAGAAGGGCACTACCAAAGGATCAGCAGGGAGGACAAAGAAATGCAAGGTAAGGCAACGCCTACGGTAAGACCATTTTCCACCAGCAGCTCCTAAGAGTGCTCCACCCAGACCACCTGCTCAATTTCAGTCAATCAAGGAAAAATAAAGGAGAGGTGAGGAGTTAGACACCCTCCCCCCAAAAAAGAATTAAATTGAGAGGGAAAAAAAATAGCAGCTGTGTTTTTCCATGTGCTTTTTACCTATTTCAAAATGTCTCTCCTCATATTTGAGGAAACATTAGCTAATCCTCCCAAACTGTGGCTGGCTATTTTTATTACATGTGCTCCAGATTTTCCTGTTTTCTGAGTTCTTTTTCTTTCTTCTCTGCCCTCTTAAATTCATGGGCACCAGTAGGAGCAGGGCTCTGAAACAATGGTTCCTAACTTTGCTCTAAATGGAAGCCTTATTGTCTGCAAATGGAACCTGAAAATAATTTTTTTTAAAGCCAGAAAATTGGGATAACTTTGCTCAACCAGAAACTTGGAATGACTTGGTTTCTAATATCAGATAATTGTGTGATACATTTTGCTAGGGATGCTAAAGACATCAATAAATACCAGAACTGGAATAGGCTAAGGGAGCTGGTTGTGCTTTGCTCCATATTGGGTCATACAATGTTTTTCTTTTGAGAGAAATTGGCAGTAAGTTTTAAGTTTTGGGCAATCATGCTCAAAGTCATTTTTGTTCATTATAACACAGAAACTGGGGTAAAAACATAACTGTCTTTATCTACTTGTAGTTGTTTAAGATTTATTTATTTGAAAGGCAGAGCCACAGAGCAAGGACAGACAGATTTCCCACTGCTGGTTCACAATCTCAATGGCAGTAAAGGCAGGAACAGACCGGGTCAAAGCCAGGAGCATCTTCTGGGTCTTCCCCAAGTACTTGGCCATCTTCTACAGCTTTCCAGCAGAGAGCCGGATTAGAAGTGGATGAGCCCAGACTGCCCTGCTGGCATGGCAGGCAGCGGCTTAACCGGCTACCACAATGCCAACCCTTACTTACAGTTCCATACCGAAATCCCTTGTACTGACACAAGCTTCCACCAGGGTATGCCTGACAGCCAGCCTTACAGGAGGAAGGCAAGTCCTACCAATGTTCTGAGGTCACCTGTGGACCTACTGCTTACACGGGGCAACAGTTTTCTCTTAGTGATCCAGAAAAGAATGTGAAATAAAACTGTTACATTAAATCATTGCTAGTGGTTATCAAATTATGCTACACAAAAATTACTTTAATTAATGTCTCTGTTGTATATGTCTCTAATAATCCAATCTATGCAAGGATATCTCCATTAGTAAAATACATCCAGCCGTCTCCAAATGTGTTTTATATAATCAAATGTGCTTTATATGAGTATATCATGGATTTGTAGTAGCAGCTTAAGAAGTTTTTTCAGGCAAGAAAAAAAACAGCATGAGCAAGTGACTGATTTACAGCCTCACCTTCATCGCATCAAGAGCCAGCTTCAAATTTGTCTTCTCCAATGGATCAGGGGTGTGTTTAACCAGTTCCTAATTTGAAGATACATGGGTTAGTGCTACTTTCATCAGATTAAAATGAGGATATAAGAAACCTTTTTTAGAAATGTCATTACTGTCATTAATGCTATCCATGTGATCCACCTGCCATAAAGAGGCTTCATTTTCATCCAAAATTTCAAACTGGAAAGAGACTGAGCAGATACCAAACTAACAGAAGACACACTTAGAAATATGCTTCAAAAGGTGAGTCTAAATTTTATCTGTCCCCATTACACAGATACCATCATCCAAGTGGTGAGAAAGATCTCCTAATGGCTAACTGAACAGGTAGGGTTTTTCAATCACATCTGGTTTCCCAGTATGTTTTTGAATCCCTCCTAGACATCAGAATTTTATGTTCCCTTCTGATACTGCTGGTATTATTAGTTTGTTCATCTTAAATCTCTACAAATTCTACCTCAACCACTGTTTGAACATCAACTATTAACTAATTGGGCAGCTATTCTGTCCAGTGGCTACCTCAGGCTTGAGTCCCAGACTCATACATATAGCTGAACAGCTCTACCCATTATCTCATAGGCCTCTCATATCTAGCATGCTCAGAAGTCAATCCATAGCCACCTATCACTCATCATTCTTGTGAATGTTTCGTTGAATGTCAGTATTTCCCCTGTGCTAACTACTTAAGCAAAAGTCTGAAAGTTATCCCAAATTCCTCCTTTCCCCTCACGAGGCCCTGATGTTGCTACCTTTGATCCTTCCCATTGAAACCACCTGATTGGTCCTACCTGGCTTAAGTCCTTGTCCTTCTCAACCAGGGAAGCTGTTGGGCTCTGTTTCTGGCTGCCTGTGTTTCCACACAATATTCTATGCACTCCTCATGATCTTAATGCTGCAAATCTGATTCTTTTTCTTTCCTCTTCCACTCTAACAACCTATATTCTACCAAGTCTAAAGCAACAGTAATTCTCAAAATACATCCTGGCATGTCATCATATCAGAAACGTTGCCTCTCCTGACACAGTTCTTCCTCTCTGATCCACCTGCCAAACTCTTACTCATTCCTCGAAGCCCAGCTGAAAAAAAAATCACTGCTCAGGGAAGCCTTTGTGTAGGCCTCTAAACCTGTTGGGCACAGTCACTTATAACTTTCTACAGCCTCTTTACCGTCTATGTGGCAAACATACTGTCAGTAAACAGCAGTACACACTTCATTTTTTCCCTTCTAAATTCTGAGCTTTACCAGTGTACGTCCATTTTTATATTCTGAGTGAACAATACTATTTTTGGCATATGCGAACCATCAAAAATCTTCAATTCAATAAAAGCAGTATTTCAACAAGGAAATGGTATAACAAATCTGTCAACATTGTTCTTCTACTTCCATTTTTCGCCTCTTTTTCTTATTAAATGAAACATTAAATTACTCTTAAGCTTTCAGTCCAGCACTATAAAATATCCTATTTTTATAAATAGGTATAGTCCAGTCATCATGCATTTCCAAAATTATTCCCCAAAGTATGAGAAGTGTACAGATTCATAATGACATTCGTTCAACAAAGTTCTAGATACCCAAACAGCTTATTCTTCACTATTTAGAGAGAAAAACATTTCTAGAAGTTTTGGCTATGTGTGCTACTAAAAATAAGACTTCATATTTTAGAAAGTGATCATGGAATTACACATACTCTTAAGATGTGGAATATAAAAGAACTCAAGAAAAATTATGGGAAAAGGTTTACTAACTGAAAAAAGTCATTTTGTACTTTCACATGTCTATAAAAATCTTCTAATTATCAAATACACTTTTAAAGAAAATCACACCTTCTAAAATTTTTAACCAATATTTAAGTACACAAGGGTTACAGATAAATTATCTGTTTTGGACATGTTTTCAGCTCCGCCAAGCCTCGTGAACTGATTGCATGAGTCCTCCTTATTAGTTTCTCATAAAATTCAATTTCAGTTGCTTTGAGTTTAGATCTCATAAATGTTTTAATGTATTTTTAAGGAATAATCAGTGTTTGAATTTTTCTGATTTCTCAGAACAAAAATAGAGATGACTAATAATTGTGCGGCTACAGTTCAAGAAATTTAATATTTACAAAGCACAAAGCACAGCAGACTCAAAATTGTATTTCACATATAGGTAGTAGATCTTCTTAAAATGACATTTCACAAGCATCAGCAAGTTGACAGACTAATACAGTACGACATTTCTTTGAGGCAGAACTAATGAGTCTCCTGGTGTAGCTATCAAATTAAATTTATAAGACTCTCCACCCTCATTAAAGGACTAACCATGGAAACCACAAGCTTTGTGGGTTATAACAAGAATCACTTCAAAATAAATGGAGTCTTATTACAATTTATTAGGGTACAAAGCAATACAGAATGTGGCACAATTCTCTTTATTGTTGTAAGGCAAAAGGTCTAACATGATTAATCTGCCAAATTCAGATGCATTGAGATACTAATAAGCAATTACTGGATCACTGCTAACTATAGAAGACTTGGTTGAAAGTATTTTTATTTGTTTTGCCTTCTTTTGTAAGTTGGCTATTTTTTATAGCTAGTGCTATCTGAAGGACGCAAAATGTGTGTGGCAGCCATAGTACCATCTTTGGTGTAACAATAAAATGGTTGTTCTCACTGTTTCCAATCTAGGTATAACATTTTAAAATTTTATAAAAGGGCCTGGCACAGTAGCCTAGCAGCTAAAATCCTTGCCTTGCACGTGCCAGGATCCCATATAGGCAGTTCTAATCCTGGCGGCCCTGCTTCCCATCCAGCTCCCTGCTTGTGGCCTGGGAAAGCAGTTAAGGACAGCCCAAACCTTGGGATCCTATGCCCCATGGGAGACCCAGAAGAGGCTCCTGGCTCCTGGCTTTGGATTGGCTCAGCTCCGGCCAATGCGGCCACTTGGGGAGTGAATCATAGGACAAAGATTTTTCCTCTGTCTCTCTTCCTCTCTGTGTATCTAACTTTCCAATAAAAATGAAATCTTTAAAAAGAAAAAAATTTACAGAAATAGGGCCCAAAATATGGGGTATCTGCAACAAAGTTGATTTTGCACTAGTATGTCACTGAACGCATTAGTGAGTGATAAGCAAGCAGTTCTATATGCCACATACCTGGAGGAGCAGGTGATACTTCAAAACACGTTGCATTGGAACCACAAGCAAATCTCGAAGGGTAAATTTCCCATTGTTTGCTCTCTTTGAACATTCCTAATAAAATATTTTTAAATGGTCAGTGTTATCAAGGGGAGTCATACATAATAAAAGATGCAAAGGCCACAATGCAAAAACGCTAATATGCAATAAACATTGTTACTTTCCTTAATCATTCTCTACATAACAGAAGATGTCTTCAATTTAGAAACAATCTGAGTGCTTCAACTCCAAATATGAAGCAAAAAGAACTGCTACATTTGAAAATTAAGCTCTCTAGAGTAACATCATGGTCCTTTTGTGTCTTTCTGAACTTAACTTTACAGTGACAAATGCCACAAAGCTTCCCCAGTGGGCATGTGGGCCAGTCTCAAGAAAAGTGGCCACAGCACAGCACTATGGTGCAGTATGTTAAACCATAGCCTGCAACATTGGCATACCATATCAAAGCACTGGTTTGAGTCCCAGCTTGTCAACAGCTGAGTCAGATCCCTGCTACTGCATCTGGGAGTTCAGTGGAAGATAACCCAGGAAGAACTTGGGCCACTGCCACCCACATGGGAGATCCAAACGCAGGTCCAGGCTTCTGGCTTTGGCCTGGCCTAGCGCGGCTTGGGGAGTGAACTTGCAGAAGGAGTATCTCTCACTCTGTCCCTATCTCTGGGGCACTCTGCCTTTTTAAAAAATCTTTAAAATGGGGAAAATAAGAACAATAAAGATGGTCTACTCATCAAACCTATTTTGAGCCTTGGTTGATTCAGTTCTCTGCAACTGCCATGTGCTTTGTCCAGCCTCAATTAAAAATCAATCCTTCAGTAAATCCCAAAACTGTGTTGTGTGTGTGTGTACATCTCTACATGCATCTGTGCCTTATGAATCTTATGAATTAAGGGGAGTCAGTTTGAAAAATCTGCTAGAGTACAAACTCTTACCTCCTCTACATTTAGCTTACAAATATTGATTTGCTCACTCTTGACAGTAACTATAATTTTGAGGAACATACTGTACTTGGAATATCAAAGCAAGAACAATATTTAGCAACTATTCAATGTATGACTTCACAGAAGTAATATTTATGACTTTACTGTTTCTAGTAATGTTAATGTGTCATTTAGGATAATAAATGACCATTAAAGACACTGTCTTGAAGAGCCAGTACTGTGGCTCAATGGGTTAAGGTGCCACCTGTGACACCAGTATCCAACACTGGAGTGCCAATTTGAGTCCTGGACACTCCACTTCGAATCCAGTTTCCTCCCAATGCACCTGAGAAGACAGTATAAGATGGTTTCAGTGCTTGGACCATTGCCACCATATGGGTGTCCAGGATGGAGTTCTTGGACCCAGTTTTCAGCCTTGCAATCCTAACTCTTCCAACCTTCAAGAAGTAAACTGGGGGGTGCAAGATTTTGATTCTGCTCACTCTTCCCCTCCCCCTCGCTCTCTTCTCCCCACTCTCCCCTCCTTTCTCTTTGCCCTTCTCTGTTCTACCTTCAAAATACATGAGTAAATTTTTGAAATATTTACTGAAAAAATCTTCCAAAAAAAAAAAAAGCACCAGTGAGTAACTTCCTAGACAAAAAATCTTCACACCATTACACATATTAACCAAGGATTTCTCCAATTCATGGAAAGAACTTGTATTCAAGGTATCCAAATAAAGGGGAGAGCTGATTCTTCTGCAACATTTAGCCTCTTGCTCAGCCTAAACTTGATTCTAACTTGAAGAAAAACAAAACAGGGAAGGAAAAACCAGGCTTCCAGGGGAAGATCAAGTGACTATGTCTCTTCTCCCCATATTATCTTGATTCCAAAATAAAGAAAAAGACACAAACTCAGTAAGAACAATCACAAAACAGAAGATACAAGGAAGCCAGAGTCCAGGGGTGTTTCTCTCCCTCGGATTTGCATTTGCGGCAGATAGGGCAAGCACAACAGTTCTTGAAGAGTTTTGCTAAAACCTGTTTCCAAATCAGGTCTGTGGTCAGAAGGAGGGGCTTCTGAGCCAAGAGCAGGACAAAAGGATGGCAAGTGGTGCCTAACTTGGCTTGGAGTCTTTCAAGTTCAGCCCGGGACTCTTTCTTTCAGGGGGACACAAGTTGTATGTAGAGATTGAGGGAAGGCACTTGGAATTAGAAGAGCAGCATTCAGACAGGCTGAGGGTTGAACGCATATTCTCCAAAGAGGGGCAGGAACCCTCTGCACTAACAATGCTTTAAGAACATTACTTAGTGACGAATCAACCTATTCCACACCCTCAGTGTCAACACCAGCAGGGAATACTAGAAGGGAAAGAAAAAAGATTCAATGATAGAGTTTCGGCACAGTTTGTTGGCTATCAAAAGCTCCTTGAAAGTGTGAAATTTTTTGTGGAAATACATATTTGTAACAAAACTGTCTTGCTCAGGTTTCCAGCCTTATATCCATCATGGCTTAGTGGTGTTTACGCTGCTTCTGCACTGCTCCTGCCTCACAGTGCGGGCCTTCTTCCCAGTTCTTCTAGATGGCCCTCCACAGGGTCGCCCTGTCAAAGCTCCCCGCATTCTTCAGTGATCTAACAGATAAATCCTTCACGGACCACCCACACTGAGGTCATCCCTCAATCTTACAGCGCCTGGGCATGTCACGTATGTCATACACCATGTAAGCTTAGCCTGGTTGCATTCGTCTTTCCTCTTTCTTATGGGCAATATCCAAGTTCTTGCTATATATCCTGTGCAAATGTAATATGTATTCATAACCATTTTAGTTCTAAGTATACATCCTTCTTACTAACAACACTAACTTACAACACTATTCTTACTCACCCTCAACCTCTGATTATCTGGCTGAACCTGTGCTTTTCCTTATAGTCTCTGAAACCTCATCATCAACAATGAGAAATTTGATATGTATTTCATAGTCCGCAGGCCCTAATGAGTTAATGTACAGAAAACACAAGGCCACCAATGTTAGATGTTTAATGCTATTATTATTGCTATGCTATTATGTTACAGATCAAAGCATTTTCTAAAATTGCCAAGAATATTCTCATATGGGCAAATGTAGTGTCACACTGATGAAGAGGAATGTGGGACTTTCAAGTTTATTTCACATTTCTCATAGACAAAAAGTAAACAGGCACCTCTAACTTCAGCTTGACATCTTCTTTCGTTTTAGAAATGTAGTCTAGACTAGAGATGGCTGACTCCACTCCACTGCAGTACTGCCCGTAAATAACAAGCCTGAAAAGGAAAGAAAAAAAAGAAATATTAAGGCAAACAATATGAATGACTAGCAGAGGGAAAAGAGGAAGAACTTTGTTTTCTTTCAAGCCAGGACATAACTAAAGTGCACCAGGAATTCTTCCAAGTACATACCAAACATACAATTAAAAATAAACTATAAGGATGAACTCACAGCAAAACAGCTGATAATCTCCTACATTGTTAGGAGACACCTCAGTGGCAGTATTATGGACTTGTGAAAACTCACAAAGACACCCATTGTGAAACTAGGTGGGAGAACAATGGGGGAGCTGAAAGGGGGGGGGGGGGAGAAACTCCTGTGTCTATTGAATTGTCTTATAAATCAATAAAAAGCAAGAATCACTCCTACACATAGTAAGAAAATGACAGAATTTAGGATTTAGGGCTTCAAGTTTGAATAGAATTGATTCCATATACATTTTTACAGTACATAGGCATTATAAAGTTTATTAATTACTGTCAGTGTTATTTGAGCTAACAGACATGTCTCAGAAACAAAAGTAAGGTGGCTAGCATTGTGGGACAGCAGGTCAAACGCCCAATTATGTGGCCAATATCCCTCATTCAAGTATTAGTTCAAGTCCTGGCTGCCCGAACTCTTATCCAGCTCCTTGCAAAGGAACCTGAAAAGAATACAAGATGGTCCAAGTATTTCGGATCCTGCCACCTGGAAGATCATGCCTGTGGGTGCTCCTCAGTTTGGTCTGGTCCAGTCCTCTCTACTGTAGTCTTCTGGAAAGTGAACCATTGAATGCAAGCTCTCTCTCTCTCTCACATATACTATCTTCCAAATAATTAAATGTTCTTTTAAAATTAAAGGCTTTGCTTAACTGCCCATTAGAGATGCATTTTTCATTGCTTATTCATTCTCAAAACCAGTTATATTTTCTCCTACATTTCTGATGCAATCACTTACAACTTCACTTGTTATAACCCATCTTTTCCTTAGTACTTTCTAACAAAGGAACACGTATCATCTGAAAAATAGGAGTCATGGGCCTGAACCATGCTACACAGAAGATAACATGCAACAAGGATCAGAGCCCACTTTAGGACCTGGTTCTATAGTGATAAAGACATTTCACCAATAAGCTGGTGCTTTTAGGTTTCTTTTAACTCATTATTAAAGTTTGTCTAAAGGGTAATATAAAGCACCCCATGGTCAATATTACAAACTATATGGCCTGATTGAAAAATAGAATATTTTAGGTACATAGGTATATAAGGAACTCAACCTACATTGTATGAAATATACAATGGATCCTTTTATTTATTTTTGATAACATACATATAGACCTCAAACTACTACTCTGAAGTCAATAGTACCCTGGACAGTATGTAATGAAAATAGCTATCTATTAGCCATTTTAATATGACCCGTTTACAATCACTATAAATTCACATATACCCATATTTTGGTTTTATTTTAAGTGATATATGTGTGTCTAAATATAAATGTATATACATATATCTAATTGTATATAGTGATGGGGAGAGACAGGGTATTTGAATACACTTACATATCATGTATAGTTCAAATTAGGGTAAATATTTGTGTCTCCTCATTCATGACATTTATGTTTCCTAAGTGGAAAGACATTTCAAATCTTTTCTAATTTTCAAAACACACATACACACACACGCCATACTTAAACAACTCCACTATATTCCTTATATCCTATTGAACTAGAACTTAGTGCTTACTGATCAACCTCCCCCATCCCTCTCTGCACTCTACTCTCCAGTCTCAGGTAGCCACCATTCTACTCTCAATATCTATCAGATCCATTTCTTTGGATTCCACATGAGTCACAAAATTGAATGAGAAATTACCTTTCCTTGTAGTTAATGAAAACTTGATACAAGTTCTGATCATTTTTATTTACAATGGAATCATGAATCTCTTGCATTAAGTTCCGATGAAGTTTCACAAGTTCCTTAGAAAAGAAACAATGTAAAAGAATCAGAAACAAAAAAACATACTCTAAAGCCCAAATCCCATTGTTGCCAGACTTGCCGCTCAGTATATGCATGCACAATGTTTTCACATACAAAACAGCTAATATTAAAAATAGATATGAGAAAGAAGGGGGCAATGGGGAGTAAGATGTGGGGGGAGTAGGCAAAGGAAGATCATCTGGGTGGAGATGGGTTGGGGAAGAGGAAGAGAGGTCAAGTGTACAAGAAATTGCAGTTTCAGATCTGACTTGAAATTTCAGTCTCTTATGAAAAAAGAAATTATCTCAAGCTGTTAAGGGATAATTTATCCCTTGTATAAAAATATGTACAGCTTATTTTCACTTCACAGTCACTACAAGTTTTTAAATAAAACTATCCAAGTGCTTAATGTTTTATTGACAGGTTAAGTAATGATTCATGTCCTTGGGACACACATGTAGATTTTCACTTCGGTCAATTAGTGGTGTCCTGATGCTAAGCTAACAATTATCACACTGAATTACTTGAAACTAGACAACTAATAGCATAAATACAGAGCAAATAAATTGTACCAGACAGCTGACTAGAGCACTCAGAAGTCAGTACTTCACATTTCTCCTCTTAAGTGTTATTTAATGCCAGGCAGTAAACACATGGCCCAGCCAGAAATAACGACATCAAACCAAAGGCCCATTCTCCCATGATTACTTCCTGTGCACCTTTGAGTACACATGAATCCTACAGCATGCTCTTTCCCTAATAGTATAGAGATTAAAGATGTTTATGCCACCCACCCCTGTCATTTTATTGAAGGTGGAAAAGCATTAACAGCAGGGATCAGATGGGCTGCAAGCTTGATAGAGTGATCACATACATGTATGTGGTATAAGAACCCTATTTCCTAAACAAGTGCACTTTTTTGCTGAACCTGATACTGTAAGCATTTTCTTATTAGGTTACAAAATGAATGAAGATGTCTTTGGTAGACCAAACTCTGAGATAAAGACAGCTGGACAGAATTTACCAATTACTATTCATCAAGAATGAAACAGAATCAAAATACAAGGATCAGATGATCCAAGCAAGTCAATACAAAATATTTGTGAAATTAGAATGTGTGTGTGTATGTGAAGTGCAAAACCTGATTCCTAGGAATCTGATTGTCTAGTGTGACCTCATGTGGCACAGCATTTACCTTGCTTTCATATGTGTGTGTGAAAATATGCCTTTAGAACTGTAAGATAAGGTAGACCAACATCTGAAATGTTTATGTAAGTGTGATAAATTCATTCTCACATTTTATTAAACTAATTTGATAAATCACAGTGAAACAGCATATTTAAGAAATGGGAGTTAAGGTTGACACCACTGGAAACATGTCCCAAAGAGCAGATGCCAAGGTTGTGGAGGGAGGGAGGGAGGAAGGGAGGAGGAAAAAGCTGACTCCACCAGGGCAGTGCCTGCATAACAAAGCCCACCCAGTGGGACAGGAGAGCATAAACACAGCAAGCCCAGCAGACAAATATTTATGAGCACGAGGGAATTAATAATGACTGTGTAGCGGAGACTGACATGTCCAGATGTGAGGATACAGTGTAGTGTGCATCTCTATGTCTGGTTCAAGGATGGACTCCCAGTGAAATTGTTGGGTGTGTCTTGACAATGGGATGCTGGATTCTCTGCCATTGTTCATGCCCGCCATGATGGACTTACCACTGTTAATGAACTACACTGTTGTAATGATTGGGAGAACTCAATGTGTGTGGTGAGGGAGGGGTTTGTAGAAGGGGGTAGAAGAAATCCCTATGGAACTGTATCATAAAATGATAATACATGAAAATTTAAATAGGAAATTAAAAATACATACAGAAGAACATCAAACAGATGTGGGACCTACTATGAAAACGAGAATTCATAGAAAATACCAGTCTTAGCTAACACAGCTTAACTTACAGGAATGTTGATGAATATGGAATCAAATTCTGCAGGTGTCAGGAATCTTTTTAGTGGTGCCATGAAATACTATGAGGAGAGAAAAGGGAAATAATAAAGCACTATTCGCCCTATCTTATAAAATAATTTTCATCAACAAACACTTTCACAGTGAAATTCAATGTTAACTGCAGTAAATCAAAAAAGTAGAAGTTTCTGTCTTAAAGATTTAACACCCAAACATACGAAGAAACACAAAAACTATAGTTGAAGTAGAAAAAGCTTACACAATAAACGCCTCTGAAAGCAAAAAAGAGAACATTATTGGCTGAGTTGTCAAGTAATGGCAAAACTGTACAGATTAGAGGACTCACAAAATGTTCCTTAAAAGATTTTTGATGCTTATAGATTCCTAAGAATAACAATCTACTTACGTAATTATGAATCATCCCTTAAGATTCTTAGCTCCTGAGCTACCATATCTTGTTCAGCCTTAGCAATCTCAATATCTGGGTGGACGATGCTTCTGACAGCGGATATCTAGCAATCCTGCGTCTAATCATAGCTCAACTGCCAAACCTCCCTAAGATGTTGTCATTACCGACAATTACACACACTCGTTACACCTGATTCCAATCAACTCCCAGATCTCTCTCCTTGCTGTATCGTGCATTTAGTCAAGGAATTCTTCAACTCTACTAGATCTACCAATCCACTGACCCATCCCACATCCCTCATGTACCCTCCTTTCTGCCCATCTGCCTTCCTGGTACAGTCATCAGAAGTGCTTCCAAACCTGTATCCTATGCTTCCTACTTCCACTCTGCTTTCTCTCTCTCACACACACACACACACACACACACACACACACACACAGCGTAAAATTGCCACATGCATCTAGGAAGTATAAAGTATGATAACAGATAAGCTTTAATTACGACCACAAAGCTCAAATGAGCCTCTAATGTGTACAGTCTTATATTTCGCTGGTCAATTCTCCACTATATAGCTATTCTCTATCTTCCACTTTTGTCCTTAACCTCCTGAACTTTCTTTGTTCTAATTGTCATGGCCTCCAACCATAAAAGTCATCAAAGTGGCTTCAAACCTTTCTCCCTAAAAACATGCATATACTGTATGTCCTCACCAGACCCGATGCCTGCCTTCTACCCTTCTTTACCTGTTCTGCTCCAGCCACACTGGGCTACTGCTCTTTTCTGAAGCATCAGCTGAGCCCTTTCCCATCTGAGGGCCTTTCTCCTACAGACAATCTTCCCTGGGATGCTTTCACACTGACACCCTCAAGTCACGTAGCTGTCTGTCTTAAATGTGGTCTGATCACAGAACATTCTAGTATCATTCTCAATAAAATGACACCAATACCTCTGTACCATGCTCTCCTGACAGACTGACTTTGCTTCAGAAAAAAATGTAAGACACCTGGCCTGTCACTTTGGCATGTAAGGCTTACTTACACTTTCAAACAGTGCCATTCAGGCACGAAGAAATCGATAAATAGTGTGAGATGAGTGCATCTGTTTTCAGATCTTTAAATACAAACTAAAAACTGAATAAACTGAATAAACAGATTCGGTGAATTTGCTACACTAACAATAGAAGACAGTATTTCAGTATCAAAGATAACACGACGACTTACTTTTTCTATTGACTCCAAAGTTTCTGCATATTTTTCTTCTGTCTGCTTAATTTCTGCTAAGCAACAGCTTCGTACATCATTTTCTGGGCATTTCTACATTTAGAATTATCAGAACAAAATTAGTACTCCCTATAGTAGTAGGTAGAAAGAGATCAAAATCATGGCAAAATTTAACTTTGTATTCATTTTTTCTTTAATTTTTCTTAATATAAAGGGAACAGATTTCATAGATAAATTCTAAGGTGATAACCATACTTGTTTCCTTCATTCCTTCCATAAAACTTCCCTCCTTCTTTCCACTCTAATGAATCATGTAACTGAAAGATATGACTTAACTGATTTTATGCGCAGTATCTTGGGTGTTCTAAGTTTTTGACACAATGGAAGTTTTAGATGGTTAAAAGTAAGTTTCAATTCTTTTTTCAGAGAGATTTATTCCACCCATTCAAAGGCAAAATTAGAGAGTAGGGTCTAAAATTTTATTTTCATTTTAGTTGAATGACAAAGAGACCAGGTAGAGGGAGGGTTGAAAAAAGGGGAAAGGGGGAAAAGACATGGGTGTTGCAAGGGGGGGGGGGGGTGAGAGGCACTTCATTTTTTTTTTTTTTTGGTTTACTTCACAAATGCCCTCAAAAGTCAGAGGTAAGCATGGTTGAAGCTGGGAGCCAGAAATTTCATCTGGGTCTTCCAATTGAGTGGCAGGGACCCACGTATTTTTATTACCTGATACCTCCTGGTATATACATGGAGTTGAATGAGGAAGAGCAGATCTGGAACTCAGGTGTTCCAGTATGGTATATGGGTGGTTCAGGTGGTTACTTATGCAACTGAGTCCAACATCTCTGCTAAATACTTTTAATTGAAACAACTGTTCTGTAAGAATTGTAATACCTCTGGATATGCCACAAATGGTATAGGGTGATTTCTTTACATCTTTCTTTCCAAGTCCTATCTTCTAACTCTAACAATGCCAAAAAGGACATTAAATCTCAGGGATTGGCTCTTCTATTAGCACATTAAATCTCTGCCTGTGGCACCAACATCCCATCTGTGCACCAATTCAAATCCCGGCTCCTTTATTTCAACTCAGTTCCCTGCTGGTGGCCTGGGAAAGCAGCATAGGCTGGCCCAGGACCTTGGGCCACTGCATAGCACCTATATGGGAGACTCAGAAGAGGCTCTTGGCTTCAGATTGGCTCAGCTCCAGCAGTTGCAGCCATTTGGGGAGTGAACCAGTAGGTAGAAAATCTCTTCTATGTCTTTGGTTTTGTAACTCGGCCTTTCTGATAAAAATAAATCTTTAAAATGCTTAAGATTGGGAGTGGTAGAGATTAGTACTACAATCAAAGATTCTGGGATATGATGGAGTTGGGTTCAAGCACCAGTTTCATTGTTGCTGGCTTTGTAACTGTGAAGATGCTACACAGAGAGACCTGAGCTCTAATGAAATCTACATCGCCATTCACCTGACAAAAAGTCAGAGGTGGAGGCAGATATTAACAAAAGCCTAAGAGTATCAGTTACTGACTTGCACTCCAATCATAGATGAGAAAACAATTCTAAGTACTTATTTTTGAATGTTCCAGGTATACTAGTGGTAGATAAAACTGATAGTTCATTCATTATTACAATATAAGTTTCTGACATTTTAAAAAGCTAGCAGTCTTCTAATAAGAAAAAAGCACTGTTTCCCAACACTACACACCTGTGAGGAAATACTGTGTTCTCTAATTTTTTAAATATACTCCCGTTGTGTAAAGGAGTATTTACTTTCATAATTCATGATTCCTGTAAACACATTCTATTGCTACTCAGTCATTACTTAGCTAAGTGGAATGCCATTTTCTCTCAGGATTGTTTTCTTGCTAGTAAAATGAAAGGATTTTTCCAGAGACTTCTTATGCTTGTTTTGAACTATAAAACACTATGCATGTATCTCCAAATGTAGTAACAGTAAGTCCTGCTTGCATAGTTATTAGCAATCAGAGGCATCATAAAAATGACTATTCTGGCAGAGATTACATAAATAATCACATTAATTGATCCTTGAGGTAATTACTTTCCTAGTAAGATACCCAGAGTAAAAGAAAACAAAAGTCCTACGGGTTGGTGTGCCTCCTCTGCTTTCATTAAGTCCTCATAGACTTCCCCTCCTTCATCTTCCCCATACACACAGTCATAAAGATCTTCTTCATCTTCCACACGAGTTTCACTGAAACAAAACATAGCATTGAAAAGTTTTTACTATGCAGCAAATGCAATAACTAGAACTCATTGACTGAGTTTTAAAGACTTTTGAAGATAAAATGGAATTAATGAAATCAGTGAAAGATTTATATTACAATTCTCTCGACTTCAATGAGCATGATAGCAAACAACAGAAGTCAACACCAAGGCTTGGTAGCTACCACTTAACAGATGTTCTGTGTACAAGCACATAAACAACTCTTTCGCATATACATTCTAACACACCCAGCACTAATTATCTTATCAGGTATTCATTATTTTATCCATCTAAGAGGAGTAAGATGAGAAGCAAACTATTTGACTTGCCAAAGTCTATAGTCAATGGCACAGCAAACATTTAAAACCAAGCCTGTGTTATACTATGAATGTTGTAACAATTCTGCCATGTATCACCTCTTGTCTTTCAGATTACTATGTCAGTTTCATCATCTGTATTAAAGAGTATAAAGTACATGAGAGATAAGGAGTATCTAATAGTAATAAGTGGTCTTTTAAGAGTATCAGTTACTGAAGGGGTGTTATCAACTTCAGTTCTAGTGCTTTCCAGACCACGTCCCTTCAGGTTCATTCTGGGTAACTTCACTCACTCTGCTTTTATCTGATATGTGTTTTGCAAAGAGAAAGCCTGAAGGCCACAAGACATTTTTTAAAATCACATAACATCTTTGTCTTTTGGAAGTAAAAAATAATGATCCTTTCCAATGTTGAGTCAAATTTGTATTTATTTTCATTTTACATGAAAGCAAAAAGATTGGGTCATACAGGAGGTTTTCCATTCACTGTTTCATTTCCCCAGTGCCTGCAACATCCAGGGCTGGCCCAGGCTGACATCTAGAGCCCAGAACTCAATCCAAGTCTCTCATATGGGTGACAGGTAATCATTCATTTTATATATATATATATATACATATATATATATATTCATTTATTCTCCCATGGTGCTTATTAACAGGGAGTTGGGACTGGAAGCGAAGCCAGGGTTTGAATACACACATTCTAGTACAGAATGTGGGTTATGCTCACCTTACTCCCTACTTCAAGTTTCCCTGAGCACTTACGCTGCGGCTGACTGCTGCCCCTCATTGGATATTCTAAACCCTCCAGTAAAAACAGAACTAGATACACTTATTGTACTTCTGGTTGCTACTTTAAGTTTCTTGTTGTTATTGTTTCTTATTTTGTTCTGTTTGTTCAAGTCTGCAACAGGTGGCTTTTGACCAATAATCTCAAAGACTGAGATTAACTAGTAAGAATATATTGAAAGAAAGTTTTAGTATCTCTTAAAAACGAAGTTTAATTCCCGCAGAATCGGGACCCTTTAGCATCTATCCTGGGTCTCTACAGATGAAACACTATAAATTTGATGTGGACAAAAATAAAAACACCAACCAGAAACATCACTTGAAAATAGTGAAGAAAGAAGAGAACCAAGGACACTATTCAGCTTTGTCAACTTCCTTGTACTCCCATCTAGTGCCTTTCTCTCCAATACAGTAGAGAACAATGGCCTTCACAGTGGGAACCAGGCTCTTGTCTGTCTTCAGGTACACCCTTAGAAGTTAGAGCCCACAAAGATCAGAAAAAAACTGAGTCGAAAGCATTCTAGGGATAATGTCACAGTTGGAACTCAACCATGAGACAGAAAATGCAGGCTGTATTTCTGAAGACCATGAGCTTGAATTTCAGAGAAGTTAGAAGCCCAGGATTTCCTGCAAACGTAGCCAGAAATTGCATTGTTTCAGGATTTATCTTTACATCAATCCTTCCTACAGAACCAAGGGCAAGATAGGAGAAGGATAACAGTGCCTGGTGTAAGGCACCATCATTAGGGCTTAAAAAAAAATCAGTGCTACAAAGAGATAATAAACAATTCTTAAGTGCTTTTTAAAACAACACTTCAACATCATTCCAGATGCTATCCACCATGGGAACATGAGCTAGTTCTCCATCGCTGCGGTTTAATTGTATGTGGAAAGTTTTCAGAAGGGAGAAACATCAGTGTGCATCTGAGATCAGTGTAGGGAGTAAGAACCTGTTCTCCAAACTAAGAACATATGTGAGCAAAGCCCAACGATTGCTATTAACGAATGACATTTCCTTCAACAAGACTTAATTTTAAAATTCAACTTTCAAAATTTTAAAGTGTGATTACAGTAACAACATGGTAACATTGTGGTATTAAGGGACAGTGCCCATGACACAATGGGCACATAAGCACTCAAGTCCCTCTCTGGCTAACAGTCTAGAGAGCTCAAGGCCTGAAGTGTAACACATGGTTCTTACATGCAGTCTTGGATTATTCATTCATTCACTGAAGACCTACTCTGCCAGCTACTGTCTGAAGTGCTGCAAACCGTCATAGACAAGGTCAAGAAAATTCACCTTCTAAACAGGAAAGATACAACATACAAAACAATACAAACTTATTTCAGACAGTGATAAATATTGTTAAAAAATAAGACCAATTAAGGGCATGTGGCAATTTTGAGTCTTTAAGGAAGGCCTCTCTGTAGAGGGATATTTGAACAAAGACATGATTGGTGATGGGTCATCTACTGAGGCAGGAGAAGCAGCAGGCCTGAAGGTCCTACAGCAAGAACAAGGTCAGAACATCAAGTGCCATGGGATGGATGAATGCCAGTGATCCCAAGGAACTCCCCTCAGCAGAACAAGTGTGGTAGATTCCATAAAGCTCCCCTGAGCTGGATGAGTGCAGTGGGTCCACAGACCTCCCATGAGCTGGATGAGTGCAGTGAATCCCACAGACCTCCCCTGAGCTGGATGAGTGCAGTGGATCGCATAGACCTCCCCTGAGTTGGATGAGTGTGGTGGATCCCACACACCTCCCCTGAGCTGGATGAGCGCAGTGGACCCTAGGGACCTCCCCTCAGCTAGATGAGTGTGGAATGGATGAATGCAGAGGATGCCATGGACGTTTCCAGGAGCACAAATGATTCTTCAGTACAATTCTTTGTCATCAGCCTGCTCTACATTACCACTCCCTTTAGGTTTGAGGACCACGTTTTATATTTACTTGTAATCTACATGAAGCAATCAGCAGAACATCATCACTGGCAAGGATCCTTTGACTCTCCTGATAATTATGTATTTTTTATAAAGATTTTCTTATTTTTATTGCAAAGTCAGATATATAGAGAGGAGAGACAGAGAGGAAGATCTTCTGTCCGATGATTCACTCCCCAAGTGACCACAACAGCCAGAGCTGTGCTAGTCCAAAACCAGGAGCCAAGAACTTCCTCCAGGTTTCCCAGAACCCAAGGCTCTGGGCCGTCAACTGCTTTCCCAGGCCAGCGGCAGGGAGCTGGGTGGGAAGTAGAGCTGCCAGAATTAGAACCGGCGCCCATAACGGATCCCGGCGCGTTCAAGGCTAGGTCACAGCACTGGGCCCAATAATTATGTAATAAAGCCCAGAAGGATTCTCTGTTCAGAACCACCACCATCTACCCAACCGTCATGGAATAACTCCAGCCTGCATTTAGTCTCCCTCTTCCTTTTAGTTACAAAACACTACGTGTCCTACCCTCCTCCAATGGTGGATACCATTTCTTTTCAACTGTTCCATAACCAACTTCAGTTTCACATATTATTATTATGCCTGTCAGGAATTCTCATGTTGTACTTCATTGCAGCATGCCTTAACCCTTCACAGGGACACACACAAACAAAATAAAACTTAAGCATGTTTTCTTGTGATGCCTTCCAATCCCAGGTTAAGGTTAATTCTCACATATCATAATCACACTGAGCTATGTTTCCCTGCAGAGAACCTACTGAACATCCACAGCTGATATTCATCAGATACAAAAATTGATACTGATTTAATTGTGCTAAAAATGCTCAACATACTCTATTAAGTCAGGAAGGCCTTTGTAGATGTCTTCATCATTAATGCTTTCTTCTGTTGGGAAGGGCCTAGAAGGAGAAAAAAATGGGTAAATGAACAATAATAATAATAATAATAATAATGCTGAGCACTTACCTGTGACTCAAAACACAGGCATGTTCATGGCCAGGATAGGGGGATGAGTCACTGTGTCCCCAGCAATGTCCAGGGTTTCCCCGTAGGCACTGGCCCATGGCCCTGTGTCTGCTATCCTGAATCCTGCGCATCACTGCCATCTAGTCAGGGTCTGCACTGCTGCTGGGGATATCATAATGTGACATCTGAATTCCTCCTGGCACACACCCAAAGGGTCACCCCATAACACTGACCCACAACACCCCAATTCAGATGACAAGCGATGGTGTGTGAGCACTAGTGTTCTGTCTTCAGCTATGGGATTTTGATGACAATCATGCTTGCACAACGAAAATGAAGAAAAACAAAAACCCTGTGCCTTCTATATACTATATACAACATAACTATAGTCAGACTTAAAAAAAAAGTCAAGCTGGTTTTCTAAAATTTTCCTTGGTTGGAAAAATGAATCAACCAAATCTCAGAGATCATGATACAATCTGTCTCCTGTTCAATAAAATCATACTTCAACGTATCCCCCATTCCTCATGCTTAGTTTGTTTGTAGCATGATACTACGGATTTTTTTCATAATGCCAATATTGTGCCTTCAATTTCGTTCCTAACAAAATCTTAGGAATCATACCACTGTACCAAAGTTTTGCAATTTCTTTATAGGTGATCAAGATGCCACATGTTTCATAAAAACAGGCAGTCCTGCAATAATGTATCAGTATAGGTGGATGCCGGGAGAGCAGAGACCTCAGGGAAGGCCAGGGGCAGGAGTGTGAACACTGGCAGTGAACACAGGCTCACACTCCTGCTGCTGCTTGCTTGTGGGGAGCGAGGGAAGGCGTGGAGTCACTGAAGCCGGAGAGTGCCTGCTGATTGTGCACTCTAGGGCAGCTGGAAATGCACCCACATTGTGTGCTTGTCTAGTCAGCAGAGGCCAGAGAAGTGCCAAACAGTGAAGTCCGTTGTGCACAGAACAGCAATGGGAACACATTCACCCTGAGTTAACAGTCCTGTGGTCAGAGGTGGAATGAAACCCCAAGAGTCAGTTGCTGCATTACTGGACCCACATCAGCCTGTGAGCGCCATCTGCTGCTAAAGCAGGGACACAGTAAGTCTCCTAGTGAATCAACAGCCTTCCAGGCTACAGACAGGAGTATCAGAAAACACCAGCAAACCATCAGAGGTAGAATTTCACAGCCATGAGAAAGCCCACAGATCTGAAAGATCATGGTAAAAAGTAGAAAAATAGCGAACACCTTAGAAGAGGGGGGCCAGTCCTCCCTCAAAAATAAACAAAGGATCACTTCAATCCTAGAGCTGCAGGACAAAGATGCTTAGGAGCTTCCAGACAGAAATACAAAATATCATGAAACTTTTCAGAGACAAAGAAAAATGTTGGGAAGAACTTATGTAATTTAAGAATATCATTATCACAGAGACAAAACAGGTCCAAACTGAAATACTAGGGCAAAAAAATACAACAGAAAGGTTAAACAACAGAATGAATGCCACATGAGAAAGAAAATCAGAGGTGGAAGGCAACCAAGTGGAGAGCATAAAACTAGTCAGGTATGTAGAAGAAAACCTGAAAGCAAAAACTTTTATCCAAGAAATGAATGAAAACATCAAAATATCAAATGTTAGACTCATAGGAATTCCTGAAGGAGTAGAAAGAGTCAGGATTGCAGGACGTATTCAATGAAATTAAAAAGAGAACTTCCCTAATAGTGGGAACTTAAGGAAAAGTTACTACAGGAAGGGCAGAGAACACCAATCAGATTAGATCCAAAAAGATCCTCACCCAGACACATTGTGGTCAAACTTCCCTCAACTGAACAAAGAATATTGAACCAAACAAAAAAAAGCATGCAACATTCAGAGGAAAACCAATCAGAATCACTGTTGACTTCTCAGAAGAGATCCTTCAAGCAAAAAGAGAATGGAGTAGCATTTTCCAGATCCTAAAACAGAAAAACTGTCAACCTAGGATAATATATACAGCTAAGCTCTCACTTGTATTTGAAAATAAAAAATATTCTCATAGTAAAGAGAAGTTGGAAGAATATGCCAACACTAAGCCAACCCGAAAAACACTGCTCAGGAAGGTGAAGTCAGAAAGAAAGGAAGTTAATCAGGCCCAGCACCAATAGCATAGTGGTTAAAGTCCTCACCTTGCACGTGCCAGGATCCCATATGGGAACCGGTTCTAATCCTGGCAGCCCCGCTTCCCATCCAGATCCATGCTTGTGGCCTGGGAAAGCAGTCGAGGATTGCCCAAAGCCTTGGGACCCTGCAGCTGCATGGGAGACCTGGAAGAGCTTGTGGCTGCTGGCTTTGGATTGGCTCAGCTCCAGCCGTTGTGGCCACTTGGGGAATGAACCATCAGACAGAAGATCTTCCGCTGTCTCTCCTCCTCTGTGTATTATCTGCTTTTCCAATAAAAATAAATCTTTAAAAAAAAGTTAATCACAATCAATGATTGAAAAGGAGATCTTCCCAATCAAGCCCACAAAAGAAACCAAAATTAAACAAAGACTACAACACACACACACACACACATGAAAGGACTAAATCATAACCTTTCAGTTATAACTCTGAACACAAATGGCCTAAACTCATCAGTCCAAAGACATAGATTAACAGAATGGATCAAAAAATGGGACCCACCTATCTGTTGGCTACAAGAGACATCTAATCAACAAAGATGCAAAGAAAGTGAGATGATGGAAAAGGCCATTTTACACCAATGGAAAGGACAAAACTGGTGTAGCTGTTGTAATCTGAGATGATATGGACTTCACTGTGAAAAATATTAAAAGAGATAAAGAGGGACCCTATATCATAAAGCGAGCCATCCACCAGAAGAAATAATAAACGTTACATGCCAAACATAGGAGCTTCTACCTGTAGGAAACAATTATTGATGAACTTAAGGGGAGACATAGATGCTAATATAAAACCTTAACACCTTAACACCCCATTAACTCCAATAGATAGGTCAACAAGACAAACTCAGCAAAGAAACAGAACTCACACGGAAAATAGAACTGGACTTAATAGATTTATACAGAACCTTCCATCCAGCACACACAGAATATACATTTTTTTCCAGCTGTACATGGCACCTTCTCCAGGATCGGCCACATGAGGGCACAAAACAAGTCTCAGTGACTTAAAAGACTTGAAAAAAACCTGAAATTATACCATGCATCTTTCCAAATCACCACAGAATGACACTAGATATCAATAAATCAAAACACCAAGAAATTCGTAAACTCTTGGCAGATGAACAAGATGCTTCTGAACGGACAATGGGTCAGAGAATAAATTTAAAAACAAAAAACATTTCTTGAAACCAATGAAGATCCATACACAAATACCAAAACTTGTGCGATACCACCAAAGCAGTGTTAAAAGGTAAACTTGTCACAACTGGAGCTTATGTCAACAACAACAAAAAAAAATAAATGAGCTAAGTACACTCCTGAAAGAACTAAAGAAATAGTAAAATAACCCCAAAAACAGGACATAAGAAATAATCAAAATAAGAAGAAGATAAAACAAATAGTAATCAAAAGAACACACAAAATCAATGAATCAAAAAGTTGGTTCTCTGAGAAAATAAAATAGACATCCCACTGAGCCAACTAAGAAAGAAAAAGCAGGAGACAACAAGAATCAATAGTTTCAAAGATAAAGGGAACATTACAACAGACTGCAGCCATAGATAGAAAATAATTATAAATTACTACAAACAACTATATGCCAACAAATCCTAAGACCTCCATGAAACAAATTCCTGGACTTCCACCATCTACCACAACTTAGTCACAAAGCAAACTTATAATGGAGGTAGAGACTGAATCAGTAATTCAATCTCTCCCAACAAGGAAAAGCCCAGGTCCAGATGGTTCCACTTGGAATTCTACAAAGCATTCCAAGTGGAGCTGACTTCAATTCTCTATAAACTCCTCAAAACACTAAAGGGATGGGGGCAATTCTTTCAAACTCATTCTCTGTAGCCATCACCACCTTAAAACCAAAACTGGATAGACAATCAACAGTGATAAAACTACAGATCGATATTCCTGATGAATATATACACTAAGATCTTATAAAATACTAGCCAACAGAATACAAAAATACATCAGATTATTCATCGGACTAAGTGGGGTTAATTCCAAGCATGCAGAGATGCTTCAACATTCACATATCTATAAATGTGATACATCACATAAAAAATTGACAAGAATCATATGATAGCTTCAATAACTGCAGAAAAAGCTTTTGATAAAATCCAACATGACTTCATGCTAAAAACTCCAAGACTGGCATAGAAGAAACAATTCACAACATAATCAAAGCAATATATGAAAAACCCAATGCCAGCATTTTACTGAATGAGGCAAGTTTGGAAGCCTTCCCACTACAATCTAGAACCATACAAGGATGTCTACTATCACCACTGCTATTAGACAAGAAAAAAAATTCAAAGGAATTCAAATTGGAAATGAGGAAGTCAAGCTAGCTCTGCAGAGGACATGATTCTATACATTGGATAACTAAGAGGCCCAATAAAGAGATTGCTAGAATTTACAGGAGAGTTCGGTGAAGTGGCAGGGTACAAAATCAATTAACAGAAATCAACATTCATAGTGTATGCAAACAACTGGTGGAAAAAGAACTAACCAGATAGTACCCTTCAAAATAACAAGAAAACAAAACACCTGGGAATAAACCTAAAAAAAGATGTGGAAGATCTATGAGGAAAACTACAAAACATTAAAAAATAGAAAACTTCAAAAACTGGAAAAACATACCATGTTCCTCGATGGGCAGAGTCACCATCATCAAAATGTCCCTATTACCAAAAGCAATATACATTCAATGCAATTGCAATCAAAATACCAAGAACATTGTTCACAGAGCTGGAAAAAAATTATAGAAAGGTTCATCTGAAAACAAAACCACCAACAGCCAAAACCATTCTGAAGAACAACCTAGCATGGGGGATCCCAATTCCAGACCTTCGGACATATTATAGGTGGTAATTATCAAAACAGCCTGGTACTGGCACAGAAACAGAGAATAAGACCAAAGGAATAGAATAGAAACCTCAGAAGAGAACCCACTCGTGTACAGCCATATGTCAAATACAAGGATCTTTCCTGTGAATTCTACCTTATTGCACTTCCTAATTATTTGTACCTTTTGTAATAAACCTTGTGATATAATCCATTAATCAATCATCCATAAGAGACTGATGGCTTGTAATAAAAATTCTCAGTGCTAAAGAAGTGCCTGAAATATAAATATGTATCAGAATAAAAAATTAAATAATCAATAAATAGACTTGAAGGCAGCATTTCAGGCTCGTTAATTAACCAGTTGACCCACTGGATGGATTAACTTAACACTAAGGCAACAGTGGAACATACAGTTTTCAAATAAATCCAAGCATAAAAGAAAAGTTTTAAAATCATTTTAAAATAAATCTAGACACATGCTATTATGCTTCTGTAGAAATACAAGTACATTATAGAAAAGTATAGTCCACTATGGAAAACACAGATAAGAAAGATTAAGGGAAAAAAAAACCCAACATATCCCTACAGAAGCAAGAGTATATAAATATATAAAAACTGGAAAATCCTTTTAAAAATCTGCTTAAATATAAAATAAAAGCATACATTGAAATGCAAAAATATTCATGAACTGAAAAGCAAAACGGTTTATCTAGTCTACGCTTCATTGTTGTAGAAAGCAGATATCCACGGCTCATTTCTTTAAGATTTATTTATTTTTAAAGTCAAAGTTACAGAGAGAGTTGGAGACACAAAAGAAATCTTCCACTTTAGCCAAGATGGCCACAATGGCTTGAATTATTTGAATACTTTTGGCCAGATTGAAGTGAGAAGCCAGGAGATTCAACTGGGTCTCTAATGTGGGTAGCACAGAATCAAACACTTGGGCCATCCTCCACTACTTTCCCAGCCCATTAACAGGGAACTGGATCAGAAGTAGAACAACTGGGATTCAGACCAACAACCATAAAGAATGTCAGTGTTGCAGGCCATGGCTTTACCTACTGTGCCATAACACCAGCACCTCACTGCTCATTTCTGAGTGAGGGTCAGCAGGATGTGCTCCCTGAAGTTACTGTGCTTTGTATCCTTGGGTTATGCATGGCCTGCTCAGTGCTCAGGACTATATAAGGCCACCTTGGATCCTCTCTCCCAGCACAAATATGAACAGGACTGAGGAAAATGGAAACATAGGCAGAGAGAAAGGCACACAGAATCACTGTGATGGCTACAGACTGGAATGTGGAGCCCTGAGAAATAAAACACTCTTTCCAGGAAGCCTAGCTGAGTAGCTACAAACACTGTTTTTACCTCCTAATGCTACTTAGTGTTTTGCTGATTGAGCTAACTCAAGTATGTAGTATTTCAAAGAGAAAACACAACATTAAAAGAAATTTTTATTTTTATCCACTGCATAATTGTCCATTGCAAAGAGATTAATAATTTATTTAGCATATTCCAAGTTTTTAATTCATTACCCAAACCTCAAACCTCAATACTCATCCCTATAAAGTTATTTGTCTTTAAGTTCCTAAAAGTTGTGAGTTATTGTTATGGTTATTTCTACAGTATAACAATGTCTTAAAATATTTATTACTTTTGCACCTGTTTCTCATAATAAGTGATATGCACAGGAATGCTGGAGGTAGTCTTTGAAAGAACTAAATGATTTAATCATGTTTAGCCAGCGTATCTTAGTGGACTAAGAGTTCTGACTTGCTCAATACATTTTAAATAGATACTGGGTATTTATGTAACAAGCATTTTTCTGGAGTGAAATACGCTTTACCACGCACATTGTAATCATAAAATAGCCGGACATGAAACTGATAGAACACAGGAACCACAAAGAAGTGAGCTTACCTGATTCCTGTAGCCAATGCTATAGGTGTGCGTGAAAGTCGGGATAATGTTTCTATAACCTAAGAAAGAATAAAAAATATTAATTAGATTTGTACGTGGGCTAAGATGTCTTTTTCCCCTAAACAGTAGCTTTCCATTGTACTGTTAACAACAGCATGAGATGCAAACTTGCAGATGCCACAGAGAGAATGGGAAGATCAGCGATTCAGTTCTCTTAACCTTATTACTTGAAGCTTCGGAGCTGTTACTAAAACAAGGAGTTAGAATCCATAACCCCAAACACCTGGTATCTCCGCCTCTATGGAATCAGAGATACTCAAAAACGCTGCATTCTGCAACCAGCTAGCTGCTAGCAATATGAGGCTACTAGAAACAAAACATTCCTCCATTTTTTGATTCCTCATGTTTTAATGGCTCTGGAGCCACTTGTGGGTATTTTATCAGACGGGCTGAACATCACAAAACACTCCACTGGACCGGGCAGCTAGATGGTAGAGTACTTTAGAGTATGAGCTCCTAAGCCAGACCATGTGAGTTCAAATCAAGGCTTTATCACTTTTTAGCCCAGGAGCTTTCAGAAAGCTGGAAAGGGTTTAATTTCTTCATCTTGATAATGCTTAAAATATTAGGCTATGATCATCAGCATATTGTCAGACTAAAATGATAAATGTAAAATATTTAACTATGCACATTCTAGATAGATGCTAAATTTAAGTAGCTTATTGTTAGCATTGGTGTCCACAATTTTATCCGTGCTTTAATCTCTCATGCCTGAGATCAATTCACCTAAAGATGTAGAAAGCCAATGACCTAACATGTATTATTTTCGAAATGCTTTTATAGCAGGCAGAACTTATCCAAACATTCAAAATTAAACAGTAAAAAATTTAGAATTTCTACTTCAAGCCTTCTTCAGAATCAGAAAAAAGAGGAGGAAAAGGCAAAAACCCATCTCTGAGCTTAGACGCTTCAGTTCAAAGGTAAAAGCACCAAAGCCACGCCTCCATGTAGAAGGCTCACCTGGGGTTATCCACACACACACTTCTCCCTGCCCTGCTGTAGGGAGCAGCATAGTGCCTCAGTCAGATGCTCAACACAGCCATGTGATAAGTCACTGTTTGCACCATCCACAACTCTTACCAGATTTCTTGGGTTTGAGTTCTAGCTGCTCTACCTCCAATCCAGCTTCCTACTAATGCACAGGCTGGGAGACATCACCATGGAGGTGATCTGGTTTCAGGGCGACTCTCTTGGTTTTAATTGGCCAAGCCTGCTATGAGCATTTACGGAGTGAAACAAAACTGTGAAGATCTGACTCTGTCTTTTACATGAACTGAAAAATCAATACATGAAATTTCAAGGAAATTCACATGTCTTACTAGCTTTCAGCAAAGCTCACCTCCATCAGCCTCTGGGAAACACAGACCATACGCAGGCAGCATTAGCTTAACCCCTTATGCTACAATGCTGATTCCCTTCATGCAGCCATTGAAAGCATTAAATAATGTATGCTCATCCAATACTTGAGAAAGCACCAACTCTCATTGCATAAAAAACGCTGTTTTCTGTAAATTTTCAGTTGAATTATAGGGCGACAGACACTAGAAATGTATTCTTTTAAAACAGGAGACACGGTGGACTTTAAGTTTTTGCATCACACAGAAAAGGACAAGTGAGATACAGGTTAATTACCAAAATTTAATCATTCTACAATAAATGTCTCTGAAGGCATGGTGCACATAATGTGATTAAAAAACAATTTTTAAACATTAGGTTAATATACACACTAGATGAGGCAGCAAAACTCTAGATTTCAAAGGGTTAACTGGAACAAGCGAAATTTGAGCTAAGTGAACTAAATTAGGGACCCTGATGTTTACACTGCAGCCCTGGCCTCATGCTGTGACCTCAGAAAGGGGAATATATATTATATATATATACACATTCAAATGAAAGCTGCTCTTCAATTTCATCCTGGTTAGCAGTGTTGAATAACTGACTGAAACAAGAAACGTTCAGCTGAAACGTCAGATGAGATAATTCTTCCAAGTGAAGACGGAGCACATTCAGTGAGTCTGTAAATTCAGACGATCACACAGGAGCAAATGCTGACAAGTTCACCACAACAAACATTCAAAATAAAAAAAAATCATTTCCAGAAATTCAAACAGTATACACCACTGGGTGAAAGGATGAGTTTCAGGAATGCCTGGAAGGATTTGTGGAGTTTCAGCACGTCCCTCACCCTGACAAGGCACTCCTGTAAGCTACAGAGTGAGGTCAGTCTGAGTCTGCTCTGCACACTGGTCCCAGCATTATCACAGCTTAAGAACAAGAAAAACTGCCATGGATTTATTATCTCCGTATACTGTATTACTATTTTTTTATGTATGTTAGCTGCAATGTATTTTATTCCTTGGGAACATCTTTGATAATAACTGTGACACATCTGCAAAGTAAGAACACGTTTGCTGTCTCTCTTCACAACACAGCATTACTACAACCTGCGTCTACTGGCCTACCACCAAAACCTACTGAATCTTCACATGAGTGTCCACCAGAGGGAGCCAGAAGCTAGTATATTATTTTAGTCCTGGCTTGCCTATAAACAAGCCAAAACCAACCCATTATTTAAAGAGTTACTTTCATGATTCAACAGAAAAATAACATTCCTATTCCATAGATGAGCAGACTGAATACAGTGCATCTTCAAGTCAATCTCCCTGAGAACCATCACTCAAAAATTTTGGTCCTATTGTCCATCGAGTCCATTAAGTTTAGCCAGACAGTGCAGTCAGTGTGGTGTTTCTAGAACAGCACATATTCTGTAACGAGTGTATTTGGATTTGCAATAGACAAGATAAATTAATGCCAGAGTCGAGTCCTCCACGTGGAGGCTCTGCCCTGCCGCCCTGCCATCAGAAATGCACATTCACAAACATTCATGCAAAAGACATCCCCTAAAACAAAGGAGGATTATTTCCCCAGCAAGGTGGTAATTTCTGAACTGTTGAAATTATGGATGACATACTCCCACAAAGGCAAGCAATCACCGAGAACAATTTCTAAGTTAACAGGCCAACAAAGTAACCATGAAAAAATGGCATGGATTTCCCTTCCTTTTTTCCTGCTTCAGTGTCCTGGTACATAAGCAAAGTAGCATTTGTACAGAACTAAAAACCATTAATATCCTTGAGTGCACCTGTGTGAGGAAGGTGGGAAAGAAAGCCAAGGGCTTCACACATGCACCTTGCAAGGGAAGATTACAGCCCAGAGGCTGGGAAGGCTCAGGCAAAGAGACAACAGGACCTAAATGGGACAAAGTGGAGCTGGGCAGGCAGTGTTCTCACTTCTCCAAGGCAGAAAGTGAGCTGCACCGGGAAGAAGACCCACCCAGGTGGCATGAACGATTTGGGAAAACGACAGAAGCGGCTATGCCAAAGCCCTTCACCTGCCAAGGCCCTGGAGTGCTCCCGAAGGTCTGAAGTTCTGTTTCTCTCCATGCACCTGGCCAAAGGGCAGATCTTGAACTCACCCAGAGCCTTCTGGGACCAACTCCCACCACCAGACAGGCCCTTTGCATCTCCATTCAGTTTTGAATGTAACTATGCCCTGGTACCTCTTGCCATTTTTAAAATAAAAACTGACTGGCTTTCAAAGAAGTATTTCAAAAGTAGTATTTGCTTTGCCAACTGAGATAATACAGTAACATGTGGTCCCTCTCCTGCCCTCAGCTTCCACCTGAAAGAGATCACAGCTAAGGATCAGGTATGACTCCTGAAGAATTTAACTTTCATCTTTGTACCATGAAGTAACTGGTTTCTAATCTATAGACGTTTCTACAATATTTTCCTTAAGAATAAACTAGTCATACTGATACATTTAAACATTCCAGTGTACACAGTGATTTAGCCAACATTCTGCTGACAATGAGTGCGACATTTCACTTCAAAACCTGCAATTACTGTCCTTGCCCAGACAGCTTTTCAATTGTGTGTGGGCACTTCAAAGGAAAACATTCTGAAGTGCGGTGACTAGTACAAAAAGCAGGACCATTTTATAACCACACATTCTGGTGACCTCTGTCCAGTCTTACCTTCAGGAGAGGTGGAGGTACTCACTTCACCACCACCCCATTCCATCACCTCAGTCACAGCCAGGCTCATATTGACAACCAAACACTTGCTACTTATGCAAATGAAGGAGCAGTCCTTAGCCTATCAAATTGTTTCTCAATTAGGGATAAAATACATCCAGGTAAGCAACAGACTTAACCTGGCAGAAGTGCAGAATGAATAAGGAACCTATTAGTGAAATTAACTAAACTTCAGGAAGAGCTGCCTATTCCTCAGAGCTCCAGGCAAACAACATACCAGTGCCAGCATGACATTTTCTCCCGTTACATTATTTGAGGCTTTTATTTTTACCACTGAATGAGTCCGTTTAAACGCTATGAAATAAAACAGCTTTCCAAATCAGACTGTCAATATTGTACCTACAATCTTCTTCATAGACTTTCTGGCAAATTCTCACTCTACATATCCAGCACATTAGTGGTGTCAATGCCACAGTTTATAATTATAACAAGTCATCCATGCAGAATCAGTATGTCTGGCTACTTCTAAGGTGCTGAGTTAAAGAAGCCATGGCCAGAGAATAACCACCTCCTAGGTCAGCTCAAGAACTGCGGCAGATTCACCTCCACAGGTTTTCTATTCTGAAATTTTGCTTTATAACCCTTTCCCTGACCCCTTGAACAAGAGTTTGGTTTTGAGCGAGTTCCTAATGAAGCAATCCTTCCTGGGGAACTGAGTTCTGCATGAGTAATCAGGGAGCTGCAGTTTGAGTCCCAAATGCAAGCATAGTCTGCTTCAAGAAGGGACCTACAACATTGCAGCCCCAGTGTGACAGGATCCACACCATGGTTCCCGCAGCCTCTTCCAGGGTTCAGAAGAGGTAGGGTGTGGGCTGAGACAGTAGAGGTGAGCATTCCAGACAGCAGAGAACAGGCCAGGTCAGCTGCAGCTCAGAGCCACTCCAGCACCAGTCCCAATTCTAAACCCTGCCAGATGGTGAGTTTCAGACTAACAATGTAACTGCACTTCAACTCTCCTAGGAAATCAAAAGAACTCATTAGCTTAATTTTCATTCCAATTCTAATTTCACACAGGAAATTACCCCATTAGAACACACCATAACTTACTGTTCCCTCCAACACCCATCACGCCTAAAATACCTGGTTGATTCTTGAACTGTGCTGCAGGGAAACATCTATGGCTCCTATAGGAGCAAAGCAGCCCTGTCTGATTCAAGGAGAAAAATTCTGATTTCTGTATCAAGCAGACTACGGAAAATGAACTGCATTGTTGAAAAGAGTACTTCAGCCACATGTTAAATGAGTCAAATGTGTATTTCATGCTGGGCTTAGCGATCATAAACACAAGAATCATTCTGTATTTACCAGGTTTTGAATCTTCAAGTGTGTAACTCTTAAATTAACATCTTCGTTTTATGAAAGATGCATAGTGGAGTCTAAGAAGTCAGATTTCCTAAATGACACATGTCACAACTTCAGTAGCTGGTTGGCATGGTGGGAGTTAGAGAGCCTGTGTCCTAGATAAGACAGTACCTGTCACTGTGAAGGGTAGATAAGGTACTATATGTATGTAACACACCCAGGAGAATGTCATAACTCCACTGTTATTCCCTAGTATCATTATTATCAGTAAAGTAAGAGCAGGCCTATACAAAGCATTTCAGAAAACAAAATGTGAAGCCTACTGCAAAAGCAAGCAAGTGAACTTTCAGAGAGCACTATACAGAGATGTACAGTGCTTTGGCATCTGTACACCTCCACATCTTGCTACCCTAAAAAAATATCAAAAAATTCTGTGCAACCAGAGCATTTGTCATTTCAAGGCACATCCTTTGCCTGATTGCCTGAATCCCCACCTCCTCCTACATGATCAAGAGCCACAACTCTACACCAGACAAAAATTCTACAGCCTCCATATTTCTTCAGTGGTTCCAAATTAGCTTAAGTTACAAACGCCTTTTAGAGTATGATAAAAATTCTTGGCAATTTCTTTTACAGTCCTACAAACACACAAATGTTAAACTTAAGAATTCCACAGGTATCTTCAAGCCCATTCATGAATTTGTTATTTTATCAATTTTCCTCTCTCCTGATAAAGAAACCCAGGCCCAGAATCACTGAGTAGCACTCCCACAGTCAGCAAACTCACACCACAACTGAGAACCTTCCTCTTCTGTCGAGCTGACTGCTCTCTTCATTTAACCATCCTTTTCTTAGGAATATCTTCTTGCACTCATTCAGTGAGCAAAGTCTGAACATTCACTAACATGCTGGATACACTAGATACACTGAATGTTCAAAGTTGCAAAATGATAATGCAATACTTCCTGCTTTCAAAAATCACCAGCTATTATCCAACATCACAGGGTAGAAAGCTGCAGAAGGAGCACCCACAGACTAGGATCATTACATTCATCACAACCCAAAACACGAGCAAGGCTGGCTGTGTCCTTCAAGGGGCACTTCTAAGGCTCCTTCAAGGGCTCCACTGGAAGGGTCTCTTGGGTTGTCTCAGCCTGTTTGCAGATCCAAAGATGGGCAAGAAAAGTCACACATGGGCCCAGCTCTTCCATCATCCAAGCAGGGAGAACATCTTCATACTTTAAGCAAACTCACTTGCACTTTATTCCCTGTAAAGCTTTTTTAATGACCACTGCAGGGATGATATATTTCTCATTAGATTGCCAGGGGCTATTTTTCAGGGTCTGAGGGAAACAGCATCATCAAGCAAACAGACCTACACTGGTCTCATGAGGCACATCCATACCACCGTGGTCCTGCCATCCCCACCTTCCTGGCATCATCAAGCCGCCTCTGAAGACCTCAGTCTGACCATCTTTCCCTTCAAACTGCTTCTCCCTCCTAATCCCACTGACCCTACAATTTCATTCCTCTCCCCACCTGGCAAGACACCTGGGTCACTTTCCAGACTCAAGTCCTAGAAGGACAAATCAATAGGATTTCAATCTAAGTCTCTCTTAGAACCCTTTCTCTTCCCATGCCTTGCCTTTGGTTCTGATCCTCTTTGTTTCTTGCATCATTTATTGGAATAGCCCAATTTGTCTCCATTCTTCCAATTTTATTCCTTTCAAATTCATGTCCTACTTGGTTCCTATAAATGTTGTCTAGCATTTCAGAACTGTCAATCTAATTGCATTACCATTGCCGTACTGTCACCTTAAAATCCTTCAGCCTGCAGAGAATTCTAGTTATTCAGTAGCACATGCAGCCCCCTCTGCCTGCTCACCCACACCTGCCAAGTTCAGCCATACCCAGACTCTGCCTGCTGAGCCCCAACACATGCAAACCACACAGAATAATTCCAGCAGAACAAAGCTCATATCAGTGTAATTTTCAGAGTTGGTTTCAAAATTAATACTTTCATTCTCTACAGAAGGCTGGAAAAATAAAATAGACCATAAGTGTGATTTTCTCATCCCATGTACAAGAGTGTTGGAAAACAAAACAAAAACACTTCTGACACATGGTTTGAACCACTCTTTGGTCTACACAGCAAGGAGGAGACCTGAAATCCACAGTGTGGAATTGGCTGCCTAGAATAGAGATTTCCATTGATCTGCCCAGTACACTGGTCTATTAATGTGCTTTGAACTTTCAGGGAAATGAGGAAGAATCCAGCTGCTTATACACAACCTTAAGAGACACTTTAGCTTGAAATATAATCAAACATAATCATTACTGTGGTTAAGCAGACAGCAGGAATACAAGCTACAACCATTATAAAGATTATGTGGCAATTTTAGTATCCACAATAAGAAGCACAGAAATCTAAGTATGGTTGTATAGATAAACGCTGAGAACTCACTATACCATGGGTCTGAGGACTGAAGCAGTACAGTGAGACTGTAGCAAACAGTGCCATCACCGGATCACTGGGGACACCACCATGACTTTCACATGACCCACTCAGAACACACACATCCTAGGTATACATGACAGGCTTGAAGAGAAGCTGTTTATGTGATCTGAAATAAACTGAGATAGTTCCATGTGACTTAAAGGACTTGGAAAATTAAATGAATGCTCAAAGCTTCCCACAAATCACACAGCTGGGGCAAAGTCAACATGTTTTCCAAAGTTAGCTCACTTTAAAGTGATGTGCCTCACTGGAAAAGACTGCACCACACTGATGTTGTCTCCCTGGCTATCACCACCTTAAAGGATAAAATTCAAGAGTCCCAGAAAGAAAAGCCAATGCCAGATTAATAGAATCCCAGAGTAAAGAACCTGTCATTGGCTGCTAAACTGAAGATGTCCCCATCTTTGGTGCCACATGACTGTGCACAGAGGATAAATGAGGCATCTGCAAATGGCTCTCAAATTTCAAACCATGTAAGAGATACCAATATTTTGTCAACAGAACTTGCAGAATATGATGAAAGTTTCTCTGTTCCGGCTGTTTTAATATTTATCATTTGTATACTTGAAAATATCCTTTTTCAGAAGATTTGGAACAATGTAAGTGTAGATAAATTCATCTTTGCAGATCAAAGCTAGTTGACAAAAATATGTAACCCATATATACCTTTAAAAATTTAAAACTCATATGGTGTCCTATTGTACTCACTAGTTTTAGTGCATTACAAATAGGTGACATTAATTTTAATCAACATTTGTTTCAAAGCTATTTGTTTTTAATCAATATTTGTTTCTAAAAAAATATCTAAACTATGAGGGTACTTCAAAATATTCAGCAGGGTGGGGATGTGACACAGCTACTTGGAAGACAGCATCTTACATCAGAATGCCTGGGTACAAGACATGGCTCCTTCATTTCTTATCCAATTTCTGACTAATGTGAACTCAGAGGCAACAGATAACTCAAGGACATGGGTCCCTGCCATCCATCCATGTGGGAGATCCAGATGGAGTTCCAGACTCCTGACTTCAGTTTGACCTAGATTTGGCTACTCTAGACATTTAAGAAGTCAATCAGATGAGAGAACTGCCTTTTAAAGAAAAAAAATAAAGTTCATAGAATTAGAATTAAAAGATTATTTTGGTGCAATTATTTTTGAAATGCATCTATGTAGGGAGTTCATGAGGAATGCATATTGTGGGGACTGCACCACAGTGCTGCATCAAGCCTTCACCAGCAGTGTTCGCATACTATATGGGCACTGATTCCAGCCCCAGCTTCTCCATTTCCAATTCAGCTCTCTGCTAATGCACATAGGAAGTCAGCAAGCCCAAGGACTTAGATCCTTGCATGTGAGAAACAGAAGTTGTTCCTGGCTACTGGCTTTAGCCTTGCACAGCCCCCAGCCATTGCAGCTATTTGGGGAATGAATCAGTAGATCGAAGTCCTTTCTAACTTCGCTTCCCACAGTGGAACTGGGAAACAAACTAAAAATCACAAAAACATAAATGCAATTGCAGGTGAGGCAGTGACAAGGGTGATGGAGAAATGGTGCATAGTGCTGTGAAGAGAGTCTACAAAGGAACGTTCTTTAGCCAAGATATTGGGGAAAGCTCCTCTGATGTAGTGACACGAGTTGAAATCTGCATTCAAAATGGAGCAATCACGTATTCTCTTTCAGCATTTACATGAAGGTATCCATGTATCACATCACTTGTTTTTTCCATCTGCTGCTTCATTCTTCAAAGTATGCAAGTACACTGAGTTTCAGAGATAACTTACCTTGGCAATATTTGAGTCACCTGCATGTGGCAAGAACTTAACGCAAACCACCTACCCCACAACACAAGTGTTTAAGGAAGTCAGTAACATACTCCAACTTGATTTCCCGCTTGATCATGCTGGCAGACAGATTCCTATGCTAGACTTCAGAAAGGACATTACTGCAAAGGCTCAGATCAAAGTTTCCACTGGCTAACCTGCATTGGAGAGCAGGGAACACTTTCAAGGGCATTTCAGAGGGCTCTTGGTGGGCATTTGCTCAGCAGTTGCACTCTCTGCAGACATGTTTCCCACATGAGAGGGCCTGGGTTCAAACCTAACCTCTGCTCCCAATTTGGCTTCAAGCTACCATATACTTTGGCAAGAAGGAGATGACAGCCTTACTTGTTATTTGCCACTCACTTTGAAGACCTGGATTGAGTTCCTAGATCCTGGCTCTGATATGGCTTAATGATGGTCATTATATGTGTTTGGGCAGTGAAATAAAGATCTTTCTTCTCTACCTCTCTGCCTCTGAATATTATGAAAGTTCTTCAAAAAGTTCATGAGAAATGTACATCATACAAAATGAGATTGCAATTTTCTAAAATTTTATTTATATCTATTATTTGAAAGAGTATTGAGAAGAGAAAGGGAAAGGAAAGGAAAGAAAGAAAAGCAAAGAAGGAAATAGGAAAGCAGGAGGAGGAGGAAAGGAAAGGGATCTTCTATTTTCTGGCCTATCCTCAAATGTTTATAAAATCTAGGGCTGGACCAGGATTTTATAAGCCAGAAGCCTGGAACTAAGTTTGGGTCAGGACACAAGCACTTGAGTCACTTCTGCTGCCTCCCAGGGTGTACATCATTACATGGAATAGCCAGTACTCCAACCAGACTCTCGACATGGAATGCAGGGATCCCACATACCATAACCACAGCATCAAATGCTCTCCTCTGTTTTTCTACTTTTGCACATAGAAATAAACATCTCTTAATTCCATTATCCATGGATTCTTTAAAGTGTTCTTGTATGCTTAACTAGGTAGGATAAGACAGCAGCTACAAAAATAAGGTTTCAGATGGCTAAGACCTACATTTACATTTCCCAATCTGCATGAATACCAGCAACACCTGAGGAGATTTGAAACTATGCTCACATCCCAGCCTGAGTATAATGAGACCTTAGCATCAGGATTTTTCTCAAAAGTCTCCCATATTTGCAGCCACGGTTGAAAATCATTGATATGAGAGTAGAATGGCTTTCCAGAACCCCTGAATTCAGGGTCAGCATTTCAGGTTTTCTCATCCAGTGCTTGTGATCACCAGGCATTATGCCTGATTCATCTGAGCTTGAGAAATTAATGAATTTTGTCATGTTTCATTTTATTTTTCAATATTTTATTTATTTGAGAGACATACCAATGGAAACAAAACTTCCAAACAATAGCTCTTTCCCCAAATATCCACAATAGCATATGGAAGGCAGAAGCCACCAGGCCAGGCCCAACATTGGAAACTGTAAATTCAACGCAGATCTTTCATGTGGGAAACAGGATTCCAGTTAGCTAACCCATCATTCCAGCCTCCCAGGATTTGCATGATTGCAAATACCCATTCCTAATATTTTACTTAAAAATTAGATGTCCTAAGGATCAGAGATGAAATGATGCCTAGGAACATGGAGGGCAAATATAACAACCTGTATTTGAACCTAGCTGTAAACATATAGCTTTGCTTATTGCAAGAGACCCAGACACTGCCAGTACCCTGTATTTAAAACTTTAGTGATGACTTAATGGTGTTCTTTATTTTTTTAATAACTTGACCTCTAAAGACTATAAGCTTTTCAGGGCCCAGCATAATGACTGACTAAATCCTCACCTGCACCCAACCGGGATCTCACATGGGTACAAGTTTGTGTCCCAGTTGTACCAATTCCATCTAGCTCCCTGCTTGTGGCCTGGGAGTCGTGGAGAACAGCCCAAAGTCTTGGGACCCTACACCTGCATGGGAGACCCTGAAGGAGCTCCTGGCTTTGGATCACCGAGTTCCAACCATTGCAGCCACTTAAGGAGTGAACTAGAAGATGGAAAATCTTTCTCTGAATCTTCCTTTTACATAAAAAAATCAATAAAATTTTTTAAATTCTACTTGAAGAGTACAAGCCCTTCCAAAGCTAACCCAAACTCCACTGCTCCAGTAAAAACCTCTGCTTTGCCTAACACCTTGGAAACAATCTCATCTGCTCCTGGATTCACCGTCACATTGCAAAACCAATTGTGGACTACCTTTTCCACATTTTAGCAACATAGGAAGTTATCATTAAAGGAAAACATTTATTCATATTTGCTATACATTAAGTATTATGGAAATGAAAGTGCTGCTTTTGCATAGTCTAAAATAACTGCCTTATTATAGTATAGCTCAAATTCACATGAGAGTACAGCCAAGTTGAAAAATCACTACAGCTTAGATAAAATAATTTACATTAAGCCTAATAAAAATCTCAACAGGTTAGAAAACAGGCTACTATTTGCAAAGTAGAATTTCCTATTATGTTAACCCAACTGCCTAGGGCAACTTCATTTGAGTCTTGTCAACAGCACTTGGTACAAATTCATATACAATAAAACATCAAAAAATGTTTAATGCCATCCATTAATTCTAATTCATTGGTCCATCATATTTGACACTCAAGCATGTTGTGGTTAGCCAGGCGCATAACTGACATTTAAAAGTTTCCTTACAATATGAAGCTAAGAACCAGAGAGGCAGTTACGGTGACAGAGTCCACACAGGAGAAAAATCATAGAATCCAGATACTTGTACTTCTAGCTTGCTGTTAGACTGTGAGGAACCAATACTACGGTTTTCTTAAGTCTTCTATATTCAGCAGTATATATTTCTATTTAAAATTAACTTCATACAAACAAAAAACAACTGAGTGCTACTGTGTTACACTTAATTACATACGAACACAGTGACATGCCCTGTGCTGTTCATGTCACAGACTTTATTAAATGCTCTTGAAAGCCTAATGAATAGCAACCTTTTGTGCATTTCATAGACAAACTGAGGGAGGGATAGATAAACAAACTTGCCCATGCTCCCAAAGGCAGTGGAATAGTAGGGCCAACAACCATACACAGGTTTGCTGCCCTGGAGTATATAACCAAAACCAGAGAAATCAAGACAAGCAACAATATGCTAGGATGACAAAAACTCAATTATATTTGTCCTAACATCTCAGATTTGAAATGTTACAGGGCTGTCTGAGAGCAAGGAGTCCACCAGCTTCATTTACCTCTTAGTAAAAGAGTGCTTATTAGTCATGTCTGAAAGAACTGAGCATGCACTGGGGGGAAAACCTCACCTTCTGAATGCAAGTATATGAAATAAAGTTGAAGAAGTCAACTGAAAGCAGAAGCTTTAAATGCCTAGCACAGAAACGAGACTTCACATTACGCAGTGAGAACAAAGGATTTTGAACTAAAGAACCCATTGTCAACAGCAGTATGTTATAGCCAAGTATGTGGCCTGGTAGTTAAAGCACCCACAGAGATGTCTTCATCTCAAAGTGCTTGAGCTCATGTTTTTGTTCTGCTCCAGATTCTGGATTCTTACCAGTGTATACCCTGGGAGATAGCATGCTATGGCTCAATGACTCGTGCCTCTGCCTACAAAATGGGAGACCCAGCTCCCCTTCCTGGCTTCCAGGACTGGATGTTGTAGGCATTTAAGGAGTAAACCAGCAAATAAGATATCTCATTCTTTCCTCTGTCAAGTAGTATTTTTTGAGTAGTCTGTTAGTGCACTAATCTGATGTCTGCACAAGATAGTTTAGAGGAAAGAATCCAAAATTGGTTAGGAAGGAGACTTGGGCGACAGTGAATGAAACAGATACAACAAGCTTTATGAAAAGGGAATCGGCTGCTGCATGTCCTGTATATGCTGAATCCCAAAGCAGCAGTTTGTTACCTACTCTCTACAAGATGTTTTACAGAGCAGATGATACCTAGGCACTATTTAGAAATGTGATTCTGATCTAGAGAAGTCCAAAGACAGTTCTTCCTGACAGTGGTTGAAATAACTAACCCAGAACTGTCAAGAAATCGCGAAGACCCATGCAACCAAGGCACCCACAAAAACTGAGTCAAACAAGGTTTTTTGAATCTGGAACTGGCCTAGGATAGCCATTCTTTAGCTCAGACTTACGCAGCTATTCATGGGATGGGAATAGGTGGGTATATGTACTACATGGGCCAGGACAAATGAAACAATTTTTAATGGAAATTAGTATTACTTGGGGTTTTTTTTTCCCTTTATGTTGCTTTTCCACTGTTAGCCTTTAAGGAAAATGGCCAAGCACAATAAATTGCTTTTTTCTATCTAAACACTCTAGCTTTAATAAACTTTTTTAAATTAACACGTAATCTGATTTTGTTTTTTAAAAGCTTGTTTAACTTTTGCTATTTCATTTCATTCTGAGAACTTTTCTTTCACTTTACATCTTCATGGATTTTCACTTTAGGAGTAACTGTACTTGAATTACACAGCTAGTTCTGAATTAGTGTGACAGCATTTGCTACTGCACAGCTCTTGTTATCTGAGATCTAAAAAGGAGTCCACAGGTAACTTGGAATAAGGAGTACTTCTCAGTCATGAGCTTCTGAGTGTGTGTGGTTGACCAGGATCATTGGTGTGTCCTCGGGGTCTGAGCATTTACTAAGGATTGGCACAGAGGAAACCATTCCCAGGAAGGATGCAGAAAAGTGAATCAACCCTATGTACAAAATGACCACAGTGAGCAGGGAGTGCAGCCTTCAAAGGCACTACACTGGAAAACTGGTTCCTTTTTCTCCCTTTGGCATCTTTTTGTTGTTGTTTTCGGAGATTTTGCTTCATGTTCACCTTGGGTGAAGTTATTTCAACTTGGCAGGACATAGGACCACTTACATAACAAAAGTGGCGGCACTAACGCCACTCAAGTCCAAAACTCCTGAGTAACGTGGGGCCATCATCCTCTTTAGCAGAAGTTGCCCCAGAGAAACTTTTCCAGCCAAAATGACACTTATATCCACTGTGCTACACAATGATTCTAATGTCAAAAGAAAGGTCATTAGCAACAACCAGGGTAGATATGCCTTATGTTGGCTTCTGTACAATGGTAGATTATGGTTTAAGAATACGCCTTTTTCTATTTTGATACTACTGTTTTCTATTGTTTCTTCTAGCTGAATTACCTCTTTGAAAATGCACAGTGGGCAAAATATGCACATTTAAGAGGCGTTGAAATCTGAATGATCTTCTATGTGTATTTCCCCCAGAGAATACTTAATCACAGCCTGAATAAGAGGGGGGAAACCCTAGAGTGCAAGTCTAGACTCAAATACTTCCATCCAATAGCAATGTTATGTAAATCATGAGTTTTTAACACTATAGAAAGAGGACACTTGAGTTGAGACCCTGAGCCTTGGGTAGCCATACCCTGATGATACATCTGAGAGACACTCTGATTTTCTCAGACATTTGCATGAGACCAAGGAGCTTTATTAGGAAATAATGAATCCAAAGATGCCCTTGACTTGATCCCATCTCTGACTTTCATCACATTCGAATGGGACACCCATAAAAGCCTAACCCTCAGAGCTGATTATGGGGTAAAACCAAAAAAATTGGGTAAGTAATTGCTTCGGTCATGCAAAGCTCATCAGATCACTTTAGCAAGTTCCTGCCATCAGTCTATCAAACTGGCTCTTCCAATGCGGTGTTGCCCACATGACTCAGAATGTCATGTACTCAGCATGCGACTACAAAGAGATTCTATCCTGGTTCCTGTCCTGACTCAGAGACCATGGCCAGGTCACATGTTCTTTCTGGGCTCCAGATCTTCATCTCTCAAGTGTGTGGCTTGGGCTAGTTGGATCTCTGTGTTAGTGAATCAACTGCCATGCCTTCAGCTCCCTAACAGTGAGCCAACAATGGTATAATTTTACCAGTTCCCAGAAACAAATCAGGTATTCAGAGGCCAATGTGCTTGACTATTCTGTTCACATTCATATTCCATAAGTAATACAAGCAATTATATACTCCATCTCTAAGATCTTAGAAGTTAATCTGTCAGATTTCATTATATATTATATGTATAATCATATGTATTATATATATATTTTACATATATAATCATCAAAATTTTATCACCTGGCTCCATTAGGATGTATATGAATCAGGACCAGTGTTGTGTTTCAGGCAAAGCTTTTGCCTGCAATAGCAGCATGCTGTATTCGTGCCAGTTTAAGTCCTGGCTGCCTCACTTACAGTTTACCTCCTAACACAGAAGTAGTGGAAGACGGCCAAGTGTTTGGGCCCCGGCCACCCATATGGAAGCTTTGGAAGAAACTCTTAACTACTGCTGTTGGTCTACTGCAGCCCCAGACATGGCAGTTACCTGGAGAATGAACCAGCAAAGAGAAGATGGCTCTCTAACTCCAACTTCTAAATAAATAAATGCCTCTTTAAAAAAAGAAACAACAACAGTTTACAAAATGGGGAATGCATTTGGCACAGTGGTTAGATCACTGGATACCTATATTCCATATCGGAGTACTAGGGCTGGAGTTCAAGCTGAACTCCATTCCAGCTTCTACTAAGAAACACTCTAGAATGTAGTAGTCATGGATCAATTGGTTGGATCCCCTCCACCAACATGGGAAACACAGATGGAGTTCCAGGACCCTGGCAAGGCCCAATCATGGCTTTTTACAGGTATTTGGGTAGTCAATCAAAAGAGAAAAGACTTTTCTAACTTTCCCCTGTCTTCCCCGTCTCCTCCACTCTCCAATTTCAAGTAAATAAATTTTTGTAAAGCATATGAATCTGGGGCCTAATGAGAAAGTAATTATTAGAGCACAATAAATTCATGGGTATATCAACAAAAAACCCACAGAATGTTTTTTATAAAACTAATTAGTAAAACTCAAAAAAGACAAGTATTGTTTAAAAACAGAAACAGGTACATATGAAGATGTGCCATACAGTGGCCTTTAACAAATGAGTGCTGATTAAACTACTTTGCAATCTATTTGAATAGTTTTTCTTACATTCTAATTCTCAAAATATGAAATGGTTTAAGTCAGTCAAGCGTACTTTCTCTTTAGATGAATAAAATAATTTTTAAGTAAGTGAAAAAAATACTCCTACAGCACAATTTTGAGATGGGATAATGGTAGTGTTCAGATTACTGAAATCTGCAAGAAGGTATTAATTCTACATAATTATTATTAGCTACCGTTTTTCAGTTCTGTGTGTCAGGATTGTAAGGTGGAAATTAGAGTAATTTTACACAGCAGGCAACTGAATGTCAGAAAGTGCATTAGCAGTGTAGCATGTTCATATATAGCCAGGAAATTCAACCCCAAGCCAATTTAGCTTTCTTAGAATACCAATTTAACTCTTACCCATTTTCAAAATGTCAAGGTTTTTTTTTCATTTCATCCTTCACTTGAACACTTACCATAAACTGCTTACATCATAAATTTCACTGGGTTCCAGGGATAAGCAGCATCATTTAAGATAGTCTACAATATTGAGAACTTCTTGAGGAAAGAGATACAGGAAACAAATGAATATAATCAAATTCACAGTGCTATGAAGATACTGACAGAGCTCCAGAAAGTAAAAATAGAACCTTAGGTTTCTAGTAACACCCGAGAACTAAGCTTCATAGAGAACAGTGGAAAATGGCATTCCAACAGCAGAGACATAAAGCAGTACAGCAATTAAGATGAATCCTGTCATCCCTCATTAACACCACTGCCTTTGGGTTGAGGTAAAATTTAACAGAAGTGCCAGCCTTGTGCAGGAGAGGTAAAGCCACCACCGAGACATATGGGCCCCCAACAATTTGTGCCCCAACCATTCCACTTCCTATCCATCTCCCTGCTAATGGCCTGGAAAAAGCAGAGTATTGTCCAATTATTTGGACCCCTACCATCCACATGGCCGACCTGAAAGAAGCTCCCGGCTCCTTGCTTCTATGGCCTTCTGGGGAATGAACCAGTGGATGGAAGATCCACGTTGGCCTCAATCCCCCCATGCCTGCCCTTTTCCTCTTTCAAAGCGATAAATCATTTTAAATGGAGAATGACAGACATAGTAATACAAAATTATAATTTTTTATATCCTTACATTTTGCTAGATCAAAACATTCTGCACCAACATCTTGTGAAAGACTTGAACATGACAGGCTATCGATCCCCATCTCTGACATCTCCAGTAAAGCAGGGACTGAGGATAAGTAGTCCTCACAAGTTCTCTGATGCTGTTGATGCTGGTGGCCAAAGGATCATACTTTGAAAATCCCTGGTAGAGGAACAAGCCACAGAGAAACTAAATCAAGAACTCAATTTTAAAATTCATTTGCTTTTACCTTTCTGTTAAAAACAAATCTAGCTAAACATATGATTTAAAGAATGGATAGTCACCATACAGGTGTCTATGTGATTTCAATAGTCTTGCAGAAGAAACACAAAATGAGAGGAAGCTGAGTTGTAATTAGGTTTGTGCATTTTTAAACAATGCTCTGATCTACCTTCTAAAAGCTAGGCTTTTTAGACACTGGAAAGTCATTTCTGACCCAACTGCTGCCCAGGGCAGCCTTGCTCTCCTAGCCCAACACCTTCTGAGCTCCAATAAAGTCAAATCAGACACAAAGAAATGGCAACAACAGCAACCGTCTCAGAAGCCAAACTGCAAGTGATTTCACTTCTGTATTTGTCTTTAACATTTTTTATATTGTTGGATATTTTACTAATAGTAGTACATCAATCTTTACTCAGAAAGTCTTTAAGGCCAGAATAATGCAACATACTTTTGCAACCCTGTCTTTCTTGCTTTCTTGGTTGAAATGAAATAATGAAAGTTAAAACTTATCAAACTACAGAAAATAGCTGATCAGGAAAACGTAATGTGGAGGTACACAGAAAATTTCTGAAAATCTGAAAATTTCTGAAAACAGAAACCTGTTTTACAATACTATAAAAGGGAACTTTAGCAATGTAACTTCTGAATCATACTTATAAGTTCTATCACTTCACACCTGTACCTTACACAATTGACATATGCTGGAAAATGAAATCATGAAAAATTTCCTGTTCACAAATGAGTTTTTCTCCTTTGCCTTTTCTGTTTCAGGTTTTTACCCCTTAAAAAAACAAAGATGTCAAATTCTGTTCCAAAGTAAACTGAAAGCATGTCATCACAAAAGAAATATAACAATGGAGGGAAGGACAGTGGGAAGTATCATTATGTTCTGAAAACTATGTGAAGCACAAGAAATCTATTTCTTTGATACAAATGAAAAAAATTTAAAGACAAAAGCAATAATTTCAAAAGCTCTTTGCTCAATTTTTGTCATGTCTAAATTTGTTAAAATGGTAGCAACTAAACAAAATCCTAAGAATAAGGTTGGCTGTAGTTCTCAGGCATAAATGTAAAATATGTGAATTAACTTAATGACTGATTTTCTATCAGATATGACTTAATATCTTTACCCCTTGAGGACATAAACATATTTGGAATATTCAGCATAATCTTTTTGCTGTGAAAATACGAATACTTCAAATGTGAATTCTACAAAACCAAACAATCCTAACCACCCATAACTTTTCCTCCAAATAAGGTTTTCTTTAACACCAGAGCAAACCTGATTTGACATAAGTACAATCATATTCAGTAGAGGTTTTTTGTTTTTTCTTTTTTTAAGTACTAGTCACCCAAAAAAAGCCAAACAGCCACTATAACTTTTGGTTTCTAGGAGTCAAAATCATCACTTCAGATTTTCCAGGAAGCATTATTTCAGTGCAAATGCTAACACAATGTCCTCTTGACACCTTCTCAAATACTTCAAAGGTGTAGCTATTTGAAAGGGGGGACGTGAAAGCTAAAGCAACTTCCTTCCTTTCTATTACAATTAAATGCAATGCTTAGAACCAAACTCTGCGGCTTCCTTCTTCACTTGAGGGAAACTGACTAATCCTTGCCTAAAAGACAATTTGACTTTTCGTAAGTTCTTTACTGACTTATTTGTGAATTTCCAGAAAAAAATTCTAAACCCAAATGAAATGCTCTTTTAAATCCATTTTTCCCTCTGTTTTAAGTTTGCTGCTCTAGAGGAGCAGAGCTTTTAAAGGAGTAGCACCAATTTGATTCCACATACACCCTCAGCTTTCCAGTGGAGCAAGTCTAACGGGAAGTCAGGGTATTGGTGCCACCGAGTTGGTGCCCAAGTCTTTGCAAGTGGTGCATACTTAGTCCCTGTGACAGGCGCCTCCTATGGCCACACTGCATGGCTGCAGACAGCCTCCCCCCACCACCCAGGCTTTATACACACTCCTGCCTCCTGAATTCAATACTGATCACCAAAGATACACTAGCAAACCATTTAATTTGGCACTGGAGCAGCATTCCACGTGAATGATAACATGGTCCTTTAAAAGCAATATTAAGATGCTTGCTAGATTTCCTTTTCCCCTTTTATGGTGAACATGACAATATGGTTTTCCATTCAAGCTTTGAATCAACAGGAACAGAAAATGAACAGACAAGATGTTGTTCCTCTAATGCAGCTTACAAATTTACAAATACATAGCAAGTATAGCGATTCAGAAGTTTACAAAACTGTAGTGCTGAGATTATAATGTCCATTTTCACTCACCTTCCCAATAATGACTGATTTCAGAATCCAAATTACATGTGTCAAAAAATGCTTTCACCATATGTATTTAATTGGGTCTCAAAATAGAGATGTTTTACACAATGTCCTGGGAGGCTGAGCTGACATAATTTCTTAAGGCTTTGAGGCTAACATTTCCATCTTTTATGGGAATATGGGATCCATATGGCCAATGCTAATGCTTAGAAACTAAGCTGATGCTTGAAACTAATGTTTACAAGCAAGGGATACTAAACAAAAAACATGCCAGGTCTAAGGAAAAAGAGCACCCAATGACAAGTAGTGAAAAAAGAAAAGTAATGAATATGCACAAAATAGTCAAACAGCCACAGCCTTTAACTTGCTTTAAAAACCCTAGACACCATTTTCTTTCAATATAACATGTCCATTGGTATATACACACATATAGTTTCATACCCACTGGAAGATACATATATATAATATAAAGATCAAGAAACAGTCTATTAACTTAGATATAATTCTTGACCTTCATTCTCATCCTTCAAACTGAAGGCAATTCAGGACTGGAACCGTGATCAGACACACATAGCCAACATCTGTTTCAAACCTAAGGATCAGAGACACATGACATTCCAGAGCCACCCTGATCTGAGATGCTATCGCCATGACCTGGAGCACAGGGCTATAATTACATTTAGCCAATATGTATTGCTGAAAATACACATATTTCCCCTATTTTTCTAAAGTAATGAAATAAGAATATTGTTTCTAAATATCTGTAACCAGCTACAAAATTACATCAACAGATAACTTACCAGTTCAGTGTGAAGCTACTGCTTCCTGTTCAGCCACATTCTAAAGCAGAAATCACCCACTTGCTTAACTTTCACAGAGCAGGAGGAATCTGGCCAGGTTAGATGTAATCTTAACTCCTATGGACCCTAAGGACCATCACAAAAAAGCAAACCTCAGAGCCTGACAGCAGAGACCTGCAGCTCTTCATGAGGTTGCCACGCCAGGACCTCTTCCTTGAAGTCCCTAAGCACCCTCCTCTAGCTGCAGTTCCTGAGATCAGGACTGTCCACCCACTCATCTGTCAACAGAATAAATGTTCTCTTTCCTTCACCCCAAACCCCTTCATTATTTCGACTTGGCATCAGGGTCAGGCATCCAGTTTTCTGTACCATGTACATATATCCATTTCTAGTTAATAAATTTTTAGAGTGAAGTTTCTGTGTTCAACGAGTATGAACATCTTTTAAAGCTCCAAACACATGCACTTGTAAATCTTAATGCTACTTTTTATCAAAAAGCTTGCCTGTAAGTAAACTATTCTGCTGCCTCCCAAGCCTAAAATGAAACCCAAGTGACAGGAACCGGACTGTGTCAGCAGCTTGTGAAGTACTCCGAGAGGTTTCTGTAATGTTTCTTCCCTCCAAAAAGATTCTTACCGATACTTCTGGCAACTGAACAGTGAACAAATGCCTTACAGGGCGTTTTCTCTGAACTAGGTCTTAAAGGTTTCCTTTGTCCGCCATCAATTCAGTAACATTTTCAGATGGAGTCATCACTATGAGTCTAGAATATGAATGGGGAGCTAACTCCCAGTGAAGTACAAAACGAACGAAAATTTTTAAACTATATTCAGCAAGGGAGATCACATTTCCAGAGAGACAAGAGAAGCACAGGGTCCACAGCGGCTTCTCACTGTTTGAACAGCGCATCGAATAGAGCACAGAAGTCAGATGGGGCTGTGCACCCAACAGGGCACAGGTGACAGCTGGGGCTGTGCACCAAACAGGACACAGGCGCCAACGTGCGCAGTGCACACGACCAGACACAGACACCGGCTTGCACAGAACACGCAACAGGACACAGGTGTCGGATTGTGCAGTGCACGCTACAGGGCACAGGCTCTGACTTGCACAGTGCACCGGACCGGGCACAGGCGCTAGCTTGAGTAGTGCACATGTCAGGGCACAGGCTTGGGCTGGATTGTGCGGCTTTGATGGATCTCCCAAATATTCTCTAAAGCATGTATAATGTGTAAAATCTGTCCTAAATACTATTAAGAAAACCATGTCCTATCAGTTAAGTAGCTTATAAGTTAAGAGACGGTTCAGAAAAGCAAATCTAAAATATATTGAGAGAAGTGAAGGTATTCAAGCAACAATCCTTTGGGATACAACAAAAAAGCACGAACTTGCACAATAACTATAGATTACTGAGTACTGTTGTAGACAAATCCTACCATCTCAGAATATGAACTTTTCCTCCAAGATATACTTTCCCAAATAACCTAAACATTAGAAATTATTTGGAGAACAGAAAGAACTTACAAGGCAGTTCTGTTTAGATTACACAGTTTGTAAAATCTGCGATGCTCTGAACCTAACAGAGAAAACACTGTTAAAATGTTTAACAACAGTCAAGCTGGGCCAGGCATGGTGGCCTAGCAGCTAAAGTCCTCGCCTTGCACACTGGGATCCCACATGGATGCTGGTTCTAATCCCAGCCGTGTCTCTTCCCATCCAGCTCCCTGCTTGTGGTCTGGGAAAGCAGTCGAGGATGGCCCAAAGCCTGGGAACACTGCACCTGCCTGGGAGACCCGGAAGAGAATCCAGGCTCCTGGCTTCAGTTCAGAGCAGTTCCTGCCATTGTAGTCACTTTAAGAGTGACTCATCGGATGGAAGATCTTCCTCTATGTCTCTCTTCCTCTCTGTATATCTGGCTTTCCAATAAAAATAAATCTTTGAAAAAAGTCAAGCTACTTACTAGAATATTTACATTTAGTAAATATACTTATGGTTAATATATATTTACTAGAAAATGACATGCTGTGTTATAGCACATTTTCCTCTACCAAACATTCAGACTTGTGCTTTTCTGATTACCACATCTGCTGAAGAATTTTTCATCTTCCAACGAACTCTTTGCCACAAAATAAAATGTGGACTACGATTTCATTTATCAACTCCTGCTCATAAGGCCCTCGCTAGCCTGGGCTCGGCAGCTGCACCCTGAGCCAGGAATCTGAAAGCCGAATCAGAGCTCTAATCTGTGCGGGCTCAGGGCTGAAGTGCCCACGTCACCCAGAGCTCCCAGCTCTGGCCTTTGCTGCCTACTTCAGAATCCTGCAGGATCCCGTGATGAAGACACAGGAAATGGTACAGCCATCAGTGGAGGGGCTGGCCGCACCTTTCTGAGAAGAAAGGAATCGAAGTCTTATCTATCTAGGGAGCTGAGCCAGTCAGATTTTCCAGTCAGATTTTTAATCGGTCACTATTTTCATCTGTAACAAACTACAGAAACAATGATCTTTTTAAGATTGGTATGACCTGGGCCCGGCGGCATGGCCTAGTGGCTAAAGTCCTCGCCTTGAAAGCCCCGGGATCCCATATGGGCGCCGGTTCTAATCCCGGCAGCTCCACTTCCCATCCAGCTCCCTGCTTGTGGCCTGGGAAAGCAGGAAAGGACGGCCCAAGGCTTTGGGACCCTGCACCTGCGTGGGAGACCCGGAAGAGAGGTTCCTGGTCCCAGCATCGGATTGGCGCATACCGGCCCGTTGTGGCTCACTTGGGGAGTGAAACATCGGATGGAAGATCTTCCTCTGTCTCTCCTCCTCTCTGTATATCCGGCTTTCCAATAATAAAAAAAAATCTTTAAAAAAAAAAAAAAAGATTAGTATGACCTAAATTTTACTGTTTCATGAAAATCCATAAAGCACCACATGCTCTCATTGGAATGGCATTACATGAGCAGATTCAAATTTGTTTCCGTTATTTTTCCCCTCATTGCTTTAGCCGAACAATTTGTGATTATGTGTAGATGGAAAAATAAAGGGGTAATCATGTAGCAGCAAAACATCCAACAGTTTTTTCCTTCATCCAGGATGTCCTAAAATCATCCCACAGTGAACAGTGAGGAGTTAACAGTGAGCCAGAGAAACACAGGAACAACACATAGGGAAGAGAAACGGACAGCAAAAGGCAGCCTGGAGAAATCAAGATAGTAAAATAAAGGCAAATGTCAAAAAAGAAGAAACATATGGGGCCCAGCACTGTAGCCTAGTGGCTAAATTCTAGCCTTGCAAGCACCAGGATCTTATGTGGGCACTGGGTCACATGCTAGCTGCCCCACTTCCCAACCAGCTTCCTGTTTGTGGCCTGAGAAAGCAGTGGGGCAAGGCCCAAGGCCTTGGGACCCTGCACCCTCATGGGAGACCCAGAGGAAGCTCCTGGCTTTGGATCAGTTCAGCTCCAGCCCAGTTCTGGCCATAGCAAACACTTGGAGAGTGAACCAGTAGTTGGACGATCTTTCTGTCTCTCCTCTCTGTAGATCTGACTGATAAAAATAATTTTAATGAAACATGAAAAGTAAAAAAGTAATTAGGAAACAAATAACAGACTTGAAGATTTCATTCTCCAAAAGCTCCTTTGATTTCAGGAGCATGTGGATCATTTTACCCTTAAATGTCTTTTCTTCACTCATGAATTAAACAATTTTCTTCTAAGCTGAATATGTGAAGGTCATACTGAGAACATTTAAGAAATCCAACCGACAATCTTTTTTTCTTGATATACTTACTTAAGACGTCAAGAAGTCAATACCAACAGACCATTCCCATCCACTAGTTCACTCTCTCAGGACCTACAATAACCAGGTCTGGGCCAGCCAAAGTCACAGAATTCAGATTTCCCATTGGGTGGCAGGAGCCCATCACTTGAACCATCTTCTCTCTAAGGTTCTACATCAACAAGAAGCAAAGTCAAGTATCAAGTTGTTTTGAATGGGATCCAAGAAACTTTCTTTCCTAAAGATACTTGTTTACTTAAAAGGCAGATTTACAGAGAAGGAAATACAGAAATAGAAAAAGAGGCAGAAAGATTCCATCTGCTGGTTCACTCCCCAAATGAGTTAAGCCAGTCAGAAGCCAGGAACCTTGAGTTTCTTCCAGTTCTCTCAGATAGGTACAGGAACCCAAGAACTTACTCATCCTCTGCTGCTTTCCAAGGCTATAAGCAGGAATCTGGATAGGAAGTGGAGCAGCCAGGACTTGAATGGGTACTCACATGGATGTCAGTGTTGCACACAGAGGCTTAGCCCAGTATGCCACAGTGCCAGCCCAGGGAGGCTAGGATCTTAACCACTACTCTGAAAGTCCATTCCTTCTGATTTTTAAACACATTCCCTGCTCAGAAAACAAAGTCTAATTCATTCTATAGCTTGCTAGAGTGTAAACAAATATTTACAATGAAGGACATCATCAAGAAGGAAACATAGGAACTGGCATAGTGACTTACCAGACTAAACCTCACTTGTGGGTAAGCACTGGCATCCCATATGGGCACCAGGTTCAGTCCTAGCTTTTCCATCTCTGAGTCATCTCAATGCTAGTGGCCTGGGAAAGCAGTGGACAATGACCTGAAGCCTGAGGCCCCTGTGCCTAAGTGGGAGACCTGAAAGAAACTCCCAGATTCAAGCTTTGGACTGGCTCAATTTTGGTCTCTGTGGCTATTTGGAAAGTGGATGGAAGTACTGTCTCTTTCAAATAGGTAAATAAATAGCAAGCCCACTTCCCATTGAAATACACTGTAACCTAAATGTGTTTAAGTGCTGTAGTGTCTGTCATTTTCTTTGGCCATTGCATACGTGACTCACCTCCCTAGGTATGGAGAATGTCTACCTTTGAAGTAGAACCCAATTCACACTATATAAAAATTTCCAATATATGGATCCTAGTCTCTAATACAGCCGTGGCCTGAGCTCATGGTCTACATTTTTCTGCTAATCAGTTGTATTAGCCCCAATCTTTCTCTTGGAAGCTAATAAGAAAAGGCCAAGCATGCAGACACTATCATGGTAACAAGTGATTGCATCTCATTCAGAGCTTGAAAGCAGTGGCTGGAGTCCAGGACAAATGTCAAGTGACAGCAACAGGGCCCCTTGCCAACTCACATCACAAACAAATTCAATAGGGTGATTTGAGGCACTGTTCCTGGTTGCCTGGTTCAATGACCCTTCCAGGGATGCTGTGAAACACTCAATATGCTTTAAGTGACTTCCTTTTCTATTAAAACAGCCAGTGTTTTTTCTGCTTTCTGCTTCATTCTTTTCAGCTGCTTTTACGTAAGCATCTTGATTGATAAAGATGCTAAGAAGAGGGATAGCACTTCTTTAAGGCAATGGGATATTTGGAAGGAAATACAAATGTTGCTAATAATCAGGGCACTATTTGTTTCGACTAAGATTCTCCAGGGTAAGAATCCCTCCAAATGCCCAGCATCTGCCATAGCCACACATGGGCACCGATTTCCCTAACAGAAAGGCAATGTGATCTGCCAACAGAAACAGCACAGGCTTCAGAATCTCACTCGTCTGAGCCTATTTCCTCACTTTTACAGTTGAGATAACCATTGCCAATTCTTTAAAGTGGTTTTAGGGTATCGAACAAAATCATTTAATGACAAGAAAACAGTGCTATTCATAAATTACCAATTTCTCTTTAAGATTTATTTTTATTGGAAAGTCAGATATCCAAACAGGAGGACAGACAGAAAGATCTTCCGTCCAATGATTCACTCCCCAAGAGAGCAGCAATGGCCGGTGCTATGTCAATCCGAAGCCAGGAGCCAGGAACCTCTTCCAGGTCTCCCACACGGGTGCAGAGTCCCAAAGCTTTGGGCCGTCCTCAACTGCTTTTTCCCAGGCCACAAGCAGAGAGCTGGATGGGAAGTGGAGCTGCCGGGATTAGAACCGGCACCCATATGGGATCCTGGCACGTTCAAGGCTAGGACTTCAGCTGCTGGGCCATGCTGCCGGTCCCCAGTTTCTTAATTCTGGTCACACAGATGACTACTTCAAAAAGACCATGGAAAAGTAGCATCAGAAGATTTATTTTAGTACAAAGTAATTTTGAGATCCAGGCATTTTTTTTATAAAATGCATTATCCCATAAACTTTCATTCCTTGTACAGTTTTACACAACCTCATCTAATTATGTACTCTCATGTAACTCTCATCTCTGACCATCATTGGTATAAACCAGTTTAACAGAAGTCAACTCAAAGCCAAAACTGTGCCTGCCTATAAGGCGCTCATGGGTAATTTGGCTTTACAATTTTCTTATGATTAATTTACTTTTGCTTACTCTGAATCATAAACTTCAACCTGGCAGATCAAATTTTTCAAGTAGTATGTTCTCATTGTGGAAACTGTAGAGAGTGCAAAGAAGTGTACAAAAAAAAAAATATCAGCCTTTTAGAATTAGAAGAAATGTAGGGGCATGCCTGCTGACATACTGAGTACAGAAAAGCCAGGAGTGCCCACGCAGTCCACTATCATTTCACATAGCAGCAGCTATGCCTGCCAACCTCTAGGATGCAGAATCACTTAACATGGGTGTTCCAATACAACTAGCCTGAGCCTCCAGATTCTTGGATAACGTATGAACTACAGACTCCACAGCCTGGCATCCTCTACCTCACCCAAGCCCCCTAACAGTAACCCTCCACAGAAGATGCAAGAGATTCCACTGAGTCATGCTGGCACTTTAAAGGAGTTCACTGGTAAGAGCAAAGAAACACACTGATCAATTGTTACACCGCATGCACTGTGCAAACACCGAAGAGAGGACTGAAGGCAGTGGTAACACCTTCACAGCACTGGGGAGCCTGAGAAGAGAATGCATGCACTGGGCCTGCAGGAAAATACTTCCACAGTCAGAGGGACACCAAGGAAGCAGCATGGTTAGTCACGAGGCATGCCTGTGCATGGCAGGTCTGGGGAACCAATGAAATACCAGCCACAGCAAGGTCTTGGTGGCAGAATATGGAAGACACCTAACTGTACATGCTGCTTACAGCCAGCTTTCTGAAGTCTTGGTGCTATGTCAAGGGACATGAGCCTTCTCTGCAGCACGGGGAGAGAACAAAAGCTCCTGAGGAGCAGGGGAGAGCTCTGTTTTTGCTTTTTGTTGTTTAAAGACTTACTTCACTTAAAGGTCAGTATTTCCAGAGAGGGAGAGAGATTGTCCAACCGCTGGTTCACTCTCTAAATGATCACAATGGCCAGAACTGGTCTGATCTGAAGCTGGGAGCCAGGAGCTTCTTCCAGGTCTGTCAGGTGGTTGCAAGACCCCAAGGCCAACCTCTGCTGCTTTCCCAGGTCATTATCAGGGAGCTAGATCAGAAGTGGAGCAGCTGCGACTTGTACAGGCACCCACCTGGGATGTCAGCAGTGCAAGCAGAGAACTAACCTAATATACCATCATGGCAGCCCCGGCAGTTTTGAAATTACTGATTGGAAAGGAGACCATGAGTGTCAGAGGCGCAATAAGCAAAGGACTGCAACAGCCCAGATAAAAAAAAGGTGGTCCTTCTTGGGCAGCCACTGCAGACTTGAGGGGGCTTCTCAAGTGATCAGAGGGGCGTAAGAAGGCACTGAAAGCCAGCCGGGAAGACAACTCCAGAGCTGCCATGTATCTAGCTGTGCCAGCACTGAAAACTGAAGAGCAAGAGAAACAAAGAAAAGGTACTAAACTCACACTTAGCAAATGGCTTTCAGAAAAGGATACCGTAACTGACTGCTTGAGTCATTCCCTGGACTCAACTTTACACATCATCTGACAACCAGAAGAGATCAGTCCCCTGAGGGCCACCCACAGCCTAGGCACCATTCCCACAGAAGCAATCCATTCACAAGGAATATCAGGCAGCACAATAGCCACTCAACAGCACACGGGGACTCTCCAGCGGGCCAACTGCTCTGATCTGGCTCCTTTCTGGGACAAATTCCGGACTGAAGGGAGGAGGACATGTGTGTTGGACCCTGGGGTAAAGGCAACTGATCCCCAGGAGAGACTGAATACAGAGAGGAGGCAAGAGCTCATGGACACAGACAGAGGCAGGGTGCCCAGTTCAAGGACTCCCCGCCTCCCTGTTTAATCCAGTAGTCTCTAGAGGCCCAACACCAGTCAGCAAACAGCTGAACCCGGCTATATTCTTTGTGGTGAATTCCCCTCAACTGAGATCAGCAGAAATGATCATCCTGTCAGTAACGGATGCACAGTTGAGACTGGAACTCAAGCTGTGGAAGAAAAGATAGGGGCAAGGAAATGGAAAGGAGAAGCAGAGAGAGGGAATAAATCAAACCAAACTGTGCTGTATCAGTATTGTCTGAAGCAATCAAAATAATGAACTACTTGTATCAACAAATCTTCAAACCACAACACTTTAAAAAGGCAAGCTAGATCATATCACTTATGTAAATATAGATGCTGAAATTTCTGTAAATAGTATTTAGAAGTGTAAGGAGAAGTGCAGAACACTAACAGGTGAAATCTGAGGACACTTTTAGGAAGCCAGGCTTGTAGGTGGCTGGTCATTTAGCCTCTGTGAACTCACTACCCTCACCAACAGAAAGATGCGGAAGCTGTTTAGTACGCCTTCACTCCAGCATGTCTCCCCGGTTAAACTTGATTCATTTGTGGCCAAAATATATCTAGGTAGGAAGCCATCTCTGAAAAGTTCATTGAATATGCAAATTATAAGGAACTCTACATGGACTTCACATTTTTCCCACGAAAATAAAGATCATTCAATTTCATTTTTTTCTATGACTTGAGACTTTCTATATTAGAAGTACTGGTCAATTAAATTTTTCAAAATAATTAGTGGAAGCAACTACAAACTGTGCTGCTTTATTGTTCACCATAAATACTTGTGATTTCTGTTTTTAACTGAATTCTGGGAAAAACTAAGCTATAACCTTTCCTGAATCTTTAACACAGAGTTCCAGCTGAGACAGCAAAACAGATGAACTCCAACCGAATGCTTTAACAACTTTCTAGCTTTCCTCCTTCAAAATCTGTTATAATCAACTTCTTACGAGCATCAATGAACAATTTCTCATGCTATTATTACATATTGAACATAAATATACTTAAATCTGGGGAAGAAAAATACATTCTATGAGCAACAGAAAGATTATATGTGAAGCACTTTCTTATTTAAAGGGAACAAGATGCAAAATATGACTGAAACCATTATCTCAAATTTTAGTAATGAAAAAGTAAATACTTAATTACCTTTCCACAAGAACAGAAACATATTTTTAGAAAATAAGACTTAGAAAATTTGCTTCACTTTTTTTCAATACTTCCTTATTTTTTTGAGATTACTTTCACAAGGAAAACAGAGATCTTCTACTCTCAGGTGCACTTCTCAAATGCCCACAGCTGGTTGGCTACATCAACACCAATCATGGAGCATGGGATTACATGCCTGTCTTCCATGTCTTCCAGGATCTGAGTACTGGGGACACATTAGCAGGGAGCTGGAGAGGAAATGGAACAGCCAGGACTCAAATCAGAGCTCCTATACAGGACACTGGTACCACAGGAGCCAGTTTGACTTGCTATGCTATAATGCCACTGACAGTATCTTTTTAAATGTAGTGTTAACTATTTCCTTAGAAGTGTTTCATCAACATTAAAGTGTGATTGTAGATTTGAATTCCATGACAACACAAAAAAAACTGCCTCTTCCTATTCAAGTCTGGGGCTGCAAGACAAAATAATCTTTTCTGACACCCCATTTAAATTTTTTTCCAATCCATTATACTTAAGAGGAAACAATAATTTCCCTTTTCACTTACAATGGAGAACCGTTTGTCCTCAGGATATATATGTAACAAAGGGAAAAAGCACCATATTTCTAAGGACATAGATGAGGAAAGGTATAAAAAGGCAGTTACAACACAAATCCACTGTTTGGGGGTCATATTTTGGGAAGGACCTCTGACTCATAAAGCTCTGTTTGGAGAAATAACCAAAAAAGGTGAACTCACAATTTACTACAAAGTTCTTATAGAAGCACTTAGAGAAGCATGATTAATCTTGCCAATAATGTCTACTTAAAATAGTCATTTGTGCTATTATATCCTTAGAAAACAAAGATCTGAAGGCATCCAAGTTCTTTCAGACACCTAAGAAAAAATATAAATGTCCTAGCCTGTGTACATAATGACTTAGAAAATGTGCAGGGTATCAGTTGCAATAAAGAGCCATGATTGCAGTACTGTTTACTCTTCTTTGCCGCCTATGCAGGCAACAAGCCTGGGAGCAGGTCATTATTTGACAAACCATGATGGCTTTAGCTGTGGAAAACCCTAGTGCTGAACATGGTGTGATGGGCAGCCAGAGACGGGTAAGATCTGGCAGCGCTGATGACCAACCTAAGACAGGGATTCCCCAGGTGGGGCTCCCCATGACGGGTAAGGCGTCAACTGACTGCTGGACAACCTAAGACAGGCGTCCATTAAAAAAAAACAAAAAAAGGGGGACATGCAGGCCCCAGTCTCCCAAGGATTAACTCTACAGCTTAGCTCGTTTCTCAGAGGGTAATAGGATGAGCAATTTTGGCCTGATACATCTAGCCACTGGCTTAACCGCAAGTTCCTGCTTCCTATTTGTCAAGTTATCTGCCAAGGGATTGGATAAACCCTGAGAGGAACTCAAGGGATTTAGGGTGGCCACTAGAGGATTGGATAAACACTGGGAGGAACTCAAGGGATTTAGGGCGGCCACTACTGGGAGGAACTCAAGGGATTTAGGGTGGCCACTACTGGGAGGAACTCGAGGATTTAGGGTGGCACCTTGAGGACTGGATAAACACTGGGAGGAGCTAGGGAGAGTATAAAAGAAAGCCTGGAGTTGCAATAAAGATCAATCTATCATCGATCGGCATTCGGTGTACTGCGTGTTGTGTTGTCTCACTGTGCGTTGTCTTTTGTGTAACCCTAGTCCCTCCGCTAGGCTCGGGGTACGTGGCGACGAGGGCGTTGCCAACAGATATCTGCCGGTGTTGTGGGTGAAGAGTCGCATGTTATGCTGGTGCCCCATGTGGGAGCCAGTTAATTTCTGGTTGTTTCACTTCTGATCCAGCTCCTACTAATGCACCAGAGAAAGCAGTAGAAGATGGTACAAATGTTTAGATCCTAGCCACTCATGTGAGAGACCCAACTGAAGCACCTGGCTTCAACATGGACTAGTGCTGGCCAGTGTGGTCCTCCAAGGAGTGAACCAGATAAGAAATTTTTCCATCTCTCTTCTCTGAGGATGAGTCATTTAAGCTGACACAAGAAGCTCCAGAGAGGGACAGAAATGTGTGAAAAGCCAAGCATGTTCCTCCAAGAGAACAGCAAGTGAAATGACCTTGTTGGGGGATGGAGCCTGAGGTACATTCTAGGAGATGGCAGACATTTGGTGTCCACAGGAGAATGGATAAGAGGAAGTGAGCAGAGGTCTGATGGAGGGACTCACAGGAGCCAGCAGAGCTCCCAGCAGGAGAGTGCACTTGAAATACATGCTTACAAAGAGGATCTCTTTGTAAGTTAAGAAAATGTACAGTAATAGCTCAGACAAAGGATAGCTCAGTAATGTACAGTAATAGCTCAGGGCAGATGTTTGGCAAAGCAATTAAGATGCCTCTAGGAGAACTGGGGAACCCAAGCTGCGGCACAGTGAGTTTGGTCTCTAATGCTGACATCTCATACCACAGTACTGGTTTAAATCTTGCCTACTCTTCTCTTAAACCAGTACCTTGCCAATACGCCCGACAAAGTAGTAGATAAGTGAACACGCCCTCTAGTCCCTGCCACCCACGTTGGTGACCAGGACTGGACACGAGGTCCTTCATTTCAGCCGTTTGGGTGGAGAACCTGTGGGTGAAAGACTTCCCTCTTTCCCTCACGCATTACTATCTCCCTCCCCAATCTTGTCACTCTTTCAAACATATATATTTCAAAAGGTTACTTGGGATAATGTTTCCCTCTCAGAGTACCTAGATTTAAGTCCCAGGTCAGCTCCTGATTTTAATACACCACTCAGAAGGCAGTAGGTGATGCTTATACAATTCTGTCGCTCATGTAGGATACTTAGATTGAGTTTCTAGCTCCCAAATTCACTGCAGTCCAGCCCCAGCTATTGCTATTGTGAACATCTGGGAAAGGATACTTTCTTGCTTTCTCTTCCTTTCATGTAACCATAAAAATGTTTACAGAGGTAGTATTACTGTGAACTACAGTGTTGATAATAGAGATCAATCCCTTCTATGGTGTAAGCACCTACTACGTACTAGGCGCTACTCTATTGATGGGGATATAATGAACATGAAGCTAACAAGGTCCTTCCCTTGTTCTTAATATTTCACTTCTACAGGATAAGAGAAAAGTAAGAAAACAAATGGGAACAGCACTGTGGTACAAAATGTTAAGCTATCACTTGTGAAGTTATCCCATATGGGAATGCCAGCTTGAACCCCAGCTGCTTCACTCCCAGACGAGTGAAAGAAGACCTGCGTACTTAGCTTCCTGACACCCACTTGGGAAAACCTGGTGAAGCTTCTGGTTCCTAGCTCTGACGTATCCAGAATGGACCAGTGCAGCTAGTTGCAGAATAAACTAGCAGATAGATCTGTCTCACTGTCCTTGTTGCTCAGCCTCTCAAATAAGGAAACAAGACACAAAAAGTAGCTTCCTTATATAAAAGTTCAGATGACAAGACGCTACAAATATTTGGTCAAATAGAGAGGAGTGAAAGATGGGAGATCAAAGAGACTACTTAGGCTGGAATGAAGAAAGGAAATCTTTGACCTGATATCTAGTTGATGAGACAGTCCCTAGAAGGATAAAAAAGGTCAGCAAAGTCGAGGTGAGCCTTGGAAATAGAATCAGCTTGACTTAACATGATCAGAAATAAAGGTCAGGTTTAAGACTTTACAAGCTGCAGAAAATGGAGCCATTTTTTAAGATGAAGAATTAGGAAGAAGTATCTAGGGAGTTTGGAATTACAGGGTCCCTTTAAGACATTAAATTTGAAGTCACATGACGCAAAACTGCATATAAATGTGGAGTTTAGCAAAGAGGCCTAGTTCAGATTAAAACATGGCACACCCTGTACAGAAACAGTAAGCAGAACCATGGCAGTGACGGAAACCCTGCCAAGTGGGCTGCATAGATTGGAAAAAAAAAAAAAAGCAGATCCCAACAACTCCAGATTGTAGAGATCAAACCACAGATGAGCAGCCACAGAGAAACAGAAATGACAAGTAGTAGGAAAGCTAGGAGAGTGACTGCTACAAACTGAATTGCATTCTGTGAGAACACATGTGTGAGACCATAATATTCAGGATGGCTGTATTTGGAGATGGGGCTTCTGGTAGCCACCATTTGGGGAGTGAACCAGTAGATGGAGGAGCTCTGTGTGTGTCTTTCCTTCTCTCTAAAAGCTGCCTTTTAATCTTAAAAAGATAAAAACATCTTTTAAGATTCAATATCTGATCCCCTATGAGTCTTCTCCTAAGAAAAAAGGTAAGGGAGATGGTCTCCAAGAAACCATTGAGTTTATCTGGACAACATGCTGCACTCTGCTTGATATATGTTTGCAAAGAGGATCTTGACCGAGTTTGAACTGCAATACCGCAACAAGGTGGAGGAATCCACCTTGGGGGGAGGGCACGGGGAGGGGTAGGGGGAATCCCAGAGCCTATGAAACTGTCACATAATGCAATGTAATTAATAATAGTAATGGTAAGGGAGTTCTCTTGCTCAGTCTTCACATCCATGCACTGAGGAAAGGCCAAGTAAACTGTATTGAGAACGCAGATTTCCATGCCAGGAAGTGCTCACCTCCAGAAGCAAGGGAGATGCCAGGAAACAGACAGGGAACCATGTCAATTGCTGTCACCTGCGGCACTAGCATCCCATGTGGGCACCAGTTCTAGCACCAGCTGCTCTACTCTGAATGCAGCTCCCTCATAAGGTGCCTGGAAATACAGTGGAGGACGGCCCAAGTGCTTGCGCCCCTGCATTCATGTGGGAGACCCTGAGGCAGCTCTGGCTTCAGACCAGCCCAGCTATGGCAGCTGTGGCATTTGGAGTGTAAAACAGTAAATGAAAAGGTCTCTCTCCCTCTCTTCATCCCTCCTTCCCTCTAATTCAACCTTTCAAATTAAAAACAAAAGAACTCACGAAAGACAAACAAGTGTCTGCTGGTACATGCATGGACTATGAAGGTCATAGGTAACATTGATAAAAATTTCAATGCATTAAGAAGAGATGCCACACTGGAATCAGCTCAAATGCAAAAGAGATGTGATCAACTAGAGACGAATGGAAGATAGCTATAGAGAAATCTGAGAAAGAAGAGTGACAATGGGGCAACTAAAAGGCAATAAGTCCGTTTTCTCTACACAGAAACACATTACTAGGACATATATTGATGAAAAAATACAAAGGTTCAAATGGATAATGTCATACATTTTCACTACTGATTGACAAGTTATGCTATGTTCAGAGGAGGGTCCACAGATGAATTTGGCCAGCCCTCAAAGGAAGCAGCTGTGACTTAAAATACTTGAACACAAAACCATCTCTGTGCATTTATATTAACAGTTCATTTTTTCAATGTGGCATTCTCAGTTAGACAGCCAAAACTCAGCCAAGAAAAAAAAATACCATTACTTAGAATAGCACATTTTATGGCTCAATTCTAGACCTATGTACCACATTCCTTATAGTGACTAATAACAGTGAAATTATTGATTACTGTGACTTTCCTATTATGTCTCAAGTAAAATCCTATTAAGAATTATTATGAGTAATGTAAAACTACTAAAAGAAACAATACTATTTTTAAAAGCACATCAAACTACAAATGAGTGACTATACATAGCCACAAATCTTGGCAGAATGCGGGATCAAAAGTCTCTTTACTTTGCTCTAAACATATTAACATATTTAACCCAAGATTTTCTTAGTATGAATATACTTTCTCCCTTTTTGTGCCAGTTTAGTAAGTATTAATTATATTTACTTGAAACATGAAGTGACATGGGAGGGGAGATTGCAGGATGGACAGGTAAGTAAGGATAGGGGAAAAGGGAGAGAGAATAAGATGTGCATGAAAGAGAAATCTTCCAACTCAGCTGCTGGTTCTCTCCCACAGATGACCTCAAAAGCCAGGGCTGGGCTAGGCAAGCCAGGAGCTCCATCCAGGTTACCTACCTGGCTGGCAAGGGCTCAGTCATCTTCTGCCAGACATTAGCAAAAAACCTCGGGAAGCAGAGGAACCAAGAGCTGAACTGGCTTTCCAATTTGGGATGTGTCACAAATGTCAACTTTGCCTGCTCTGCCACAAAGTTGGCCCCAAACCATATTGCAAGCTGTAATTTACATGGTCCGCGTTGAAGGCACAGCATGTTTTTTTTCTCTTCGCATCAATACTTACTAGCCTTGGAAAGTTATTAATCCTTTAGAGTTTTATTTCTAAACAGAGTGAGAAAATGGGCCTCTCTGCTTTATAGTTCACAGCAGGGCTCAAGACAATAACGTCAATCTAAAAATGAAAATTGCAATCCAAACACCAGGTCACTGCTCCAGGTTGCTGCAGCTTGGCAACCAGCCAGCGGATGGATGTTATGTGCTGCTGAGGAATAGTTTTCCAATCTTAGTGAAAAATCAAGGGCTATTCCAGCACTTAAGCTTTATGACACTCAACAGTTAGGTCAACTGATCATTACAGCTAAAGTGCTCCCACCAAGGTCCTTGTGGCAGAAGCTACAAAACTGCAGTCTTTGAGGTCACATGTACATTAATCAAACTGATTTTCAGCATAGGATTTGAAACCAATATTGATAAAGTAACAAACGGAAAACGAATGGCATGTCAGCCTGAGTTTTCTTCAGATAACAGATTGTTAAGCACAAAATGTCACATTTTTCTGTATTCATATTTAAATGGGTAAATTTTCATTGCAATTACCACTTGTTCAACAAACCCCATAAACATTTCTAACATAATAGTGAACTAGATTTAATACAGTATAATATGTAAATTTGCTTGACATATTTCTAACTTTTTATGACTTTAATGTTTAATTTACTTACTTTTCCCCCTACTCTATCAAGATATTAAGTCAAGACTAAGCAAAGTAACATTTGCCACAAGTTAGCTAGAGGTAAAAGAAAACAACTGCAAGGCTGATGCTGTGGTGTAACAGATTAAAGCCACACATGTGAAGCAGGCACCCCAAACAGGCACAAATTGAATTTCATTTCTGATTCAGCTCTCTAAGCTGCCTGGGAAAGCAGCGAATGATGGCCCAGTGCTTGGATCTGTGCACCCATATTTGAGACCCAAGGGAATTCCTGGCTCTGCTTCAGCACAGATCTGGACATTGCAGCCATTTGGGGAGTGAACCAGTGGATGGAATAAAACTCTTAAAAAATGAAGTTTTCCACTGGTAAAGATGGAAAGAAATGCACTATTTGACACTTCATCTCTCAAGCTCCTTTTCCTTCCTTATTCTCAGGGCATGAATTTCTAACAGTAACTTTAAGATGTGGTGAATGCCTCCCCCCATCTTTCGTTCATGTGGTCATCACACTGGCCAAGGTCTATCCCACTTAGTTCCCTAGGGGAATATGAGTAGAACAAGTACGTAAAGATGCACTTTATGTACTTGTTGAAAGGTCATACCCGAGAAACAGTTACAGAAATGAACAGAGAATTTCACAGTGTAAATAAGCATTGCCCTAATTGCCTCAGACAGGATCCAAGAATTTTTTTTTAAATGAAGGACTTTGCCTTCAACAGTATTCCAGAAGATCATAGTTGACTAGGAATCAACTGACAACAGGAAACATTTATCAGTATCCCTAGGTGAAGTTTCCTGATAGAACATATCTTTGCCCTTATCCAGGGTCAGCTTTTGTTTTTAATCCCACCATTGGTTTCAACACACTCTGTCACTGACTACATTTTTAAAGAAGAAACTTGAAGGTAGAATCAAAGTTCAAAATCAGTTTAATATCTTGGATCTACTTCACCTTTAATCATGGAAAGCTTGTTCTAGATCAGCTAGGTACTCTAGAACCACTCAAATTATAAATGAACCAATCATGTATTATCCAGGACATAGACGGCAAGACCAGAGCAGACCCAGAAATGTCTCAAGCCAGTCAATCACTAAAGAGCTTGGTTCCCTGGGCAGTACTGTAGGTACTCAGCAGTCAACACAGATTGGCTGAGGGAAGAGCAAGAACTGAACAGAGTGCTGGGGTCATTCTGGCTTTGGTCCCTTACTGGAGCATTTTGGCATTCAAGGATCGGGCCTACCAGCCAACAAGCACTGTGAGGGGCTACCTTTTACCCATTCCTATGAAATGCCATTTATACTGAAATTCGTATTTTATTTAGCCATTGAGTTGCAAAATGCAGTCATATAACCGGAGGCAGATTTTTTGTAATCATGTAAGAGCTATTTACACACACTTGAAGATTATATTCCTTTAGAATTATATGCAAAACTTTCAGAACATGAATTTCAAACCTTTGTAACAATGAACTACTTACACAGACAGCTAAAATAGAAATCATGTAGATGTCTTAAAGATAAACCTGAGCTACCTCTGTAGCTATAAAAATTGTTAATACCTATTGTGGAATAATATGTCATTACTAGCAAAAAATAAACTTAAAGAACAAAGCAATTTTTCTGTCTTGTTTCAGTTGTACAGTGGGTGGTTACCACCTAAGAGCAGAAGGCAATGCACAAGTTATTTTTCCACAATGGCTATTAAAATGGCCACCAACTTGTAACTTGGAAAAACCCATAATTATTATAGTATACCCTTTTGTGAAAAATTTAACCCAGGTTCGTGGACTAAATTAAAAGTGCCTTAGCATAACAGTGTTCCTTTCTGGAGATGTCAGCAGAGATAATCCCTTTCTCATCTAATTTCCATAGACCACCTATACCATCTTCCGCTCATGACCCTCTCCTTCCAATTTTGAAACCAGCACGGTGGACACATCTTTCTGGCCAATATGAGGAATATTGCCTGCTTTCAAGGACACAGAATTTATTGGGCACCCAGTAACCCAAAATTATCTCCCCATCTCAAGGTCCTTAATTCTACCACCTCTGCAGAGTTCCTCTTTCCATTTGTGAGGTGATACTCAGATTTCAGGAATTAGGGCATAGGCATCTTTGGGAGGTCACAATGTTGCCTACCATGCTGACAAACCTCGCAAATGTTAAATTCACCTCTCGGTCTGACACGTTCAAGCATGAAGAGTTAGGACTGCTTCATTCACAGAGCCACATTCAGCTATTTATTCAGTTGTGTAAATGGAGAGCAGTGGGCACTCTGTTTTGCCTTCTAGTCAAATAAACTGATCTGTTTGCCACGATACGCCAATGACAGAGAAATCTTGGTGAAACAGACTAATGGATTTGTGAAAAGAATGACAATAACATCACAAATCTGCTTCTCTCCAGAACAAATGAGGGTGACAGTGCTGCTGTCCACAGCATTATTGTTTTAGATCTGGGTTGACTCATTGTGTAATACTATGAAAGTCAAACAATTGTCCCTCAACCATCTGCTCTCATTGTTTATAGAGCCTTTATGTCGTCTCCTCTCCTCTCCTGGCCACATTCTGTCTGCAAGTCATGTGAAAGCACAATCATTAGTACACTCTGTTGAAAGGGCATCAGAATTAACTGAACATAAAGCCTATGAGCACAGGTTATTTATACCAACACATTTTCACTTCAAGCATAAAGCACACCACTAAGCACTCAGTCTTTCGGCTTCTTCGTGGGCATTTCCTTTGCATTAACCACAGTCCTGTACAGTATTTCCTGTAAAATAACCACGTCATTTTTTTCTCCGAAAGGGGACATCTGGCAGCTGCAATTAGTCACAAGTAGCCTAACCAAGTTAGCTTTATGATTTAAGCCCTCACGTCTCGCCAAAGTTAAATGCAAATATGAAAACAAATGTTGAAACCTTGATTTTTAAATGCTAAAAAATGATAATTGCAAGGTTTATATCTGACAACTTTTTTATATACCTACAGAATGTATTCAAGATGGCCTGCAAAACAATTTCTGAATTAAGTATCCTTGGGGTTAAGTCACCTGTCACCTAATACATTGCAGATTGATTTCATTCCATCTCAAAAACTAAAATATAACAGAAAAGAATACAGAAGCATTCTGTGTTCACGTGGCAAAGCCACCTATAATCTCTTGACCAAGCACATCAATGCCCCTTTGGAGGAGTGTTCTTACTCTTCAAACCTGTGTACAGCATCAAGAGACACACACGCCCTGGCTGCTAGTGCCCCTTCACCACTTAAAATTCACAAGACCACAAAGGCCAATGTCAGAAAAATCCGACATGCCATGAGAGGTCCAGAAACCAAGGGCTTCTCACCTACATGAAATAGTTCTCTGTTCTGTGAATGAGATGAAACAGCATATTCCTTTTTTCAGTTTAGGAAAACTGAACACCCACGGAAGGTCTATTTTGCATAGAAAGTATTATACTCCTTCATTCAAAAACAGTAATAGAAATGTCTACTACTAAAAGCCCTCACTCAACAGAAGTAAGGCTCAGATGGGGAAGCTGGTCATCCATGCTCCAAATGCGACCTTATTAGAACTGCAGCTAATTGAAAGAATGTAGAGTTTTGGGGACTTTAAAAACCACCAGGACATCCATTCAGCAGTGTCTTAGATTACTCTTACAAACATCAAGTGGGAAGTACTGTATGGAACAGAAGTCACTAGAAACTACAAATGAAATCTACCTCCACATTCTAATACCAAATTGGAATCTCCAATGTGAGATTAATGAACTGAGTGAATTGTGTCTGCTTTAGTATAACTTATAAGAAAGGCTATGAAAATTGACATGCAGCATGAAGCATGAGCAACAGTAAGCAGATGAATAGTACACATGCCTTTTAATCATTAGACACTCCTGGCAAGGTTGTTCAGAATACTGTCCTTCCAGAAAGATCTTTTCTTCCCTTCTCTTCTAATCCATATTTAGCCTTAGTAGCTCACTCCAAGTTTCAACTCTATCAATTTGGTCATAATATTCTCTCATTTGACTTCAGGCCTTTTGTCCAGGCAGCTCTTGGGTAGACTTAGTTATATTCTTCCTTTACACATTCACAAGTGTTTCTTCTGCAATGAAAATGGAAACTTGTTGAATCAAGATTGTGGCAAAGCAGGTAAAGCCACCACCTGCTTCATGAACAGGGCACTGGTTTGTGTCTCAGCTGCTCCATTTCTGGTCCAGTTCTCTGCTAATGGTGTGGCAAAAGCAGCAGACGATGGCTCGGGTATCTGGACCCCTGCCACCCATGTGGGAAACCTGAATGAAGTTCCTGGCTCCTGACTGGCCTGGCCCCACTTCAGCAGTTGTGATCATTCGGGGACGAACCAGCAGGTAAAGATTTCCCCTCTCCCTCTATAACTTTCATATACAAACAAAAACACATATATACTTAACATGTGTGTGTATAATATAAAATTGTTCAGAGTAGACTCTTAAGCCTTTATTTTCACTTTGGCCCCAAACACCCTAATGGTACATCCACAAAAAATTTAAACTGGTACCAGCAATGTGGCACAGTAGGTTAAGCTACTACTTGGGACATGTGCAACCCATACTGAACAACCAGTTCAAGTCTCTGGTGCTCTGTCTGTGATTCAGCTGCCAGTGAATAGGACTTGGAAAGGTGCAGGAGGCCAGTCCAAGTACAAGTACCCCTTCCACCAATATTGAAGACCTGCATGAAGTTTCAGGATCCGCGGCTTTGGCTGGTCCAGCCTCAGTCATCTGGGGAATGAAAGAGATGGAAGATCTCCCCTCTCTGTCACTATATCAAGTGACTAAAATACTGGAATCGAATCCTCAATTAAGAGAATGAAGGCTGATAATTACAGGTATGCAAAATATCCCTGTAGTTGGAAAAACGCTTTAAGAAGCTTTGTGTATAACATATATTCAACCCCAAACAGCTCACTGAATGGCATCACAAGATTGATTAAAACGAAGTGAGTTTAAACTCAAATGTGGTTATCCAGGTGTGCAGCACAGTAGCTCTTATCTGGCAAGTGGCTATGCAAGCAGAAGTGATGGAATGCCCAGGACCTGGCAGTCAGGGAGGTGAACCGGTCCTGACAGCAAAACAGCCAGGAGAATGCTACCAGCAATCTGTGGACCTCAGTTTCCTCAATCTGAAAAGGTGGGGGTCATAATTAAAGACATCACAGAACTCCAGTTTCCAAATCCAATTTTTAAAGCAGAGAGGCACACTGTACATAAGGTACCCAGAGAGTCACATGTCAGTAGTCTAAATTACAAAAATAGACGGGACCTTTAAAGACGACTGGAACCTACTGACCTGGCCTTTTACAAGCAGAGCAACAACCAACAAACCTGGTATCAATCCCGAAGGCAAAAGCACCAATTGCTGGGTTTTTTTTTTCATTGTGACATTTTCATTTGACCTTTATAAAATAGTAAGTAGACTTTAAAAAACTCTTCCAATGGACCAATCCATAGGATGTGACACAATTAGTGTTTCCAACACTTTGATAGAAAAGACTGACCTGGTTTCTTTCAGCTAATTTATGTTTTCTTTACATGTTTAATACTTCATATTTTAAGCATGGAAATTTCAAATAAACATGCAAACAATGGAACCCAAAAAAATACAAGTTAAACAAATTACATGATTAAGCTACTATATGAGTAGTCACACAACACAAAAAGCTGTGGCTTGCGAAAACTATCAGCTGCCTTTAACACCCACTACAAAGCTTAAATTCTCACCAAAAATTTCAATCTTGATAAGAGAACTTCACATATTTTGTTTTGTTCCTGAACACAAGAGATGCTTTTCATATCTAATGTTTTAGCATTCTAAATCCTACCTGAAGACTCACTTTACCTGACTTAATGCAAAGCATCCCCAAAGCACACAAACACAAAAACCTTAAACTAATAACCATTCCCTCGCCTAAGCCAGCATCTTCCAACAGATTTCACAAATGTCTTTGCTAAGTGATGGTTGCATAACCATCCACTACACTATTTTCTGTGCTTATAATTTTCACTATTGAAAGATTTATAAAGATTTAAACAGTCAAAACTTAAAAGAAATATGTAGTAATTTTAAGGCTATTTAAATCACAGGGAAAAATATGAAAACAAAAATATGGATATCAAATATCAACATTTTTTGAGAAGCTGTATCTTGGGCTTAGCAAGAACTAAGATTAGACAGATTAGATAAACTTAAGATACATTAATAAAATACTCATATCTGTTTATAGAAATGATACCTTGAAAACTAAATGTAGAAAGATAGAATACAGTCAAAACAATTTTATTCAGTAAAATACAAACTCAATTTCACAGGTTGAGATTGAGGCTTCACACAGTCATTAATTCATACATAAGGAAAAGTCTCAACTAATTCAAAAATATTCTGAAGTAACCAAGCTCCTACGCTGATGTGCTATCAGCAACCTTGAACATGCAGAATTTCCTAACACAAAATGATCTCCAGCAAAACAAATATGAAAACCACAAACATTATCTTCCAGTTTTATAAAACATACTTGTGATTTACTTGCAAGAGAAAACCTTAACTTCCCTACATTCTCTCAATTAGCCAACATAATACCACTCATCTAAAACCCGATTCAAATGCAAACAGCATTTTCTTTTTACAAATTACTTCAACACACCAATCTCTACTACTATATGTCACGTGTTGTATTCTCTATCAAAAGTAACAGGACACTGGATGGTCCTGGAGTTCACTCCTAATGACATGTGTCTGTGGGTCTGGGTTTGATTTATCTGTACCTCTTGAGGTATCATCCAAGGTTAATCACTAGTTGCAGATTTATATACACAATGAATACAAGGAACAGTATTTCTATGTGAAATGAACATGAACATTTGCACTGCTATGAAGTGAAGACAAGAGAGTGGCTTTATCCAAGAGCATAACAAGGCGAAGTTCAGCTTATCTGTAATATTAACTTAACATGTCTGATTCTATTACTATACACAACACAAAAATGAAATGAGGTGATGTCTCATCCATCACTACCTCCAAGGTCACACAAGCTCATCCAATTCTGCCCACCTGGGGAATTTCTGCCTCCTTCATTGCTCATCTCAAACGCGTAACTTTCCTAAAAAGTCTTCACTAGCCAAGCCAAGCTTCCCTCCTCCTGAATTTCTCAGCATAAACAGATGCCACTGTTAGTGTCTCCATCTTTCACAAAAAAGATCCAGAGCCGCTTGAGTACAGAAAATAATTCTTTTTTTTTTCACCCAATACTTGGCACTGAAATTAACACATAGAAGGTAGTCAATAAATCTTTCAAAAACATTTAACAATTATGATATTGCTTGAGTGCTAACTTCACTGTCAACATTTATTATAAATTATTCAGAATCATATAGGATCACTAATTATTCAGAATCATATAGGATCACTATTTCCATAGTCTAATAGTATAAACATTGTTGGCTTAGTTTTAAATAGCCTAAAGTTAAATGGGGGAAAGCACAGAAAATATTAAGAAAGCTAAAGTTAAAATGGTCAACAACTTTTTAAAATAAAAATATACTATTTAGAGTTATTAACACCAGAAGACACTAGAAGACTCATTAAAGTGGTTGTTTTAGTGGGGGAGATTTGCCAAGGTACTACTGCTTTTGTTGCATTGTTGATTTTTACATAAATATATGGTATTAAAAGAATTATCAAATCTAACCTGATTATCTAAGTTTGTTCTCTTAGTAATAATTAGGATAAAGATCACCAAAGTAATTTTACGAACATAATTTATATACCAAACAGTCTAGAGTAAATTTCTCATGGTACGTAAGACATCAAAAACACATTGCTTTAAATCCAGTCTAACATCTTAGACTATTCCTACAGACTCCTGTCCTCTTCCCACTGAAAGATCACACTGAAAAGTCAACCCAGGGTATATTCAACAGAAGACTCAAACTGACCCTCAGGTTTACAGAACTATCACTGCAGTCAACTACAGAAGTAGCAAATACACCAGCAGTCCTTCAGGAAGTCTGTTAGCAAATCTTAAAGGAACATAATGAGGAGGCTAATTTCTATAAATTAGTCATTCAGTTAAAATCCCCTAATATTCTTAGTTTTTGGCCCAACACAAGGTCAAACAAGGAAACCCAACAATGCGTGATGGAACTTCCTGGTTAATTAAAGAAATACAACATTTAGACAGTAAAAAAAAATTTCAAATAGTACAGGTTATCTACAAAATTTAATATTCCGAATATAGAACATGCTACATTGATATGGTACATGCCAAATATTGATGGCATATATTTAACCCTTTGCGATAGAAACATAACTACAAATTTGCTTAAATCTTTTCTAGTTTCTCACTACAAACTGAAGTTCAAAGATACTTTTCTGTGTATGTGTATTTTATATTGATTTAATTACCGCACTCAAAATAATCTATTCCAAGAGTTCCACAATCAGTTCTGAATATTCAGAAATCAAATGCAGAATATATTACTGTGTGGTCCGTTCATTTTATAACCTGGTTAATCTTTTGTAGTCCCACACATGGAGCCAATCAAAATCTTGTTATTCCGAAGCTAGCAAAGGTCTGTTGGGACAATCATACAAGTATAGGGGATCCAACAAAAGAAAGCTGGAACTATCAGCTGATTTACATTAATTCCTTTTAAGCTCCTCCCCGATTACTGCAGACAATCAAGCACTACCTAACTCAGTGCTTATTCACATGCAAGTGTATCCATGACACTCATCCCTCATATTCACTCTATATACTAAAAGTATTTCAACAACCATATAAGGTTTCTTTTGCTCCTTTCCACCAGTTACATACACTCACTGTAAGAGATGCAGAAACTAGAGAGGTTGTGAAGAAGTTGAACTTATCTGGACAATAAGATGCTGGACTCCATGCTTGGTATATGCTTGCAATGAAAGAATCTCATGTGAACTTGAACTGTGGTAACGCAACAAGGTGGAGGAATCCACCATGGGGGGAGGGTTTGGGGAGGGGTAAGGGGGAATCCCAGAGCCTATAAAATTGTCACATAATGCAAGAAAAACTTAGCACAAAGTCCTATGACTATGGTTAAAAATAGGCATTTAGTATAAAATCTTACTGGTTCTCTGTCCATTGGTGTATGCACGTGTTCAAATCCATTTTACATTTAAAAATTGTCATGCACATACTCAAGACAAGCAACCTTCATGGGAGGAAAGAACATAATACCCCCATGAAGAACTCAAATAACACATACTCCCCACAAATATCCTTACTGCACAATATCTGATGACTTCGGGTCTTAAGTTAGCCCTTTGGGGAATGATTCTCCTATTTTAAAATCATTGATACCCACACAGCACTCTAAAGGAACCTTTTTTCAAGTGCAAAAAATAAGTACAAAAGACTATCAAATAGCCTGATGCAATATAACACTGATACAGTAATTCAAGCAATAATGAAAGAACACACATCTTTTCTTAACCTCACAAAGAACATGCGTCATGAGAAACAGCATTCTGAGCCACAAAACATGTTAAGAAATTTAAAGAACAGAAAATATACTGAGTGTGATATCAACTGCATGAAATTGAACTAGACTTCAACAGAGAGGCAGCCGTAAACTTTCTAGATACCTGAAAACAAAAGCATAAACTTCAAAGTAAACCAGAGGGCAAAGAAGAAATCTCAGGCATACCTTCAGGTAGTCAAAATGTGTGAGATGCAGAAAACTCAGCACTTAGAGAAATTCATAGCCTTAAACACTTCACATTAAAGCAGATGATCTAAAACCAATCACCCACATTTCCACTTCAGAAAACTAAAAACAATCTAAGCTCAAAACAGGCAGAAAAAATGATTAGAACAGAAATCAATAAAATTGAAAAAAGACAAATGAAACAAACCAATAAAATCAGAAGCTGGTCTTTGAAAAGGTCAATGAAAGTAAGTAAGCTGACCAAGAAAGAGGAGTGACACACATTGCTGATATCCGAAAAGAGATCACTACTACTAATCCAACAGACACTGAAGGGATACTAACAGAATACTGTGAATAATTTTCCCCATAAATGATAACTAATAAAATCACCCAGTCCTTGAATGGCATGAAGTCATACAAGGAGAAAGGTAATATTACTGGCTAAAGCAACTGAATCAATAATTACTAACTTTCCAAAAAGGAACTGCCAGGCCCAGAGGTTTTTTCTCCATCATGCATTTTATCAAAAATAGTATCAATTCTACACAACGTAAAGTGTTCTGGAAATTGTCAATGTTTACACTGTTAGGGAATATGCATCTGTGTTTTAAACACACTGCATGAAAAATTGCTGTGTTGGTGTGAAAAAGCAACTGGGTTACATTTAACTTCCTTAAAAGATCCATGTTGTAGGAAGTGAAACAAAAATATATGGTTTATGTGAGGGCCGAATATGTGCTGGGCAGAACCAGGCTGGACTGCAACACCCATTGGTTCCAGTGCAAGTCGGGGCTGAAACCAACCACCCAGCAATTGCAACCACCAGCTGATCGGGGTGAAGGACTGTGCTGGGCCCTGTACTTGCTAGTACATACAAGAATCTGGTCTGGGAACACCTCAAAGTTTCTTTGGGGATCTCCCCAATCGAAATGAGGGACACAGAACCCTAACCAAGAAAAGACAGAAGACAGAACAAGTCAATCAACCACCTCAGCTGTATGTTGGCAGAGAAGTGCTGGGCAAACAGAGACTCTATGATTGACTATGTCAATCAGTGGATTCTTCAGTGACCTCTTCGTGCTTGGAGTGGCGAGATTGGCAGCGATTCATAACTGTTGAATTGTCAAAACCACTTAAGCAAGAACCTTGGAGCATGCCCTACATCCGGGACCTGGGGTGGGAGGGAAACTGGGTGGGGCTTCTCCCTTAATATCCCCCTTTAAACATGAAGGAAACAATATGAAAATAAGTCTTACCCACTTTCCTATAGCCCTTGAACCTTTTTACCCTAACTATGTAAACATTGTCAAAAATAAAATTTAATATATATTTTTTCACCAGCACCATTTAAAGACATAAGGTAGAGTCCAGCACAGTAGCCTAGCAGCTAAACGTCCTTGCCTTGCAAGCACTGGGATCCCATATGGGCACTGGTTCTAATCCCAGCGGTCCTGCTTCCCATCCAGCTCCCTGCTTGTAGCCTGGGAAGTCAGTCAAGGATGGCCCAGAGCCTTGGGACCCTGTACCTATATGGGAGACCCAGAAGAGGCTCCAGGCCCCTGGCTTCAGATTGGCACAGCTCCGGCTGTTTTGGCTACTTGGGGAGTGAATCAACAGAGGCAAGATCTTCCTCTGTTTCTTCCTCTCTGTATATGTGACTTTCCAATGAAAATTTTTTAGTAAAAATACATAAGGTAGTAAGGCAACAGATTATCAAACGATGTTAACACATGCCCATTTCTACACAGTGCCTGCATTTCAACAGATATTCACATTTCTTTCTCAGCCACATCTAACTGCATTCCAGGTTCTGGACATTGTTAGGCACATATGCCATAGTCCTGCTTTGAAGACATTTTGTCATTTACATTTCATAGATGTCTTCTAATTCATCAGGGCAGAATTTGCAAGCTAATACTTTTAACATACCAAGAAAGAAAGCAGAAGTTGGATCAGGGGTTCTGGTCAGAATGGAATCAGAAAAATGATTCAAGGAATAAAAAATACAAAGGACCAGATGATAAAGTACGGCAGAGTTTAAGCAACAAAAAATTTTAAATGGAGAGGAGAAACAGATTGTAAAATTGGTAAGGTCATGGAATACAAATATGACAGAAAGACCCAAAAATCCAGAGTCAGGAACTGAAAGTTTCAAGAAAGGAATTATAGTCAGAGACGCTTATAAATGATAAAGTGGCAGCTGAATAGCTTTGAAGGGAAGGCTAGAGGAGTATCTATAACAAGACCAATGCACTGTCTTGGCTGGAGATACAGGAGCAAGCTGACTGGTGGGAGCAAGGTGGGCAAGAGTTGATGGGTGCAGAAGGAAAGCCAGAGATTAATGATAATGGCACTTCCAGAACTCAAGGCAACCGTCAGTGTCAGGTGGTCGTAAGTCCACCAATTCAGTAATTCAGTAAATTCTAAACCCCATTCATGTGCCAGCACTATTCTAGGATGTGGCAAACCGGCAGCCAATAAAACCAAGCCCATGCCTTCAGTAGAGCTCATCTTCTGGGATGTGTCAGGGAGACACAATATAGACAGAAGAACTCATGTAATATGTATTCCACATTTAGTAAGAATTACAGCTCACTAAAACAGTAAAGGACATAGGAACTGTCAAAGAAACGTAAGTAGTAGGGGTTGCTTTTTCTTTCAAACTTTTTCCAGAAAAGGTTCCTGTAATAGGACATTTAAAAAGATACAAAGTACAGGAAACCGTCTTTCTCCATTCTCCCATGAGGTGAATATATTTCAAAGTAAAATTAGTAATACTTGGCTATATCAAAAGTTACAAATGTTACAAATTAACATTAATATAAAACCAAAAGCATTAAACACAGAACATTTTAGCTGAATCAATAAGTGAATATATTTTGCCATAAACATATTTTAGGCTTCAATAGTTACTTGATTCATTGCACTAAAAATGAATGAATTATCCATTTATCTAGATCTGAACAGTCCAATATTCTGAGCACATGAAATTGCTATGTGTTATAAGCACACAAACTAGCTTGAAGAGTAAATGGGACAACAAAATAATTTTCTAATACATTTTACATTGTTTACATCCCAAGATATTTTGGATGTAGTTTATTAAAAACTAAGATCAGTTTTTTTACTCTGGTAACATTACAACTAGAAAGTTTAAAATTGTGCCTCACGTTTCTGTTGGATGGCACTGCTCCATATACTTTCATTATTAATCAATTTTTCTATAATACTGCCACAAAGTATTTGAAAAGAGGTATAACCTTAGCAAGAAGAGAATTTTTCATTATGATACTTCTATTATCTAACTAGTACCTCCTCTTCTGAGAATATTTCCTTACTACATTGCTTTAAACATTAGTCCCAGAGGAAGTTACTAAATTGGAGTTTGCTGCTCTATACACAGCTGTAGAGCCAAAGGGACTTGAGGGACAGGATTGGCTGATTACAAGTGCTCTGCATTCTTGGACACACTTGAGTCACCAGGGGATGAGCAGCTGACCCAGATTGAACCAATTACAACCCTTCCTTCTAACTGAATCATTTTGTTAAGTGTGTCCCTTTATATACAGGGTATGGTTGACTGAAAATATTTTAAGTATTTTCCTCTATTTTTGTTCCAGGATAGCCTCACATTCATCTTGGGCCCCTCTCCCATTGCATGCAGCTTTTCAAACCATAAATTGTTCATGCTAAAAGTTGTAGCCAAGGTAGAAGAGAAAATTCGATTTTTTCTTATTAAAATAACTGGTATTATTTTCTAGGTATCCTAGGGTATATTTTACGTATCTTTGTTTACTCTTGTTTTGTATTGTTTTGGGGAATATTTGGTAGAAAATACTTAAGCAGCTATCATTACCCGATTTTTAAAATTGTGGCTGACAGTATCCCCAATGAGAAAATATTTAACAGGAGAATCTAGGCTGTAATGAAAGCTCAAATCAGCCTACTGGGGGAAATGCACAGATTGAGGGGTGGGGAGGAAAGAATGAATGGTATTCGAATCCATACTTCCAACTCTTCCTGAAGTCAATCTCTACCCTGCCATTCCCCATGGTCTGGTTTTCAGCTGGTGATTACCAACTACCAGTGATTTGGGGGCCTGTGCCATGGCTCAACAACATAATCCTCCAACACATGGCACCAGCACTCCATATGGGCACCGGTTTGTGTACTGGCTGTTCCACTTCTTAGCCAACTCTCCCCTTATGGCCTGGCAATGCAGTGGAGGATGCAACAAGGTTTTGGGACACTGACTATGTAGAAGACCCCGAAGAAGCTCCAGGCTCCCTGCTTTGGATCAGCTCAGGAATGGCTTCTGCGGCCATTTGGGAACTGAACCAGTAGATGACGGCAGAGCCTCTTCGTCTCTAACTCCCCTTCTCTTTAGTTGCCTTTCAAATAAAAAATATTAAACAAACAAACAAAAAAAAAAACTATCAGTCATTCCATTCTTCAAAGTATGCCCAACAATAAACTCTGGAGTCAGGTCATCTAATTTCAAATTGCAAGATCTCCGTCTCTGCTTTTCTCTAACTCTGCTTTTTAAGTAAAAATAAATCTTTAAAAGTTGGAAATCATTGTACGTGATTTATATTGAATCACAAAAGAACAAAACTTTCATTTTTATTTGTAGGAGAAAATAAAATCCCCACATAACACTACATGTGTTTTTAAGAGCCCTTTTACACAGGAAGCCAAAAGCAAACAGAATAGTGCCACAGGATGCTGACCCCCAAAGGGCCTCTGAAAAATAACTCCTTCCAAACCAGGATGTTAGAAAACATTTAAAAAATACATTCAATGTTGTCATTGAACATTGTCTGCTAAACACAGAAAATGTATGATCAGTGTTTTCTTTCGGATTTCAGAAAATGAGAAATTGATCCCATGTTACTTATCTGCTGGTTTGTAAAAGTGAGTCAACATCCTCAATTTTGACATCACGGCAGTGACATTGTGTTTTCATTCTGTATTGCTCAATGGACACAGCTGACTCCTGAAGATGTCAGGTCTGAGAAGCAGAGTTCTGCCTCCAGTTTGCATTCCGCAGCAAAGCAACTAGAGCCAGAGCCATGGCTACCAAAAGTTTGGGTGCTGATGAAAACGCCATCAAGACCACACCTGTACCTTCAACAAAGATTCTAAATAGGAGTATATGTAAAGTGTTTTTCCCCTATTAGAATCATGAAAGCCCTAATTTCTTACTTTTTCATTTCCCTGTTCCTAAGCATAATACACCCAAAAAAGTCAAGTCATATTTCCCTAAGGAAGTCTTAAAATCATCTTTTTTGATAATTTCTGAGCAAAATTTGCTTCTGACTAGAGCTATATTCACCACACACGATTTACAAAATACAGGAAACATTTTAAAAACAATTTAGGGTCCAGCATTGTGGTGTACTGGGCTAGGCCTCCGTCAGCAGTGACAGCATCCCATACTGGCACCAGTTCGAGTACTGGGTGCCCCACCTCGGATCCAAATCCCTCCTGGTGTACCTGCGAGGGCTACAGAGTATAGAAGGTCCCTCCTACCCAGGTGGGAAACCTGGAGGAGGTCTCAAGCTCCTCACTTTGACCTGGCCCAGTCCTGGTTGTAGGGGAGTGCATCAATACATGGAAGACTCTTCTCCCTCTCCTTCAATGGCTCTGCCATTCAAAACAACAAAAAAACCCTTTTAAAAATCCAATCTAATCTAGTCACTGATAAACCTGGTCAACGTATCTGGTACTTCTTCTAGCTTACACATCATCTTCAAACTAGGATGAAAGTTTAGACTGTTTTACACCATACTTTGCATTCATGTATCATGAGAACTTGTTTTCTCATTATGCTTTCAAATTATTCGAGTGCCTTGGGAGTACACCATTGCATATAGCTTTGAAAATTCATGTAACTAGTTTCCTTCTATAAACCAGCTATTTCCATTACTATTTTATTATATGTTAAACCAACACTTTTTATCCATTACTATCTAAATATGTGACATGTCATACAGTTCAAATGCTTCCTTGGGTGAATTCTGAAAAGCATAGCAACTTGGTCAAAGACAATGAACTATCTAAAAGGTTTGGATACACCTTGCAAAGTCCTTATCAAAATGGAATGTCAGATACCACTCCAAAAGGGAAACCACTCCATTTCACTACAGATATTAAAATAGGGCTGCAAATATTTAACTACCTTCATCTACTTGCTATTCTCCTTTGAAAAAGTATCTGCCAATCTTATTAGTCAAAGTAAATGCCTATAGCTCTTAAAATGTTGGTATTGGCTACTGTTAAAAAGTTGGACAAGCTTAAGAATGCTTATTAGTCATCTGAACAAGTATATTAACATACATGAGCATATGTACATTCATGCGAGTCTTATGGGAGTGAAAATTAGCTACTTATGTCCTTGAGCATTCTTCTTTGCAATAACTTATGTACTAATCAAAGAAAGCAGAAATTAACAGTTTACACTGATCTGACCTCATAGGCTCAAATCCAAAGTCTAACATTTATGGGACTATATCAAGTTACCTAGCCATTATCTAAAACGGAGATAACAGTTTGAGACTATTAAATATATACCAATTATGGGATACAGCAAGCATATGCTTTCTATTGTAATCTCTACTTATTCCTTATGAAAAATTATTTTATTTTGTATAGGCGTTATAAATTTTGCCAATTTACCATTCATGCCTTTACAGCTTTTTTCATTTTAAAATATATCAATAGTTGGTTTAGGCATTGTTTCCATGTTTTAAAGGCTTTTATTTTTTTGGAAAGGCAGATTTACAAAATACAAAGAAAAGATCATCCATTCACTGGTTCACTGCACAAATGGTCAGAGCTGAGCCGATCTGAAACCAGGAGCCAGGAGTTGATTCCAGATCTCTGGTGTGGGTACAGAGTCCCAAGGCTTTGGGCCATTCTCGACTGCTTTCCCAGGTCACAAACAGCTGAGTAGGAAGTGAAACAGCTGGGGATGCAGCTGTTGCAGCACCACATGGGAGATGCAGGCACTTGCAGGCAGAGGGTTAGCCAATTGAGCCATTGTCGTGGCAGTTATTTCTACAACTTAAAAGGTCTTTCCCATCCCAATTAAAAAAAAATAATCACCTTCACTTATACTATCCCTAGCTCTTGGAATGTTATTTTTTTGCAAAGAATTTTTATGACTGCCCATGTATCCAAGAGAAAACCCAGAGAAACCAAAACAGACCAAAAGATCAAGAGCAGCAGAGGTTACCCAGAATTCTCTGCCTTAAATACTCATGTAACCTTATACTTGTACTGATAAATCTACAATTTCAAGGACACTAAGAAATTGACAATGTCAAGCACAATGTCATGTACACCCTTTCAAGAGTTGTAACTGAAGAATGCCAGACACAATGGCAACTTATGAGTTAACTTTCTCCAGTTCAATAGATACACTGTTAGAGCTAAACCCACTGCGTATTCAAGTGAGTTTGTCACGAGGCAGGAATGACTGAGTAGTATTTTTATCCAAACCAGGACACTGCTAAGAGTGAAACATCATTGCTCAGCACAGTGCTAGTTCAAGACATATGCACCAAAACCACCTTATACAAACGGATTTATGGTTACTTTATTATATCACTAAAGATTCTTGCTTTGAGGTCTTCTAAGGAATAGCTTCAACAATGATTTCATTTTTTCCCAAAAATTTCATCGTTCTATAACTGTGTTGCTGGAATCTAACACGGTTTGCAGCTTTACAGACCTATTCCCACCTTTTGCACTTCTCCGCTCTTGCCATCTGCCACCTCCATTCTGTTCAAATTGTTCTAGCAGCCATCTGTTTGTTGCTGCATCTAATATTTCTCTGCAGCTTTCCTTCTCAGTGGAGAGCTACCTGCCCATCTGAAACTATCTTATCCCTGGCTCCAGGAACCATAACTACAGCAGGAGTACCTCATCTGTCATTTGAATGCCTTTGGAAAAGGTTGAAAACTGCTGGAATATGGTATGGAAGGGTAACACTAAATCTAACAAATGCACGAATCTCAATGTTTTACATACCACTATCCAAGTTATGTTCATCCACCTAGTAACCCAATACTGGTGTTTCCAGTTAGCAAGTAACCTTCACCATCATGCTGATTCAGAGGTCAGAGATGCAACCTTTTCATCTCTTCACCATTATTAAAGACCTCATGGGTCTACAACTATGGCTGATGAATGAGGAAGCACACATACATGGAGGATGGCATATAGAAATTTCTAATGGAATAGGCCTACAAATGATACAGTACTGCCACACATAATCCACTTGCTGAAACTCACAGCAGCTGCCACCGACTACAAGTGAGACAAGAGAATACAGTAGTTTTCTAGCTCCTAAAATAGTGGGTTTGGTGTACAGCAGTGTAATATCTGTGGACAAGAGAGCCCTTTAGGAAATTTCTAGATTTGTTAACTGTGTTTAATTTCCCAAATGCAGTAGAGATTAGAACGCTATCACAATTGATGAATTCTAAACATGCCAGAAACCTTTGTTATTAGTAGGGTGAGCTATTATAGTTCTAATAGTACAAAGGAGTAAGAAACCTAACAATACAAATCACAAAGCAACTAATACCAAAGCAACCAAAAAAAACTCTAGAGATACCACATGTCTGCTTCACAGATTTTGTCTTAATTAAAAGGAATATTTACTTAGCACAGAGGGTACAGGTTAGAAGAAAGGAGAAAACACTGAGCTAGAAACAGTCTACACTCTACAGCTGTCCATCAAAAAGTAAATCTTGAGCCCTGAAGAGAGTTGAGAAAGATTTACTGATTTGAAAGGTGGTGTGATGCAGAGAGAAAGATTGAAGAGTGGTGGAGAGATCCATCCTGCAGACACCATTTCACTCCCCAAATGACTGCAATTGCCAGGGCAGAGCAGGCAGAAGCCAGGAGCCAGGAATTCTATCAGGGACACTTGTATTTAGTCCATCTTCCACTGCCTTGGTAGCAAACAGGAGGATCAAAACAGGGCAGCCAGGACTTGAACCAACACAAGAAGGAGCTTTGCCTACTATGCCTCCATGCTGTCCCCAGACGTGCAGGATTCCCTGTCAGAGCCAAAGCTTTGCTGTCATGAGGCTATCTACAAGTCTTACCTGCAAGAACCACACAGGCTTCTGGGAAGTGGTAGAAGCAGAGCCTGTATATTGTGAAACATCAGACCACATCCACAGACAGGCTCAGCAAAGGAACTGATGACACCAGATAGAGAAGGGAACAAAATGAGAGATGCTATCACTTGGTAACCAACAGGGCTATGCCAGAGTTGACAGGAGATGTGATATCCAACAACCAGGTGAGCAATTGAAGCAAGCTTAAGATCTGAGAATGATAGAAATAGGACTCGCTACAGTTTGTTACTCCAGTGCACATGTCTCAACAATGCTACGTCCCTGGAGAGCTGTAGTCATTTACAACACTAAATTGCTTCAGATATTGCGTATACTGTATTACATTAGTTGATGAAGCTTTACAAATGATCTTAATAAAACAAATTGGCAGAAATGTTTTATGAGTAGATAACTGGAAGGTCTACCTACTCTATTCACAAGACCCTTAGGACTTTATTTTTGATATTTACTTATTCAGAAGGTAGAGCTGCAGAGAGATAAAGAGAATAGGAGACAGACAAAAAGAAAGCATCCTATGATTCACTCCCCAAATGAATGCACCAGCCAAGAGCTGAGCCAAGCTTAAGCTAGGAGCCAAACTCCATCCACAATTCTCACGAGGGTGTCAGGGGCTCAAGTCCTTCTGTTATTCTCTCAGGCACATTAATCAGGGAGCTAGACTGAAAGTCCAGCAGCCAGGCCTCAAACTATCACTCATGAGCTGCTAGTGTTACATGTGATGACCTAACCCTCTGTGATGTAAAAACCACCTCAATATATGGAACTTTAAGTTAGACTAGGACAGTCATCCTTATAACTAACACTACTATAATAGCCAACCTAAACTGCTTACCAGTCTTACTGTAACAGTCTGTTCTCAAATTCTATCCTCTTGTTAACTAGCTGGTATCTCAAACATTGGCTGAAATCCACTGACCATCATGTATCTACTTTAACACTTGAAGTTTTATAAGTTTTATTTTTCAAAGATCCCACCTACTCTGAAGCCTCATAAATGCTTGAAATCAAAGGAAGGACTATCAATTCCTCCCCATATTATAATGATCAGCTAATAATCTTACAGTCATCTTAATGAAAAAAGCATTAATGATAGAACTGAGATTATACTAGTGTAAACTAGATCTAAATAGAGAATAGTCATTTTCAAACTCCCCATATACAAGAGAAACTATAACCAAGTAACTGTAACCCAATTTTACCCTTCCTTATACTCATGACGCTTAGTCCCAAAGGATATTAAGGCATTACATTTGCTCTTAGTTGACCTTCTCAAAAGTAACACAATTCCATGGAACAGAAAATTAGGTTTTTTATGCACATGATTTTAAGGTATTTGTAGAAGATTTCGAAGATAATGCAGTCTTCATTGATTTTCATGGTTTGTTCTAGCATCAGCCTCTGAGGCAGTACCTAAAGTTTCAGAATTTGAAAAATGAAACATGTGATTTAAAAAGGATGTCAATAAGGATATTCACTGATCATGGGAAGAGGGGTTAAGGGGAAAAGCAAAAATATCTAGTTTTGCCACCACAAATCACTATTCTTGAAGGAATTAAAATTAAGTCCGGTTTAGTTCCATTAAAGAATTAATTACAATCATTTACCAATGTAGAAATTGAAGTTCACAAAGCCAGGTAGGCGAGTACAAATCGTGTATTAACTTGCAAGCACAACCTACTAAAACCAAGTCCAATTCAGGATCATTTGCATTTCCAAATACTGAACTGATGACCAGCCAAGAGAATTTAACAAGCAATCAGCCAGAGACAGAGCTGGAAATCTATTACGCAAACCCAGGTTCCATGACTCATTTTAAGATTATTTTCTACTATGTACTGTACTGTCTAAGTTCCTCTTTATGTTAAAAGAAAATTTGACATCCTACAACACTTACTTGATCATACTTCATAAAAAAGTCACTCCAAAACCACGAACTCTATCATATACACTAACAGCTCTTGCTTTAAAATGATTTTGTCCTCTTAATGAGCCAAAGACAAAAAATTCAATGGTAAGAAATTGCTATTTTTGTGGAATATTAGCAATTCCATATGGTTCAGCTGATATATCAGCTAATTCTCAACAGTGAATTTCATTGATTTTTACTAGTTAATCAGTACAAAGCGGATTGTACCATTTGTTTATTTTTACCTTCATTTCTCTTTAACTCTGAATTCCTCCAAGATTTTATATTTAATAACAAATTACCACAATCCACAAAATGCAAACTATATGGAAATTTTCCACTTAAAGAGGAACAATACACAACCAAATGTAAGAACTGCCTTTGCCCATTATTTTTAAACACACATCAACTAACATTTTTCTATCACATGTTCATGTTAGACATTCTGAAGACTTGATATACGTTAAGAATATTAAACTTTCCAGAAACTATAAAGCAGATTAAGACTCTTGAAAACAAATTGAGCAGGCCTTCTCTAATTTTTATTAATTCATTTAAATCAGATTCTGATCGCATTCCTATGACCCCTTATCAAAATTTAAGTTAATGAACTTTCAGAAATGTAAACATAGGCACCAAAGGCAAGCAAACTATGAAAGTACACAGTGCTTTGGAGTGACTTATTTTCTAGATTAAATACATATCACCAACTAAATGAAACTTAAGACTGTACTATATATTTCCGATAGTAATGAAAGAAATTTAAAAGCCATGCAAGACATTAAATGTGGAAAAAATTCCATTTCAGTATTTCAATTTCAACTTGTGTTTCAGCATCAGACTCTTGTGGGTGGGTATTGCCTTTTTTCCTCCTGGCAAACGGGTATTTGAATTTTTTCTACAACAAACCTAACAATTTATCTCATAAAATATTCAGAGTAAATGGAAAAACTCAAGCAGAATATTACTAGCCTGCTTTGCCTGCTTCTTGTCTCAGAAAGGATGTAACATCTCTACCAAGACTTTGCTGGGCCTCCTAAAGGGGAATGGAGACTCACCTCCAGGCTCCTTTTACAATAGTGGAGGCCAGAGAAAGAAGGTGGAAGGAGGCTAAACGAATTGCACAGGGATTTTTCATAGGAAAAAAAAGAGGGGGTGGTGAGGAGGGAGCAGACAGTGACTATTGTTAAAGACACAAATAAGGGCAGAACTTAATTACCAAACAGTATATAAACAACATGGACTAAGAATACTCCCTGAACAAACTAGCTACCCTGCCCTTGTGATGAAGAAAATATACCATCTTTTATATGTTGTAAAAATTTTACTTCTTAAGACAGGAAGGAGGTGATGGAAGGAAGAAATAGGAATCTTAAACACTATATTATCTTCTATATCTTCTATCTCCTGTAACTATAAAAGATATATAAAGTTTAAAGTGGATATATAAATAACCCTTTACTAGTATATTCTGTACATCTTAGGTTTTCCTATTAGGTTTTCCTACAGTGCTTTTCTTAAGTTATTAAGTTTATTCATATTTAATTATCCAGATTACCTAAGGCAGAGATTTTCAGACCCTTCCTGTAAGCTCATTTTCAGATGAACTTGGCTTTCTTCCCCTTCATTTCAGATAAATGTAATCCTCAGATGAACAGATAATGGTCATTCCTTTTAATGGTTTCCATTTTGCTATAAATTTTGAATTTACTTAAATTTCCTGCTTTGTTACACTGAGACATCTCAAATTATTCTTACAAGTGAGCAGGCTATTAAGAGATAACTGAGGAGGATTTTTCCTTTAACTACTTAGAAAAGCAAACTAACCATCTCCATGTATTTGAAGGATTGTCGCATAGACTTAAGTTAACTCTATACTACATCAACTAGAAAAAATAGACATATGACTTATTGAAACTTTTCTAAATAACTCATTATTCCACAACTAAATCCATGATTCAAGCAGCTGCTACTTAGAAAATTTCCCATCACCTCTAGAAATCACATAAAACATCACAAAAGGGGTTCCAACTGAAAATCCAGTGTCGTGTATATATGTTCAATTATATACCTAAATACATGTGCATTTATGAAAATCTTGAGGGCAATTTACTGACCTAAATCCACATTACAATGAAGACGAAAACCCTTCAGCAATTTTTTGGAGAGCCAAAGAATCATGTCTTGTTTTTATTATGTTTACAGCAGTTTTTGCCTAAATACCTTGAAATTTAAAAGGATGTCCATAAAAAATTGTATCTTACCATCTAACACACAAATCAATTTTTCTGTTGCTTCTTCAAAAACCCAGGTCCATTAGAAAAATATCAGCAAAGATTAATGAATCACTGTTAAACTTTGTAGACATAAGATGGAATTCTAAACTGAAGTTAGCCCTTTACGCATATTATTCTAACCAACCCACATCCAATGCTATCAATCACTATCAAAATTTGACTTAAAGTGATAAGAATGAGGTTCTATAAAACACAAGTAATCAGAAGTGCCTTCTTGGTGACTTACTTGCATGTGGGCAAGATTTAGCACATTCGTAAGGTACCTCTCAGGCAGCAAACATGTTACATACTCTACAAAACAGCACAGGATGTGAACAGGAAGGTAAGGCCTTATAGGGCACCCTTGTGGGAAATTTAGTTCATACATACTTCCAGGAGGAATATTCTAGAAAATTTAACTGTCATTCATTCTTTCAATGCTGATTGCTGTCTGCTCTATACACTGACCTATCTGCACATCAGGGGTGCTCAGAGATTTGGTTGATTCAGTAAGACCTTTCACATCGAAAGGACATACTAGCACCATCACAAAAACAAAGAGCCCATAAACAACTCTTCTCCACTGGAGCTCTCCTATGCATCAGTTCTTCATGGGGAAAACAAATGACCTAGAACTCGGCTGTATCCAGAGGGAAGACCTTGTGACTGGATTCCACATAGCAGTATTGCGTGCCAAACACGGTTTCCTGTAGTTGTTTGGAACTTACACCACTCCTGGAGCATGCTTCCTCTGTCTAATCCTATCCAAGTGAGAACATTCATCCGGCTCTATCCCTACACCAGACCTCTCATGGAGCATGGGAAGCAAACACCAGCACCCCTTTATTCTTACAGATAAGCCAGCAGGAAAAAAAGTGAAATAAATATGGAAAAAGCCATCGTCCCTATGTAAAGAATCCTGTCGATAATAAACACACAGGTCTGGCAGAGAGGAAGTCCAAAAGTGCTTCATCACTGTTGCTGTGTAGACATGTAAATTGGGCATCGAAAATCACACGCTGGAATCAACCAATTCTCTTGGTGGATGTGTCCTCCACCATGTTCAGAAAAACTTACTGAAAGACAATTAGACCCAATAAACTTCATGCGGAATGTGGATAGAGTACATCTCAACTTTAAACCACTGTGACAGGGTTAAAGATCTCTGAACTCAGGTGAGATGGGATAATGGCCATGAGCTCAGGCAGGGTTTAAGAATACGCATAGTAATAAATATATACTTCCCACAGCCTCAGAAAGAGATACTTCTTGAAACCTTCCTTCTACACAAAAAGTAAATAGTTCCACTTATTATAACTTCTAGAGGCTGGCATTGTGACACAATGAGCTAGGCTGCTGCCTGCAACACTAGCAACTCATATCAGAGTGCCCGAGCAAGGCACTCACTTCACTTCCTTTTCAGCTCCCTGAAATACGCCTGGGAAGGTAGTAAGAGATGGCTGAAGTACTTTGGCTCCTATCACCCAACTTAGGAGACCTGGGTACAGTTCGTGGTCCCGTGCTATGATCTGGCCAGATCCTGGTCATTGCAGCCATTTAGGGAGTGAACTAGTAGATAGAAGATACCCTCTCTGACTTAAAAATAATCTTTTGTTAAGAAGAAATTCTCAGTAACCATTGATCTTGTTTCCACTAAATATAAGAAATCACTCAAAAATAAGTAAACCAAAGAACAGAAAATTAGAATGGACCAATATAATCTGGAAAATGAAACAAAATATTGTGTTATAGATCATACCAATCACACGTGATTATAAAGGTCATTAGAATTATTGTAATGACAAAAAGCAATGTAAACTGCACCTGCAGCTTCTCCATTATTTCTCCTGGCAGTGAATTCTTTCCCCTTAATTATGAGAATCATCATTCTCTTCTTTCCCCTTAGCTCAAGCTCCAGATCTCCCCTTTGCTACTGCACTGCATCATAATTAAACCACACTGCTTCAGTCTCATGGCATGCTTCCTAAAACTGACACTGCGCTAGCTGACCAAGTGCTTAGCCCAAGTACACAGCAACTCATCTAAGTCTGAAAAAGCACTTACCAGTCTCAGACAGTGGAGACCTCCCAGGGCGCAATGACTCTCAAATGTGGCTATCACCTCTGCTGGACCCCTTTTCTTCCTACATGACTATCCCTTGTCTATACTGCTTTCTCACTTTTGCTTAGAGGTGGGGCAGTAAAGCTGTTAATAACATGACTTTTGAAAACAGAAGAGATGATTTATGTTTCACTGAATTTGCAATGCTTTTTTCAACTGAGCCTAAGACTCTTCATCCTTAAAATGGGGATAACAAAACACGACAAAGAAAATAGTGAACTATAGTAGTACAAAGTAAGTGTCTAACAATTAATAACAGAACAGTAGGAAGAGTGAGTAGGAAGAGTGATACTAGCCATGTATAAAACTCATGTACTCTTTTTAACCATCCTTGGGACAGCAGACCCCTTTACCTCAATCTCCCAACTTTGGGGAATTTTATGTATGTCAATCACTGCACTTTGAAAGCTATGATCATTTATTTAATTACTTATATCCTGTGTAATGCAAGGAAATAAAGAAATTTTTGGTTAAAATATATTTAAATAGCTTCTACTGAAACAATCTTAAAGGCAAAATGAAACTCAGATGGATCATCATGGAGGCAGTACAATACACAGCTTTGAAGTACTCCACATATTCAAAGGTAAAAACCATAAATTATATATACACATTTGTTTATAACGTTAAGTCTAGTAAGTTACTAGAGTCACTATGTCTACAGATATCTAAATGAAGGCTCTTTTAAACTCTATAGAAAATTCACACTAAGGGCCTGGTGGCGTGGCCTAGCAGCTAAAGTCCTCGCCTTGAACGCACCGGGATCCCATATGGGCACCGGTTCTAATCCCGGCAGCTCCACTTCCCATCCAGCTCCCTGCTTGTGGCCTGGGAAAGCAGTTGAGGACGGCCCAAAGCTTTGGGACCCTGCACCCGCGTGGGAGACCCGGAAGAGGTTCCAGGTTCCCGGCTTTGGATTGGCGCGTACCGGCTCGTTGCGGCTGACTTGGGGAGTGAAACATCGGATGGAAGATCTTCCTCTCTGTCTCTCCTCCTCTCTGTATATCCGGCTTTCCAATAAATCTTTAAAAAAAAAAAAAAAAGAAAGAAAAGAAAAAAGAAAATTCACACTAAAAAAAAACTACGTAGGTATTTGGAAGCAATTTTCACACCCAAATAAACCTATTCCATTTTTCCCATGACCCATTGAAGTACTACTGTTTTTATACCTTAGTGTTAAATATAAACCTATCCTTGTACGAATTTTTATCCACATATATATCAGGAGTCTAAGAAAGAAAACCAAAAGTGAAAAAAAGACCACACACACAAAAAAACTACGCATATTAACTGCCTGGTCCGTGGAGGAACCATTGAAACCACAAAGAAGTTTGACTTCAGTTCCCAAGCCAGATTTCTGGGAACAGTCTTCACAGTATTTACACCCAGGGGTTGAGGGATGAACATTCGAAATAAGGACATCCCTTATCAGACAAGTGTATTTGCAGTTGAGCCTTCATACATATGAAAAGGTTACAATCCTAAGGGACTGTCAATATTACTAAAAAGAGCAGACTGATTAAAAGGAAAGTCTGTGGCTGAGTATTTTCAGAGCGGACTGTACAGCTAAAATTCACTCGAACAAAACATTAGTTTTTTTTTTTTTAAGATTCATTTATTTGGAAAGTCAGATATACAGGGAGGAGGAGAGACAGAGGAAGATCTCCCATCTATCATACAGCATATTAATACAATGCCATAGAAAACAAACAAAAAAATTAAGACAGCTAGAAAACATACTATATTTACCAGTCAATTATATTTTAGAATCAGAAGAGATGTTGGAGTGGAAGACACTGGGAGCAAGTTAAAGGGCCATCTATACTGAAATTGGCACAGCTAGGATTTATTTGCAATGTTTTTTTAATATATAATGATAGTAGGCTTCTCCTCTTAGGTCTTCAGTAGGTCAGAGCGGCCTATTTAACCATCTTGACTAGAGCGGCTAGCTCTATTTCCTCATCATTTTGCTCCATTTCCTTGGTGGAACAGGCTATAATTATGTGATACACTGCATGTGTTATATTTCCTCAACTTGTTGGTGTATTGAGGGCAAGGTGTCTTGACCATACTCTTCATTTTACTGAGCCATATCTTACTGGCAGTCCTCTCTTGACTCAGGATGAGAAATCATGCTGCAACGTATCCAGTGTATTCAGGCTGTGTACACTATGACTTAATTTTCTGATGTTTTAATCATCAGATTGACTTATGGCATCATAGTCTTATTCCAGCATGTCTTCTTGTATGAAAACACCTGATGCCTGAGATAGTACTGAACCTTACCTGTTCTACGGTGTTTTTTATGTATACACACATATTTTCCATCTTAACTGAGCATTAAGTATTGTGGTGAAGGCGCACAGAGCATTCAGAATCAAAGAATGGCAAGCTACAGCAGTACGTCCTTACCCACAGGCAGTACAGTCTAAGACACCTAGCAGAACCTGATACTGCAGATGGTACCAAACCCTGTATCATTATTGAAGCTCAGTGACCATATCATTTTCAGGAAATGACTTACCGTTGCTTATATCAGGATATCACAGGCTCAGTGCTTCATGAAACACAGCTGTCAATCAGAACACATTTTCTGCTTAAGCCTTCAGCTCACAAATTTAACATCTTTTCCATCTGAAGTGTGCACTTGGAACAATTACAGTAGTCCCGTTCATTTGTACTTCCCATAGTTTCAGTTATCCAAGGGCAATCATGGTCAAAATGTCAAAAGGTTAAGTCTAGAAATAAACAATTGGTAAGCTCTAAATCATGTGCCATCCTAAATCTCTCCCTTGTGTTAGCCTAAGATATGCACTATCCCTGTGTCTCCAGCACATGCATTCCATTTACTTTAACTACTCACTAGTCCCCTGGAAGCCAACTCAACTAGCAGATTGCCCATGTATGCAGCCTGGAGAGCTAATTCAATTTAAAAGGACCCAAAGCCCAAGAGTAGTGATGCTGACAATCTGGATATTGCCACAGGAAAGTCAGGAAGTATATCCTTACCATGAAAAGGTCAAAGTTTGACTAAATTTAGAAAATCATACTCTGGTTACAAAAAAATCGGTTGCAAAATGAATCTTCTATACATGAAATTCTGAAGACAAAATGACGCCGGTTTTCTTTCATAGTGTAAAAGTTGCTCGTATTGTAAAAGTTTCAGCCACAATCTTAGTGCTCAGTTAAGATGGAAAATGTGTACATACATCTAAAAAATACCGCATAAAACAGATAAAGTTCAGTACCTTCTCAGGCATCAGGTGTCTTCATACAAGAAAGCATGCTGGAATAAGCACTCCAATGCCATGATAGATCAATCTGGTAACTAAAGCATCAGCAAAGTAGCCAAGTCAGATAGTGTACACAGCCTGAATACACTGGATATGTTGCAGCATGCAATTCTCATCCTGAGTCAAGGGAGGACTCCCAAGGAAACAGTTAAATACACTTCAGTAAAATGCTAGATTATCTGCTAGATAATTAATAATTAATGCTAGATTATTTGTCTATAGTTGCAGTGCATGGTGCACATAAGTAGCAAAATGTTTCTGTTGCTGGAGGATGATACTGCTGTAAAATAGAGAGGAAAGGTACAGTGGTGAGGGAGAGGGAAGGGAGAGGAGGGAATCCCTATACCTACAAAACTGCCATGGAAAACGTAGTTTTTAAAGATAACTTTAAAAATACAAAAGGATTTGCGTCCCAGACTGGATACAGGAGCATTACACAAAATTTCAACATGCTACTCTAATTCAATTTCAAACTTTGGGTTGTTTATAGAATTTTCTATTTCATATTTCTGCGTCACTGTTGACTACACATAATTAATGCCACAGAAAGTAAAAACAGATGGCAGACTGCTGTACTCTGAAATTACCACTGAGTTCTTGCCCTTCCTCCACGTGGCACTATCTGCTTTACTCCCCTAGGATGTAATCCACACTCCTCATTACAGTGTCATGAAGCAGGGATCACCACCAGAATCATTTTATAGACTGAAGTTTGGAGATTCTGAGAGTCTGGGTCACTTTCCCACACATAGGTAGCTGTCAATTGGATTAGGTAAAAACCTATCTTTAAACAAGGTATCCAAATGAGGTAAGAAAATCAATTTAACACATCAAAGTCAAGTTCCTGTGAAGTGGAACAAGATTACTAAGATACTGATTGGAAGAGAGAATTGAGCAGAGACAAATGAGCAAAGCCAGGATTAGGAAGATTCACTACACCCGAGAACCACACAGCCTACAGTCCTGGATAAAGGACACATTCCAAAGTAGGGTTGTAATGCAGGTGTTAAAATCGCCATTTAGGACACCTGCATCCCACATGAGTACCTGGTTGGAGTTCTACCTCCAGTCCTAGTCCAGCATCTTGGCAACAACTCCCTGGGTAGTATCAGATAACTCAGGTGCTCAGTTATGGGTAGGAACCACCCATAAACAAGAACCAGAGGCCTTTAAGGTTCCTAGCTTCAGCCTACCCCAGTCTTGCCTTGATACTGTAGGCTTTTGGGGAGTTCCACAGGTATACAATCTCTTGCTCACTCTCTTGCTCTTACAAATAAATGAAAACAAAAGTAAGGACATAGATTCTCGAGTTTGAAGCAGTGTGTTAGTGATGTTGAAGTGAGTCTGCAGGGTAAGGACTATAGAACAGTGGGAGGAAGGAAGAGGCATTCAAGGCACAGGAACCAATGTGAATACATACTCATCTAGTGATTCATGACAACTTTGATCATTTTGTGGACTGAGGCAAAGAAGCTCATGAGCACAGGAAAGCAAGAAACCAAGTTAGTAAAACCCATAGGGGGTTTGACAAAAACCTTGTATGGCTCGTGAAAATATGTGGAGGGCATGAAGTATCAGGATCCACTGCACTGTCAAGTTTAAAACCCATAAGAATTAGATTTGTACTTTTGAAAGAGTAGTGGATTAGTTTGGAGTCATTCAAGGTGGAAAGCAAAATGACACTTAGAAAATCATTTCAATAACCTGTGGAAAGTGGGCCCTCACTAAGACAAAAAGACAGGAAAGGACACAAGAAAGCAATTCTAACTGTTCACTTGAATAAACAGCATGAATAAACAGCTTGACTGAAATAGAATAAATTGGAAGAATAAATAAGTGGTTCAGGCAGCAGGCAGTTTGTCTAATGGTTAGGATGCCCACCATACTATACTGAAATACCAGCTTGGTTCCTAAATCAAGCTCCTGGGTCTAAATTCCTTTTCAAAGAGCTGACCCTTAGAGGCAGTTATGGTAGCTCATGTATTTTGAGTTCCTGACAGCCATATGAGACACACTGCATCCCCAGCCCTGAGTTTCAGCCCAGCCCAGCCCAGCCCAGGCCATGTGAGACACACACACTGCATTCCCAGTCCCAGCCAGTCCCAGCCAGTCCCAGCCATGGCAGGAATTCACGGAGTGAATCAACAAGTAGAAATTTGCTCTCACTCTGAATCTGCTTCTCATAAATTTTTTTACCTTTAGTATTGTTTTAAATGTATTTTTGTTTAATATTAAAAAAGCTGTTTTGTCCTTAGTTTGCAACAATCATGTAATACCTGAACAGTTAATCAAATGGAAATGTGAAAAATTTGGAATTAAAAATTTCTCTCATCACGACTTAAGTCTTTCCTGTGTCCTGTTTTATAGATGCAATGCACAGTATTTACCAAACTTACATGAACAAGGATAGTCTTTTTCCTAAGCTTACTATTAACATTTCATAAGAAAATAAGGTTTCTTGTGAAATACTACTCCAGAGGTTTAACTGAAGTTAGAGTGGAAAAATGGATTAAAAAATAGAAAATGAAACTAAATGTTCACTATGGTAGAATGAATAAATCCTTGCATGCCAAAGGTACCCGAGTTCTGTAGAATGAGGTAAGAATGATAAAAACTGAGCATCACTTAAGTACCTCTATGAAAGTGAAATAGACTAAGTGGAGGATGCTAACAAAGTCAGCTCCACCCAAAAACAAAGCAAAGGAACAGTGCTACTGGTGCATAAGTTTTGTTAACAGACAACCAGACACATACATTAGGGAAGGCTACAAAGTTTTTTCCTCCTCTACTTAAATATACACAAAAAGGCCTTGGAACAAGCTTTCTTTGTTCAGGGAGGAATCACTCCAGTGCTCTCCATTGGTTACATAAGTACAGGCAAACCTCCTACCGCTGGGGGAAAAAGGTGAAGAGGGCTTTGTGGGCTGAGAGAGTTCGACTCCAACGCTGTTCCTTGGTAGGCTGGGCTGAAAGTTGGCTGATAGGCAGGACAAGGTCAGAATTTTCTGAGAAAATGACACCAGAAATCCCAAATGCTACTCAGAGCCTAAAAGTTGATACCCTATAGGGTCTGAAGAAGGATGCCCTAATTCAAGCTTGTATGACAGGACATAAGGAACTTCTGAATGAAATCCATTGGATTGCCTGGAAACATGCAGTCTCACTAGGTTCAACACAAAGATTACAATGTTTTTGGAGTGGATAAAAACTGTTCTTGAACTACGAGAGCATGCCAATATCAGAAAACTGGAGCTCACTGGAACCCTGGGGGACCAGTCTCACAGTGTACACCAGCAACCCATCAACTGGAGGTCAAGTTCCGGTTGGGCTTCAAAGCAAGACAGATTAGTACCCTGCACGCACCACAGACCCCATATTTTCTGGACATTAGGATGCAAACTACTTCTAGAGAAATGTCAAACTTCTATTTACATTAGGAATTCAAACAACTAACTAAAAAGATCATTTATAAACCAAGATATGCTAGCCAATGGGCACACACTACATAATACATCCTGCCAGCCATACCAACTTGAAGTCCTTGGGGCTACAAGCAACCAAGACAAGCTTAAAACACTTCAGTTTAAAGTGATTTTTTGGTAACCAAGAAAATTGAGAGAATAATCTGTGAGTTTCCACACATCATTGAATCAAGATGCATGTGGTACTTCAACAGGTGAGCTTCCCAGGACCTGCAAAGACTGCAAGTATGGAATGGGCACATGAAGGTTAATCCAGATACAACATGCTCAGGCCAGCCATGGTAACAGCACAGGCTGAGAATGAAGGCATAATGGCACCCTTATACAAATACAGCAATATGTATCAGTCAGGCTAGAAGGGCTAAAAACTGAAAATACACAAAATATATGCTTTAATATGTATGGCATTACATACCAGTTTAATTGGTGTAGTAATGCTTCATAGCATCAGTACTCTAATAAGCCACATCAGGAAAAGGAAAAATTTATGAATGCCTCTTGGTGTAAACAGTATAGACACCTGTGAACTTCTGTTACACAAATTATTTCGGCATTTCTGCTTTCACAATATAAACCTTGGTTTTCTTTGCAAGCTCAAACTCATTTCTAGGTGGAAATGTATCTAAAGTGTTCAGGGACCAAACCACCCCTATCCTGAACCACTCTGACAAATTCTAATTTACTTCAGATCTTTGGGGAGGGGATTTGTAACAAGCTTATGGGTATCAAGCACTTTCCGTGCAAATTTCACTGGGAGTCTTGTAATTAAAACCTCTATACAAGAAAGCATAAGTAAATATGCCTCCCATAAAGCAAATGGAGGCATAAGTTATAAATAACATGTGTGCAAACCCACGCACATTCATTTATTGTAATTTTCTTAGTAATCTGAACCACAAAAAACCAAAATAAGTTCAACAATGCTCCACTATAATTTTCTTGATTCTACATATGTGTATTCAGAGCTGTGATTAATCTACATTTACTGCAACTACTATTCCCAGACTGGATCTAAATTCATTCAAACATCTACTGGGCAATAAGCCAGATCTTTTACATAAATTCAGCCTACTTACAATTCACACCATTCTTGCAAGGTATATATTGTTATTCCACTTACAGAGGAAGAAAAGAATCAGAGGGTAAGGGGACAAGTCTGAGGTCACAGGGAATTCTGCAGGGCTTCCTGAACTTACACCATTTTGTCCCAACCAATGAGTTAACCTTATTCTCCAAAGAATGAGTTAGTCATTCAACGCTTTTTACCCTGTGGAGTGTGTGTTTTTAAGATTCATTGGTTTGAAAGGTAGAGTGACAGAGAAAAAAAGAGAAACATATCTTCCACCTGCTGATTCACTCTTCAGATTCCTACAACAGCTGAGATGAAATCAGGAGCCAGGAACCCCATTTACACAACTCTTCCACACAGATAGTAGGGTCCAAAATACTGGGACCATCATCTACAGCCTTATCAAGCACATTAGCAGCAAGCTGGATCAGAAGCAAAGCATTCAGGACTTCAGCGGGCACCCCAACAAACAGCAGTTTAATTTTCTGTATCAGAACTGTAGCCCAGTCACCCTGCAGATTTAAACTCTTCTTCAAATCAATGTATGCCCCAACAATACAGACATAGAAGGCCCTAGGAAGAGGAATGTCCCATGGCTATGCAGACCTTCCAGTCACTTCTCACATCCTGCAACATGAAGACAAGATGGAAAGCAGCCACCTTCCTTGCTTGGAGAGTCCTACAAACCTCAAGATATACAATATTCCTCAACAGTAAAAAAAAAAAAAAAAGGTTCACTACTTCTATATTTGATTATTTTGAAAAGTTTCTTTCATTTGGAAGAGAGAACAGCAGAGAAAGACTGGGAGAGACAGAGAAATAGATCTTCCATCTACTGATTCATTCCCCAGATGCCTGCATTAACCACAAACTGGCCAGCCTGAAGCCAGAGTCAGGAAATAAATCATTCCTCCATGGGAGTGACCCAAGTCCTGAAGCCATAATCTGCTTCATCCCAGGGAACGTGAGGAGAAAGATCAGAAGTGGATGTGGAACTTGAACCCAGACGTTCCAGTATGAGATGTGGGCATCCCAAACAGCAGCTTCACTCACTGAACCATGTACTTACATACTATAAAACAAATATTCTAGCACCGTCTTCACATCTCTTCCTCATTACATCATAGAAGACATAGAACCAAACAAATGGTCTCCAAACTGAATAAATTTGGATAGCACATAAAGTTAACCTATCTACAAAGCTTAAAAGCATCCAACTCCAACTAATGAAACACAGTGAATCACTTAAACTACTCATGAGTGACAAAACAAAAACTGGCTCAAGGAATAAAGAACAAGAGCTACACTGGCTCATGTCATGACTAAACTGGACACACATACTTAGCTTTGGGTGCATCTTGATTCCAGCCTCACATGATGTCACAGATCCCCTCCACAGCTCTTAGTTCCTCTGAACTGTATCCATTTTGAAACTCCATGTGCTATCCAGATAGTTGTAGATTCTCCAAACTTCAAAGACTCACACCCACACACTTCTAAAACACTGAAACAAAACTGTCCCTGCAAATGGTCCCAGATGAATGCCCCAACCCACCATGATAGCCAAAAGCATAGCGTGTTCATTGATTCAATGTGTGTACCATACTCAGGGGACAAGGTAGTTTCTCAAAACAGCCCTCAGGCAGAGGAAGGAGAAGAGATGACTGAACAGAATATAAGATTATTGCTATCCCACATTAGAAAAACTCAAAGTTATTCCTTATTTTTTCCCTCAAATATTAGTTTTCAGGGCCAACATTATGGTGCAGCATGTAAGGCCACTGCAGGCATCCTATATGGGTACCTGTTTGTGTCCATTTCCAGTCCAGCTCTCAGCTAATGGTGGTGAAAAGCAACAGAAGATAACCCAAGTTCTTGGACTCCTGGCACCCAGAAGAAGCTCCTGGATTCTGAATTGGACCTGGCCATCATGGCTATCTTTGGAGTGAATCAGCCTATGGAACATCTATTTCCTAACTCTTCCTTTCTCCCTTCATCTGACTTTTACATACAGTAACTCAATCTTTAACAAATGTTTTAGCTTTGGCACTTAATTCAAAATTCAATCTCGAAATTTAAGATCTCAAACCCATTAAAAACAATGATCATAAATGCAGTAACAATACTAACACTAACGGAGTTCTAATCTTGCACTTAGACCCTCTGTTAAGCACCTTTCATGAATTAATGTAATATTAACCTGACGTCAATTTATAGATGAGGAGACAGGTTCAGATTACAAGTTGACCAATACCATATAGCAAAGAAAACCAGAATTCAAACCAAGAGCAAACTCAGAATCCATATGCTTAATTAAAGCACAAACCTAAGACCTTCTAGCTCATGGTCTGAATTACTTTACAGCACCTGTCCCAAACCTTAACGCAAAGACATCTCATAACTTAATCAAATTAGAAGGAATTGCTTTCACCCAATAATTGTTCTCCAAGAAAACTCATCACCTTATATAGGAATCCTGACTTGAAACAACTGACATGAAGTCTGAGCATCAGAAAGCAGGCCCTTCCACACACCCAGAGCCACCAGGGGAAGCAGCCCACACAAGGCCCTCTTAGTTCAACAACGGCAACAGCCTGATTTCTATTACTCTATGGAAATGGTCTCATTACAGAAAAATTCCATGTGCCTCTGCAGTGCAAATGTGCGAACAGACAGCTCAGTGGGAAATATGTCCAGGCAGCAAAGCTTTCACCAAAGCAGAGTGACAGAAAATTCTTGATGGGCAACAAGGAAGTGAGTAAATTCACAGACCCTGCTGTGATATCAAAAAGGTAGCATAACTTAGTTTAGAAAAAAAAATGTATCTACTTAAAAAGCCATAGTGACAACAGATGAGGGCAGAGCAAGGGAAAGGCAGGGGAGAAGGTGGGGCGCAGGAAGGAGGAGCAATTGGTGGGTTGAGCAAAGTTTCCTACCCACTGGCTATTTCCCCAGATGTCTGCATCAGATATGGCTGCTGGCTCAGGTCAAAGCCAGGAGTCTGGAACTCCCTCTATGTCTCCCACACAGATGGCAAGGCCCAGACGGCAGGGCCCAGCCATCAGAGCCGTAAGTTTCGCCTCCCAAAATACATTAACAGGAAGCTAGATGGAAAGCCAAGTAGACAACTGTCAAACCAGCACAGTTCTTTGGGATGTACGTGAGCCAGGGTGCAGTTTCACTGATATTACCACCATACCAACCCCAACTAGTAATGTCCTACATCATTCCATTACTAATTAATTTCCTAAATTTTGTATTTCAAGCAAAGCAGTTAAAGAAACCTTGACTTTTGTTTCCAGCAAGACAGAAAGGGCTTAATCTTTAAGGTAATGGTTTAAGAGATTTTTCAGAGTATAAACCCAAAAGCAGGCAGGAACTATGGGGTTTCTTTTTTTTTTTAATAGTTCTTACAATTGTATTGATAAAATCTATAATTCTATAATCTAGAATTAAAAGGTATAATTCCAAGAATACATATTGTACACAAACCACTTACATATAATACATACCCTAGGAAAAAAATAAATGTCCAGCTGTTATTGTATTGACTCAGTATGTTCAATTCTGGCAGCAATAATCTAATACAATTAGGGAGATCTTAATTGAAAGTGATCAACCGTATCTATGGAACATGTTAGTATTTTGAGATTGAAAAAAATTGCAAAATTTTCCCACGATGAATAGAAGACTAAAGAAAATGTCAGTCATTGAAGGTGCTAAAGTAGAAGCTACAGGACCTGTACTAATTTCTAGGAACAAGTAAAGGCTGTTGCACAAGAAGTTACATGTTAGTATAAACATAAAACTATGACAATTCAGCTGCCTGTTAACTAAAAAGCTGATTTTTTTAAAAAATTGCAATACTCGTGACTAGGTTCTTTTTTTGTTTTTTTGTTCTGTTTCTTTGGGTTTTCGTTTCTTTTTTTTTTTTCCTGTTTCTTTGGGTTTTCGTTTCTTTGGTTTTTTTATTTTTAATTCATTAATTACATTGTATTATGTGACACAGTTTCATAGGTGCTTGGATTCTCCCCACCCCTCCCCAAACCCTCCCACCATGGTGGACTCTTCCACCCTGCTGCACAACCACAGTTCAAGTTCAGCTGAGATTCCCCCACTGCAAGCATATACCAAACATAGAGTCCAGCATCTTCTTGTCCAGTCAAGTTGAACGGCTTCTTAGGTATACCCTCTCTGGTCTGAAGACAGAGCCAGCAGAGTATCATCCCAGTCAATTAAAAGCTCCAACATACCATCAGCAAAAATTTACATCATTATGGAATTAATTCAAACAACTTTTAAAATGTTTATATTCACAATACCAGGAATTACTCTGTCTCTGAAATAACACTGTTCAAAGTTTTTCAAATGAAAACTTTAAAACTGCATGATTCACATCAGTTCCATCACACACAAGCTGGACCCAAAGCAGACCATGAAACCACCTGCCTGGGAGAACTGAGAAGCCTGTATGGAAATCTCCCAATTGCCTAGGACGCTGCTGCCACAGGTGACAAATGCAAAGGAGAATCAGCCACATCTGGTTCAAACTATGGCTCCAAGCCCTAGTAGATATGTAACTTTGGGTGTTCTCATCTGTATAGCAACAAAAAATAATGTTTGCCTCCTAAGGTGTTGAAAATTTGTGAAGGGATACACAAAGCAAAACAGCAATTTTACTGTTACTGATGCTCAGTAATTGGTGGCCTTGGCTGTTATACCCAGAATTATCCCACTGGAACAAAGTCACGCACTTTTAAGTATTCATGTTACTTCCCAAGACTTATAATCATTTCCTGAAAATTTGCACGTAGACAAGTAGTTCCTTTGAGTTTTAAACATTCAAAAATTTCATTTCCAATTCATTCCCATTGCTTAATTCCCATAAACAAATAAATTTAGAGGAAAAATGGGTTAAAGAAAGGATCAGAGGACAGTAAGTACAAGAATGTCATTGGCATTATTTTAGGACTAGCAGCTTAGAGAGGGTCAGCTTCACTTAGGCTGTTTGGTCTTTATATTCTGCAGCCACAGACAAATGTGCTATCCTTTCCTGGCTAAATAATGTCGTGGCTTCTGGTTCCTTACACTGATTAAACTTTATCCTCCAATTTTTTTTTTTTTTTTTTTTTGGACCTTGGGACAGCTAAATCACACCTTGCCAAAGTTAAAAGGAATCTTAGAAACCACACTCCTATATTCATCCACTTCCTTTTTCAGGCTTCTAGGCAAGCAGTCTGCTGGCTGAGGAGGCTGAAGACCTCTAAAAGGTCACACAATGACTCTGGACTGAGGCCAGGTAGAGGATCCGAGACTTTGCCCTCTGCAGACAGAACATTCAGCATCCAACTGATTTTGGTAATTTTTACATATTTCATGAGTGTGCAAAGGGTCAAGCGCTAGAGCAAAGTGGGTGAGACCACTGTTTTGACATTTTCTTCCCTTCCTGTATCTGAGGGGAGGGCAGAGATAGGGGAGAAGCCACATCCAACCTCCCAACCATCCCAGGGTCCCTCCAAGGGCTCTGCTCAAGTGGTTTTGATAGTTCAACAGTTCAGTATTGCTGTCGATCTTGCCACTGCAATCATGATGAAATCTCTCCAGACTGTCTTGCCTGACATATTGCACCTTAGAATCTCCATATGCCCACGTATTCACTGCCAACTCTTTGCTGGGGTAGCTGATCGATTTGTTCTGTCCTCCATCCTGTTATGGTACCAGGTGTTATCTGCAGCCTCCAGTGTACTGCCATATCCTCCATGTGCATCTGAATATGCTGTCCACTGCTCTAAGCCACTGAGGAGGCCCAGCTCTGACATAGCAATCCTTGCTCAGACCATGGAACCTGCAGTTTTCTCCATGGTTGGAGTTCTGAGTCCAGCAGTTCAGGTGGAGGGATTCCAAAAGAAACTGCATCTGAGGTGATCCCAGACCTAATTCTTGTGTGTGCATGCCAGTACAGGGTCCGGCACAGTACGTCGCCCCTATCAGCCTATTCAGTTAGTTGCAATTGCTGGGTCAGTTGTCTCCAGTCCTGTCTACGGAACCAATGGGTGTTGCAGCCCAGCCCAATCCCACCTACCACACACTTGGTCACCATGCAGATCAGTGGGAGCTACAGCCTAGTTGGCGTGACCTGCAGTAACTCCCACCAGGCCCGCCCCCTACCTGGTTCCTGTGCTTGCCAGTATGTACAGGACTGGTTCTGTCTATCCCACATCCCATTCAGCTCTTATACATGTCAATGGGCATTGAATCCTAGTTCGACCCAACCAGCCCCACTATCCAGCCCACACACATACTGGTGGATGCCATACTCTATCTGGCCATGCCTGTCCCAGTCCTGGTTCTCATGCTCACCAGTGGGAATGGTAACCCAAAAGGAAGGTGCCTATTTTTTCCCTACTGGGCCGACTCCCAGATCTTGCACTCTCCAGGTGGTACTGCAGTTTAGTTCGACAATTTTTCCCCTAGGCAAGGATCTGCTAGCCAGTGCTGCAACAAAGCCCCACCAACCCTCATGCCCTCTGCCTTCTGTGTATACCAGTAGGTACAGTCTGCCCAGCCTGGCTTGTCCGTGATCCAGCTTGCACGCAGGCCAACAGGTGTTGTAGCCCTGCCTGGCCTGGCCTGCCCACAATCCCAACTCTCACGTTCACCAATGGCACCACGCAGCCCCTCTACTGGGTTCACCCACTGCCCAGTGCATCTCACATGTGCTGGTTAGGTGCAGCAGCCCAATCTGTAATAGCCTGCATCACCTCGGCATTTGTAAGTGGGTGCTGTATCCTGGCCGGGGCCAGCCCACCCCCAGGTTCCAGCTCATGCTGGTTGGGACCACAGCCTAGCCAAACCAGCCAGCCCCCAATCCCAACCCTAATGTGGACTGGCAGGTCCCACACACCAGTCTGGCTCTCGGATTCGCCAGCAGGTGATATGAACTGGCCCAGCCTGGCTTGCCCCAGACCCGAATCAAAAGTAAGCCCAAGAGTACCATACCCTAGCCTGGTCTGGGCTGCTCCTTATTGTGGTTCATGCACTCACCTGTCCGGACTGTGTCCTGACAGAAGAGTTGCCAAATTCCTCCATCAGAACCCCTCTCAGTGCCAGATCTCACACATACCATTGGGTCCATAAGCCAGACCTACTTAGTCCACCTCCTATCGTAGTCCGAATAATGGCCTTTCCTGACCAGCCCTCACCCATTCCGGTTTTTATTATCAGGTGCTACAGCCCAGTGAAGCCTGGTCCATACCCACACACAGCTCATGCATGGCTCAGCAGGGACAGAGACCTAGCCCAGCCCATCCTATACCCATCCTGGTTCTCATGGGTTCTAGTGGGTGCTGGAGTCTAGCCCAGTCTTGTATGCCCCATACCCAGTCCACACCTAGGGAGACTGTATCCAAGTCCAGACCAGACCACAGCCCCAATTGATCCCCCGCATATACCAGTGGAACCCACAATCCAGTTAGGGCATCCCCTTAGCTCCCCAACCAGGTCTGATACCAGCCAGAGATCTCGTGCGTGTCAGTGGTTGCTATGATTCCGCTTGGCATAGCCCCTCACCCATCTTGGCCCTTGCCTTCTGATGCTGCAGCCACCTGGCCCAGCCAGCCCCCAGTCCCAACTCTCACTGGTGGGTGCTGCAATCTGATCTTGCTCAGTCTGCTCTTATCCTTGGCTCATGAAAGCCAGCAGGTGTGGCAGCCTAGCCTGGCACGACCTGCACGCCCACCTGGGGTTTCTACACTTGCCAGTGAGCTATGGTTTGCTCAGTCCCACCTGGTGTGCCTCCTTCCGAAACCAACTCACACTTGGCAATGGATGGAGCTACCCTGCCTAGCCTGACCAACACCCAGGTTCCCCCAACTTGGGCCACTCCCAGACCCAGATCTCACACATGCCGGTGGGTGCTCGGCCCTTACCTGACATGGCCTGCCCCAACCATCTCAGCTTTTGTGCTGGTACAGCCCGGCTGGCCCTACACCCTGTTTTAGGGTCTCCTGCAGGTGCTGCAGCCTGGACTTGCCCTGCTTGTTTCAGGCCCCAGTACTGGTGAGCATCATTGAGTTCCATAGTCACATCTAGCTCAGCCATCACCACCCTAACTCTCAAGCTAACCAGAGTAGGACTTATAGTTCCACAGGGTTAGGCCCACATATCCCTCACAGAATCCACCCCTGGACCTGGTTCTCCTACATACTACTTGGTGTCATGGCCCAGTCTAATGTGATCCATCCCCTGATCAGACACTGTCAGGTACTAGGATCAGGCCCTACCAGACAAGCCCCTAGCCATAGCTTGCACGTGTGCTGGCATGTGGTATTCAGCCAGTTCCATGCCAACAAGCTCAACCCAGGACTTCAATGTGGGCTGGTGCATCAATCTGACCCATAAAGATCTTCATAAAGATCAGTCTGACCCATGTCTCCCCCAATCAAACCACCAGGTCTCAGTCTCCTCGCTTGCCTGCAAGTATAGAATTGTGCTCTTTTTACCAAAGAAAAACCCAAGCCAGCCAAACCCTTACTTTGGTTTCATGTTATAACCAAAATACTACACCCTTGCAATCCAAGTGTCACTCTCAAGCCTCCTTAAAGATACAGCACATGAATGACAAGTGTGAGGACAAACTTCTGTTATTTTTAGTGTTTTCCTTCTTGGGTACTTATTTTCATAATGAAGATTATGTTGGCAGGTCCTAAAGTCATGTCAGCTTAATTACTTCATCCTTTCATTGCTGTTTATTTCTTAGATGTTTAAATTCAGTCACTAAGCGACCATATGCTGGGCCCTAAAGACCTCCCTTGCATGTGCCAGGATCCCATTTGGGGATCCCATATGGGTACCAGTTCATGATCCGGCTGCTCTGCTTATCCAGCTCCCTGCTTGTGGCCTGGGAAAGAAGTCAAGGATGACCCAAAACCTTGGAACCCTGCACCTGCATGGAATTCCCAGAAGAAGCTCCTGGTTCTGCATCAGCTCAGATCCAGCCATTGCGACCACTTGGGGAGTGAACCAGTGGATAGAGGATCTTTTTCTGTTTCTCCAATAAAAATAAGTACTTAAAGAACAAGTTTAAATGTCTCTCCAATCATTTCATAAGTGCCCATGACCTCTGATAGGATGATCTTTCACCTAACAGGCACAAGCACAGAGCACATGTCAGTAATACAGTAAATATTAAAATTCCTACATAAAAATTATACAGAAATCCAAAGAAATCCGAGTATAAATGACTTAATCTTAAATATCTCAAGTCCTCTCCCAATTTCAGAAAAGGAGAGGTGAACATTTTTTCAACTTGCAAAAATTAGGTTCCTTCTAGATACAAGAAACACTGGAGGGAGAAAGTACTGGTCCTCATCTTTTAGAGCCAACAAGCCACGTAAATGACAGAGGATGCAAGTCCTCTCATGTATAAACAGGAGGAAAAAACAAAAAGGCTTCTCTTGCGCTGCTTTAACTGTAAAAGCAATCCTATCTCACCGGGAAAGTTGCTGCTATGCATTTGGTTGTCACTACTGTGTATTGTTCTGGGTATTGTACTATGTTTTTCTAAGCCAGTGTGTGAAGTTTAATCACATTTTATAGAAGAGAAGCCACTTACATGATGTCCCCCACTTTACAGAATTTGATAAAATGTCTTCCAGCCAATAACAAAATAAATGGAATTACCTTCCCAAAATCACGAACATCAAACAGGTCAAATGCTTCGAAGAGTTCACTTTTCCTCATTCCAAATGTCTCGCAACACGCTGTGAGGAATGTCCTTATGTTCTTCAGACAGAGAAACTGAGGAACAGGAGACAAGCATTAGTATACAGAAAATGCCACCGACTGCTCGCTGTGCTGTCACATTCACACACATCACAGGGACAAAGCAGAAGCAGCCAGCTCCTGAGGTCACTTGCCAGTGATGCTGGCAGGATGCAGGCTAAGCACCCACTCTCACTCCAGGCTGCCCCAATCAGGGCCAAAGCAGACAAACCTTCCACCCACAAGAAGCTTTCATTCTAAAGTGAGAAGACAGATGAGAACAAATGCAACAACAAATACCAACAGTGGCTGGTTTTCAGCTCCTATGGAGATAAGGACAGCAAGTAAAGCCAGAGGTGACAGGTAAGAAATGTGGATTGCCAGAGGTGGGGGTGGGAGGAAGCCTGAACATGCTGGCCATTCTAGAGCAGCAGAGATGGGAGGTTCAGAAGGAGCATGCCAGGAAGAACTGTGGAAAAGATAGGATAGTAGCCTACCTAGGCATGCTGTACTAAGGCTCCAAGGCAGGAGTGCACAAATATGTCTGACAAAGGACGAGTGGGCTAAAACAGAGTAAGTGACTGGGGCAAATGGTAGAAGATGAGCTGGAAAGATAAGGGTGGTCAGAAGATGGGAGGGCCCTCGTGGACAACTCCTACATATGGGAAGCCCATGTGGTCCTTGAGCTAAACAAGGAATAAAATAGAATGTTCTGAAGGAGTCTTTTCAGACCTCTCTTGAATACAGACTGAAACCAGAGTGAAGGTAAAAGGCAGGGAACCCAGGTCAAACTATTGTGATACTCCAGGGGAAAGAACTATGTGAAGACCAGATGTTAGCATTTTCCCTGTGTCATATCCAAATTACGTGTCAGTCATCCAATGGGGCTTCAGGCAGGTAGCTGGATACACAAGTTACAGTCCAGGAGATAGGAATGTGCTTCAGACATAAAGTGGGGAGTGTCAGTATAGAAAATATCTAACCGGGATAGCAACTGAGGGGAGAGGAGAGGACCTAGGACCTCAGAACTTCACATAAAGGAAGGAGGAGACACAAAGGAATGTGAGAGTGATTGGTGAGGAAGGTGATAGAACAGGAGAATGGGCTTCCAGCCAGCAAAGTAAAGCAAGCAAGTGTTTCTAGGTGGAGAGAATGGCAAGCCACGTCAGATGCAAAGAAGATTTACATCAAATCCTGCCTCTAGAACTTAGTGGTGTGAAGGTTATGGCGAAAGCAGTTTGTTTTGGGGAGCAGGGTGAAAAGCTGCTGAGGGGTACAATGGGAAAAGAGGAAAGAGAATAGGATGTAGCCTGAGTTAGGCTGCACAGGGAAAGAAAAAGGGAGGGTTTTAAAAAACAATGGCAGATATTATGACATGGATTTTTTTTTTTGAAAGATTTTTTGGAAGACTAAGTTACATAGAGAAACAGATTAAGTGATTTCATCTATTCGTTCATTCCTCATTCTCCCATGTCCTTAAGACTTCCCATCTTAAGAACATGTAAGGCAGAATTTACTTGCAGTGTCCAAAAGACAGATGCCCACAGCAAAAATCAGTTTCCTCAACGTGAATTCATTGTTTCTAGAAGTGTTAGACGCAGTGCCATACATGGGCCAAAACTTAATTTTGACTGATGTGAACTAAAAACCAAACAAACAAAAAAATTACCTGTTTTTCTTAAAAAGGAAAATCCTTAACCCTCAATAAATCAGCAACATTTCATCTTATTACACTTTAAGTGCCATCAATATTTTGTCCTGTTTTGGGGGATTTTTAGAATCTGAATCCAGCACATTTTACTTATTCTGTATCTGAAACATCCAGAGTTTTCATAGGCTCAAACACCGTTTCACCCTTTATGGAAATCTTTCTCAAGGCCTAAATATTTCCGGAGGGTTAAAAACCCCATGGGAAACATCATAAACCCTTTGAAACACAAACGCAGCCGCCAATCGCCACGTGAAATCTACTTTCACTTTTAAAGATTCATGAGGGACCTTTACAGCACAGATTCTCTCCGCATGCAGCTCTTGCACACAGAATTGTTTATTTACAGACTAAAAGCTGTGCATTCCCCCCAAGACAGACACTGAATACTCTCTCAGGGATTATGCAACTGCTCCTGGCAATATTTTTTACATAATTAAGTGCCCCACTCATAGCTCACCAAGGAACAAAGTATAACAGCATAGGCCACCCTCTGAAGGTTTCTCAAACTTTCCCCAAATGGAAGGAAAATGGCACCTCTCTTCCACTGAAGTGCTTTGATCATTCAATCAGAAAAACAAATAGTACTGAAAAATAAAAACAGCATGTAATCTAGCTCACTGCATACATAGAAGGAAAGTTTCAAAAGTGCGTCTTTCTCTAAATTCTTGTCTCTTCACTATTTCAGTTCTATTAAATTCAATTAAGTACTGGATCTGAAAAATGCCAGGGTATGTTCTCTCTCCCAGGTAATCCTCAAACCTTGTTACCCTATGTTTATTTTTCATTCAATAGGTTTAAAGTGTCTACCATGCTACATAAACTCAAAATGCTAAAAATGAGATCAGGTTCTGTTTCAAACATTGTTTTTAAACTACCCAGGAGAAAGCTCAGCTCCTCCCACTGGCCTTGCTCTTCACTGGTGTCCAGCTCTGGGCACACACAAGGATGGAGCAATAATGAAGGTGAGTTATCACCAGAAATGTCCCAGAGATGCACCCGCTAGTCTGCCTGTGCACTGCCTACTTCTAATTTCACATCTTTGTTTTATTCTATTAAAATTTCGAACCAAAAGAAAGGTTCAAGGAATAATGTAATGGATACTCCATCTACGCAACCAGGCCATCACTGTGCCATATCTGCTTCTGCATGGATACATGTACCCTTCATTTGCAAAGTTTGTCCCGGTCTACTCTTTGGAAGTTTTTTTTAAGCCTCTGTATCACCTGTAGCAGCCTGAAACACACCATCTTCAGAGGTAGTTCATGAGGTACTAGACAAATTTGTCTGAAATCCATTGTAAACATTTTACATCTGACCAGAATTTATAGTTTTGATAAACCATCTAATTTTGGCTTAGAATTTTTAATTCTAGTTATTAAGCTTGAATAGCTAAGGATGCCTAAAATATCAAGTACATTCCTGTGACACAGAGCTGGAAGTAGCAGTTGAGCTACCTGTTGATAATGGTTCCTATTGTCTCAAGACCCAAAGGACATACATTTCATTCCACTTGAAGATAAACATATGCTGCTATGAGCACGTTCATAGAAGTTTAGAGGGCCAAGGCTAACCTAGAAGGACCCAAGTTAATTTTGTACTCACAAGGCCAGCATCATAGTGTCCATCAGTTAAGCCACCACTGACAGTATCTGTACCTCACATGAGCACTGGCTCACATCTCAACTGTTCAACTTCCAGTTCAGCTCCCAATGTGCCAGGGAAAGCAGTAGAAGGTGCCTCAGAACTTGGAGTCTACCACCCATGTAGGAGACCAGAATGAAGCTTCAGCATGATTCAGTGCATGCATTCTCTCTCTCTCTCACACACACACACACACACACACACGAATACTTTAGTGTGTCTAGTAACACACCTACCAGTGGCCATGACAGCAAATATCAAATCATATAGGGATCATAAAGAGCCAGGGGCTAGATAATGGGAAATCTCTAATTACTCCCCCTTTATTAGAATATACCTCCCCTTTGATCAAGTAATCTCTAACAGTGAACACAGTTCAAAGACGGGACCACTTCACTTCAAGATGGATCCATACCTCTGGTAGAGTTAATACTTTTGTTTTCAATTAAAATCTTCCTGCTTAGTACTGTTCTGACACTTCTGAGCTGTTTCTTGAAGCAAAGTCAAGGAACTGGGTACTGGGCAGTTCTCCCAGTCCAATGCAATTCCTTCAAGATGAAGAGTTGCCAAGCACGGATACAGAAAGGTTTGAACAGAGCTATTTATTCATTTATCAAATATTGAGATGCTTACTATTTGCTGAGCATAAAACACATCCCAAATGAGTTCAAGTCATGAAAGTATTAAATGTTAATAAGTCTCCCAAGAGATAAGGATCAGAAAAACAAACATGGCCCAAACTCCATCCCCAAAGCCTGGTCATGGTCAGGCAAAGTATGCTGACAAGCAAGCTACAGGGTCATGCAGGAGTTGTGATCTATGAAGGTGTTATAAAGCCCCTGGGAGTCCTGGAACAACAGGGCCATTTGCCTGGAATGACTATGTATGAGGTGACACCACAAACAGGTCATGTCTGATGTAGGAGGCAAAATGGGAATTGCCAGCATGGGGATTCAGGGCTAGTCTAGGTGGATGGCAGAGGGTGCACTTGAGCAAGTGGCAAGACTGAGCATGCCAACAATGGACACCACCTTTGATGGGAGCAGTCAGGGAAGGAATTTGACAAGGGAGCTGGGATTACTTGGCATTCCAAAGAGATCCAAGATTTATCCTGGGACAAACAGTTAAAAGGTTTTATGTAGGAGAAGGAAATACTCACTTTTGCGTATCATATTTATCACTACTGTGATTTCAGTGAGTGGTATACACCAAGCTTTACAGTAAATGTTTATCCCATTTACGCTTTACAACAATCCAGTCTAGATTTTTTTCTTCTCTATATCCTGAGGTTTAGAGCTTTTTCCCAAATTTACATAGCAGGATTTGCCAGAGTAATGGAATTAGGATTCAAATGCAGATATTCTGGATACAGAACTCATATCCTCAATTATGTTAGACTAATTCCACTTTTTTGCAGTGCGCAGAATTAAATGGTTTTCTTTTTATTGGGGAGATAGTGCTGTGTAAGCAGGCAATACAAAGATATTCAGGGCACTGTGATATGAATTTGAGGAAATGGTGAGTTACACCAGGATGGGGGAAAGAAATCGGACACACACTCTAGAGGTTAACAAAGAACGGAAACGGGGGACAACTGACGCAATACAGGTGAGTGGTTAGGGGAACACAAAGAGACCCAAGAATTGCAGCTGTGTCCTGCAGGAGTGCAGTCAGGGCATTCCAGGAAAACGCCAATTCAGTAAATGAGGGTGTAAAGAGGACACCCTGAGTCAGGCAATTCTTGTCTTCACAAATGGAAAAGCCCAGCCAGTAGATAGCATCTAGCCTCATGTCTGTTCACAAGCTTTGTACTCTAGTAACAAGATCACTGTCTTCAATCTCCATGCTTAGCCTCGTCACCACTCAGACACGAAGGACTTGCTTGCTCCAAGTTGAGGAAAGAAAATTATAGAAGCACTCAATACAGTTGGCACAAAACCTTCAAAAGATACTTCTCAGACCATTAAGGCCTAAGTCATTGCAAGGTTTTCCTCTAGCGCTCTTCCTCAAGGTCCATCCCCGCCCACATTGAGTTCCCCTCTAGGCATGCGCAACCCCAGAACCTATGGAACTACATCATAAAACAAAAAATACATTTTTCTAAAAAGGATACAGCTCTCTGGATCAGTAAATGTTTCATGACCAGGAAACTTGAGGAGGAAAAAGTGCAAGTGACTTTGCAAGGTACCAGCAGCCTGTCGCAACTTCAGTATGAAGGACACTGATGCTACTAAGGGGAAACAGGCAGAGCTCACACTGTGCAAGCCTGTAGTGAAACTGGAAAGCTCTGTCCTATCCCACTATGCATCAGGTACCAAGCCACACCTTTCGGTGTAGAAGACTCCCCACGCCATCTCTTCCCAAGGATATGTACGCAAACTTGTGATTTGAACGCAAACTTGATTTCAAAGATAAACACCTGCTTCTGTAAACCTGTTGGCACCCAGGGATGGGTTGTGTTCACCAAGACTATTGTCAGAGGAAAAGCCTCCATGGCTGATTGCAAAATCTCTCAAGATGCAACTGAGAAACGGTATCCCTGGGGCACGTTGGCAATTCCTCAAAGCCTCAGAACAGTGTGGACTAGTTTCCCAGCCAAGACACCAGGTAAAGAGGGCCTCAGGCCGTCACTTTTAGAGACTGTCATTACTCCACTTGAAGGAGAGGCCATGCATTTACATCCTTGGCATAATTCAAATTTCAAGTGGTCCCCAACAGGCTGACTGGCAGTTTTGTGAGGCTCAGAAGAGACTGCTACCAAGCTCCTTCACCAGCCCTAAAATATAGGAGGAAGTTCCATTCAGAGCTAAGCCCCAGCTCAGATTTTATCAAGCCCCTCCCAGCACCTTCACAACTCTGGCCCCGTTTTCTTCCCTTTCCAAAGGGCTCCAACCAACCACCCTTCACAGAACTTGTCAGGAGAAAGACAGGAGGGGGATCACCTCGATTGTCCTTTACTGGAGCATTCTACTGCTGATTCTTTCACCTAATCTTCTGCCTTCTCTGTCCTGTCTGCCTCTTCAAATTCACTAATAGTTTATCTCCAAGAACTTTTTTTAAATTATTTTTATTTCCATGTGGAACTCACATGTCTTTTCCCATCTTCAGTCAGAGGGTCTAACACAAGAGGCTTGCTTGTCTCTGTTCTATGAAGCAATCACATCATGAGATGCCTCCAGAATTCTTTTAATCACACTACAACTATGAATTCACTAAAAACAAGCATTTGGGGTTGGCACAGGGGCTCAATCGATATCCCATATGGGTGTCAGTTTTGTCCCTGACTGCTCCACTTCCCATCCAGCTCCATCTTGTAGTCTGGGAAAGCAGCAGAGGATGGCTCAAGTCCTTGGCCCCCTCCACCCATATGGGAGACCTGAAGAAGTTTCTGGCTCAACTATGGCCATTGCGGCCATTTGGGGGAGTGAACCAGTGGGATGGAAGATCTGTCTCACTATCTCTTTAAATCTGCCTTTCAAATAAAAATAAATCTTGAGACACATTGAACAGCATTCATAATACAAGGGTTTTTATTTTTCATCTTATCTATCAATAATGGTGTTGTGAGATAGTTGAGGATACTGGGAAAGCTCATAAGTGTTATAAAAAAGATGTACACTGCCCCTGCTGCACAACATCTGGCATACAGGAACAATGCTCTGCTGTAAGCCACCTTCCCAATATTGCTTCATGAAATAAAGATGTCTGAGCATACAGACTCAATCTGTCTCAAGCATAAATCATAAGATCTTTTATAACAGAGACAATGTAAACAAATCAGGAAGTAAATACCTAAGTAACTCTGGAGAAAATTAGCAACCATTCCTTGGAAGCAAGAGAAACCAAGAGGGAAGCCAGGAAACTCAGGGAAATTTTACATTAAGTTGTGTCCATATGCTCTAACACGTTTGTGTGGCAAGTGATTATTGTGAAGAATAGCATCCAGAATATTCTTACAAGAAACTACCTGATTTTAAATATCACAATTACATCATTTATCAAAATAATTACTTTGGATAAAAATGTGTCCAATACCAGAAGTGATCAATCAGGCAGTTGCATCTACCAGTATGTGCACTGGCTGGTTCAGGGGACAGGCCAAACCTGACCCTGACGACACTCAAGAAGATCGTTGGAGGACTTCCTAACAAGACGGCTGGACTCAGACCAACCACAGGGAACAATCACAGGATGTGTGGTCTGATCCTGAAGTGCATGCGTCATGTCAGGACAGTTGATTACGCCTATGCAGTGGACAACATACCCAGATGCACAGTGGTGACATGACAGCCAATTCATTTAACCTAGCAGAGGACACCAAGTGCTGAATCAGAGAATGGGAAGTAGAACAGGTCGAATCACTCTCCTAATCAAGCTTTGCAGCACATTCTTGGTCCGTGGATGCACTAAGAGACTTGGTCAGCCACTAGGCCTTGAAAAGATACATTCAAACATGGGACCAGAAGCCAACAGTGTCTCAGAACTATCAAAACCACTCAAGTAACACCATCTGAGCATTCTTCCCCATATTGGCATCTCTAAGGCATCAAATGACCATTCCGTATCCCCGGTGCTGATGTAGTTTTGATAGTCCCTTCCTCCACTGAAGACATAGGAGAGTAAATAAAAATTCCAACACCCTGCTTCTTCCAAACCTCAACCCTGCCCATCCTAATTGGAGACCCATATGGAGATAATATTTTTACATAGTTGAAGGAAGTAAGAATAAAATAATGAAAAGTGCCCAATGTTAAATAAGCAGCCATTTTCATTCAAGCTTTTTATTAATTTCCTAGGAAACCTAAGTGCCAGGATTTTGTCTTCTATCTCAATGTTAAATGCTTCCATAAGTCCACTATGTGAAAAAAAAAAATCAAGCTACATTCCTACTATGGCAAACATTTATACAATATTATATTAACCATCTATCTTAGTGTTTGATTCAAAATGCTTGACTACTGCTCACACAAAGTATAGGAGTCCCACCTCTGAATGGTGCTAATGTGATACTCCAGTCTACACAAAAGATCATGGACTTGGCATTTCATGATCCCCACATAATCTGATCTCCTGGCCAGGACTACATGTAAATATGTATATTTACATTTGTACATGGACACAAATGTGACATACATGCCCATTTTGTTACCAAGCGGGGAATATTTTAAATGAGATGATGCATCTTAATTTTATAAAGATCAATTTGGGTTTCAATCAGTCTTCCTCTGGTTCTACGTTTAAAAAGATTATAAAATATCCACAAAACTCAGATTCAAGAATACCAACTGAATTCCCAAATATAAAGTTAAAAAATTAAAGGAATAAGCACTTTACAATCTTGCAATATTATTCTGCCTACTGGTTATAATAAGATACTAAAGAAGGGCACAGCACAGAAGCCTAGCAGCTAAAGTACTCACTTTGCATGTACCGAGATCCTATTTGGGTGCTGGCTCAGATTCCAGCTGCTCCACTTCCCATCCAGCTCCCTGCATATGGCCTGGGAAAGCAGCAGAGGATGGCCCAAAGCCTTGGGACCCTGCACCTGCCTGGGAGATCTTGGTAAACTTCTGACTCCTGGTTTTGAATCAGCTCAGCTCTGACCTTTACAGCCACCTGGGAAGCAATCCAACGGAAGGAAGACCTTTCTGTCTCTAAAAATCTGAATTTCCAATAAAAATAAGTAAAATTTTTTTAAAAATACTAAAGAGAATATTGCTATTTACCGTATCCTGTATTACCTGCTTTATGGAAAAGGGCAAGGGTGTAGCACAACTAATAATGAAGTGGAACATTTCCCAAGTGATTTTACCTTCGGGGAATTAAAAAAAAAAAGGTATATATAACTTTTCTCTAGGAAGTATGGGTAGCCTAGTAGCTAAATTCTCACCTTGCATGTGCCAGCATCCCATATGGGTGCTGGTTCATGTTGCAGCTGCTGCACTTCCCATCCAGCTCCCTGCTTGTGGCCTGGGAAAGCAGTCAAGAACGGCCCAAGGCCTTAGGACGCTGTACCCACATAAACGACCCGGAAGAAGCTCCTGGCTTTGGATCAGCTCAGTTCCAGCCATTGTGGCCACTTAGGGAGTAAACCGGAAGAGAGAGGATGTCTTTCTCTGCAAAGCTGCTTTCAATAAAAAAATTATTCTTAAAAAGAAATCAGCGGGGGAGACTCGCAAGATGGCCGACATAGGAGGAAGACTGTGAGAGAGCTCACAGACAGAGAGGGCTAGAACGCGACAAAAGCGTAAGTGGAGCAGCATAGAACTACAGGGAGAAGAACGTGAAGTTCCCTGGACAGTGTGGAGCCAAAAAAATCCACACAACTCGGAAGAGCAACCAGGGAAAAACAAAGCAAAGGACAGGGAAGACGACTTTCCGCTCCTGACCTGCTGAGTCACCTCTGAGTGCAGACGCTGAAAACCGCCGACGCACCCAAAGACCGACCCGCAGACGCTGTGGCCGTGAGGACCGGCGGTGATTGGGACCCGCTGGCATCTGCTCACCCTGGTCACCAGGACTCGCCAGGACCTGCCCCGCTGCGGACACCAGGACCCTGAATCACCGGGACCCGCCGGCATCTGCCCACCCTGGTCGCCAAGCCCTGGGACCTGCACCAGCCGCAGCCTCCAGGCTCCATCGCGACCCGCGCGGAGACCAGCCACGGACGCAGCAGTCGGGAGACGCACTGGCGGCCAGGATTCCCACCAGAGGAAGAGGCAGACTGCAAGAACCTGAGGTTTGAGTGAGTTTGGTGGGGACAGTGGTGGGTTGGAGGCTTCGGGAGTTGGCCCCCCAGGGGCACGGACAGAGCCTGAACACAGGGCGAGTGCCTTGAAACTGCCAAAACTGTGTCTGGGAGAAAGGCAAAAGGCACACTGGATACTCCCCTGTGCCTTTGCGGTCTGGCACTCAGCTGGGCGGTGCTATCCCACAGGAACCCAAGCACGCCTCTGGGCTGGGCAGTTCCCTGCTAGCGCCGGGGCGGTCGGTCCCCTGCAAGTGCTGGGGTGGGCGGGCCTGCGCAGGAGGCGTTTCCAGAGAGCACCTGGAACACCCCACGCCCTATAGTCCCTTGCTCCGAGCCCTGTGATCCAGTGCACAGGGGGCGCGCACAGAGTGCCTTCACTCCCCCACGCCCTGTGGTAGCATACCTGTAGGGGACGAGCTGAGAGTGCGCTTTGAATCCTCTGGGCCCTGGAAGTGGCGCCCTGAGGTCCAGTGTTCTGGAGACGCACCAAAAGTGCCTTGAAAATTCCCACACCCTGCTACTCCACGCCTGCAGACTCCGATCTCTACAGGATAGTGCTTGGAGACCCCTCAGCACACTGGTGCCTAGGTCTCTCAAAAAAGAAACACTAACACAATGGGAAGAAATACCAGAAAAGGTAATGATCCAGATGAGAGTGCCAACACCCTACCAATAAAGGATCGAAAGCCAATGTCTATTTCGGAGATGCGAGATGAAGACATAGAAGATCTACCAGACAAGGAATTCAAAAAAATAATGTTAAAATATGTCAGAGACAATGAGAAGAATTGGGAGGACTTCAAGGAATTCAAGAACCACATAGCCTCAGAAATACAACAAATGAAAAGTAAAATCCTTGACTTAGAGCACAAAATTGAGAGCCTAACCAACAGAACAAATACAGCAGAAGAGAGGATCTCTGAAACGGAAGACACACAAAACGAACACACCCAGTTCATGAAACAGCTGGAGACAAGTCTGAACAAAGCCAATAAGACCATACAAGAAATGAAAGACAACCTCAGAAAATCAAATATTAGGATTATTGGCCTTCCTGAAGGAGCGGAAAAAGAATCAGGAATGCAAATGGTGCTCGACAAAATTATACAGGAAAACTTTCAAAACACTTGGAACATGAATCCAGCTCAAATCCAGGACGGTCAGAGGACTCCCAGCAGATATGACCCAAAGCGATCTTCACCCAGACATATGGTGCTCAAGTTCCACTCCAACGAAGACAAAGAAAGAATCCTGAGACAAGTACGAAGCAGAGAAAAGATCACATACCGGGGAAAACCAATCAGGATCACGGCTGACTTTTCTGAAGAGACCTTACAAGCAAGAAGAGAATGGACAAAGATCTTCCAAATCCTGAATCAGAACAACTGTCAACCAAGAATATTGTACCCAGCAAAGATCTCATTCGTATTTGAGAACGAAATCAAATACTTTCACAGCAAAGAGAAATTAGAAGAAAATGCCAGCACAAAACCAGCTCTACAAAATCTCCTTAGAAATGCACTAATTCCAGAAAAAAAGGAGGTGAATCATAAGCAAAGATGGCAAACAGGAAGGTCTCCCCACTAAAGTCCACACAAGGAAGGGCAATAACACAGATATCAACACCCACAAAAACAAGTATGGCAGGGCAAAATCACAACCTCTCAATTTTAACTCTCAACACAAATGGCCTGAACTCACCAATCAAAAGGCATAGATTAACAGAATGGATTACCAAACAGCACCCAACTATCTGTTGCCTACAAGAGACACATCTAACCAGAAGAGATTCGAAGAAGCTGAAAGTGAAAGGTTGGAAACAGATATTTCATGCCAATGGACGAGAAAAAAAGGCTGGGGTAGCTGTCTTAATTTCAGATGATGTGGACTTCAATCTGACACACATCAAAAAGGACAGGGAAGGACATTATATATTGGTGAAGGGACTGATCCATCAGGAAGTAATTACCATTGTGAACATATATGCACCAAATTCAAACGCACCTAGCTACGTGAAGCAATTACTCACGGACTTAAGGGGAGACATAGATATGCACACAATAATAGTGGGTGATCTTAACACCCCACTAACAACTATAGACAGATCAACAAAACAAAAACTCAACAAAGAAACAACAGAACTCATACAAACAATAGAACAACTGGACTTGGTTGACATTTATAGAATTTTTTACCCTAAGGCCACAGATTATACATTTTTTTCAGCAGTGCATGGCACCTTCTCCAGGATCGACCACATGATAGGACACAAAGCAAACCTAAATAACTTCAAAAAGATAGGAATCATACCATGTACCCTCTCAGACCACCACGGAATGAAGCTGGAAATCAGCAATTCAAAATGCCCCAGGAAATACAGAAACTCTTGGAGGCTGAACAATATGCTACTAAACGAACAATGGATCAGAGAAGAAATTAAAGATGAGATCAAAAAATTTATGGAAACCAATGAAAACTCTGACACAACATTCCAAAATTTGTGGGACACTGCCAAAGCAGTGCTACGGGGTAAACTCATCGCAATTGGAGCTCATGTCAAGGCCCAAGAGAGGCGCCAAATACAGGAACTAAACACACACCTCCAGGAACTGGAAAAACAACAGCAGAAGAGCCCCACACACAATAGGAAACAAGAAATCATCAAAACAAGGGAGGAAATCAACCAGATAGAAATAAAAAAAACCATACACAAAATCAATGAATCAAAAAGCTGGTTTTTTGAGAAGATAAACAAGATAGACACTCCACTGGCCCGACTGACAAAGAAAAAACAAGAGAAGGCAAGAATTACCAGCATCAAAGATGAAAAAGGCAACATAACAACAGACACCGCATCCATTAAGGCCATAATTAGAAATTACTACAAAGCACTGTACTCCAACAAATCAGAAGATCACCAAGAAATGGAAAAGTTCTTAGACTTCTACCACTTGCCAAAACTTAGCCCAGAGGCAACAAACGACCTGAACAAACCCATAACTGAAGTAGAGATTGAATCAGTGATTAAAGACCTCCCAACAAGGAAAAGCCCAGGCCCAGACGGCTTCACTCCAGAATTCTACAAAACATTCCGAACAGAGCTGACCCCAATCCTCTACAAACTCTTCAAAACAATAGAAAAAGAGGCAACCCTTCCAAACTCATTCTATGAAGCCAACATTACCTTAATCCCAAAACCAGACAGAGAACTAACAGAGAAGGAAAACTACAGACCTCTCTCTTTGATGAACATTGATGCTAAGATTCTCAACAAAATCCTAGCCAACAGAATTCAAAAACACATCAGACAGATCATTCATCCAGATCAAGTAGGATTCATCCCTGGAATGCAGGGATGGTTCAACATTCAAAAATCTATAAATGTGATACACCACATCCAAAAACTGAAAAACAAGAATCACATGATAGTATCAATAGATGCAGAAAAAGCTTTCGACAAAATCCAACATCACTTCCTACTAAAAACCCTAACCAAGGTAGGCATAGATGGAAAAATCCACAACATAATTAAAGCCATATATGAAAAACCCAACGCCAGCATCATACTGAATGGAGAAAAGCTGGAACCCTTCCCACTGAGATCTGGAACAAGACAGGGATGTCCACTTTCTCCACTACTATTCAACATAGTCCTAGAGGTACTCGCTGAGGCCATAAGACAAGAAAAAGAAATCAGAGGAATCCAAATGGGAAACGAAGAAGTCAAGCTCTCACTATACGCAGATGATATGATTCTTTATGTAGAAGAGCCAAGAGACTCAATACAGAGACTGCTAGAACTTGTACGAGAGTTTGGTAGAGTGGCAGGGTACAAAATTAATGAACAAAAATCAACAGCCATAGTGTATGCGAACAGCCCCAAGATGGAAAAAGACTTAACCAGCAAGATACCATTCAAAATAACAGAGAAAAGTATGAAATATCTGGGAATAAATCTAACCAAAAATGTAGAAGACTTGTTTGAAGAAAACTACAAACTGCTTAAAGAAATTGAACAAGACCTCAAAAGATGGAGTAACATCCCATGCTCCTGGATAGGTAAAATCAATATCATTAAAATGTCTATACTGCCAAAAGCAATATATACATTCAACGCAATCCCAATCAAATTGCCCAAAACATTCTTCATGGAACTGGAAACAATGATCCAAAGGTTCATCTGGAAGCACAAAAAACCACGGATAGCTAGAACTATCCTGAAGAACAGGAAGTTAGCAGGGGGAATCACAGTTCCGGACCTCTGGACATACTATAGGGCAGTGGTTATCAAAACAGCGTGGTACTGGCACAAAGATAGAGAGGAAGACCAATGGAGCAGAATAGAAATGCCAGAAGGAAACCCACACAGATACAGCCAAATAATCTTTGACAAAAAGACAAACGATAACCCAGGCAAATGGGAAGGTCTGTTCAATAAATGCTGTTGGGACAACTGGTTGATAGCCTGCAGAAACAAAAAAATAGATCCACATCTCTCACCATACACTAAGATCAGATCTAAATGGATAACAGATCTAAACCTACATCCAGAAACCTTCAAACTTTTGGAAGAAAATGTTGGAAACACACTGGAACACTTAGGGGTAGGCCCTCACTTCCTAAAAAAGACTCCAGATGCAGTAGAAATCAAGACCAAAATAAACAATTGGGACCTCATCAAACTAAGAAGCTTCTGTACAGCTAGAGAAACAATCAACAAAGTAAAAAGGCAACCCACAGAATGGGAGAAGATCTTCGCACACGACATAGGTGATAGAGGGCTGATCTCCAGAATATACAAAGAGCTACAAAACAACCAAAATGTCAAAACAGACAAGCCACTCAAGAAATGGGCACGGGAAATGGGCAAACACTTCACAAAGGAACAAACCCAAATGGCAAATAAACATATGAAAAAATGCTCAAGTTCCCTGGCAATAAGGGAAATCCAAATTAAAACATCAATGAGGTACCACCTAACGCCAGTAAGACTGGCCCACATGAATAAAAGCACCAACGACACTTGTTGGAGAGGTTGCGGGGAAAAGGGAACCCTACTCCACTGCTGGTGGGGCTGCAGGCTGGTACAGCCTCTATGGAAATCAGTATGGAGAATATTCAAACAACTCAAATTCAACATACCGTATGATCCAGCGATAGCACTCCTAGGAATATATCCAGAACACTTGTTCTATGAGAAACCAACATGCACTCCTATGTTCATAGCAGCACAATCAGTAATTGCAAAAACATGGAAACAACCAAAATGCCCATCAACAGAGGATTGGATAAGAAAGCTATGGTTCATCTACTCCATGGAATACTACTCAGCTATTAAAAAGAACAAAATGCAGTTCTTTGTGGCCAAATGGGCCAAACTGGAAACCATAATGCTAAGGGAAATGAGCCAATCCCAAAAGGTTAAATACCACATGTTTGCCTTAATTTAAGATGATATGATGTTAAGTATAACATGTTATGTTTTGAATGTTATATGTTGTGTATAAACTAAAATTGAAGTATAGGTGAGGTGGTCACAGAAGGTGGCTGGGAACCCGCATTTACTTTTAACATATTGGTTACTCATTACTATGTCAATTAATTCCATAATGATGTAAATTTTTGCTGATGGTATGTTGGAGCTTTCAATTGACTGGGATGATACTCTGCTGGCTCTGTCTTCAGACCAGAGAGGGTATACCTAAGAAGCCGTTGAACTTGACGGGACAATAAGATGCTGGACTCTATGTTTGGTATACGCTTGCAATGGGGAAATCTCAACTGAACTTGAGCTGTGGTTATGCAACAAGGTGGAGGAATCCACCATGGTGGGAGGGTTTGGGGAGGGGTGGGGAGAACCCAAGTATCTATGTAATTGTGTCACATAATACAATGTAATTACTGAAGTTAAACAATAAATAATTAAAAAAAAAAAAGAAATCAGCAAGAAAAATGTTCTGACTACAATCAGTTCAGTGGAATAGAACACTATCCTAAACAACTTGGCATCCCCCTCCATTTGCCAGGTACAAAGAAGAAATCTTCCATAATGCCTTTCAGTAGGATCCTTATAGAACTCCAGAGCAACTTTATCCTCATGTATATCAGTCACCATTTTCCTGCGTCAAATTACAGTTCCTTTTCTGCCCACATTCCTAACCACTCTAATATTCTTGCTACACCCACACTTCTCCCAATTTAGCATCATCCCAAAATTTTATGCGAGTCAAAATACAATCATCTTTATTTTAAAATCTGGGCATTAGAAACGGTAACATTTCTAAGTTCTCCTAGCCAATAGGAGGATTTAACTCACATCTGTCTAACCCCAAAGCTCACTCAGTGATCAAACTCAGTTACTTGTCACACAGCTCCCTACAGTAGAGCCAGGATGTGCACCCAGCTCTGTCCCTCAGATTCATCCCTCTGTGTATTCAGTGCGAGAGTGCAAGAGTGCCAGAGAGAGAAAGACTGGCCTTAAATGAGACTATGTTCAGAATGTCAAAACTACTGAAACTACACACTTTTGTACCCACTTTAGAACATAAGTGCTTGAAATGATGCAGCATCTTAAAGAACAGCACTAAAGCGAAGTGGAGGAGTCAGAAGGCTTAATACAAAAGAGCAATGGCGTGAAGCATGAAGGATGGTCAAGGGAGAAGGAGGAGTAGGGATAAAGCAATTTATCATCTAAACCTTAATTTTAATGAAAGGACACTGTCAATCAGAGAAGCGACAAGATGCAAGGACCATCTATAGCAAATCAGGACATTGGTTCCTCTTACATTTTTTTTTTTTTACACAGAAGACATAAGATCGCAATGGCTTGAGCTGGGCCAATCCAAACCTAGAAGCTTCCTTAAGGTCTCCTACAAATGTCCAAGAGCTCAAAGACTTGAGACATGCTCTGTTGCTTTCCCAGGCTATAGGCAGGGAGCTGGACTGAAAACTGAGCAGCCAGAAACGAACAGCTACCCATATGTGATGCTGGCATTGCCAGTGAAGTTTAGCCTATCGTACTACAGTATTAGTCCCAAGACAATTTTATGGTTCTTCTATAGAAATGCCTTTCTCAATAGCTCATTTATACATGCCCATCTAAAATTACTTAACATACCTCAAAGGCTCCTGGTTTAACAAAGAAAAGGGTCTGGCACAGTAGCCTAGTGGCTTAAGTTCTTTCCTTGCATGTGCCAAGACCCCATATGGTGTCCTGGCATCCCCTCTTCCCATCCAGCTCCCTGCTTGTGGCCTGGGAAAGCAGTCAAAGACAGCCCAATGCCTTGGGACCCTGCACCTGCGTGGGTGACCTGAAAGAAGTTCCTGGCTTTGGTTTGGTTCAGCACAGTCTGCTGTGACCACCTGGAGTGAATCATTGGACGGAAGATCTTCCTCTCTGTCTCTCCTCCTCTGTGTATATCTGACTCTCCAATAAAAATCTTTACCAAATAAAGGAAAAGCAAAGCAATTTTTAAAACCCTAAACCACTCTTTAGGCTTAACAAGACTATTAAAATTAGGTGAGATGATCCATCAAGAAATCCAAGTCTTAGTGTAAGATCTGAGTGTCCAGTATGTACTACAGTACCACATCAGGAACTGGCTGAGTAGGAATTCAAGATGGCCATAGAAGCCAGGTGTAGCTGACTGTGCAGGAAGTTTAGGGACAGGATCCAGTAGAGAACTAGAAGAGAATTGTTGGGCGAGGTGACCAAAATTCCCTGGAGTCCACCAGAGGGAGACAGGTGCCAAGCAGGCAAGGAAGAGATGCTGAAAATGCTCAGGATTGCAGCCAGCAGCCCAGGAGCGTGAAAGCACACTGCAACCAGGGATACAAAGCCTGATGAGTTTCAAACCAGTACAGAGAGACTCCCATTGGGAGTCTTGTCTTCCCCCAAGGAAACAGTGGAAGGCAAAAGAGCCCATAGCACAAAACACTGGTGAAGGAAGCAAACTTGAGCAGAAACCCACTGCCACCAGATCAGGTGCCCTCCAAACGAAGAGGGCATGCCATTGGAGAGGGATCAGCTGGGGAGTGGACCATTAGACAGGGACACAACCGAGCAAGAACCGAGTCTGCCCAAACCCAAAGGATCTGTACCCTGAGTCCTCCCAGAGAGATACCAGGATCACCTGAAAGATGATGATGCAGGATCCCTGGGGGACAGAATACGGACTCAGACACCGAGCGGCAGAAAAGTGTGGGTCCCTGGTCGTATCAAACAGCGGCACACTAAGCTGTGGCTGGTGGCGCGCCTTCCCACTACTTGCCCTAGCAACAGATGTTGGCTTGCCCGACCCACAAGGGTCAATGAGCATCACCGTTGCCTGAAGACGGCAGGTCCTAGAGAACGCCTCCCACAGCTTCAAGCAGAGGTACAGTGGGTGTCCCTGTGCCTCAGCAGCCTCCCGGTCCCAGAGAGGCATCCCAGAAAACTCCAGCAAAAACGAGACTGAAGCCCCAACAGGCACATATATTAAGGAAGTGTACAGATCAAAAACGCCATGGAGAAAGGCAGAACAGGAAGTAACAGATGAGGGAGCTAGCACCTCCCTCAAAAATGAACAAAAAGATCACATCAAAATTAGAGCTGCAGGATGAAGTCACTGAGGCGCTCCCAGACAGGGAATACAAAAAAGCATGAAACTCTCAGAGACAACGAGAAATGATGGCAAGAACAAGAAATTTAAAAAATACATCACCAGAGATTCAATAGAACAGGTCCAAACTGAAATACTTGGGCTAAAAAGAACACAACAGAAAGTCTAAACGAAACAGTGAATGCTGCAGAAGAATCAGAATTGTAAGATAACCAATTCAAGAATACACAAACATTTGGAAGAAAATCTGAATAAAGTCAAAAAATCTAGCCAAGAAATGAATGACATTATCAAAAAACTGAATATGAGAATTAGAATTACAGGAATTCTTGAAGATGCAGAAACAGAGGCAGGATTGCAGGAGGTATTCAATGGAGTTATAAAAGGAACAGGCTGGGTACCATCAGCTAGGTGCTAAAGATACAAGGAAAAGTTAAACATGTGCCCTCTAGAAAATCACAACCCAGGAGACAAAGAACTTCAAAGAGTTGGAAAAATAGAAGCAGCATGACTTCCTATCTCTGAATTAGTGTGTGGTTTCTCCCTTTTCTTCCATCTTCATCTTTATCTTAAAAATAAGATAAATTCAGATAGTAATCATTTACCTTATACAGGGAAAAATAAATTACAAAATCAGCAGAGATTAACCTATTCTGTATATAAAGATTGCAACACATATGTTAATGAAAATGCATTTACTACAAGTGATACATTTTATAAGTCCCCTGAGAATATTTTTCCTGAATTCTGTAGATAAAGTATTAAATCTGCTGTCATACTCTCTCCACACTCAAGTCACAATGAAGATGGGCAATTTTTTGGCTCACATTTTTCTCCATCCTATACCATTTTCAATGTCAGTGTATTTGATTTTACTGTATTTGTTTCTGTCACCTGAAGGGCAGAGGAAGAGACAAAAACAATCTTTGTACTAATTCATTCCCAAACTCCCACAAGAGCCAAGGTTGGACCGCAATGAATCACGAAGCCCCAAACTCGGTCTGGGTTACCCCCACAGGTGGTAGGAACTCAACTACTAGAACTATCACTCCTGCCTCTCATACGCATTAACAGGAAGCTGGATCTGAATTGAAACTACATACAGCATGATCCAGGCATTCACATATGGGATGCAGGGGTCCCCAACAGCAGCTGCAATTCTGTGTCAAACACCCATCCCAGAATTAGTATTGGCATATTATCTTTGATGTTCTCTTCCATTTAGTATATTTGTATAACGCTAGTCTACATGCTACCTGGCTGTAAGTCCAGGGCAAATACTAAAGATCACAGGTTGATGAGGCACTAATGTCACCCTGCAAAAAATACTAATTAGTCAGATATTCAAAGCCAATTATTTTATCACTGAACAGTTTCAATTTAGGTGCTATAACTTGATTGCTAGCTAAGTTTCTGGAAATTTTTGTAAAATTTAAAATTATTTTCTGTTAATACTTTGCTATAGCAAATTTTAAATAGTTGTTCCTTCCTTAAGTTTATTTTATGTATATCTATGAGAAAAATTTAATAGGTAGTCACTTCCAACTTAATAAAAACCATGGCGCTAAAGCTTTTACTTATGAACAGTCTACTTTCACAGAGTCTGTTACTTCAAATAAGGTTTTGTGATGTTTCCTTAAAAGATGAAGCATTAAATATGGCATCGTGCTGAACACATCCAACCTTCTCTCTGAAGGTTGCTATGCTCACTGTATCCCCACCAAATGAAGGAAAAAACTCCTACATGAAATCAATGCCATAGTGCTTTTTTGCAACAGCAACACATCCAGACGTGTCCTTGAGTCCTTCAGTTCCCACACAGATGTCTCCTGGTGAGCCATGAGAAGTGTCACCAAGTACTGAAAGCACAGGTAGGAGCTAACTTGCACAGCAACAGCTACTGTTGCCATCCCTCAAAAGCACTGTCCTAAAGCATTATACAATTGTCCATGATTGACCAGAAATGAACATGCCTTAACATTTTGCACAAAAATGGTTACTTCAGCCCATATCCCAAACAGCAGTGATGCTTATTAAAATACAAGAAATACAATCCCATAGGTTACCATGAAGAAAAAATCACCTTCATTCTCCTAGTGAACTGAAAAACTAGATTCTAAAAATCAACTTTCACTATTCAAAAGAAAATGTAGGAGAAAGGTTAAAGAGTTACTTAGTAGAAATGTCTTATTTCCTCTTATGACAGATTTCCTCCTGATGACAAAGTTTCAGTGTCAGTTCTCATACATCCCAACTGCAACAAGCCTCAGTATAAGGAAGTGACAAACCTCATTGAGCAAAAAATTTCATTATGATTAAGTTGTTTAGAAAAATGAAGTGATTCCTAACCCTTAGCAGACAGCTGGCAAAACAAGACACAGGTAGGTTATCTGGTAGCATTATCCGAGGAACAGTAAGTACTTTGTTGATCATTTTTTAAGTAACAGATGCCAAACCCAAAAATTAGGAAAAAAGCTATGGGAATACTGGGAAAGCGGAAATAGGCACTGGGACCACATGACGATGCAAACTTTAGAGCAAAAATGATGAAAGATGGTGCTCACATCCACAACATGAGCTTACAACTGAGCAAGGATTTTCTAACAGTCACGAAAACCAAGGCTCACATCTGGAATCTGTTTCATACTGACAAAGGTGCTATTCCGTATTATCTGCTGCTAAAATAATGTAAGAATTTTTAAAAATAAGTAGACCTAGCACTTATGCAGGTGTTACTATAATGGTGAGGACACTATTCTAAAATCTCATCTAATCTTCTCATAAATCCCCGAACTGGTAAACTCCATACTACATGAAGAAACAGCTGGGAAAAGTTACACACCTGCCCAACATAGTACAGCCAAAAATGAATGGAGGAGGAGGGAACCAATCTAGGCAACCTCACTTCTTGGCCACCGCTCTAAATGTCTCACTGTATTTCTAGGTTACCTAGTTTACCTAGCACAGGAATAAAAAAATAAGAACTTTGTTGGGCCCGGCGGCGTGGTCTAGCAGCTAAAGTCCTCGCCTTGAACACACCGGGATCCCATATTGGTGCCGGTTCTAATCCCAGCAGCTCCACTTCCCATCCAGCTCCCTGCTTGTGGCCTGGGAAAGCAGTCGAGCACGGCCCAATGCTTTGGGACCCTGCACCCGCGGGGGAGACCCAGAAGAGGTTCCAGGTTCCCGGCTTCGGATCGGAGCAGCACCGGCTGTTGCGCTCACTTGGGGAGTGAATAATCGGACAGATCTTCCTCTCTGTCTCTCCTCTCTGTGTATCTGACTTTGTAATAAAATAAATCTTTAAAAAATAAATAAATAAATAAACTTTGTATTATAGGCTACTTCATTGCTTCATTGATTTCTGCACATCTCTGAAAGAACTGGTACAAATAAAACAGCAACATTATTTGCATTGTCTTAAAAAGTAACCTCAACTCAATCATGTGTCATTGCTTAAAAATTACACGAAAATTTTGCATACTTTTACCCAACTGAGACATTTTCTTCCTAAAAAAAAGTTGGGCCCAGTGCCGTGGCTCAGTGGCTGAAGTCCTTGCCTTAAACGCACCAGGATCCCATATGGACGCCGGTTCTAATCCCGGCAGCTCCACTTCCCATCCAGCTCCTTGCTTGTGGCCTGGGCAGGCAGCCAAGGATGGCCCAAAGCCTTGGGACCCTGCACCCATGTGGGAGACCTGGAGCAAGTTCCTGGTTCCTGACTTCGGATCAGCGCAGCACTGGCCATTGCGCTCACTTGGGGAATGAACCATAGGATGGAAGATCTTCCTCACTGTCTCTCCTCTCTGTATATCTGACTTTCCAATAAAAGATAAATCTCAAAAGTTACACAAGAATACAAAAACCATTCCATGATGTGTAGCACATCACCATGATCCTTGCATTCACTGATAAAGAACTGTTGGTTTAGAAGGGTGTCTAATGAAAGGACTTCAAAAATGGGGGTGAGGGAACCTTCAGCAGGAACTTCACACAGGAACTCATCTTCCCTGCCAGAGTGGGTACCAAATACCTCCTTCTATGGGCATTTTATTTGCAAGAATCTGAAACAGAACACCACCATACACCATGTTCAGTTTAGGAAGTGAAGCCACACAGAACTATGGGGTCACTGCTGTACAACACTGGCAGGCACCAGGACATATCAAATGTTAGGAAGAAATCAATAGATGAAGCTGTCCACTTAGAGACTTTGTTTTAATCCAGTCATTTAGAACTGGCCTTTGGAGGAAGGTAAGCATGAAAAGAACTTCACCCCAATCACTCTTAAGGACCTATGTCCCAATGTCATCAGGATCATCACTGCCTGTATTCAGATTTGCTGCACAGCAGCCAATATTATCAATTTTATATCTAAAATGTCTAAACAGTCTCCTTATCCACTGAACTACTTTTATTTTCAATACTACAAAATTTTGAAGAATGCTCACTTCGGCAGCACATACAAAGTTTTTAAGAAAAGAGAACTCGGGCCCGGCAGCGTGGCCTAGTGGCTAAAGTCCTCGTCTTGAACGCCCTGGGATCCCATATGGACGCCGGTTCTAATCCCATCCAGCTCCTTGCTTGTGGCCTGGGAAAGCAGTCAAGGACAGCCCAAAGCTTTGGGATCCTGCACCCGTGTGGGAGACCCAGGAGGAAGTTCCTGGCTCCTGGCTCCGGATCAGCACAGCACTGGCTGTTGGGCTCACTTAGAGTGAATCATCGGACGGAAGATCCTCTCTATCTCTCCTCCTATCTGTATATCTGACTTTGTAATAAAAATAAATAAATCTTTAAAAAAAGAGAATTTAATAGTGGGTATTTTGCTCAACAATTAAAGTAGAAGCCTGAGATGCCACATTCGAGTACCTGGTTCAAGTTCCGACTACTCCACTTCAAATCTAGCTTGATGCTTATGTACACCCAGGGAGGCGGCAAGTGATGGCTCATTCTTGCACCAGCCCTCGTAGGACACCCAAATGGAGTCATGAAACTGCTAGCTTCTGTCTGGTCTAGTCCAGGTCATTGCAGCCACTTGGGGAGCAGCCCAGTAGATGGAACATATCTTGCTCTATAACCCTCTCTCATCCCCTCCTGTACCATAAATCTCTGCTTTTTAAAGAGAATGGATAATTTTAAAACATTTAAACACCACTTTTGGTTCTAAGCAGTTTACTCACAAGTTCTCTTCTTTCTTCCCATCTGTTTACCAGAAAATCCTTTAACTCCTCAACCACAAACCCTCCCACCACAAAATTAAAAAAAAAGCTAATCCTAATTCAAGCCTACCAGGATCAGCAGAGACTGAAGGGGAGAGCTTTTCTATGGTGCCAGTAACTACTCTTTAAGACCAGTACACGGTATCAGGCAGAGATACAACCTTCATTGACAAGCCTCTGTATGTAGGAATGTCAGTCATTTACAACATCCCTTCAGATCCACAGCCCATTGTTTTTGGTAGAATCTCAAGTATGTGCACTTTCATCTCCTGTGAGACTACAGTAGACTTAGAGGTTTGACTAATCACTGATCAGTTTCTCACAATATCTGGAAATAACAGAACATACCTACTCCCTGTGAGACACTGCTCAGCACTGAACAGAAGTGCCAGAGACAGCCAAAGAAATCTTCCATTCGGCTCAAGCCAGTACCCAGAAGGCCGAACACAGAAGCAGGAACAGCATGAGAACTAACCCTACCCTGCTCAAGAACACTGGAAGCAGCCCCCAGGGTAGGGGCCAGGGTCACTCTTGTATCCCCATTGCCTATACTCACGGGGTAATGAACACAGCCTAGCTCCATAGCAGCAGAGGATGTGTTCAAAGCCCCTACCTCCAACTCCAGACATTTCCCATCAACTGTCTGAAGGTCCCACATGAGTTGTGGTGATCTCAGAATTGCTTATAAAGATCCTTCCTGGATGGGTGGCCAAGATTTCCTCTCCCAACATTTATGGTGTAAGACCCACTCCCTTCTAGGAGATGCAGGTGAGAAAAGGGTAAGATTACCACCTACCCTTTTGCTCACACTGGTCAGTAAAATCCAGATTATTAAGACCACCAATACATGCTGCAGCTGATAAAGTTCATATAACTGTTTAAAAACTGCAAAACATACGTAATTTCTCTTCAAATAACATTTTCACATGTAGAGCATCACCCTTCTTTCCTCAACTCCCTTTACTTGCATGTCCCCAGATTACAATGTCATAGTCATTCCTTTCACTGCTACAGACTTAACTTTGTTACGTAAGTGTATCATGACATTACAAATGTAAAGAATAATGCGATGCAAAACTACAACTAAAAATAGTAATGGGAATTTTATTATTGGGGAGTAAAGATGCATGTTGTATACATGTTATTTCCCTGTATGCTATCCTCCCCCTTAGGGTTTGTAATTGCGTGTGTTTTATGATTTAGTTGTCACATCAGAGAACATATTTGTCTGAGACTACCTCATTTCACTAAGCAAAATGATTTTCATTTGAGTTATTTTTATAGCAATGGTAAGATTTCATTCTTTTTCAGGGTTGATTAGTACTCCAAAGAGTAAATGTACCACATTTTCTTAATCCACTGATCTGTTGATGGCCATCTGGGTTGTTTCCATGTCTTAGCCATTGCAAACTGTGCTGTTGTAAACATGGGGTTGCAGGTACCTCTTTTGTATGCAGACTTCATTTCATTTGGATGTATTCCCAGGAATGGGGTGCTAGGTCCAATGGTAGGTCTTCAAGCTGTCTGAGGAATCTCCAAACTGACTTCCATAGTGGTTTATGTTACATGGTTTACATTCCCACCAACATGCATTAGGGCACCTTCCCTCCCACACCCCCATCCTCAGCAACAATCGCTACTGATTTCTACATGTAGACCATTCTCACTGGAGTTAGGGAAATGTAAATAAGGACAACAAGGAGATTCCATCTAACTGTTAGACACATTAAAAAATGATTGTCTATTAGCCCTGTGAATTTTATTGTTTGAAAAAGCTGTCCTTTACCCATTTCTTAGCTGAGCTGTTTTCCTATAAAGTTGCTGGAATTCCTCTTAAATCCTGGGAATTAGTCCTCTGTTGTGTAGTTTGCAAATATTCTCTCCTATTCTGGTCTCTTCACTGTGTTCACTATTACCTTGCAACACAGAAGCTTATCACCTAGACATAGTCCCATCTGTTATCTTTGCTTTAACTGCCTGTGCTATGGGAGTCTTCTGTAAGAAGTCTTTGCCTGTGTCTATGCCTGCAGAGCATTCCCGATGTTTCCCTCTACCAACGTGGGTGTTAGAGCCTTAATCCTTTCAGATTTTTCATAAGATGAAAAAAAATGAAAAAATATTTAACACTTAGACAGCAAGTTTCCACATTGGCTAGTGGGCCTTCCAAGTGACTCATAGCCTTTCTGTCGTTTGTACCCAGCCTGTAGACAGGGTCCTCTTTGTAAGCTCTGCTATTTAACACATCAGTTTATGTTATTAACATAAAGCCGAGTCTATAACAAAGTTTTCAACCTTCCAAAGTCCCTGCAGGATTACAAGAAGCATTTGGCAGATTGCCATTACTGCAATATGTTTTGCTACACTTAACCATTCTGAAGTTTTCAGCACTTAGAGTTTTGTTGATATTTAAAATGCATCTCCTATAAACACATACTGCAAACACATCGCCCATAAAATGTAGGCAACATACAACTATATACAAATCTGAGAAATAAGTTTAATTATTTTAAACAGTGAACTTTGATTTGAACATAATACCTTAAGTTTCTTAGGATGAAGATTTCTCTCAAGAAACACCCTGACATATCAGCTTTCTAAGAAAGCGATACAACCAGGCTATGTGCCAAGAAATGTTCTTTGAGTATTCGGTATGCAAAGAAATGGACACATTGCTCTCTCAAGGAGTTAACACTCTTGGGAGAAACAAACATGTAGAAAGACAGGAGTTCAATAAACAGTTCAAGTGTGCAGGGAGGCTGATGAAAGCATACACACATGGGGTTCTTGGAACATAAGAACATAAGATGGCTATCCCATCTAGAAGGATGGAATGGCAAGTTTGTTAAGTCCTGTTAGTTCCTGCAAACGAATTGAGAGCATCTACTCCTTACTTGTGGCCATAAGCACAGTCAGAGATGCATTAACCAAAGGTCCTGGGATAAATCTACAGAGCTAATTGGGCATCCAGTCTTCTCATTCACTGCAGATCTGCATGAAATGTGAAGTAGACATGGCTTCCCATGCTCAAGGACTGTACAGCCCACAAGCAGAGTGAGGAACACATCCCAATATGAGTGTTAGTGCTGTAATGGGGAAGTAGTCACTGTTATGGAGGCACAGAGGATACCACAGTTCCTTGCACATTTCAGAGAAGGCAGTAGCAATATCTGAGCTCTGAAGGTCAGAAGCGTCTCTGCTCAACTGGACATCCAAAGACAGCAAGATAGGAGGGGCTGAAGCAAGGGCCTCTGTGCTATCGCTTCGTGCAATCTTCTGGCTCATCTTATCAAACAGATGGTTTTCTGTTGTAAGGGAGGTGCATGTGACTAGTAAGGTGAAGTAACTTGTTCAAAGCTAAACAGCGACTGGTGAAGAAGTTCTGAAAGCACAAAGTCTAACTCGGCTGCTCTGGCTTTACCAAGAACATGGCTTCTTATTCTCTAGCCTGGCTACTTGGATCATCCATTCCTGAAACTTCATCTCTTTGTGAATATAATCTGTCCTTTCAATGATCCTTTTTCCATTTAAAAAAAAATCCTGTATATACACATTCTTTCTACCATCAGGCACCTGAAACTCACTAAAATTATCTCCATAATTTAAGAAATTTCTAAAGTAGATTGCAGAGTGAAACAATACCTGATAATCTCAATGTGCAATCGTCATTTGATTACATATCCATTTGCTGCATAGTACACAAACAATACTAGATGATGCATTAAAAATAGGGTATGTAAAGCAAACGCACAGTGAACTCAGCAGGCACAGCCATGCACACGCTGTTACCACAGTTAGGTGGCGGGTACATCCCCCACCACTGCATGCAAATTTTGTATGTTCTGTATATATTCTGGGAAATTTCCATGCTAATGGTTCAACATCAATCTAACTCCTGCAAGTTGTTTTTATGTCTTCAACTATTAATAGGAAGATGAGAAATTTCCTCTTCTACACTGAGAGTGAAGCAGTACATTTATATAGATTAAGGGACGCTGCAGTATCAGAAATACATTCAATCCACCAGATCAGCTGTCAAGACTCAGAAGACGACAGCATGTCGACACTACACTCCTCTTAGGAAATGATCATTGTCTAACCAACAAAAGAAGCACGCTACAATAAGCAATGCGAAGAATAACTGCATTTCTCCTAATGATCCTATAAACAGTCTTTTGAAGCAATAATCTTCCTCATGATATGGCGATATGGCTCAGTTCACAGGAGGCTGCAGCATTACTACAAGAAGCCTGTGGTTTCTGTAAACTTTCCAGACATCTTATACCTAATCTTTTCTGGTAGTGGGGTTTTCACTGTTGTATAATTAAGTTCTCAGGAAATCATACATTGTTAATAAATGAATTTTTGCCTTGTTTCATGTAAATCAGACTTTTATAAAATCTCCTGCTTTATTGTAGACACTCAATAACCGTGTCACCCATTTAACAACCGGCAATATGATATGTGCTGATTTAATAAAGATTGCTAGACTGTAAATATAAATCAGACTACAAGGGGGAAACAAGGCTATAAAAACTAAAAGCATCTGCTATGTCCCTGGCAATGCTGCCAACAGTCTATCCAAGACATTACATAGTATTGGAGGCAATTAATTTCCAGTCTCTCTTGTGATCTACTTTAAGATCACTGATCTATGGTTTCCAGATTATATACCAAAGCTTCCTGGAACACATCAACCAGAGACTTCAGTTTATTTATATTTTCAAGAAAATCTCAGTAAAACCCAGAATTTGTCAGACAATGAATGAAATTTTAGCTTGAATATGCAGTGCCACCATGAAATCTCACTACATTCTTCCCAATGACCCCCACACCTCTTTGACATTCAAGGTCGACATTCAACTATTGCTGTGATTGACAAGTCAATACAGTGCAAGAATCAAATATAGCACAACACAGGAGAAGGTGGGGAGGTGTGTGACCTCATTGCAAGATCTGAGAAAGCAAGTATTATACAACCAACACACACATACCATTAGTAACTGTTTTATCTTTAAATATTCTTAAATACCCAAAGTAGTTTCTCAATTTGCATAGTTTCGAATAGTCACTATATTGTTACTTCTGAGCAACTTATTAATGTGCTGACTACTCAGTAACGGAACCATTTGTTCTTGTTCATATGCTTTTGGCCGGGAAATAAAATGAAGAAACAATCACCAAGACACTGAGTTGTAAACCAGTCAAGTTTGAGAGCATCTGCTGTACATTAATTCTAACTTCCTTATCCACGGAGCACAAGTGTGTACCATGGGTCTTCAGAGGTCCCCCTCTTTTTTGTGCTCAGTTTCTAAAGCAGTTAATGTACATCCCATCATGAATAACCTTTTCACATTAGCAGCATAACAGATGGAAATGTAGTTGTTACTGTCCATTTTTCTGTACTGCTACATTTACTTCATATCTCTTCTAGTCTCTTTAGTCTAAATATCATGACTGCTTTTGAAGGCAACGGCATCACGTTTATCGCACATTTGGAAAGAATACCATTGTCTATTTTTGATAATATGTTTCCTGCCCTTTTACTGCCACTCCACACAGAAGTATGAAACACTGTTATACAATCTGATGAAGGGTTACTTAGATGAATTTTCCTTCTAGTATGTGTGTAGTCTGAAAGTCGAGTACTGCGATTTTTTTCTATGCACTTTTGAATAATCTGGGTAAACATTCATGAAAATATTAAATTGTGGAATTATGCTAACTGTATGTCACCTTTCATTAAGTTGTAAGCCATCTTTGTAATCATCTCACAACAGATGGAAGGGGGGAAGTATGTTACCAGGAAAATTAGAGGAATTAAAAAAGAATCTTTACTAATTTCTTACATCCTTAGGATGCGCTGCTAGGTTACTCGTTTGATGCACTTTCTTCGAGTTTTGCTTTTGATGTAGGTACTTACTGCTCTATATTGTTAAAACTACTTTAGCTAGGGCCCGACAAGGTGGCCTAGCAGCTAAAGTCCTCGCCTTGAATGCCCCGGGATCCCATATGGGTGCCGGTTCTAATCCCAGCAGCTCCACTTCCCATCCAGCTCCCTGCTTGAGGTCTGGGAAAGCAGCTGAGGACGGCCCAAAGATTTGGGACCCTGCACCCGCGTGGGAGACCCGGAAGAGGTTCCTGGTTCCCGGCATCGGATCGGAGCAGCACCGGCTGTTGCGGCTCACTTGGGCAGTGAAACATCGGATGGAAGATCTTCCTCTCTGTCTCTCCTCCTCTCTGTATATCAGGCTTTCCAATAATAATTTTTTTTTTTAAAGAGCACCATTTCAGGAACCATAAATTTCCATGTGTCTTCTCAGTTTTCCAACTGGCTATAAGAAAATCTTTTCAAAAAAAAAAAAAAAAAACTACTTTAGCTATATCCCAATTTTATGTGGTGTTTCCATTTTCATTAATTCAAAGAAGTCTCTGAATATTCCTTTTGATTTCTGCAATAACCCATCATTCTTGCAGGAATAGGGTGTTAAGTCTCCATTTATATAGCTTAGTTTTCTATTGTTATTTTCCAGATTTATTCTACTGCCACTGATATCAGAAAAGAGTATTTTCTTTTAACTTGAGATTTGTTTTATGGCCTGGTATATGATGTACCTGCAGGACACTATATGTACACTACATGTGTGTCTGTATAAACATGAAGGGTAAGTATAAAATCTACAGCTTAATAGAATGGAATGGGATGGAATGCTCTAAGTATCTGCAAGGTCTATTCGGTTTGCTAGGTTTACAATGTAGATTACATTTGCTTTTTTGACTTGTGGCTGGTTTATCTGTCCATTACTGCATTGCAGTTTATGTCACTTTAGATGAATTCATAACAAATAGAGAACATGTGAAGTATGTGCCACAGATACTGAAGTTATTTTACTGAGGCAGCAAATTAGTCTTTAACCAAACTATATGCATCTCAGGGCTTCTCCGTGAAGTTGGGTGACATACAATATAAAAGGAAAAATCAAACCTACAGGAATACATGGCTGAGAAAGAGCGATAGCAAGACAGTTTAAATCAGATGGTTTAAAAGATTATACAACTTTCAGAAAGACTCCGCTGCTCCAAAAAACTTCAGACAAATGTGACACCATAAAAGTGGACCATGTGAACTTAAGATAAAAGGTACATATTTGCCAAAGACTTTAATTTTAGTGTAAATTAAAAGGTTTGTCTCAAACATTAAAGTGTTAATGCCCTGTCAAATGAAGTATTCAGAAACTAAAACATAAGGACTATAGTTTAGCAGAAATACAAGTTATTAGTAATAGCCAAATAGAAAGATGTCAGTTCATTCATATACAGTAAATTTTTAAATTATACCAGTGATTAAAAATTGGACAAGCCTTTAGAATAAAATTTGACAAAACACAGTACTGGCAGCAAAACTTACTGCAGCATTTCTTTATTACTTTTGATTTTCTTAAGATATCTTAGCTCTCGCAAGAGCGACAACAAGCGCTATTTGTCTTTCCATGTCCAGCTTTTTGACTTCCGTGGAGGAGCGGAGATTAGGGAGAACTACACAGAAGCAGAATGGAATACGAAATTAAGGCTGGCTCTCCCTTATCTCCAGCACTACCATTCACACACTACTGGGTGCCTAGTTGCAATCCCCAATAGCAGCAACTCCAGGGAGGACACCTGCTGAAACTCAGACCACAGGAGCTAAAAGTACATCTTCACCACCCTTCCACAGTCTCAACTGAAAAACAATTCCATTCCTTTAACTTTGAAAAACTATGTATTCACCAAAATTCCTTTACAGTCCCCAGCAACCTCAAGTCAAGCATTGCTAAACTAAATGTGCGTTTCTTGAGAAGTCACACCTCCATCTGTGAAAGTAAATGAAGCCTCATTTCCCAGTCAGTTTTAACATCAGTTCTGGTCCTGTGTTTCCAGCCACCCTCAATCACTGGTCCACACATCCTTTTTACACATGCTTCCTGTTACTCCTTTGCTTTCCATTCCCACATGCTGAGCACCTTACATGTGAATACAGGTTAAACAGCTCAAGTCTGAAATCTGAAAGTTAAAATGCTCCAAAGCATGAAATTATTTGAATAAGCTCTTCAAAGTTCAGAATCTTGTTAGGAAAGATCAAATTGTAATGTCTAAGTAAACAGTGCAACCACTCCCTCCCCGCTCCCTGCCCAAAAGTCTGACATACAAAACACTTCCAATTCCAAGCATCTCGGAAGACAAATGTTCCATGCCCTGGTATTTTCCTTTCTACTCTCGTTTTGCCTCATTCCCACTTAACCTATTTTACCAAGAACCTGTTCTAAACTTTATGTCACATATCACATATATCACTTCCCTCTCCCTCATACATAAAATGTCAGTTTCAACAGAAGCTTTTGGACTTTGCCCCAGTGGGACCACTGAATGGACAACTAAGTGTTCCCTTTGTGCAAATCAAAAACGGCACACTCCTCTCAAGAGACTCCACTTCCAGCTGCTAGAAACTGATCTGACATCCTGGTTTGACCCTACGGATAAGCCAGATAACGTGATTGAGTGATATCCAGCAGGCATGGCACTAACATGAGCAACTGCCTGGAAGAGCAGCATTTTCACATCTCCAAATCTCCAGTGCCAATCCCTCACCATTCACTTGACAAAATCCACCAACCTTTTCCCAAGAACCAAATATGCTGGTTGAATTTCTCTTGACTGCTGCATGATTTTACGTTACTTTTTTACAGAATTCATAATCATTCCTCCTGGATTTCTTCCCAGCCCACTTACCACCATTGTGACATTTTTGCTTAGAACCCACTGCCCTTACTGTGCAGTAAATGTCCCTCAGGGTTCATACTTTGGCCTCCCTTTACACCAGACACTCTGACTCCAGTAAATCCCAAATAAGCTCAGGTTTCTCATCTGCATTCTGAAGTTGTCTTATTTCTTAAGCTCAAAACACATAAGGGATTTAAGCACAAGGAGAATGAGCAATGCAGACAGGAAAAGCACTGCAAAGACCTCCAGGCAGAAAATTGTATAGTTGAAGTTTATCAGAGCCAGAGTGGCTGGACTGGACAGACTGAGAACTGTCTCAGTATATGCAAGCCTTTGATATCAGTAATAGAAATTATGCCTTGAAATACTGTAGCTTCATATTAGTACAACTTGAAATGTCAGCCGTTACCGAGAGCTTTTGCTCCTCTGACATTAGCAATGTTCACTTCCTATGCAACTTTCTCAGAGAAGTTTCTTTCTGACAAATCCTAACCACCAAATTCTCTGAACCCCTGATTTCACATGGGTAATATCTGATACATGCTACCATACATTTACGTCTATTGTTTCTTTGTAGATACTTGTCTGGGACATAAATTGGGACTTCAAAAACTTGTGTAAATGGAATTGGAGGTATTCTAGTGCAAAAACTTAAAATCTATGTATATGTAACAGCTCAAAGTTTATGAAGGGCAGAGCATCTGGTCTTGTGGTTAAGATGCTGATTACAATGCCTTCATAACCCAATTCTAACTTCCTCCTAATAAAGATCATAGAAGGTAGCAGATTATAGCTCAAGGAGCAGAGTCCCTACACCCATTTAGAAGGCCTGGATTGTGTTCCTGGATCCTAGCTGGACCAGCCTTTGTTAGGTAGACAACTTGGGAATGAACCAATGGATGAAAACTCTGCTTTTCAAGCAATAATTTTAAAAATCCATGGAAAATCTGTAGTATGAGAAACCCTTCATGGATCCAAATTTTTCCCATCAAAATTATCTTCTCATTCCATTTTTCTAAAACCCTTAAAGTGCTTCACACCTCCTGCTAGACCAAGGAGACTCTGGACCCCTACCTCTGGAACAGCTCAATCTGTCTCCCTAACTCCCTCCCTCACTGCTCCTCACTTCTTAACTCTGCTTTCAAATAAAATCAAGCCAGTCTTTAAAAAATAAAATCCAAAATAATTTTCATAGATGAAGGGTTGCAACAACACAGACTGTAATCGACTGAGTCAATACAGTCAGTAGTACGGAAATATGTTTTAAAAATTGATAAAAGCATACTGAAATTTCTCAATTAACCCAATTATCTTAGGAAATAAGTATTTACAATTCATTTCAAGTAATTTTGCTATGGTTCCTATATTGCTTTCCAAGATGTAAAATAGTTAAGCTTCCTAACAGAAAATTAAACCTTTTCTAGATGAAAAAAGGCAGAACCACTCATGTAAACATCAAGATAAAAGCTGGTATTACTTAAAATGTATCAGAGGAGAGTTTACAAGGTGGCGTCATGCCGTGTTTACAGATGGCTCTGACAGAGGAGGGGAGCATTCACGTTCCCGTGCAGATTTACGTCACAGGGAAACAGACTGACTGATTGCAATGGAGAACTCGGCAATCAGCGGTTGAAGTTAACAGTGCAGTGTTTAAGGAGCTTTACACCTGTTTACAATGGCGGACTTAAAAGGCAGGCTTCATCATCTTTCTCACGTCTGAAGAAAACTGGCTTAGAAATACTTGCAAGTAGAATCAAGAACAGAACCATACAGATTCACTCATCGGGTCATACTTCAGTGCAGTAGGGACATTTACCAATCTGAACAATGGCAACTGAAGACCCAGCCAGCCAGCCAAACTCAGAGGAATCAGTTGTTGAAATGATTTGGAAATTACCGAGCCACAGTGATTATGCATTCTTCATTTAATTTAGTTAGCACTTTGTGTCATCATATACAGTTTACAATACATGTATAACTTGTAGCTATAAACATTTTGTGCCATTAATGCTGTAACAAAAGAAGCTGGTATTTGTAGAGTTTCCTTTAGAGAAGGTCAGAAGTCAGTACCCACATAGGTACCTAAATCACAAGCTACTCATAATTTCCCTAAAATCCGAGCACCAGTAATGAAAAGTTTAATACTAGTGGATCCACTGACGAGCCTCAAGAAAGCCTAGGCAAAGACCTTTCAGCAATCACTGTCCATCATAGTTACTTTTAGAAAGGCATATGGTTGCAGCTGTGGCCAAACCACAACTCAACCCATGATTCTTAATTACAGGATGTCTCCCTGGGAGCAATCTTCTGGGTGCCGACAGGACAAACGAGGGACCCTGGCACAGTGAACTCCGCACTGGGAAAACCCTGTGTAAAACAGATCCAGTCCAAATACCAGCACGTGGTTCAGGACCTTTCAGGAAGAATGCTTCTCTTTTTACTTTATCACCAAAACAAGACAGACAAGGAAGAGTGAAAAGACAACAGAGGGACTCCAGTGTTTGTGCGTATCTACCATGTAATGTACTATTCAGAAGCATTTCCAGAGCATTCCTGAAGACAGCCTCAGTGACTATAGCAGATATTATTGCAATCAGAGGTACACTGGACTACATGCTTGGCCTGGTGTGGTGCAAGACAGTGCCATAAATGAATCAGAAATCACATCTGCAATCACTCAGCTTGTGCCGACAGCCTACCTGTACTTGCTATGTGGGTTACCTGTGTCTACATTCTCAGTACTGAGGAAAATGAAGATTATCCTCTCCTTTTACAGGTAAGCGATCTGAAGTTTAGAGAACCAGGCAACTGGCCCAAAGTCACCAAGCTTAAAAAAACAAACATCCTATGATAGGATTTTGGCTTTATCTCTTTATTTTCCTATGGAGCTTTCTATTTTTTGCTTGTTGAACATCATGGTTAGTGCTGCATTAAGCCTGTGATTATAGAGTAGGTTGAAATTGCTTTTTCTGATTTTTGCAAAAAGAAAGTAAGGAATCCAGAGGGAGTCCTGGAAAGTCGAACATATTAGAATTGTACCTATAAAATACATGAAATCTGTTCTATTTATATTGAATTTTAAAATAATGTGAAGAGAAGGTAAATTACAATCCGTTTTCCTTTGTAGTTTAGTTCCTGTTACTGTTCTGAATAGATTACCGGACTATAAAACTGTAGCCTATAATTTTGAACCTCAAAGCACTCTTCCACTTAATTTTGCTCTCCACTTCCAAATTGTTCACCCTGTCTGTTGGTGGGATCACCAGATGGCCATGCTATTAGGTATCACAACAGAATAGAACTAATGAGCTATTCAGAGTCCTTTGAAAATACAGGAGGCCTGAAACCACAGAATGTGTAATTACAAAACTTTTAAACTTCCAAATTAAGATTAAATGTTTTCCATAAATTTCAAAAATACCATGGACGTAACAACCATTACTCAGTTATTTTACAGCTTTTTTACATGAAAGACAGACGTACACATACATAAACACACAAACACTGATCTATCCACTGGGTCACTTCATAAATGCACCCAACAGCCAGGATCGGGCTAGGACAAAGCCCAAAAGTCTTCCACATGGTTAGCAGAACGCCAGCTGCTTGAGTTACCATCTTCTGCCACCAAGGGAGCTCGTGAGCAAGAAGTTGGAATCAAGGGCAGACTCAGAACTTGAGCCCAGGGTCTCCACTAGGGGATGGAATGGCATCTTACTCAGTGTCTCAACTATCCACTATGTCATTCATTGCAGTTTAGTTACACTTGGGAATAATTTGTAAGTCTCTAATAGAAAGTCTGTCCATGCTGAGTATTTCGTGATAGACTATGGTCAATTTCATCACAGCCAGAGAATTTAAGAAAACCTGTATATATGTTTCTCCTTAGTTTCATAATCATGTAATATGCAATGTGAATAAAGGTCCAAGTATCTAACATGATTCTGAGGCAGGATACAGTGATATTGACAGACCAGTTTATGGCATATAGTTACCTGAGCTCAGAAGTAGAAGCAAGCAAAAGGACCTTGGAGAAAATCAGAATACATTATCAGAAAAATGCCACACACCCTGCCCATTTCAGTCAGTTATCCCATTTACCGAAATGTTCAATATGGAAAAATGGTATAGACTAAGACTGAGCCACAGACGTCTGACAAAGCACGCATGTAACACCTAAAATTCTGATTTGATCTAAATTACCTAATATAAGCAGCAATTCAAAAAGGCACGATTGAAATAGTTCATACTAACAGTTTGGCCAAGGAACACGAATATAACTCCCTTCTTAGACACATGTGCATCCACACATACAGCTAACAAACTAAAGACATGTATTTGATAGGTCCTAGCACAGTGACCTAGCAGCTAGAGTCCTCGCCTTGAACATGCCAGGACCCCTCATGGGCACCTGTTCTAATCCCAGCAGCCCTGCTTCTCATCCAGCTCCCTGCCTGTAGCCTTGAAAAGCAGTCGAGGAAGGCCCCAAAGCCTTGGGATCCTGTACTTGTATGGGTGTTCGGTAAAAAGCTCCTGGCTTCAGATCGGTTCAGCTCCTACCATTGTCGTCTCTTGGGGAGTCAGTCATCAGAAGGAAGATCTTCCTCTGTCTTCCCTCTGTATCTGACTTTGCAATAAAAAAAATTCTTAAAAATTGCAAAAAGATACATATTTCATCACAGCAAATTGCCAAAGACTTAAAATCCTGACACAGGGCAAAGCTGTTAAGCAGCACATACATGGATGTTAAGGAGAGGATGTGGATGCACTTGTACTGTAGGTTACCTGTTGGCAGCACCTAATCAACATCACCCCTATCCACTCCTTCACAGTGGGTAGGATAGAAACTGTATTCCCCACATTCATTGTCAGCAGGATTTCAGCTTAAGCTCTGGATGATGGGAGCTCATGTGGAAGTTAGGTAACTGGAAAGAACAGACACCCCTCCCAGCAGCAGCCAGAAGCGGTGACAGCTGTGGGACTGAGGTTTGTAAAGCTTCTGGCTGTCATCCCCATCAGGGCTCGAGTGGCCGAGGTGACAGCTAGACTCTTCCTGGAATTCTAGCCCCTCTCATTTTCCTCAAAGTAGGATCAGTTATTGTCAGTCTCTTCTCCCTGAAGAATTTTTCTTGTTAAATCCTTCCCCATTAGCCTTCCAGTGCTTTCTCCTTTCATGTTAGTTTAAAAAATCCACAGTGATCTTTTGTGACTTTGTCTGAATTTTCTGCATTTTTAAAACAAACATGTGCTACACTTGTAATACATAGGAGGGTGTGGGGTTTTGGTTAACAGCTATATTGTAGTTCACAGTATTTCCTGTTCTGGTCTCTGGAACTAAACAATGCACACTTTTCTGATGATTTTAAATAGCTCTGGTTTCTTATTTTCCTTCCTAAAAATTTTAAAGGAATGGGAAAATAACGACTGCAAAGGGTTGATATCCCAACTAAGAGATGAAAAAAATATTCATTCACTAAAAGACTTCCTTAGAAATTCATACACTGCGTAGATGTGTAATGGAGACTGTCATATCTAGTAACATGTCACTTAACTTCATTGCATTGTAAATTTCTATCTTCTATTGTTGCTTTTGTATCATGACTTTTCATTTAAGGGGATGTGCAGTAGCTGTGAAATGGAGACTAACATCCAGATGTGAGGATGCAGTGTGGTATGTATTTGTTTCCAGACAAAGATGGATTTACAATTAAACTGTTTACTGTATCTTGACAATAGGATTCCGGACTCTGCCATTGTCCATGCCCGCGATGATGGACATGACTGTATGAAGAACTATACGTTAGTAAAGATATAGAGGAACTGGGGGGGGGGGGGAATTGGGGAGGGGATAAGGGAATATGGAGCTGTATCAAAATGATAGCAATAACAAAAAAATTTCATACACTGCACATAATTTTCAGGATCTTCTAACTGAGCACCTGCTTTAAAATTTGGCATTCAATAGTTACCTCACCCTGTTCACCTCTGTTTTCAGGACTCAACATCAAGGGCCTACCAAAGACACTTACCATGTGGCAAGATTTCCTCCACACGATTGAAAACAAAAAAATGAAACTGAATCCACTTACTCCAAAGGCATTTTCAGCTAAGAGTTTAGTATATCAATAAACTATAATGGTTGGTTCATAACTATACTGATTTTAAAGGCAATTAAAGATTGATCATAAACTAGGAAAAAATATAACCTATAACCTACTAAGTGATTTAATTCAATCTGAGCTAGTAGAAAGTTACATAACCCTCGAATACAGACTAGCATAGAATTTAAAAATTTGAAAGGAGTTTTTTGATGATTTATTTAGTTGAAAGGTAGAGTTACAGAGGGAGAAAGAGAAAGGCATTTCTTCCACTGGCTCATTAGCCAAATGGCGACAACAGCCAAGACAGGGCCAGGCCAAAGCCAGCAGCAGGGTCTTTGAAAGATCTCCCAGGTAGGCACAGAGGGCAATCTTCCACTGGTGAGTATATGTATAGTTACTGAATAAAAATATTAACTACTTCAAAACAAGCTTCTTTGGAAGGGAAGACTGAAGACTAATCAGCGTCACCATTCAAATCAGCTAAGGATTATCTGAACAAAGAAACAGCAGTGGCACATCCCTATTGAGTTCGAATCAAGAATAGAACCATGATTGTTCTCATTGACATTTGTTGAGGAATAACTATGTGCAGATACTGAATGAATTATACCATATGAACCTTTCATTCACTCCAGCTTATTTTCACTTAATGGATAAACAAATCTGAAGACATTGAGTGGACTAAGTTGTATCAGCATAATTTATCTGGATTTATCTAATTCCAGAGTGTACTAATGTTCACTCTTAACCTTTCCATCATAAGTAAAAACATAGATGTAAAAATACACATCCATGGGTCACGGGTTACAACACACCATGTCTTCTGGATGCTGGGATGACACTTTTCACCACTCGTGAGAACTATGTCAACCTACATAAAATGATATTTGCTGTTCACTTTCTCTAGGAGACATGATTAAAAGCCCAACTGAGCACTACTGTAGTGGGTGCCACCCGCACAAGAAAAACCACAAGTGCAACAACTGAAGACCTCAGCAACAATCCTGATTCCAGGAAAAGGTCACTCAATTCAGCATACTGCCTTTAGTCATAACTTAAAATTATGCAATATTACTAAAATAGGGTTTTCATCTTAGGTATAGAAACCAATGTTTCAGCTTCCACAAGATAGACTTCAGCCATATCAAATTTACTCCGGTAGAATCTGCCTACCCAATGCCACTAAACAAGATTATTCAATTGTTTGTCCTAAAACTGAAACAGGTTCTAATCTTTTAATGTCTACCATATAATAGCACCAAGAAATCTAGCTTATCAGATCTATTCAAGCCTTCTATTTCCAGCCACTCTTTTCATTTTACAAAAGGAATACAAGCTAAGCTCATGAAAGTTGAAAAACAAACTGAAATTAGGCACGAGTACCAGAGCAGTGAGAATCTGCACTGAAGCAGGTGAGAATGGCCAAGAAACAGGTTGTTATAGTAGTGAACCACGTGTGATAGAATACTAAGAACACGCAAAACAGAACCCCCAGCAGCCTGAGACTGAACTCTCACCCACAGATTCAGAGACCACTAGCAGATCCTCTAGATTGCTACATCTAGTTATGTTATCTATAAACAACTACGGGGCCAGCACAGTGGCATGGTGCGTTAAACTGCTGCCTGCAACGGCAGCATCCCAGATGGACTCAAATTCCTGGCTGTTCTACTTCTGACCCAGCTCCCTGCTACTGTACCTAGGAAAGCAGCACAAAGTAACAAAAGTTCTGGGGCCCCTGCCAATATGCAGGAGACCCCTAAGGAGCTCCTGACTCCTGACTTCAGTCTGGCCCAGCCCTGGCCATTAGTCATTTGGAGAGTGAACCAGCAGATGAAAGATCTCTGTCAACCTCTCTAATCCTGCCTAACAAGTAATATTTTGTAATCCCTGGACCTAAAAAACTGAACCTAAAAAAAAAAAAATAAATAAAAATAAAAATAGTTTAAAAAAAACAAGGTATTGACTGTTGATACTGATAGAAGTTTAAGTGCCAGGATACAAAGAAAAGAAACCTTACTAGGCTCCACACCCTGAAAGTTTCACAAGATGTGTCTAAGTATACCTTGCTTTCATTATTTTCTGATGAAAGCACAAAACATGGTGAAACCCATGGAACACAGAAAACATACTTGCACCTAGCATTTCCTAACTTACATAAAAGTAAAAATTTGAAAGACTGATTCTTTTGAAAACAAGAGCATCAATTTAGCAAGTACTAAATCAAACTATTACAAATACATCTTGTACATTTTGTCAAACCACTTCAAATGCTAAAAATATGTAAGGATATACTACCAAAAGTGATTAATATTTGGTATCACAGAAATATTTTTCCCAACCACTGTATACCATGAACTTAAGGGTTTGTCTTCAGATTTTTTTAATACATCATGGAAATGAAAATTGCAAGAACATTAAAAGGATCTTAGGACATCAGGTCTAACAGAAACACCACTAAACCCCTCCCGCCTGAGGCCAGGGTCGCAGAGATCTCCCAGGCTTCTCTCCTTCTGCCAGTCTCACTGTCTCCAATCTCATTTTACTAATATGAATCACCACAAATGTTGGGTCTAAGTTTCATTCAGTTAAAATTTTGTCTTGCCAGAATATTCACCAGCTGCAACAGGGCAGGGACTAGATACCTGCACCTACACTTCCATCAATCGACCCTGTAAGGGCCCTACCAGTGCAGCAGGATCAACACTGAGCATTGGAACTCCTTTGAGAAATGAAGACCACAACACTGTTCTCTGGTTGAACTTGAGAAAAATCTCAGCCATGTGGTTCCCTTAGGCTAAACTTCCACTGCACCAAAACCACCTGGCATATTGGTAATAAATTCAGGATCAAGTCAGTCATGCCAAGGTCTTGTGAATTTCTCTGAACAATGCATGTGTATATTACTTCCCAACCCACCTATTAGGATTCTTTCCATACAAGACTTTACCAATTATCAGTAGACCATATGCCATCAAGAACACAATAAGTTTCTTTGTTGATCCATACTGTCTGCAGTAATCCATATCTATTTTTAATGTGTTAAATATTTAATCATACTTAAAATGGTTCTGGCATCCTATGTCACAAAGCAAAGCAAAGGAAATGTTTAAGACAAATGATGCATGCTAACGTCTCCCAGAGAAATGTCAAAGACCCATAGAATGCAAAATGCTTTGGCATTTCATTGTGCCTAGGTGTACACGGACCACTTTTAATAGCATTAAATTTTTCAAGTACCATAACTTGTGATCACATAACTACAGAAAAGTGTTTTCCTCTTCTGTAGCAAGAACTCAACTTACAATTTAGTTTCCTGTTGATGACCTTGGGGGGTGGGGGGAGTGGAGAATGGCCCAAGTACTTGGGGCCCTGCACCCAATGAGACCCAGAGGAACCTCCTGAATTTTGGCTTCAGACTAGCCCAGATGCAGCCATGGTGGCTGTTTGAATAAGTAGATGAACATTTCTTTTCTCCTTCCTCCTTTCTCACTCTTTGTTAGCAAAAAATTTTCTGTTTTTAAGAGAACTCAGTGCACTTAAAAAGGAAGGGAATGTAATTGGCCCTAAAGTTATTCATACAATTTCCAACGATAGATTCCAAAGATGATCAAGGATTTTTTTTCCAACCACAAAGTATAAGTCAGCATGGTTATCTACCAACATACCCATATACACCCTCAATTATGACAGGGTCAGGAGTTAAGGAAACACTGACAAAAACATGAATCAAAGAATTTAAGATTTCAGATTACTTTCAAGTAAGTTTTACTGCTTCTATTCATACATACAGAAAAATAGATGGTAGATGAATACAAATAGCTCATGGGTAATGAAATCCTTGGAATGAATGGGAGATAACTCAATTGAACCAGGAGTCAGAAGTGCATGCTTTGGATAACTCAAAGAGCATGTCAATCTTGCACCAATGTCACGGGCAACAAGCACTCATGCGCCCTGCCCTCTGGAGCTCACAGCCTGCTTGCTCCTTGGCTCCTGTGACAATTTACTGGAGTCACTTAAGCTGGCACCAGTTCTAGCCACAGAAGCAAATGCTTTGATCGAAATTAAATGACATGTCCCCCAATAAAACTGAGGACTGAGCTAACGTGAATAGCAGTACCTAGTAACCTACCATGTGCAACGCAAACAAGAAGCATCCCTGCTTTGACAGGAAAAGATGCCACCTTCACTGTACCACATGTCAAAAACAGAGGCTTTCAAATCTACTTAAAAAGCCCAAACCTACAACTAATGTGACAAATAATTGAGTGTTTACGTACTTCAGTACTATACACTGTGGGAGACAGCAGAAAACAGGAATTGGTCCTTCTCTAGAAGCCTAAGTTTCCTCAAGGACACAAGTTGAGCATGCATGAAATAGCAGAAAGTTTAGCACTGACAGGCTAAAGCAGTAAGTGAGGCTTACTTTCAAAACTAAAAAGAAGTATTTTCAATATCAAATGGCAACGTGCTTATGAAAAGGCATGGCAGCAGAAAATCAAAGGTTCTGCGTAAGTGAAAGTAAGGTGGTACTGGTAAACTTGACCGGAGATCGTCTTTAACAGCCAATGGTAAAGGAAAACTTGTTCAAACACAGCAACTCAAATACCAAGTAAGGTATTTAAAGAAAACTTAATAATCAGGCCTAAAATCGTGCCTAGATAGACCAACAGCCACACAAATACATCACCATGCAACTGCGGCAATAGCAAGAGAATTTTACAGAAAAGAATAATCAGAAAAGGTTTGAGATAAGAGCTCAACCACAGGCCCATTTTAAAATCTTCAGTTAGTGTCCATTTTCCAGTGCAAAAACCTGAGTCAAAGAAGATGATTAAACTTCTGATAACCCACAGTAGGTGCAGGTATGACTGTCACTGCCAGGTAGTGTACCAAGCTGGGAGGAAGCGTCAGTTTCAACCTTTTATCATCACTTTGATACAGTTCCATATTCCCCCACCCACTCCAAATCACACCCCCACACTGAGTTCTTGCATATGATTACAACAGTATAGCCTGTCATAAACAGTGATAAGTCCATCACTGTGCACATGGACTATGGCAGAGAGTCCAGCATCCCACTGTCAATACACATCCAGTTTCACGGGGTGTCCATCCTTGATCCAGAAAGAGACGCACACTGCAGCATATCCTCACATCTGGACATGTCAGTCCCCACTACACAGTCACTATAAATCCCAAATGTAAAGTCAAAACAAAACAAACAGGAAGAACAAGTTTACAATGCCATAAAGTTAAACAACATGCTACTGGATATGACAGTCTCCATTACAGTTACTTTAAATCCCTGTAAGTGAAGAGCCACAAAAAAATTTACATTTCCATGAAGTTAAATAACATACTACTGAACGACTAACATGTTGAAGAAATGAAAAAAAAATCAAGAACCTTCTTGAAAAAATTATGCTATTGTATAAATCTACGAGTCAGTGAAGAACTTAATTAGAAATTTTTTGAAGAAATGAAACTAAAACCTAAAACATCAAAATCCTGGGCCAATAATTTTTTCTGTTTAGAATCTAGAATATTTCTCCATTCTCTTCTGGCTTTTAATTTTCTTGTGAGAAGTCAGCTGTGCATTTTATTGCCATTTCTCTGTGTGTCAATTGATTTTTTTCACGTGCACTCTTAAGGATCTCTTCCTTGTGTTCATTTGAAGAGAGCTTGATTATCGTGTGTCATGGTGAAGATCGCTTCTGGTCAACCCTGTTGGGAGTTCTGTGCCCCTCCTGGATATTTCCCAATTCTTTCTCCAGATTAAAAAGGGAAATTCTCCCTTATTTCATTACAAACATTTTTTAAACCCAGCTTCTCTTTCTGCACCTTCTGGAACTTTTATGTTTGGCCTTTTAGTAGTGTCTTTCAAGTTCTTAAATACTTTAACTTGATCCAGCTCTGCTCCCACCTTTTTGATCGTCTCCCCATTGTGACAAAAAAAAAGTTTCAATGCTAAGATTCTTCTGCCTCCTTCATTCTATTGAAATTTCCACTGAATTTTTAATTTGCTCTATTGAGTCCTTCATTTCCAATAATTCAGCTTGATTTTGTTTGTGTTGCCATTTCCTATGTTACATTCATTAAATTCCTGCATGTATCTCCTTGTTACAGAGCTTTGTAACAAGAGTTTTGATTTCTGTATCCCATTTTCTCAATGTATTTCTCAGTTAACCCTGAGGTTGACGAAGGCTTTTGTTCCTTTGGAGGGGAGTCTTCATTGTACCTCTGTCATCTTTTGATCTTGGTCACTGTACTTCTTGTTAGCAGGTTTTTCTCCTTAGGGCAGGTTTCTAAGCTGTGTCACCAACAATTTCACAGTTTGATTGTACTTGTGCCTGGTACATGATTCTTGCTTGCAGTCACCTGTGTCACTCCCACCAGCCAGTTTCAGATTTTGGGCTTTCACCATGGGCTTCAAAGCCCCAGCTCCTGGCTCACCACTCTACCTTCAGTGATCCCATGCTGTTGTTGCACTGTTGTCTGTACAAGATTTCTCCTACTTCTGGTTCATGCACTTCCCAGGATTGGGGAAACACCAGGTGTTCTGAAAAGCTAGGTTGTTGGCTGTGCTGATCTTGCTGGAACCTACCAGCCATTAGGTCTGAGGGCCACACAGACCTATTGAGTCATAAGATGCCAACATTGGTACTATTTTTGATGAGGGACTAGTGCAATGCAGTGAGCTCAGCAAGTTCACTCCCAGCTCAGCACATGCACAGCTCACTATTGTCCCTGCAGTCTCAAAGCCTTTGCTCCACTGTATAAAATGGTGCCTGATGTGCCACCCTGGAGTTCTTGATCTGCTGGATTGAAGGTCTGGGGGGGGAGCTACCCAGACCTATTTTGGGTGGAACCTGTAAGATGCCACATTGTTGCAATTCACTGAACCAGAAAGGAGTTCCCTACCAGCACAGACCATGTGCAGTCCTGTTCCATAGCCTTTGCCTCCCTATACAAGATGGCACCCAATTCAGCTCTACTGGGGGTTTGGGCTGTGAAATCCACCCCGTTACCACAACACCTATTTTGGATCTGCTGCTCTATCTCTGCTCCTGGTTAAATCAAACAAGCAGGATGGCAGTTCTTTGGGTTCACCTCCTGAGTTCCCAGTGAACTCCCCTTCCCACCTAATTGCTGGTGGAATTACCACCACTGGTGCACTTCAAATCAGTGCTGGCTGAAAGCTGCTGGCATGTCTGGTCACTGCAACAACATCCTGTTTCCACTGCTTTCCTGTGTGTCAGTCTCCAGGTGCCTCTCTGTCATTGATCTGCTCTCTCCTATTTCCTGAAATGTGCCCTCTGCTTCACCCTGGCTAAAACCTTCCATCTGTTTAAATGTGTCCTCATCCTATTCCTCCCATCTTGATTCGCCCAAAGCTTAGGTTTCAAGTGATCCATTTGTAGACCAGAGAAAGGTCGCACAGAACTAGAAATTGCCTATGTTCCTCAGTTTCCTCAAACAGACCAAACTTCTTCACAGGATTTCTTTTGAGGCTTGAAGAAAACTTCTAGAAGTCTTAAACGATATATACACAAATACCAGTACATTTTGCTAGATGAGCATCCCAAGGGGAGGGGCTATATTCTTCAGTGCAAAACCAGATCAGTCTCCACACCCCACACTGGTAGTCAGAGAAGGTCTTTAAACTGAGCAAGTGAAGTCGTCAACTATCCCTGCAGTTTTACAGAGTGAGAAAATGTATTAAGATTTAACTACTTGTGAATTTAAATTTGGATTCCTTTTAAGATTGCTTTAAACTTCATATTGCACAACAGAACTGGGGGGAGCAAAGCGATTCTTTTTAAGTTCAAGTGAGAGCCCAGGCATTTTACTTTTGATAGTTAGGAACCAAAGCATGTTAATCCATAATGAATGTCTAACCAGAAAGACCTTATATATGAAAAGTAATATATTTCCAGGTCCTTCTTAAAAAGGAATATGTACTGGGTCCAGCACAACAGCCTAGTGGTTCAACTCCATGCCTTGAACATGTCAGGATCCATATGGGTGCTGGTTCATATCCCAGCTGCCCTGCTTCCCATCCAACTCCCTGCTTATGGATTGGGAAAGCAGTCAAGGATGGCACAGAGCCTTAGGACCCTGCACCAGTGTGGGAGACCTGAAGAAGCTCCTGGCTTCTAGCTTCGGATCAGCTCAGCTCTAGCCACTGCAACCACTTGAACAGCGTTTCAGCGAGCAGAAGATCTTCCTGTCTCTCCTCTCAGTATATCTGGCATTAATAAAAAATAAAAAGGGAACATGTACCTGAAGTATAAAATACAAATATCTTAATTCAAATGTACTCTATATAATCCCTTTTTTTTAAAAACATTTTAGTTTCAAAACTGCAGCCAAGAATGTTAACCTCTTAGGTAAACAATATTTACTGAATTTTGTGTCCAATACCAGTTAAAGAAAAATGCTACAGGATTTAAAATGCTCAGCTATCACAAAATGTGCCATCCAGACAGGGAAAAGATACTATATGCATTCAATATATGTAAATGCCAAATAAGGTGTTACAAGTTTCACAAGGACTGGATGACTGCCTTTGATGAAGTTACCCCAAGTGATGAGTACCAGCTGCAGTACCATTTGCTCCCTTTTAACCCTTTCCCTGCTAATGCACCTTAGAAGCAGATGATAAGCCAAGTATTTGAACCCTTGCCACCCAATACGGGAGACCTGGATGGAGTTCCTGGCTCCCAGCGCTGGCATGTCCAGACCTCACTGCTGGCAATCACGGGGTAGTGAACCAAAGTTAAGATAGAGAATATATCCCTGAATCTTAGAAAAAAAAAAGTGGAGGGGGGCCAGGGCCTGGTGCAGTAGCCAAATGGCTGAGGTCCTGGCCTTGCATGTTCCAAGATCTCACTTGGGCGCCAGTTTGTGCATCAGCTGCTCCACTTCCCATCCAGCACCCTGCTTGTGGCCTGGGAAGGCAGTAGAGGATGGTCAAGAGCTTTGGGATCCTGCACCCATGTGGGAGACCAGGAAGAAGCTTGAAGCTCCTGGCTCCAGGCTCGTGGTTTCGGATCAGCTCAGTTCCAGCCATAGCAGCCAGTTGGGCCAGTGGATGGATCTTTATCTCTCCTCTCTTCTGTCTCTTCTGAGCTTCTGATGAAAATAAGTAAATGTTGATTTTCTTTTTTTTTTTTTTTTTTCCATATGTTGGGTAGTAAGACTGAATTTTTTTTTAAATTATTTATTATTTAACTTCAGTAATTACATTGTATTATGTGACACAGTTACATAGATACTTGGGTTCTCCCCACCCCTCCCCAAACCCTCCCACCATGGTGGATTCCTCCACCTTGTTGCATAACCACAGCTCAAGTTCAGTTGAGATTTCCCCATTGCAAGCGTATACCAAACAGAGTCCAGCATCTTATTGTCCCGTCAAGTTCAACGGATTTTCAGAAAAGGTTGGGAAGCAGGGGCCAAAAATGGACAAAAAAGCAGACAAAAATGTGACTCACCAAGCCAGGTTGGGGAAATGGAAAGCGCAAAGGTCATGACTGAGGATTCACACCGAAGAGTCAAAGATAAGGCTACAGTGTGGATGAAGTTCACTTGCCCAAAAATATGTCAAATGGGCATGCAGACTTGAGGGGGTTGACCACATCAAGCTGTTATGGTTTCCAAGAGAATGTGATCTCAATGCACTTGAAACAATCTTTGACAGTTGGCAGCAGCAAAAGCCACTTCAGGAACCCATGCATGAAATGGCAATTGAGGCAAGAACAGGCACAGCCTGACCAGCTCACAGGAAATCACAGCAGCAGCCAGAAAATTTACTCAGCATGTACCACATGCCAACACTAAGCACTGCACTGCACTGCTATTCCAGAGAACTCTGAAAAGTGGGAGTTTTAAGGATATAAATTATTATGTTTGGGGCAGGCATTACAGCCTGGAGAGTTAAGCTGCTGCCTGAAGCACTGGCATTCCATGCAGGTTACAGTTCACATCCTGGTTGCTCCATTTCCGATATAGCTGGGAAAAGCAGCAGCAGTAGCAGATGATGATGCTTTGAGTTCCTGAGCCCCTGCTACCTGTGAGAATCCCAGATGAAGCTCCTGGCTCCTGGCTTTGGCCTAACCCAACCCTGGCCAATTTGTTCATTGGGGAGTGAACCAGCAGATGGAAGCTCTCTCCCACTTTTTCCAATATATGTATTTTTAAAGACTAGAGCTCAGAGAAGTAAAGCAAGTGTCATGATCTGATTCACAGCAATCTGGTCTGATTCACTAGGCTGTACAGTTACAAAAGGGCATCCAAGACTTTCAAAAAATTACTGCAGTTTTACACCTGAGTGTCAAGAGGAATGACAACACCAAAAATAAACACACAGAACAGACCTGAGCTTCAACATGCTATATTTGAAGCTGCAGAAGAGCCATGGAAAACTAGCAGAGTACAATAAGCAAAAAAACAAAAAAGAGAATGCAGCATCGAAGTGCTGTGAATTAGGGTTGGGATGCACAGAACTAAGTGAAAAATAGCAGCTTCAAAGAACATTCCATTACTTAGCCACCAAGTATTTTGCACATACCTTTCCTATGCCAACCCATGTAAGGAAATACCAGAAGTTTATACTTGAAGATATTACACACAGGAAAAATTAATGAGATCTTTGAGCAGCACCCTATGCAGGGATGAGCAAGGAAGATAGCAGAGAGCGATAGGCTGAAAGCCTATTACTAAAAGCAGAGTGAAAAACTCCAACGTCATGATTTCAAAGCCACAGCAACCAAGGCCACCACGCATTTGGCAAGCATTTCGTAGCAGCTGACTGGGTGAACGAGAATATGGGAATGGAAAGGCCCCTGAATCATTCTAAGTGGATACAAGCAGGTTTCAGCACTCCGGGCAGGTACAGTGCTGCACACACGTGAACCTATACTGTTACAAACCAAAAGGGAAGGCTGACAGCACAAGACACAAGATGCAAAAGAGACAAACATTCTGCTGGTCCTATGCAGGAAGCATTTTTCTCAACCTTTCTGACCCCAAATTAACTAAGTATTACTATAGAAAAAGAAACCCCTGGCGACAAACCATAGTAAAAAGTACTTTGAAGGGCTTGCTTTTAATGTATTTACAGTTCCATGAACCAAATGCAAGAATATCAAAACACTTTTCTTTGCCTTTTAAGTAAATGCTTGGAGTACCAGACAGAGGGAGATACAGAGATCTTCTATCCACTGTTCATTCCCCAACTGGCCACATTGACCAGAACTAAGCTCATCCGAAGCTGGGAGCCAGGAGCTTCTTCTGGGTCTCTCTCATGAGTGAAGATCCCAAAGCCCTGGCATATCCTCTGCTGTTTCCAGAACTGTTATCAAGGAACAGAAGTGGAGCAGCCAGGACAAGAACCAGTACCCATAAAGGATCAGCACACAGGAAGGTAGCTAGTTATGCTGCTGCACCATTCACAAGAGTATCGAATACTTCAAATGGCCTTTATTAATGAGCTAGATAACAGTTTACCACTCCATTTCTTCTCTCTACTTGCTTAGTTATCCACAAAAATGACAACTCAAGCTCAGGCACTGTGTTTCAGTGTGTTCAGCTGCTGCCTCCAATACTGGCATCCTGTATGATAGCACTTTCAAAATCAGCTGCTCTGGCAAATTAGAAGATACCAAGTCTTTGGGCCCCTGCACCCATATTGGAAACTTAGACAGTTCCAGTCCTAGTCCAGTATCCTGCAGCTGGAAATGTTTGGGAAGTGACCTAGTGGAAGGAAAAATCTCCTTGCGTCTGTCACTCTGCCTTTCAAGTAAAATAATCTTTAAAATAGTAGCAGGAGCCATCATTGTGGCACAACAGGTTAAAGTCACTACCTGCTGCATCAGCATCCAGTAGGGTTTCAATATTGGATGGTTTGAATCCCACCTGCTCCAGTTCCAACCTAGCTCACTACTCTCCCTGTCGTTCCCACTCTGTCTCCCTATCTGTTTCTCAAATAGTTTTTAAAAAGTCAAGTTTACATTCAGGAAAATAAAAATCACCAATTTGAAGTACCCTCAGTAATCCTAAAAAAAAAAAAAACCCACTTCCAGCTGACAATGTTAGTACTGTACTGAACAGTAACATACATTCACACAGAAAATTTAATATAACCACCGTTTGAATCAAATTCATTCTATTATATTACAGTTCATCGATTCCAGCGTGTGATTTCATTTATATAGAGGAAAGGACTGTAAAATTTACTGAATTTGGATAACCCTATTTTGTGGCTCCAATAGACCTATTTTAATCAAATTTCCATGTCGCAAATAACTTCAGAGAATTTACCTTTTCTAGGTTATTCATATCACGTGCTAGAAATTTGTCTATATCCAAATAAATCATACATCTTAAAGCACAGTCTGTTTCTTAACAAGCAATATTGTGCTAACATGAGAAACCATAACAAGGAGTGGTTAAACGGCTATCCCAAACTGACAGGCATAAATGATGGATGGATGAAGGGAAGACGTGTGATGTATAATTCCCTCCAAGCACTGCAAACTTGTATCATATTTACACATGCAAGCATAATTAAATTGTTTATATACAATGTTTATATCCATAAATACAAGATTATTAACATTTAAACCATATTATGAAGTCATATTCACCATGCGACATCCTAAACAGTCATAAAATTAAAGGAAACAGAATCAATGACCTAGAAGTCAGAAACACAGAAGTGTAAAATATAACTTCTCAAAAAAGAAATTGACAGCGATTCTCATAAGTTAGATAACAAAATGAATTTCATATGAACTAATTCCTTGAAATCAGTTGGATGACAATATTTTTGTTTATTACTTCAACCAGATAGCAACACAATCACTCGAGAAGTCAACCAGCAGATGAAGTGCACTCCGGCTGTACTAGTTACATTCCCATAAACCAACACCCTAACCCCCAACATCCTTGCTTGCACATATTGCTTTTTGATTTTTTTGGATGACAGTCATTCTACCTGGGGTGAGTTGAGAAGTCACTATGGTTTTTTTATTTCCCTGATGGCTAGAGGTAGTTTGTTTGGATTTGCTTTAATTTCTTAAGACATGAGCATTTCCTTCTCCAGCCAGAGCCTCTATTCTACTGAATTGCCCAGGTCCTTGTTCAGATCAAGGCTCAACATTTTTTCGTAACTATTTGTATTCGTGTTCATATACATGCCTCATCTCCTTCACAGCTTGCAAATTAGCTGAGAACTAGTGCTTTATACTTTATTCTCCATACATCTTATGCTGTGTGGTACACAGTCATATACATGAATGTAGAGCACTTGCTGATCTGCTAATGTTGTAATTTATATTCTACAGCAAAATTCCAACTATTTCTCTCAAGTAAAATCTTTCAGGGGTTTCCTGTATCCCAAAGAATCAAGATCATGTGCATGGAATATATGCTCTTTGGCAAGCATTTGCTCTCTATTTGCTATGGAGCGCCTACAGCCTAGTTCTAACAACCTATGAATAATTATTTCTCCAAGCTGTGGATCCTTTACCTTGGTCCACCAGGACAATTCTTATTTACCAACTCCCAAACTTTAAAGTTCATCATAAATCTTTCTCAAATACTATCCACAAAGATCCATGCCTATGCTACAGCACCTCTCACACAGGAAAGTTGAAATACAGCTATTAGTCCTCCCCTAAATTTAATAAGGCACAAAGTGATACAGATAGAAAACAACCCTAACAATGTTTGGCTACAGACCAATGCCAGAACTAACACACAAAACATAGGCACCAGCAAATGGTTTTTTAAAAGGAAGAAACCTGCTTGACAACACAGCCACCACTTCATGGGGATGCATATCCTAATTTAACAAAACACCTAAAAAAAATTCTTAAATAAAAGTTATGACAAGTAAGCACTGCTAATATTTAAATAATTTTTACAATGTTTGTTATTACTTGAGGGCAAAGGAAGAATGAAAGCACTTCCATTCTGTTTCATTCCCCCAAATGCTTGCAACAGTCAGGAGAGCAAGCCACAAGTCTGGAACTCAGGGATCCAACCATTTGACACTGCCAGCCTGGTGGTGCATCAGCAGGATGCCAAGACAGGAAAAAACACAGGCATTGAACCCAAGAGTTCTGATTTGGGGTACAGGTGCCTTCATCTCTAGGCCAAACAAACTTTGGTTCTTTATTTCAATTTAAGAGACCAGGATCAAGAGTGCTCCCATCCACTGATTCACCCCTCACATGCCCACACTGACCAGGACTGATGCCAGGAACCCAATCCAACATTCTCACATTGGTAGTAGAGACCCAATGACTGGCAGTAGAGGCCATCACTGCCTCCTCCAAACCTATGCACCAGCAGACAACTGGAGTCAGGAGCCAGGCAAACGCACACACTCCAATACAGGACACTGATGTTTTAATGACAGAGTTAAACACCAGGTCCTCATTTTTTAAATCATACAAATGGTTTCTAAGATGAAACTGTCTGCTATAATAGTCTAGAATTCATTTAAAAATGTTGCACTTTAATTTGCAAAAAAAAAAAAAAAAAAAAAAAAAAAGCCCCGATTATGAGAAACAAAAAGTAACAACGCTATTTCTCTAGTTAACATAGGGTAACTCAAGGAGGTCACTAGCTTAGTTTATAGGCAGCTGGTGCTCCATGTTCGTACAGCATGTCACATATCGTATGGGCAACCGGCACCTTTCCCGTAGCACAGCAGATAGACGGAATTGTGTTGAATGTATAAATAATTGTGTTTAAAACCTCACAGTACTTTTAAAGATAAACCTCAGTAGATTTGTTAAAATGTGTTCTGATAAAGATTCATGGATTCAAGTTGTGTATTTTCAAAACATAGTATTTAAGTCCTCTGAGAGGCTATCAATGAGTTGCTTATCAACCATGACAATTTATGGCTGATGCTATAATACGGCTGTTGCATAATGGTATCATTCCAGACACTTTCATAACTAAACATACTCTACAACACACTCAGAAAATGTCCCATTTAATTAAAACTAACAGTTGAATGCTTATAATTGAAAGAATTGATTTTATTTTACACTCTGAAGCAATGAAGATTGGTGATGTGCAAGAATAGAAAAAAAAAGTACTGCAGTCAACAGTATAAAATTCAGTTAAGGAATTTCTACTTCAAGCTGCAAATATTTGTGATTAAATGATATGGGCGGGCATGCATATCTTTAGACTAGCCCTTATATGACAGGAAATTCAATTTTTACTTGTTTATACTATCAGTATGCTTCAGAGAACCCTGGCATTAGTCAGCAGAAATGTCAGACAACCATGAGTTAACTTAGAAATCATTTTTACTTTTTCAAAGAAGCATCTCAAGTTTCTGTCTTGCACAGTCTGATTTTGATTTTACAGTTTCTCTTGATTTCCATATTAGCTTTATATGTACAACTTGTGTGTACAGGAGGTAATAAAACAGGCATGTCTTATCAAAAGGTATTGAAATGAATGCATATATTTTAAAAATCAAACTGCTTGTTAAAATAGGCATATGCATTATGTTGTTTCTTGGACAATAAAACCTAATACCTTGTGTATATTTTATGTAAGATACTGTATAAATATAACCACAGTATGATATAAACATGGAATATTCTGATCTATTAAACATGTTTAATCAAAAAAACATAGGGTAACTAATCTAACCTATGGCTTTTTGGTATATACAATCCTTATGTATATATGACCCCCTGCAAAAAAAAAAAAAAAAAGAATGTTTTCTGCAAAGGTTCTTTCTCTAAAAGAAATTTAAAAGGCAGAGTTACCAAGGAAAGACATTGCAAAAGATTTTCCATCCACTGGGTCACTCGCCCAAGTGGCCAGTCAGTACTGAAACAGGCCAAAGCCAGGAGCTACTTTTGGGTTTTCCACATTGGTATCTGGGACCCATGTACTTGAGTCATCTCCAGATGTGCCTGGAAAAGCAGAAGGGTACTGAGCTGAAGTGTAGCAGCCAAGACACAAGCGAGCACCCACATGGGATGCCAGCATCACTGATAGCGACTCATTCTGTTACACCACAGCAGTGACCAGACAGCGAATCTTAGGATGATTAGAGCTTGTAAGCAGTAGATATGTAAACTGCTAAGCCTGCATTTGAGAAAAAATACACCACTTCTTAACATGTCCAATAATCATTTTAGCCATGGACTTGACCATTCTGTCCTGCTGGCACCACCCAACCTCCACTCACATCTCAAATGTTGGCCACATCATGTTGTATCATACTATGTGTTTACATAGCAAACTTCCAAAATAAGACTTCCATGTAGTAGAAATTAATTTCTCAAATTCTTGCTGTCTCAGCATCCAGTGAAGATAGTCTACCCAGGGAATCAAGGATTTGAGGGAAACTTTACCCTCCTGCATCTTGTAACTTCACTTTGTCAATTCATTTTGACCAAAGTGATAGGTAAAGAGCAGTATCTAGGGCCTGACATGGTAGCCTAGTGGCTGAAGTCCTCTCCTTGCATGTGCCCGGATCCCATAAGGGAACCAGTTCATGTCCCAGATGCTCCACTTCCCATCCAGCTACCTATGTTTGGCCTAGGAAAGCAGTAGAGGACAGCCCAAGACCTTGGGGAAACTGAACCTACATGGAAGACCCTGGCTCCTGGCTTCATATCAGCTCAGCTCCAGTGCAGTAACTCGGGGAGTGAACCAGTGGATAGAAGATCTTTCTCTCCTTTTCTGTAAATCTGATTTTAAGACTTATTTTTATTCGAAAAACAGCAGCATCTAACAAAAGTCACTACATGCTGAACAAATCGATAGAAATCATGAGTTTCACTGTAAGTTTTGTATGTTCTAGATCCAATACAGGCTGTATGTCGTTAAGCTATTCTGCTTTTTCTCATAACCTGGCCTAGAATCTAATGATTCCTAATCAGTACCATCAACTAATTTTTTCAGAATAAGTATGATCCATGGTTGCTATTCACCAGGATTTTCATGTATAACGGACGTATATCAACAGCAGCTTAAAAAGGCATCATGTGAGAGTTCTCTCCAGTGTATCTAACTTTGAAAGCACCCCCACAGTCCAGGTAACGGACAGTCCCATTGACCACATTAGCATCCCTAAAATTCTTCACATCCCTTTCCATCTTCCTCCTCCCTGTAGTTAGTAGCTACCAATCTGCTCCCTGTAACTATAAATTAGTTTGCATATTCTACTAAGTTTATAAAAATGGGCTTCCACAGCGCATTTCTGCATGTTTAGCAGCTTGGTTTTGCTTCAGAATTGTTTAACCCAAACCTAAATTAGAAACCATCTCTAGTGGTTATCATCAGGCCTTATTTTCTGACCTTAGCACTTACCTTGGTCTAAATATTTAGATCTTTCCAAAATTCTACTGTTGAAATTCTAGTCCCTTTGTGATGAGCAGATCAGGACCCTGGTAAAATATGGTCCAAGGAATACCCCTTCCCTTCCACCATGTAAAGACAGCGAGAGGCAGGGTGTACATGCCATGAAATGGGCTCTACCACCCAACAGCAGCTCGGCCATCCTTCAGCTGTATCTTCAAAACTATGAAAAGGCTACCCAGTCTGCAGTATTTTGGCAAGGTACCCAAACGGACTAAAACAGCACACATTGAACTTCTGAGAATATTTGATTCACCATTGTGGAGAATGGATGTAGCAATGAATGTGACTTCTCTCCATTCCTCTCAAAGAAACATAACAAATTTGCCAATAACTCATTGTAGTTTTGAAGACTTTAAAATTCAACATAAATCACTATTGTAAGAGTAAGCTTAAATAAACTAGGTGTTATAAATTCTGATTACACAAAGAATTGAGTGTTGCTAAAAGAGGTGTCAGCTTGACAAGCGATTTTGTTCTCCAGACAATACTCAGACAAAAGCTATAAACCTCACAAAAAAATGTTAAGGCTTGCTGATTCTCTGCGAGATGGTCAACACCTTTAGTGGTCTGAAAGTGCAGCATTAGCAAAAAGGAAATAGTCTCCTGGCTTCCTCACAGTTTATAAAGGAAAAACATGACATTTGAGTCTAATCATACAAGTCTACTACATACAAAGAAAAAGAAACTATTAAGACAAGTGAACAAATCATACTGACAGCAGCTACATATAGCAATTTTATGTCTATTTGGCAGATGCTGTCACTGAGAAATACCCTGCCTCTTTATAGGCTCCATGAGTGTAGAGAAGAGGAGTAGGACTAATGTTCACTGACAATCCTTGTCCAATTTTTATTTTCACATCTTACAAGCAGAGAGCAAGAACGAGACCGAGACCTGCCATCCGTTGTTGGGCCATTTTGTGCTACTGCATTTTCAAATGCCATCAATTTAACTGAAACAAAAATTGATTCTTGCTACTTGAGTAATATGGGGAAAATAGTATCCTCTGAAGATACAGTCTTACAATCCTAAGGAAAGTGAGGGTTCTGCATTTTCTTTGGCACTAAGACTGGCTAACAAATTATGGTTTGGGTCACAACAGGAGAGCACCACTGCTGTTCCCAGGGCTGCTTCATTTGAACAGTGACTGCCGAACAGTTTTGGACATTATAGCCATGCTCAAAAAGCTCCTAAGTCCCATCCAAGAGCTTTGGTTTTACTCAAGGACATTTCAGAAGTTTTACATGCTCAGTTGGGGACTGAAAGCACTGTGGTTTATTTTTAGTATACTGACATTCTTAAATTAGCAATACTTCCTAAGGTTATTCTGTGAACCGCTTGGAAACAATGCAAAGCTCACGACTTTCCTAGGTGTCATCTTAACCTCTAATCAGTTTATAATCAAATTCTACTAAAGATAGATTCTTGAGTGATGTGAAATTAAGATACTTGACTACTTGACCATTGTTTCTGTCCCATAACAACCAAAACAGATTCTTGGTGTACCGCCCATGTGTGGAATTTTGGGAGACATTTAAAATAAATCATAGTAAAAATTACTTAATCTTTAAACACTTCAGGAAAAGCTGCATCCTCAGAAAGAATGGCTCCTCACTATATTTCTAACCATACAGGACAGCTCTTGCCAAAAAGAGATGGCTATATTTAAAAACTGCATCTTGAAGAAAAGTTTCTGTAATGAATATCTATGTCTCAAGTTAGTTATGATAATAACTATTGGAACTTTATATGCTGTATTCAGCATTTAAAACGCCATCTACAGAAAATTTCAGAGTACGCACTGTTAAATTGTGTAGAGCCCTGGGTCGTTAATAGCAAGAAAGTATGCTAAACACAGCTATGCAGTAAGACAAGTGACACATCAACACTGCGAGACAGAAACTCTGCAAAAATAAACTGCAGGCCGTCTGTAGCTTTAAGAATACACAGGAGGGCAGGGCTTCTCACAGAACTGGGTTTTTTCTTGAGTGAAAAGAGTAACTAATCCTTATATTTTTCTCTATCACTTTCCTCTGAAACATAAAAATTCCTCCCACAGATTAAGCAAATTGAGGAAGCAAGGTTCTAGTTGGCAAACATGTCTATCAGCCAATTTGCCAATGAGAATGCTGACAGGATTCTGCTTTCAACATAAATTCCTAGGGTTCTTTTCACTTGGAGCAGTAACAGCTGTGAAACTGCAGTGTCCTACAATTCTCCAAAGTAAAGTGATTGCCTCTAATTATTCATTTTCGTGCAATTAAACCAAATGCAATTTTCTCCCATTCAAGTCAGTAAACACCACACTTCCCCTAGAATAAAAAACAGACCAGCTTTCTAAGGTTTTAGGCAGCAAGTCAAGCATAGAGTGACAAGGTTTATAAGGGAAGTAGTCAGGTAATCCTATAGGAAGGAGGAGCACAAGAAACTCTAGGGTCTACCTGTCAGATGAGTTAGTGAAAGTGATGGGAGAAAAAAATGCAGTGAGTGATCTGGCCAATGCACAGAGTTGATCCTAGGTCACCAAGCCTGCTTCCCTGTAGCAAGGATTAACACTGCATTCACTTACTTACCACTGCAGCTGCAGAGTAGTGAAAAGCCACATGTGCCCTGAAGAGGCTCACAGCCAGCTACTGAAAACCAGAGGACAGTCTGGTGCAGTGGCAGGTGTCTTGACTGAGAAGGGATAACAGGAGAGCATACAGGCAAGGCACCTAAAACAGAGGGCCAGCACCTATGTTGGTTTTTGAAGGCAACTGGGAGTTAACCAGCAAATATGAAGGGAAAGACACTCCTGTTACAAAGTAGAGCATATTCAATAACAAGAAAAGGAAAGATGGCATGTGGGCCTGCAATGGTAACCTAGTGGCTAAAGTCTTCACCTTATATGCACCAAGATCCCACGTGGGCACTGGCTCCTGTCCTTACTGTTGCACTTCCCATCCAGCTCCTTGCTAATGGCCTGAGAAAGCAGTCGAGGATGGCTCAAAGTCTTGGGACCCTGCACCCACGTGGGAGAACCACAAGTTCCTGCCTTTGGGATTGGCTCAGTTACAGCAGTTGCAGATGCCCGGGAAGTGAACCTGCAGACAGAAGATCCGTCTCTCCTCTGTAAATCTTTCTAATGAAAATAAATCTTTAAAAAGAAAAAGATGGCATTTTCAAACTCTGGTCTAATAAAGGGGAAAAAATCCCAACTACAGCCAAAACACATGAACAGGCAGGTGGACATCACTGGTTCTGTGTTAACATTTGAAGAGACCATTGAAAGTTTTATTGTAATACATGAAAGCATATTACATCCCTTTGGGAAATCACTATAATTCTATGGTTTTGGGAGAATAATTCATGAAGGGCATAAAATTCTAATGCTTGAACAATAGTGTATGTTGGACCTGGCGGCGTGGCCTAGCAGCTAAAGTCCTCACCTTGAATGTGCCAGGATCCCATATGGGTGCCGGTTCTAACCCTGGCAGCTCCACTTCCCATCCAACTCCCTGCTTGTGGCCTGGGAAAGCAGACGAGGATGGCCCAAAGCTTTGGGACTCTGCACCCGCACGGGAGACCTGGAAGAAGTTCCTGGCTCCTGGCTCCGGATCAGCCCAGCACCAGCCGTTGTGCTCACTTGGGGAGTGAATCATCGGACGGAAGATCTTCCTCTCTCTCTCCTCTCTCTATATATATCTTTGTAATAAAAATAAATCTTAAAGAGAATAGTGCATCTTATTAAAATGTATTTCTGGGGATGTGCAAATTGCTCAAATGTCTAATCCTCTCCTTGCAAACACTAGGATCCCATATGGGTGCCAATTCATGTTCTGGCTGTTCTGCTTCCCATCCAGCTCCCTGCTTATGGCTTAGGAAAGCAGAGGAGGGTGATCCAAGTGTTTGGGACCCTTCACCAGCATGGGAGATCCAGAGGAGGTTCCTGCCTTCAAATTGGCTCAGCTGTAGCCACTACAGCCATCTGAGGAATTAAACCAGTGACTGGAAGATTTCCATCTCCTCTCCATAAGTCTCATCCGTCTTTCCAATAAAAATATTTTAGAATTGTTTTAAAGTAAAATGTTAATCTCTAGATAAGATATCCTGAAAGTATACCCACAACTAATGCAAAATACTTGGAAAATTAATCTAAAAATAATCTAAAGTTAAAAGTCATGAGACCTAAATTCTAATGGTAGGAGTTTTCCTGCACCAAATTTTCATGGCACAAGGTAGAGCAACAGTGTCACTGTCCACAAACATCCTCCTGGATTGGCCTTAGTTTGTAACTTGTGTTTTTCATAGTTTTATTCGTTTGCTCAGTTGACCATAAGGAAACCCAAGCTGGCCAAGTGAGTGATGATGAGGCACAGCACCTCCTCTGGAGTAACCCCAAACCCGATGGGAGCTTCCTCCACTAGGTCTGAACGGTAAGTTGAAGAATGTGTGATAGATCTAAGACTGTCAGGAATGCCAAAGAATTGGTGCCATCAGGATTAGGAGGATGTAGGAGTGTCCTTCAGAGTTGGCATCCCTGCACTTTCTTTCCAGGTCGGAATTTACAAGCTATGCCTCAAAGCACAAAAATGACACCTGTGTCACTCTGCTCCTTCCTCCAACAGACTGTGAGACCTCACACTCGTCATTCAGAGAAAGTTACAAGCTGTCAGCATACCCACCCCACCAACTACCTCTTCAAGGTGCCCAGCAGGTTTGTGAGGGCTGTGCAATCTGGGAGAAACAAAGCAGCTTCTCAGATTGCCAGATCTTTCAATAGTGAAGGAAAAAGAAGCCTTGGAAGGGCAAAGTCCATACCCCACAGTGACCACCTTCCAATAGCTCCTCTGTGATTCACACCGTAGTGGCTCTTTACCACATCTTGCACATGTGATGACAAACAAAATCAAGTAGTTGGAAAGCTGATAAACAGACACAAAACATACCACAGAACAGATGGGAATGTTTAATATGGCACACTACCAAAGCCATGTCACTTTTTTTTTTTTTAAAGATTTATCTTTACCGCAAAGTCAGACATACAGAGAGGAGGAGAGACAGAGAGGAAGATCCTCCGTCCGACGATGCACTCCCCAAGTGAGCCGCAACGGGCCGATGCGCGCCGATCCGAAGCCGGGAACCCGGAACCTCCTCCGGGTCCCCCACGCGGGCGCAGGGTCCCAATGCACTGGGCCGTCCTCGACTGCCCTCCCAGGCCACAAGCAGGGAGCTGGACGGGAAGCTGAGCCGCCAGGACCAGAACCGGCGCCTACACGGGATCCCGGGGCTCCCAAAGCCGCTAGGCCACGCCGCTCGGCCCAGCCATGTCACTTTTTACAGAGGCAGGAATGAAACCATGGCAGGATCAAGCGGCCCCTGTCCAGAGGGGATGGCTGGCAATTGTAGCAGCTGTAACAGCAGCAGCACAGAAGACTTTCCCCTCTGTCTGCCAAATATGTCATTTCCTTCCTGCTGGACTCTACGGCCTCTGATGGTTACAGGCCATGTAATTCTTTTGCTTCCATTGGAGATATGTAGAAAGCATTCAATCAATGAATACTGGAGGCAGAATGAGCACAGAATACCTCTAACTATTCCTTGACCATTACCCCCAACCACCATGGGGAACCAGTGCTCAAGCCAGTATGCATAATTACAGCCAAAACATGCATGAAGGTAACCCCAGCATTTCCAGAGGTAATGTCTTCAGCAAGTGCTCTCATTTTCAAGATAAAGGGTATAGTCCATTACACACCATACAGTATCCAGGTCTATTTAAGCCGAGTTCAATTTAACCAAAGCTTTAGAATCTGCTTAGTCCATTAAAATTTCTCGTCTTCAAAACTGAGTACATTTTTCTAATTATAAAGCTAAAATAGTCAAATTCTCAGGCCAATAGCCCCCCCCCATCTAAAAACAAAACTGAAACATGAAATCCGCTTAGCTTCACCTCTTTTAAAGATCAAAACACGCTATCACACTGGAAGGTACCTGCTGTTTGACATGACCAGCATGAACCTTAGTCCTGATCCTGAGACAAACGAGGATGGACTCAAGACAACTATACTGGACCCTTAAATGCACACAGATCAGAGGGAAGAGAGAATAAAGACAAAAAAACCTGAAGAGGAAGAGTTCACTGAACGAGGAAACTAACCAACTTGAAGTGGTCCTCCACCTTCCATTCTTCCCACACAAGCCAAAGCCAGACTCTACCCTCAGAGCCGGTGGAGGCTCAGAGTCACCAGACAGGGCACTTAGAGACCCTCAGAGATCCAGGGTTTCTGAGGTAAGAGCCAAGAGGGACAATGGGCTTGGTTAGAGCTGGAGGATAAACTCCAGAAGAATGGAGCATCTACTCCTTGTAGACCATGAAGTGGATAAGCAGGAAGAGGAAACAGGCAAGTTAGGAAGAGAAATCCCAGTTGTTGACTATTGACTGGCAGCCCGAGAACAAAACTTAGTGTTTAAACATTAGATGTCCCATGTGGAAGAACTGGTTGTCCTCCATCACCCAATTTCCCGTTTGGGACAGACAGTCCAGGAGGTCTGTGTGCTAGGACCTTACAACATGAATCCAAAACATACTCAAATATTGTCATGTCTCCAAGTAGCTATGTAGCTTTGACGACCTCAAAGGCTACAGACTACGCAACTTGCTGAGTTCTTGGCACAACAAGCAGCACTGAAAAAAAATTTTATCTATGGCATAAAATAAGGTTCCTTTAGTATTCTCAGCAAAACAGTGATTTTGTATTTTAGCACCAAGTAACCAAAATAAAGTAATCCAATTAGCTGTAAACAGCTCCCTCTCAAAATACCAAAGCAGGGGGGAAAAGGAAAGCATAGTTGGGTTCCCATTATTTTCTGGGTTATTTATACAGACATTATGTTTTTGAATTATATATGAATATGTTGCTCATTCTACCTATCCTGACAGGATATGAATCATCTCCATCCTTTAGACTGTACTGCATTTGGTTTTTAGCGAATGATAAGTATCATCTTTACCAATGATACTTATTTAAAATACATCTACATAAAATACCGCTATTGTCATGAATCCAAGAAATAGTACACATGTGTACACATAAACATTTATAAATGTAACATCTACATATGAAGTCAATTTGCCAAAATTAAAAGGTTAAATTTTTGATTTTTTAATAAATCTTAGAAACATCCAACACAAGGGCACGATAGGAATACTCCTCTGCCTTTAAGCCTCAAATACACGGAGCGCTTAGGAGGCTTCAGAATATTACTTTTATTCATCTGAATTTAGAACCACATGACAGATCCATGAAACAAATGGATATTTTTAAATAGCAATTTTTTTTATTCTTCAATAACAGACTGATGCAGTTATAACTCCTTATGAAAGACTACACTATTATATGGGGAAAATCAGCCAAGGGGGTGGGAATGGGAGGGAGGAAATCCCAGACCCTACGGAACTATATCTTAAAATTAAAAATGTGTATTAAAGCTGTATTTCAAGAAAGGGTGTAGATTTGAAGCCCAAAGGGCTTACAGCCCTCACAATGGAAGATACCTCCAGGTGTCTGACAGAACAAGTTAGAATACATGTTTTATTTTTTATTTTTTTAGTTTATTTTTTAATGATCTTATTTGATTAGGTTACAAAGGGTCAAGAGCTACAGGAAAGTGGGCAATACCATTGTTTACACATTAATTTGTTTCCCTGTATCAGGGGCTCAGGGGAGAAACGGAAGAGCCCAACCCAGCCTCCCACTCATCCCAGATTCCAATTGTGAGGCATGCTCCGAGGGTCCTGTTCAACAGGTCTGAACTGCGGCCAATCTTGCCATTCCAATAGCAATGAAACCTATTCAGAATCCACTGGCTGACATAGTCCCTTCATGGTTGGGGTTCTGAGATCAGCAGTTCAGTTGGAGCGATCTCCAAAGAAACTTCATCTGAGATGATCCCAAACCTGATTCTTCTGTGAATTTGCCAGTACAGGGTCTGGCACAGTCCATCACCCCAGTCAGCTTATGCACATGCTGGTCATTGCAACTGCTGGGTCAGTTCTGTTTCCAGCCCTGTCATCCTCTTGTGCCAATGGATGTTGTAGTCCAGCTCGATCCTACCCACTTCATACTCCGCCCTCACGCAAACCAGTGGGAGCTGGGGCCTAGCTGGGGTGACTCCCCATAACCTCCACCAGGCCTGCTCCCTTCCCTAGTCCCCATGCATGCCAATATGTACCGCAGACTTGTACAGTCTGTCCCACATCCCATTTAACTCTGGTACTTGTCAATGGACATTGAAGCCTAGTTCAACCCAACCAACCTACTATCCAGCCCACACACATACTGGCAGGTGCCTTTCCGTTCAGCCACCCTGCCCCTGTCCTGGTTTTCGTCCTCTCCAGTGGGAGTGGTTACCCACGAGGGAGGTGCCCACTATCTCCCTACTAGGGCACTCCAACTTCTGGATTGTGCACTCTCCAGTGGTTCTGGCATTTAACCTAACAATTTGCCCTGGTGCCAGCCTCTGCCATCTGATGATGTGGCAAAGCCCAAACAATCCTCACCCTCTAATTTTGCTTGCACCGGTTGGAACAGTCAGCCCAATCTGGCCCTTCCCCAATACATGTTTTATACATGCAGCCAGGACTCAAATAATGGGAAAGGCCTAAACCACACATGATCAAGTCTTTTCTGATGTATGTTCTCCCTCAAGCCTGAAATGAGGAAATCCTAGGAAGATTATCCCAATGGGGATGCTTTCCCATGATTATTGGGCATAGGCTTGACAGTCAGGGGAACATTGGCTCTTATCCATTAGGCTACCATGATGTATCTCTTCCCTATGGAAGAGGATTTCACTGAAAGCAGTCCTGTCCTCACATGGATCAAACACTGCCCAGTATAGTAACTGTCACTAGGGTGTTCTCTTAGCATCACTGCAGTAAAGACAAACTTCTGAAACAGACAAGAGAAATGTAAGAAATGCGGTAAGGTTAGTCCTTGCAGAAACTGAGGTTAAACTTTATTCCCTATTCTCATTCTTAACTATACCTAGCCATGTTGGCTAATCTAGGCCAGAGATTCTACAATGAGTTAACATTTCAATGTGCCTACAACAATAACAAATACACAGGTTCCAAATTTAATATTTGAGTATTAATACTCTATTGGAGAACTAATACCAGAAGGAGATTTAAGTTTCCTTGCATGTTGAACCTTGCATATCTTGCCTTTATGCACTATATAATGTATACTATGTGCACTATATAATGTATACAGGTAAATATACATTTATATAAAGGTATAAACATATTTTATAGAACATATATTTATATGTTCACCCATATTTATATGTATTACAAGCACTATGTATCATTTCTCAGCCCAAGTCTCCCAGACAGTTGGAAATGAGACAAGGTTTCATGAAGGCATTTAGTTTGGGAAACGACTCCAAGAGAAAGTGAGGGAGTAGGGGAATGGAAGTACTAGAAGGAAAAAATAAGGCTTCATCATTCAGAGAACCTTTGCTACTGTAGATGGTGCTAGATGCCATCCAATTTTCTGAAAAATCTAAGGTAGAGTGCCTGAGCTGTACTCCTGGGAGAAAGGGGGTGGCAAGGAGGAGTATGAAGTGGTGTGCAAAGGGTATCCTGTACAAAAAAACATTTAAGGCCAAATTCAGTCTCTCAAATTTGTTCCTACTGTTGCGAGTTCATATCCAGGTACGACTATTGCGTTTGTCATTCTGTCATTTGTTTTTTAACTAGCTTCAAGTCTTTGACTCAACATCAGCCCACATCTTTGGCATCTAGCCTCCACTTTTAAAGAACCCAAATGGCTAAAAGAGCAGGCAAGATTATCACCTGTCCTAAATACACCAGATTAAGTCAATTCCCAATCGTAATAGTACAGGACAAGGAATGTAGCATTCCAAGAATCCGGTACTTGGTAAAGTTTAAATCTACAGAACTGCTTTTAAAGATAACCACAGAAACCTGAGGACATCAGAGACGGAGCGTCTATGAAGAGAAGCACATTCCTCCTGATTAACCATGCCAAGATACTTGCAACACAACGCAAATTTTCCAAAGCTTAAAACTTACTAGGGATTGAAAGCCCATTGATATCTGAAGGGACAACCAAAATGGTATGCAGAAGCAGATTGTTCAGCAGCTTTAGAAAAGAAATTTTGACACTCACTACACAAACATGGAGAAACCTTGAAGGCATGCTACAAACAAGCCAATCACAGGAGGACACACTTTGATTCAACCTATGAGTTACCTAGATTAGTCAAACTCAGAATAGTGGTTCCCAGGAACCTACAGTATAGATTTAAGCCTGAGAACACTGAAAGTTCTAGAGATAAAGGTAAGAGTTGAACAATGAGAATGCACTTAATGACAAAGAACTGTGTAAGGATGGTTAAAAATGAGGAATTTTCCATTATATTTAAAAACTAGAGAGGATCCAGCACAGTAGCCTGGTGACTAGAGTCCTCACTTTGCATATGCCCTGGATCCCATATGAGTGCTAATTCATGTCCTGGTAGCCCCTCTTCCCATCCAGCTCCCTGCCTGTGACCTGGGAAAGCAGTCAGGGATGGCCCAAAGCCTTGGGACCCTACACCCACGTGGGAGACCCAGAAGAGGCTCTGGGCTCCTGGCTTCAGATCAGCTCAGGTCTGGCCATTGCAGCCACTTGGGGAGTAAAATATCAGACAGAAGATCTTCCTGTCTCTCCTCCTCTGTATATCTGCCTTTCCAATAAAAGTATTAAAAAAATTAGAGAAACAACTACGAGAAGTCTCCATGCAGGATGCTCATCTGGGTCCTAGCCACATCCTACTGTGGGAAAACCCTATTTGTATAAACTATTTGGCAAAAAAAACTGAAAATTTTTACAACATGTGAACAGATTCCTCAATATTTAATTTACCAAATCTAAGTCATGAAAACAGAAAGCCTGAACAAGGTTGGGACTGGATCAATGATAATGAGTCTTAGCAAAGAAAAGCCCAAGACCAGATGGCTTCACTGCTGAGTTCTACCAAGGTTTTCAGGAAGAGCTAAGAAACAACTCTTAGAGGAAGGGAATCCTCTGACATTCATTCGATGAGGCCAGCATTACTGTAATTACAAAACCTGACAAGAATTTTAGACAGAATGAATGGCCAATACGCCTAACGAAGGCAGATGCAGAAGTCCTCTACAAAATATTACCAAATTGAATCCAAGATCATCTATCCCAGTCTAGGGAGATTTATCCCAGGAGTGGTTCAACATACTTAATAAATGTGATACATTACATCCACGAAGGCCAAAAACTATGATTATCTCAAACAGAGCATTCAAAAGAAATACAATATCCTTTCATGACAGATGGCCTTAACATCTTGGGTATGGAAGGAAAATACTTCAATACAATAAAGGCAACACATGACAAACCCGCAGGCAGCATCATACTAACTGAAGAAAACTGGAAGCATTTCCACCAAGCTCTAGAACCAGATAAGGATATCCACTATTACTGTATACATAGTTCTGGAAGTTTCAGCCAGAGTCATTAGACAAGAAAATGCAATTAAATGGATACAAACTGGAAAGAAATAAGTCAAATTATCTTTATTTGCAGATGACAATTACATAGGGGAACCAAAAGAAACTACTAAGTGACTGTTAGAACTGGTAAGAGAATTCAAAATAACCAAGGATTTTAAAAAGCTGTACAATAAAAATTAAACATTAAAGGAAGAAATAAGATATGGAAAAATGTTCCATGTGCATGGATCACCTTTCAGAGCAGCACTTAAGGCATAACTGCCTTCTCTCAAAATCCAGAGATTTGCCATGGTGGCAACCTTGGTCCCTCAGTCCCTAGCTTGCAGAACCATTCTCTCCCAGTCTGCACACTCGGCAATTCCTAGCTTCCAGTGCTTCTTTGAGCTCTGCATTTCTGGCATGCAGGGACTGAACTATCTAGTAGAGTTACTATATGCACAGTTTTCTCACGAGCGGAAATGTTTTATTCTTGGGCCACAGCACAGTAGCCACTGCCTTTTGCCGAGTTACTGCTTTGGGCTATGAAAACCACTTCCTGAGGAAGATCACCTTAGTCCTCACATTCCTTGCAGCTGATCTTCAGAAGATTCCAGAGCTGCTTTCACGGTTTGAGGCCTTCAGTGCTGGAGATCTGGGTGGACTTACACCTTGGGAAATAGGCCTAACTTCAACAGCCGCGTGTTCAGTTTTCATTTCTGCCACGGTTTGGGCAAGCCCTTGTTTAATTTTCCCTCACTGACTGTTTTCTTTGGAGAAAGACTCCCTGCTCTTCCACTTTACAGCTATTACTGATAGGTAGCAACGAACAGTTCACACCCCACTACTTTTGCTTTCTCAATGACTTCAAAGTTGTATTATGTAAAAATCTCTTTAGTAGAAGGACATCATAATTCTCTAAACACACACAAAACACCCTGTATTTAAAAAAAAAGTCTTGTCACCCTTCACTTCCTAAGTTAGATCAGTTCACCCAAAGAATACTACCTAGCTTGGGCCACATCTTGTCAGGTTTGGGTTTTCCTCTCCAGAATAAGCCTCATCTTTTCCTGCTTTCCTGGTGAGACCTCACTAGAACTAGGGAATGTTCCTTCAGGGCACAGGTAATACCAGGAGCCCAATCATAGTGATCTGATCACTTTGAAATTCTACTTAGTAAATTCTCTGCAGTTTTACGGCTAGGCCTTTCCTGGTTTAAAAAATTCTGTAACCACTCAGTATCACTACCCGCAGGCTGCTGCCAACATCCCATTAAGAATGCTGCCCCATACACGTTAGAACAAGATGCTCCCTCATGGCAGATGGGAGCTCCGACCAGATGCCACAAGCAGCAGCCTTTCAATCTTCACTAACCAAAGTATGCAGTGCAGAAAATGAAAACATCCTGCCTGTAGCTGTACGAAGTCAAAGCCTAGATGTTCCTATTTCAAATTCTTGCCGAGTTTCCGAAGGGACGCTTGGTAGCATTTTCTGGACCCAGATGAAAGCACTTCAGATCTTGTCCATGTGTGTATGGGTATCTGCATGTATGTATATTAAGGCCCATTACCCTTTATAATTAGCAACCATCAGAAAGACTCTCCCAGCTTAAAGCCTCACTTTTCCCCTTCATCTCTTATAAAATTCGAACATTTCTCCTAGCTTAGTCTTTTCAATCTATCACTCTCCTTTTCTGGTAAAAACCAAGAAAAATTTTTCAAAGCATTCTCCTTCCTCTTAAATTTTCTAAGCGAAGCCAATTTCTAACTAGACCAAATACCTTGTTTTGTTACTGTTATTGTCTGACATAATTCCATAGGCTCTGGGGATTTTTCCATACCTCCTTTCCAAGTTCCCTCCCCACCCCCACTGATGTCCCCTATATTACTAAAATAGTATAGTCCTTCATAAACAGTCATAGCCCATCATTTGGCTATTTAAGTGTATCCTAAAACTGCAGATATGGACAACGGCAGAGTCCAGCATCCCATTGTCAAGATATATTTAACAGTTTCATCGGGAGTCCATCTTTGATTTGGGAGTAGAGATGCATACTGCATTCTAACTTTACATCTGGATATGATAGTCTATCAGTTTCTATACATCCCCTTAAATGAAAATCCATAAACAAAAACATGAGGTTAAATTTACAACACCATGAAGTTAAATAACATGCTACTGAATGACCAATGTGTCGCTGATGAAAAATACCCAAACTTCTTGGAGAAAATGATGCTACTGTATGAGTTATGAGTCAGTGAAGAATCTAAGAAAAACTATTTTGAAGAAATGAAAACAAAAATGCTGAAACACATGAGAGGCAGCAAGTGAAATAAACTGCTGTGTGAAAAGGTATCCTCCTTTACCGTAGGTAGAGTGCAACCTAGTACTCAGAAGTCATCAGGAACAGTGTCTAGAGAGCTGAAAGCAGACCTGCCATATGACCCAGCTATCCCTCTGCTGGAATATATCCAAAGGAAGTGAGATCTGCATATGAAAAAGCTAGTTATAATCCTATATTTACAGCAACACAATCTACAATAGCAAAGACATGGGATCAACCCATATGCCCATAACAGGCATAGATGAAGAAACTTTAGTACACCTACTCCATACAATGAAATTTTATCATTTGCAACCAAATGGTCCCAACTAGAAGCCATCATGTTCAGTGAAATAAGTCAATCCCAAAAGAACAAATATTCTGATGAGGCAAACTTCAAAATATAAATCAACAGCCCTTTCAATGTTGTTTTCATATTTATTTTCATCTATTTGAGAAGGGGAAGCTGATGCTCCATTTTCTGGTTTATTTCCTAAATACCTACAATAGCCAGGGTCAGGCCAGGAACAAACCTGCAAGACCAGAACTCCATACCTAGTTCTCCCACATACATGGCAGAGGCTCAATATCTGAGCTAACACCCTCCCTCCCAAAACATGCATTATCAGGACACTGGATTAGAAGCAGAGGAGCTGAAACAACCTAGACATTTAAATACAGGATGTGAGCATCCCCAGTGGCAGCCTAACCCACTGTGCCACCTTGCCCACCACAGCCCTGGAATTTTCAATCATCTTCATGGTAGGTAGTACAGTAATTGTACTAACTCACTTATCCATCTCAGCCCAAGAATATAATTGCCTTAATAGGCAAAAATGAGGTTGATCTTAACAAAATCTACTTTTACAGGTGACACTATACTGCGATGATCTATTGGCCAGACCTATTCAAGCAGAAAACCCAGAGGAAACCCAAATCATGGTTCATTCTGAAGGGACTTCTGTGCCCTGTGCAGTACACAATTCAGCTTCTCCCAGGGCTTATCTTCGAGGCCTGCAGGCCTATCTGCCAAGCAGATGAATTCTTAGTCTGCTCTTCGTGAGCTGAGTTTGGTCACAGGGGTATGATATGCAGTCTATCAAGATCTTGGAGATATAAAGTTACATAAACCTTGTTCCTCCAGGGCCTTCCTTTTTAAACTGTCATGAAGACAGTTCATCACTTCCTACCTTGGCCTGAGTTTCACAACTAAAGACGACTCCCCACCAGAGCCTTCTTGAAACTGGCGTGTTTTCAGTTTGAAGTTCTGGTTTGAAACCTTGATAAAATAGTAAGAGCTATTCCACCACCCCAAACTAAAGAAATCCAATCCCTTCCTCAGCTCGCCTAGAGCAGCAGTCCAAGCTATCCTACAAAACCCAAAATAGGAGTGTTTCAGTTCTATCCATGAAACCCAACACATTCACAACTGCAAGAATCAGGGCATCCTGCATTAGTTAAGACCTAAACATCCATCACAAACACTTCAGCCTGGTTAAAGCAGCACCTTGCCTGCAGACCAGGTTGTCATAAGCTTCAGTCACCTAAGCTCAAGATGTAAGTCTCATTGAACAGCAGAGAGGACAGATCAAATTTCAGACATTTTCATTGATGACAGCAGTTACACTGGAAATTATGATTTAAGGATACAGACGTCTTTCACTCCCTTTATTATTTTGTCTCCCCTGTGGGAGACAACAGGACCAGACTGCCACTCGAGAGTGATCAGTCACTGTCCTGGTAGATCAGTGGATCTGAGAGAAGAGACAAAAGAACTATGTCACATTCACCCAGGCATACACTTACTCTACTGGCAAACATGGGAGGGAACAGGTATAGTTGGAAGGATGCACTAACAGCCAGAGTTATTCAACTTAGAATGCCTAAATGAGTTTGAATATAGTTTGTGCTCAATAATAAATGTTGAGTTAATGACAAAATGAACTCTACTTCAGAATAGACAAAACTGCAGTTTTGAACTTGTGGAAGTATGTAACATAAAACGCCTTGTGCATCCGGAATGCACCAACCAAAATGACTATCTTTAAGGAAACAGGCATCATCTAATCTCATAGGAATGCATATCTGCATCATAAAGCCCTTCAGCTATGCTGTTCAGCTCAAAATGAGGTTCTGCCAGCCTCCTGGATGGTTCTGCTAATGTTATCACAGGTCTTGGTTGAAGAATGCTCACTAAAGCAAAAGACTTGATACTATATAATTGCTGCAAGTAACTTGCATCTCTTCAACTGCATGCTCATTAACATGACAGATTGTATGAAGTGAGCCAGATCTTATACAATGTTGTTTAAAAGCTCCTTCAGAAACATCTGGGTAATTTGAAATCACAAGGAAAAGTAAACCATACCTAAGCCTTTCTCTCGTCGGTGCACTTTGCTATTTAAACATCCAGAGTATTTACCTACAGCTGGGTATTGTGCTGACAAGGATGAGCAGTGAATAAAAGAAAGTTGTCCCCACCACCATGAAGCACAGATCCAACAAGAAAGTTGTGAAACATAATTAAATGATAGGGGCAGAATTGCTGTGCAGATTAAGCCAAAGACTGCAGCACTGGCATCCCAGGTGAGTGTCAGTTGGAGAGCATGCTCCTCCAGTTACAGTCCGATTCCCTACTGGTATCTGGGAAGGCAGCACTAGACGGTCCAGGTGCTGGGGCCTCCATCACTCACGTGGGAGACCTGGATGGAGTTCCAGGCTCCGGACTCAGGTGACACTTCTGGCTCATGCAACCAGTGGAGTGAACCCCAATAAAGAATCCCCCCTTACTCTTTCCTCATCCAACTTTGCCTTTCAGGTACATAAGTGAATCTTCAAATTGTAAAAAGCTGAAGAAAAGGCAGCTTTGTAAACCAAGAAGGCAGATGACAAAAATGCAAGTTCTGACTCTAGAAGAAACAGATGGGGTGACAAAATCTGGAATTGGGAACACTTGATTTCACTTGGGCAGAATGAGAAAGGGGAGCCAACATTGCAATGTACAGTGGGTCCAGATCACCAAAGACCTCACTCAGCATTCTGCACTTGCCCTAAGAATCATGGAAAACATTTGACGAGTTACAAAGGGTTTCCAATGATCCAATTTATGTGTGGAATTGCTTTGTTATTGCTGAGATTGCTGACATACAGTTGGGAGAATGGATTGGTGTAAAGCAGAATATACTTAGTGACACTACTTAGGAGGCAGTTGTCAAGTGAGATGATGGGCAGTAAGATGCAAGGAAGCACAAACTCAAGACTTCATATGAAGACTGGGCGCTAACTTATACCAGCTAGGTGCTTGACAGACATCAAGTAGCTATTTTCATTCCATGCTGCCATAAAGGTAAATTTACAAGAAATTTACTTTTTCAGCAAATAAATGAGTCAAACTGCAATCAAACCTGAATGACAAAGTACTTTGTTCTTAAGACTTTGGAAAATTCCCTCTCCTGCCCATTTGTCCTCCCTGGAATTGGAAAGGTTCCTCTACAAACTATCTGATAGGATGTTAACCAGAACTGCAAAAGCATTTGCAATATTTGATCTAGAAATTTCACTCTGAAAAATAAAACTGAAGAACTTAATCCAAAGGCAGGTAGTAATGAAGATGAAGACATGGAAAGTCTTGCTTCGGGATGTGAACAATCCGATGAAGACTGCAACAGTGGGCACATGAACCAGAGTTAGACCCCACATTCACAGCCACATACTATGTCCTTTACTACAGCATCACCACCTATTTGACGTTGAGAAAACTGCTCCATCTGCTAGAAATCTAAGCTACAATGATGCCATTTTACTGGATCTCTCAAGACCTAAGAAATAGGTATCATTGAGTTGAGCCACAATAGTCTATAGTGGTAGAACTGCTTTTTGCACTCCGAGACGTCATTGTGCAAAGCTCTGAGTCTTTGAGATGCCAAACCTTGTCTTATCTAAACCCTAGAAGGGCTCCCAGTGGAGCAGGCATCGTGCTTAGCAAGAAGCTGAAAGAACAGGGGTGAAAGGACCTGACACAGTTCATACAGTCAATCAGTAAGAAATGCAATATTTGAACCTGAAACCAACGTCCTTGTCCCTGTACAATGCCACCTCCCCTTCCCAGTTATAAGAAATAGGCTCGTGGATGATGGATCTTGTTATGGCAGAGCCAGCATCAGACTGCATATCTCCCAAATCCAGAGATAGAACTGTGACTTGCGGCAGCTGCCACACAAACCACTGAGTAAATGGAAATAAAAATTGACCATCCATTAAGCCACAATATTACCAATCTTAGATTCAGTGAGCTTATTTTAAAATTTTCCATTATACAGTTTTATACTATAGGGATTTCCCCTACTCTACCTTCCCCTTCTCATTTCCCTCCCATATTATAACAGCAATACAGCCCTGCACCTAGTTACAAGTTCAACAGCGTGCAACTCATACAACAGGACACGGTAGGTATCAAAGGCAGAACATCTAGCATTGTTTCAGCGATGTGTATTTAACTGTTTCACTACAGGAGTCAAAATACATACTGCAAGGTATAAGATCTGTAGGGAGACAGAACACAACAGAAACCTGCCACAGAATGACCCAACTCCAAAAGAAATGCAGGGAGAATCCTGCACTATCAGAAAATCAGATTGGTTGAACGGGAGAAAATCCCAAGCAGTCAGCAAATGCCCTTTCTATGCCACAGAATGGTGCAAGGTATTGTGTCCACCAAAATCACAACCAAAAAAGCGGAGACAGAATGAGGTATTTACCCACAACTACTCAGCCTATGTGGTATTATTTGAACTTATGTCTGATGCAAACTTATCTTCTTTCAATACATAATTAATCTTGCTTTCCACTCCAACACTCCAGCCCCAGAGAAATATTAAATCTAGTATTCTCAAACATTGAAGCCAGTCAACATGAGGGATTTACACTCAATAGCCCTTCACTGGAATACTCTATGCCCAGAATTCAACATTGAAAAACAAATGGTCCCCAATGTTATAAATTCATAATCCAAGAGAAAAAATTACAGTGACACTAAACATACAGAGATCCACACTTCAGAAGTTTGGGACATCCTTTATCTGTGCTCGCTTAGAAAACCCTCAACATTCTACAGAGTTATTCCTGGGAGGCTAAGAAGCAACTGAAGATTCTACCTTGTAAGCTTCAGGTCAGATTCTCACTTTCATCTTTTACTCATTTTCACAACTTGTCAATTCCCAAAGAACATTCTTGAGTTCTGAAGTTTGAGACCCTGTGCCTTACACTCACTGATGTCCTTACTGTATTGTGCATAAAAGGAAATGAGAAATGTCTTATTGACTTTGTTGTTTGTAGGACCTAAGTCGCTATTACCCTCTCAGACTGATTTTGGAAGCCTGAACCTGGACTGGTTCTGCCAAACGAAGTTAACTTTGGTCAAATCACTGCATGTATTAGTTTTAGATGGCTCATTTAAAAAAATTAAATATTCTAAGATACATATCAGAATATCTAAGTTTTAAAAATAAATGCAAGAGAATACAAAGAACCCCCTAAATTCCTCACTCCCTTCCCCTATTAATATCTCCTATTGGTATCATTGTCAAAATTAATGACAATGGTAGCTTTCCTTAATTTTTTAGCCAAAGACCATTTATCCTTCTGATCCCTTGTAGCTTCTAGTAATCAACATTTTGTTCATTGGCTTTTGTTATTGCCGCCACTGGCTTTTTTTAATGTTAGTTCTCACATATAATGGAGAGCATGCAGTATCCATCTTTCTGTGTCTAGCTTATTTCAGAGAACATGTCCTCAGTTCTATCCACTTTGCTGCAAAGGACAGGATGTCTTCTTTGTATAGCGGAATAAAGTTTCATTGTGTATATGTATATATGTGAAGTCACTATCAGATTCAGATACCTGCTCCATATTTACAGCAGCAGTGATCAGAACAGCCAAAATATGGCATAAACCAAGATACTCATTATCAAATAAATGGATGCAGAAAGTTTAGATGTGGTAGATCACTCCTTTTTTAGATCACTTGCTGAAAGAGTTAAACTGAAGAACTTCTCCAGTTCCATGAATGTAGACAAGTCTTAATAAAACCAGTTACTGTAATGTTTCTTTTAAACAGGACCATCTTCCTCTTAGGTTAACAGCATGAGAAGTAATTACGGTACATTCTCCACAGTCTAACACTGGGGGTGTCTGAGTTTCTAACCCCATGGTTCAGTTTTCTTGAGTGTCAACAACTTAATTTCCAGCTATTCCCCTCTTTTCTATCTTAACTTATAAGTTGGGTAATCTTGAATTTCAAAAACAACCTAATGGCCAGAAATGAAGTCTATTAAGTAAGCACCATCTTAGCACAGCATCTGCATTGTTTCAATTAATTATTCCAATGTTGCAAATACAGTCATCTCTGATAGAAATGCAAGCTCATAGTAATTAAGCTTCCCAAGATTATACATAGTGTAACTATGATACAAACAGATTAACACGTTCAAAGCCACATGTTCTCTACTACATCACACTGCCTCCCAAGGTGATCAGAACAGTGTCAATTTAAAGTCCTTAAGTCAAAATCTAGAATGCCTTTGAAGATCAGCATAAATGAAGGTTATATTGTTATGTTTATAAGTAGTTCAATATATTTTTTCTATGGAAAAGATTTGTCATTTCAAATGTTTTTTTCATTTAGCTTATTTTATGTAAAACCCAGGAGGGCTTTAAGCAGCTGCCAAAGTGTCATGATCTCAAACAGCTTAGTGTTCACTAGACAGGAGAGAAATTTGCATCCATCGTTAAAACTGGTTAACCATGTATGAAACATGAAGGGAGTGGGGGGAGAATCAGATCCTTTACCAGAATGGGCATGCAAGAATCCTGTTAAATGAAGAGTGATGAGAAAAAGCAAAGGCATTTAACTACAGTCAGTAAACAGAACCACAAACCCAAGACTGATAATTAGGATTTAATTCTTGGAACCAGTGCATATCAATACTCAGGAGTCCTGCTTCATGCTTTAGGGTCTACAGGAATAACTTACATTACTGGCACTTATGTCACATTCTTGCGGAGAATCTGAGTACCCAGACCCTTTGCGTGAAAGGCCACCTTTAACTCCTGAGTTCATCTTCTGCTTTTCCCTTTACTAAGGATGAACTGCTATGTTCTACTGAATTCCAAAGTGCAATTTACAAACAAGGTTCTCAATCCAAGTACTCTGGCCTAAGTAACCTGAACCTAATCAACGTTTTGCAGCTGACTGACCTAAGCTTATTAACCTTCCTTAAAGGTTTTCTCGGACTTGAAGGTCAAATACGTGAGCTTAATTTCTTCTGATGAACTAACTTCTCAGAGTATCATAAATGACAAACACTGTAGAGCCACTTCTATGAGATACTGTATATGGTTTAAGAAAATGGCACTAGAGAATCGGGAAATTATCTCAAATGGGTGGTGGAAGAACTTGCAAAAACAAATACTGTGAGTTGGTTTCAGGACAGGACGGGAAGCCTGTATTCTGCTGGTAACAACAAATGTGACCCGAGAACCTCTGGTTCACTGGTCATACTCATTCAAGTGCACTGCTGGGCTCTTATGGGCTGATATGTACAGTGTCCAACTTCTTAGAATCCAAGTCTTCATAGCATCTGGTCCTCTGATTCTAATTTTTTTAAGATTTTTGTTTTTATTAGAAAGGCAGAGAAAGGTTTTCCATTCGCTGGTTCACTCCCCAAATGGCCACAACATCCGGAGCTGAGCCAAGAACTTCTTCCAGGCCTCCCACGCAGGTGCAGGGACCCAAGGCTTTGGGATATTCTCCACTGCTTACCCAGGCCACAAGCAGCGAGCTGGATGGGAAGTGGAACAGCCAGGACACGAACCAGCACCCATGAGTTGCGAGCACTTGTACGTAAACAGCCTATTGAGCCATGGTTTCCACCCATAGAATTCTTAACAATTATCCACTCAAGTTCCCAGACTAACCAAGGAAGTCAGTTTCTTCTCTCAGTGGTTTATATGTATTATATTTATATATAACATTTTACATATATTATTCATTAATAAATGTTCTATGTAGTATATATAAAAGTTGATACAGAGGTAACATGTAAAACTGAGTAATGGGCATCACTGTGGGGAATGAGAGACCGGGTCAATACTCGGGAGGCTTAGGCAGAAATGAAGACTGGGTGAGTTTGAAGCGACAGCCAAGCTCAGAAACTCAGCATATCTGGGATTTGGAGATCTGGAGTGTAACTGGAGAAGGACAGTTAGACAAGAGGGTGACACAAAGCAGAAGAAAGTCATCACAGGCAAGATGTTATGAAAGTGGGCAAGCCCATTTGAGAGGTAACTGCAGCTTTGTATCA